>NC_044569.1:53828903-55185618 GCF_007565055.1 Rhinopithecus roxellana | reverse complement strand
CCTCCTCTTCATCTTCATTACCCCTTCATATTGCTTTTCATGACTGGACATTTCTCAGAAGAGAATGCATTTCTGTGAAGAAACTTATTCTCTCATTACCTGTCCACATTTTAGGGACTGAACTAATTAGAGTGTAAAAAACTCTTTGTTGGGGCCTAGTGAGAGGGGTGTAATTAGGTCCTACATCAGGTCATGCTAAACACATGAAAACAGAAAGCAGAAACCCTGCATCTAAGAGCTGGATTATATTAGATTTCCCTCTGCTGAGAAAAGAATGAGAATGGCTAGCTGCCAGAACTATTTTCTTTCATGGTTCCCAAGAAAGATGTACACAAAGAAGAAGAGGCCAGGCAAATCCTACACCATTTGTTACTATAAGTATCTCCTCTCCCCACCCCTTTCAGGCTCCTGGTGAGAGATGCTTGGCCAAGTGGAACTTGCAAGAACATTCCTAATGAGACGAAGGGGCTTCCTTTCCCATGGGAGTTGGCCTGGTTTCTGATGGCAGTGCCTTTCTGCATCCTCCAAGAATTTAAACAGGATTAATGTAGGAACAAAGAAGGTCAGGCAGCCTTTGTTGCTTGAGGCCCATGTAATTAAACAACTCTATGGAAGAGCAAAAGGGGAGATCCTTAATAAGAAAAGTGAAAAAGAGAGATCTCCCACCAAACACCCTATCCCTAGTACTATGACCAAAACCTGACCCTCCAGTATTCCTCCTCTATCCAACTGGACTTCACATTAGTTCCTTCATGTGCCCTCCTCCTATTACTAGCATAACAATCAGTGCTTAGGTTATGCTGGCTCTTTAGCTTTCCATATTTAACTGGCACAATTTCCCCAACATTTCTTCTTCTAATTCTTGCTTTCTATTTTCGCAGCATTCATGCTAGCCTGGTATTTAATGTAAACGCTTCCTAAACCCATCATTTCAGAGTTAACCTTAGAGCCTTGACTAGTGCTTTATAAATCGGCACTAGTCTGGGTGCTAAGATTCTCAATTAATATTTGTTACATGAATGAATGCATGCATACCCTTCACCCTATTCTAATCAAGGTTCCTTTTCCCTGTGCGAGTAATATATTAAACACATAGCTTTGATTCTCCAAAGTTAGAAATATTTTTATTTTCATCCTATTCCATCCCCTTTAATTACATTTTGAAACGAAATACAGCCGTGTTTCCCCAGGTACCCTATCTAATACCACTAAATTGACCAGCCCTACTTTTTCTGCTCTTTTACTCCCCTTTCTGGAATTTCTTTTTACTATCTTCCTTCACATCAAGGTATTGCTGTGAAAATTATTTTCATGTGTTTAAAACTTGTACCTGTATCAAACACAAATAATTCCAGAAAAATTATATTTTATTCTTATCTTTAGTCCTCTTAACATATAGCATGGTACCATATACACTTACTAGCTACATAGTAAAATATTCATTTAATCAATATCAGTTTCAAAGACCTCATTAAAAATCTTGGCATATACATAGAACACTGAGATGAAGATACTATATAATACACATTTTCTGTGATTTATAGGGATTGGCAAAAAGGAGAGACATCAATATGGACTGAAGTCACAGAATGGGTTTCCTGGAAGAGATGCTTCTTGATGTGACCCTTGAAGGTAACACTCTCTTTTTGCTAAGGAATCAGCCAATTCATATGGTAATATTATTCTACTTCGTGAATGAATATGTTCATACAGCATAGGAAGATTCAGAATTGACAAGATCTATAGGCATTTAGAGAATATGGGAGGAAATGAAGAAAGAGAGAAGTCAGCACTATAACAAGGTGCATGTAGGGAGAAGGAATCCAGGTGCCCACAAAGAGCGAATCCTGGACAGGAATTTGAGGTTTTGCCATCTCCATCAAGCTACATCATCACCTGGGCTTTACTTGGCTCATCTGAACAACAAATTTGTTTAACTGAATGGTCTGTAGGTCTTTTCAGCTGTAAGGGAGCTGGGATTTCCTGATTCCAACAGCAGGCAAATAGAGCGCTTAAGAGAAAACCACCCCAGGTTTTATCTACAAGGGCCAATTAAAGACAAATCATTTGAGTCATAGAAAGTCTTTCACCCCTTCCGAAGTACTCTGAGCATTTCCACACTCTTGAGACTCTTGATATATACAGTCTGGAAGTGAGTGAAGGTTTAAACCTTTATTTGCTGTTAACACATACTGCCTAAGAAATAAAATGATCCCTAACTATGATTTCTGTGTATAAACTCCTTGTAGCTATTATTGAGCTCGCAATAGCTTCTGCAAACTTCTTTTAAAATATCAATAGTATTTTTCAGAGCTTAAATTGAGTGGTGATTTTATTTCAGGCTGATCCTATAAACCACTTTTCTTCAAAGATTCTCTTGTTGTTGCTAAAAATGAAAGCCATTCAAACGAGCAGTGATTGAAACAGCGAGAAAGAAGGAGAAAAAATCAATACCGCATTTTCCAGGGCACTATGTCTGCTTTTGAAAAGAGACCATTAATAATGTACTTATGGGAGAGGCAGCCAGTTGCTCAAAGTGCATTCAGGGGTGAGCTGAAAGGACAGATTTCTGGGAAGCCTCTTGAGAGAGAGATTGCTGAGAAGTCAAAGCTCACTGGTGGAATCTGCACCAAACTGACTCAAGACACTCTGAGGATCTGGAGCTAAGTAAACTGCTTTGCAGCCTGGGAAATGCTTCCTCTTGTAACTCATCTGCACATCAGTGGAGACAGGGCTAAGGGTGGTTAAGGCAAAGAGGAAAAAATAAGCATCAGTTCCCAGTGACTCATGTGCTTATTGTTTCTCCTAGTCTGGTCTGTTGAATCAAGACCAAACTCAGCAGCCAATCTAAGTCCTCAGTAATGGGGTGACCATGATTTCCCTTCTAGACTTAACTTCCGTTTCTCTCCAGTGTTCTCCTTCTGTTCCAGGCTGTTTACTAGGCATAAGAGCGGAGAAGTTCTAGATGAGAAAAAGTCTGCAGTCACGCTTGAAATCTGAGAGTTTTTGGAGTGAAATATGTTTTGTAATTGCTAATTGATATCTCTCTTCATATGAAGGAATTCAAGAAAAGCTATATTTAAAAAATATTCTGACTTATTAAGCAGCAGGAAGGATTCCAATATGGAAAGAAGATGCCAGATAATAGTGGTAAAAAGAGAAATATTTCAGGAAAGTAGAGAGGGATTAAAGCCAAGATCAAGGATGAAAACCTATCCTAGGCAGAAGAATGATTAGTACAAATTTATGGTCACAAGAGGTATAATACAGACCTGGACTGAACAGAACGCAGGGTTCTATGTGCTGCAAAGTGATAAGGTGGATTGAAAGATGCCAAAGAATGCCAGAGCTCCTGTTACTGGCACAGAATAGAGAGGTATGCAGTGGGTGTGGCCATTTCCTTCTGAGATTTGAGAGTACTCTAATGTGTGTAACTGAAAGGTGACTGCCTTGTCTTCCTGTAGCACACAACTAACCCATGAAATTCTTCCAGAAACCGTCAGGCACATCAGTGGATAAGTTTTTCTTTTGGCTGTTTGAAATGCAAAAGCCTTCAATATCTCTTAGTTTGACACTAATAGATAATAGCCGTCAACCTGGGCCACAGATGTAAAATGTCCTTGAGTTCAAATTTTGCGCAGCACTTCCTTAGTCACTTGGCTCACTTTTTGTCAATTTCTGAACCTCTCTGGGCCTTAGTTTTTTCAGTGCAAAATGGATATGATATTAGTACCCAGTTTATGGGATTGTTAATAGGAGTAAATGAGTTAATGTTGGCTCGTATGTCCATCTGCCAATTAACATGTTTAAAAACTGTACTCCTGATATGTTCTACCTTTACCCCAGGGAAATTGGCTTCTCCTGTATTTGTCTACACCTCAGTTAATGACAACTCCTCTCTCCCAGTTGTTCAAGGGAAAGTATACACAACAACAAACAAACAAAACTAGCATTGAGCTTCACCTTCAAAATACACCTAGAATTTAACCACTGATACGATTCTGTTCCAAGCCAGAATCCTTTCTTGCCAGTATTCCTGCAAGTCTCCTCATTACTCTGCTTCTGCTCTTGCCAGCATATTATCTGGCCTCAATGCAGCAGGTAAAATGATTATGTTAAAACGCATCAAATCTTGTCACTCTGCTTAACAACCTCCAGTGGGTTGCCATTTTTAATTCAATAAAAGGCAAAGTCCTTTATTATGTCCCCAAATTTATTTCCTGGTCCTCTGTTTTTCTGTCTTTTCTTTTTTAGCCATATGGGCTTCTTTCCTGTTCATTGAATAAACTGGGCACACTCTTACCTCAAGGTCTTCATACTTTCATGTCTCCTTGCCTAAAATTCTCTTCATACAAGTCACCATGACTAGAATATATTTGCACGCAATATATGTCACCATCCTTACATGGTTACTCAAAAATTACTTTCTAGGTGCGTTTTTCCCTGTCTACCCATTGAAAATTTGAAACCCAGCCCGCCCATCATTAAATAATACAGGTCTTGCACTGGTGTAACTTTTCCTTCTTATTACTTATTACCAATGTAATGTGTACTCAACTCATTGTCTCTTTTCCCTACTAAAATAATTGCAGGTAATTTTGTTTATTATTTTCACTGCTGTATGCTCAATGACAAAAAGAGAGCTGGCAAATAGTAACTGCTTGATAAATATTTGCACAGAAGTGTGTGTGCATGTATGTGTATACACACATACATGGTTTCCTATCACAATATCTGACATATGTAAGAGTTCAATAAATTTTTTATATTATATTAAAATTTGCTCCTTGGGCTGCTACTAGATATTCCATGATTAAGAAATTTCAAAAGTATTTGGAAATGCTGGATTAAACAGAGTTATGCTGCTTTATTATCTTTGTATTAATGTCAGGATATCTCTGCATTTTTATTATGGGAATAGAAATCGACAAATTAGGGATATGTGATTCAGTCTTTCTTAAGCTTCTGTGAGCACAGAAACCTTTGTGAGTGTAGCTTCTCATAGGATTTGTGATCTACTGGTCATACTCTGAAATGCTGCTCTAGCAACTTTAGTGTTACACATAAGAAATGGTAGTGAAAGAGGATAATTGCTTTAATTTCACTTGGAGGTCATTTTCTAAAACAGTAAAGGAACTTGGGGAAAGCATACAATTGGAAACACAGTAGGATTTCTGGATCACTGTTTTTGAAATCAGAAAAATAAACCTATGTCAAGGGGTGGAGTGCAGTTTATACACATCCAAAAGAATGAGTTTGGTAGAAAGCCAGCAGATTTAAAAAACAAAACAAAACAAAACAAAACAAAACAAAAAACAAAAAAAATAGCACTTGAAATTTGAAGAGGAAGGAGAATACAGAAATATAACTGTAAAAAGGGCATGATAGAGGGGAGCAGGAATGATCAGTGAAGAACCAACAGCAGCATCACAGCTTATCAGAAGTACTGAAAATAAAATAATAGAGGAGGAGATTTAGACTCAAAGGTTTCCACAGATGTGGACAGAGTGTGGGTAATAAAGTAACTGCAAACAATAACATATTTGTAAATTCCTTAGCAAAAACAAAAAGTACTCTCCTGAACTTATATAAATTTGGTTAGATAGTATCTGTGTGGTATCCTAAAATGCTGAAAAGAAACAAGCTTACTAGAATTAGAGGGCAATAACAAGAAAATAAATGTGTCAATAAAACTTCAACCTCTTGAGCTTCATCTTAGAGGAGAAGATTTGAACAGTATGAAAGAAGAGAATATCAACAACTGCAATGTTGGAAGTAGACACTAGGCTACTTGAACTGTGGGGCATCTGCTCTGAAAAGTGTATTCACAGTGGAGTACATAGATATATCCTGCACCCAGAAGACAGCAGTGAGTGACAAGAGGAGACTCACGTATGTGGATGACTGTTAGAAGTCTCTAAAAGAAAAATCTAACAAACTCTGAACTTGCCTTCCTGACAATCTCAGCTCTCAGGAGGGCCTAAAAAGGCAATGAGGAGAACTGCTATTCTGAAATTAATTTTGACTAACAAGGAAGAACTGCTTGGTAAAGCAGAAGTGACAGACACCCAAGGAGAAAGTGACCATGTCATCTCAAAGTTTATAATAATCTAAGAAGGGAAGGCTGAGTATAAGAGCACTATATTGTAGATGCTGGTCAAAAAGATTTAAAAACACTTCAGAAAGCATGGCCTCTGAAAGAAAAAAAAATTGGCTAACAACGTAAGAGTGTGAAAGGGAAAAAAATGAACAAAAATAAATTGGTAGTAAAAAATGACTACCAATATAAGAGTGTGAAAGGAAAAAATAAACAACATAAGTTCAACTTATTAATTAATATGTAAATATATACATATACTATGTATATACACATGTATACATTATATACTATACTAGCAGATATAATGTATGACAGTTTAGGTTACATATACATTTGATTATTAGGCAATTTTGAAGTAAATTTTTTTTGTTATTTATAAATTATGTACTTGATTTTCACAGAAAAGGGATTGAATTAAGGTCATTGAGTAGCAAAGTTAATTCTTATAACTCTGTCTATTGTTCTTGAAAAAACACTTCTCTCTCTACAAACAATACTGCCTCTTACAGGTGATTTTATGATTACCTTGAGATATATTAGAAATAAAAGCAACATATAGAAAAGATGCAGAAGCATAACATAAAATGATGAACAATTAATAAAAAAGAAAAAAACTGGAATGAATTTGTGCTTTTATGCCAAGAGTAATTAAGAAAACACAACACTCTTAAATTTCTAAATAGAACAAGATAAAGACAGAAGTCTACTGTTTAAGAACAGATGGTGTCATGTTAATAAATACTAGAGCAAGCAACATTCTTCAACTTTACCTGCTCTGTACTCAATCCAGGAAAAGCTTTTCATAATTGGATGAGGTAGAATAAATATGATGATTAATGACCTAAAAAGTAAAAGAGAATATGAAATTATTTAGTATCTTTAGATGAATACAAGTTTCCAGACCAAATGAATTAAATCTCAGAGAATTAAAATAATTTGCAAGATGGCCGAATAGGAACAGCTCCAGTCTCCAACTCCCAGCGCGAGCGACACAGAAGACCGGTGATTTCTGCATTTTCAACTGAGGTACTGGGGTCATCTCACTAGGGAGTGCCGGACAATCGGTGCTGGTCAGCTGCTGCAGCCTGACCAGCTAGAGCTGAAGCAGGGCGAGGCATCGCCTCACCTGGAAGCGCAAGGGGGAAGGGGATCCGTTTTCCTAGTCAGGGGAACTGACACACAACACCTGGAAAATTGGGTAACTCCCACCCCAATACTGCGCTGTAAGCATACAGGCACACCAGGAGAACATATCCCACACCTGGCCGGGAGGGTCCCACGCCCACGAAGCCTCCCTCACTGCTAACACAGCAGTCTGCCGCGATCTATCCGCAAGGCAGCAGCGAGGCTGGGGGAGGGGCGCCCGCCATTGCTGAGGCTTAAGTAGGTAAACAAAGCCGCTGGGAAGCTCGAACTGGGTGGAGCTCACAGCAGCTCAAGGAAGCCTGCCTGTCTCTGTAGTCTCCACCTCTGGGGACAGCGCACAGCTGAAGACCAACAGGAGAAGTAGCGGGAGCCGGTGCAGACGCGAACGACTCTGTCTGACAGCTTTGGGGAGAGCCGTGGATCTCCCAACGCGGAGGTTGAGATCTGAGAACGGACAGACTGCCTGCTCAGGTGGGTCCCTGACCCCTGAGTAGCCTAGCTGGGAGAAATCCCCCACTAGGGGCAGTCTGACACCCCACACCTCACAGGGTGGAGTACACCCCTGAGAGGAAACTTCCAAAGGAAGAATCAGACAGGTACACTCGCTGTTCAGCAATATTCTATCTTCGGCAACCTCTGCTGCTGACACCCAGGCAAACAGGGTCTGGAGTGGACCTCAAGCAATCTCCAACAGACCAACAGACAGTCCTTCTGACTGTCAGAAGGAAAACTATCAAACAGGAAGGACACCTATACCAAAACCCCATCAGTACGTCACCACCATCAAAGACCAGAGACAGATAAAACCACAAAGATGGGGAAGAAGCAGGGCAGAAAAGCTGGAAATTCAAAAAATAAGAGCGCGTCTCCCCCTGCAAAGGAGTGCAGCCCATCGCCAGCAACGGATCAAAGCTGGTCAGAGAATGACTTGGACGAGAGGAGAGAAGAAGGCTGCAGTCCATCAAACTTATCAGAGCTAAAGGAGGAATTACGTACCCAGCGCAAAGAAACTAAAAATCTTGAAAAAAGAGTGGAAGAATTGACAGCTAGACTAATTAATGCAGAGAAGATCATAAACGAAATGACAGAGATGAAAACCATGACACGAGAAATACGTGACAAATGCACAAGCTTCAGTAACCGACTCGATCAACTGGAAGAAAGAGTATCAGCGATTGAAGATCAAATGAATGAAATGAAGCGAGAAGAGAAACCAAAAGAAAAAAGAAGAAAAAGAAATGAGCAAAGCCTGCAAGAAGTATGGGATTACGTAAAAAGACCAAATCTATGTCTGATTGGGGTGCCTGAAAGTGAGGGGGAAAATGGAACCAAGTTGGAAAACACTCTTCAGGATATCATCCAGGAGAACTTCCCCAACCTAGTAGGGCAGGCCAACATTCAAATTCAGGAAATACAGAGAACGCCACAAAGATACTCCTCCAGAAGAGCAACTCCAAGACACATAATTGCCAGATTCACCAAAGTTGAAATGAAGGAAAAAATCTTAAGGGCAGCCAGAGAGAAAGGTCGGGTTACCCACAAAGGGAAGCCCATCAGACTAACAGCAGATCTCTCGGCAGAAACTCTACAAGCCAGAAGAGAGTGGGGGCCAATATGCAACGTTCTTAAAGAAAAGAATTTTAAACCCAGAATTTCATATCCAGCCAAACTAAGTTTCATAAGTGAAGGAGAAATAAAATCCTTTACAGATAAGCAAATGCTTAGAGATTTTGTCACCACCAGGCCTGCCTTACAAGAGACCCTGAAGGAAGCCCTAAACATGGAAAGGAACAACCGGTACCAGCCATCGCAAAAACATGCCAAAATGTAAAGACCATCGAGGCTAGGAAGAAACTGCATCAACTAACGAGCAAAATAACCAGTTAATATCATAATGGCAGGATCAAGTTCACACATAACAATATTAACCTTAAATGTTAATGGAATAAATGCTCCAATTAAAAGACACAGACTGGCAAACTGGATAAAGAGTCAAGACCCATCAGTCTGCTGTATTCAGGAGACCCATCTCACATGCAGAGACATACATAGGCTCAAAATAAAGGGATGGAGGAAGATCTACCAAGCAAATGGAGAACAAAAAAAGCAGGGGTTGCAATCCTTGTCTCTGATAAAAAAGACTTTAAACCATCAAAGATCAAAAGAGACAAAGAAGGCCATTACATAATGGTAAAGGGATCAATTCAACAGGAAGCGCTAACTCTCCTAAATATATATGCACCCAATACAGGAGCACCCAGATTCATAAAGCAAGTCCTTAGAGACTTACGAAGAGACTTAGACTCCCATACAATAATAATGGGAGACTTCAACACTCCGCTGTCAACATTAGACAGATCAACGAGACAGAAAGTTAACAAGGATATCCAGGAATTGAACTCATCTCTGCACCAAGCAGACCTAATAGACATCTATAGAACTCTCCACCCCAAATCAACAGAATATACATTCTTCTCAGCACCACATCGCACTTATTCCAAAATTGACCACATAATTGGAAGTAAAGCACTCCTCAGCAAATGTAAAAGAACAGAAATTATAACAAACTGTCTCTCAGACCACAGTGCAATCAAACTAGAACTCAGGACTAAGAAACTCAATCAAAACCGCTCAACTACATGGAAACTGAACAACCTGCTCCTGAATGACTACTGGGTACATAACGAAATGAAAGCGGAAATAAAGATGTTCTTTGAAACCAATGAGAACAAAGATACAACATACCAGAATCTCTGGGACACATTTAAAGCAGTGTGTAGAGGGAAATTTATAGCACTAAATGCCCACAAGAGAAAGCAGGAAAGATCTAAAATGGACACTCTAACATCACAATTAAAAGAACTAGAGAGGCAAGAGCAAACACATTCAAAAGCTAGCAGAAGGCAAGAAATAACTAAGATCAGAGCTGAACTGAAGGAGATAGAGACACAAAAAACCCTCCAAAAAATCAATGAATCCAGGAGTTGGTTTTTTGAAAAGATCAACAAAATTGACAGACCGCTAGCAAGGCTAATAAAGAAGAAAAGAGGAGAGGAATCAAATAGATGCAATAAAAAATGGTAAAGGGGATATCACCACTGACCCCACAGAAATACAAACTACCATCAGAGAATACTATAAACGCCTCTACGCAAATCAACTAGAAAATCTAGAAGAAATGGATAATTTCCTGGACACTTACACTCTCCCAAGGCTAAACCAGGAAGAAGTTGAATCCCTGAATAGACCAATAGCAGGCTCTGAAATTGAGGCAACAATTAATAGCCTACCCACCAAAAAAAGTCCAGGACCAGATGGATTCACAGCTGAATTCTACCAGAGGTACAAGGAGGAGCTGTTACCATTCCTTCTGAAACTATTCCAATCAATAGAAAAAGAGGGAATCCTCCCTAACTCATTTTATGAGGCCAACATCATCCTGATACCAAAGCCTGGCAGAGACACAACAAAAAAAGAGAATTTTAGACCAATATCCCTGATGAACATTGATGCAAAAATTCTCAGTAAAATACTGGCAAACCGGATTCAGCAGCACATCAAAAAGCTTATCCACCATGATCAAGTGGGCTTCATCCCTGGGATGCAAGGCTGGTTCAACATTCACAAATCAATAAACGTAATCCAGCATATAAACAGAACCAAAGACAAGAACCACATGATTGTCTCAATAGATGCAGAAAAGGCTTTTGACAAAATTCAACAGCCCTTCATGCTAAAAACGCTCAATAAATTCGGTATTGATGGAACGTACCTCAAAATAATAAGAGCTATTTATGACAAACCCACAGCTAATATCATACTGAATGGGCAAAAACTGGAAAAATTCCCTTTGAAAACTGGCACAAGACAGGGATGCCCTCTCTCACCACTCCTATTCAACATAGTGTTGGAAGTTCTGGCTAGGGCAATCAGGCAAGAGAAAGAAATCAAGGGTATCCAGTTAGGAAAAGAAGAAGTCAAATTGTCCCTGTTTGCAGATGACATGATTGTATATTTAGAAAACCCCATCGTCTCAGCCCAAAATCTCCTTAAGCTGATAAGCAACGTCAGCAAAGTCTCAGGATACAAAATTAATGTGCAAAAATCACAAGCATTCTTATACACCAGTAACAGACAAGCAGAGAGCCAAATCAGGAATGAACTTCCATTCACAATTGCTTCAAAGAGAATAAAATACCTAGGAATCCAGCTTACAAGGGATGTAAAGGACCTCTTCAAGGAGAACTACAAACCACTGCTCAGTGAAATCAAAGAGGACACAAACAAATGGAAGAACATACCATGCTCATGGATAGGAAGAATCAATATCGTGAAAATGGCCATACTCCCCAAGGTTATTTATAGATTCAATGCCATCCCCATCAAGCTACCAATGAGTTTCTTCACAGAATTGGAAAAAACTGCTTTAAAGTTCATATGGAACCAAAAAAGAGCCCGCATTGCCAAGACAATCCTAAGTCAAAAGGACAAAGCTGGAGGCGTCACGCTACCTGACTTCAAACTATACTACAAGGCTACAGTAACCAAAACAGCATGGTACTGGTACCAAAACAGAGATATAGACCAATGGAACAGAACAGAGTCCTCAGAAATAATACCACACATCTACAGCCATCTGATCTTTGACAAACCTGAGAGAAACAAGAAATGGGGAAAGGATTCCCTATTTAATAAATGGTGCTGGGAAAATTGGCTAGCCATAAGTAGAAAGCTGAAACTGGATCCTTTCCTTACCCCTTATACGAAGATTAATTCAAGATGGATTAGAGACTTAAATGTTAGACCTAATACCATAAAAACCCTAGAAGAAAATCTAGGTAATACCATTCAGGACATAGGCATGGGCAAGGACTTCATGTCTAAAACACCAAAAGCAACGGCAGCAAAAGCAAAAATTGACAAATGGGATCTAATTAAACTAAAGAGCTTTTGCACAGCAAAAGAAACTACCATCAGAGTGAACAGGCAACCTACAGAATGGGAGAAAATTTTTGCAACCTACTCATCTGACAAAGGGCTAATATCCAGAATCTACAAAGAACTCAAACAAATATACAAGAAAAAAACAAACAACCCCATCAAAAAGTGGGGAAAGGATATGAACAGACATTTCTCAAAAGAAGATATTCATATAGCCAACAGACACATGAAAAAATGCTCATCATCACTCGCCATCAGAGAAATGCAAATCAAAACCACAATGAGATACCATCTCACACCAGTTAGAATGGCAATCATTAAGAAGTCAGGAAACAACAGGTGTTGGAGAGGATGTGGAGAAATAGGAACACTTTTACACTGTTGGTGGGATTGTAAACTAGTTCAACCATTATGGAAAACAGTATGGCAATTCCTCAAGGATCTAGAACTAGATGTACCATATGACCCAGCCATCCCACTACTGGGTATATACCCAAAGGATTATAAATTATTCTACTACAAAGACACATGTACACGTATGTTTACTGCGGCACTATTCACAATAGCAAAGACTTGGAATCAACCCAAATGTCCATCTGTGACAGACTGGATTAAGAAAATGTGGCACATATACACCATGGAATACTATGCAGCCATAAAAAAGGATGAGTTTGCGTCCTTTGTAGGGACATGGATGCCGCTGGAAACCATCATTCTTAGCAAACTATCACAAGAAGAGAAAACCAAACACCGCATGTTCTCACTCATAGGTGGGAACTGAACAATGAGATCACTTGGACTCGGGAAGGGGAACATCACGCACTGGGGCCTATCATAGGGAGGGGGGAGGGGGGAGGAGGGAGGGATTGCATTGGGGAGTTATACATGATATAAATGATGAATTGATGGGTGCTGACGAGTTGATGGGTGCAGCACACCAACATGGCATAAGTATACATATGTAACAAACCTGCACGTTATGCACATGTACCCTAGAACTTAAAGTATAATAAAAAAAAAATAATAATAATTTGCAATGGTAATTATAAAACTATGATTGAAAATCCTTAAATAATAATGGAGAATAGAGTTCGTATCAGGAAACTAGAATTGGGAGCAAAACATATACCAAAAATGTGGGTAAGGTGAGTCACTAGAGTCTGTAAAATACAAACTGAGAAGATAAGGAAGAAAGCAATTAATTTTATACCTTTGCATAACCTTAGACTAATATGAACACATTAATAGAGTTAGCTAGGAAAGCAGTGGTGATCATTAGGAATCTTCCCAGGTTCTCTAACACATGATTATCTCAAACTTGTTTCAGTTAATAGTTAAAATAGTTTAATAGAATGTTTAGATTGCTAGATAAGAAAATGATGTTATAGCATGGCTCTGAATTTCTGGACATGTAATATGGTGGGAAAGAACTGATTTCTGAGAATTCTATACAAATGATTTTCCCTTGCCTTTTCCTCCAGTGTGCACAATGAATTACATTTATGCTTATCACTGATACTTGCAGACATTCAAATTTACTCAACTTTTATTCAGTGACTTTTTGGAATACTTGAGAATTATATCACATCAATAGAGAAACAGCCTTTTTAACACAATCTTTTATATTTATTAAAATATACACTACATAGAGGATAGTCCCCCAAGTAAAAGTGTGTAATTCAATAAATTTTCAAAATTGACTACATTTCTGTAACCAGGAAACATAAGAAATATGTTTCCAGACTCCAGAAGCATTATATGTGGTCTTTCCCAGTTACTGTGCTTCTCCAGAGAAATAATGTCCTAATGTTTAACTGCATAAATCAGCCTTGTCTGTTTTTACACTTATAAAATAGAAAGACACAGCTACACTCTTCTACATCTGCCTTCTTTTGTTCAATATTATGTTTGAAAGATTCAGACACATTGCTCCTTATGGCAATGGCATATTTGTTCTCACTGGGGTATAGAATTTCTTCCTATACTTATACCATAATTTATATATCCATTGTACCAGTGATGGATATTTGAGTTTTTTTCTAGATAGGGCTATTGTGAATTGTCCTGCTATGAACATATTTGTACAAACTACCAATGCTTGCACAAAATGAAATGTATAATCTCAGTAGTCTGATATCTATTAAAGAAATTAAATTCATAGTTTAAAACTTTCAATGTAAAACGAAAAGAAATAATGCCTCACTGAAGATCCACTGATGACTGCTTAAGTTCATGAGTAACTCTTAAAGGAGAAACACAATACTTGTATAGTCTCAGAGTATCTCACCCCAAATATTTATTAGTTGCCATGTTAGCTTCAACAAATGTTAAAACATTCCTCAGTGGATGGATTATTTTCCCTCTGCTTGAGGGTGAGCTGAGATAGTGCTTTGCCTCTAATGAATAGCATACGGGCAGGGAAAAATAGTAATTCTGTAGAGAAACTTGCAGGATACCACCTTAACCAAGTGATCAAGTTTTATATCACTAGCAACACATATCAACATCATTTATCCACTGATATGATGTGCCAGTAACATAACATCTCTGTGGTATTCTAGCCTAAAATCCATAAGCCTAAGCTAAAAATGAGAAAGGAAATTTCAATTGAGGGTCATTCTAAAAAAAAATCTGTTCAGTATTCTTCAACAGTGTCCAGGTCGTCAAAGTCAAAGGAAAACTGTAAAACTGTCACAGATTAGAGGAGACCACAACTAAGTTAGTATCTGGGATTGGATTCCAAAACTAAAGAAGTACATTAGTAGAAAAAAATGAATGAAATCCAAATGAAGTTGATAGTTTAGTTAAAACTTTTAGTTTAACTCAGAATTTAATGTTAGTGTTAATTTCAAGGTTAATTTCTTAGTTTTGGTAAATGCACCATGGTTATGTAAAATGCTAATGTTAGTAGAAGCTGAATGAAGAGTGTAGGAGAACTCTGTACTATCTTCATAACTCTTCTATAAGTCTAAGGTAGTTCAACAAAAGTTTTTAACAGAGGAAAATGATTGTAAATTTCTTCAGAAAGCGAAAAACAATACATGTCCCAGTATCTGTTTTCTTGGAAAGTTTTTGGTAATAAAGGTCTGTTTCTCTTTTGGTATGTCTTTGAGTCCTTAGAGTGGTATTCTATAGACTGTGAGGTAATGTGCATGTTTGAGTGGCAGAGATGTGTACGGAGAAGTTCCTTTCTTTTTTTTTTTTTTTTTTTTTTTTTTTTTTTTTTTTTTTTTTTTTTTTTTTTTTTTGAGAAGGAGTCTCGCTCTGTCACCCAGGCTGGAGTGCAGTGGCCAGATCTCAGCTCACTGCAAACTCCGCCTCCCGGGTTTACGCCATTCTCCTGCCTCAGCCTCCCGAGTAGCTGGGACTACAGGCGCCCGCCACCTCGCCCGGCTAGTTTTTTGTATTTTTTTAGTAGAGACGGGGTTTCACCGTGTTAGCCAGGATGGTCTCGATCTCCTGACCTCGTGATCCGCCCGCCTCGGCCTCCCAAAGTGCTGGGATTACAGGCTTGAGCCACCGCGCCCGGCCGAGAAGTTCCTTTCTAAAGGATCCCTGCAGTGGCATTGCTTGTACCAGAGCCTACTAATCCTTTATGAACATAGCTAGTGCTGCAACCCTTCTTACCATAAGAGCTTAAAATCAGTTCTGCCATCTTCTTTAATATTCTATCTTTTCTCCAAAAGTGTCTGTATACTCAGTCCCTTACTCTGCCAGCTGGTAGCAAAAAACCTTCCTTTCAATTAAGCTCATGTAAACAGCATAAGAAGGTGTCATAAGTTCCAGAACCATCCAGAATCTATTTTGATTTAGCTACAGCTTCTTATTACAATATACATTATCAGGGACATTTAATTAATGAGTTAGTTAATTAATTTACATTTTACAGACATGTAATGAACGAAATCTTGTAAGTTAGAAAGAACTGGCGTTGCAGTATCTTTTAACTGATCAGAATTTTACAATGTTTAAAGTGAGTTAGCCCTAGAGCAAAATAAAGGCACTCAAAAAACAAAACTTATTGAGTGATTTTTCACTTCTCTATGTTATCTTCAACTGAAACAGATGCAAGCAAAGTTATATTAGAGCAATAAAGCATCACTATATAAACATTAAATAATTCTAGGAGATGTTAACAGCAGCCTTTAGTAGCATGAACTGAGCAGGACCAAAGGGAAGTTTTGAAAGTTAATGCTGAATTCTAATAACAGGCTAAAACTCGGAACCTCTGGATGGATAGTTTTCAAGTGAGCAGACTTTTTAAGGAAATTCTTAGAGGAAGGTAAGTTGCTTAGGATGGGGTTATCAAGTAGGTAGTTTTGAAGGTACTGTGACAATAATGAAATTGGGCTTTATTGTGGACACCCATGCATTATCCAATTACTAATGTTCCTGGGGTGGGAAGGGCTGTACAATTGAGTGTAAGACATTGTTCTAAGTGCTTTATGTGTCTATGTAGTCTATCCTATAATTATACTATTGGGGAAATGGAGGCTTTGAGAAGGAACACAAGTGGTAAATCACTCAGCCAGAATTTGAACCTAAGCAGCGATATTCAAGACCCGTTCCCTAATTCCCCATGTGCCCTACATCCCAAACAGGTCTTTATTTTTCTCTCAGAGTCATATGCCAAAGGCAGTCTCTATTCTGAATCAATAGTGTTCATACGGGGGCCTCAATTTTCAAATTGCTCTTTGCCTCAGTAGCCTTTTGAGAAAGATGCTTTTTCTGTAATAGATATTTGCTTTGTATCATAGGATGGAGGAAATGCTCAAAGAATAACATGAACTAAGAGATATCAGAGTGATTTGTAAATCTTCAAGTAATAAGGACTGTTAAGATATAATTTTGGCCTAATAAGGGAGCTACCTTGGACATTGAGAGGAAAGGTTTATTGTGAATAAGAAGCTTTCTGAGAATAAATAAAGCATTTAGAGGAGGGCAGAGGCGTTTACACTAAAGGCATCATTATCAGTTAATAAGTAAAGCTAATAGAGACCCCATGGCATTGGAGGTTGTTCCCGTTACATATTGAGAGAAATTTATTCATCTGAAAAATCTAATCTACTAGGTAAAATTACTTTGCTTCCCTTAAAAAAAAAAAAAAAAAAAGGAGGGACTGCCTTATAAATACAGAGGTTGATTTTTATTTCTACTGCATGTGCCATTAGAAATTAGGATTCCTTTATGAACCAGAGAACCTTTAAAAACCTTGCATTAGTACCAAGTAATTAAAATATACAACTAAGCCTAAATCATATGAGCTGAAATGAATTGGAATCAATGTCTTTTTTGATTAAGTGCCAGAGCTGCTCAAGAACAAACTAATGAATACACTAACTACAGAGTGCCAGTAACAGCTGATTATAGTGATGATTTTGCAATTTAGCACTGAAAGACCTGGTATCTGAATATCCATGGGGTGAAGAATTTTTATAATTATTTAAGAAGAGTCCCTGGTCTATCTTTCTGGCAGAAATGTTTCAGAGATAGAAGGTTGATTGGCAAATGATTTTTATCTGACCAGCATACCTTATGCAGCCATAAAGGAAAGGGAGGAAAAAAGAAGCCCATCTTTATTGATTACACGTATTGAGACAGAATAAAGAGAAAATATGCCTTAATATATCTTTGAATTTTCTCCATCAACACCTACTAGCAAATATATTAAAATTCATAACAGCAGCTATTTTACAAATCAACCAATCAAATGAATGGGTTTTCATTTACTCAAATGGTTACTTCCCCCTTAGTAGTAACAACTGCTAATTTGTAATAATAGATTCCATCATTCTTCAAGTCCATTTTCACCCTCAATTCCCATATCCAGGCAATTACTGAACCCTCTTAATTCTACTTTTTAAGTAGCTTTAGAGAACACTTCCTTCAACCTCTCATTATTGTCAATGCCTCAGATAAAGCCCCATTTTTACAAGTCACTGATAGCCTTATCTTTTCACCACCCACTACCTTGTCCCTACAGTTGCCCCTAGCATGCCATCAGGTTATGTTCTAATCTAGAACATCCAATGATTTATATCACCGATAAGATACATACATCTTCAGAGGATATAAAGAACCTTATCGAGTGTGGTCTTGGTTTCTCTAGCACCGTGTCATATACCACTGCCCTACTGCACACTCTGAACCCATAGAGTTGTTCACCATCCTTCAAGCTTCAAATATGAAATGGTGTTGCTTATTTTATATTTTATACCTCTGGTCCTTACTGATATAGAATGTCCTCACTCCATTTGCTAAACACTTCAGTACCAACTCCAAATTTTCAACTACTTAGTCTTTTAGTTTTCATCTTATTTTCACACCCACAAAACCCACCATGAGCCAACCACTCATTCCTAAGCAAGATATTCACTTCACCTTCCCATTTGTACAGTAAGAAGTGATCCCCTTTTTGCTCTTTCAGGTTTGCAATATCTTATATAATCTTGTACTTGATGAATCTGCTTTCTCATTATATTTACATTTTGTTGCAGCTCCATCAAAACTTATAAAATCTTGAGAAGAGGAACTGTGGCCCATCGCTGATCATTTCATCTATTAAGTGATCGCTTATTGTCTTATAATAGGAGATGTTCTGGAAACATACATTGAATCAAAGTGGTTTTGAGGAAGCATGAAAAGAAAACAGGATGGCATCCTTTTGGCACCATTTCTTATGCTATAATAAGGATTCCTTCTGTTTACACATAAAACAAAAGAGTTTAATCACCCCAGTAATCTTTAACTTGGTAATGAAGGCCATAAATTAAATTTTAAGCAAAATTAAAGAAGATGAGATGAAATATAAAACAAAAACATCATCAGAATCTGCCCAGGAAACAATATTCTTGACACCAAACCATGACATGATGGGGCTCAGTTGTTTGTTTCTAGGGCAGTCCCTTGTTTTATGTCCCAAATAGTATTTCCCTAAATAAAACTGCATGGAACAAAATGCCATTATGATTTCTCACATTCATTTCCAGTGAAGTTCTTGTTAGGTTGCAGCCATAACTATGATGGAAGGGGTGTGAGGAGAGCCCGCTGCAGTAATAACTGTGTCTTCATACATCAAATCAGGGGATTATAGGATGAGCTTCTACATGGAACAGGAAACTAACTGGAGGGGTAACACTCACCAGGCTGGCTTTAAAATGTGACAGGAAATAATCAGAAAGCAAATGTTCTCAGATATAAAAAGTTAGGGTAAAGGTAGGATGCTTCTTATACGTATAAGAAGGAAATCTTTTTTTTTTTTTCTTTTGTGTAACTGCTTCCAACAGGCATCACTCTTTGTTAGCAGCTGACTTATGAACCCCAGGAAAGTGAATTTGCCCTAAAAGCATGCAAGCATCTTTAATGTCTTGTACACATACAAATCTCTGTGTCAAAATCTCTAGGATACAGAAAAGGCAGATGGAAGACCTCTAAGGCTCTTGAATATAATTCCACTGTCCCTTCTCTTTAACACTATGTTCAATGGCTGAATCACAGAAAATCAAATTTCTTAAAATCTCTCAGATTAGTCCTCGATTCTTCTTCCACATTGCTATATCTTTAACCCATTTAGTCTCTCTTTTCTGCGTTCACTTTCCACCTGATATCCCTACTTTCCATATTGACTTCATTCAACACAAAGATGTCACTATTATGTTTTTAAATGCCCAAAGAACCACATCATTTCCCAACTAAAAAATTTGTATGTGATATCTACTGTATCGACAAAGAAGTCCAACCTCTGTAGCAGAACACATGAGGCCAATCAAGATCAAGATGATCAATACTTTCAATGTCTCCCTTTCTCCCTCATTGGCCTCTACACTCCAAGAACATTAGATTAAAAAGAATATTAACCTACTGTGTTTTCCCATACATGCCATCTTCTTTCCAATTTTCTTGCCTTCTAACTGAACTTCCTGGTTCCATCTTTACCCCTGCTATAGCTTAAACTAAACTTAGAGTGGCAATAAGAGAGATCAACTTAAATATGAGTTATAGCATGTCCTCCCTCTGCCAAAATCTTACACCTTTCCATTTATCTTACTGTAAAGTCAATGTTGTTACAAAGGTCTAACGTGCTACAAGACGTTACCTCTCACTACTATTCTGACCTTATCTACAATCACTCTCCCCTGTTCACTTGCTGTTCCTTGAAAATTAATAGGTTTACCACAGAGCTTTTGCACTTGCTATTCTCTCTGCTTGGAAGGCTCTTCCTCCAGACATCCCAATGTCTCACTCTCACATGTCCTCCCTGTCTGCTCTAAAGGCCTCTTACCATAGAAACTTTTGCTGACCACCCTGTTATCTGTCATAGATATATATTGTGTTTATTGTTTGTCTTCCTACCATCAGAATGAACATTTCATGCAACCAATGACCTTGTATTATTCACACTGCTCTATACTCTATACAAGGTTTCCAACACATAGCATGTGCTCAATACATTTTTTCAAATAAGTAAGCCTTTTTACTTGTTCTTTTCCTGATGTCTGTCTTGCTAACTGTTGTTTGTTCCCCCAGAGCTTATATGTCACCTTCCCTGTAAAATCACCTCTGTCCAACAGAGAGTTAACTATGCTACCATCATATTTTTCTACTGTTTCTGTCTGTATCTAGCTCCTTGATGGTGGTGAGGGTGGAGGTGGTAGGTGGGTGAGTTGCTTTTGTTTCCCTTTGAGCCTCTGCAATAAGCTGAAGACTCTTGGAGGATATATACTGTGTTTTATTTGTCTTTTGCCAAATGTAAAGCATTTGGCTATTTTTTAATTGCACGGACTAATTGTGGATATTTTAATTGCATAGGCTGATTTGTGGATATATACTGTGTTTTATCTGTCTTTTACCAAATATAAAGCATTTGGCTTTACCAAATATAAAGCATTTGGCTATTTTTTTAATTGCATGGGCTAATTTGTGGATACAATTAAGTAGAAAACAGGAATACCTACTTAATTGACCAAGCTTGTAGCTGTTACCACTTCTTCTCTTTCCATGAAACAAGGGAAATCACAAAGAAGAAAAGAAGAATATGGATAGAATTTGCCTTACCAGAAGCATGTATTCAGCACCACTCTCTGACTGAGATCTTAAGATTTCCAAGGCAACCCAAAGTACTGCCTCACATGGAAAGGTTAGGGACAATAGCTTTTGAGATTCTCTTTATAAGGTGAACACCTGCCTGAAAGGTGCTGCCCATTTATCAACCCAAAGAAAAGAGGATTATCCTCAGAAACTTTCATGACTATAATAAGAAGAGCTCTGAACTGTCCTTGGGTAATATTAAGGCACAGATGTTTAAACAATTCTTTGCTAAATGACTGAAGCTCCCTTGCTTCAATCAAATGTGGGAAGGTAATGGAGAAGTTGCCTTGAAGCCTGGCAAAGACAGGTCTTTGAGCTCCCCTCCTAGGTCTGGGTTCTAACCTCCATGTGAGTGGGAGTTACAGGATAGTTTAATTATGCAGATAGAAAAGATCAAATGGAACTCTTAGAAAGCATGGAGACTTTTGCTGTGCTTGGGGACAGAAGAGTTTCTCAATCCCCTAGAATGTTGACACAGGAGGAATTGTCATCTTTATTTATCACAATCCCACCGATTACTGATCTGTGGAGTTAGAAAGTACCTTCTTTTAACCAACATATCGTTGCTTCTTACTGTTTTCTTGTTAACACTTGAGAGACAGAAACAAAATCTAAAACTATGAAGTAATCTGTCCTCATTTTTATGCCATGTTGACATCAGATGGTATCATGTTTTCCACTATACAAACATTTGGAGGTCAACCAATGAGTACTTCATCCACTTACGTACCAGAGAGCTCCATTATGAAGTGGTTACCAGGAAATACAGCCAACCCCTAAGTTTTAGGCCTTTTCCTGGTTTTGAAAATGTATTTTATGTCACTATCATTAGTCTCACAATTTGGCAACATAATATGCACGTTCAAACCATGAAAAACAGATAGGGGGTGGCTGAGAACTTTGTAGTTGAAATAACTGTAGACTTCACAAAAACTCAAAAAACAAAAAATAAGCAACACATACACACACAAAGTGGTTGCCCATTTGGCTTGTATAGAGAACTTTCAGGAAAAAATAAAGGTTATTAATTAGGAGAGATTTATTGAGCAGGTTTCCCTTAGGAAATAAAGAGAAGAGTTATTTGTATAAAAAATACCCTTTCCTGGTGCTGTTGCAGACCAGGACATACATAGAAAAGAAACATGATTCGAATATCTGAGTTTGGGTTGAGAGCAGTGGCCAGCAGATGTAAGAAGGTCTCTAAGCAAAGAAAAAAAAAAAGTTGCTTTTAAAGTAATACTCTCTTTTGCTTCATCCTTCATAAAACAAATGCTAATTTTGTTTTTAAGCTGCCAGTACATAGGAAAGTGATCCGAATCCTCTATACCTTTGAGAGATTTTCATGCTTTACATATTTCAATTCGACTTAAAATATGTTGCAATTGCCAAACCTCATATATAAAATATATGCTTATCATTCAGCTCAGGGTAACATTAGTACACTGAAAACTGCATTCTAATTAATAAATCAGAGCCTTAACCACTGAAACATCATCACACATATGAGATGGCAATAGTGAGAACCATTAAAAGTAGTAGCACGCTGTCACCCTTCCAGGAAATATGGAAATATGCCTTTTTGGGATTATTGGCCTACATTATTTATCAATGTTTGGCTTTAATATATGGATTTACTCAACATTGAATGAATATCATATTTCTCCTAGAAGATACAGCATTAATTTGTGATCTTGAACAAACTGTCAATAGGATAACAAGCCCACTAGGGGGGTGTGCAATCAATAATTTGTATCCAGTGATTTCTTCCCTTAGGTTGTTTTGGAGAAATATTGCATTCTCATTTTCACTCTTGCTCATAAGCACAAAACAAGCAAACACAGAACTTACAAAAATTTGAACAAAACACAAAATATGTTTGGTCTGACAAGATTACATTACAAAAAGCAAACTATTAATACTTTTATCAATGTGTTAGAATGTGGCAGCCAACTCTCGTTCCATCTCAAAATCAATAAACATACATAAAATGAAAATAAAACAAACAAAAATATCGGTTCTTAGAGAAATCATTGAAAATATGGACATTTCCCTAAGCCACTAGGTTATACTATGGAACAGGAAACAAAATAACTGCTGATGTAAGCATCACTTCCTTCTACCTTCATTCTTACTTCCTCCTCATCTCTTCTCCCCATACCTCTAGGTTGGGACCTTTATTTCTGTGGTCTTATGCTTTATCCTCAGCCAAAATTCTTTCAACAATATGTATGCTCCTCAGATAGATGATGCTCTTGTTACCAGGGTTGAGCTCCCAAGCCTGGATGCCTAGCCTGGATTTTATTTTATTATTATTTTTTAATTTTGTGGGTAGAAAGGATGTATTTTTATGGGGTATGTGAGATGTTTTGATACGGCCATGCAAAACATACATGAAATAAGCACATCATGGAGAATGGGGTATCCATCCCCTCAAGCATTTATCCTCTAAGAGACAAAAAATCCAATTACATGCTTCAAGATATTTTAAAATATATGATTATTATTGACTATAGTCACCATATAGTGCTATAATATATATAGTAGGTCTTATTCATTCTGTTTGTTTTGTATAGTAGAAGGATGGTTATGAGCCTGGATTTTGAACCTCCAGCCTGGTGTCACTTATGTCACCTTCCTTGTATTAGCTAGTTTTTCCTTGCATGAAACTGGATGCCTGGACTCAAGATACCTCTCAGGATGGCTCTTCTCTAGCTTTACTCCCAACATTTGCCAGCCCAAATTCTACAAGTCCAATAACTGCCCATATTTCACGTTTTGTGTGTGTGTGTGTGTGTGTGTGTGTGTGTGTGTGTGTGTGTGAGACTAACATTTTCATCTGGAGCTAGATGAAGTCAAGGCATATATGCAACAAACAGGTCACAGTGATTACAGAGTCTTTACTTATTGAGACCGGGGAACACAGTTTCGACTTGAGCCCCCAAAATACGGTTGTCCTACTTTCTCTCACCCACACTCCTAGTCTAGGCATCAAGAATCACAGGAGGAAGAGCTGACTTTGAAGGGTAAAGTAGCTTCATATTTCACTCCCCCATCCCCCCACCAAATACAAACAAATCAGCAGAAGACGTGTCAGGCAAGTAGACAACACATGATCCACAACCTTTGACAACTGATGTAAGCCAATAGAGAAATGTGGAAGATTGAGTACCAGTGTCAGGATCTCAACATCTCACAAATGTAAAATTTGATTCTTCTCATGAAATGAGTAATGGCATCAGCCTCTTCCCTAGTACTTACCCTGGAAAGTAGGGAGGGCTGGGGGAAATTACTATTGTATAGGTTGGAGCTGAATGAAGGGAAAGGTTAAGAATGATTTCTCAAATGTACTTGGCTCTTCCACCTTCTTATTACCTTGACATAAATGTGGTTGTTACTATTTCGTTACTTCCAACTTGAATCTGACCACAAATAAATTGAAGAAAAGACACATTCAAAGAGCCAGCAAGATCCCTGCTGCCCCAGATTAAACCTAAACAGGACTGAGATAAGACTTTTGACTATTTTGTAACTTCTGTAACATACACACACACACACACACACACACACACACACACACACGAAAATGTATATACACAGAGTAATTACTTTGTAAGCGATTTTTTTTTTTTTAAAGGAATCAGTGTCTTTTTACTTTCATTTCAGTCAGTTTGGGTTGCAAGCAACAAAGACTCACTGAACTTTATTCCAACGAGAATCCATGTAAAATAATTCCAGGAAAAGATGAATACTCTGGATTAATGCACAGCAGACACCCCAGTGAAGTGGAACTATAAGAAGGAATTGCAGCAGAGACAGATTGTAGATTTTCACTCCCATCCAATGCCTTTCGAAGTGTGGTCCCTGGGTCAGTAGAATCAGCCTCACCTGGGAACCTACCTTCCAGTGGATATTGATCCACTACCCTGTAAGGTTTGAAAATTACTGCTCTAGTTCATTGCCGTTATTCATATGACTCAACTATTTTCTATAGATCTGTTTCGCAGCATCTTGAGAGAAGTTGCATTTTTATAATGATTGGGGCTATATAAGGTCAGGGGGAAAATGAATGCATTTTGGATATAAGGTCAGGGGGAAAATGAATGCATTTTGGACTATCTAAATCAGAGAGATGGGCATTTCCAAGATCGCAAAGGTATAATACAAGTATCCTAAGGAAATGCTTCATAAGAAGAAATGTTTTTTGGATTAGTCTCTCTCTAAACACTGGATAATGGAGAGTTTATGATAATGGAACAGTGTGAGCCATGTATCCTTGTAACAGAAACTCTCACTTCTTTCATTGCAGAGGGCTGTCTCCAAGAGAGGAGCTGCCTTTGATGTGTGGGGAGGACTGCCCCTAGGGGAAAAATACATTTTACAGGCACATATTTCAGAAATGTTTTGCAGGTAAAATTTTCATCCATAAAATCATATTAACATTTCAAACATGCAGCTCTCCAGAATTCAAAGATGTAGTCTCCGGAGAGATTTTCCTTCCTTGTAGAGGGAATATTTTTCTAGAACAGAAACAACATGATTTTCTCCAAATGCTGTAACCACACCCCTATTTCTATTTTAAAAGCAAACCTTTAACAAGTTGAGGGGTTCCGATATAGGGTGATAACAAGAGGCCGAAGATAGGGAGAAAAAGATGCTTTCAGTATTACAACTTCTATCTAAATGACAAAAAATAAAGTGCCCACCCCAAGATCTCCATGGGATCATTCAGAAAGCTTGTAAATAATCCTAATTATGATGACGCAGAAGACCGGAGTCCTAGCAAACCTTCAGCTCTACACAGCCTTGCTGTTCAACATTCAAAATTGCTCATTTCATTCCCTTTGATCACCCTATAAATGACAGATCAATCTGGCATGGTATTGCTTCATAATGCATATAAAACAATCAAAAAGAGTGTGGTTACCAACAACTAATATCCAGAAAATTAACAGGATAAGGAAGTAACACAACCTAGGTATGGGCAATTTGGGCTTATTGCATAGGTCCCAGAGCACACAGCATAAAGGCAGCTGCTGCACTGTTGCATAAGTGACTGTGTTGTATATCTCGATGCCAGTTTCAGTCATTAGTTTTAACGTGCATTTTTTTTTTTTTGTTTAGTTAGTATTTCTGACATCTATTATGATGAGACTATGTTTTTATTAGACTGAATTCAGGAGAAGCAAAATGAACATATTCAAGTTTAGTTATATAAACACAGATGGACTTTATTATTGTTACTAAAAGAAAATACTATACCCTTCTTTATTCCAAATATTTATTCCAATACCAAATATTCCCTTTCTTTAAATGGCTGATGTCACACTATTTGCTAACTGAAAAGGCAAAATTGCTTAGGTCGCCCATGTTAGTAGAAATGATCATTTTATCTGCCATTCACAGAGTGCCCACCATGTGCCAAATACTGCCAAGAAATTGTCATTCATTACTGCTAATCCTAATAAATATGTAATGTATTATTATCTCTGATAATACCTATTGGTCTCCAGCTCTACACATCTACTCGATTATGTGTACAGCAACGTTCCTTCAGTGCATAAATATTTACATTAGGCCTCTATTAGGTGTTAAACACTATTTGGAGTCTTACTCTTGTTCAGCATACCTCAAGTAATAGATAATAAATGCAGCAATAATGCTATCTAGAAAATTACCACAAGATAATGGAGAGTAAATGAGTAGCTACTTTAGAGTAGTGGTTAGAGAAAGGTCTTTGGGAAGGTGAGACATAAGCCGAGACCTAAGTAACTAGTGAGAACCAGTTATGCAAAAGACAGAGGGGCTTTCTAACAAAGAACAGCTAGGTTAATCACACTAAAGTAGAAACATCTTTTTGGATATACAATAAACATCTAAGTTACATACACAATAAGATTTTATTTTACTTTTTAGGAATTTAATTTCAATTTTTATTTTTGTAATTGACAGATTGTCATACATATTTATGGGGTACAATTTTATGTCTTGATATACATATATGTTATGATCAAGTCAGAATATTTATCATTTATCATGCATTTATCATTTCTTTGTGGTGAAGACTTTCAAAAGGCTCTCTTCTCGCTATTTTATCATATACAATACCTTACTGTTAAATATCATTACCCCCACTATGCAATAAAACACTATAATTTATTCTATCTAATTGTAACTTTCTACCCATTTGAACCTACTAGCTATCTGACTATCCTCCTCTTCCCTTCACTCATCCCCAGGCTCTGGTAGCCTGGTAACTGTCAACTCTCTGCTTCTATGATATTAACTTTTTTTTTTTTTTTTTAAGGTTCTACATATGAATGAGAGCATGTAGTATTTGTCTTTCTCTGTCTGGCTTATGTCATTTAATATGTCTTTCATGTTCATCCATGTTGTTACAAATGACAGAATTTCATTCTTTTAATGGCTAAATACTATTCCATTGTGTATATAAACCACATTTTGTGTGTGTGTGTGTGTGTGTTTGTTGTTAAACATTTTGGGTGATTTTGTATTTGGCTATTGTAAGTAGCACTGCAAAAACATGGAAATGCAGATACCTCATCGACATATTTTATTCATTTAGATAAATATCCAGTAGTAGGATTGTGGCTCATAATAGCTCCAGTTTTTAATTTTTTGAGGAATCTCCATACTGATTTTTCCTAATGGCTGTACTAATTTACAATCCCACCAACAGTGTGTTTGTGTTGCCTTTTCTCCACATTCTCACCAACACTTGTTTTATTTTGCCTTTTAGAGTACAGCCATTCTAACTTGAGTGAGGTGTTATCTCATTGTGGTTTTGATTTGCATCTCCCTGATGATTAGTGATGTTAAGCATTTCTTCATGTACCTGTTGGCCATTTGAATGTCAGTCCTCAAAGAAATGCCTATGCAAATCTTTTGCCCATTTTTTTTCTTTATTTTTTATTTTTTGTTTTTATTTTTTGAGACAGGGTTTAGCTCTGTCACCCAGACCAGAGTACAGTGGCATGATCTTGGCTCACTGCAACTCTACCTCCCAGACTTAAGGGATCCTCCCACTCCAGCCTCCCAAGTCGCTGGGACTACAGGCATGCACCACCATGCCCAGCTAATGTTTGTATTTTTAGTAGAGATGGAGTTTCACCATGTTGCCCTAGCTGGTCTTGAACTCTGGAGCTCAAGCGACCCACCCGCCTTGGCCTCCGACATGGGAGCATGTGCCACTGCCTTTTGCTTTTTCACTCTTGAGTTGTTTTAAGTTCTCTGTATCTTCTGGATTCTAAGCCCTTGTCAGACATATGGTTTGCGATTATTTTCTCCCATTCTATAGGTTGTCTCTTCACTCTGTTTACTGTTTCATTTGTTGTGCAAAAGCTTTTTAGTTTGAGGTAGTCCCATTTGTATTTGTTTTTGTTGCCTTTGCCTTTGAGTTCTTGTTTAACAAACCCTTGTCCAGCCCAATGTTGTCATGTGTTTCCCATACGTTTTCTTACAGTGGTTTCATAGTTTTGGATTTTATATTTAAGTGTTTAATCTATTTTGAATTTATATTTATATATGGTGAGATAGGGGTCTAGTCATTCTTCTTCATGTGGATATCCAGTTTCTTCAGTACTATTTACTGAAGAGACTGTCTTTTTTCCAATATGTGTTCTTGGCCCTTTTGTCAAAAATCAAAAATCAATTGGCTATATATGCATAAGTTTATAGTATTTCTAGGCTCTCTATTCTATTATATTGGTCTATGTGTCAGTTTCTATGTCAGTATCATGCTGTTTTAGTTGCTAAAGCTTTGTACTACATTTTGAAGTCAGGTAGTGTTATGCTTCCAACTTTGTTTTTTTTTGTTCAGAATTGCTTGGCTATTTGGGATTGTTTGTAGTTCTATATAAATTTTAGCAGTATGTTTCTCTATTTCTGTGAAGAATATCATTGATATTTTGATAGAGATTACATTAAATTGGTATATTGTTTTGGTAGGAGGCCATTTTAATCATAATTATTCCAATCCACGAGCTGGCATGTATTTCCATTTATTTGTGTTTTTTCAATTTCTTTCATCAATGTTTTATAGTTTTTCAGTATAGCGATCTCTCACCTCTTTGGTTCAGTTTATTCCTAGTGGATTCTTTTTTCTTGTGGCTATTGTAGGTGAAATTATTTTCTTTAGATAATTTACCATTTGCATATTGAAATCCTACAGATTTTTGTATCCTGTGACTTTACTGAATTTTTTTTATTAGTTCTTACAGAATTTTCTTTGTCTTTTTTTTTTTTTTTTTTTTTTTTTTTTTTTGGAAACAATCTCACTCTGTCACCCAGGCTGGAGTGCAGTGTAGAGCTATCACGACTTACCACAACCTCCATTTCCTGGGTTCAAGACATTCTTCTGCCTCAGGCTCCTGAGTAGCTGGGATTACAGGCACCTGACCATCATACCAGGCTAATTTTTTGTATTTTTAGTAGAAATGGGGTTTCACAATTTTGGCCAGGCTGGTCTCTAAGTCTGACCTCAAGTGATCCCTCTGCCTCAGCTTCTCAAAGTGTTGGGGTTACAGGATTGAACCACCATGCATGGCCAGGTCTGACAGGTTTCTGATAAAGTCTTTGGAGTTTCCTATGTATAAGTTTAGTTTATGTCACCTGAAAACTGGAAAAATTTTACTTTCTCCTCTCTGATTTGGATACGTTTATCTAGTTATTTTATTTAATCTTTCTGGCAAGGACTTCTAATACTATGTTGAACAGAAATGATAAAAGTGGCCATCCTTGTCTTGCTCCTGATCTTACAGTTTTCATGAGAGAGACTTCATCTCTTTGGTTAAGAAGCTTTTCCTCATTCAGTATGATTTTAGCTGTAGGTTTGTCATACATGACCTTTATTGTGTTGAGATATATACATCTTAGAACTAATTGGTTGAGAGTTTTTATTATGAAGGGATGTTGAATTTTGTCAAATGCTTTTTCTGCATTTATTCAAATGATCATATAGTTTTTTGTTGTTGTTGTTAAAGTATCACATTTATTGATTAGCATGTGTTGAATCATCTTTGCATCCCTGGGGTGAACCTTACTTCATCATTGTAAATAATCTTTGTGATGTGCTATTGAATTTGATTTGCTAGTGTCTTGAGGATTTTTGCATCTATGTTCTGTAGGGATATTGGCTTGTAATTTTCTTTTTGTTGGTGGTGTTTTGTCTGGTTTTGGAATTAAGGTAATCCTAATCTTGTAAAATGAGTTTGAAATTATCCCTTCCTTTTCAATTTCCAGGACTATTTTGAGTAGAACTAGTATTAGTTCTTTAAGTGTCTGGTAGATTTCAACAGTGAAGCCATTGGGCCCTGGGCTTTTTATATAATGAAATACTTTTTATTGCTTATTTAATTGCCTGACTCGTTCTGTTCAGATTTTCTATTCATATTTTAATGTTGGTGAATTTTATTTGTCCAGAAATTTACCTATTTCTCCTATGTTCTCAAATTTGTTGGTGTGTATATGTTTATAGGAAACATGATTTTTTATTTTTGTGATACCAGTTGTAATGTCTCCTTTTTTTATCAGATATTATTTGTGTGTGTCTTTTCTCTTGTTATTCTACCTAAAAGTTTATCAGTTTTCCTTATTCTTTCAAAATAAAAAAACACGTTTTGTGGATCTTTTGAATTTTTTTTAAAGTCTCTTTCCTTTATTTCTGCTCTGAGCTTTATTATTTCCTTTCTTCTACCAACTTTCGGTTTAGTTTGTTCTTGTTTTTCTCATTCTTTGACGTGCATGGTTAGGTTGCTTATTAAGAAACTTTCTGTTTCTTTGATGTAGGTGTTTATTGCAATTAGATTTCCTCTTATAACTGTTTTTGCTGTGTCCTATAGGTTTTGGCATGATTTGTTTCCATTTTCCTTTGTCTCAAGGAATTACTTCATTTGTCTTTTCTTTATTGACCCATTGGTTACGTAGAAACATATTATTTAATTTATATGTATTTGTAAGGTTTCCAAAGCTTTTTGTTGTTGCTAACTTCTAGTTTTAGGCCACTGTGTTCTGAAACAATGCTTGATATGACCTCCATCTTCTTTAATGCACCTGTGCAAACTCCCACCTAAATCTCTAGACAGGATTTGGGGACTGTGAGGATTGAAGGGCTCTCCTGTAGCAAGGGTTCCTGGCATTTGTGGTGGTAATGAGGACTGTTGGGAATCTCCAGCTTACTTTTCCCACATAGGAAGAGGTCCTCCCTGACTTTGAGCTGATCCTTGTTGGGTAGAGAGTGTGGCAGAGGCAAGATGCCTCACTCGCCTCTCTACAGTGCTATTCTGGCTTTCCATACTCCATAGAGATTTTACCCTTCCCATGGTGCTCTCCAGCCTACAACTGTAGTCACTCCAGTTGAAATATAGTTGTTTATTTTTTGTTTGGGCCCCTTTTTATTGGGGGGAATAAGTATCAAGTAACTCTAGTCAGTCAACTTGCTGGTATCACTCTTAAGATACATCAAAACCTTTTGCCACTAATTTTTATTGAATTGATTTTTTTCTCAGTCTTCACAACTCAGTAATAGCACCAGCATCAACTCTACATATGAAAGACAACTCCTCTCCCAGTACTAAAAAACTAGCAATTTGGGGCCGGGCACAGTGGCTCATGCCTACAATCCCAGCACTTTGGGAAGCCAAGGTGGGCAGATCACTAGAGGTCAGGAGTTCAAGACCAGCCTGGCCAAGATGGTGAAACCCCATCTCTAATAAAACACAAAAATTATCCAAGCGTGGCAGTGCATGCCTGTAGTCCCAGCTACTCAGGAGGCTGAGGCAGGAGAAACCCTTGAACCCGCGAGGTGGATGTTGCAATGAGCTGAGATCACGCCACTGGACTCCAGCCTCCAGCCTAGGAAACAGAGCAAGACTCTACCTAAAAAAAAAAAAAAAAAAAAAAAAAAAAAAAAGAGAGAGAGAGAGAGAGAGAAAAAGCGAGCAATTTTATCTCTTTTCTCAACTCCCACAGCTAATGCTTTGGCATTCCTTGTTGGTTGTAACTCTAAAATTTACCTAAAGTTCACTGCTCTTTATCTCCAATAAAGTATTATCATTTTTACTATGAGATACTGTGACCAGATGTCCTTCAGTGAGTGATTAGGTAAACAAATTGTCAGTCATCCATACCATGAGCTACTACTCAGCAATAAAAAAAAAAAAAAAAGACACTACTGATATACCCCCAAATTTGGATCAATCTCCAGAAATTTATGCTGAATGAAAAAAGTCAATCTAAAATGTCACACGCTGTATGATTGTATTTATATAAATTCTTGAAGTAACAAAATTATAGGGATAGAGAAAAGATTAATGGTTTCCAGCAGTTAAAAAGAAAAGATGGGGACAAGATGGGAAGTGCATCTGGCTATGAAAGAGCAATAGAAGTGATCTTCATAGTCATGAAAATGTTCTGTCTCTTGACTATATTCCTTTAACATCTGGTATGTGATATTATAATATAATTTTCAAGATGTTAGCATCAGGTGAAACTTTGTAAGGACTACATGGAATCTTTCTGTATTATTTCTTATAACTGCAAGTGAAACTAAAGTTATTTCAAAATAAAAATATAGTTCTTTATAATTTTAGTGTGTAATCTTTACATTAAATCAATTGACTATGTACTTTTTTTTGTTTCTGGACTCTATTTTGTATCGTTTGTTTATCAGATTTGCTCTAACACCACAGAGTTTTAATTATTTTTATTTTTAAAAAGGATTCACTGGTAGTACCCGGCCTTCAATATTGTTCTTTATTAACATGGTGTTATCTTTGCTCTTTGCATTTTCCTGCACGTTCTGAAATCAGCTTTAAATTTTTCACAACTAAACAAAAGTGCTACAATTTTTATTGTGATTGTATTGAATCTTTAGATCAATTTCAAGATAATTGACAATTTGACTATATTAAGTGTTCTAATCCATGAGAATAACACTTGTTAATGTAATTTAATTTTCTTTAAGGAGGCTATAAACATCTTTTATTAAGTTCAAGCCTATGTATTCTCTTTTTATAGTTATAAATTTTATTTATTTTATAATTTGTTTCCACTATAAAATATTATTTATGTTTATGTATCTTAATACACCACATAACATATCAGAGCATAATACAATGGTGGTCACATAAAATTATGAAACTGTATTTTTTTGTACCTTTTCTCTGTTTAGTTATGTGTAGATACACAAATACTATTTTGTTACAATTGCCTACAGTATTTAGTACAGTAACATGCTGTATAGGTTTGTAGCCTAGGAGCAATAGGCCATACAATGTAGGTCTGTAGTAGGTTATACCATCTAGGTTAGTACAAGTACACTCTATGATGTTCATGCAATGAACTTGCCAAGCACATTTTTCAGAATGTATGTCTGTTGTTAAGCAACATATGTCTACATTAACCTGTTATTGAGTGGCCTTGCTAAATTTGTAAACATATAATTGGATTTATCTACATATCAATGGTGTTTTAAATGAATAATATTACTTTTATTTTTAATTTATCAAACATGTTGTTTCCTATTCTTTTTCTTGTCCTATTACATTGGCTGGATATTTTCACTGTTGCTATACTAACAATGAACAGCACGTGGATAAACTACGAACAGTTTTTTCTCAAACCTATAAGATACCTAAAATTGCACAGCGAACATATAACCTTTATCCAAAGATAAAGAGTCTCTTTCTCTCCTACCAAGATAGACAGGGCAGGTGTTTCTGTAACCTGTGGCAGAGTACAAGCTAGTAAGACAGTAAGAAGCAATCAGTGAAAATATTAATGAATTTTTAAAGGATGAGTATGGACTGGTATGACAAAAAATTATTCACTTGCAGGCTTTTTTCAAAGGATCTCCACCTGGTGCATATGAGAAGGACTCGGGGCAGGGAAGAAGACTGAAGAGAGACTCCCTCAGCAGTGCAGGTATGAAGAAGAAAATTAGTTGCCACCGCAGGAAACAGATTATGGTCTGTCACCAGATGCTTCCCACAAAAGACACGTCACTGAAGCTGGGACAGAAAATCTTGTTGTCCTGTAAAGACCCATTGTTCCGGAGGGAAAAATAAAGAGGAAGAAAAATGTCCCCTACCTCTATAGTAGAGGCAGCAAGGGATCCTGATCCTGGGATCTTATGCCAGTGCAATTAAAGCCTTCTACCAATAAGGGTGGGGCAGTATTCCAGCACATGGCCTGACACAGCTATATTGCAGAGATTGGTTACCACAGAAGATGAAAGAATGCTAAGAATGTTCTATCCTCAAGACTTGAGCAAACAGGGGTTAGGACTGAGATTGAACCCAGAAAACAGAGGACATCTCCTTCTGGATACCAGGCTTGCAAAAATTATGCATAATAGAAACATTCTAACAAAGGAGAAAGAAAGTACGTGGCAAGGAACCTCCTCTACAGCATGGGCTTTCAGAATTAACAGAAAACTGATGGTAGCTCACTGATACTGAGAAAAACAGTCATTAAATCCAGCTCACACCATAAGTCCAAAGCATTTTTAGAGGAATTTGAACTGAATTAATGCCCAAGTATAAATAATATTTACTTAAATTTCTCCTGTTTTAGACAAGATGTCTTGATTTCAATAAAATTTGAAGATATAAAAGAAATCAGGTAAAATCAAGTCATTATCAAGAGACCAAGCGATCAACAGAATCAGAGTCAGAGGTTACTCAGGTGTTAGAATCATAACACAGGGATTTTAAAACTGTGATGATTGATTTGTTAAAGAACTTAGTTGTAAAAGAGGATAACAAGTATAAGCAGAAGAGAAATTTTGGCCAAAAAATAGAAATTACACAAATACACAAAGAGAAAAAAACCCAGCAAAATTAAAATAAATTAATGGAGCAGAGCATCTGAATAATGGAACTCACTTGTCAGTGCTTAGACATCTGACCACTCTATGTGAGCTCTGGGAATTTTTCAGCTATGACTCACTGGTTCTTTTCTATCCAGATGTTTGCAGTTTCATTTTATATACGGTACCGTGGTACCAAGCAAGACACCCCTGCATAGATCCTTGGAGCTCTTCTCTTTTGTATATTTCCCTCCTTTTCAAAATTCTGTCCTGTACTGCCAAAACTCTCAGTCTCCTTGATCTTAGTTCTCTATCTGCTTAACTCAGTGAGCCAATAGGACCTTGTTTTGGTTTCCTTCATGGTCAGGAAAATACGACTGTTTTTGTTTCTCTTTTCTTGAGGTGTACCATCCTGCAATCTAGTCTCTACAAACAATTGTTTTACATATTTTGTCTGGCTTTCTCTTTGTCTATGGTGGGAGGTTAAGTCCAGTTTTTGTTATCCCAACATTTCTAGAAATAGAAGACCGTATTGTATTATCTGAAGTTAGGTAATTCAGTTCTTAAATTTCTAACTGGATCAAATATACTGGTGATAAAAAGTGCTAGAAAATAAGTCTGGAGTCCTGAGATACAGTCACGACTTCCTGCATATGGCTAGCTCCATCACTTTGAGCAAATGGATATCCTCTTTATAACTCAGTTGTCACATCTATAAGTTGAGAAAGTTATACTTGTTTCTAAGTCTCTCCCAGCTCTATCATTCTGCAACTGTGGAAAAGAGCTATTTGCAAACTCTCTAAGTAGATAGATTGGCCTTTTTGTGGTTTACCTGAAAGCTGATTTTCAACATTACTCTTTAGAGCAAGACAAAGGACTAGGCTCCCAAATTGTTCTGCTGCTGCAACTCCTGCTCACGCTAATAGGAATTACACACAACAATCTCAGAGATAATGGGGCCATCAATCTCTTTTATGAACCATGACAAGTATCCAAGAAATGGTGGATTTCAAAGTAAACATCCAGTATATCAAGCATAGAGTCAACAAGGATGGGTTCAAAACCTTTTATACCATTTCTCCTCTTCCCCTCCAGAATAAAAATATCCATGAAATTCATCTACCCCTTAGGCACCTGATAGCTGTCTTTGTTGAGATGGAGGTAACAGCTGAATAAGAGGGTAGTTAGGCTGGAAATAAAATCCAAATTGTTGATAACCTTCCTCTTTGATTTCAGATTCCTGCTAATAATTTTGGATTAAACGACTCACTCTATATTTCTGAGGTCACAGCAAATACATTCAAGTATTTCTGTTACTCTTCAGAGCATTTGCCTGAGAGGAAATGGCAACTGATATAGGTTCTTCTCCTGAGATGGATGGCATTTTCTGGTGCCCTGGCAACCCAAACTTACTTAGATTCTTCTGTCCTCACGAGCCTCAGCTGAACTGGATCTGACTTTGCCTACCACTATGCCATCATCCTAGCTTCAGGAAATGTGTCAAGACAATATTTTAAATAAATCTTCAGTGGGAGCATTGTTTATAGTAAGCATGGCATTGTACAGCCTGTTTTGGGTTTCTTCTCGCCCCTGTTAGGTTGTTTATTGATGGCAGATTCACAGAATATTAAATATGGCAGGGACTTTAAAGATAAGTTTGTCCTACCATATCACTTAACAAAAAAAATCAAAGTGAATTATTGGATATTGTAATTCCTAAAGGAGAAAAGCATGTGCATACATTTTAAACAATAAGATAAAAACAAAAATATTTTCTAGTTAACCCTCAGTAAAGCAGAAAATTAAATTTACTTGATTACTTTTCCTTCACAGATCATTCCAACTAAATTTACTTTAATTGAATTTAGAAACAAGGAAGAAATCTCAGGAGAATTTTTTAAACAAAGATAATAGTGTAGAAATGCATTGCAGGTTGGGATGAATGAATGATAGCCTGCTGTTATATGTATGAACGGGTTTGAGAACTTTCTGAATCTGCACATAGAATGGGTCATGAGGGAGTTATGTTCCTCTTTATACCATTAGCTCTGTATTTCCATAGTACCTGAGGTCAGGGCTGATATTTCTTTATGGAGAAAACCTTTCTAATATTGCCCTACTCGGGAAAACTGAAACATAAACTTGTTTCAATTCTAAGAAAGCTGGGTTACTCAGAACACTTTTTCCACTTCTGAACTAGAGAGACCTACTGGGAATCCTTCAGGGTGGAACTTGACAAGATTTTACCTCTTTGATACAAGCAACACTTGCAGTTTAGGATGATTTTGCATATATAAACTGAGGCAAAGAGTTACTCTGTATCATTTATGTGCACTCTAAGTGTTAGAATTGGTTTGTGTATACTCCTTTGGAAAAACATCTACTGTTCTTCCTGCTCAATATATTTAATTTTAGTATATTTCAACTAGCTAAAAATGCTTTTAAAAATCTATTCTTGGGTAGTACAAGTAGAATAGAAAGAACGTTGGAAGTGGGACGTTTTAGTTTTATGTATGTGTATATACACCATGTATATGTATATATACATTATACATGTATATAAATACTATATATATGTGTGTGTACACACACACACACAATTTTTTCCATTTTTTAGCCAGTGGTGATCTTGTAACTCAAGTTCACCACTGGCTAAAAAAAACGCAAAAAAAAAAAAAAAAAGCAACAATTATCCATTATTATGAAAAATAATACTTGAGATAATGTAAGTATTTTTATGTATGTATATAGCAGGAATTTTAACAAGTGCTTTACATGTATTATTTAATTAAATCCTCTTGCGAATCCAACAAGATAGAAATTGGTATTATATTACTTGACCAAAAAGTTCATTGATATGTCCTAGGTCAGAAACTGTTAAGTGGCTGAGCTGAGATTTGAACCTGAGTCTAGCAGACCACTGAACTGCGGTGTTTATCCTGATGCTTTGACAGTTTGGGAGGGAACAGAGGTAGGTGTGACTTTGTTGAAAGCCAGAGTAAATCATTACTGTTGGCAGCACCTTGATTTCACATGAAGTAATCCAATTTTAGTGGAAGTTTCACTAATGCACTTGTACCTACACTTATGTGTCCATGGATTGTAAAGCTTAGAAAATAAAGACATCCCTGGAAGCAGCCTCCAATTTCAGCATTTGGCATTTGGAACTTCTGACTGACCTATGAGATGCTTCAAACCTCCCTGCCAAACAACTCCCTTTTGCCTGCACAGGCTCTGGAGAATAAATAGTTCAGCAAGTGTCTGCATTAAATTATCCTACACACTTTGTCACTCCCAACTGCCTAGATTTTAATGGGTTGCAGGAAAAGAAAATTCTATGTTTTTGGTAACATATTTTTAATTCTGGCTTAACAAGGCCTTTACTAGTATCTGACTCCAGTGTCTTTCAGACAATATGCTAGCAGGATCTAGCTCTCTATGCAAAGTTTGTTAAAATTGTCCATCTGTGAGAAATTTTCATTGCCCTCTTGGAGCCACAGGTGGCCTTGACTACCCCTGTGCTTGCTCATTTTCTTCCCTTGAATATTTATGATTCTCTTACCCATTGATTTTGAGAGAAGGGTATAGAATTGATTGGCAGCACTGGCAAATATCTGATGGGAGAATTTGGCCTCAGAATGAGAATGAGCCACTAATGACAGAACTGTGCCCAGTGTGACTAATGCATATGGAGTAAGGAAGCTCTAGGGCTCCCTTCATGCATACAATCCGCAGCCATGAGGATGTCAGCAGGCAGGGAGAAGTACTTTCCCCCACCATGAGGGAAGACTCAAGGATGTTTAGCATTCTTAGTATCAAGTTCAACATGCTCTGTCAATCCTTTAATTGCAAGATAGGGTGGCTCTATGGAATTCTCAGAAGTATCTATTCATTAGAGGCATTGTCAGCATTGGGAATGCTTGCAGTCTGGATTGGTAGTCTTAGGATGGTGGTAGTATGGACTGCTGTAATTATAGGGCTTTATTTTCCATGGGGAGTAAAGTGAGATCATTTCCACCACTGAAAACCCAGTTTGTTTGCACCTACGTCCCTTTCACCCTCTGCCTTTTTCCATAGGTTTTTTTCCCTAGGTTTTTGAAATGTAAAGAATAATTATTCTTGCTCATGCAAGTGTGAATGTGGTATCAACAATACAGGAAAAGTGAAGTTTAACCCAGTTATCAATAATTTGTTTCATAAAAGGACAAAACAAATAAATACACACACTAGTAAGGTAGATTAGATTTCCTACCCACAGCCCTACACTTAATTAAGGAATCACAATATTCATAGTTTTTCTACTTTCTAATCATTTTCACAGGATAAACACTTTATAAACATTTGTTGAATGAGTAAATAGAAACACACATGCATCCACACATCAAATTCTCTGTGACTACCAGGGGGTCAATTAAAGCTGGCAAAGTAAGCATTACTTCCTCTACATATGAGTGAGGAATGAAGCCCAGGCAAAGATGCTTAGGTGTGGCACATAAGACCACAGGGAAGGACAGAGCAGTGCTAGATTATCAGCTCATGATAGCACACAGTGAGTTGGAAGTGACGAATCCATCTACTTGAAAGGTTGAGACATTTTCAGCAGCATAGAAGTACAAACTTGGTGCTTGGGGGAAACTGTCCAATGCCAGAACTGCCATCTTTAAGAGCAGGGCTGAAAGAGATAAAAAACAGGCAGGAGAGGAACAGACATCAGATGAGCAGTAAGAAGGGGGATGCAAAATAACAGGAAGGGCAAGTTCCAGAGAAGAAATGATGAGACAAGACTGAAGAGGGCCCAAATGTAGGTGCTTGCCCTGTGGGGTTGGAGGAGGGACAGCTCCTGGTCTGTTCTGGTCCCAATTGAACAGATGGAAATGGGCAGCCAGGCATTCACATGCTGCCTTAACCGCTTCCCAGAACCATCAGCTCCACCAGCAGCCTTCACTCCATTAATTATTGCTCTTGAGACAGAGTTACCACTAATTTCTTTTGTGTACTTGCCAAAAAGTAGAGATTTCAGGATGTATGTGAATTCAGGAAGTAAAGATTTCACACAACAAAAGTGACAATGCCACTATTTGTAATATGAATGTTTTCCCTGGATAATGAAAGTTTTTTTAAGTTGGAATTTTGGACAATATTATCCTGTGTTACAGACAACTGGCTGAATGTTTCTTCCCAATTCATGGCTACTTGTTACCATTTTCTTGTATCTATCTCAGCCTTAATATGCTTTTTGGGACAAATAAAACATTTGGGAATGAGGCTAACTTACTTTATAAGCCTCCCACAATTTTTACTCTGCCATGTCAAAGCCATGACCTTAACATATACACTCTTTTGTGAGTTTTTTCTTCTTTCCCTTCTTCTGACCATACCCATATGAGAGGTCATGTATCTGGTCCATAACAGGTATGGATATATGAAATAGTTTCTGGAGTCACTTCCAAGATGGCCAAATAGGAACAGCTCCAGTCTGTAGCTCCCAGCGAGATTGATGCAGAAGAAGGGTGATATCTACATTTCTAGCTCAGGTACCTGGTTCATCTCACTGGGACTGGTTGGACAGTGGGTGCAGCCCACAGAGGGCGAGCCAAAGCAGGATGGGGTATCACATCACCCAGGAAGTGCAAGGAGTCAGGGGATTTCCCTTTCCTAGCCAATGGCAGCTATGAGTGACTATACCTGGAGGAATGGTACACTAATGCCCAAATTTTTCCCATGGTTTTCCCACGGTCTTTGCAATTGGCAGACCAAGAGATTCCCTCTCGTGCCTGGCTTGGTGGGTCCCATGCCCAAGGAGCCCTGCTTGCTGCTAGTGCAGCAGTCTGAGATCAACCTGGGATGCTGGAGCTTGGTCAGGGGAGGGGCTTCCACCATTGCTGAGGCTTGAGTTGGCAGTTCTATGCTCACAGTGTAAATAAAGTGGCAGGGAAGCTCCAACCGGGTGTAGCCTGCTGTAGCTCAGCAGGGCCTACTGCCTCTCTAGATTCCACCTCTGGGGGCAGGGCATATCTGAACAAAAGGCAGCAGACAGCTTCTGCAGACTTAAACATCCCTGCATGACAGCTCTAAAGAGAGCAGTGGTTCTTCCAACATTGGTGCTCTAAGAGAGCACCAATAATGGACAGACTGCCCCCTCAAGTGGGTCCCTGACCACTGTTGTAGCCTGACTGGGAGACACCTCCCAGTAGGGGCCAACAGACATCTCATACAGATGGGTGCCCTTCTGGAACAAAGCTTCCAGAGGAAGGATCAGGCAGCAATCTTTACTATTCTGCAGTCTCCCTGGGTGATACCCAGGAAAAGAGGGTCTGTAGTGGACCTACAGCAAACTCCAATAGACCTGCAGGTGAGGGGCCTGTTTGTTAGAATGAAAACTAATAAACAGAAAGGAATAGCATTGACATCAACAAAAAGGACATCCACACCAAAAACCCATCCGTAAGTCACGAACATCAAAGACCAAAGGTAGATAAAACCACAAAGATGAGGAGAAACCAGAGCAGAAAGGCTAAAAAATACAAAAACCAGTACACCTCTTCTCCTCCAAAGAAACACAACTCCTCACCAGGAAGGTAACAAAACTGGACAGAGAATGAGTTTGATGAGTTGACAGATGTGTAGGCTTCAGAAGGTCAGTAATAACAAACTTCTCCAAGCTAAAGGAGCATGCTCTAATCTTTTGCAAGGAAGCTAAAAACCTTGAAAAAAGGTTGGACAAATGGCTAACTAGAATAACCAGTGTAGAGAACTTAAATAACCTGATGGAGCTGAAAACCACAGTACGAGAACTGCGTGAAGCATGCACAAACTTCAGTAGCTGATTCAATCAAGCAGAAGGAAGGATATCAGTGAAGATCAAATTAATGAAATAAATCAAGAAGACAAGATTAGAGAAAAAAGTGAAAAGAAACGAACAAAGCCTCCAAGAAATATAAGACTATGTGAAAAGACCAAATCTACGTTTGATTGGTGTACCTGAAAGTGATGGGGAGAATGGAACCAAGTTAGAAAACACTCTTCAGGATATTATCCAGGAGAACTTCCCCAACCTAGCAAAGCAGGCCAACATTCAAACTCAGGAAATACAGAGAACACCACAAATACACTCCTTGAGAAGAGCAACCCCAAGACACATAATTGTCAGATTCACCAAGGTTGAAATGAAGGAAAAAATGTTAAGCGCAGCCAGAGAGAAAGGTCGTGTTACCCACAAAGGGAAGCCCATCAGACTAACAGCAGATTCTCGGCAGAAACTCTACAAGCCAGAAGAGAGTGGGGGCCAATATTCAACATTCTTAAAGAAAAGAATTTTCAACACAGAATTTCATATCCAGCCAAACTAAGCTTTATATGTGAAGGAGAAATGAAAAACCTTTACAGACAGCAAATGCTGAGAGATTTTGACACCACCAGGCCTGCCTTACAAGATCTCCTGAAGGAAGCCCTAAATGTGGAAAGGAACAACCAGTACAAACCACTGCAAAAACATGCCAAAGTGTGAAGACCACTGATGCTATGAAGAAACTATCAATTAATAGGCAAAATAACCAGCTAGCATCACAATGACAGGATCAGATTCACACATAATAATATTAACCTTACATGTAAATGGGCTAAATGCCCCAATTTAAAGACACAGACTGGCAGATTAGATAAAGAGTCAAGACCCATTGGGGTGTTGATTCAGTAGACCCTCCTGACATGCAAAGACACACATAGGCTCAAAATAAAGGGACGGAGGAAGATCTACCAGGCAAATGGAAAGCAGAAAAAAAAAAAAAAAAAGCAGGGGTTACAATCCCGGTCTCTGATAAAACAGACTTTAAGCCAACAAAGAAAAAAAGAGACAAATAAGGCCATTACATAATGGTAAAGGCATTAATTCAACAAGAAGAGCTAACTATTCTAGATATACATGCAGCTGATTCGGGAGCACCCAGATTCATAAAGCAAGTCCTTAGAGACCTACAAGGAGACTTAGACTCCCACACAATAATAAAGGGAGACTTTAACACACCACTGTCAACATTAGACAGATCAATGAAACAGAAATTTAACAAGACTATCCAGGACTTAAATTCAGCTCTGGACCAAGCAGACCTAATAGACATCTACAGAACTCTCCACCCCAAATCAACAGAATATACATTCTTCTCAGCACCTCATTGCACTTATTCTAAAATTGACCACATAATTGGAAGTAAAACACTCTTCGGCAAATGTAAAAGAACAGAAATGACAACAAACTGTCACTCAGATGACAGTGCAATCAAATTACAACTGAGGTCTAAGAAACTCACTCAAAACCGCACAACTACATGGAAACTGAACTACCTGCTCCTGAATGACTACTGGGTAAATAAAGAAACGAAAGCAGAAATAAAGATGTTCTTTTAAACCAATGAGAACAAAGACACAATGTACCAGAATCTCTGGAACACATTTAAAGCAATGTGTACAGGGAAATTTGTAGCACTAAATGCCCATAAGAGAAAGCAAGAAAGATCTAAAAATCAACACCCTAACATCACAATTAAAAGAACTAGAGAAGCAAGAGTGAACAAATTCAAAAACTGGCAGAAGACAAAAAATAACTAAGATCAGAGCAGATCTGAAGGAGATACAGACACAAAAAAAACCCTTCAAAAAAATCAATGAATCCAGGAGCTGATTTTTTGAAAGGAGCAACAAAATAGACCACTAGCAAGATTAATAAAGAAGAAAAGAGAGAAGAATCAAATAGACATAATAAAAAATGATAAAGGGCATATTACCACTGATACCACAGAAATACCAACTACCATCAGAGAGTACTATAAGCACCTCTACGCAAATCAACTAGAAAATCTAGAAGAAATGGATACAATCCTGGACACATACACCCTCCAAAGACTAAACCAGGAAGAAATTGAATCTCTGAAGTGACCAATAACAGGTTCTGAAATTGATGCAATGATAGCCTACAAACCAAAAAAAGTCCAGGACCAGACGGATTCACAGCCAAATTCTACCACAGGTACAAAGAGGAGCTAGTAACATTCCTTCTGAAACTATTCCACTCAATAGAAAAAGAGAGTCTCCTCCCTGACTCATTTTATGAGGCCACAAAGGCCGGCAGAGACACAACAAAAATGGGAATTTTAGGCCAACAGCCCCAATGAACATCGATACAAAAAATCCTCAATAAAATACTGGCAAACCTAATGCAGCAGCATGTTAAAAAGCTTATCCACCATGATCACTTCAACTTCAACCCTGGGATGCAAGGCTGTTTCAACATATACAAATCAGTAAATGTAATCCATCACATAAACAGAACCAACGACAAAAACCACATGATTATCTCAATAGATGCAGAAAAGGCCTTTGACAAAATTCAACAGCCCTTCATGCTAAAAACTCTCAATAAACTAGGTATTGATGGAGTGTATCTCAAAATAATAAGAGCTATTTATGACAAACTCACTGCCAATATCATACTGAAGGAGCAAAAACTGGAAGCATTCCCTTTGAAAAGCGGCACAAGACAAGGATGCCCTCTCTCACCACTTCTATTCAACACAGTATTGGAAGTTGTTGGCAGGGGAATTATGCAAGAGAAAGAAGGAAAGGATATTCAATTAGGAGAAGAGGAAGTCAAATTGTCCCTGTTTGCAGATGACATGATTGTATATTTAGAAAACCCCATCACCTCAGCACAAAATCTCCTAATGCTGATAAGCAACTTCAGTCTCAGGATACAAAATCAATGTGCAAAAATCACAAGCATTCCTATACACCAAGAACAGACAAACAGAGAGGCAAATCATGAGGACTCCCCTTCACAATTACTACTGAGAGAATAAAATACCAAGGAATGCAATTTACAAGATATGTGAAGGACCTCTTCAAGGAGAACTACAAACCACTGCTCAACAAAATAAGAGAAGACACACACAAATGGAAGAATATTCCATGCTCATGGATAGGAATAATTAATATCATGAAAATGGCCATAATGCCCAAGGTGATTTATAGATTCAATGCTATCCCCATCAAGCTACCACTGAATTTCTTCACAGCATTGGAAAAACCTACTTTAAGTTTCTTATGGAACCAAAAAAGAGCCCACATAGCCAAGACAATCCTAAGCAAAAAGAACAAAGCTGGAGGCATCATGCTACCTGACTTCAAACTATACTACAAGGCTACAGTAACCAAAACAGCATGGTACTGGTACCAAAACAGAGATATAGACCAATGGAACAGAACACAGGCCTCAGAAATAACACCACACATCTACAACCATCTGATCTATGGCAAACCTGACAAAAACAAGAAATGGGTAAATGATTTCCTATTTAATAAATGGTGCTGGGAAAACTGGCTAGCCATAGGTAGAAAGCTGACACTGGATCCCTTCCTTACACATTATACAAAAATTAATTCAAGATGGATTAGAGACTTAAATGTAAGACCTAAAATCATAAAAACCCTACAAGAAAATGTAGGCAATACCATTCAGGACATAGGCATGGGCAAACACCTCATGACTAGAACACCAAAAGCAACGGCAACAAAAGCCAAAATAGACAAATGGCATCTAATTAAAATAAAGAGCTGCACAGCAAAAGAAACTATCATCAGAGTGAACAGGCAACCTACAGAATGGGAGAAAAGTTTTGCAGTCTATCCATCGGAGAAAGTGTTAATATCCAGAATCTACAAAGAACTTAAAGAAATTTGCAAGAAAAAAAACAACCCCATCAAAAAGTAGGCCAAGGATATGAACAGATACTTCTCAAAAGAAGACATTTCTGCAGCCAGCAGGCATATGAAAAAATGCTCATCATCACTGGTCATCAGAGAAATGCAAATCAAAACCACAATGAGATACCATCTCATGCCCGTTAGAATGGCAATCATTAAAAAGTGTTGAAACAGCAGATGCTGGAGAGGATATGGAGAAATAGGAATGCTTTTACACTGTTGGAGGGAGTGTAAATTAGTTCAACCATTGTGGGAGACAGTGTGGCAATTCCTCAAGCATCTAGAACTAGAAATACCATTTGACCCAGCAATCCCATTACTGGGTATATACCCAACGGATTATAAGTCATACTACTATAAAGGCAAACATATGTTTATTGCAGCACTATTCACAATAGCAAGATATGTTTGTTGCAGCACTATTCACAATAGCAAGGTCTTGGAACCATCTCCAATAATAGACTGGTTAAAGAATATATGGCACATATGCACCATGGAATACCATGCAGCCATAGAAAAGGATGAGTTCATGTCCTTTGTAGGGACGTGGATGAAGCTGGAAACCATAATTCTCAGCAAAATATCACAAGGACAGAAAACTAAACACCACATATTCTCACTCATAAGTGGGAATTGAACAGTGAGAACACATGGACACAGGGCAGGGAGTATCACTCACTGGGGCCTGTTGGGGGCTGGGGGGCTGGGCAAGGGATAGTGTTAGGAGAAATATCTAATGTCATAGATATTATGACATTATCAATGATGAGTTGATGAGTGCGGCAAACCAACATGGCACGCGTATACCTATGTAACAAACCTGCACGTTGTGCACATGGACCCTAGAACTCAAAGTATAATAAAAATAAAAATAAAAGGAAATAGTTTCTAATCATCAACCTCCCTGGAACCATAACTCCTGCTCCTGTGGCATACGTGCTAGAGACATGTGACTCTTTCTTCTGCCTTAGGGACACCTCTCTCACATTGTGCTATGTGGTTAGGGACATGCTAGAGTATATAATGCATTCAACATTTCTGATAGGAGTAGCATTGATAACTGAAAAACACAAGACCAAATGTCCAAAGGTGTCGTTAGAAAATATTACCCAGAAAAAGAATCTAAGTTTCCAAGTTCATAGAACAGGATGCCCAAACAAAACCAAATTAGCATGATTTTCCTGCCTACTGCTAACTATACTTTTCTTGTAAATAGAATTAATGCACAAGATCAAGTCCTGAACATAGTTTTGCAGTAGGCAAAATTGATCCTTTCATCTTAACCCACTAAACTGGGAAAGTATATTTGCTTTTTTTTAATGTTCATATCATAGACTTCTATTTTCAGAGTCTGTGCCAAATGCTAATTAGGACAGAACAGAGTCAAGCATGGCTGGGCAGGCAGATCTCAGTCTCCTATTTAAGAAGAATGTCTGTTGAGGGAAGAGCCAACTGCAGTGCAATGTTGGAGTTAGGTTTCAACAACTAGCATTGATCCTGATTACCCTGGGGATAATACCTTGCCTTTATTTGCTACCTGTTCTTCTGGAAAGGCCACCTTGGTACATTTCGGACAACTTCTTGACAGGTTTATTTGACATTGACTCCAGAAGCATGATATAATTTGAAGAGGAGGGTTTATTTATTTATTTGTTTGTTTATTTATTTGAGACAGAGTCTTGCTCTGTCACCCAGGCTAGAGTGCAATGGCACGATCTCAGCTCACTACAACCTCTGCCTCCCAGGTTCAAGTGATTCTCCTGCCTCAGCCTCCCGAGTAGCTGGGACTACAGGCACCTGTCACCACGCCCAGCTAATTTTTGCATTTTTAGTAAAGACAGGGTTTCACCATGTTGGCCAGGTTGGTCTCGAACTCCTGACCTTGTTATCCACTCACCTCAGCCACCCAAAGTGCCGGGATTAAAGGTGTGAGCCACCACGCCTGGCCAGGTCTTGAAATTTTGATCTCCAGATTTGAGTTTTAGTTCTGATGCTTACTATTTGCATTGTGCAAGAAAATTCACTGTAAGTCTCTATTTATTCATCTTTAACCTGAGGACAATAACATACTTGTTAAACAGTTGTAGATATTACCATTTTCCTACTATATGAACTCAAAAGAAGCAGGCTATTTTCTATGCAGTGGGAGCAAACCATCTTTAGCAGTAGGGGCTGGCCCCTGAGTAACTATGAGAAGGAGGAAAAGGAACTTAAAAACTGAAAAGTACTGCTATCAAGGTTGATCAAAAGCCTCTGTCATTGTGAGATGAATGTGTGAGTTTCATTTTATGGAATCCAAACATTTATCGAGCTGCTTATAGCTGCTTTTGTATTTTACAAATTATTTCTTAGTATTTAGGAATAATCTAAATAGTTTAGAGGCAGATTTCTGATTAATTAAATGAGGTAATAACTATTTCCATGTGATAATTTTCATCTATTTGTGGACAGCACCTGCTATAATAAAATTTATTTACAAGTTCTTCTGGTCTCATTCTCTGAGGAGTAGACTTGGGCAATTCTCTTTTGGAGGGTATGCAATCTACTTTACACAGGTGGGTTTTTGTAGTCCCATTTTACAGATTAAGGGATTTATTTTATTTTAATTTTTGAGGCAGAGTTTGCTCTGTCACCCAGGTTGGAGTTCTTGTTATCATAGCTTACTGTAGACCTCCTAGGCTCAGGTCCTCCCACCTCAGCATCCCGAGTAGCTGGGACTACAGGCATGCACCAAAAAGCAGACAATTTTTGCATTTTTTAAAAATAAAGATGAGGTTTCACAATGTTGCTCAGGCTGGTCTTAAACTCTTGGGCTCAATCAATCCACTTGCCTCAACCTCCCAAAATGCTAGGATTATGGATGTGAGCTACCACACTGGCTTTTTTTTTTTTAAGGCAAAATATACAAAGAAAATTGTATATATTTAAAGTGTAGAATGTGATGTTTTGATATACATATACATTGTGAAATGATTACCACAATCAAGTGAATTAACACATCTGCCACCTCATGTTACCCTTTATTTTTATTTTGATAAGAATGCTTTAAGATCTAATCCTTTAGCAAATTTCTAGTATACAATAATATATAATACAGTATTTTAACTATAGTCACCATGTTATACACTTTTGTCAGATGTACTTCCTAATGCAGTCTTCCTCATATCTGAATAGTGTTTTCCTTTGCTCTAGTTTACTGTGGCCCTGGCTGTCTGTCCTAATCTAAAGAACACAGAGCGAGTCTAATGGTGGTCGGGAAGAGTGAATACCCAACACCTAAAGTCCAACATGGAGTTGAATGCAGTCTTGGTGTTATTGTTTTTGTATTAACATTTCGTTATTATTAGCTGCCCCACTATGACCACATAGTACCCTCCAGGCAGAGTGCTAAGCGTGTCAATATCCTTATAAGTACCCTGAGTTCGATGTTGCCTTAACTCTAAGGTAATAATCCCGAAGCTCAGAGGGGAAAAGGGGATAATATGCTTGAGGTCACAGAGATCAATGACAAAGCTTGAATCTGAACCATAACCTCAAAATCCGTGTTAAACTCTAGTGTAAGGTCAGAAATTATTGAGACATTTCTAAACTCAAAATGCAGTGAAGTTCTTAATGTCTCCAACTTTGATGTCTCCCATTTTGTCTTCTCAGTCTTATTCAGCACCCTCATTTTTCTAAGTTCTAGAAAGAGCATAGGTTGTATGAAGGAGAGTAGTGGAATGAAGAGAAAAAAAGAATGATATGCAACATAGAAGCAGCAAACAAACCTCAAAAACTGGGGGAAATATGTTTGACAGCCTCCAATGACCCCATCTATGTCACTCTTTCCTCTGTGGGTTTCTTTGTTTTTCCTGAACCACATTCTGTGTCCTTCTGTTATTGAAGAATTTTAACCTCAATTTTCATAAACTAACTACCCATCATGAGTTTAACTAATAATAGCTTAAAAGATTTTCTCTCCCCTAAGGACATTTTCATTTTAATAGAAGACAGTGTGCAGACTAAAAATACTCTGGGATCAAAAGCAATGAATATTTTATGGTGGGTTTCTGGCACCAAGATGATTTGTGAAGAGGATGTCTCTGGATGGATGGCCAGGATACACAACACTTTTTCTTAGTATGTTCTTACTCACTTGGTTTGAATCCTAGACCATAAGCAAAGGAATAAGATTTGAAAAGAAAGAAAAAGAAGAAGAAGAAAGGATGGAAAGGAAAAATGGGGTCTGACTAGCTTTAAATTCAGTGGTCTGGCTTCCTTTCCTGAAGGTTTTCCAATGTCCACAGCTAAGCCACTTTAACTCCATTGGCAAGCTGAGCTCTGCACAAAGATCTAGAACCGATCATATTCTTAACCATTCCTGGAATCCTGGGCTGAGCTGGAGCTCTGCATTTCAGCATCACAGCTAATGCGCTCCTAGTCTTTCTGCCTGGACCCTCAGCCTATTACCTGTACGTGTACATTTTATGTATTTGGGAATCAGGCCAATTTGGATCCCACTGGCACCACTCACCAGTTGAGTGGACTTGAATAAGTTACTTATTTTTTTTAGCCTCAACTTTTAGATCACTCTAATATGTACAATAATCTATGTATTGTAGAGCTATTGATAGAATCAAGCACAATTCTGATAGTAACAGCACTCACCCTGTATCCTAAGTGTGATATTAACAATTTCATTAGCATCAGCTCCTCTAGAGAAGAAAATCCTTAGGTACAAATAGATTGAAAAGTTCTCTCCAGGTCATACAGCTCAGAGTGGGCTTTGCTGTTATATACCTAGGTCTGTATGACTCCAGAGCTTATGCTCTTAGCCCAGAGCCTGGCATATAGTATAGACTTGATAAATGATAACTATTCTTCTCTACTCCCGACACAGCCTGTCCCTTTCATCAGTGCTGCCTATCTGGACCCATCCTGGGCTTATATAAATGTGTTGTCCATGGTGGCACTCTCTGCTGCTTATCATCTGCCATTTAAGACCTCTGCCTACTGATGTCATTCACTAGGAATTCTTGATGTGCCACCTGTCTGTTCAGGCTTCCTCATGCCATTAATTGTTCGGGACCTCTGTGACCCATCTTGGAGCTAGATGATCATGCCATCAAATACACCTCATATTAAGCAGAGAACAGCTTGCATTCACCCAGCAGCTCCTTTGCCACCTTCACCTACAGACAAAGAGCTGTGCTCTGTCTAGAGCACAGAGCTGAGAATTGAAGGTGTACAAATAATTCAGTGCATGGTCTACTACCTCCAAGTTAACAGTCTAGTCCAGTAAGAGAAAACAAGAAAGCTCTCATTGAAAACTCAAGTGACCACACAATACATCACAGAGGAGGTAGAAAATTATTTGATCTTTAGGACTAAATAAATCTTAGGCAAATATAAAAGATGTCATTAATGTAATACAACTTACATCTCCCCCTGGTTTGGGTGGTAAAGTTTAGCAACCACCTGAGAAGAACGTTATTGCCTAGCAATAAATGCTTTTCTCCTCAAATAATTCCTTTTGCTGGGAAAGAAAATGAGTAAGACTCCCAAAGCCATGCTTGAAGATGAGTACATAGACTTGGAAACAGTATGTTTACAAAAGTTCCAAGAAATTTTCACAGAAATGAATCTATTTTCTTTGAAATGTAATACAATCAACTTCAAAAAATGTATACAATTATATTTTGGGCTCTGAAAATACTCTGGTGTAATTAAATAAAGTGAACGAAACTGGTGTTTAGACAAACAATACCTTTTAATAAAAGCTTTTAAAGTGAAATTAAGCCAATGCACTGTTTCTTTGGACAAACATGTATTAAGGGAAGCCAACATGTATTTGCCATTGCAGACACTGATACTGGAGCAGATACAGTTATAATCAAAGCCAGAGCTCTTGATTTATTTTTCATCCCAACCCATGCATCCTAATTAAAGCCATATGAATGAACTTCAGCTATTAATTTTACATAACCTGATATACATGCAATGCTGAATAAACCTAGGATCCTTTAACCAAATTAGAGAAGTTAACTGTAACGGATATATTTGTTGGCTGGGGCCTAACATATAATTTACTTAAACCAATATTAAAATGGAAACCAATGTATCTGTATTTCAACCACATACATTTTCCCAGCATATGTGATTGTTATATAAATAGATACATATTCCTCTAGACCACTTCATATTCATGAAACCAAAGAATTAACTGCATTCAGCAGATGTGACAGAATAATCACCCTGCCTCCCATTTCCTCCTTTAACCTATTTAAACCTAAACTTTAAAAAAATAATTTTTGTGAAACAGGTCAGCTAGGGAAAAAGAAAAGAGTATATTACAAGGCACAATTAATGAGGGGAAAATTGCTATCTGTTGGGAGGAATGTGGGCTGGGATTTAGGGGTTACAGATCCTGTTCCAATTTCGCAACTTTGTGTGTTCTTGGATAAATCACTTATCTGTGCCTCATTTTTCTCACTTATAAAAATGGAGATAACTCTCAAATCAAACAGGGTTGTTGTAAGAATGAAAAGGAGATAAATATGTAAACTTACTTTGAAGTAGTCTTTTAATCATTACACAGATAATAGATATTGTTGTTATTAATAATTCTCATGTCATCAGGTTCAATAAATGGTTGTCAGTGGCCAAATGAAGTAATAATAGAAGCAGTCAAACCAAATTCTATTGTATGTTTCCTCTTTTTTTGTGAGTTGCAGGCTAAAACAATATTCTGAACAGCCAGCTGAGTACACCAATATTTATTCTGTATATTAAGCCTCGTTACCTGTTTTCTTGGCCTTTTCAACAGGTAAGAGTTTAACAGCCAAGACGGAAGAACAGCTGATGCTGTTATCTAGAATCAGTCACCCTTTATCAGTTCCAAATGGGGGAAAAATGTAGTAGGGTTTTTTTTTTCTTTGAGCAAGTAAGAAAATAAAGAGCATATAGCTCAGTTAAGTCCTAAATAAATGCTGTTCAAGAGAGAGAATGAGAAATGCCTCATCATTTTTGGACAATGTCTGATAATAAAAGAAATCAATGTTGATCCTGGATGTACAGAACAAGATTGGAAAAATCTAATAGGAGTTTAATAAAATAGCTGGTTCCTCATAGGTGATCAGCACCCGCAGACTTCAACGTGATTTTGCTACAGGAACTTTTCACCTCTGCATTTCAATGACTTTATTAGTTGAAAAAAGAGAACAGTCATTCAAGGCAACCTACGAGACTCTAAGGCTTGACAGTCCTTTCTGTATTGTTGCTCTTTTGCTTTCAGGGCCTTTCTGGGCCTCTCTCTCTGAGATGAGATAACTTCCCTGCTCTGCGCATCCTTCTCTTTGTTTCGTCCAGTAGCTTTCAAACTTATGTTTTTCACGACTAATTACATTAGAAAACATTTTACCTTGTCACTTGGTATATACACCCATATGTGCACTTCTATGTAATCAAAAAAAAGATTTCTACAAAAAAAAAAAATCCCTTATCCTAACTACATTATACCTCAGGAATTTTTTTACTTTATTCGATTCCTTTGTGTAATAGTTCATTAAATATTGTTGGTTGATACACAATTGATGTTCTAATTCATTAGCAAGTAAACATTCACAGTTTCAAGAACACTGATCTAGACAAGAGTTTCTCTTCAAAGCATCTCTCAAGTCTGCTGAAGAATCAGAGGTATATGTAATCACATGAGCATGTCGACTGATAAGAATTTTTTTGTTGCACTCAGGGATATTTGTTTTCAATTGTGTATTCTAAGGCTGTTAAAAAAATTACTTTTTTTAGGGCCAGATTTAATCAGGTTTGAATTCTAATTATGTATGGAATGATTCATACAATTACTGAGTTTCAGTTTTTTCATTTGCAAAGAAAAAAATATACTTACCTCATTGGGTTATTGTGAGTTACTGTGATATGTTTGTGAAGGTAATACATTATCGGTGTTCAACATATATTGGTTTAATCCCATGTATCTACCCCCTTTCATTTTCTTTTTGCTTCTTCTCCCCTTCTTTAGAAAGCAGTTTTATAGTAACCTAAAGGACTGAATCTGAAATGATTAGAATGAAGGGTAGAATGCATACAGTGTAGGCGGTTATTTGCCAAGAAGTAAATTCAACTCTTCACGAAGGAGATTGTCAGATACCAAGAAACAAAAATATTCTCAACCACTGACCCAAGAAAAATCTTACTAGCAAATCTGGCAGAGAAAAGAACAAATGATATGTGTGGCTTTGGACAGCTACAATGCTAAGAAGTTATAGGATCTCCTGTTTGCTTTATTTTATACTTGGTAGTCTTTCTAGCCTAGTGGGACCTCAAATTGGGGGTATGTCTAGAGAGCAATTATCTTTAAACCATACTAAGCCAAGCAGCATGATTCCCAAAGACTTTTATCATGGGTAAGCTCTAGAAAAACATGAGATAATTGTTTTCCTACAACCCTTTCTTTATCTCTCTCTGCCTTTGTTCCTTCCAAGACTTGAGTCTCTTCTTGCTGCCTGGAAGTTTTACTCAGACTTTTTTCAGTTTTTATGTTACTGCCTAAATTCATCTATCCCTCATCTCACTATCCAAAATAACAATTTGCTTAAGATTCTCTTTCAGAATGAAAAGCGATTAGGTAAGTCAGTTTACTCAAACTTGCAAATTTGAAAGTGATTAGAACCAGTTTCGTAGTTTGTCCCATCTTGATTCTGAAAAGAATGAAAACCAAATTTAATAGTTCTCAGGGTTTTGCCTGCTCCTGAACCACCTACGGAGTCTCTAATTCTGGACTTTACATCTGGTAATTATGATTCAGTAGATCTGCAAAGAGATTATAATTTTTCTTTTTACATATTTTTTATATCTTCCAGGTTATTTTAATTTTGCTTGTGATCAATAAATCAAAAATTTCTGCCTTACTCAAAGAGATGATTCACAAATGAAAGAGTAGTTGGAGAAATCTTGTTTTTTATGAGTTTTCTTTCTTAAAATTGCCTTGGAAAAGGAATTGCTCACAAAATTTATACCTAAACTCCACCTTATCTTTGGGTTTTCAATGTGGATTAGAACATGAGGTTTTCATATTTTATGAGTTTTAACTGTCTCTGGGGCTCAAAAGAGGGTCTCTGGGAGGTACCTGTGCTATGGGAGACTGTGTTGTAATAGGCATGGTTCCACTGTGAGCTTCTCACAGAGGCTTGTGGACAGGCATGAACCTTAAATTAGATTCTCCAGTAACTGTAACAACATCAACAATAATAATAATTAAAGAAATTTTGAACAAATATCATCCTTGAATAACATCTAGTCCAATGCATTGATTTTTCTAAATAAGAAGACAAAAACCTGGAGAAGAAAAATTGGGTATAAAGTCATACAATACAATTTCATAATTCTCATTTGTTTATGATAAACCAGGTAGAACGGGTATGCAATATGATGTTTGTCTACAGGCATAAAAACCAACTCAGATAATGTATTTGACATATTTGCAATAACACCTCTAGTCAATGGCAGAGTTAGGAATTAAATCAGATCACCTGGTGCTAATTCAGGACCCTTAACAACACTGTACTCTCCACATCAGGGTGAAGAATGAATTTTCTCTTCCCCAAGAAGTTTTTCTTTTTTCTTTTCCCCAAGAAGTTTTTGGGAAAAAGGCAAAAATTGATGTATCAAATATCTATTGCTTAGTGGCTTTCAACAACATTAATTTAGTTTATCATTTTGTAGGTCAGCAATTTGGATTGGGCTCAGTTGGTCTGTTTTTCAATCATGACTTGGCTCACTCATGTTGTGATCAGCTGCTGGTCATCGAGTGGCTCTGCTTCTGGGGATTGGCTGACTCTCAGCCCAGTGGAAACTGGTATAACATGTGTCTCTCTCTTCATCAAACAGATTGGTTCAGGACTGTTTACATGGAAACTTGACACAGTCCTTAGCAAGAGAGTAGAAGCCGCAATGCCTTTTGAGACTGATGCTCAGAGCTGCCACATTCCTTTTGCCACATAAAATTCACAAGATAAGACTAGGTTCAAAGGATAGAGAAATAGATTCCACTTCTTGGTTGAAGGAGCTGCAAGTTATTTTGTAAAAGAGTACAGAAGGGGGAGAATTGGAGCCATCTGTGCAATCTACCAATTTGATTTAGAAACCGTGTGTAAATGTATATATACACACACACATACGTGTGCCTATATGTATACATAAACATTTAAATATTTTAGAAAATTTACTGTGCTTTATATATTTTCATTTATGCTTTTCTCTATTTTCCTAATTTTCTACATTGGGAAAAAACAATGCATTTTAAAAAATATTTAGGCAGAAGCTTTGTGGACAATTTAAATAATGAGGATCAAGCAAACTCTGGAGTGTGGCTGGATAATCTTTCCAGTTATAAGGACACAAATGATCCTTCTCCATATTTTTATGGCTAAATGACTCTAAATAGACTTTCATATACCGAAGAGTATTAAAGTTGTGTGAATATTCTCGTGAGGTTTGTAAAATCCTTGACTACATTACATATTGTGTAGGTGGGTGAAAACTGGTGGATTTGTACCATCTCTCATCATTATTTTAATCTCTTAGATGCTCAAATGAGGTTCTAATCCAAGCTTGTTCAACCCACGGCCCAGGGTGGCTTTGAATGTGGCCCAACACAAATTTGTAAACTCTCTTCAAACATTATGAGGTTTTTTTTTTGTTACTTAAAATCTCATCAACTATCGTTAGTGTATTTTATGTGTGGCCCAAGACAATTCTTCTTTTTTCCAGTATGGCCCAGGGAAGGCAAAATTTTGGACACTTCTGCCTAATCTATCTCAAAGCACTTAAAGATGCTCAAAGGAGGCTCTACAATACAAAGACTTAGGCTTAATTGATAGCTTTGCCACTCCTAAGTTGCATGACTTATTTAAGTTACTTCAAAGATGTTAGCGTTGGTTTTTTTATCTGTAAAATGAAGGTAAACTCTGTTTTATCAAGGTTGTTGTAGGATTACAGGAGATTGTATATCAAATGATCTTACAACTTACATTCAAGGGAATAAAATATAAAGTGCCAACTTCACCTGAAGTTATTTCATCTGTACCAGAGTGCTGTTTTTAAAATAGATCTTTAATTAAGGTCATGATAGAATTAGAGATGTGCAGTGGCCCCTTTCAGCACTTTTATTTTTATACATTTTGCTTTATGGCAAATTCTATTTGTTCACTTCCTAAAGATGGATGTTTTAATTTTTTTTCAAGCTCATATTTAAATGTAATATCTCAACCAAAAGTCTCCCACCTTGTACCTCTAACCAAAATCTACACAAATTAAGTTGTGTTCTCTAAGGTAGGACTCCACAGCATTGCTTTGTGCAGAGTTTATTTCCATTCTAGTCACATAGGGAAGAATAGATGCACTGGCTCAGGTAGAGATGAGTCCCAGCAAGTTCCTTAGACCAGAGTTGCTGTTAAGTTTCTCCTCTTTCTAAAAGTCAGATTTCATAAACATTCTTTGTGAACATAATTAAGTGCACAAGACATATAGAGTTTCTCCAGATTAGGACTCAGGGAACAAAACTTTATCATGCTGGCTTCTGCCCCATACAGAAGGGTCTCAGGAGGAAGAGGAATCTAGTCTAGGTGGATCTTTTGCATTGGTTTACATATTTCTCAGAGTGAATTTGGTGATTTTATAGATAAAAGGTAGGCATGAGAGTAAGTTGATTAACACTAAGAGCCCAGTCACATCCCAGGTTTTTCTTTTAATAATGTTTCACCATCCACATTTTTCAATGATTTTTCTCCATTCTTAATTTTCAGTTGAGCACACCAGGACAGTGTCCACTCCTATGGCTCTCAATTAGACTATACTTTCATTGATAGATGACAGCCCACTTCTCTTCTTTTTTTGTTCATTCCTGCCCTCGTTTTTTTATTTATGAATATTTACTAAGTACCTTTAAGTGCCAGGCACCGGATTAGGTGAAGGAACCACATTAGCAAATGATAGACACAGTAACTACATTATGGGGTTTAGAGTGTGGGAGTTGTTGGCAAATATTAGATAATGACTCAGATGAATGTAAAATTAAAAACTGTGATAAGAGAGGTAAAGGAAAGATATACGTACTTCCAAGAAAATACTAGAAGACACAATCTAGATGGGAAGTGGAGTCAGTAATATTCCTGATTGCTATTAGGAAATGGCTTGCAGGAAGACAGAATGAATTCAGAGACCAGTATCATGTCAGTCTAAGCAAGTAGTAAATTGATGATGGTAGGTTAGACTTGAGGGATGGCTTTGAAGTCACAGGGAACCAGATGAACTGAAAATGTACTGTAAATATGAAGTAGATCATGATTTTTTTGAAACATTGAAGTCCTAAGATAATTTTCCTTCGAGTCTTCTCTCTACCCATGACCTACAGTTTCAAACATTTTTCTAGCATTCCGCTTATCCCACTCTTATTAGTCATATAAGAAAACTATCACCTACCATGGTCTGTCTCCTTTCTCATCCCCAGGTGCCCTGAACAGGAAGTTCCAAGATTCTCCACTGAAGTGACTAATCTCTTAGCATTATACAGCCCACATGGAATTTTTAAAGTAGCAGTGAGGCACCAAAACGATTCAATATTCAAAACAGCAAATGTCTTTTTAAAGTTATATATAATTTTTTCTATATCTGTGAATGCTTAAAAACATGACTCCTAAGCTCTAAAACTTCACTCCTGTTAATAGTAAAATGAGATTACATTTAAAATGTTCGACCTTCCCACCATCCTCCAGGGTTCAAAATTATGTATTTAAGAATTAGCTTTGAAAAATTAATTCCTTCTTGTATATGGATTTTGTTTTCTTTTGGTCTGGTTTAAAAAGACAGGAAAGGGTTTTCATACAATGTTTTATCACTAATAATAAATAGCTGCAGAAACACCACATCCATTTCCCTATGGCTTCCTTACCATAGCAGTCCACCTTCCCGGTGAGACTAGCAAAATCTTGAACACATAATCTCACATCAACACACACATGTGCTCACACACTCATTTTTCTAAACAGCCACAAGTTGAAAATATTAGAAAAAGCATATTTCTAGTTTGATAATCTGCCAGAGATTTTCCTGGCAGATTTGATAATCTGCCAGAAGATATCTCGATGGGATAATTTCTCTAAGATATGAATCAAAAGAGACTTTCAGCTCTGTTGGAGGTGAGATGATGTACTGAAGGCTACATTCAGCTCTGATTTATAATGTTTGTGCTTTTTTTCTCTAACATGGTATCCTCCATTTTCCTTTCCATTGCCTGTGTGACATCTACACCTCCTTTAAGAGCCAACTTACCTCAACACTTAGAGATTTTTCCCAATATTTGTATATTGTCAGATAATACTTGATAATTTTTATGTGCTTGAGTTTTCTCTTCTTAACCAAAAATAATATTCTTAAAGCTAAAATATCTACAGTATTCCCCATGTTCATATCCAGTACTACATTCAGCTATTGTAGGTAGTCTAAATTATTCTCATTGATTGGCAGCTCATATCAGAATGAGTGGTCTATTGAATCAAAGATAACGAAATAATATTCAAATTAAAATAAATTTGTTGGGTACTTTCATATCCTAATACAAAATACAAATTCTTCATAAAGCATAGGCTATTAGTTATATATTGCTGCCTTAGCAAGTTATCATAAATTTAGAAGCTTAAAATAACACAGATGTATTACCTCACAGTTCTGTAGGTCAGAAATCTGGGTTGGTTGAGTTGAGTTCTCTGTGACAGGCTTCACAAGGCTAAAATAAACGTTGTGACTGTTTGGGATCTCTTTAGGAGACGCTGGAAAAACCCACTTTTAAGCTGATTCAGGTTGTTGCCAGAGTTTAGTTCCACGTGGTTGCAGGACTGAGGCTCTTAATCGCTTGCTGATGTTGGCTGAAAGTCATTTGCAGTTAATAAGAGTGTTCTACATTCATTGATTTCTTAGCTCACGGCCCCTCCATCTTCAAAGCCAGTAATGGTATATCAAATCTTTCTTTTGCCTCAAATTTCTCTGAGTTTTCCTTTTGTTGCAACTCTCTTCTGCTTTTCCTCTTCTGTTGCATCTTTTTGCTTTCCTCTTTTACTTTTTAGGGTTTATAAGATTATATTGGGCCCACATGGATAACTCAGGCTATTCTATTTCATTATCAGCTGATTATCATTATCAACTGTGGCGTTCCCTTATTGCAGTGCCTAGATGAGTATTTGATTGAATAACCAGGGAACAGGAATTATGAAGGGATATCTTTAGAAGTCTGCCCACTATACTTAAGAGCTCATGAAGCTGCTTGGGTGATTTTGATGATTAGCCAGGTTTGGGAGAGAACTAATTTACCAAATAATTAGTGAGAGCAGTAGTTAATGTGGGATGTACAGAAATACACTTACATCCCAATTTGCACAGAAAATTTTTAATAAATAAATGTAAGAAATTTAAAGAAATGTGTCTTCTTTATTCTTTCTTTTCTTTCCAGTGCTATTGTCCTGAGGTTCCAGCCAGCTGAATATATAGGAGAAGCTTATACATATATGGCCATTAAATTGTTCCAACTAATCTTAACACTATAATTCTGGTCATTATGCTTGGTGAAAACCACTGCATATAACCTTTATCCTGAAGTTTTCACAGTGGGCTTCTTTTATGTGCTTGATTGGAGTTTATATTTTAGCTGTTGACATATAGTTTCTCATACCCTAGTTCCACTCATTCTTTATACTTCTATGATATGTTCAATTTTGACCCTTCTTTGTCTAAATCTTCAAACCAGATTTACATTAATCGAGAGAAGAGGAAAACTCAGATAACAGGTTAAAAGGTCACTTATGTGTATTTGTCAGAGTTCTTCAGAGAAATCGAACCAACAGGATACATGAACACACACACACACACAGAGAGAGAGAGAGAGAGAGAGAGAGAGAGAGAGAGAGAGAGAGAGAGAGAGAAGAAAGACAGAGATGATGGAGAATGTCTCCTCTGAAGACAGAAAGAAACAAAAGAAACAAAAAAAAACAAAGTGCCTGCTTCAGGCAGTCGGGTAGAAGAAATTCCCTGTTGCTTACAGGAAGGCCAGCTCTTTGGTTCTGTTTATGTTTTGAACTGTTCGAATGGGGCCCACTCGCATTATATAGTGTAACCTGTTTACTCAGTTTACCAACTTAAATGTTAATTTCATCCAGAAACACCTTATGGACACACCGAGAATATTGTTTGGCCAAATGTCTGGGCACTCCATGGCCTAGTCAAGTTGACATATAAAATTAAACATCACATTGTGGATAGGCTGAGTAACATCTCCAAATATATCTACATACCAAACCTTAGCACTCGTGAATATTAACTTGTATAACAAAGAAGACCTTGCAGATGTGATTAATTTAAGAACTTTGGCATAGGCAAATTATTCTGGATTATCTAGGCGGCGCTTAACTGTAATCACAAGTGTTTTTATAAGAGAGAGACAGAGGGAGATTTTGTTTGAGAAGAAAACAGTATGACCACTGATGCAAGATGCTATGCTGTTAGCTTTGCAGATAGAGGAAGGGGCCATGAGCCAAGGAATGTAAGGAAAGCAGCTCTGGAAACTGGAAAAGGCAAGACAATGAAATTCTCCCCTAAAGTGACCAGAGAAAGCCTGGCCCTACCAATAAATTGATTTAAACCCAGTGAAACTGATTTTGTACTTCTGGCCCCAAATCTCTAAGAGAAATTCTAAGTTGCCAAGTTTGTGGTAATTTTTTTTAAAGCAGTGGTAGAAAGTTAATACACCACTCTATGTAGAAGTATTGGCCAATAGTATTATTTATCAAATGCCCTATATTTTATGGGAATATCTTATCTTATATTCGCTACTCCACCCCCACCCCCTGCCCACCAATTCCTTACTAGCAGAGGCCTATCTGAATACCAGGGAAAGAAAGAAAAAGGACTGCTTCTTGACACCTGTATAGTTCACTGATTCAGTCATTATTAGGGAAAGAATATGAGACCCAATTATCTATTCCATTCAAATAATTTATATCATAGTACTTTGATAGTTTTTCCTTTAAGAGTATTATCAATATTATCTAATCATATATAACAGTCAAGGTCTCAGCAAGAAACACAAATCCAATTCGAATGGCTCATATGACTGTGATAAAGAAACTACTTACAGAGATGAGGGTAACAAAGTGAATTGACAAGGAATATTTTGGCATCCACAGATTAGCAAAAATAGGAAGCTATAGGCAAGCCTGGGTCTGAAGGAGCAAGAGGGGAAATAAATACCAGTGCCCTGTGAACAGTAGAATTCTGGAAGACACGCTGCCTGTCAGGAGCTGTAATTTTGGAGGGACATGGCGGCTACCACAAAACATTGCCCAGAAGAGGCATCTTGTGAGAGGTTGTGGTAAGGAAGTCTGCCAAAACCCACCAAACCCAAGATGGTGACAGAAGTGACCTCTTGATCATCCTCACTGCTCATTATACTCTAGTTATAATGCATTAGCATGCTAAAAGACACTACCCCCAGTGCCATGATAGTTTACAAACACCATGGCAACATCAAGAAGCTACGCTCTATGGTCTAAAAAGGAGAGGAGCCCTCAATTCCAGGAATTTCCCGCTGCTTTCCCAGAAAGCGCATGAAAAATGCACCACTTGTTTAGCATATAACCAAGAAGTAATAACAAGTATGAGCAGCTGAGTAGCCCCTACTGCTGCTCTGCTTATGGAGTAGCTATTCTTTTGTTTCTTTACTTGTCTAATAAATTTGCTTTCATTTTACTCTATGGACTTTCCCTGAATTCTCTCCTGGGCCAGATCCAAGCACCCTCTCTTGGAGTCTGAATCAGGACCCCTTCCCAATAACACAAGGACTTCCGTATGACACTGGTAGAACTTCTTTTCAGAGGAAATGCAGTTCTCTTTTTAGTTTACCAGGAGAGGCTGAATTATGTCTATAACAACCTGCAGTTGTTTTGTTATCATTGCGGTGCTTTCTTACCACAGGTGGTTAAAATCTGCCTTCATTTGTCTCTTGGTCAATTATTCTTCTGAGAATATCAGAGGTTTTGAGATTTCTGAAGTATTTGCAATAATGGGATAATATTGAATTATACCAGGGGCTCTCAAACTCTGGGGCCTGGATTCTTTACTAAAATTAAAAATAAAAGAACAGCCTGTGCAGGGTGCTTTAGACATGCTCATTGGAGATAAATCTCTGCCCAATAAAGATTATACAGACACAAGAATACAAGGTGTGGAGTGCTAGAAACTCAGATTAACCTTACTGCCAATGGTCTGGGATGGTATGGAAGTTTTTGCTCTATATTGATGTATGAAGCATTCAGATTTTGAAAATTTAGCAAATCATGGGCTTCATTAGTATGTAATATATTCAGAAGTCTGTGTCACTAAAAATTAGAGATTTGGAACCAGTGGATATGAGGGCTCAGGCTGACTGATCTTTCCTAATCAGACAATGCTTTTAGATCCATGTCAGAGTTTAGATCTAACACATACCATCTTAATAACTCATTGACTTCCTGGAGACGGAGAAACGCAGATATTTCAGAGAACACTGAGAGGACCTCTGCTGTATATTAATGCTTTGTTACTGTCTGAAGAATATACAAAAGGCAAATAAATCAAAGCCTCTTCTTGGGGCAGCCATCAATCTCCTTGTAATTAAAGAATTCAACCTGACATAATGATATTATGACACCAGTGCTTTAGTATCTATGATTGTAAGAAGGGTACTGAGAAGGGAAGGCTGTAGAGTCATCAGCATCTTCAAAAAAGTGTAAATTTTTGCACAGTTTTTGATGATGTATAAAGTTCAAAAAGCCAGAGTAGAGGAGAGAAGACGTTCATATATAATAAAAAAAATATAGGAGCAAGAATAAGGAGCTGGGAAGCAACTGATAAATAGGAAGAAAGGAAAGACCAATGTGCCTCTTAAGAGATTTTAAAAGTAAAGTGATAGAAAACAAAGCCAAATAAAAGTTTATGACTTTGGCAGTGATATGACAAAGGCCTTGTTAATGGAGATGACTGCACCAACTATTTGCTGAAAGAGTAGAAGAGAGTGCCAGAAGGGAGGGAGGTCAGCTGAGAGCCTGCTATAGCAAACCACCCCCGCAAGGTTTACATACACACAAAACTGAATTATAAAACTTTAAGAGCATGCTCCGCTTCTATTATCTGTTTTATATTACACTTCATCTCACTTTGTTTAAAAGGCAGCAGAAGGTTCCATAAATGGTTTAGTGTTTCCCTCACCAAACATACACAATTCTTCTCCAAGATTTGATCAAGGAGCAGTCTAGGTAAGCAGAAGGGTCTGAATAAACCGCAACAAGCCTTCTCTTTTGGTTCTATTTTCTCTTTAGGGTCCCCTAAAGATTGTGATTTCTGCTGTCACTGTCTTGAACATTCTTCAGGAAGACTGTTTTGCTTTAAAACTTCAGGCCCAGCAGAGACATGCACCCCGTACTGTGTTCCTAGTACAGTTAAGATGCGCGTCAATGTTAGAAAGGAGAAAAACATAAATATAACTTGACTGAATACCAAATAATACAAGAAAGACCACAATTACCCATAGGAATCCAAGCTTCAGAGCTCGTGTTTTAATCCTAAGGTAACTGAACCTTTGGGTCAGAGGCTCGTATGATGTATCAGCATCTCTGGTTCCTTTCTTGTCAGCCTTGACTTCCTGCCTTCGTGTTGTGGGTGCCATCTTACATTTCTCTGAAGAACAAAAAACCTTCCTAGGTTCAAGATTTATGGACCCCTGACATATTTCATTTAGTTCAGTATTGTGGCCAAAGATCAATGTCATATTTTTTCATTATTATTTACTAGAAATGTGTTTATTGGCACAGGGAATACTCTCATATTTTTTGGCTTTGACAATGCATAGGAAACTCTCCTCATTCTATGCAAGAAAAATCTATAATAATTGCAGAACCATCTAAAGCTTATACCTTCAAAAATTTAACAACCTTAACATACATTAAAATAAAATGAATACTTATAGAGAGTAACAAAATGACCTTTGTATCAGTACCTCTAGTTATTATATTGAGAAATCCAGAGTCTAACAAAAGGTGAAGGCACCATGGATCAGCTGGCTCTGACTGCATAACACTATAAGTTTCTTAATGTGGTGGTAGATAGTGGTGATTTAAAGCAAGCATGTTGAAGTAAGCATCATGAATGCAATCTGGATGTCCCCTCCAAGAAGTATGCCAATTTAAGTAAACTAGCATATGTTGAGCCTAATATCATGATAGGTGGGGAAGAGATGATGGAAAACAAAGAAAAGCTGGTTTTCAGAGAGTTTGCTAAAGAAAGAAAGAAAACGAACATTCATGGAATAATTCAAAGAAATACAGATTGAATATGGGTAAAGTGGTAGGAATTTGAGGAAAGAGTAATTAACAGCAGCAAATAGATATCCCTTTTTATATAGCTACTTATCTATCAATCATTTATTTATCTCTTTATCTAAAGAACATCAAATATTCTGGAAAGAGACTTTCAACGGAAAGAGAATCCTTACCACTTGGGGTACCCCTGGGATTTATTATGTCATATCACTTTGAAAGAGCTGAGGTTTTTCATGATTAAAGTGTTTAAGCACAGTGCCTTGCATATTATAGATACTTAATAAATATTGATTAAGTATGAAATGAATTAAAAATACTTGTTTATCCATTCTCCAGGACTACCCCAATTAGCTGATAATAATATACAATAAGCCCATATCAAGCATCTTCTAGGTGCTGTACATTTTGAAATATAAAGAAAAGGAAAGCCTACAGTTTCTATTTCAATGTCCAGCTGGGGAGTCTATTCACAGAGTATACTTAGAAAAATATACAAGTTGGTGTATGATTAAATAAGACATGGCATATGAAAGCACTTTATGCATGTAAAATACTGTACAAATATTAGAATTATAAATGCAAAATAGGGTGGTAAAACTTATGAGTGCAATGTCAGATCCAAAAACGTAACTCACTATTTGTAGGTCAATGGATGAAAGAATTCCCTAGGATTTCAGCATTTCATTACTTGGAGGAAATAAACAATTTCATTCTCATATGCCTGACATATATTAGGAGCTCAATAAATGTTTTCGGAAGATTTCTGCATTGAAGTTCACTGATATAAGTGAGGAAGACTTTTTGAAAGGCTTAGCATTTGATTTTAATAGGCTGTGGATGATCGGTAGCATTGAGATAAGTAGGGAATCAAGGTGAGATGAGATGAAGAAACAGTGTGGAAAAGAACAGATCACAGTGTGTGAATTGCCTGAAGCAATTACCTGGGGAAGATAATTTGTCCTGGGAAGTAATTGAGACACTCATTAAATATTTATTATATTAGGATAGGCCTATAGAAATACAATTTCAAATGGCAAAGTAATTACATACTATTTATCTACTGTTCCTGGCACAATTTGTTAAATGTGTGGTTTTGTGATGGTCCACTCCTTTCATTGTCTCCATGTTTGATGTCAGCAAGCCACAGTGAGAAGGGTGGTCCCTGCCAGTAGATTGGTCCCAAGCTGAGATTCCTTCAGTTTCATTTCCAATAGCTTTGTCATTTCTTCTAGCCAATTTTCCTTTTGATATTAAAGTCCCTGGTTTCTTTCCCAGGACCTCCCACATCTTAGCCGAAGGGCTCTGGCAACTTGATTTGGATTCAGCTTTGAATTCCTCCCCTCTTTTCTCACAGTGAGTTTTCTGCCAGGGATGTGCTGGGAGGAAGCCAAGTTTCCTGTGCTCTAGCATTGCCCTGCTGCCAAAGAACCCTGCTCCAAGTCAGCTCCTCCTGCAGGCAACAGGCAGGGCCTGGTGGGGTGTAGTGTTCCATTCATATTCTGTGCTTTATTCAACTGTCACATGTCCAGTCGCTGCCATTCAGACAGGTACATTTTTCTAAGGAACCATCAAGTGAAGAAAAGCAGGAGGCCCAGTAAATGAGTCATTTGTTCTATTTGTGTCTCCCAGAGACATAACTGCCCACTTAGCATAGCTTGGACCACTAAAAGGAATTCACCATCTTAGGGGTAAGTGTGTAGGAATTGTTTAGCTACAGATTTAAAGTGCCTCTGTTCCAAAAAGGGGGCTTTAAAAAACCCAGGGTCTTTATTTTTCTGTCATTATGGTTCTTCTGTCTCTCTGAACTCTTCCATTTCCTAGTTATCCAATATTCAGCAAACCATTTCACCTCAATTTGACTCTGTTTCTCAAGGAGGCAAAATGTGCAGTGTCTTCTTCATAGGGTTTTTAGGAGAATGAAATGTGTTAATGGTTGCTAAAGTGCACTGTAAACTATGAAAATCTACATTTTTTTTTAATACAAATGCTCCCTGGTAGAACAGGTAAGCCTGTAGAATTAGTAATGTAATATACACATTACCTCACTTAATTGGCCTGAAAAACTTCAATTGCAGAAGAAATCTTACATTCCAAGATCTCTAATTTTTCCTCTGTCATTAATATTGGATAATTTTGTAAGTTATTTTCTTCCATAGTGAGAGGATGTTCATACTTACTGTGGGACCCAGAATTTGTTCTGATTATCTTGCTTCTCCACTTCAACACTGACTTTACTGACAGCCCCAGAAAATACTCATATGTTTTGAGCACCTGCACTCTGTGTGAAACAACGGGTTCATGCAGTGAGTACGATGGTGAATAAGACACATCCAGACCCTTCCATCAAACATCAAACTGAGTGTGAGAACTCTTGTTATTATGTTCTAAATGAATTCTCCTTTGCCAGTCTGCTTTATCTGTATTACCTCCTGCACCTAGCAAGGTTCTAGGTACAAAGTAGATGCAATTAATCTATGAATCAGTTGAAAATTCTGACATCTTTTTGTAAATCCCAGACTCTCTACAGATATACCAACCCATGAGGAAGATAGATAGAGGTGAGTACAGATTGTATGTACATCATGTAGGGGTCTAATTGTGTTATGGTAAGTTTGAATGCAGAGCTAATTAGTTTCTATGACTGTCCTGTATTGTATAAACTATATTATAGCTGCACATTTGTTTTTATGAAATCAGTTAGCTGCCAAGGAAGCCCATCGAAATGAATAGAAACTAATTGAAAGTAATAGTGAATTACCTGAACATATATTGCCAGTAAATTAAATTAATTGAAGGTAATTGATAGTGACTGGAATTAATAAAAGTAATGGAAACAAATTGTACTTAATTGAAATTTATTGAAATTGAATTAAACTCAATAACTCAAAGTCTATTAAATTTAATAGATTCTAATTGATATTAATTATAGACAATGCATAATAATAACGTACCATTCTAAAAGGCTTCCAACCGCATTTGCACCATACTATTGTATTTAAAATGTAAAAATAAATTATAAGAAGTAAAAAAGGTATTCATGGGAATAAAATACTACTTTGGAATTTTAGATTTCTCTGTGGAACAGCAGAATTAGGAAAATTTGCTTCTTATAAGAGAGCTTTCCTTGATAACTTAGGAAGGTAAAAATGGTTTTATTTCCTTCAGGAAAGAGACTTTTATTGATTTAATGAGAACCTTTTACCTGTTAAAATATTAGCTTTGATTTGAACACTCTTGCAGTAGATATTGTATTCAGTGTCTGCTATCTTTACAGCTATGTTGTCATATTCATTTACTTTTTATTTCCTTCCCTCGGTTACAAAACTTCCAAAACTCCCTAAGATTTCTGATAGACACATGTTGGAGGATGCAAAGACTTGCATTTTTAGCTTCTTTCTTCTGAACTTTGGGCATTTGGAAAAAAAAAAAAAAAAAAAAGCAAAAAACACCATGCTGGATTTCCTACTGCAGAAATTGTAATCAGCTGGTTCCTTCCACTTCAGTGACAGTTCTTGCATGCATTTGGTGATGTTCATATTCTTCATGTTTTTACCAACTTTGCTGCTTGCTGAGTAGTATTGTTTTGTGAAAAAGTAATTTTCTCTCAAAATAACGGCATCAAATTTATTTTACATGAAATATTTATTCAATGTTTAGAGGACTGTAGATGAAGTTCACATGTGGAGTGGGAATAAATGCCAAATCATCCAGCTTACATCAGGAGAAGCCCAGGATTCAGAATGCAAATCAGGGATTCTCATGCTAGCTGTATATCAGAAGCATCTATGTGGCATATTAAATATGCTCTGGTCAGGAGAGGGCCTGGACATCAATAGTATCTTTTCCTGTTGTTGTTTTTAATTTCCAGGTGACTTTGAAGGAGAGGCAGGGAAAACTACTAGGGTAATGGCAGGTTTGGTTTAGGTGCTGCCTTCTTTTTCCCCTTCCCATGTTTACTTTCCCTTAGCACTGGAGCCCTTAAGCCAGTTCTTCATTCTTCTTTGTTTTAAAAACTGCTTATAGTCACTTGATTTAAGGTATAAACTCAGAAAAAATGATAATAAGATTACTCCCAAATGAAATTGAACACAGACTGAAGTGTGATGAAATGCTTAGGCATGAGCAGTTTAGATAGGATAAAAACTCCAGGACCCTGGAAATCTATGATGGAGTCCTGACAGGTTCACAGTGCCTTCCTTGACAGTGGAATTCCTGCTCACCTGCACTTCATTATAACCCAAGCTGAGGAAGTAATCTGGCTCCTAAGGAAGGCCTCTGTAATTCCATGAGAATGTATCTTATAATAGGGGAATGTCAACATCAGTTATGATAGAGGAAGATCAATATATATTTTAACGATATGTGGATGTATTTAGCCAATATCTCCTTGGGTTTTCTCAGTATCATACAGTTGAAATTTCCTAACTCTCCAGTGTCACTGTACATATTGTAACACAAACAGTTCATTGGATGCAAAATGAGGTTTGTGTCTGGGCATCTGTTTAAACCTCAAGCATCCAGCCCACAAGATGTTGTCTACTCTTTAGTTAGTAAAATTACAAAGAAAACTTTAACACTCTACCGCCAACATCTAACAGTTTGCTTTGTATAAAACAATTCAAAAAGAATAGACCCCTAAACTAATAGGGATTTCATCACCAAACTAATCCAAATGCTAATAAATGTAAGAAAATATTCAAAAAACCATCAGAGAATAGTATAAATCTATGCAAATAAACTAGAAAATCTGGAAGAAATGGACAAATTCCTGGACACATATACCTTCCTAAGACTGAACCAGAAAGAAATTAAATCCCTGAATAGACCAACAAAGAGTTCTGAAATTGAGCAGTAATAAATAGCCTACCAACCAAAAAAAAAAAAAAAAAAAAAAGCCCAGGATTAGATGAATTGACAGCTAAATTCTACCAGAGGTACAAAGAGGAGCTGGTACCATTTCTTCTGAAACTATTCCAAAAAATTGAAAAGGAGGCACTCCTCCATAACAAATTCTATGAGGCCAGCAGCATCATCGTGATAGAAAACCTGGCAGAGATACAACAAAAAAAGAAAACTTCAGGCCAGTATCCCTGATAAACATTGATGGAAAGATCCTCAGTAAAATACTGGTAAACTGAACCCAGCAGCACATCGGAAAGCTTACTCACCACAATCAAGTTGGTTTTATTCACAAGATGCAAGTTTGGTTAAACATATGCAAATCAATAAATGTAATTGATCACATAAACAGAACTAAAGACAAAAACCACATGATTATCTCAACAGATGCAGAAAAGGTCTTCAATAAAATTCAGCATGCCCTCACGTTAAAAACTCTCAATGGGCCAGGTGTGGTGGCTCACGCCTGTAATTCTAGCACTTTGGGAGGCCAAGGCAGGCAGATCACTTGAGTTTGGAAGTTTGAGACCAGCCGACAAACATGGAGGAACCCCGTCTCTACTAAAAATACAAAAAAATTAGCTGGGCATGGTGGCGCACACCTGTAATCCCAGCTACTCAGGAAGCTGAGGCAAGAAAATCGATTAAACCCAGGAGGAAGAGGTTGCGGTGAGCCAAGATCATGCCATTGCACTCCAGCCTGGGCAACAAGAGCGAAACTCCGTCTCAAAACACACGTGCGCGCGCGCGCACACACACACACACACACACACACACACACACAGAGACTCTCAATAAACTAGGTATTCAAGAAAAATACCTCAAAATAATAAGAGCCATATGTGACAAACCCATAGCCAATATCATACTGAATGGGCAAAAGCTGGAAACATTCCCCTTGAACACCAGCAAAAGACAAAGATGCCCTCTCTCACCATTCTTATTCCACATAGCATTGGAACTTCTTGCGAGGGCAAACAGGCAAGAGAAAGAAAAAAGGTATTCAAATAGGAAGAGAGGAAGTCAAATTATCTTTGTTTGGAGATGACATGATCCTATATCTAGAAAATCCCAATGTCTTAGCCCAGAAGCTGATAAGCAATTTCAGCAAAGTCTCAGGATACAAAATCAATGTGCAAAAACCACTAGCCTTCCTATACACCAACAACAGTCAAACAGAGAGTCAAATCACGAAAGAACTCCCATTCAGAATTGCCACAGAAAGAATAAAATACCTAGGAATACAGCTAACGAGGAAAGTGAAGAACCTCATTATTGAGAACTACAAACCAGTGCTCAAGGAAATCATAGAGGACATAAACAAATGGAAAAACATTCCATGCTGATGGATAGGAAAAAATCAATATCATGAAAATGACCACACCGCCCAAAGTAATTTATAGATTCAATGCTATCCTCATCAAGTTACCACTGACTTTCTTCACAGAATTAAAAAAAAAAAAAAAAAAAAAAGCTACTTTAAATTTCATATGGAACCAAAACAGAGCCCACATAGCCAAGATGATCCTAAGCAAAAGGAACAAAGCTGGAGGCATCACACTACCTGACTTCAAACTATATTACAAGGCTACAGTAACCAAAACAGCATGGTACTGGTACCAAAACAGAGACATAGACCAATGAAACAGAACAAAAGCCTCAGAAATAATACCACACATTTAAAATCATCTGACCTTTGACAAACCTGACAAAAACAAGCAATGGGGAAAGGATTCCTTATTTAATAAATGGTGTTGGGAAAACTGGCTAGCCATGTACAGGAAACTGAAACTGGGCCCCTTCCTTACACCTTACACAAAAATTAACTCAAATGGATTAAAAGCTTAAATGAAAGCCTGGTGAAATTGAAATCTGGTCTTGGCTCTCTGAAGCACTACCCACAGAAGCCAGGCCCAACCTAAGGTAGAGAGGTAATAGGTAATCACTCATGTTAAGGCAGAATCACTAACACTCATGTGTAAGAGTAAAGAGGAAAACAACCTTATAAATAAGGACATTTATATTTATCATAAAATTTAGCATAGGCCAGGCACAGTGGCTCAGCCTGTAATCCAAGCACTTTGGGAGGCCAAGGCAGGTGGAACACTTGAAGTCAGAAGTTTGAGACAATCCTGGGCAACATGGTGAAAACCCCTCTCTACTAAAAATACAAAAGAAATAGTGGGCATGGTGGTGGGCACCTAGAATCCCTGCTCTGAGGCAGGAGAATCGCTTGAACCAGGGAGGCAGAGGTTTCGGTGAGCCGAGATAGTGCCACTGCACTCCAGCCTGGACAATGTTGCGAGACTCTGTCTGAAAAAAAAGAAAAGTTTGATATATATTTTTGAATGATCATTTTTATTATTAGCGCTCATAGAAGATAGGTTTTTTGTTATTGCTGTTCTGAATTAAACCTATTGAATATCCTACAGTGCATGGTAATGTGTACAATCAATAAGAATAAAAGACCTCATACAGGAAGCTGAAGGAAAGAAAAGTGATTAGCTTCTTCTCTCCAAATCCTTCTTTCAGAAATTAAGCTTGCAAAAGTATGATGTAGATTTACATTACTCATTTATTCATTTGATAACCCAAGTAAGTCACACCTGAGAGAGTTTTGTTTCTTGATATTTTTCTGGAAATTATTTTCCAAGGAAAGCTTGACCTTTTCTGAGATTCAGGCTCACTGCACTCACCAGTGATCTGGATTCTGTACCACAAAGATCGTGGAAGTTTTTGTATAAATTGTCAGTCACTATTCAATCACCATGGCACATTTTGGATTTTCATTTATCTTCCTTCAGCCAGTGACAATATTGATTTCCCACTATTTTTTTAAATGCTTATCTCATGGCAGCAGGACAAGTTTGCTTCTAGTTACCCTTTGAAGATATCCTTCACCCCAACTCTTTCCTCATTTCTTGTTTTCCCCAATGCAGGGACTATTTTTTGACACCCTTGTAGACCTTTACCCATGTTTGATTTCTAGTATTTAGCTTACCTCTTACATAGCTGTGTATATTCTTTCAATGCATCAATGGAAAAGTACATTCTAATACCCCTAAGATGAGAGCCCTCTATATTATCCCAGTATATTAATTTATGCAGTTAATTTGGCATCATTACTTATTGTGCAGAAATTTCTCAGCTACAGCATATAGTGCAAGTAATGCAACCTGAGACACATTTGTAAGAGCTGCATTGGTTGTAAATTCTCAGAATTTGTGTCTGGTTTCTGATTCCCATTCCATAATAATCCTCAGTAGAAATAATTTGAGTAGTACACAGTGAACTTCCTGCTGTTACATCATCCACTCTTTCGACAGAATATGGAGACTTTGAATCATGACACACAGCTATATTTACTTGTGTGATGATTGATACTAAAACTCTATTAAGTGAAATTTCATGTTGAGGGCAAACTATATTTTATATTTTTTTCTTATTTATCAATTTCTTGTTTATCAATTGTGTTACCTTTTCATAAGAGGAAACATAATCATCTCCTTTATAAGGTCTGGTTCTCCATTCTGTATTCGTCAAGGTTCTCCAGAAAAACAGAACCAATTGAAGATTCGATAAATAGATAGATAGGTAGATAGATAGAGATAGATAAAAAAGAAACAGAGATAAATATAGGTAGACATAGAGATGTGTTTCAAGGATTGGCTTACAAGATTATGGAGGCAAGAAGTCCCATGATCTGCCATCTGCAAGCTGGACAACCAGGAAAGCCAGTGGTGTAATTCAGTCCAACTGCAAAGGACTAAGAATCAGAGGAGCCAATGGTATAAGTGCTGGCCTGAGACTGAAGGGTGGAGCATCAGGAGTGACAATGTACATAGGCAGAAGAAGATGGATGTCCCAGCTCAAGAACAGAGGTTGATTTTTCTCTTCCTCTGCCTTTTTGTTCAGAGGATGATGTCCATCCACATTAATGAGGCAATCTTCTTTAATCAGTTTACAAATTCAAATACTAGTCTTTTCAGGAAACACCCTCACAGACAAATCCAGAAAAAATGTTTTATCAGCTATTGGAACATCTTTTAGCAAAGCCTTTGTCAGATAAAATTAATCATCATATCTTCCTATAAAATTGAGCATATATTCATGTGTGTCCCAATTGTGTCTTTTACATATGTTTATCACAGCATCTATAATAATTTAATGCCATTTTTAATTTTCACTTACAGTGATGTGACACTAAATGGTGTTTTGGGCAACAATAGAACGCATATGTAACAGTGGCCTTCTAAGATTATAATAACACATTCATACCGTACCTTTCCTTTTTTGTAACTTTTAAGTTTGGAGTATATGTGCAGGTTTGTTATATAGGTACACTTATGTCACAGTAGTTTGTTGTACAGATTATTTTATCACTCAGGTATTAAGTTTAGTACCTATTCATTATTTTCCTGATCCTTTCCTCACTCCCACCCTTTACTCTCTAATAGGCACAATGCCTTTGTTCCTTTCTATATGTCCATGTGTTCTCATCTTTTAGCTCCCACTTATAAGTGACAACATGTGTATTTGGTTTTTCTGTTTCTGCTTAGTTTGCTAAGGATAGTAGCCCCAGCTCCATCCATGTCCCTACAAAGGACATGATCTCATTTGTTTTTATGGCTGCATAGTATTTCATGGTATATATGTACCACATTTTCTTTATCCCATCTATCATTGATGTGCATTTAGATCAATTCCATGTCTCTGCCACCATGAATAGTTCTGTTACGAACTTATGCATGCATGTGACTTTCTAATTCAAAGATTTATATTTCTCTGGGTATACCCAGTAATGAGATTACTGGGTTGAATGGTATTTCTGTCATTAGGTTTTTGAGGACTGTCTACCACAATGATTGAACTAATTTGCACTGCCACCAACAGTGTATATGCATTCCTTTTTCTCTACAACCTTGCAGAATCTGTTATTTTTTGACTTTTTGATAATAGCCATTCAGACTGATGTGAGACTGTATATCGTCGTGGTTTTGATTTGCATCTCTCTAATGATCAGCGATGTTGAGCTTTTTTTCATGTGATTGATGGCTCTATGCATGTCTTCTTTTGAAAAGTGTCGGTTCATGTTCTTTGCCATTTTTTAATGGGGTTGTTTTCTTCTTGTAAATTTATTTAAGTTCCTTAGAGATGCTAGATATTAGACCTTTGTCAGAAGCATAGTTTGCAAAAATTTTCTCCCATTCCGTAGTTTGCCTGCTCATGCTGTTGATAGTTTCCTGTGCAGTGCAGAAGCTCTTTAGCTTAATTAGATCCCATTTGTCGATTTCTGCTTTTGCAGAAACTGCTTTTGACATTTTCCTCATGAAATATTTGCCTGTGCTTATGTACTGAATGATATTGCCTGTGTTGTCTTCCTGAGTTTTGTTTAGTTAGGGGTTTTACATTTAAGTATTTAATCCATCTTGAGTTAATTTTTGTATATGGTGTAAGGAAGGGGTACAGTTTCAATATTCTGCATATGACTAGCCACATACTGTACCTTTTCTACGTTAGATAAGTTTAGATACATAAGTACTTATCATTGTGTTAAATTGCCTATAGTAGGGGGCGGAGCAAGATGGCCGAATAGGAACAGCTCCAGTCTCCAACTCCCAGCGCAAGCGACACAGAAGACCGGTGATTTCTGCATTTTCAACTGAGGTACTGGGGTCATCTCACTAGGGAGTGCCGGACAATCGGTGCTGGTCAGCTGCTGCAGCCTGACCAGCGAGAGCTGAAGCAGGGCGAGGCATCGCCTCCCCTGGAAGTGCAAGGGGGAAGGGGATCCGTTTTCCTAGCCAGGGGAACTGAGACACACAACACCTGGAAAATCGGGTAACTCCCACCCCAATACTGCGCTGTAAGAGCATACAGGCACACCAGGAGATATATCCCACGCCTGGCCGGGAGGGTCCCACGCCCACGAAGCCTCCCTCACTGCTAACACAGCAGTCTGCCCCGATCTATCCGCAAGGCAGCAGCGAGGCTGGGGGAGGGGCGCCCACCATTGCTGAGGCTTAAGTAGGTAAACAAAGCCGCTGGGAAGCTCGAACTGGGTGGAGCTCACAGCAGCTCAAGGAAGCCTGCCTGTCTCTGTAGTCTCCACCTCTGGGGACAGCGCACAGCTGAAGACCAACAGGGGAAGTAGCGGGAGCCGGTGCAGATGCGAACGACTCTGTCTGACAGCTTTGGGGAGAGCCGTGGATCTCCCAACGCGGAGGTTGAGATCTGAGAACGGACAGACTGCCTGCTCAGGTGGGTCCCTGACCCCTGAGTAGCCTAGCTGGGAGAAATCCCCCACTAGGGGCAGTCTGACACCCCACACCTCACAGGGTGGAGTACACCCCTGAGAGGAAACTTCCAAAGGAAGAATCAGACAGGTACACTCGCTGTTCAGCAATATTCTATCTTCGGCAACCTCTGCTACTGATACCCAGGCAAACAGGGTCTGGAGTGGACCTCAAGCAATCTCCAACAGACCAACAGTCCTTCTGACTGTCAGAAGGAAAACTATCAAACAGGAAGGACACCTATACCAAAACCCCATCAGTACGTCACCACCATCAAAGACCAGAGACAGATAAAACCACAAAGATGGGGAAGAAGCAGGGCAGAAAAGCTGGAAATTCAAAAAATAAGAGCGCATCTCCCCCTGCAAAGGAGCGCAGCCCATCGCCAGCAACGGATCAAAGCTGGTCAGAGAATGACTTGGACGAGAGGAGAGAAGAAGGCTTTAGTCCATCAAACTTCTCAGAGCTAAAGGAGGAATTACGTACCCAGCGCAAAGAAACTAAAAATCTTGAAAAAAGAGTGGAAGAATTGACAGCTAGACTAATTAATGCAGAGAAGATCATAAACGAAATGACAGAGATGAAAACCATGACACGAGAAATACGTGACAAATGCACAAGCTTCAGTAACCGACTCGATCAACTGGAAGAAAGAGTATCAGCGATTGAAGATCAAATGAATGAAATGAAGCGAGAAGAGAAACCAAAAGAAAAAAGAAGAAAAAGAAATGAGCAAAGCCTGCAAGAAGTATGGGATTACGTAAAAAGACCAAATCTACGTCTGATTGGGGTGCCTGAAAGTGAGGGGGAAAATGGAACCAAGTTGGAAAACACTCTTCAGGATATCATCCAGGAGAACTTCCCCAACCTAGTAGGGCAGGCAAACATTCAAATTCAGGAAATACAGAGAACGCCACAAAGATACTCCTCCAGAAGAGCAACTCCAAGACACATAATTGCCAGATTCACCAAAGTTGAAATGAAGGAAAAAATCTTAAGGGCAGCCAGAGAGAAAGGTCGGGTTACCCACAAAGGGAAGCCCATCAGACTAACAGCAGATATCTCAGCAGAAACTCTACAAGCCAGAAGAGAGTGGGGGCCAATATTCAACGTTCTTAAAGAAAAGAATTTTAAACCCAGAATTTCATATCCAGCCAAACTAAGTTTCATCAGTGAAGGAGAAATAAAATCCTTTACAGATAAGCAAATGCTTAGAGATTTTGTCACCACCAGGCCTGCCTTACAAGAGACCCTGAAGGAAGCCCTAAACATGGAAAGGAACAACCGGTACCAGCCATCGCAAAAACATGCCAAAATGTAAAGACCATCGAGGCTAGGAAGAAACTGCATCAACTAACGAGCAAAATAACCAGTTAATATCATAATGGCAGGATCAAGTTCACACATAACAATATTAACCTTAAATGTTAATGGAATAAATGCTCCAATTAAAAGACACAGACTGGCAAACTGGATAAAGAGTCAAGACCCATCAGTCTGCTGTATTCAGGAGACCCATCTCACATGCAGAGACATACATAGGCTCAAAATAAAGGGATGGAGGAAGATCTACCAAGCAAATGGAGAACAAAAAAAAGCAGGGGTTGCAATCCTAGTCTCTGATAAAACAGACTTTAAACCATCAAAGATCAAAAGAGACAAAGAAGGCCATTACATAATGGTAAAGGGATCAATTCAACAGGAAGAGCTAACTCTCCTAAATATATATGCACCCAATACAGGAGCACCCAGATTCATAAAGCAAGTCCTTAGAGACTTACAAAGAGACTTAGACTCCCATACAATAATAATGGGAGACTTCAACACTCTGCTGTCAACATTAGACAGATCAACGAGACAGAAAGTTAACAAGGATATCCAGGAATTGAACTCATCTCTGCACCAAGCAGACCTAATAGACATCTATAGAACTCTCCACCCCAAATCAACAGAATATACATTCTTCTCAGCACCACATCGCACTTATTCCAAAATTGACCACATAATTGGAAGTAAAGCACTCCTCAGCAAATGTAAAAGAACAGAAATTATAACAAACTGTCTCTCAGACCACAGTGCAATCAAACTAGAACTCAGGACTAAGAAACTCAATCAAAACCGCTCAACTACATGGAAACTGAACAACCTGCTCCTGAATGACTACTGGGTACATAACGAAATGAAAGCGGAAATAAAGATGTTCTTTGAAACCAATGAGAACAAAGATACAACATACCAGAATCTCTGGGACACATTTAAAGCAGTGTGTAGAGGGAAATTTATAGCACTAAATGCCCACAAGAGAAAGCAGGAAAGATCTAAAATGGACACTCTAACATCACAATTAAAAGAACTAGAGAGGCAAGAGCAAACACATTCAAAAGCTAGCAGAAGGCAAGAAATAACTAAGATCAGAGCCGAACTGAAGGAGATAGAGACACAAAAAACCCTCCAAAAAATCAATTAATCCAGGAGTTGGTTTTTTGAAAAGATCAACAAAATTGACAGTCCACTAGCAAGGCTAATAAAGAAGAAAAGAGAGAGGAATCAAATAGATGCAATAAAAAATGATAAAGGGGATATCACCACTGACCCCACAGAAATACAAACTACCATCAGAGAATACTATAAACGCCTCTACGCAAATCAACTAGAAGATCTAGAAGAAATGGATAATTTCCTGGACACTTACACTCTCCCAAGGCTAAACCAGGAAGAAGTTGAATCCCTGAATAGACCAATAGCAGGCTCTGAAATTGAGGCAACAATTAATAGCCTACCCACCAAAAAAAGTCCAGGACCAGATGGATTCACAGCTGAATTCTACCAGAGGTACAAGGAGGAGCTGGTACCATTCCTTCTGAAACTATTCCAATCAATAGAAAAAGAGGGAATCCTCCCTAACTCATTTTATGAGGCCAACATCATCCTGATACCAAAGCCTGGCAGAGACACAACAAAAAAAGAGAATTTTAGACCAATATCCCTGATGAACATTGATGCAAAAATTCTCAGTAAAATACTGGCAAACCGGATTCAGCAGCACATCAAAAAGCTTATCCACCATGATCAAGTGGGCTTCATCCCTGGGATGCAAGGCTGGTTCAACATTCACAAATCAATAAACGTAATCCAGCATATAAACAGAACCAAAGACAAGAACCACATGATTGTCTCAATAGATGCAGAAAAGGCTTTTGACAAAATTCAACAGCCCTTCATGCTAAAAACGCTCAATAAATTCGGTATTGATGGAACGTACCTCAAAATAATAAGAGCTATTTATGACAAACCCACAGCTAATATCATACTGAATGGGCAAAAACTGGAAAAATTCCCTTTGAAAACTGGCACAAGACAGGGATGCCCTCTCTCACCACTCCTATTCAACATAGTGTTGGAAGTTCTGGCTAGGGCAATCAGGCAAGAGAAAGAAATCAAGGGTATCCAGTTAGGAAAAGAAGAAGTCAAATTGTCCCTGTTTGCAGATGACATGATTGTATATTTAGAAAACCCCATCGTCTCAGCCCAAAATCTCCTTAAGCTCATAAGCAACTTCAGCAAAGTCTCAGGATACAAAATTAATGTGCAAAAATCACAAGCATTCTTATACACCAGTAACAGACAAGCAGAGAGCCAAATCAGGAATGAACTTCCATTCACAATTGCTTCAAAGAGAATAAAATACCTAGGAATCCAGCTTACAAGGGATGTAAAGGACCTCTTCAAGGAGAACTACAAACCACTGCTCAGTGAAATCAAAGAGGACACAAACAAATGGAAGAACATACCATGCTCATGGATAGGAAGAATCAATATCGTGAAAATGGCCATACTCCCCAAGGTTATTTATAGATTCAATGCCATCCCCATCAAGCTACCAATGAGTTTCTTCACAGAATTGGAAAAAACTGCTTTAAAGTTCATATGGAACCAAAAAAGAGCCCGCATTGCCAAGACAATCCTAAGTCAAAAGGACAAAGCTGGAGGCGTCACGCTACCTGACTTCAAACTATACTACAAGGCTACAGTCACCAAAACAGCATGGTACTGGTACCAAAACAGAGATATAGACCAATGGAACAGAACAGAGTCCTCAGAAATAATACCGCACATCTACAGCCATCTGATCTTTGACAAACCTGAGAGAAACAAGAAATGGGGAAAGGATTCCCTATTTAATAAATGGTGCTGGGAAAATTGGCTAGCCATAAGTAGAAAGCTGAAACTGGATCCTTTCCTTACCCCTTATACGAAGATTAATTCAAGATGGATTAGAGACTTAAATGTTAGACCTAATACCATAAAAACCCTAGAAGAAAATCTAGGTAGTACCATCCAGGACATAGGCATGGGCAAGGACTTCATGTCTAAAACACCAAAAGCAACGGCAGCAAAAGCCAAAATTGACAAATGGGATCTAATTAAACTAAAGAGCTTTTGCACAGCAAAAGAAACTACCATCAGAGTGAACAGGCAACCTACAGAATGGGAGAAAATTTTTGCAACCTACTCGTCTGACAAAGGGCTAATATCCAGAATCTACAAAGAACTCAAACAAATATACGAGAAAAAAACAAACAACCCCATCAAAAAGTGGGGAAAGGATATGAACAGACATTTCTCAAAAGAAGATATTCATACAGCCAACAGACACATGAAAAAATGCTCATCATCACTCGCCATCAGAGAAATGCAAATCAAAACCACAATGAGATACCATCTCACACCAGTTAGAATGGCAATCATTAAGAAGTCAGGAAACAACAGGTGTTGGAGAGGATGTGGAGAAATAGGAACACTTTTACACTGTTGGTGGGATTGTAAACTAGTTCAACCATTATGGAAAACAGTATGGCAATTCCTCAAGGATCTAGAACTAGATGTACCATATGACCCAGCCATCCCACTACTGGGTATATACCCAAAGGATTATCAATTATTCTACTACAAAGACACATGTACACGTATGTTTATTGTGGCACTCTTCACAATAGCAAAGACTTGGAATCAACCCAAATGTCCATCAGTGACAGACTGGATTAAGAAAATGTGGCACATATACACCATGGAATACTATGCAGCCATAAAAAAGGATGAGTTCGCGTCCTTTGTAGGGACATGGATGCAGCTGGAAACCATCATTCTTAGCAAACTATCACAAGAAGAGAAAACCAAACACCGCATGTTCTCACTCATAGGTGGGAACTGAACAATGAGATCACTTGGACTCGGGAAGGGGAACATCACACACTGGGGCCTATCATGGGGAGGGGGGAGGGGGGAGGAGGGAGGGATTGCATTGGGGAGTTATACATGATATAAATGATGAATTGATGGGTGCTGACGAGTTGATGGGTGCAGCACACCAACATGGCATAAGTATACATATGTAACAAACCTGCACGTTATGCACATGTACCCTAGAACTTAAAGTATAATAAAAAAAAAAAAAAATGCAAGGAGTGGGGTATACATGCTTCCTCACATATTTTGACTGAGAAAAAAAAAATGCCTATAGTTTTACATACAGTAACGTGCTGTACAGGTTTGTAGCTTAGGAGTAATAGGCTATACCATATAGCCTAGGTGTTTGCACAACAATGAAATCACCTTACAGTGCGTTTCTCAGAGTATATCCCCTTCATTCAGCAGCACATGACTGTATGTTTTTTCTCTTCTTTTCTTTCTTTTTTCTTTTAAACAAGTTCTCACTCTGTTGCCCAGGATGGAGTGCAGTGGCATGATCACGGCTTACTGCAGCTTTGACCTCCTGGGCTCAGACGATTCTCCTACCTTAGCCTCCCGAGTATCTGGAGCCACAGGCATGTGCTACCATGCCTGGCTAATTATTTTTATAGTTTTTGTAGAGGCAGGATCTCATCATTTTGCCCAGGCTGCTCTCAAACTCCTGTGTTCAAGCAATCTTCCACCTCGGCTTCCCAAAGTACTGGGAGTATAGGCATGTACCACCATGCCCAACTGACTGTATTTCTTTCAATAGGAGCACTTAAGGGTATATATGTCATGAAACATGGGATCCAGATCTCTATAGGTAAGATCAAAGCATCTTTCACTTAAAATTGTGTAACCTTGGGCACATTCCTTAAGCTCTCTCTGCCTCAATTTCTTCATCTTTGAGATGATTATAATAAGAACACCTGCTATACAGGGTTATTGTACAAATTAAATTAATTTATTCATATAGAGTAACTAGCATGGAGTAAGAACTCAAACATATAAGAGAAAAAAAATAGGATGTCAATCTTCTTGAGGGCAAAGTCAATGTCTGATCCCCTACTGTGTTCACAGCACCTAGTTCAGAACTTTATTAGACCAGAAATGAGATCTCATCACACCTTAAACTCCTAAGTCACATAGATTTAATAACTCTCCCTTGTTCATAGTTCCCTGTGCTCCAATTCCTTTCTTACTTTTTTCATTGCTACCTGAATCTATGCTTTATACATAATAGATAAATATAATTTTGAGTGATAGTCCTTGATGGAAAATCCACACGATATCTATATATGGATGACACTAAAATAAATCAAATGAATGAAGCTACTGAATTTTTATATGATTTTAGACATTAAAAAACTTTCAATGATTATAAACAAAAATACTCTACTAAAACATTTACCTTCTTGTGAAATGCTTGAGTATCACAGAACATGTCTCCATACTGAAACTCACTGTCTATTCAGATGTTTTGGATTCTTTCATTGAAAACCTGCATAATTAACAACATTCTCCATTTTTATCTATTTTTTTTTGTACAAAGCACTCTGTCTTTTGCTGATTAAAATAATTTTTGGTGAAATTTAAAACTTTATTCCAATAATTCGCCTTTGGCCTTGCTATTCTACTTTGAAACTCTGCAGAATATTCTTCAGGATGTCACCTTAATGTGTTTGTAGACATTTTTATTTTTAATTCTCCACATGTCAGAAAATTTCCTCATTGAATGAATTATGAAAGATGTAGCTAAGGTCTCTTGTGGCTTTCAAGATGTAGCTGTGACCCTAGTCTGGTTTACATTTGTTTTTCTCACTATTTTTGTCTCCCTGGAAATTCAATTTAATCACAACTGAAGCATGGCTTCTTTGGATTTGGTGGGAGAATTTGAAAACATATATATATATATTTCCATTTTAGTACTACCAGGCAACAAAGGTCTGTTGATAGCAGCCTGCCGTATGACCCCCAACCTTACCAGCCTTCTTCAGAGCTAGCCAAAGAATGGAAAGTTTGATGCGCTGAGCCAGCTAGAAATGGATACCTTCATCAGACTGCTTTTCAACATGAAAACCATGCTAAAATTCTAATGCATTTCTGAGACCAATCTGGTTTTACAAATGACTTAGAGTGGCCTACCAGCTTTCTGAAAAGACATGTTAACTTCCATGAATAGCTTGGCTCATTTAAAACCGCTGTTCAGATATTCTAAACTGCCACATCACATCCTCATATGAAATACACTTTTGCCCTTTCCTATAAATTTTGTATAACAGAATACAACATTATTCATTGGGTTTCTCCCTTTCTCTCTCTTCTTGAGATAATCACATCCTTAGGGCATTATAAGGAAAGACATGTATCCAAGCTCCTATAATCCCCAGGAGTGTGATTGCCTTGTGGTAATTATAACCTCCTTCCAAGATGTCTTAGACCATTATTATGGTGCCTTATTGCTCAAATACGACAGAGGTATCTGATAATGTAATTACTTCACCTTATCACACTTTAATAAATAATGTAGGAAGGACAGGCTCTGTAGTGAGCCTGTCTGAAGAGGCCAAGCATACAAAGGGACGGTGTCTGTGATACAGCTGATATGAATTTGCAGAGCTGAAGGTAAGCAACAGAAACATTAAGATCAGATATTTTACCATGAATGATTAAACAAATGCATAAGCCAGGGTGTATCAAAGCACAGCTCCCTCTCTAGCCACTTGGAGAACAGATTGCCTATCCAAGTGTGACCATTTGCTACTTACATGCCTTTTGAGGCATGAGGAAATGCCTGAGATTTATTGTGTTTTTATATTCCTGGACTTGCCTCTGCCCTGCCTCTAGCATAAGTGTCACAAAGTTGAATCAATATGTGTTTGAAACATTGGCTATTATACAAAAAAATTGAGCTCCCTGTGGTTGTTGATTTAATAATATCTACTGATTATTCCTCTCACTTTCTTGAAAATTTTCTGCTTTTCCCTTCAGCTTTTTAAATATCCAAAGACTGATTAGTACTTTGGCAGACAACTCTAATTATAATTGAAAACCATCATTGTATATATGAAGAACTCTTTCTTCTAACCATAGAGTGACTTGTTTATAATCTGATTAAGAAATAGTCTTCCGAATATAGCCAAGATGAAGACTCCTACTAGGTAAAGGTGACCTTGAACTGTCTACTCAAGTAAACACTATCAAAAATGTACTTGGATCAGAGGCTTCATGAGGGACAGTGCAAGAAATTTCTTTGAAACTGCAGAATGGTGTAGGCTAGGCACTATGCACTGAGCACTGTTAAGTGCTATGCTCTCCAAACTGAGGACAGTGCTTGCCACAAAATCAGTATTCAAATAATGTGAAACAAATGGATGAATTAATGAATGAACCTAGTGAGTTGGAAAACTTTGAGGAAATTAAACACCAAGTCATTTGGATAAAGATTAAATTAGTTAATTCACACACACACACACACACACACACACACACACACACCAGACACGTATAAAATATTTTTAATGTTAGACATTATTACTAGATTATTAGTTCATTGCTCAATCTGTTATAATGTTATTATCTAAGTATGTTCCCAATAAAAAACAGAAAGGAAATTCAAATTTATTGCAAAATGGAGTTGCAGTGGTAGAAAAAAAATGGACAAAAAGAAGATGAAGTCAGATTCCACATAATAAAAACATACACAAGCAACTTTGGCAGCTTAGATTTTAAAGGTAAAAACATTGAGGCTCTCCGTTTTGCTATGCAGCCCAAGATAGAACACAATCATTGAGGCCTACTATGTAATGGACATAATCCTAGAATCTTGATTTATACAAAACAGAATAAAAATCAATGCCTGTTCTCAAAGTATTTTCAGTCTTGCAGTAATATGTGATATGTGCATATATACATATATAAACATATTAACAAAACAGAGGAAGTAGATAACACCTCGAGACAGGTGGATCACGAGGTCAGGAGATCGAGACCATCCTGGCTAACACGGTGAAACCCCGTCTCTACTAAAAATACAAAAACTAGCTGGGCGAGGTGGCGGGCGCCTTGTAGTCCCAGCTACTCGGGAGGCTGAGCCAGGAGAACGGCGTAAACCCAGGAGGCGGAGCTTGCAGTGAGCTGAGATCCGGCCACTGCACTCCAGCCCGGGGCGGCGGAGCGAGACTCCGCCTCAAAAAAACAAACAAACAAAAAAAAAACAAAAAAAACAAAAACAAAACAAACAAACAAAAAAATTAACAGTATATTAGTACTCTATTGCTGGAAAAAGCTACCACAAATTTAGTGTCATAAAGCAACATAAATTTATTTTATTACAGTTGTAGAGGTCAGAAGTGTAATACAGATCTCACTGGGTTAAAATAAAGGTGTAGGAAGACTGTGCTGCTTCTTGGAGGTGCTGAGAAGAATCAGTCTCTTTGCATTTTTCAGCTTCTGCAGGCCATCTACACTGTTCAGCTCATTTGAAGGTTTTTGTGTGCCTTCAAAGCCAGCAACGTGGACTTTTTAGGTCCTTCTCATATCACATTATTCTGATCTTTTCTCCTACCTGCTTCTTTCATTTTTTCAGAACCCTTATATTTACGTTATATGAACCTGAATAATCCAAAAGTAATCATCCTATTTTAAAGTCAGCTGATTAGTAACCTTAAATTCTCAGATGAAATCTGAGAATTTAATTTCCTTTTGTCATATAATGTAACACATTCACAGGTTCTGGCAATTTGGACATGAATATTTTTTGTAGGTAGGGCACTATTGTGACTGTCAAGGGCAGAAAATTTCAGTAACTGCTTTAAACATAGATTGTACACTGGACTTTGGACCTGGTCTTCACATTAGCTAATCTTGGACAAGTAGACAGGAAACTAACATTGAGTTGTTTTCAGTCATTTCCCCTTTAGTCCTCTTTACGTTATGTCCTAAACGGAGCCTGTACCTACAGAACAAATATGATGGGTTCACTCCCCTGAAATTGAGGATGACATATATTCCCAGAAACTGGAAGAAATATAAGAACCCTCCAATGTAAATAACCAGAACAAGGAATTGGGCAAATAGTCTCATCACAAACAAAATAAATATCTAAAACAAACAAAATTAAAAAGGAAAAGTATTTGTAGCCATAAGCTTGTTTTAGTCACATTATATTTGCTCCTGTTTAATCATGAAAAGATCATTGTTAAAGTGTTGCCTATATCCAAATGTTTTCCCTAAAGTAAAAAATACCCAACTGCTTGAAAAAGTTACTTATTGGGATTAAGGCCATGTGTCTCCTGGAATTTCTCCCTAACATTAAAACAACAACAACCACACCTGGAAAAGATAATGCACAACTATTGCCAACAATTAATGCAACCAGATGAAATCTTTTAATGCAAAAGTAAAAATTACTGTTGTATTTTTCAGGATCCAACCAGAGACACACAGCAAGTAGAAAACACATATTAAGAGATTTATTGCAAAGAATTAGCTTGGCAAATCTGAAACGCAGAGAGAGAGAGCCATTAGGAAGTGAAGACCAGAGCTCTTGGATACAAGCGTTATCTGTTGTCCATAGGCTTAATTTCTTTATCTTCAGGGAAGCCTCTGCTCTTCCCTTCAGACATTTCAACTGATTGAATCAGAGTCATCTAAATTACCTAATCTAATCTGCTTTACTCACTAAAGTCAATTTATAATGGGCTTTCATACATACAAAATACTTCCACTGCAAAATCTGAATTAGTGTTTGATTGATTATTGGGGATCATAATCTAGCCAAGATGACACATAAAAATCATCACAGCCTACAAATTGGAACTCTTGTACATCATCTTAAAGACAATAACAAATCCATATTTTCATATAACATGATACAACTACCCTACATTCAACCAAAACATGCCAACTCTTTTCCTAGAAGAGAGTGCAAAGTCCTAAGGTGATTCTCATTTATGTTAATAGCTTGTAGCTTAAACAGTATGCTATAAAGTTAACTTGTAAAACATCCTATCTTAGATAATAAGGGCTTAAGAGAGGGAAGGAAATAAAAATATTTGGTTAATATACATACAAACATATTCTATAGCAAATTAAGAAAGAAATATATCGTAGTCCTCATTTCTGCAGTTGGTCATGTGGTCTTAACTAGTATTTTTAACTACTTTCTTCTACTACCTATTCAACATTCCCTTTGTACCCAGCAGACACCTCGGCTGGCTGTTGTTCTTTGTGACACAAGCCTTCATTCTTGAAAGGAATGAACCTGTAGCAGTCCTGCCTGAATTAAGTAATTATTCTTTTCAATGATTTTTTTTTTTAACTTTTATTTTTTAGGTTTGGGGTTACCTGTGCAGGTTTGTTATATAGGTAAATTGCATATCACTTGGGTTTGGTGTATAGATTATTTCACCACCCAGGTAAGAAGCATAGTACACAAATAGGTAATTTTTTTATTCTCTCCCTCCTCCCACTCTCTACCCTTGAATAGGCCCTGGTGTAAGTTGTTCCCTTCTTTGCGTCCAAGTGTTCTTAATGTTTAGCTCCCACGTATAAGTGAGAAGATGGTAATTGGTTTTCTGTTTCTGCATTAGTTTGCTTAGGATAATGGCCTCCAGCTGCATCTATGTTGCTGCAAAGTATATGACCTTGTTCTTTTTGATGGCTGCATAGTATTCCATGGTGGATATGTACCACATTTTTTAAATCCAGTCTACTGCTGATGAGCCTTTAAGTTGATTCTGTGTCTTTGATATTGTGAATAGAGCTGTGATGAACATACATGTGCATGTGTCTATAGGTTAGAATGATGTATATTCCTTTGAGTACATACTCAATATATACCCCAGAATGGTAGTTCTAAGTTTTTATTTTAAAAATTAAAACAGAGATTTCTCAAATCATCCCACTGCTTTTCACAATGGCTGAACTAATTTACATTCCCACTAGCAGTGTGTAAGTGTTAACCTTTTCTCTGTGGCCTTGTCAGCATCTATTATTGTTTGACTTTTAATAGTAGCCACTTTGGTGAGAGATGATATATCATTATGGATTTGATTTGCATTTATCTAAATTTTAAGGATGTTGAGCATTTTTTCATATGCTTGCTGGCCATGTATATGTTCTTTTTTTTTTTGCCCACTTTTTAATGTTGTTATTTTTTGCTTGTTAATTTAAGTTTCTTATAGATTATGAATATTACACCTTTGTCTGATTCATAGTTTGCAAATATTATCTCCTATTCTGTAGGTTGTCCTACTCTGCTAACAGTTTCTTTTCTGTGCAGAAGGTCTATACTTTAATTAGGTCACTTACATCAATTTTTGTTTTTATTACAGTTGCTTTTGGTGTTTTTGTCATGAAGTCGTTGCCTGGCCCTATGACGAGAATAATATTTTCTAGGTTATATTCCAGGGTTTTTGTTGCTTTAGGTCTTACATTTAATTATTTAATCCATCTTGAATTGATTTTCGTATATGATATAAGGAAGGGGTCTAGTTTCAATCTTCTACTAATGGCTATCCAGTTATCCTAGCACCACTTACTGAATAGGTGGTCCTTTCCCCACTGCATGTCTTTGTCAACTCTATCAAAGATCAGATAGCTGTAGGTGTGTGGCCTTATTTATGGACTCTCTATTGTGTTCTGATGATCTATGTTTATTTTTCTACCAGTACCATGTGCTTTTGATTCCTGTATTCTGTAGTATACTTTTAAGTCAGGCAATGTGATGCCTCCAGCTTTGTTCTTGTTACTTAGGATGGCCTTGGCTATTTGGACCCTTTCTTGTTTCTGTATGAATTTTAAGATAGTTTTCTTTTAATTCTGTGAACAATGTCATTGATAGTTTGATAAGAATATCATTGACTCTGTAAATTGCTTTGGGCAGAATGACCATTTTAACAATATTGTTTCTGTTTGTAGACAATATGATTCTATACATAGAAAACACCACAGTCTCTGCCCAAAAGTTCCTTGATCTGATAAACAAATTCAGCAAAGTTTCAGGATATAAAATCAATGTATGAAAATCAGTAGCAATCCTATACACTGACAACATCCACTCTGAGAACCAAATCAAAAACACAATTCCACTCACAAGGCAACAAAAAGAATATACCCAGGAACATAACTAGCTAGGAAGGTGAAAGATCTTTAAAATGATAATTATAAAACACTTCTCAAAGAAATCAGAGATAACACAAATAAGTGGAAAAAAAATTCCAGGCTCACTGATTTTAATCACAGGGCATGGTAGTACTAACAGATGCTCTAAGGAATCTCATATATTCCGGTCGTATTCTTCCTTACCTCTTTGTAGACAAGTAGTCCAACCACCCAGCCATGATGTAACCGCCATCTTTGTTGATTCAGAAGTAAGGGACATCCAAAATGGTTGAGTGGCCGTCTTAACTTCCACTTCAATCGAATCATGTTTCCCAGAAGCATTTCTTCATTTGGAACGATGTTCTCTAGGCTGGCAGGGTATAAGGGACAGCAAGCAAGAATCCTGTTAGTGGGTTATGAGGGCTAATAATGAATGGTGACACTCCCATTTCCACTCTTTGATTTCTGAGCCCATAAATCCTAGCTGTGGGAGAAAAAGCACTACGTATTTTATGCTGACCCAGAGCATACTCAGTCTCCTAGAGAAACTTGCCCCAGCTCTGAAAGGTATTTCTATGTATAGCTCTGTATAGCTATGTATAGCTGGCACTGAGTCTTCAAAAGGCCATTCCACTGTTCTATCAAGCTAACTGCTTCAGGATAGTGGGGAACATGGTAAAACCAGTGAATTCCATAAGCGTGGGCCTGTTGTTATACTTTATCTTCTATGATGAGACTTTCTTTCTTTCTTTCTTTCCTTCTTTCTTTCTCCTTCCTTCCTTCCTTCCTTCCTTCCTTCCTTCCTTCCTTCCTTCCTTCCTTCCTTCCTTCCTTCCTTCCTTCCTTCCTTCCTTCCTTCCTTCCTTCCTTCCTTCCTTCCTTCCTTCCTTCCTTCCTTCCTTCCTTCTTTCTTTCTTTCTTTCTTTCTTTCTTTCTTTCTTTCTTTCTTTCTTTCTTTCTTTCGGGACAGAGTCTCTCTCTCTCTCTCCCAGGCTGGAGTGCAGTGGCCCTATCTCCACTCACTGCAAGCTCCGCCTCCCAGGTTCACGCCATTCTCCTGCCTCAGCCTCCCATGTAGCTGGGACTACAGGTGCCCGCCACTGCGCCCAGCTAATTTTTTTATTTTTAGTAGAGACGGAGTTTCACCGTGTTAGCCAGGATGGTCTCGATTTCCTGACCTTGTGATCCGCCGGTCTCGGCCTCCCAAAGTGCTGGGATTACAGGCGTAAGCCACCACGCCCGGCCTCCATCAGAAGTTTTATTGTGAGATACCATGACGGTGGATAAGGCATTCTGTAAATTCACAAATTGCAGTCTTGGCAGAAGCACTGCATATACAGAAGGCAAATCCATATCCAGAATAAATGTCTATTCCAGAAACAACAAAGAACTGCTCCTTCCATGATGGAAGTGGTCCCATATAATCAATGTGCCACAAGGGGTAGGTGGCAGATCACCTGGAGAATGGCGCTGTATCAACGACTCTGATGTTGGTCTCTAGTGCTGGCATTATGGACACTCAGCAATGGTTATAGCCGTGTAAGTTTTGGTAAGTGAAAGTAGATGGTTTTAAGGATTATTTTCCTTTCTTTAGCATATAATCACCCTAGTAAATGGTTATAAGTTCCTTTGGGGAAGGCTGAAAATAAGATTAACAGTATAATTTTTTTTTTTTTCAGTGTAGCAGGGTGGGGACCTGGACTCTTCTTTCTTAAAGAGGTATCCATTGCATAAATTGGCTCAAGTCTGAGAACTGATTGAGGAGCCATGAATCTCTGCTGTAGCAATTTAAGTTCACAAGACTTGGAACTCTTCGCCATATTTGATCCTACAGATCAAGTAGGAATAGATTGCGTATCTATTTCTTTCTAGGAGCACCAACATCAACTATCCTATGCAATAGCTATCTGCAAGCCAGATTCCTCTGATTACTGCTTTGACAACAGTCCATTACAGTAGCCACATCTACCTTGACTTTGATGATTATGGGCCACTGTCTGGCTCCTGCCAATCTGTGAGCCAATTATCCCCATTCCTTTTTTGGATCTCAGTCAGATGGCAGGAGTCCCACAATAATTTCTGACCATTAAAAAAAGCACCCAGGGAAATCTTGAAGGGTACAGACATCTCTTCACAAATTAATTTTTCACAGTTGGTGGCAAAATTTGTCTCCTCTGGTTGCTCCCAGGATGGGTAAGAGGGTCTTACATAATAAATCCACTCCAATGTTCCTGTCTCCCTAAGCCCTTAGACACTTTGTAGCATAACAAGGCAGTTCTGACATTCTTACTTCATTTAGTGTTTGCCACCTGTGTTTTAGCCAACAAAACCAACCAAACCATAGAGACTTTTTAACTTATTGAGATAAACGTTGATTCCAGAATCTCTCTAAGGCTCATATCAGTAAAATCAGTCTGATTCAACTTTGTTTCTTTTTGCATTATCCCACTCCATTAATATTCATAAACACACATATTCCTTAGATTTCTGTCCATATAAATTAAAAAAAAACGCAGTTGTTTTGGTATATAGTGTACTTTCTAGTGAGTCACACTTTGTAATTCCACTTTTGGGATCTCTGGGCTCAAGTATAGATATAGATCTAAAGGCAAAGAGAGATGGTGGAGTAGTCCTTGAGAAAAATCAACAGTGTTTTGCAAAGCAACCATCTCAGGGGAGACCATCATAGGTTCTTCAGGCAAAGAAGGGCTAACTTCCTCAGGCAGATTGAAGGACAAAGAAAACTTGGTAGAATTTAGGGTTTCAGCATTCCCAGCTTCGTTGAGATCTCCCCAAATGTCCCCATTCTGATGGGACCCCATTATTTCCTAATAATTCTTTTACTTTAACAGAAGACACCCAGAAATGTTGGGGATACAAAGTTGTAATATAACCACTGACAGTGTTAGAGTCTGAGTTTGGTTTTCAGAAATCCCAGCCAGACAACTAATAGGACATGAGAAAAAATTTAAAACATAAATAAACATTTTGAATTTTCAGGTCATTTATGAAGAGCTGGAACTGGGAGACCTGAACTCATTCTTTTTCTCCCTTCTTACTCCAGGAAAGAGTAATTATTGCTATTGCACACTAATAAGCAAACACCAAATTTCATTATACTCCCTAGTATGACTAAAATGTTCTACAGTAGCCAAACACAGTCATCCAGAACCTTGCCTTCTGCAGGCATTTGATTAAAAGAGTCATGGAGTTACACTTTTATTTTTCTGAAAATTGTCTTTTAATGGCTTTGGAGATTTTCCACCAAGATGCCTAATCATTTTATTTACCTGAGCCAGATAAACTTTGCTGTCAAAGAAGTGCAACTCATTGATGTTTTAAACCCAGGTACATCTTTCTTTGCTTTCTGGGGTGAACCCAAATAAAAATAAAACTTTACTTTCAGTTTTTCTAATTTTAATTTTCTTCTCAACTACTTCTGTTTTGATTTGCATTTCATTTGTTTACAGATAATAAGTTATTCCCCAGTGAGTGTTTGGTTTTATGGTCAGACTATTCAATGATCTCTGTAAATGAATTTATAGAGATTTTGTCTCTGTTGGGTGAGAGATGTTACAGAATTGGCTAGTCTTTTCTGTTTATTTGTCTATTTAAATCAAAAAACTGAAGAATTCTTACCCACTGGGAAGAGACAAACTCTTTGATATGGACGGGTGAGTTCTATAATTTGTATTTATTCTTGACCCAGAGCTGAGATTTTAGAATTAATTAGTTTCCTCTGTTTTTGTCTGTATGTCTGCTTATTTGTCTGTAATTCAGAAAGGACTGTGTGTTTGTCATATTTTAAAATTTTCTGGATTGTATTAATAAGTAGGAATATATAATTTATTTAGTTCTATGCTGACTGACATTAAAAAATTAATGTCTTTTATAAATTAAATGATCCTAAAATCCCCCCAAATAAGGAAACTGAACTTCCAATATTTTTCATATTAGATTTAAAAATAACTTTTAAAGAAACTCAGAATGTTTCAGATATTCAAATTCAGATAATTTAGGTAAATCTTTGGCAAATGAGACTAGTTAAATAATTTTTTAAAATAAAAACAGCTGTTTTCTCTGATTTATCAGTGCTAAGTGTGATATAATCTTATATTTTTATTCTATTTGGATATGTTCTTCTTAAACTTATACAGGTTTACCAATCAGTAAGTATTACTTCTACTTAATGTTTAAGATTATAAAACATGTACATTTATGTTTAACTAAATTAATTGAGTGTTCTGATAAAATTTTGATTCCATAGAAGTTATGTTTTGTAGTATACCAGATTGAAGATAACTTCCAAAAATCTGTAGGTAACTTAATTAATGGAAATTTATTACTTATCTTGATCATTTCTAACTAAGATATAACAGTAAAACATTGATTACTAAGCAATAATTTTAAGTTTGTTTTTGCTTTGCATTTTCATATGCTATACAAAAGTAACATCTTTGGGTATCTTAATGAACATGTTCATTTTTGCTACTTTGAGAAGTTGTATAAAGCATAACGCTAGGAAATTGTGTTGTGTGTATTCATGAGCTCTGCTGGACTGGCAGGATGCTGGTGTATAATATTCATGGTTGTCCATAGGTTTCTATGTGAGATAGAAGTTACTTTAGTTAAAATTTCCTACTTAGGAGAAAAAGTTTCAGAGGAATATAATTGTATATACCAGGAAAATAGTATTTTGTCGTGAAAGAGGGTTGTTTTTTAATCGCTAAACCTCTTCATGCTCTTTAATCTTATTGAGGGCTGCAATATCTTTATTGTAGGGTACAGTTACTAATATTTTCTGTATTATAAATAGAACAGATAATTTTGGAACCTCTATTTATTGTTTCATTTGAAGATTACATGTATAAAGGCACTGCATGCTAGCAACAACTCGGAAATATTATAAAATTTTTACCTTACTAACACCATGAGTTTGGTGCTAAGGTAAAGTGTCCACCTGTTTCAGAATATGAAACCGCATAATGAAGTACAAAAGTTAAAAGAGAATTTTAAATTGTCATTGTTTGTAGTACCTCAGTTTGAAAGGCTATGGCATGTGTTAAAATCTTAACAAAGGATGCTCAGTTTTGATGGGCTTGTTTCAGTATTTACTGTTGATGCTTTTTTATTATTATACTACCTTCTGTTTACTTTATTAATATTTTATTTTCACACTGAAATAACTAAGCCATCTATTGTTTCTCAGGCATCTATATTCCAGTTCCTAGCTTAGGTGCTAAAATCTCTGACAAGTTTTGTTTTTTGCTTCATGTCAGATGAATAAAGCAGATCATTTACCATGTATGTATTTTTGTATCTCTGTTATAGTCATGATTTTACCTTTTTCTCAAAATTATCTTCTAACTAAACTGTATTTTACTTTTATATATCTATAAATTCTAAAACTGATAGAAATATTAAAATAAATTGAGTATTTTTAATGTCATTTTTACTTTTTGACAGATTTATATGATAAAATAAAAATAAAACATTATTCAAAAGACTTCACTCAATGATTATGGCTTAAATTCAATGATTGTGGCACTTAACAAAGTATTTTTACAAACATTATTTTACAAACATTGTTTTCAACTTTACCCTTAAATCAAAGATGAAAATGAACTGTAACAAAAACTAAGTTGGAAATATTTTAAATTTTAGTGTTAAGAGTAAATAATTTTATAATCAGTAAATCAAATGTTAATATGTATTTTGTGCATATATACAAATATGTGATTGTAAACATTTGATGGTAAATTTTGTCATTTTTTATTTTTTAAAAATTTCAAATTACAGGCTCATGCCTGTAACCTCAGTATTTTGGGAGGCTGAAGTGGGCAGATCATGAGGTCAGGAGTTCAAGACCAGCCTAGCCAATATGGTGAAAACCCATCTATACTAAAAATACAAAAATTAAATGGATGTGGTGGCACGCGCCTGTAATCCCAGCTACTCAGGAGGCTGAGGCAGGAGAATCTCTTGAACCTGGGAGGCAGAGGTTGCAGTGATCCAAGATTGTGCCACTGCACTCCAGCCTGGTGACAGAGCAAGACTCCTTCTAAAAAAAAAAAAAAAAAAAAAAAAAAAAAAAACAACTTATATTGTAGACACAAGGGTACATGTACAGGTTTGTTACATGGGAATATTGTATGAAGCTGAGGTTTGGGTTACAGATTCTATCACCCATGTTGTGAGCATAGTACCTAACAGTTTTTCCACGTGTGCCTCCTTCTCTTCCTGCCCCTTCTAGTTGTCTGTGTCTATTTCTCCCATGTTTATGTACATGTGTGCCCAATGTTTAGCTCCTACTTATAAGTGAGAATATGTAGAATTTGTTCTCTATTCCTGCATTAATTTGCTTAGGGTTATGACCTCCAACTGCATATATATTGCTGCAAAGGATGTGATTTCATTCTTTTTTATGGCTGTGTAGTATTCCATGGTGTGTATGTTCCACATTTTCTTTATCCAGTCTACATTGATGGGCACCTGGGTTGATCCTAAGTCTTTGCTATTTTGAATAGTGCAGTGATGAACATACAAGTGCATATCTCTTTTTGGTAGAATGATTAATCTAGGCATGAATCCATCTACTCCAGAGCTTTTTTTGGTTGGTAGGTTCTGTATTACTGACTCAATTTCAGAAGTTTATATTAATATATTTAGGGTTTCAATCTCTTCCTGATGCAATTCTGGGAGAGTATGTACTTCCTGAAATTTATTCATTTCCTCTAGATTTTCTAATTTGTGTATGTAGAGTCATTCATAATATTCTCTGAGAATCTTTTGCATTTTCTGTGGGATCAGTTGTAATATCACCTTTGTCATTTCTGATTGTGCTGATTCGGGTCATTTCCTTTATTAATCTGACTGGTTGCATCTATCAGTTGTATTTATTCTTTTGAAAAACAAACTCTTGATTTCATTGATATTTTGCATGGATTTTTGCATCTTAATTATGCTAAGTTCTTCTCCAATTTTACTTATTTCTTTTCTTCTGCTAGCTTTGGGTTTGAGTTCTTCTTTTCTCTAGTTCCCTTAGGATGAAAAATTACCTTATTTATTTGAGGTCTTTCTAATTTCTTAATGAAGGCATTTAGTGCTATAATCTTTCCTCTTAACACACTGCATTAGGTGTACTTCAGATATTTTTGTAAGCTAGGTCCCTAAGTTTATTAATTTCAAAGAATTTTTTGATTCAGCCTTAATTTTGATGTTTACCTATGAGTCATGTGTTTAATTAATGTTCATTCATTTCAAATAAACTTTTTATTTCTGCCTTAGGTTTCACGTTTACCCATGCATTATGCAGAAGTAATAAGTTTAATTTGCATGTATTTGTGTAGTTTTGAGAGATCCTCTTTATATTGATTTATATTTTTATTGTACTGTGATCTGAGAGTATGTTTGGTATGATTTTGATTATTATTATTATTTCTTTTTTTGGAGAGATGGAGTCTCACTTTGTTGCCAAGGCTGGAGTGCAATGGCGCGATCTCAGCTCACTACAACCTCTGCCTCCCGGGTTCAAGTGATTCTCCTGCCTCAGACTCCCCAGTAGCTGGAATTGTAAACAACTGCCACCATGCCTGGCTCATTTCTTACTTTTAGTAGAGACAGGTTTTCACCATATTGGCCAGTCTGGTCTCGAACTCCTGACCTCAGGTGATCCACCCACCTCGACCTCTCAATGTGCTGGGATTACAGGTGTGAGCCACCACACCCGACTGATTTTGATTATTTTTATTTATTAAGACTTGTTTTATGATGTAGCATGTGGTCAGTCTATAAATATGTTCTGTGTGTAGAAGAATGTATAAGCTGTGTATGTTGGGTGAAGCATTTTATAGATGCCTAGTTGGTCCAATTTGTCAACTGTCAAGTTTAAGTCCAGGGTTTTTTTGTTTGCTTTTACTTTTCTGCATCAATAATCCGTCTAAAAATGTCAGTGGAGCATTAAAGCCTCCTATTATTACTCTTTTTTATGTCAAGAAGAACTTGTTTTATGAATCTAGGTGCTCCAATGTTGTGTATGCTAGTCTTCTTATTGCAGTGTACACTTTGTCATTATATAATGTCATTCCTTGTCCTTAACTGTAAAAGGTTAACATCTATTTTGTCTGGTATACAAATAGCCACTCCTGTTCTCCTTTCTATTCTATTTCAATGATAGATTTTTCTCCAACCCTTTAGTTTGAGCCTATGACTGTCATTACATGTGAAGCAGGTCTCTTGAAGACAGCAGACAATTGGCTCTTGTCTTTTTATTTGTCTTACCACTGTATGTTATTTAAGTGGAACATTCAACTCATTTACATTCAGGGTTAGTATTGATATGTGTGATTTTGATCCTGTCATCATTGTTAGGTGGTTGTTATATACAATTTGTTGTGTAGTTGCTTAAGAGTGATTGTGGGCTATGTGCATAAATTAGTATTTGCGGTTGTCAGTGTTATTCTTTTGATTCCATATTTATCATCCCCTTAAGGACCTCTTGTTAGACTTGTCTAGTAGAAATAAATTCTCTAAGCATTTGCTAATCTGAGAAAGATTATTTCATCTTCCTTTATGAATCTTCATTTGTTAGGATATGACATTCTTGGTTGGAATTTCTTATTTTAAGGATGCTGAAAATAAGGCCCCCAATCTCTTGTGGCTTATAAGGTTTCCAATGAGACGTCTGCTGGTAGCCTGATTGGGTTCCCTCTGTATGTGACTTGACCCTTCGCTCCAGCTGTCTTTAGGAATTTTTTCTTTTGCTTTGATCTTAGTGAATCTGATGACTGTGTGGCTTAGGATGGTTGTCTTGTGTAGTATCTAGCTGGGGTTCTCTGTATTCTCTAATTTCTTGAATTTGTATGTCAGTCTCTCTAGTGAGATTATGGAAATTTTCATGGACTATGTCTTCAAATATATTTTCCAAGTTGTGTATTCTTGCGCCTTCTCTCACAGGAATACCCATGAGTCATAGATTTCGTCTTTTTACATAACCCAATATTATTTCTCTGAAGTTGTGTTTATTCTTTTAATTCTATTTTTTTAAAAAACTTTGCCTAGGTTGATTAAAAATACTGGTCTTAAGGCTCTGAGATTCTTTCCTTAGCTTTGTCTATTCTGCTGTTAATACTTGTGATTGTATCATGAAATTCTTGTAGTGAATTTTTCAGCTCAATAAGTTCACTTTAGGTCTTTCTCAAAATGGCAATTTCATTTTTTACCTCTTGAATCATTTTACTTTACTAGATTGTTCAGTTTCCTTGGATTGGGTTTCCACTTTTCCTAGATCTTCCTTGCCATATGGATTCTGAATTCCATGTTTGTCATTTCAATCGGTTCATATTTGTTAAGAACCATTGCTGGGAAGCTAATGGGCTCATTTGTAGGTATGAGGACACTCTGGCTTTTGGAATTGCCAGAGTTCTTGTGCTTATTTTTTCTCATCTGGGAGAATCGATGTTCCTTTAACTGTGGTAAAACTTGAGTATATTCAGTTGACTTTATTTCTGGTAGTTTTCAGAAGACTAATGCTGTGTATAGGGTCTTACATAGTTGTGAAATTCTTGCCCTTGGTTTTGCAGGAGGGAGAATTAGCTAAGTGCTTTGTTTGGTGTTATAGTTGGGGCTGTGATCAAGTAGATGGCACTTGAAAGCAACAGAAAGTGGATAAGCTCTTACTCAGCCAATTTGCTCCTTTGTGTATCCTCCTCTGTTTGCAGCTGTGCTGTGTGGTGCAATGGGGAGAGAGGTGAACCCCTGGCCAGGTCCACTCCTTGGCCTTGGGGAAGCCACTTCTGATCACTGGCACTATGTCTGCAATTTTTATTATTGCTTTCAGGTGTTTCTAGTAACGGTAGTCCCTTAGGTAGAGTTCCAGAAAGGAGATAAGCCCCACCGGTACCAGATCAACCCTGTGGAGGGAGGCATGCTTCCACACCAGCCTGTGAACCTGTGAACCTGTGAACCTGTGCGACTCACCCCTGTCAGTTTTCTGAGAGTGTAGGCTCCTCTCCTGCTCAAGTGCTAGGCAGAGATCTCAGTCTGACATGCCTAAACCATGGGCCGGAACCCTAAGACCTTCTTGTGGCTCTCTCCTCTAGCCACTCAAGGTTGGGTTCTGGGTGTGCTGGGGTATCCAAAGGGCTCCCAGGCTGATAGAACTCATTCAGGTCAAGCAAAGCACCCAGGCTAGGCAGCAAAGGCTGCACTGTGTACATGATCCCGTGGGGCTGCCAGGCATGAGTGAGCCCTGGAAGAGGCTGGCCGACAGGTGGGCCTGCAGGACAGACATGCCCCAGTCACACAGCAAAGTCAGCTCTGCTTCTCCCAGCCCAGCAGTTAGCTGGGGTCAGAGCTTCTCAGAAGGAGATGAGGAGCACTGGATCATGGGCGCTCATGACTAGGTTCTGCTGGTGCTGTCCTGCACACAGAGTTCCCTAGCTCCAAGCCTGGTGAAACTCTATCTCTGTCTAATCTCTGGGGACATCTCCCTGCAAGTTTAAACATCTGTGGGGTTATGTAGTTGCCTCCAGCTAGGATCCCAGAAGTCCTCAGTGAGAGTGGGTGGTTCTGAAGTCCCTTCACTTACCCCTTCCCAGGGGCTATTTGGAGTCAGAATCTCACCGTAGCATTTAGGCACCCCACACAGGGTTCCCAGTGTCCTCCTGCTTCAGCTTATGTGTCTGCAACATTTCTCCATCCACATTCTGTGTTTTATATCCAAAGGTCATTTCATAGTTTAAAGGGTGTCACAGTGTTTTTCCTACAGATCCCCTAGTACATGCAGATCACAGGAAGACAGAGACTGCAGGAGGTCACTTGGGTCTCCTGGAGCAGAGCAGAGAGATTAGGGGAGAGGGAGCACTGGAGAAGAGATCGCAGTTCCACTGGCCAGGGTGAGACACAAAACCATACATTTTAATCATACACACATAATATACTCTCTCTAAATAAGCAAAGAAGAGCAGAATGCATTCAATAAGTAATTATTACTATTCACACAGCTTTTGTAGACACTGTTGAAAATACAAATATCTAAAGGTTATGGTGACTGCTGGTCTATATGTGTCACATAGTAGAGTAATATTTTTTTTGATTGCCAATGATTCTTCAGAAATGTGAAGACAAAGAGCATGGGTTGAGATCAGAAGGTACCATAGAAAGCAAAGCTTGGTCAGCATATCCCAATTTACAAAGAATGAAAGTGGAAACAGAAGTAAGCTATCCCAGGAACCAATTCAATGGAAGACAATTCACCTTTTATTAACTACCAATATAAAAATAAGTTTAAGAGGTAGGCCAACACCACAGGCATCAGGGGATGATATAGAATGAGGCAAAGAAAATCAAATAGCACATCTGGAATCTTGAAACAAATTCAAAGACAAAAATGTACCTAATTCTGGTTGGTTTATCACCACTAATTGAAAAGACTCAATTTTCTTATTTTTCTCCATTCTTCTTTCCCCATAGCCAAAAACTAAGATGGAATTTGAGCTTTGGGTGGTTTCAGTCAAAGAATATTTTGGTTCTGCATAAAAGAGCAACAGGGGTCATGATCTCTGGTCTACAAGTACCAAGTCAAACACTGAAACTTACTTCATGTGATGAACATACCAAATGCTTACATAGGGCATCAGAATTATCTTCCTCCATTGCTAGTAAAAAATGCAGGGCTGGCAGATGCATGTAAGATGGTCATTTTCCAAATAGTGAAGACATAATTAGAAAACAGATTTACAAAAAGGATACAATAAAATATTGGTTAGTAGTTGTTATGATAGTAGCTGTTATGATGAACAACCAAAATAACTTATAGTTAATTATCTGTGATTTCTTCTACACAAAGAGCTACTTGCTAATGTAACCAGAAGATCAGCCCCAAAAGGCATTCATCTATTGGAGAAACAGCCAGAGATTGTGGCTAAGAAGTATTAATGTATGGAAATATAGTAGGCATGACAAAATATTTGTGGTAAACATGCTTAGGTTAACATTAAAATTTTTGCAGGTAAAACATGATGAACCAAATAAATTATTATCTTATGAAGCAACGTAAAATTGGTATATTCAGTCTGGATGGTTACCGAATGGACCCACTCATTGATCATTATTGCTCTTACTAAGTAGAAGAAGATACTAATGACTGTTTGATATAGTTTGGATATTTGTGCTCTCCAGATATCGTGTTAAAAGTTGATCCACAATGTTAGAGGTGGGGCCTGGTTAGGGGTGTTTGGATCAAGGGACTGGATTCTTCATGAACAACTTGGTGTCATCTTTGTCCTTGTGGAAGTGAATGAGTTCTTAGTTCCTAAGAGAACAGGTTGTTAAAAATAGATTATCCTCTCCTCCCCTCTATCTTGCTTTCTTTCTTTCTCATCATGTGATACCTGATCCCCCTTCACCTTCTGTCTTGAGTGGAAGTTTCCTGAAGCCCTCCCTGAATTAGGTGCATGTGCCATGCTTCTTGTACAGCCTGCAGAACCATGAGCCAAATAAACTTCTTTTCTTTATAAATTACCCATTCTCAGGTATTCCTTTGTAGCAACACACACAGACCAAGACCCTGTTCTAGGGACCAGTAAATAGCAGGGGATGACTCATGGGTGGATCCTTCCAAGGACAAGGATTTCGGGTGACAGGGCACTTCCTGAGATGCCTGGTTGAGCTCTTTTCTCCTGAGCCAAATTCATAGATAGATATTACAAAGAAGGGGCACTATTATTTGGTTGTTAAATGCTATGACTCAGGGGTGCCTGGAGAACTAGCCAGAACATTTATCTCTGCCTCTCTTCTTTCCTAACCATAATAAAAGTAATAGCCACCTCATGTACCCAGAGGCAAGCTGCCTCCAGAAATGGGAGTCAGCCTCAGGCTCTGCCAGGATCTGAATGGTCACAACATGGTACATGGGAATCTGGAGTAAGACTCCTCATCAGAGGTTTAAACTTTCTGATTCCTGGAAAGGATTTATGTCACGGAGAACTATGGCTCCTGAGAAGAGGGGTGTATTTTGTTTCTTCACAGGGAAAAAGGAAACTGTAATCTGGCTAATAACTTCTAATAGAGGCCAAGATTCTAGTACCTTCTCCCATTACTCATGGGATTTTCTCTCTACTCATTGAATTTGGGTCTAGAAGCTGAACAAAATGCTGACTGAGGAAAGCAAACAGACAAGACAACTATTATCAAGAGGAGAGAAAAGCAATTATGGCACCTAGAATAGAAAGCTTAAAAGAAAATAAAACTACCATAAGAGATGGCCATTTTTTGAATATTAAACAATAAAAATAAGGCATTAATGGAGAATTAATTAGTAAATCAAACAAAGTCTCTGAGGAGAGTAGAGTTGGTGATTTATAGTAAAGACCCTATAAATCAGTGGGTAGATTTAAGCAAAGAATGACTGTTGTTGAGACCTCTGGCTGATTGATTGTATCAATGACCCTGATTCTTCTTTCTTTCCAGTATTCATGTCATTTGCCACATGAGTTTGTTCCTCTCCATAAAGAAGGGACAGTTGTTTGCTCACTCCTAGAACTTGCACTGGGTTTCTGACTTGCACTGGCAAGTAGAATGAAGCAGAAGTGATAGAGGGCCAGGTGTGAACCAAGGTCTTAAGAAGCATAGAGGTTTCCACATGCACTCTTGCTCCTCTGCCTTCAATAGGACAACATGCCCTTCTGGAAATTGCGGCATGTAGAGCAGAGCTGAGTTACCGCCAATAATTCCACCCAAGATCATCCCAGATTAGCCAACTCAGAGCTACTCACCAGATATATATATAAGTGAGGCCAGAGAAACTACTTAACTAAATCCAGCCTAAATCACTGAACTGCAGACTATGAGCTAAATAAATGTGTTTTTGTGTGTGTGTGTGTATTTTATGGCACTGTTATTTTATGATTGATTTTGTTTATAATACAGCATCAAATTGCCTATAGATAATCGATATAAGACAGGAATTGGTGGCCTAGAAGATCAAGAGGGAAAAATGCAGGAAGAAACACAAAAAGATGGGAAGCATTAAAAAACAAGGCATATATGAAGAGAAGATATCCAGAAGCCCTAAAATGCCAATAAATAGAAGCTTCTATTACTGAACAAAAGGAAAATAAAAAAAGAACAGGAGGTAATACTTACCTAAATAATAGAAAATAATTTTCCTAGACAACAAAATTTGAGTGTCAGTTTATAAAATCATTTAATTTCAGTGCAGCAGTAAAGAAAAAGACATATGCTTTGGCATACCTTATTAATATTCTAAAAAAAATAATGAAGAGAAACATTTTTGCAAAAATTTTTTAAAGATTAAATTACTCGCAAAAGTACTAACACAGGGGTTGGTAAACATCGGCCCATGGACTAAATCCAACCTGCTGCCCCTTTTTTATAAATAAATTTATTTGTTTACATATTGTTATGACTAATTTTGTGCTACAATTGCAGGGTTGATTACTACAGATAAAGACTAGTCTGCAATGCCCAAATTCTTTATTATCTGGGTCTTTACGTAAAACGTTTGCTGATAACTAAAAGAAAATAATCACCTTTATCTTTGGTCTGTTGAATTAAAAGGACTCTAAACTTGAAACCTTATTGCCAGCCAGGATATCATTCACCAATAGGATCAAAAAAAGTTCTGAATATGCAGAGGATTTGAGAATATATATTAATCAAGCACTCAGAAGAAGAAATGACGTGAGGAACAACGTTAAATGCCAAATGAGTTGAAACAGAAATCTTAATGTGGGGAAGAATTAGATGAGTGGGAAATTGTAGATAAGGAATTTTCCAATAAATATAATTAACGCTAAACTGATTATGAGAGAATTATTATGTATAATATAGTTACTAAATATGAATTTGCGAAATGAAAAAGACACACTGAAAAAAAACTGAAACAGATATTTCAGCAAAACCCAGGAGTTATAAAATATCATGGAGAAGAGGAAAATAAAAGTTTTCTAAACTTTCATGTAGGGGATGAAGACTCTGGTAGAGAAAAAGAAAAATAATTTATTACAAATTCTATAGAAAAACTTGCATATATACATGTGCAGGGGAAACAGTTACAAGAATGCAAAGTCAACAACACAGTCAAAAGCCTGATTTAACAAGGAAAGAGTAGAACAAATAGTAAATCAAATAAGCTAAAATGAGTAACATTGAAATGAGGACATAGCAAAGTACATTAAATGGTAAACATTAAACACTGTGGTATAAGACTATACTATCTGCAAGTAGGCAGAAGTCTCAGACTAAACAAAATATAAACATTTGGCTATATCTTGTTGCAAGAACACTTAAAGTAAAAAAGTTTGAAGAAAGGGAGATGAAAAAAGATACTAAGCAAATGCAAACAAAACAAAGCAGGAATATTAGACATAATATCAGGGAAAGTGGGATTTAAGGTTAAAAGTACTCAAGAGGATACTGAAGGGCATTACACAATGATAAAGGAACAATTTATGAAGATATAAAAATCATAAAGTTGCATGCACCAGGAAGATAGCAGCTAAATATGTAAAGCAAAATATTAGAAATGCACATTGACCTTGATAAAAATGCAATCATGGAAAAAGATTTTATTGCACTATATTCAAGTATTGCACTGATATAATAGACAAGAAATAAGTGAGGGCACAGAGGCATAGAATAATGTGGTCAATAAACTAGATTTTATGTGTAGGTATACACAGATATGTAATATGTATATCATTACATCTGAAAGAAAATATATTTTTATTCATATTCAGGAAATACTCTAATCATTAAATTTTGTCTATAAATAAACTTAAAACATTTTGAAAAGAAAAAGTTTTATAGTCTATAATTGCTCATCATAATCCAATGTAAATTTTAATATAAAATTATCTTTCAACCATTAACATACTAGGAATTAAAGATTATCTATCTAAATAATCTTTGAGGGCCAAAGTAAAGACCAAACTGAAATTATACGCAGCCTAGAAAATAAAAAAACAAAAGGCAAATAAACCCTTCTGTGTTTGTTCAGATTATTTGGATAAAATTGTCATAGAAGCCAGATTCAGATTGCTTTAGTAATAATCTCCCATAACACAGAATCCTGAGATGAATGCTTCAAGGGTTACTTCCGGTCCTCCAATACATCATCAGGGTCCTGTTTTTCTTCCACTTACATGCCACTTGGTTTGTTAGATTTGTTCTTAGTCCTCTTTTACCTACATTTGCAAGGAGGGTGCTTCATTTCCAGATATTATATTCAAATGTGCCAGCATCCATTGGATAAAGAGAACTTTTTTTAGTATGTCTTTTTATAATAACATGCAAATCTTTCCCCAACTTTCCCCAGTAGATGTCTATTCACATCTCGTTGCCCAGAATTTGGTTATATGTCTAAGTACAAACCAACCTCAGGCAAAGTAAATTTGATCTATAATTTACTTACATTAATTGGGATTGCTTGATTGTGTTAAATGGATATAAAGGAGAAATGTATGTTTCATAGAAGCCCAACAATGTCTGCTAAATTGTTTTACTGCAACAAATGGAAAACATGTAAAACTACTTAAAGAATTAATACTTTTAAAGACCTTTAATACATTCCAAAATGTTTTAGAGAATGTAGTATTATAAATCAAGAGAGAAGAAAAATAATAAAAATAATAAAAGATGAAAGTTAATGAAACATAAAAACAAAAAACAAAATGAAAAGGTTAATTCTACCTAAAAGTTATTCTAGGACCAATGTCTCACAGTTGTTTTAACTATATAACCATTGAAAAACAGATAATTCCTGGCCGGGCGCGGTGGCTCAAGCCTGTAATCCCAGCACTTTGGGAGGCCCAGATGGGCGGATCACGAGGTCAGGAGATCGAGACCATCCTGGCTAAAACGGTGAAACCCGGTCTCTACTAAAAAAAAAAAAATACAAAAAACTAGCCGGGCGAGGTGGCGGGCGCCTGTAGTCCTAGCTACTCAGGAGGCTGAGACAGGAGAATGGTGTAAATCCGGGAGGCAGAGCTTGCAGTGAGCTGAGATCCGGCCACTGCGCTCCAGCCTGGGGGACAGAGCGAGACTCCGTCTCAAAAAAAAAAAAAAAAAAAAAAAAAAAAAAAAAAAAAAAAAAACGAAAAACAGATAATTCCAATGTAATATAAATTATCTCTCACAATGAGTGGGATACCAGACCTTCTAAAAGTAATATGTAAAAAGGAAACATATAGATAACGTTGCTTAGGAATGTGCATATAAAATTCTCACTAAAAGGGCAAGTAGAATTCACACAGGTGTCAAAGAATAATATACTTCAAAAAGATGGAATTTACTCCAGGAATACAGCAATGAGTCTCTGTCTAGAAGCCTATAAATATAATTAATAAATGAAAGGTCTATAATAATCTTAAGAGTTGTTATCAAGAGTCATCTGATAATACTTGAGATACTGGTATACACAAGTGATAGCAAAAACTAATTTTTAAAGAACAGTGTTGTATAACACTGAGGGTGGTAAAATGCTAAAACAGTTTCTATTAAAATTAAAAAGAAGACAAAGATGCCCACTGTTATTATTGTGACTGATACTTCTTTTAAGGGATTTAGAAAATGAAGAAAGATAAGAAAACTAAGCTATCAACCCCCAAATGGGGAGGAGATAAATTACAAATTCCTCTTTTAAATGTTATGAAAAAGTATTAAGAAATTTGGTAAAATACTTTGAAAAAAAGTAAACATTAATAGTTTTTAAAACAAATTCGTGGCATCTAGTGGCCATTAAAAAATATTTGCCATAAAATTGGTATAGAAGAAAAGAAGGCCAAAGAAAGAAAACAGGTGCATAACTTATAGACACGTATCTGGTGCCTGAAATTGGGAAGGGATCACAAATGACTTACAAAACAAAACAGAAAACTATGAAAACAAAGAACAATAAATAATCTGACAGAACAAAGATTTTAGGTGTCCCTTACATCAATAAATATTAATGGACTTAACTCATTAAATGAAAATATATTTTCAAATTAGACCACAAAACAAAACCCAACTCCATGATATATTTGTAAGACATACCTAAAACAAAGTGATTATAAAAATAAAATAGCAGGAAAACTTATACAAGGCAATACTATTATAAAGAAATAGGATTTTAAAATAGATAATAGTTAAAACTCACACACAAAAGGCATTAAATAAGCAAAAAGGGCACTTAAAAAATAAAATTAAGAGTATCGCTGTACCAAATAACAGTAGCAAAATACACAATGCAAAAACTAAATGAAATACAGGGAGAAATAAAGAGAACTTCACTGAAACTGTGTTTCACAATTCTTACTTCATAATTGAGCATGTATAAAAAATGAAATAAAGAAAAATAATATAATTTATAAGGAAAATTTTATTATTATATAAATAATTTGGTATAAATTGTATTTTAAATAAATATGTAATATATGTTTATAATTAATACAAACATATAGTATATTATTAAATATAACAAATTCTGCATTGTGAACATAGAGGGTACAGCTTTGTTTTTGATTTCAAACTTCATGATCATCATAAAAATTGAATATATATATATATATATATATATATATATATATATATATATTAGGCCACAAAAAAATTTTCAGTACATTTTCAAAATTAGAAATATTTAAAAAATTGTTTTAGACAAACAAAATAAAAAATTGAAATTGATGGAATCAAAAAGCAAGCATGACCCTCAACTAGAAATCAGTAAATTATATAAAAATAATTTTAATATCCAATCTTATACAAAATGGAAGTAGAAACTGGCTTTTTGAAATTCTTAGAAGATCAGTGTACTAAAAGATTTAACTACTACTGCCTGTTGAATGTAACTTTGAAGGCGATCAGAAAAAAAAAACTCTTTTAGTTAAAAAATAGAAAATAATAGAAATACAAAAAACAACATAAAAGTATAAAACCAGAAGGTAACCAATTCTAGAAACAAAGGGAAAAATTTTCAAGTGCAGAAATAAGAAGAGGAAAATACAATTAGAAAGTGAGATTATTTATAACTACCATTAAAAACTATGCTCAACTGTAAGCAAGTAAATGAAAAAATGTGGATGAAATAAATAAATTCTAGGAAAATATAATTTACCATATGAAGTGCCACTTTTCCAAAGATCACTAGGATAACCTGTTAATTAAGCAAAGTTAAGTTCATTAAACAATCGCAGTAAGGGAGGACACAAACTTTACTGAGTTTAAGAGTGCCTCAGAATGGGGAGGTCAAGGCAGATATGCATAGGGTTTTGGAGCCTAGGATCAAAGGATTAAGATGAGACTATCCAGGTAGGTAACCAGATGGGATCAGACAAAGTTTGTGACATAATAAGTGAAGATTCTTGGGCACAATCAGATGAGGGTAATGAAAGGAAGCTTAATAAATAGACTGCTATTTATTAAGCAGCTGCTTGCTCATGTAAATAGCCCATTGTGTATCAGAAGAGCTGTTTGCCAAGGTGAGCAAACTGGATAAGTTGGTTTTCAGTAATTTCCTGAAGGGAATAATAAAGTTGTTTATTGATTTATAGCCATATCTTCCTGGACAAGAATTTCCTTGAGACACTAGTAAAATCATGTTGACACAAGTGGGATGAGACCACAAATCACTTACAGTCTTTGTTCTGAGTCCTGTTAATTAAATTATGTGAAATTGGATGGTTTTAGTTCTCAACCAAAATGACCCTGAAAGAGGGAAATTCTTACAAGATCACTTTCCAAATATGAACAAGAAAATTGGGGAAGAAAAGCAGTATCTTCTATTGTTTTTATATTTAAAGAATGGATAAACTGTTACATATAATGTTCCAGAACATAGGTGAAAAAGGTATATGTATTGATTTCTTAGTATGAAACAAATTTAGAATTAATAGTAAACCCCTACAACTGCAAAATTTCCATACACACTAACCTTACTTGTGTATTTATGCAAAAATCTTAAGTACAACATTGAAAAACAGGATCTGGTAAAAAAAAAAAAAAAAGAATCACAATAAAGGAGGTTTATTCTAAGAATGTAAGGATGGTTCTGTATTGATAAATCTATTTACGTAATTTATTTTACCACTAATCTAAGGAGAAAAACTATATGAACATCACCACAGATGTTGAAAAAGCATTTAACACCAAATATTTCTCATAAAAATCTTTAATATAGCAAGAGATATATACTATTTAATATATTCGTCTCATCCTCAAAGTCTGCATCATGCTAATGAACACACCTGGAATTTATTGAAATATTAAATATATAACTATCATATAATGCAGCCATTCTATCCCTATACTTTAGTCAAGCGAAATATAAGTGAATGCTTTTACAAAAACTTGTACAATGTCCTATGTGAGCTTTGTTCCTAATAGCCAAAAATTGGAAATGATCCGATAGTCCACCAAAAGGCAACTAGATAAATGGATTGTACTACATCCACACAATGATGTACAATTTAGCAATGGTAAGGAATGAACTATTGACAAGTAAAAATGTGGATGAACCTCAAATAATTACACTTACTGAAAGAAGCCAGACCGCCCTTCATCCCACCAAAAATGCATACTATATGATTCCATTCATGTTGAACTCTAGAAAAAGCAAACGAATCTGTAAGGTCAGAAAGCAGGTAAGTGCTTATCTGGAGCAAGGAGGAGTAGAAAGGATGCCTTAAAAAGGACATGAGGATACTTTGTTGAGAACCAGGTATGTTTATTTTCTTGATGTTTGTGATAACTTCACAGATGTGCACATATGTCAAAGTTATCAGATTGTACATTTTAATTATGTACAGTCTGTATCAATTATACCTCAATAAATGTCTTAAAATTTTAAGGGTAGCCACAAATGGCTAATGGCTACTGTATGTGACAGCGTAGCTCCAGATTGTTCTATTAGCAAAATAAGTGTTAACTAGGAGACTTAGGCAGCAGATCAGGATAAAATCAAATTAACTGTATTTTGCTTTTGTGGAATCTTTTTACTTTCCCTCCTGTACATCCCTGTTTGTGTATCTTTAAAGATTTTAAAGGAGTAGAATGGGTTTGTTTTCTGCTACCTGCCTGCAAGAAGCATACAATCGAAATCATAAAGATATGAAACTATAAAATAACAACTTAAAGAATATAAAGACAAATGACCAGCAGAGGAGACTATACTATTTTTCATCTCATAGAAAGTGCTAATCAAGTTTAGAAGACCCTGAAGTAGAGTTGGAAATGATCTGAGACACTTTTACAAATGTAATGGAACCTTACTAGATCTGGAACAAGAGTAATGTAGCAATCAAAGGTGGGTGGGATGACTTGGAGACTATGTGAAGACAAAGCTGGTCTTTAACTTTGGTCTGATAACTACTCCTAAACCTTCTGTTCTCTCTTCTCATGCTTCTTTCTTCTCCCATCTTCTGTCAAATAACTATGGCTTCTTTGTATACTATTATAAGAAAAGCACTGTGTTAAGAGTTAGAATACTTTTGTTCTAGTCTCTTTTCCATCACACATTAGCTGTGTCTTTGGGAAAGTTGTAATCTCTTTACACCTCAGTTTCTAAGGTGGAAAATATATGTAGATAGTAATACCTGCCCTACTTATTTTATAGGTCTGCTGTGAATATAAAGTGAGATCATGAATATAAAAGTGCTTTGAAAATTGCCAAGTGCTTTACAAGAGAAAGGGATTATTCTTTGCCTTTAGAGGAGTAAAGATTTTATTTCGAAAAGCACTTAGAACAATTTGGCTATTTACATAATAGCTAAGAAAGTGCACTTGTGGCAGTGAAAAACAGGGGAAACCTAGATTTCCACTTCTAAATGTCTTTTTGGGATCTACAGCAGCTATTTCATTGTCCTGCACAAAGTGAGTACTAAGTAGTTTTTGATTACATAGTTCTGATCCCAAGTTTGATTACTGAATTTCTGAATGCCCTACTTATGAAACACTTTCCCTAAATTATTGAATAGTGTTAAGAATCTCTTCATGTGAATAAGTTAACTTGAGCTTGGTGGGAAACACTTGAAAACAGGCACCAGGCTATATATAATTTTTTTAAAAAATCCTCCAGATTCAATCACAATTTCGATCGAATATCAAATTCTTAATAAATGAATCCTGCAGGTTTAATAAATGAGTTTCCTAACACTTAGATGAGACTAATGGAAGATCTTGAGTTTTCTCAGCTTTCTGGAAATCTTTATATTTGAATTTAAATACTTTATTCAAAATAGGCTAGTTGCATTTGCAGAGTTATTAAAAAGAACAATACTAATGATCCTCTGAAGGATAAATTTTTACATTTCTCCCATAATTTTTCACAGACAGAAACAACAGCTACCAAGAGTGACTTCCCTTTCCCTTAACAAACAAGCTTTACAAATGTATAATTTGCCTTTTGATGACATACATTTAGAAAACTCTTTTTCACGAGTAGATAAAATTTTGAAAGATAGAAACAAGGCATTTTATACTTCCTGATGAACTGAGTGATTCAGCTTTTCTTTTTTGTCTTCACAACCAGGAAGCTAAGTTATGTTTGCCCAGGTGTAGGTAGAGTTTGATAAGACACAGTAGTAAGAGTTTATGTTGCAGGACTCAATGCAAGATGTCACTGAGCAGAAGCTTGAATTCATGCCTTCTCAATCTCAAATGTGAATCGAAGATAGTGTTTGAAATGGAATTAGTGCATTTGACTTTGAGTTCTCAGCACTAATCATTTCATGACCCTTATTCATCACACTACTCAAAATGAGACATTTAATTAAGTGTGCTCACATTTTAATACTCCATTTGATTGGCTATAAACCCAGGAGTGCGTGCAGATCGTATTGTACTCTTCTCCGTTATCTTTTGCACCATACATTACTTTTCATGTGAAGCCATAACTATATCCATTATGAGCTCTTCTGCTGGAAATTTAGGCATTCTCATTCCACATCCACAGCAGGATGCTTTCTGCAATCAGACTAGCAGACTAGACTTCTGACATTCCTGTTAACACTACTCATGAAACTTTCTAATACTAGAACTCCCTGACAACACTGAAAATAAATTTCAGAGATGTGCTTCCCTACCTGAATCTTATTACTTTGTGTAACACACTTTCAATCTTCTTAAATTTACTTTCTAAATGCACCATTCATTTGGAGTTAGAATAACTTTCATTCTTTGAGAAGGACCACTATTGCCCTGCTGTATCTTACTACACAGGCCAGTCTTGATCATCCATACTCCAAGGAGGAGGGTAGTAAGTCAGTACATACAAGATAGTCGTCATGATTGTAGTGGTAGGGATCCTCTCCTTTCAATATATGCATCAATTTGACTTGACATAAACATGAATGACTGTGTTTATGTTTGTAAATGCCAACTCTGCCTACTTGTATATACAAACTGTTAAGATTAATTTATTTCATAATAAAGACTATGGCAAGCTCAAAAAGAGCAATGCTTCTGGCATCAAAGACTTGTCTACTCGAATCCCAGCTCTGGCATTTGCTACCTATATGATCTCAAATAATTGTGCTATGCTTTCTAGGATTCAGATTCATAATCTATAAACAAGGAATAATAGTACCTACATTAAAGGACTTTCATAAGAATTATGCATAAATTGTTTATGTATATTATATGTGTATATATTGTTCTTACATCATTATGCCTCTTTATCACCCCAATTTACAATAATGACTCTCTCCTCCAATATTCTGTAAGACTGTTGACATTCCACTGAGCTCAGTATTGTGGTTTAACCAAAGTTAATACTGTTGCTTGGGTATCAAAGCCCATTAAAAGCTCTTAAAGGCAGATGACACATGGTCCTCAACATAATAAACACTCATGACTGATCTGTGGTCTGAAAAAAAAAGCTTAGGACAAGGTGGAATGATTTCTAGAAAATAGAAAAAAAATATTGAAAATTGAAAAATATTAAAAATATTTTTCCTTCCCCACCATCCCTTGCAACTTATTAAGTTACTGTGTCCATTTGCCTCTTGTAGACATAGTTACTGTGTCCATTTGCCTCATGTAGACATAGATTACTTTATGAAAACAAAATTGTAGAATCCTCTAAAAGAAGTATGTTGCTATATCCTGGTTTCAGAGGCACAGTAGCCTAATGAATAAGGGAAATTTCTCACAATGGGGAAAGTCTAGAGAAAAGCCCTTAGTTTTATATTTTAAATATGTATATTTAAAGTTTGAGTGCCTGCTCTTGAGTTACTATGAAGCAGAAGCAGAGAGTAGAGTACCAGCACCTCTTAGTGCCAGCCAGGATGGTGGGTGTCATGTTGGTGGAGATATAGCCTCAGTTTGAGACTAAAAGTCTCAACATGTGCAAGAAGACCCACCTCTGAACATGCTTACCTCGACTTATACCCCAAGCAACGGATAATTTTAAAGAGGAAGCAACTCTTGGAAAATCTTAGTGCTTGCGGGGGAGGTAACACAAGTTACATGGGTTCTCTGAAGGGCAGAATTACCTCTTGGGGAACATATAGAAGTTAAAATTTAGTCGAGCTCAGATTGTAACACCAGAGAATCTTACATTTCCCTTCACCCTTACCTTTTCTAAATCGACTAAGGGATCCAAGGTAGACCCTGGCGCTTCATACTTTCTCCTATGCATCATAGCAAAGTCCAAGATATTCCAGAGGAATATGAGCTAACAGAAAATCTGCCAACAAACCAAATACACAAGGAGCACCGCTATTATAAAAAGAAAAAAAAGTCAACAAATGGAATACCTTATATGAAATAAGTAACGACCATTTTATTTTTTTCCAGATTATTTTATTGTAAAAATACCATATATAATACCTATAATATACAAAATATATGCTAATTGAATACTTATGTTATTGTTAAAGCTTCCAGTCAACAGCAGGCTATTAGTAGTTCAGTTTTGGAGGAGTAAAAAGGTTTCTTTTTTTTTTTTTAACTTCTATGTTACGTTCAGAGTTAAATGTGTGGGTTTGTTATATAGGTAAAATTATATCACAGGATTTGTCATACAGATTATTTCATCACCCAGGTACTAAGCCTAGTACCCAATGGTTGTTTTCTTCTGATTCTCTCCCTCCTCCCTCCCTCCACCTTCCAGTAGGCCCCAGTGTTTGTTATTCCTTTTATTGTGTCCATGGTTAACAACCATTTTACATTAGCCTGACATACGTCCTTAATGAGTAAAGGCAATATTTGACATGAAAATTTTGAGGAAAAATAAAGACTTAAACAGTTGAACAGCAGTATATATAAAGCTTAAGAATACATTAATAAATTTAAATATCAGATCCAGGAGCATGTCAAAATATGAAGAATACATAAAAACAAAACTATATGAAAGAAAAAAATGAAGAGATAGAGAAGATAGAAATAAAAATGTCAATACATGTCAGTGTGTTTTACAGAAGGAAAGGGGGAAATTTACTTGATAAAGAGAAATAAATAGAAGACAAAAAGACCAATATGTTTAAATAAACGAATAATTCTTTTCAAGTCTCAGATAAACAGTGTTTAACCTTATCAAACAGGAAAAATAAATAGAAAACCGTTAATCTTGAAGTGCTTGATTGAAAGCAGGTTTCTAGAATAAATGAGGTGATAGAAGGAAGAAGTATCGATTAAAAACTTCTAGCTAGTAAGTAAGGTTAACAACCAAGCGTAAGATCTAGTGATGTGTTCAAAATATCGAGAGAAAAACAGAAATTGCAATGCAGCACCTTATATGTGGCTAACCTATTACTTAAATATGAAGATAAAATAAAGATACTTTAAGCTCTACAAAGCCTTATACAAGACCTCATGTGTGTAAAAACGCAGGTTTTGCAGACCTCAGGGAAATTGAGATTCTCATGAAAACACTTGTGAAGAAGTATTACAGCAGGAGGAGAATTAGATCACAGAGAACATGCCAAACTATATATAAAAAGTGAATAAATAACCAGAACAACCAGAAACCTGCATAAACTTTCGTAAATAACGTAATTGAGAGAATATGATGTTCCAAATAAAAAATATCAATCCCATCTGTCATGAGACTCTCCTGATAAACAGGAACAAAGTTGATTAAATAAAAGTTCCAGCTGGGTGAATTTTATTTTTGTATAGTATGGCATTGAACTACAGAACTCAAGCTGACTTTAAACAAGTAAATGTAATTTCATATCCTCAATAAAGTGTACCTTTCATAATAGTGATTTTTGGAGATTTACATTTATGCCTATGATACATATCTTCAGAATAAGTTCAAAGGCAATAAACAATAACAACAACAATAATAATATGAGATAATCTGATTTATTTTCTCCATCTTATGTTTTGGATGCAGAATTACATTACCTAATATAGCCCTTCATTTTATTCTGGATTATTATTTTTTATTATTTTCCAAAACAAATGTACCATTAGTAGACAGAAAACTTCAGCAAGGATATAAAAAAGGTTTACATAGTAACCTTGAGAAAATCGTGAAGATGCCAGTGTACACAAAAGCTGTCTCCAAATCATATTCATTTATGGCTTTAAGCGCCTCTTCTCTAAGCCTTCATATTATTTCTCCTCCTATCCCAGCTTGTTTACTCTGGCATCCTTCTCCAATGTCTAGTCTCCTGTTTCTGTCACACAGCAAATCTCTAACTGATTCACTTCAAATTGTGGATGGCAGCCACTGACAATGGTACATACCTTTTGCAGAACAAGAATCCTTAATACTAAGGAATTTGAATCTCATTATGGAAGTCACAGTAGTATACTTCCATAGCCTGGGAGTGGAAGCTGGTGAATATTTAAATAGGGAGGTAGAAAGCTTCCTGTGGTCTGTGATCTTTTTCTTACATATTTGAATGAAAGACTGGCTCAAGATTCATTTGTTTCTCCTTTCACAAACAAAATCATTATGGCTTGTGAGAAGCTGGTATTTTTGTCCATCTGTGATCAATCTCAATAGCTTGAGGGGTTGAGAATCCAACACATGGTTACATAATCATTTGACAAGACACATAAGTAAGAGAGTCAGACACTCATTTGCCAAAGTGGATGAAGCAGAAAAATCCTAGCACATTTAATGGAAATGAATGGGTATTTCCAGGAATCTAGGTTACTTTAAGCAGTGGAGAGTAATGGGTTCTTAAATTCTTCAGTGACACAGATCCCCAAAATAGGAACTTAAGTAATCTGTGGAATACCAGCCTCCCAAATATTACCAGAACTTGTTGTTATGAGAAAGCTAAACTTGTGGCTTACTAATATAAGGGTCTCTACCACCTCAAAGAGGAAAAAGGACAGCATCACTAGTTTTATTGACACTTAAAGTAAGTCTGGTTTTAAAGTGCAGAGAATTTATTAAGATTAGGGGAAGGTTATCCTGTATATAGTCATATGATGCCAAATGATTTGATCAATGACAGGCAAAATATTCAACAATGACCCCCTAGGATTATAATGGAGCTGAAAAATTCCTATAGACGAGTGATGTTGTAGTCATGGTGATGTCATCATGCAAGGTACTACTCACATGTGTGTAGTGATGCTGATGTAAACAGACCTACTGCATTACCAATTTTATTAAAAAGTAGCACACACAATTATGTTTAGTAAATGCTACTTTATAATTTTAGAGTGGACTCCTGCTTATTAAAAAAAAAGTTAACTGTAAAATCGCTTCAGGCAGTTGCTTCAGGAGATACTTCAGAAGTAGGTATTCTTGTAATAGGAGACAATAGCTCCATGCCTGTTTTTGCCCCTGAAGACCTCCCACTGGGGCAATATGTGGAGGTGGAAAACAGTGATATTGATGATTCTGACTCTGTGTAGGCCTAGACTAATGTCCATGTTTACATCTTAGTTTTTAACAAAAAAGTTTAAAAAATTTTTAAAAAGTAAAAACAAAGACGTTAAAAAGAAAAAGCCTCTTATACAATAAAGATATAAAGAAAGAAAATATTTTTGTATAGCTGTACAAATTGTTTGTGATTTAAGCTAAATATTAACATAGCAGAGTCAAAAAAGTAAAAAAACTTTAAAGTTTAAAGTGAAAAAAATGACAATAAGCTATGGTTAATTTATTTTTAATATAGCCTAAGTGTACAGTGCCTATGAAGTTTACAGTAGTGCATAGCAATGTCCTAGGCCTTCACATTCACTCATCACTCACTTGCTGACTCACGCAAAGCAACTTCTAGTTGTGCAAGCTCCATTCATGGTAAATGCCCTATGCAAGTACACTATTTTTATGTACATTTTCACTGTACCTTGTCTTTCCCTGCTTCTATGTTTAGGTCCACAGATATTGTGTTACAATTGCCTACAGTACTCAGGGCAGTAACATGCCATACAAACTTGTAGCCTAGGAGCAATAGGCTGTACTATAGAGCTTAAGTATGTGGTACGCTATACTACTTAGGATTGTATAAATACAGTCTATAATGTTCATTCAACAACAAAATTTCCTGAAGATGCATTTCCAAGAACATATCCCCATCATTAAGTGATTTATGATTGTAATAGTTTAGGATTGGTGACCATTTGAAGCAAGGAGTTAAAAAAATCTTGAGCTGTAAACTGTCAGTTAATGCTTTCTATTGAAGAGTTGATATGTCTTTTGGAAGATTCAGAAATAAGCAATAACGTTACTTGGAAATTTCATTTCCAAGTTCCATCCTTGTAAGGCCACCTCTTACAAGAAGACAGACAGGGGTTAGTCATATGGGCTGAGTATCCACAAATATGCACACAGGTTCTCTGACACTTCAAGACAGGGCCAGAAGGAGGAGTCCAGGTAAATGAGTAGACGAAAGAAGGAACAGCTGTTGTCAGGGACAAGGGGCCCTGTCTCCACTTATGGTTCTCCCGTAAAGCTTCAAGAAATTGAAAAACTCTCAGTTCAAACTTGGTCTTCTTAGTCATTATGAAAATACATTTTTCAAGATAGTAAGACAGAACATGGTTACTTACTATTTTATCAATTTGACTTACAACATATTTTGGCAAGCATCTTCTGGAATAGTAAAGTCATGCTATGAAAATGAAGTTATGACCAAATCATGTTTATGTAGACAATAAGCTGTGGCATACAGTTTTGGTTCTCAAATTTTCCAAATTCTCAGTAATGCCTCAAATGCCTATACTACTAGAACATGAATTTTCAAATCCCCTAAATCTTATAATATTGCTTGTGTATTAAAACAGTCAATAACAGATGAATAATTAATTTAATTAATACTGAGGTATAGATAATATAAAAGAACTTTTTCAAAATGTTTTGCTACAAAAACCAGAAGACTTATAATTCATGAAGAATGTGAGGAAGAACCATAAAGAATAAGAGGAACAAGAAATGAGAAAAGAAAACAAAATATTTCAATTTCTCACCTTCCCCAATTTTCCAAGACATTTCTACCTATAATAAAACTACCACTGCATTGTAAAGGCCACTAGAAATCGCAGTAGAAATAGACCTTTGGATAGATCTTAGGAAATAGTGCTGCTACGTTTCTGGGTTTAGTATTTCATTCTAAGAATAGGGGATGAGAAACCCTTTTAGGTTATCTGTGGACCTGTCAGGAGGGAAACTTCAACCTAGGAGTTTGGATTTTCTCACTGCTCTCTTGTTCTCCATTTTTCCTCTAAGAAGACATGGATCCTTTTGAAAATATTTGGAAGTATTATATATGTGACTTTGAACTTTTACAAACAATCAGTGAATTTGGATTATCCTACCTGAAGTCTAAAGGAAATCAGACTTATGACCTCCTGCAATCCAAATAGTGGGTCCAGAACACAGAAGCCTCTACATGTACATTTTAAACAAATACTTCTTGAATAAATGAGTTTGGAAATAAAGGCATCTTCCTCTTTAAGCTTTTTGTTTTGAAAGACTTTATAGAAATAAGGGTGAGAGTAAGAGTGGAAAAAAGTTTGTGGATGCTTAAAATAGATATGTTTTATATTTAAGCAAAGATGGTTAGGGCTGGAATCGGGAAAACCCTGAGAATGTGAGCCAGGTCAAGGATAGAGAAGATTCTCTTGGTTCCAGTCCAGCAAAAGAAATGCAGACTGTTCAGCCATATATTTAGGTAACTCGGATAGTTACAGATTATTAGAAAGTATCTTTCCCTAAACTCTTGTATATTTGGTAGATTGTTTTGATGAAGATCAACAGAAGAAGATTTTGTTGTTTTCTTATATGTTGAAGGTAAGAAAACCTATAACATAACTACAGCTGTAGGAAAAGTCTGCCCAATTTTATAATATATGGGGGTCCAGGCCTTTTCACGTAAGAAAAAAAAATCACTTTATCTGGCTGAATTTTTTAAGTGAAATGTCAGTGTAGGACATCCACTCTTAGACCTAAGAAATCTGGGATTTTTTCTGGATTCCATGCTTTAGAAAGCCTGCCCTGGCCTTTCGCCAGCTGTGTCATAAATTGAGTAGTCCTTGGGTTTGTGAGGAATGTATTATATCGGGAGCTCAAAGGCATCACTTTTAGACAACTCCTCAGATGCTGGGACCCTGGTATGTCCTGTCCATAGGGTCCTAGACTTGCTTCAGACCCTGTGCCCCACTCTTCCCTGGCTCCTTTCTTCTGACACTATGCTTGGTACTAGTGAGTGCACTCTTAGGCTCAAGATGACCAAGAGGCCACCTCTTACAAGAAGACAGACAGGGGTTAGTCATACGGGCTGAGTATCCACAAATATGCACACAGGTTCTCTGACACTTCAAGACAGGGCCAGAAGGAGGAGTCCAGGTAAATGAGTAGACGAAAGAAGGAACAGCTGTTGTCAGGGACAAGGGGCCCTGTCTCCACTTATTATTCTCCCGTGAAGCTTCAAGAAATTGAAAAACTCTCAATTCAAACTTGGTCTTCTTAGTCATTATGAAAATACATTTTTCAAGATAGTAAGACAGAACATGGTTACTTATTATCAGTTTGACTTACAACGTGTAAATATTTAGACAAAGTGTGTGAGTCTCTAATTCTACTCTTTTCTTAAGTCCTGCACATGCTAGAGGTTGGCATGCAACGTAAATTGGCATAAGTGTATGCCATAAAAATTGTACTTTCTGTCCAATTTTTGAAGGTTTTTCTATTCTCACTGTTAGAAAACAAACAGGGGAAACTGAAGTAAACCAAGTGTGAGAAAGTATTAGTCTAAAAGACTAATAGGTAATGGCAAGGATGGTGGTTAAATGTTAAAATTACATCTCAGAGAAATAGCTAAGTCTTTGTCAAAAGAAATTGATTCTTATCAGACATAGTTCATGTCTGGCCTTTACTATGGAAAGCAGGTAGATTCCTAAAACAACCTACAGAATTCTTATAACCCAAGGCACCTCTAACTGAATTATCTCTGCTGAAAACATAATCTATCCATCCTTGATTTAGAAAAGCATGGTTTATATATTTTCTCTTTTATATAAAATCGTATACATCTATTTTTATATCTAGGGAAAATTTCAATTTTTCTAAGAAAAGTTGTTACCCTAAGCTGTTCTGTGTCCTGACATGGAAAGGAAATTTATAACTAGTGTCTGATGTTGTTAACTGATAGCCAACAATCTAGGTGGAAGCTGAGGACAAAGGATGAATGGGTCAGTGTTTTGAAGTATGCATAAATCCAGCAGAATCAACAGACCATAACTCCCAGGTGGAATAGTCTGAAAGGTCAATAGTAAACATTCTAAAGTGGCCCAGAATCACGCTAATTCTGACTTGCATTGTTTCGTGTCCACTCCAGACAGAATCACGCTAATTCTGACTTGCATTGTTTCGTGTCCACTCCAGACAGAATCACGCTAATTCTGACTTGCATTGTTTCGTGTCCACTCCAGACAGAATCACGCTAATTCTGACTTGCATTGTTTCGTGTCCACTCCAGACAGAATCACGCTAATTCTGACTTGCATTGTTTCGTGTCCACTCCAGACAGAATCACGCTAATTCTGACTTGCATTGTTTCGTGTCCACTCCAGATTCTATATCATCTAGGTATATGATAAGATCAGTAGCTAGCGGTTTTGCCTATACTCTATCTAAAGCAATCTTGTCCCAAATAGAAAACACAAGCAAGGAAAGTAAAACAAACAATAAAATAGCTCTTTTCTTCTCCAAAGCATGCATAGGTAAAAAGCAAAGAAAAAAAAAAAAAGAAAAGAAAAAGAAAAGCCCATGAGGAGTTTAAAAAAATCTTATTTTATTAAAAATGTAAGAAGCTAGCCGGGCGCGGTGGCTCAAGCCTGTAATCCCAGCACTTTGGGAGGCTGAGACGGGCGGATCACGAGGTCAGGAGATCGAGACCATCCTGGCTAACACGGTGAAACCCCGTCTCTACTAAAAATACAAAAAAACTAGCCGGGCGAGGTGGCGGGCGCCTCAGCTACTCGGGAGGCTGAGGCAGGAGAATGGCGTAAACCCGGGAGGCGGAGCTTGCAGTGAGCTGAGATCCGGCCACTGCACTCCAGCCCGGGCGACAGAGCAAGACTCCGTCTCAAAAAAAAAAAAAAAAAAAAAAAAAATGTAAGAAGCTATAAAGAATCCTAAGAAACAATGGGGCAATTTGGACCCACTTGTTAAGATAGTTACTCATGCAGAGGCAGTGGTTGAGATACATATCTGTGGTTACCTAAGATGGCGAATTATTTTTCTACAATATGGTAGAATTATTTTTCCCTTTACATCTAAACCTTAGGTTTCTTTATAGGTTGAAAGTTCTTATCTTAAAAAAAAAAAAAAAAAAAAAAAAAAAGTCTCAGCAAATTTTGGGGCAAATTAGCTAAATAGTCTTAGTAAGTTGCCCTCTACTGATCCCGTAGTTAAATAGTTTGTCTTCAGCGCCATCCAAAAATTACCCTTTTCTACTCTTTAAGAAATAGCATTCAGGGAAGGCTTCAGTATTCGTCACTAACACTTCTCTCTCTCTCTACCCAGTTCCTACACACACCTATATCCCTCACTTTCTCTCCTCACTTCTTTCTATCTGAACTCAGAGATTTCATTAATACTAGGAATATATAAGTATGATGCTTTTAAAATAGCCACTTAAAAACTATAGGTTTTAAATTGTACAATAGATAAATTCTAAAACCAAAGAGCTGGCTCCTGTCTACCTTCCATTCCTACTCTCCAGCTACCTTCACCTGTAGGGAAATGTGTTATTTCCAACGTACTGATTCATTTAGCTATTTATGCAAGTATTGAGTGTTTCTATCAATTCACTAACCAAACCATGACAGTCACACTGATTCATGCGGGGTACCCAGAGTGTGGGTGGTAGATAGGGAAGATTAAAGGATCTCCTAGGATGCAAAGAAGCGACATTCTGAGGTCAGCAGAAACTGATGTGGTGTCACAGCTGCGAAAGTAATAGTAATTAGGATTTGAGCTGGTAAGAACATTTAGAGTCTGTAGGTTGAGTAAAGCAAAGGGTTGAGTTGAAAGAAAAGAAATACTGACTCTAGAGGGCAACATTAAAAATGTTAGCTGGCATTTTTCCACTCCTCCTCCAGGGTGCCATGACTGTTAAAGTGGAATTGAAACGCATCCCTCCCAGTCTGGGGGCCATTTTGATCTGACAAAGCAGAGCTACCCACTGTGCTAAATGTGCTGCCATTATTTCTCTGCCCTCATTCTTGGTTACAACTGCTTTCCAATTAATATCTTGGGTGCATTATAAGTTTGCTCTTGATGCCATTCCTTTAATAATAATAAAAAAAGGCTTAAATTGAACTCAGCAGTGAATAATTTTTTTAATAACTTTATAAATTTCTTTTCTTTTTTAAAGTTAGCCAAGACTTACCCTGTTTCATAGATTCCCCTGCCCCCAAAGACCTCAAATCCCAGAGCACAATTCTATTTTTTCCTTATTTCATGTGATAGGTTTTCTTGAAACCTTCTGTTTGCTCCTCCAGATCCACCCTCCAACATTTTCTACCTGCTCTGTCTTCTGGGAAGCTAATTTACATGAATCCCACAAATAGAATCCATCACTCTTGGATGTGACCAATGAAAAGCACTGGCAGATCAGAGTTTGTTCCCCTATTTTCTTCCCTGTTGGGTCACCTCAGTCTGGCCTTACCACTCAACTGCACATCACCCCTCCAGACAGTGAGTGTGAGGAGAGGGTAGGAAGAAACGGGGTTGGTGGTAGATGAGGAGCTCTCCATAGAGTGTCTTTGTCTCCAGGTTCTAGTGACTATTTCCAACCTTTGAACCCTCGTTTTTGTGACAGGATTAACTAACCTCAAGGTACTACATTACCCCTGTAGAATTTTTTTTTCATACCTATTACTTAAGGGCTTTTGTAAACTGTCCACTTACTAAAGTCTCCTCAAATTAATCCAATTGAAATATGCCTTTATTCTTACTGTAGTACTGAAACAATGGGAAAACTCAGTTAAGGAATTGTTGACCAGACATGCTCTAGAGGTGACGGAATAGAGGTAATTCCGTTCCCATTAAAATAGAATGGCAGATGGTAGAAACCTGACTATGACACTTGCTCACTGTGTGACCTTGGCCCAGTTACTAAATCAGTCTGTGCCTGAGTTTCCTCTTCATCTGAAAAATAAGTATAAGCTACTATTCAGGTTCCTTGTAAATATATAATTGATGACAAGTGCTAAGCACAGTGCCCTGAGCAGAAAAAAAGTTTCTAATCATTATAGCTAGTAATCAATTCAGTCATTTAGGTGTTAATGAAGCCAATACTACAGTTTCTATCACTGCAGAAATGGGCTCTGCTCAATCGCTTGGCCACTGCATGCCTTTTTGCACTCTTAACCCCGAATAGATATGAATTCATTGATTCAACTAATATTTATTGATTGCCTATTATCTAAATGACATCATGTTAAGAGCTGTGGAGAATTAAAATAAGACATAAGTCTAGTTCTCAAGAAACTTGTATTTTATTAGGAAGAGAGAGAGACAAAGGAAATTATCTTCAAATGTGAGTCTGTAGCCACTGTCTCAGAGTTTCAAATATTTTTACCCAGGAAGCTAAATGTCAGAGGAAGATAACAATACAGGAGAAGTCAAAGGAGCAGATGTGCCAACAAGCTAGAATGCAAAATATTTAGAAAAAGAAGTGATTCCTTTGAGTCTGAAAGTGATTATCTTGTAAATACAACCAAAGATGATTGTGAAACTTACTTCCAGAACACCCACTTGAGGAAATCAGGTATAATGTCTTGCACATAACAGACCGTCCATCCATTCACAGAATCTTATCTTTATTCTAATGTTCAGTATTTTTTTGTTTTGTTTTGTTTGAGACGGAGTCTTGCTCTGTAGCCCAGGCTGCAGTGCAGTGGCGCGATCTCGGCTTACTGCAAGCTCCGCCTCTGGGGTTCACACTATTCTCCCGCCTCAGCCTTCCAAGTAGCTGGGACTACAGGCGCCCGGCACCGCGGCCTGCTAATGTTTTTGTACTTTCAGTAGAGACGGGGTTTCACCATGTTAGCCAGGATGGTCTGACCTCGTGATCCGCCCGCCTCGGCCTCCCAAAGTGCTGGGATTACAAGTGTGAGCCGCCACGCCCGACCCAGTATTCTTTTTACACAAGCTGTTTTTTTGTGTTTGTTTGTTTTGTTTTGTTTTTGTTTTTGAGATGGAGTCTCTCTGTCACCCAGGCTGGAGTGCAGTGGCGCCATCTTGGCTCACTGCAGCCTCCACCTCCTAGATTCAAGTGATTCTCCTGCCTCAGCCTCCTGAGTAGCTAGGCATTACAGGTGCCCTCCACCAGGCCCGGTGAATTTTTGTAATTTTAGTAGAGACGAGGTTTCACCATGTTGGCCAGGCTGGTCTCAAACTCCTGATCTCAAATCATCCACCTGCCTCCTCTTCTCAATGTGCTGGGATTACAGGCATAAGCCACTGCATTTGGTCATTTTCACGTAAACGTTAATGTGACTATTCGAATAATGATTTCAAAAGGCAAATATATTTTAATTAATTTGTTATGTAAATGATATAAGAAGTGGGACCCAATGTTTAATTCTATTGAAGTTAAAGGTTCTCTTATCCCTTCAAATGATTTAAAATACCTACTCCATTATCATTATACTGGTCTGCCACACATAAAATTTTTTTTTTTTTTTTTGAAGATTTCACAGTTATAAGCCTCCATGCTGCGCTCCTTCAAGGAAGCATTTGATTAACTTACCTAGCATCTGAATTTTTCCATGAGCAAAATGAGCAAATGTTGATTTCTTCACAAATAATTCCCATTTCCATACAATTTCAATAATAATTCATTAAGGATACATTAATGTCCTTAGAGCGAATATTGCTCACCTATTCATCGAGGCGAGAAGATGAAAAATTGAAGTTCTTCAGGAAGATAATCACTTCTAATATTGTGCCAAATATGTGACCACTATTTCAACCTACGCATGAGCTATTTTACTATAATATTCATAATTGCTCGTTTTAGAATTTTTAAGCCCTCAGTATATCTTTTGAACTTTATAGGAATGCATTTGTAATAAGGAAACCAAAGTAAAGAGCCTTTGGACTAGTCAGTTGGTGTTGAAGGAATCTGGTCATGTGAACTAGAGTGGGGGAACAATCGTTTTAACATGGCCTATGGCTTTCTCTAGGGATTGTAGTGGGGTTCATGGGACCAGCTTACCACCATTTCAAACACTTGTGAGTATGCTTGGGTGTTTGAGTTTCAACATCAAAGGTACATTAAACCACTCATAAGTAGTTTGGCTACTCAGTGAATTGTAGGTTTTCCTAGCAATACAGATAATTTTCTATATATTGAATAGCCACATTAAGGATAAGCTATATAATTCCTAAATCTACCAAAGATAATCTATTTGGGAAAGAAAACATGCACAATAGACAGAGATAGACACAGATGTACAAATGTACACACACAGAGACATCCACAGACATAGACACATAGATACACAAAGAGAAATACATGCTATCTTTTCATTTCTCAAGATGTCTGTAAACTGCCATGCTTTGATTGATGTAAAATCGTATGGCAGGTTGATGCAAGACCTCAGAGATGAATGGTCAGTTGGTTGTGAGATTTTACCATATGCTCCAAATCTGTCAGAGAATTGGGGCTGTCAAAAAGTTTAATAGAGGCAGGACTTGTAAATTAGCTTTCTAGCTAGTTGAAGTTGAGAGAATTTACTGTTACTTCAGCCCCTTCCTTGTTCCATTTCACAGGTAAATTTGCATGGACACATCTCCCCCACTATTTCTAACTGCCAACTGCAAATGCCCAAATGTGAACACAGCCCATATTTAAGAGCTAGTCATATTTAAACAAATGTTTTGAAAGCCTGTCTTTATTCACTACTGTAAGGGCTGGGTGTCCCGTAATTACATGTCCTCACCTGTGTGTGTGCTACCAAGGAGAGTACTAGTAATTTGCAGAAATAAAGTTTTAGAACTTTATAAGGGGAAAGGAACTTAGATAGTATATAGATAAGCATTCTTCTTTTAAAAGTGATGCAACTGAAGCCCTAACAGGTGAAGTGACTCTCCAGGATCACATAGCATCATCACTGTATCTTCTTTCCTTTCAGACCTGAAGAGTTATTCGCCCAACTTAAGACATACTCAATGGTGTTGAGCACCCTGCTTGTGACAGTCTCAATATACTACATAATTTACTTAATTATCACAGCAATTTCATGAGGCGAGCATAATCCTGTTTTATAGCTTAGAAGTTACCTGGCTGGTAAACGGACTGGTGTGAACTGGATCCTAGGTCTCTGCACTACCTTGCCAGTGATAGGCCCATGCCCAATCGGCCTTCTTGGAGTCTTTGATTAAAATGCAAATACACCTGGGAATTATAGTCTTAGAAGCTAATATCCCAGTTACTAATCTTGCTTTAGGGGGGGATTAGTTGACAACTCAGTAAGAGTAAGAACTGAACTCAGAATATGTGCTTAAGGGCTGGTTTTGATGGCAAAATGGCAGAGCATAAACTGCCTATTTCATAGCTTTGCCTTAAGCTGTTCTACTTCAGTCACCCATCAGCTGCCTGCCAGTTGGGTAAAGAAGCAGATGGAAAATTCATTGCCAGATAAGAGATAGGTCTGTCATTACTGAAAATTGAAAAAAAAAAAAAAATGAGTTCATCTCTAATCCATCCCCTCCCATGAGAACCCCATCAAGAAATGGGTTTGCCCTGAAACCCTCACAGAATGCCCATTTTCTAGTGAACAGGCAAAGGCTCCTCTGAGCAATCTCATCACTTTGTGGCCTCTATGATGATAATATATTTGTGCCTAATCTATAATTAACTGAGAAGAGCATAATATTAATTATTTTGCTCAATTGTTAATCAGTGGGGTGTTTCCCTCCCACATCCCTCTCCTTGAACACTAACCTGTCAGACTCTAGTAATTGTTGTATGAACAGGTTTGGGTAAAAGTCTCCAAGGAGGACCAATTCTCTTGTTCCATTAGCGAGAACACATATAGATCATTTTCAGCGCTAATCTAGGGCTAAAATCAATTATGTCTCTTGTATTTAAAAATTAAATTGACTCGCCATGGGAGTAAGGTGAAGGAAAAATACATTCCTCCTATTATGTGTAATTACAATTGTAAAACATTTTCCTTCGAAATGTAATTGCTGCCTGCAGAGGCTGAAGCGGGAGAGCTTGAAGTGTTTAGTGAAAAGGCTGGATTTTCTTTCACATTTTCTTTGGGCTTTTGTTTTCCACCCCTCCCCAGACCTCTTTCTTCTTCTTCATTTTAATGCAATTTTAACATTGTGAGGTCCTTTAGGGCTTCTCAGCTTTCAAAGAATCTCAAATATAGTTTAGAGCATAGGGAGCAAAAACCAGAGTAGGAAAAAAGAGAACTAATGATGCCTGTAAACTATATGATGAAAATTTTAATCTTACTAGTATTTATTTAGTGTTCATACTGTGATCAAGCTTGAATTATGTGTTGTGGGAAACACACACACATACACACACACACACACAAATGACATGATCTTCATTCTCAAGGTCTTTGATTTTGATGAATGATCCAAGTGCAGTTATATGAACAATATCAGATTTTTAAAAATTGGCCATGGCAGACATTCCAATGCCTTGATTGGTCAGTAAATTAGGAAATCACAGAATAATTGATTAGGGGTTTCTTTTAAAATTCAGTTATCAGACTTGTCTTATTTATTTTCTCAAAAATGCCACTATTTCTCATAACTGCAACAATTCAATTTTAGTAGTATTTTGGTTACACACACACACACAAACACACACACACATACACAAAAGAAAACAGTAACCAACTCTAGATGACTCAACTCTAAAGAGAGTTGCTATATAAATACAGACCATCCAGTAAAATGTGAAGTTTAGATAAACAACTAATAGTTTTAAACATAAATATATCCCAAACATTGCACTGGGACATACTTATACTAAAAAAGTCTTCATTAACCCGACATTCAAATTTAACTGATAGTTCTCTAGTTTTATTTGCCAAATCTGGCAAACCTTTTGCATAAAGAGAACCATTTCTTATTAGGATATTATAAGGTGTCTCCAGGGCCTCCAAGGCAGAGTTACAGCTTATCCTCAGACATAGACTAAAAGAGTAATTCATGGCACAGAATCTTCTTTTTCTGCCTCCCATCTCTACTTCTTTTTATATATCTGGTTTATTATTTACTTTTGCTCCAAGCAATCTTTCTTTGTTTACCATTGGACATCCTGGAAAATAGACATCACTATTTTATTCTCCTCTTTGAGTGAGATAAGTCTTGCTGTGCTGAAGCTGTTTGGTCTCAATTCCAAATGTATGGGGAAAAATACTTACTGGCTCAGCTTTTGTCAGTTGCTTACTCATGAACTAAATAAGTATAGTCTAAGATTAATGTCATGTTTTACAAATATGGTGATTTCTGTGAAACTATGTATATGAATAGTAGAATCAGTGCTCATAAAAGTGGTAATGGTACAAGAGAGAAATACTCAGAAAATAATTTGGTGGCCACTACAACCTTTTAAATTAGTCAGTCTCAAATATGTATCATCTTTACATCTTATATTTTGGATTATCACTTGCTAGAATGATTTACCTTAAAGTATTTCATCATTTTAAAATCAGTTCAGTTAAAGTGCATATCTTCAGTAGTCTATTAAAACTAGCATCGCCAGCCGGGCGCAGTGGCTCACGACTGTAATCTCAGCACTTTGGGAGGCCGAGGAGTGTGGATCACCTGAGGTTAGGAGTTCAAGAGCAGCCTGTCTAGCCAACATGGAGAAACCCCATCTCTACTAAAAATACAAAAAATTAGCTGGGCATGGTGGTAGGCACCTGTAATCCCAGCTACTAGGGAGACTGAGGTAGGAGAACTGCTTGAACTCGGGAGGTGGAGGTTGCAGTGAGCCAAGATTGTGCCATTGCACTCCAGCCTAAGGAACAGAGTGAGATTCTGTCTCAATAAATAAATAAATAAATAAATAAATAAATAAATAATTGTCATCGCCACTGCAATTTCTTTTGTTCTATGGGTGACAGTATCACACTCCCCCATTGCCTTCAAGTCAGTATTGACTCTTCCCTTCTACTCTTTCACACCTAACAGTCTTCCTAGTCTATTATTATTTTCATCATAATATCTTTAAAATTTCTTTCTTTTACACATTATATAATTCTACTTGAACCTTTGCCACTTGTTATAAACTACTTAGGTAGTACAACAAATCTTATAAATTATTTAGATAGTATATCAAGTCCTACAGCAAGTCTTCTATATTCAGACACTTCATTTCAAAGCATTCTATACACTAATTAGTTTTAGGTCAGTGTTTTTAAAAACACAAATTGCATATATCATCTTTTTCCCCAATTCAATAATATGTCACTATCTTCCATAGACTGTCATGGTAAAAGAAATAAGTCCTGGTTTCAAGATGTAGCTACTTGCTCTATCGTGAACCTCTGTGATCATTTTCCCTACTTCACAGGGTTGTTGTAAAGACTAAGTATTTCCAAATGTATTGCTTATGGTTCTGGGCACCTTATTTGTGCTTTTTAAATGATATCTATTAATTTTAATGTTCAAGGTTTTAACCTAATGCACCACATTTCTCACCAGTCTTTTTACCTGTTGTTATGTATGCAAACTCTCTTCTAGACAAAACTAACCTATGCAAAGTCTTCTAAACACAACTTGGACATTGCTAACTTTGTGTTTTTACTTATAATAAAATAACTCTGTGTTTCTACTTACTTACCCTGAACTACTCTCTATGCTTCTCTTTCCTTATTACAGTATTTTCTATTTGATGACTACTTTTTTTTATTTATTTTACTTTACTGTTCTGGGATACGTGTGTAGAATGTGCAGGTGTGTTACATAGGTATATATGTGTCATGATGGTTTGTTCCTCCAACAACCTGTCATCTAGATTTTAAGCCCCACATGCATTCGATATTTGCCCTAATGCTCTCTCTCCTTTTGCCCCCCACCCTCTGACAGGCCCCAGTGTGTGATGTTTCCCTACCTGTGTCCATGTGTTCAGAAGTTGTGTAACTTTCACGAAAGCTATTTTGACAGTCCTAGCCCTCAGTAATATCTCCTTTCTTCAAGAAGTTTTGATATTAGTGGTCTTATTTCATGCTCATGAATAAGCCTCTAATAATTTTATATTATAAGTGACTTTTAAGGCCGATATCCTATTATTACTAACTCTATTTCAGGCTTCAACAGGGAAGAGGCTGTTTCCTACATCTTTGTATGCTTAATAAATAGAATAATGTAATTAATTAGTGTAATTAAATTTAATACAGTTGATTAGATTAAAAACCACAAGGCAATATGAAATTTCAAAATCATTTCATATGCCCTCTCTAAAAGTAAAATAGAAATGGGAACATCATGGCAATGGTCATTTCATAATCCTTGTACATAAGTTTATAGATTCATAGAATATCATTGTAGGAAGGGCTCATCATAGAGTTTTGAGTACCCTAAAACTGTAAGTTTGTTGAAATCATCCTCCAAAACTTGCACGTTATTGACACTTTCATTTTATTAAGATATTTGTTTAATAAAAACAAATTTGATTCCTGCAAGTTCCACAAATTACAGTATGTATTTCTCTACTGTGTTCTTTTGACTCTGTTTATCAAATCAATTTCAATGAGTTTTCAAGACAAATTGATTGGCCATCAGTCAATGAGGAGAAGAGGAAAGGTTACTTTGCAAATAATTACTTTAACTCTCATGGAAAGACACCATAATATGCCCCAGTGATCAAGAAAAATGGAAAAAAAAAACTGTTTTGAGTTTTAAAAAACAATACTCTAACACATACTGATTGTGAGACCTTATTTTGCAATAAAATCAGATCCAACTGCATGTTAATTATGCTAGACAAAACAGTAACAATTCTGTTCATCTGTAATTACTCTTTAATTCTAGAAGGATATCATAATCATAGTAGAAATAATAACAGTAGTGTAGTACAAGTAGCAATAATAATATTTGTATAGTTCGTATTAACGAAATAAACAAAACAGTCTGTTTGTGCCCATTGGTATGTGATTATAAGTGGGAGAAGCATTTCATCTACCTCATTGTAATTTAGGTAGGATTAACCACACCTGTAGAGGCCAGTTCTGGTTGACCTAAGGCAGTCTATGCAGTCTCACCTCTCCTGTGCAAGTGATGGTGAAGACCTGTGCCAATCAGTGTGTGACATTCCTCTGGCCACAGAGATGGTAAGTGAGCTTCAATAGGAGACAATCAATATGACACTCAGAAACATATTTGATAGTTATGGTATTTGACCTCCTCCTTCCACACCTTCTGGACATCATTGAAAAAACAGATGGGTCAATTTGCTTCTGGCAACCACTCTGTGACCATGAGGGTACGAGGTTGAGGATGAAGTTTGTATTCAGAGAATGGCATAGGGAGTACCAGAATTGTAGAGAAATGGAGCCAAAACCCAGATAGAATTGAGCTTTAAGCTATAAATCCTGGACTTTCTATCAATATGAGCAAACAGCTACCTCTATTATTTAAGTTAGACATGAGTTTATTATTACCTGCAATGAAAAACATCCTAATTAATGTATATAAGTAGATTATAATATAATTTACAAACTACTTTCATAATCTTCTTTCATCTTGATCCCCTTAGTGATCTGTGAGCTAAATGTATAGATATTATTGTTTATTCTATAGAATTTGGAAAAGTTGGAGGCTTGAGTTAATAGGAAGAGTTTACTAGAATAAGTGTAGCTGGAGTTTTAGCCCAGGATTTTGGAATTCCATCCCAAAGTTCTTTCTACATAACACCAGTGGGGGTATCAGTAATGCCATAAGCACAGGGAGATATGTGTGTGTGTGTGTGTGTATATATATATATATATATATATATATATATATATATATATATTGGGTTTGGGCTCTTTTTGGTGAGTGTATTGGGCCAGTGAGTTGGTTAGGTACTTTTGAACAAAAGTGAGAACTTCTATAACTGAAATATAATGAAAGGAAGGAAAGTGATAGATCCCATCCAACTTTCTGTGAGATTGTCACGTCTCTAAAGGATATCTTATAGAGTTTTGTCCCTAATCTGTACCCTTCACCCCTACTTTTAGTAACACATGTATGTCTTACACATCCCCAAAATGATCAAAAGGCCTTTCAGTTAGTACTGTGCCTTTCTGTCAGAAGACAGTCTTAGATAAACTCATTAACTCTAAAGTATTAGGGGATTAATTAAAATGCAAATCATACCTAGGAAAATTTGCATTTCAATGTGGAAGAATGAAGAGGATGATATTCACCTTAAAGGAATAAAGCAGTACTTGACATATTTCAAGAATCAAGAAGAAGACTGTTTGGGGGCAAGAATGTATTACCATAACTTTGCAAACCACACTATTAGGTGGTTTCTTAATTTCTGACTTCTTAATTTTTTGTAAAGTCTACCCAAATAGGGGAGTATTAGATTACCACCAGCTGTTGAAGACAATAGTGCCCTCAATGCAAAGGCATATGGTTACAGACCTAAATGTAGATATGGATATAGGGAAAGTTTAAGGGAATCAGCCATACATGATTTTAAGTTATCAGATAGTGGTAGGAATTTAAGTGGGTTTAGGAGATTGGAAGTGACCTACTATTTCAACTGTGTTTTAGTAATATCTTAGATTAGTACAAATAAAACTCATAATAACATATACATATTTATACACATATATAACAAAATATTTCAAATAGACTGAAAGTTATATTGAGTATTAAAATGAAGCAACTATGTATCTCAAACTTGTTTTGTTTTTTAAATCTTTTGACTGAAGAATCAGGCCCAATATGTATGTCATCATCATCTCATCTACCTCTCTCTTCTCACAAATAACCACTACAAGATTTTTGACTTATCTTTTGCTTAAATATTTTTATAGTTTTAGTACATGTTTACTACATAGAAATATGTAGTAGCATATATTTAGATTTTTAAATACTCAGAAATGACCTTCTATCAGGCATCATTTACCTACTTGGTATTTTTTTTTTAATTTTTATAACATAAGTGATATAATTTATGCACACATTTTCTTGGATTTGGATATTTAAATTGTTTCCAATGTTTTAAAATGATGAAAGATACTATGATACATATTCTTATGCTCCTAATCTTGTGCCATTATCCTGAGGTTTCCCAAACATATATAGATAGGTAGTGGTACCAATTATACTGCTTTCTGCAATTACGAGTTTCTTCACATTCTTATATTTTCATCTCTCTCTCTCTCTCTCTCCTTTTCTCATCTAATGGTGGTGAAAGAGTTTTAATTTGCATTCCCTGATTACTAGTGAAGTTAATCATTTTAAATATGTTCTTGTTTTGTCTTGTGAATGGCCTGCTTATAAATTTGATTTTTGACTTGTTACCTCTTTTGTCATTTCACTTTTATTTTATGAGAGCTATTTTATATATTTAATTACATGGCTTGTCTTTTACTTTATTCAAGATGCTTCTGTATGAGCACAGATTGTAAGACATGAGGGAGAAAAAAGATGATTTTGTAGTACAAAATTTTTAAATTTCAATGTCATCGAATGTATCACTTTTACTTCAAAGTTTGTGCTTCTTCTAATTAAGAAATGCTCTCCTAGCCCAAAGTTATAAATATAGTCTCACACATTAAATAAATATTTGTTGAGCTAATGTTATAGGTCTGTCATTGACCGTGGAGACAAATACAGTCTATAAAGCAAACAGAAAACTCTGCCTCCAGGAAGTTTACATTCCAGTAGGGGCAAAGACAAGAAACAAAGAAACCACAGTATTATGTAAGATAACACTCAGGTTTTAATGAAAAATAAAATAGACCAAGTTTTCAATAGTGACAGCCTTATTTTAGGAAGGATAGTCAAGCAAGCTGTCTCTGAGGAGGTGCTGATGGATGCACCTCCTACTTGTAGGAGGTAAGAGAGTAAATTAAGTGAATAGAGATAATTACTACATAATGGTAAAGGGATTGATTCAACAAGAAGAGCTAACTATCCTAAATATATATGCACCCAATACAGGAGCACCCAGATTCATAAAGCAAGTCCTTAGTGACCTAAAAAGAGACTTAGACTCCCACACAATAATAATGGGAGACTTTAACACTCCACTGTCAATATTAGATGAATCAATGAGACAGAAGGTTAACAAGGATATCCGGGACTTGAACTCAGTTCTGGACCAAGAGGACCTAATAGACATCTACAGAACTCTACACCTCAAATCAAAAGAATACATACTCTTCTCAGCACTACATCACACTTATTCTAAAATTGACCACAAAATTGGAAGTAAAACACTCCTCAGCAAATGCAAAAGAATAGAAATCATAACAGTCTCTCAGACCACAGTGCAATCAAATTAGGATTCAGGATTAAGAAACTCACTCAAAACTGCACAACTACATGGAAACTGAACAACCTGCTCCTGAATGACTACTGGGTACATAACGAAATGAAGGCAGAAATAAAGATGTTCTTTGAAAACAATGAGAACAAAGACACAACATACCAGAATCTTTGGGACACATTTAAAGCTGTGTGTAGAGGGAAATTTATAGCACTAAATGCCAACAAGAGAAAGCAGAAAAGATCTAAAATCGACACCCTAACATCACAATTAAAAGGACTAGAGAAGTAAGAGCAAACAAATTCAAAAGTTAACAGAAGGCAAGAAATAACTAAGATCAGAGCAGAACTGAAGGAGATAGAGGCACACACACACACACAAAAAAAAAAAACCTTCAAAAAAAATCAATGAATCCAGGAGCTGGTTTTTGAAAAGATCAACAAAATAGACCACTAGCAAGAAAAGAGAGAAGAATCAAATAGATGCAATAAAAAATGATAGAGGGGATATCACCACCAATCCCACAGAAATACAAACTACCATCAGAGAATACTATAAACACTTCTACACAAATAAACTAGAAAATATAGAAGAAATGGATAAATTCCTGGACATACACCCTCCCAAGACTAAACCAGGAAGAAGTTGAATCTCTGATTAGACCAATAACAGCTTCTGAAATTGAGGTAATAATAGCCTACCTACCAAAAAAAGTCCAGGACCAGATGGAGTCACAGCCTATTTCTACCAGAGATACAAAGAGGAGCTGGTACCATTTCTTCCGAAACTATTTCAATAAATAGAAATAGAGGGAATCCTCGCTAAATCATTTTATGAGGCTAGCATCATCCTGATACCAAGACCTGGTACAGACACAACCAAAAAAGAGAATTTTAGGCCAGTATCCCTGATGAACATCGATGCGAAAATCCTCAATAAAACACTGGCAAACTGAATTCAGCAGCATATCAAGGTTGGTTCAACATGCACAAATCAATAAACATAATCCATCACATGAACAGAACCAATGAAAAAAAACCACATGATTATCTCAATAGATGCAGAAAAGGCCTTCAGCAAAATTCAACAGCCCTTCATGCAAAAAACTCTCAATAAACGAGGTATTGATGGAATGTATCTCAAAATAATAAGAGCTATTTATGACAAACCCACAGCCAATATAATACTAAATGGACAAAAACTGGAAGCATTCCCTTTGAAAACCAGCCCAAGACAAGGATGCCCTCTCTCACCACTCCTATTCAACATAGTGTTGGAAGTTCTGGCTAGGGCAATCATGAAAGAGAAAGAAATAAAGGGTATTCAATTAGAAAAAAAGGAAGTCAGATTGTCTCCGTTTGCAGATGACATGATTGTATATTTAGAAAATCCCATAATCTCAACCCAAAGCCTCCTTAAGCTGATAAGCAACTTCAGCGAAGTCTCAGGATAAAAAATCAATGTGTAAAAATCACAAGCATTCATACACACCAATAATAGAGAGCCAAATCATGAGTGAACTCCCATTCACAATTACTACAAAGAAAATAAAATACCTAGGAATCTAACTTACAAGGGATGTGAAGGACCTTTTCAAAGAGAACTACAAACCACTGCTCAACAAAATAAAAGAGGACACAAACAAATGGAAGAAAATTCCATGTTCATGGATAGGAAGAATCAATATCGTGAAAATGGCCATATTGCCCCAGGTAATTTACAGATTCAATGCTAGCCCATCAAGCTACCACTGACTTTCTTCACAGAATTGGAAAAAACTACTTTAAGGTTCATATGGAACCAAAGAAGAGCCCACATAGCCAAGACAATTCCAAACAAAAAGAACAAAGCTGGACACATCACAGCACCTGACTTCAAACTATGCTACAAGGCTACAGTGACCAAAACAACATGGTACTGATACCAAAACAGATATATAAACCAATGGAATGGAACAAAGTCCGCAGAAATGACACCACACATCTACAACCATCTGATCTTTGACAAACCTGACAACAACAAGAAATGGGGAAAGGATTCCCTATTTAATAACTGGTGGTGGGAAAATCAGCTAGCCATAAGTAGAAAGCTGAAACTGGATCCCTCTTTTACAACTTCTACAAAAATTAACTCAAGACGGATTAAAGACTCAAATGTAAGTCCTAATACCATAAAAACCCTAGACGAAAACGTAGGCAATACCATTCAGGACATAGGCATGGGCAAAGACTTAATGACTAAAACACCAAAAGCAAAGGCAACAAAAGCCAAAATAGACAAATGGGATCTAATTAAACTAAAGAGCCTCTGCACAGTAAAAGAAACAATCATCAAAGTGAACAGGCAACCTACAGAATGGCAGAAAATCTTTGCAGTCTACCCATCAGACAAAGAGCTAATATCCAGAATCTACAAATAACTTAAACAAATTTACAAGAAAAAAACAAACAACCCCTTCAAAAAGTGGGCAAAGGATATGAACAGACCCTTCTCAAAAGAAGACATTTATGCAGCCAACAGACATATGAAAAAATGCTCATCATCTCTCATCATCAGAGAAATATAAATCAAAACCACAATGAGATACCATCTCACGCCAGTTAGAATGGCGATCACAAAAATGTCAGGAAACAACAGATGTTGGAGAGGATGTGGAGAAATAGGAACACTTTCATACTGTTGGTGGGAGTGTAAATTAGTTCAACCATTGTGGAAGACAGTGTGGTGATTCCTCTCAAGGGTCTAGAACTAGAGATACCTTTTAACCCAGTGATCCCATTACTGGGTACATACCAAAAGGATGATAAATTATGCTACTATAAAGACACAGGCACACGTATGTTTATTGTGGTACTACTCACAATAGCAAAGACTTGGAACCAACCCAAATGTCCATCAATGAAAGACTGGATTAAGAAAATATGGCACATATACACCATGAAATACTATGCCGCCATAAAAAAAGGATTTCATCTCCTTTGCAGGGACATGGATGAAGCTGGAAACCATCATTCTAAGCAAACAATCACAAGGCCAGAAAACCAAACACTGCATGTTCTCACTCATAGATGGGAGTTGAACAATGAGAACACATGGACACAGGGCAGGGAACATCACACACTGGGGACTGTCAGGGGGTGGGGTCCAGGAGGAGGGATAGCAGGAGAAATACCTAATGTAAATGACGAGTTGATGGATGCAGCAAACCAATATGGCACATGTATACCTATGTAACAAACCAGTACATTGTGCACATGTACCCTAGAATTTAATAATTAAATAAATAAAGAACCAAGTATTTATTTGTTTTGCCGTATTTAACTACATTAAAAGCTTATCACTGTTAAAGAAAAGAAAGTGAATTAAGTGAATGTAAAGAATTAAAGGGTTTCAGGCAGAGAGAACAGAAAGGGAAAAGGTCTAGAGACAGGAGCATGACTGGCATGATCAACAGATAGCAACCTATTTTTCTAGCTTTAACCCATATCATTCTTATGCATATACTCAGAATTTCAACCTAATCAAACATATTAGCTTTGTAAAAAAAAAAAAAATCATATAGCACAATTTTCTATCTTTGTGTTTTCATAAGTATAAATCCTTTTATATGGGATTCTTTCCACCTTCATTTCACTTGTCAAAATTAAGTTCATTTATTCAATCAAAAGTGTCTACTACCTGCCAAGTAACTCATCAAATACATTCATTTTCTTAATATTCCAACTTGGTAATGATGCCTGCTTTAGATCTAGATAGACATTACAGAATCTCTAATAGAATTTATATCTTATTCCATATTCCTTTTTGAAATATTTCCTTTCATATTAGGTTTAAAATATCATAAGAGTAGCACTGAGAGTTACTAGTATTCCTATTACCTATGCCTAGTATACTGTCTTACTGAAAACTGGTGCTTGATACAGAATTAAATTTAATTCATTACATATGCAGTGAGGGACAGAAATTAGTACTGAGGCAGTATTCTAATCTCCCCATTTACTGAGGTTTGGAAGTCAAAGTTGCTCCATATTGGTCATTTCTGTGGCTCTCTAGCCTGCATTTTCATCTCTTTTAAGCATGATTGTCAGTGTTAACGTAAATATTGTATACACGTATGATGTACGTACCTTTAGGTAATGTATAGAACCTTTCCAACTAGAGGGGATAGTTATCCCATCTATTGGTGCTATTCTTGGGAGAAAGAACCAAGCATTAAGATATAAAATGAATGTCACAATTTGTGAAGCATTGAGGAGAAAATGAGAAGCCAATTCCATGACCAATGTTTTTAGATTGAGAGTAAGGGTTAAGTGGCTGCTTGTTTGCCCCATTTTTCCTGATCGTAATCCTTCCATCCCCTGACACTCCCTGGGGATTATTTTGGGAATGTAATGAGGTCAAAAATAGTATGTGGTTGTAGAGGAGAAGATGCCTATTTTTCACTCTTTCCACATTTCGATCAGAATGCCTGTTTTTGAAGTACCTATGGCCCAGTTCTAATGATGTCCACTTAAAAAGTACAGTGTTACTAAAATAATATCAAGATTCTATAAGCTAGTATGTTTTTTGTCTAATAAGGTGTCCTGGCTCTGATAACCATTAATAAGACTAGATACTGTTATGCACAGACTTAAAAGAAACCAGTTTGAAGTGACCCTCAATGCTTATAGCACAGTGGTATGGCACCTAGATCCATGGATGAAAAATTATTTTAAAAGGAATTGGACAAAAATGACAAATTTTGTCAACTCCCCAATCTTGTCTAGAAACTAACCTAAGCAGGTTGAAACAATAGCAAATGCATGTATAGTGGTTCTTCTGTGCCAGGCACTAAGAATTTAATATAGATAACCTTTCAATCCTTACAAGTCTCTATGAGAACATGTATTCATTGGAATGGCCTATGTTACTCAATAATAACAAAACACCCCTGAATTTAAAATGCACAGCTGTCATTGCTACATGGCAAGTCTGAAATCTTCTGCTAAGGTAGAGATTCTACTCCCTAGGAGGAGCTCTTTTAGATATTTTTCATGTAGTTCCTGGCTCCAGCTTCTCAGACATTGTGTCCTTCCATCAATCTTTGCGACCATATTTATTTATATTGTGCCTCAGAATAATGCTTCCTTAGAACTGAGTGATTTTCTTAGCTCATTTGATGCCTGTGGATTTTGGCCTAAGATTGTTTTAAATCTCAAACCTTCAGCTTCTTTAGTCCTAGCTGTTGCTTTGTTTGTTTAAATTATATCATGATCCCAAGACACCACATTAAAGACCTTCCTTAAATCAGACTTTGATATGAAAAAAAAAAAAAAAAGCCCTTCTACAGAGAAGCTACGAATACTGTATTGAGTTAGTGTTTCTCCTTACCATGGTAAGTAATAAGCTCAGCTTTATTTTAGTCACAAAATTAAAAAAATAATAATTTAGAGAATTTAGCATTTGGCAGAACTTTGCCCCAAACATGGTTTCTCCCAATTATTATAAAATGATAGAGAATATTTGATTTTTCCATCTATTTTCATCTAACTGAGATCAAAGAAATAACTATGTCAGGATGTCATGGGGAAAAATAAATGTAAGCATGGCTGTTGTCTTACCACAATGAATGGAATCAAGCAGATAAGAAGCCAACAATTTTTAAAAGAGTTTGGCACTAAACAAAGCAACAGCTGGAACTAAAGAAGCTGAAGGTTTGAGGTTTAAAACAATCTTTGTCTCATGCCTGTAATCACAGCATTTTGGGAGGCCGAGGCGGGCAGATCACCTGAGATCAGGAGTTTGAGATCAGCCTGGCCAACATGGTGAAACCCTGTCTCTACTAAAAATACAAACATTAGTCGGGCGTGGTGGTGGGCGCCTGTAATCCAGCTACTAGGGAGGCTGAGACAGGAGACTCACTTGAACCCGGGAGGCGGAGCTTACAGTGAGTCGAGGTTGCATCACTGCACTCCAACCTGGGCAACAAAGAGCGAAACTCCGTCTGAAAAAACAAACAAAACCCAAAACACAATCTTAGGCCTAAAGTGCACAGGCATCAAGTGAACTAAGAAAATCACTCAGTTCTAAGGAAGTGTTACTCTGGGCACAATATAAATAAATATGGCCACAAAAAATGATAGAAGTATACAGTCTCCAAGAAGCTGGACCCAGGGGCTACATGACGTGAAGATTTTGAGGCAAGGAATTCAAAGAATCTTAAAGGTATAACGTTGTTTTATGATTTATATTAAAAAGTTGATGGATCTTTCCAAAATTTTCTAGAATGGATGATAAAAATTATTGTAAATGTTTTCTTTTCTGTGTAAGAGTTTCCTAAAGAATAGTAAAGCTGGGGCCAAGCGTGGTGGTTCACGCCTGTAATCCCAGCGCTTTGGGAGGCCGAGGCGGGCGAATCACGAGGTCAGGAGATCGAGATCATCCTGGCTAACACGGTGAAACCCTGTCTCTACTAAAAATACAACAAAAATTAGCTGGGCGAGGTGGCGGGCGCCTGTAGTCCCAGCTACTCAGGAGGCTGAGGCAGGAGAATGGCGTGAACCCAGGAGGCAGAGCTTGCAGTGAGCTGAGATGGGGCCACTGCACTCCAGCCTGGGCAACAGAGCGAGACTCCGTCTCAAAAAATAAATAAATAAATAAAATAAAATAAATTAAATTAAAAAGAAAAGAATAGTAAAGCTGTATCTATGTAGACAGTAAGCTTTGGTGAATGAATATCAATTCTCAAGTCATGTGGCATAATATAAAGAATTTGTACTTTGGTTTTAATTAGGCCAGTGCTGATTTTTCAATGATATTTTATTATATGAATAATTTATGTTGACTTTAATAATTAAATAAAACACAATAAAAATATAATTACCTGTAATCTCACTTTGTGTCAATTTGTTAGTACATATAAAGACTCTTTATTTTTCTTCTAGGCAAAATAAAAAATACTGTGTAAAAAATAAATACTTTCTCTTTTCACTTCAAGGCATTTTCCAGTGTCATTTAATTTCTGTAATTACATTTGACCCCAGTACTTAAAACCTGTTTGATTTTGAAAAAAATTGTTAATCTCTGTGTTCAGTATTTTCATGTGTAATATGGAAAGAACTTTGCAGAGGTCCTCTCCATGGATTAAATAGTGTGGTATCACTGAAGTACCCAGAAATGCCTGACACCAATGAGCTTAACTAAATGTTGATATACTCTTCCATTTCTATATGCCCTCTGAGGAAATCTGTTCGTATCCACACAGGGCCAGCCAAAATTTATGTAAACGTGAGGAGAAAAAAAAAAAAAAAAAAAGGACAAACTGAAATGTTCTCATGAATAGCTATGACTGCAGTCTATTATTAGGTGTCATAGAGGCACCAACCTTGCATGTTTTATTCTGGCCAGACCGACATAATATTCAGGTGCTGAGGACAATATGAGACATAGTCACCTGATTTTATCTGGAATTAATTATACTGGGCTTGTGGCCTCCTTTCCTGCTTTGTATTTTTGTTCTAGTGGGAGCTGGGACGCCATGTTATTAATCATATTCCACTTGACTGAGGAACTTCCACGTTGCAATATCTTTCTATTTTACCTGGGGAACAATCTTTACATCAGTGACCCATATTCTCTGGTACACCGTGGGGAACTACTCAAAAAATATTCACCAAGGAGAGCTCTATTTCCATCCACTACGCCTTGAGTATTACTTTTTAAAATATACCTTATTTTAAATTAATTAATTAATTAATTTTCCGAGGCAGTTTTGCTCTTGTCTCCCAGGCTGGAGAACAGTGGCATGATCTCTGCTCACTGCAACCTCTGCCTCCCGGGTACAAGTGATTCTCCTGCCTATTGCCAAATAGACACCCAATATAAAGGTCAGTCCCTTCTAACTCTGTTATATGTTATATAGCATCTTCTGTTTTACGATAGCCTGTGATATTTTGATATTTAAGCTCTGGCATGTCTTATAACTAACAGCCTTAGAGATTTGACTTATGGCACAATGGACATATTGTTTCAGGAGTTTCTCAGTTTGGCTGCCTTCCTTGGCTTTCCTAAGCTATGGAATAAAACCTTCAAAACCTAAATTTATTACAAGTGGCAGCAGATGACTTGGCTGTTGTCTCCATTCCAGTAAGATGTCAGAGGATATTTGAAATTTGCCTTAGTAAGAGACATCTATTAAAGTAGTTTGTCTCTCTTACTAGTTTTGCTGAATCTCTAAAGAGTTCTTTGAATTTGGACTGGGTTGATGTTATTCAGTTTCTCATAAAAAGTCAGGTAAATGCCAATTACATGGTTAGGGTAAGTAATTAGATTTCTCTAGTAGTAAAATAAGAAAAGAGAAGTATCCTTAGAGGCTGCATTAGTCTGTTCTCACACTGCTATAAAGACATACCCAAGACTGGGTAATTTATAAAGAAGAGAGGTTTAATTAACTCATGGTTCTGCAGGGCTAGGAAGGCCTCAGGAAACTTAAAAATGGTGGAAGGCAAAGGAGAAGCAAGGACCTTCACATGGTGACAGGAGAGAGGAATGAGGAGTGAAGGGGGAAGAGCCGCTTACAAAACGATCAGATCTCATGAGAACTGATTCACTATCATGAGGTCAGCATGGGGAAAACAGCCCCCATGATCAAACTACCTCCATCTGTTCTCTTCCTTAACATGTAGGGATTATGGGGATGATAATTCAAGATGAGATTTGGGTGGGAACACAAAGCTTAACCATATCAGATGCAAAGGGAACATAATGGAAAGAGTGAACTATAGTAAAGTCTAAAGAGGGAAATCAAGTCACTTGCTGGTGAGAGCACAACTAATAAATCTTGCAAGGGCAGAGGATGGAATCTTGGTCTACATGGAGGATATAAAACTTCTTTAGTCCTCATGGGAAGAGAATTAATAACACTAGCTTGAAAAAAATGCTGGAGAGGGAGAGAATGAGATAATGATGGGAGAAGAGATGAGTTTGAGAGTCATTGTTTTGCTGCCTTGGTTCAAACGCCAGGGACAAACTGAGCACATCTAAGCAATTTTCCACAGATGAGCCAACTTAAAACTGAGTAGATTTTTACTAATGACATAGAAGTATACATATTCAGATGGGAGATGCTCATTTAGTGGAGAGTAAGAAAGCCTATATTACATTTTCTGCCATCAAAAACTGTAGGATAAGGGTTATCTACCTTGTTTGCCTATTAGAATCACATGTAGACTTTTTAAAACACGACTGTGGGGTCCCACCTCAAGAGATTCTGATTTAATTGGTCTGGTGTGTGGACTGAAAATCCCTACCTGTTAAAAGCCTCCCAGGTGATTCCAATATGCAGCCAAGGCTCACAGCTCTAATCTAGAAGGAAGGTTGACTCAGATTAACTCTATGAGTACAAACCTCCGCAGAGAGGAATTACACTGTCTTCGGTGGAGATATACATTTTACAGATATAAATTTTATCGTATTTCTCACATAGCCAAATAGACTTCAGGCTGTCAATCAGTTTTAATGTAATAGATATATTTCAGGCAATAGTAAGTAGACCAATAGTCTATCTTGATTCAACTAGCTGGATAATTATTCAGTTGTTCAATTCACTAGGCAGAAGCTTAAACCATATAGAAGAGAGGCTATATTTTTAAAAGATTGATATTGCACAATAATGAAAAAGAAATTGCTAGGGCCTATTGTTTTAATTGATTAACATGATGAAATGATACAACCTAGGCTTTTAAGAAATACTTATAACTTGTTCTCATACCCTGAAAATATTCTGACCTAGAAAAGTTTATGGGTTTGAATTGCTCAATAATGAAAGACAATGAAGTGAAGACAACATCCTATAGCTCATTTACCTCCTCATTGTGTCTTAGAAGACCGAAATAATCTTAAATGAAGACTCCATTTAAGATTATGGAGCCTTTTCTGGTTATAATACATGAATCTCACTTTCACTGAGTTTCTACTTGAAGAGCCAGTGATGGTGTTTAGGGTCTTATCACCCACACACACAAGATGAGTCCTATGTGGATGCATTTTTCAGTCCATTAAAATTTTATTAATTTGAGAGACAGCATGGTAGAACTGGACTGGAACCTGGAGAACTAAATTTTGGTACCAGTTTGTATCATTGTAGTGGCTTTGACTGGGCCTTTTAATCAATTAAAGTCTACCTTTCTTACTTATAAAACTGGGATAAATTTAAGACTTGTCCTGCCTGTCTAGCAAGTTTCTGTGAAGAACAAAACCACAGCTCAATAGTTACTAAAGACTTTTTGGCAGTTCAGATTGGTTTTATTTACTCTTGACCTTTGTGCTAGGCATTATACTCTTATCTGGGAATTTATAGAAGAATAAGATGCAATACAATTTTTGTAAAACTTTACAGTCATCTTCATAGAAGAATAAGACATAGTTCATATTTTGGAAAAGTTTATCATCAATATCTGCAGTGTGAGATACATCTGTTCACTGTACCGCCTAACCATGAGAGACAATTTATTAGTAGCTCCATTCCCACTAGGAAGTAATGTCTATAATTAATCTTAGTGGCCCTTGGTTTCCTACGTTGTTAATCCTGAGTGGGTCCCTTTGTGTCTTTGGTCCATTACATATATTCTACTTTCAAACCTCAATTGTGTAAGCTGGATTTATAATATTAATGATCTTTTATCTCTTCTATTGCACATTAGCTTTCTACTGGAATAAAATTACTGTCCAAAACTCCCACCTACAATGTGGGGTCTTGACAATTACACTAGCATTTACTAGTTTACTTTTTCCAAGAATTATGAGTTAAACAGTTTCCAGGGCTTAGTGAAATTTTAAAATGTGGGACTGGTTCAAATATTATTAAGGGATTGAAAATGGTCACAACTGAGCACTAAACCAAATGCTGAGCACTTCTGAGGCACAAAGCCCTGTGTAACTCTTGTGAACTCAGAGATGCTATATAATCCAGTCACTGTCTTGGGTCCTTTTCAAAATATATCCAGAGTTATTTTGTAAATTTGAAAAGAGATGATATCACTCCACCTAATTATATAAATTCTCATACTCAAAGCTCCCAGTTGCCTTGGCACTAACTACTGGACTGGATCTTTTGTTTCCTAAATCCTCCTGGATATTGCCTAATTCCCTCAGAGTAGCTACAATGTTGGTATTTTTCTTAAAAACATGACCTCACACAGAATAAGTTCACCTCTCCCTTGCCCAACCCTACACATTCCCATTGCTATAGGAGTGTACCCTGAGCTCTGTTGTCAACTCAGGGTTTTCTGAGGGGCTCACTCTCGCCCAAGGAAAGACATGGCACTCCTCCCCAACACTACCCACTGTAGTGTACTACCCCATGTAGAGTACTACCTGAAGGCTTACAAGTATCTGAGTGTGCAGCATGCAGCGGGTGAGCTTTCTCTTTGGATAGCTAAGCAGTTTAGCTCAAGAATTGCAGTGTTTCCACTCAAATAAAGACCATGCCTCCAGTAAGTGAAACTTTAAAGCAGGATCAGAGTTAAGTCCCAATGCATTGAATGGCAGGAAGTTGGGCCAGAAGACTTTGGACCAGAAGTGTGGGATTTTCTCTCATCAAAGAATGATTTGGGCATTGGGATAGCACTCCTCACAGAGATCCTTGCTACAATGTCCCGGTCCTGAAACTTCCAGCAGGCCGAAGATGAACCATAAGGAAACTTTTAGGGATGGGGCCTAGACATTCAAAGCCATGAACTTGGTGTCTTTATATCCCTATTTTCTCTCAGAATTCTCTCCTTTACTGACAAGTCTTTTTTCTTCTTTAATCCACATTATGAGCTTCAAATACACTAAAAGGTACCTCAGTCCACCGTCCTTCCAAAAATAAATATTAAATAAAATAAAACTCATTTGCTTTTTCTTGCAGGTATAGTTATTAGAAACTTTATGGTCAATATTTTCTTTCTAAAAGGAAGACAAATACTTTTACTTCCTCCAGGTTTCTATTCTTCACACGTAATGAAATTCAGATTGAAATTTCCAATTCAAACTCAGGAATATGGAGTTTTAACTTAACTTCTTCTAGGTTACATTACTTTTCTTCCATACAGAGAATACGTGTTCTCAAGGACAATGGGAATAATAGAATACCCCATTATTATTCATTTTGTTTGTCTCACTTTTCACATACAACAGACTCTGAATAATAATTCTAACACTATCTCAATTAATGATGAGCATAATAACAATTAAAATTTTATTTTGGCGTTTGTTGTATCTTTGCTCATGCTTTTCCCTTTCTGTTCCAAGTTTTGTATTTAGTTTCAGTATATCTTGCTGCATGCCTTTATGGATTATACAAATGCTATGATTTCCACCTTCCCCATTCTCTTCCTGTTTTTTTAATGGTCATCTGGGTCGATATTGTCAAGTACACTGTACACTTTTAATAGGTGCCTTCAATTTTATTTGTGTTGGGGGGAAAACTTTCTTTTTTTTCTTTTAATTTTTTTATTTAGTTTGGTTTTCTTCTTCACCTCCTATTACTTGTATGCCAAATCTTCATTGCTGACGTGGTTTGGATGTGTCTCCCCTTCAAATCTCATGTAAAATGTGATCTCAGTGTTGAAGGTGGGCCTAGTAGGAGATGTTTGAGTCATGAGAGGAAATTCTTCATGAATGATTTGGTGCCCTCCCCTCAGTAATGTCAGTTCTTAATCTGTTAGTTCACCTGAGAGCTGGTTGTTTAAAGGAGCCTGGCACCTCCTCCTCTCTTGCTCCCTCTCTTGCCATGTGACACACCTGTTCCCACTTCACCTTCCACCATGAGCAAAAGCTTCCTACGGCCTCACCAGAAGCCAAGGAGATGCAGGTGCCATGCTTGTACAGCCTGCAGAACTGTGAGCCAAATAAATCTCTTTTCTTTATAAATTAGCCAATCTCAGATATTCCTTTATACCAATGCAAAATGCACTAATACAGTTGCCCATCTTCAATTTTTGTCACCTTCTCTCAAATATTTTCATCTCTTTATTTTTTATGTTACAAATATTCCTTTTTAAAACCTTGTATTATAATTAATGTCAACAGTATTACGAGTATTATGAGTTCTGGGGCTATTCTGTTACTAGGTTTTGTAATAAGTGTTCATTTTGCTGTTGTTGTTTTGCTATTTCATTGCTATTTCTGTTTTTATATGGGATTTGGGAAAACTAGTCTGCTGCTGCTTAAATCATTTTTCTAGAACTCTTTCAACAGCAAATGTTTTTGCTTATGTAACAAAATAAACCTGATCTGGCCATTACTAGGTCACAATCAATTATTTCTTTTATTAAAAAAGGCATTTATTGAGTTTCCACTACCATAATAGATTTTATAGTCTTTTCAGGTTATTCTGCATATGTAATGAAAGTTATTTACATGCATGCATATATATACTATATAATATGCATATATAATATAATATATAATATGCATATATATTATATAATATATAATATATATAATATGCATATATAATATATAATATTTAATATAAATATATAATATGCATGCATGTATATAAGTGAAGGTTATACACATAAATAACTTTATATATATATATATATATATATATATATATATATATATATATATGCATGTCTTTAACATTATTTTAGACAATTGGATTCCATAAATTTTAGATGACACATAGCTCCACCACTTGGTTTCTAGGTGATGTTTGACTCTGTAATATCTATGTTTAAGAAGGTTGATATGACATATTCTTACCCTAGCTTTAAAATTGTCCAGATTCCCACTGACAGTAACAGGATTTGAAAGTTATTGAATTTGAGAAAATCTTCAAAAGAAATATGGTTTATGGTAATGATTCTTAACTTTTATGTCACTGATTTACCTAGGAAACTTCTAAAAAACATAGGCTCTCAGTCCCGATCATAAACCTAATATGAATGATTTTTTGGGAATACGTAGTTTGGAAGACTTTATTTATTAATATAATGTACAAAATAGTTGAACAGTAAATTCTAGAGGCAGGGGACTACACAAAGGATCAATTAGCTATGTGTACTAAAACTCACAGGAAAGGTCATTAGTACTGGGGCTGAAAATTGATACAGAGGGAGACAAGTGAAGTAGGAATAACTCACCAGCAGGCATTGAGAAAGTTGAGGAAGGCACTTGTATAATATTTTGGTTTTGTCTTGTAGAGTTTGTCAAAATTCAGAATAGGTGTGGCATATGTATGACATGAGTGCCAAAATATCACCCTCTAGAGCTCATGTAAGACTTGGCAAACTAGTTATGGAACTCTTTTATGGTGAATCTGAATATTGCCTCATAATTCTCATTAAAAAACAACAATAGTAACAGCAGTGACTGCAGAAAACCACAACTCTGTGGAATCATTGTCAACAAGTTGGACTTGGCCTGTCCATCAAGATGTATTTGTCATTCTTATTTAGTATCTGAGCACTTAATACATATAAAAATGAAGTCCTGGACTGAATCTCAGGGAGGTGACAGTTGGTCATACCTTGAGTTACTTAAGATACAACTAAGGATACTACCTGAACAAAGACTCAGGGTGCATGAGTATCATTGTCTAGAAAGCCTGAGTTGTGCTGTAGGCTGTGCAGTCTGTTGCTTTCAGTTTTTAAAATAGAGACATATATGATACTTTGTTGGCATGAGCCACTCAGGCTCAATGGGAGGTGAACTGGGTTCTGGAGATTCCACATGGTAATAAGTTCATTCCATTGAAAGTTGTTGAGTAATTAGTTGCACAAGACAACTTGTTAGAAAAATTACCAATATCTGTATGAGCATGTATGAATCACTTAACTTTTTATTTTATAAAAGAAAGGTTGGACTAAATATGTATTTTCAAATTTTGCTCCAAGAGTCACTAGAACTATCATGGGCCCACAGGAGAATCTCAGGCAAATGGCCTTGAAGCTAATTGTGCCCTTGCCAGCACTCCATCTCCCCTCTAAAGACAATTCAGAGGCATCTCTGTGCTTGTACTTTTTGTTGAAAGATTTCTTTAATAAAATTGATTCATCCCTAGGTCCCCATCCAGTTCTTGTATATTGTGCTTCATTTACTCAAACCACTAAAATGAGCAGTAAGAGTTTGGAAGCAGTAACCCAGGAGGATAAAAAGTCACCAGAAACAGAAACAGTGATATGTTCAGCTAATGCTTCACAGACCTATGTGTGAAACATAACTGATTCACTGGACATTGGGAAAGAAGAATGCCACCTGAACAGGACACAGGCCACCTTGATCTTTTGTCCTTTAAGGTTTTTAGAAACAAACAATTGTGCATATTATCATTAAAGCTATTTATATAAAAGGCGTTTATAGTGATAAAATAACATGCATCTAAATTTACACACGTGATTTTACCAATAGTAATCCGAAACGCTTTCTCAGTCATGGCCTGAAAAAAAAGACTGCATTTTAATTTATCTGCAAATATCTATGGAATTTAGCAGCAGACCCTTCTCTTCTCTTAGATTGGGACTGAGACAATACAGAAAGAATAATTAGATAAAGTTCATCTGGAAGAATATGGTAGCTTTCATGAAGACATTTGAATATCAGCTGCTAAAACTTAAGCCAAAGTTTCTACATTTGTACAACAAGTTCATTTAGGGTACTCAAAAAGGTCCTCTCTAATGTGTGGACATTTAAGCAGAGAACTGTGAAAGAAGCGGAGAAATAAGAGATATAGGAGTATAGGACTGGAACAGTCTGGATGGTAGGTACAGCTGGGGCAATTTTCATGTCTAGGGTTATATATCAAGTTGATGATCTGCTATGTGGTTATTTTGGTAACTTTTCTTTTAGGATATAAATGTTAAATATTTAACAGTTTATCACCTTTTGCTAACAGGCAATACAATCCATGTTCATGGAATATTTTAAGAGAAAATGTTAGGAAATTCAGAAAAAAATGTAAATAATAAAAGGAACAGCTGTCCTGTAATCCTTCAACTAAGAATAATTCTTACTATGAATTTAGTGCTTCATATTTCAGGATTTTTTTTTCTAGGCCTGACTAAATATATAGACCCATCTACACTAACACAATCTTTTCAACATAATTTATTTTTATATTTATATGTATCTATATATATACCTATATGTTTACTTATATCTATACACATGTCTGTATCTCTATGCATATCAATATTTATATCAATCTCTCTATATATCCACTTGTAAAATTTTGTCTATCTACTTTTCTTTCTTTTTCTCTAGTTTTTTCCTACAAAATTTAAATTATATGTGTTGGTAGGTACTTTTGCTTGACAATCCAAAGTTATTCTCAAACACCTTCTTTCTTGATCATTCCATAAGAAGGATTAGAAACATCCAAATAATCATTATCATTTACTCAGCCCCGTCTCCCAGCTTGAACCCAGACAAGACCAAGTGCCATGCTTTCCAGAAAATAATGAAAAAATAAAGTTTATATTACTCTTAATTTATGTACTCTATATAGTAATTGATACACTTAATTTCTATTTAATTAGCATATCATTACTACCTTTTCACAGACATAAATGTGAACCTAAAATTGCTTGTTTAAATATAGCAATCATTTTTAATAAACTGCACACATTTAAAGCATGTGATTGTGGAGGTTGGCGTCAAGATGGCCAAATAGGAACAGCTCCAACCTCCAGCTCCCAGCGTGAGCGACGCAGAAGATGGGTGATTTCTGCATTTCCAACTGAGGTATGGGGTTCATCTCACTGGAGTGTGTCAGACAGTCGGTGCAGGACAGTGGCTGCAGCCAATGAACGAGAGCTAAAACAGGGCCAGGCATTGCCTCACCCGGGAAGAACAAGGGGGAAGGGAATTCCTTTTCCTAGCCAAGGGAAACCGTGACACACAACACCTGGAAAATTGGGTCACTCCCACCCTAATACTGCACTTTACCAAGGGTCTTAGCAAACGGCACAACAGGGGATTATATCCCCTGCGCCTGGCTAGGAGGGTCCCACGCCAACAGAGCCTCCCTCATTGCTAGCACAGCAGTCTGAGATCTAACTGCAAGGTGGCAACCAGGCTGGGGGATGGGCACCCGCCATTGCTGAGGCTTCAGTAGGTAAACAAAGCATCCAGGAAGCTCGAACTGGGTGGAGCCCACCGCAGCTCAAAGAGGCCTGCCTGCCTCTGTAGACCCCACCTCTGGGGACAGGGTGTAGCCAAACGAAAAGCAGCAGAAACCCCTGCAGATGTAAATGTCCCTGTCTGACAGCTTTGAAGAGAGTAGCAATTCTCCCAGCACAGAGGTTGAGATCTGAGAATGAACAGACTGCCTGATCAAGTGGGTCCTTGACCCCCAAGTAGGCTAACTGGGAGTAACCTAACTGGAGTGGACCTCAAGCAAACTCCAACACACCTGCAACTGAGGGTCCTGACTGTTGGAAAACTAACAAAGAGAAAGGACAACCACACTAAAACCCCATCTGTACGTCACCATCATCAAAGACCAAAGGTAGATAAAACCACAAAGATGGGGAAAAAGCAGTGCAGAAAGCTCAAAATTCAAAAAATCAGAGCGCCTCTCCCCCTCCAAAGGAATGCAGCTCCTCACCAGCAATGGAACAAAGCTGGATGGAGAATGACTTTGACGAGTTAAGAGAAGAAGGCTTCAGTCAATCAAACTTCTCAGAGCTAAAGAAGGAACTATGAACCCAGCACAAAGAAACTAAAAACCTTGAAAAAAGATTTGACGAAAGGATAACTAGAATAACCAAAGCAGAGAAGTCCATAAACGACCTGACAGAGATGAAAACCATGACACGAGAACTACGTGACAAATGCACAAGCTTCAGTAACCAACTTGATCAACTGGAAGAAAGAGTATCAGAGATTGAAGATCAAATGAATGAAATGAAGCCAGAAGAGAAGTTTAGAGAATAAAGAGTAAAAAGAAATAAACAAAGCCTCCAAGAAATATGTGATTATGTGAAAAGCCCACATCTACGTCTGATTGGCGTACCTGAAAGTAACAGGGAGAATGGAACCAAGTTGGAAAACACTCTGCAGGATGTTATACAAGAGAACTTCCCCAACCTAGCAAGGCAGGCCAACATTCAAATTCAGGAAAGACAGAGGACACCACAAAGATACTCTTCGAGAAGAACAACTCCAAGACACATAACTGTCAGATTCACCAAAGATGAAATCAAGGAAAAAATGTGAAGGGCAGCCAGAGAGAAAGGTTGTGTTACCCACAAAGGGAAGCCCATGAGACTAAAAGCAGATCTCTCAGCAGAAACTCTATAAGCCAGAAGAGTGGGGGCCAATATTCAACATTCTTAAATAAAAGAATTTTCAACCCAGAATTTCATATCCAGCCAAACTAAGTTTCATAAGTAAAGGAGAAATAAAATCCTTTACAGACAAGCAAATGCTGAGAGATTTTGTCACCACCAGGCCTGCCCTACAAGAGCTCCTGAAGGAAGCACTAAACATGGAAAGGAACAACTGGTACCAGCCATTGCAAAAACGTGCCAAATGTAAAGACCATCAATATTAGGAAGAAACTGCATCAACTAACGAGCAAAATAACCAGCTAATATCATAATGACAGGATCAAGTTCACACACAACAATACTAACCTTAAATTTAAATGGGCTAAATGGTCCAATTAAAAGACACAGACTGGCAAATTGGATAAAAAGTGAAGACCCATCAGTTTGCTGTATTCAGGAGACCCATCTCACGTGCAGAGACACACATAGGCTCAAAATAAAGGGATGGAGGAAGATCTACCAAGCAAATGGAAAACAAAAAAAAAGTGAAGGGTTACAATCCTAGTCTCTGATAAAACAGACTTTAAACCAACAAAGATCAAAAGAGACAAAGAAGGCCATTACATAGTGGTAAAGGGATCAATTCAACAAGAAGAGCTAACTATCCTAAATATATATGCACCCAATACATGAGCACCCAGATTCATAAAGCAAGTCCTTAGAGACTTACAAAGAGACTTAGACTCCCACACTATAATAGTGGGAGACTTTAATACCCCACTGTCAACATTAGACAGATCACTGAAACAGAGAGTTAACAAGGATAGCCAGGAATTGAACTCAGCTCTGCACCAAGCAGACCTAATAGACATCTACAGAACTCTCCACCCCAAATCAACAGAATATACATTCTTCTCAGCACCACATCGCACTTATTCCAAAATTGACCACATAGTTGCAAATAAAGCACTCCTCAGCAAATGTAAAAGAACAGAAAGTATAACAAACTGTCTCTCAGACCACAGTGCAATCAAACTAGAACTCAGGACTAAGAAACTCAATCAAAACCGCTCAACTACATGGAAACTGAACAACCTGCTCCTGAATGACTACTGGGTACATAATGAAATGAAGGCAGAAATAAAGATGTTCTTTGAAACCAATGAGAACAAAGATACAACATACCAGAATCTCTGGGACACATTTAAAGCAGTGTGTAGAGGGAAATTTATAGCACTAAATGCTCACAAGAGAAAGCAGAAAACATCTAAAATTGACACCCTAACATCACAATTAAAAGAACTAGAGAACCAAGAGGAAACACATTCAAAAGCTAGCAGAAGGCAAGAAATAACTAAGATCAGAGCAGAACTGAAGGAGATAGAGACACAAAAAACCCTTCAAAAAATCAATGAATCCAGAAGCTGTTTTTTAAAAAAGATCAACAAAATTGATAGACCACTAGCAAGACTAATAAAGAAGAAAAAAGAGAAGAATCAAATAGATGTAATAAAAAATGATAAAGGGGATATAACCACCGACCCCACAGAAATACAAACTACCATCAGAGAATACTATAAACACTTCTACACAAATAAACTAGAAAACTTAGAAGAAATGGAAAAATTCCTGGACACATCCCTCCCTCCCCAACCAGACTAAACCAAGAAGAAGTTGAATCCCTGAATAGACCAATAGCAGGCTCTGAAATTGAGGCAATAATAGCCTACCAGCCAAAAAAGTCTGGGACCAGATGGATTCACAGCTGAATTCTACCAGAGGTACAAGGAGGAGCTGGTATCATTCCTTCTGAAACTATTCCAATCAATAGAAAAAGAAGAAATCCTCCCCAACTCATTTTATGAGGCCAGCATCATCTTGATACCAAATCCTGGCAGAGACACAACAAAGAAAGAGAATTTTAGACCACTATCCCTGATGAACATCGATGCAAAACTCCTCAATAAAATACTGGCAAACCAAATCCAGCAGCACATCAAAAAGCTTATCCACCATGATCAAGTGGGCTTCATCCCTGAGATGCAAGGCTGTTTCAATATACACAAATCAATAAATGTAATCTAGCATATAAACAGAACCACAGACAAAAACCACATGATTATCTCAATAGATGCAGAAAAGGTCTTTTGAAAAAAATCAGCAGCACTTCATGCTAAAAACTCTCAATAAATTCGGTATTGATGGAATGTATCTCAAAATAATAAGAGCTATTTATGACAAACCCACAGCCAATATCATACTGAATGGACAAAAACTGGAAACATTCCCTTTGAAAACTGGCACAAGACAGGGATGCCCTCTCTCACCACTCCTATTCAGTATAGTGTTAGAAGTTCTGGCCAGGGCAATCAGGCAAGAGGAAGAAATATAGAGTATTCAATTAGGAAAAGAAGAAGTTAAATTGTCCCTGTTTGCAGATGACATGATTGTCTATTTAGAAAACCCCATCATCTTGGCCCCAAATCTCCTTAAGCTGATAAGCAACTTCAGCAAATCTCAGGATACAAAATTAATGTGCAAAAATCACAAGCATTCTTGTACACCAATAACAGACAGAGAGCCAAATCATGAATGAACTCCCATTCACAATTGCTACAAAGAGAATAAAACACCTAGGAATCCAGCTTACATGGGATGTGAAGGACCTCTTTAAGGAGGACTACAAACCACTCCTCAATGAAATAAAAGAGGACACAAACAAATGGAAGAACATTCCATGCTCAAGGACAGGAAGAATCAATATCATGAAAATGGCCATACTGCCCAAGGTAATTTATAGATTCAATGCCATCCCCATTATGCTACCAATGACTTTCTTCACAGAATTGGAAAAAAAAAAAAAAACTACTTTAAAATTCATATGGAACCAAAAAAGAGCCCACATTGCCAAGACAATCCTAAGTCATAAGAACAAAGCTGGATGCATCATGCTACCTGACTTCAAACTATACTACAAGACTACAGTAACCAAAACAGCATGGTACTGGTACCAAAACAGAGATATAGACCAATGGAATAGAACAGAGAGAGCCCTCAGAAACTAATACCTCACATCTACAACCATCTGATCTTTGACAAACCTGACCAAAACAAGAAATGGGGAAAGGATTCCCTATTTAATAAATGCTGCTGGGAAAACTGGCTAGCCATATGTAGAAAGCTGAACCTGGATCCCTTTCTTACTCCTTGTACAAAAATTAATTCAAGATGGATTAGAGACTTAAATGTTAGACCTAAAACCATAAAAACCCTTGAAGAAAACCTAGGTAATACCATTCAGGACATAGCCATGGGCAAGGACTTCATGCCTAAAACACCAAAAGCAAGGGTAACAAAAGCCAAATTCACAAATGGGATCTAATTAAACTAAAGAGCCTCTGCACAGCAAAAGAAACTACCATTAGAGTGAACAGGCAACTTACAGAATGGGAGAAAATTTTTGCAATCTACTCATCTGACAAAGGGCTAATATCCAGAACCTGCAAAGAACTCAAACAAATTTATAAGAAAAAAAACAAACAACCCCATCAAAAAGTGGGCAAAGGATATGAACAGACACTTCTCAAAAGAAGACATTCATACAGCCAACAGACACATGAAAAAATGCTCATCACCACTGGTCATCAGAGAAATGCAAATCAAAACCACAATGAGATACCGTCTCACACCAGTTAGAATGGCAATCATTAAAAAGTAAGGAAACAACAGGTGCTAGAGAGGATGTGGAGAAATAGGAACACTTTTACACTGCTGGTGGGACTGTAAACTAGTTCAACCATCGTGGAAGACAGTGTGGCGATTCCTCAAGGATCTAGAACAAGAAATACCATTTGACCCAGCCATCCCATTACTGGGCATATACCCAAAGGATTATAAATCATGCTGCCATAAAGACACATGCACACGTATGTTTATTGCAGTAGTATTCACAATAGCAAAGACTTGGAACCAACCCAAATGTGCATCAATGACAGACTGGATTAAGAAAATGTGGCACCTTGAAACACTATGAAGCCATAAAAAAAGGATGAGTTCGTGTCCTTTGTAGGGACATGGATGCAGCTAGAAACCATCATTCTCAGCAAACTATCACAAGAACAGAAAACCAAACACAGCATGCTCTCACTCATAGGTGGGAATTGAACAATGAGATCACTTGGACTCGGGAAGGGGAACATCACACACCGGGGCCTGTTGTGGGGTGAGGGCATGGGGGAGGGATAGCATTAGGAGATATACCTAATGTAAATGATGAGTTATTGGGTGCAGCACACCAACATGGCACATGTATACATATGTAACAAACCTGCACGTTGTGCACATGTACCCTAGAACTTAAAGTATAATAAAAAAATAAAAATTAAAGAAAAATAAAAAATATATAAATTTAAAAAAGCATGTGATTGTGTAAGATTTGTCATGTTGTCTTATATACCTTTAGAATATCTCACCCTGTTTCTGCTGATCTGTGCTGATTGGATTTCTATACATTAGTTTGCACTTATATCCTCTATTATACATTCTAGAATTTTGTTTAAATGAAATGATCGATATAGTCGTTTTTTTTCCCCTCTGATCTAATTCACTCACCAAATTTATTTTGAAATCCATGCATTTTATTGTGTGGCTATGTGGGAACTTATTTATTCATTTACTTGCTGATAGCCATTTGGTTTATTTTAGACAGGGTCTTCTTGTGTCACCCAGACTGGAGTGCAGTGATGTGATCACAGCTCACTGCAGCCTCAACTACCTGGGCTCAAGTGATCCTCCTACCTCAGCCTTCTGAGTACCTGGGACTACAGGCATGCACCACGCCTCCTGGTTAATTTTTATATATTTGGACTAAAGTAATCCACCCTCCTCGACTTCCCAAAGTTCTGGGATTACAGACATTAGCCACCATACCTATCCTTGTTTTCATTTTTAAAATGTGTTTTAATATGTAGATGTCTTTTCTTAATTTTAAAAAAATCTTGCTTTTAGGTGAGATGTTTATATCACTTATGTTTAGTGTGACTACTGATAGTTAAGTTTAAATCTATCATTCTATTTGTTTTCTATTTGTCTCATCTATTACTTTTCCATTTTCTTTTTTTCCTTCCTTTTTCTTCATCTACCTTTTTTTGGGTTAATTCATTGTTTTTTAAAATAATGATATTTTATTTTCTTTGTTGGCTTATGTGTTATAACTTATTGGTGTGTGATTTTATAATCACAACCTACCTTATATTAATATTATATTACTTTATGTATAGAATATGAATTTTACAGTTTATTTCTTCCCTCCCAGGTTTTATGTACTTGTTATTGTACATTTTACTTCCTCATATGTCACAGCCTCACACTGCATTGTTACTTAGTTTAACAGTTAATAATCATTTGAATACATTTAAAGAATAAGAAAAATTTTTACATCTTTGTACATGTAAATTACATATAGTGTTTTCCTTCTGTAGATATATTTCTATCTATCTGGTATCATTTTTTCCTTTTTGCAGTGAAGATCTACTATTGAGTTCTATAAGTATTCATGTTTCCATAAAAACAGTTTTTATTTTTGCACGATGTTTTATTTGGGTGTAGAACTGCCGGTTGAGCACTTTTTCTTCCACTACTTTAAAGCTGTTGCTCCATTTTCATCTCTCTTGAATTATTTCTTATGAAGAATCTCCTATCATTTTATTTCTTTGTATGTATTCTATGTTTTTTTAAATTAATATTTTCTTTCCCTCTTCCTCTCCCTCTTTTACTAATTTGATTATCATGTGTCTTGGTGTAATTTTCTTCATATTTCTTGGACTTGAGCTTCTTGAATCTAAATTTTATATTTTCCAACAAATTTTATAAAATTGGCCGTTATTTCTTCAAACATGTTTGTTATTCTTCATCTTCCTCTCCTTCAAAAATACCAATAATATGTATGTTGGGTGACATGAAGTTGTGCTGCTGCTCACTAATACTCTGTTCTTTCTTCCCCCTCTCCCCTGTGGTTTAATTTTAATAGTTTCTTATGGTATTTTTCAGTTCACTTATCACTTTTTTAGCAATGTCTAATCTGCCATTAATCCCTTCTAGTATATATTTTTTATCTCAGAGAGTATAGTTTACATATCTTGAGGTCTGAATTTTTATATCTTACATGTCTCCATTTTGCAGGTTTAATCTTTCCTCTAGCTTATTAAACATATGAAACATAGTAATAATACTGTTTCAGTGACTCTGTCTACTAAGTCTTTCATCTGGATCAGTTTGGTTGATGTTTCTCCTCATTATGAGTAGTATTTTGTAGTTTCTTTGCATGCCTGATAATTTTTTTGAGTATATGTTAGACATTAAGAATTATACATTAAAAATTAGGCACTGGGTTTGTTGGCATTGTTTTTGTATTTCCATAAATATTCTTGAACTTTGCTCTGCAATGCAGTTAAGTTACATGGAAACTTTGAATTTTTCAAGTCTAACTTTTAAGCTGTATCAGGCAGGTCTAGGGTAGCATGCAGTGTAGGACTAATTGATCTACACTACTGAGGCAATTCCCTTATGAGTTGTCAGCCAATTGCCCCTTGAACTATGAGATGTTCTTGGATGGCTTGGGAACAAAACCTATTTCTGGCCCTGTATGAACTATGGATACTGTTCCTTCTAATGTTTTAGTTTTACAGTGTTCTCTTTTATTCACTTCCCCAAATTCAGGTGCATGTGCTGATCCTTACTGCGTGTGCTAATTACCACCCTGCTCAATACTCAGAAATACTTTCTGATATCTGTTGAGCTTTCTATGTAGCTATCACATGGTTTAGATATTTGTCCTGTCTGAATCTCATATCGAAATGTGATTCCCAATTTTGGAAGTGGGTCCTTGTGGGAGATGTTTAGTTCACAGGGGAAGATTGCTCATGGATGGCTTAGTACCCCCTACATGGTAATGAGTGAGTTCATGCAAGATCTGGTTATTGGAAACCGTATGGCACTCCCTCCCTCTCAGCTTGTCCCTGCTCTGGTCATGTGATTTACTGGCTTCTCTTTTGCCTTTTACCATGACTCTAAGCTTCCTGAGGCCCTCACCAGAAGCAAATGCAAGCACCATGTTTTCTACAGAGTCTGCAGAACCATGAGCAAAGGTAAAACTCTTTTCCTTATAAATTACCCAGTCTCAGTTATTTATTTATAGCAATGCAAAGATGGATGAACACAGCTGTGTCCTGTGAACTCTAACTTCCTTGAGCTCTTTCAGTTCTTTTTCTTCAACTTGAGAAGTTCACTAGGCTATTCCTGATTTTTCCTTCCCTGCTCCTCGGCTGAAGACTACATTAATGTGGTAAGCTGGGGCAGCCATTGAACTCACCTTGTTTATTCATCAACCCTCAGGGTTCATTTTCTTTATTACCTATTCCCAATCTTGAGAGCTGTTGTTTCAAACTTTTTTTGTTTTTTAGTGTAGTTGTTTCATGCAGGTGGGTATATCTGATTTACCTTACTTCACTTAAGTCAGAAGTGATACACCATACATATTTTTTTTTTTCTTTTCTAGATGAAGTCTTGTTTTGTCACCCAAGCTGGAGGGCAGTGGTGCCGTCTTGGCTCACTGCAACCTCCACCTCCTGGGTTCAAGCGATTATCCTGCCTCAGCCTCCCAAGTAGCTGGGATTACAGGTGCATGCCACCACACCTGGCTAATATTTGTATTTTTAGTAGAGACAAGGGTTCACCATGTTGGCCAGGCTGGTCTCGAACTCCTGACTTCAAGGGATCTGCCTGCATTGGCCTCCCAAAGTGCTGGGATTACAGGACTTACATACTATTTTAAAGAACAAAATTACCTCACTTTAATGAATCTTCTATTAAGCAATATTTAATTGTTTTTTTCTCTATTTTCTTATACAAATAGTATCAGGATTATAATTTTCTACATACACTTTGTATTGAAGATACTTTCAGACTTGTTCTTTTCACTTCTCATTTAAATTGTGATCTTTATTATAATGTGTTGTGGTAAAAGTATAGAATTTTGAGAAGGTTTTTTATGAGGGTTTCCCCTGTTATGTACTTCATATAAAAGGTAAAATTGTAAAAGTTCCAAGCTTCTAGGGAATTACCAAGATAATTTTTCCCTGTATTAATGTTAGAAGAAAGCCCTAGTTTGCAACCAGAAAATAATTGAACAAGAGAAATATATTACTCTTTAAGTGAATGAGAGAATTACATTTTTATTAGAAAACATCTTCAATATGCTAAAATTATGTGAAATATTCCTTTTCTAAGAGATTGTTCGTACAATGTAAAGACATCTTAGAGACATATATTCTAATTTTATTTTACACATGTAACAACAATACTCAGAGATAACACAAGTCACAGTTCTGTGTCTTAAGATTTTGTTTTCCTTTTCTTCTTTAGCATGAAGTTGAATTTTTAAAGTTAAAGGGCACAAACTATCTTCTTGATTCAGAGACTAAGAATAAAAAATACAGCCAATACTTTTATTATATTCAACAGTCTGTGAGCGGTGAACAAGACATGTGAGGTTGTTGTGGAAAGAATCTTCTAGCAATCAAGGGCAATTTAATAGCAAAAATTTTGAGATCAATTTAATTATAATATCACAAAACTTGTTCCAGTAACTAGGAAATGTAAGATATAGGTTCTGAGTGAATAAAAATAATTTTTAGATACTTTGAAATTTGGCTAATTTTTAAAGCCAGAATTTTTCTCTTTTTAAAGTTTTATCAGAGATTTAGCATCATGGTAAAGAATGTGGGCTCTGGATTTTGGACTGTGTGGATTCACATCTTGAATCTTCAAATTACTCATCTGTGCTTCACTGTCTCATCTATAAAATTGAGGATTATAATAATGCTTATCTTATATGGATGTTATGAGGATTAAATGCATTACTAGACATAAAACATTCAGAAGAGTGACTGGTAGATTGAAGAGCTAGATAAATGTTAGCTATTAGCCATTAGCCCTGAGTTTTCCATTAACTATCTGTCTTGATAAGTAACTGGAGAATGTTCTTTAAATTCTTTCAGTCTCTGACTTCTCATTTGTACAGTAATGTGGTTTTATGTTTGCAAGTAGATTCTATCTTAAGTGCCAACTCTGATTGATTAGCATTAGGTACCTCGATCATAGTATTTGGAAAAATTGTGTTTGCCTGGGTAGAAAAAAAAAATATATAGCATCAATTAGCTCTGTCTGCAATGGGTTCAGCAGACAGAGTAGTAGCATGCACACACACATACGCATAAACATAAAACATGTATTGCATATTTGCACAACATTATATGTATGTGTGTGTATGTATATGCTATATCTTGTGCCTTTCAGCTTCAAAATAATAAAGCTCTTTTTCAAAATAATTTAGCTCTTTTTAAAAGAGTTAAACTCTTAATTACTGTTGCGATGGCATTTGCGATATTATCGAGCTTCCAAACACCCAACTCTATTCCTACATTTGGGACATTTTTCTCTTGAATGGCTAGGCCTACATTCCTTTGTAGAGACTGAATTTGTTCCATACTCGCGATTCCATCTTTCTTTGCAGCTGATGTATGGATATGTACCCTAACTTCTACTAATGTGATGTTCCTGCCTGAGATTTAAACACTGCACATTAAAAGGAAGAAAATAGACTGGATCCATGTTCATGAAGGTGGAACTAAGGTAAAGTTTGTGCATTCAGTGTCTTCATCTCCAGACTAACCCTGTGGAATGATTTTATATTTATTTGTGACAGGGTAGCTGTCATGTGTAATTGTCCAATCTCCTAAATAGTCTGTCAGCTGTCTTCTACCATGTGACTTAGTCACTTCTGTTCCTAAGTCAGCTTTTACTGGTTTTGACTGCTTACCCCAAGAAGCACAATTGTATCTAGAATTACACAGTCTCTCTCTGTTAACACTTATCATGTACCTACTCCCTGTTAGGCACTGTATGACTTTAGCATACTAAACTTTCATTGAATATTGATATTTAAATAACATAACACAAATGAGATATAAACAGCTCTTTGTACAAAGACAAATATCATAAGAAAAACATATCTAAAAGGCAAAAGGAATAGGGAATATAATTTTTTCTTCACTTTATGTGTGAATAGCGAGAAATCATACCTTACCTATTATTATAATTCATTTGGGCAGCTATCACAGAATATCATAAATTTGGTGGGTTATAAACATGAAATATTGATTTCTCACAGTTCTGGAGGCTGGCATGTCCAAGATAAAGACACTGGCAGATCCTGTGTCTGGCAAGGACCCGTTTCATAAATGGGGCTCTTGATGTATCTTCACATGGTGGAAGGGGCAAGATCTCTCTCAGGATTCTTTTATAAGGGCACTAATTTCATTCATGATGGTTCTAACCCCATGATCTAAACACATCCCAAAGGAACTGCTTCCTAATATTAGGGGTTAGAATTTTAACATATGAATTTATGAATTTTGGGAGGGCAGATACATTCACACCATAGCACGTGTCCTTTACAATCCAGTAAATATCTATTCCTACTTTAAAATTTTTTTGGGGATTCTCCATTCTTTCCTTTATTTGATATGCACTTAGTATATTGATTATATCAGTCACTGAATGATTACCATTGATTTCCTATACAAAGTGTCTTCTATTTATTTACTTGTTATGAATACTAAACTAAATAATAAAACCTGTGATGCTGAAGACCATTTTTTAAACAACTTTATTATAAAAAACTTCATAAAACAAAGACATTTTAAGAGTGATGAAGGATTGTGTTAGTGATTATTGGAAGCGTTAGCTTTGCTGATGGGTTTTTCAAAGCAATTAATTGCCATGAACACTCAAAATATTAAAGATGTATATATTTAGTGATACAGCAATACTATGGAGTTAAGTCATAGTGTATATCACACATGTATCAAAAGTGTCTGTATTGGCCAGGTGCAGTGGCTCATGCCTGTAATCCCAACACTTTGGGAAGCCAAATTGGGCAGATCACCTGAGGTCAGGAGTTTGAGACCAATCTGGCCAATAGGGTGAAACCCCATCTCTAGTGAAAATACAAAAAATTAGCTGGGTGTGGTGCCGCATGCCTGTAATCCCAGCTACTTGGGAGGCTGAGGCAGGAGAATCACTTGAACCTAGGAGGCAGAGGTTGCAGTGAGCTGAGGTCATGCCACTGCACTCTAGAATGGGTGACAGAGCAAGACTCCATTAAAAAAAAAAAAAAAAAAAAAAAAGTATCTGTGTTGTTTGTCAGTAGTTTTCATTGACTTCCCAGCTTTTTCATACAGGAAAAAATATTTTGAAAGGCAGCTCTTCTTACTACTATACTACCATTGCCAGTAGAAAAGAGTATTTCTGACACTGAAGAGCCTATCTTTTCAGTGATTGTGGTGATTGACCCCCTAATACACATTGCACCCCAAATAAAAAGTCTAACTGGTAATGTAATCCAATCCCCCTATTTTATAAATTACCCAGGCTAGGGGATTCTGTTATAGCAGCACAAAACAGATGCCAAACTGCAGATAAAGCAATCTACCAAAAGCTATAAATAGAAAGGAGCAACAAAAAACGAGTTAAGTCCTGACATACCAAGCTTGACACTTCCCAAATTCTTAACCTCTTGTTACATGAAATAATACATTGTTTAAACCATTTTAATTCAGGGTGCAATGTTACTTGGCAGCCAGTCTTCCTAACTTTTATAAACCCAATGCAAATTGTATTGCATTGAGATATTACATTTTAATAGTTTGAGCTTGCATTTTAGAATAACCTGGTTTATCACGTAATCTTCAATATATTATCTAAATATTTACCTCATGTATGAATGGGAAATAATTACAGGCCTTAATGTATGGGGTTTTTATAAGGGTTGCACAGGAAAGTTTATGCAAAATAAACATTTCATTTGTTTTATGTTTGACTATCCCCCCCAATATATTCATTTATTAATCCCTAGAGTTTTATTAATTTCAGTGATGTTTCATGAGGACTAATTGGGGTTTTGTTGATTTTTCTCTATGGTTTCCAAGTTCATTGGTGTATGTTTTGAATGTATTACTTCTTTTCTTTGACTTGCTTTGGCTTAAATTACTCTTCTTTCTCTAGTTTCCTAAAACAGAAGCTTAGATTAGTAATTGTAGAACTTTCTTCTTTTCTGGTATATGCATTTAATGCTATAACTTTTTCACTAAGCACTGTTTTTGCTGCATACTCCAAGTTTGATAAGTCCTGTTTTTATTTTGAGAGTGATTCTTTGACCCATGTGTTATTTTAAAAATATGCTTTGAATTTCAAAATATGAAGGATCTTCTCATTACCTGTGATTAATTTCTATTTTAATTCCATTGTAGTCTAAGCATACTTCATACGGTTTCAAATTTTTAAAACACGTGAAAGTGTGTTTAATGCCCCCAGATGTGATCTGTCTTGGTAAACGTTCTATGTGAGCTGGAGAGGAATGTATTCTGTTGCTAGATAGATTATTTTATAAAAGTTAATTAGATCAATCTGATTAATATTGCTGCTCAGGTCATCTGTATTCATATTGATTTTCTACCTACTTGATCCATCTGTCACTGACATAGAGATGTATGTAGCCTCCAACTATGATGATGGATTTGTTTATTTTTCTCTTTTATTCTATTTGTTGCCTCATGTCATTTGATTTTTTTGGTAGGTCATACATGCTAGGAGTATTATATTTCTTTGAGAAGTGACCCTTTTATCATTATGTAGTACTTTTCATTTTCTCTGTTAATCTCCCTTGATCTAAAATCTGCTTTTCCTGAAATTAACAGAGTTACTCCAACTTTCTTTTTGATTAGTTAGCATGGTTTATCTTTTGTAGCGTTAGTGTGATAGATCTTTCACCATCTCTTCTAACCTGAGTTTTTGTATTTACACTGTACTTCCTGCATAAAACATGTAGTTTGGTGTTTTTGTTTTGTTTTTAATTTCATTTTTACAATTACTGTTTGTTATTTAGATCATTTACATTTAAAGTAATTATTGATATAAATGAATTAATATCTATCCTCCTTGCAACTATTTTCCATTCATTGGGTTTTATTCCATTTTATTTCCCTCTTTTTTCTTCCCTTTCTAGTTTTAATTGAACATTTTATATAATTCCATCACTAAATTTAGCATTATCATTGTACATTGTTTAAAAAGTTTCACTGGATGCCCTATAGTTGATAATATGCATTTTTAACTACCTAGATCTACCTTTAAATAACACTATATTGCTTCCCATGTAGGGTAGATATCAATTCTTCCTTTCTGTCCCTTGTGACATGGCTGTCATTCATTTCACTTTTCTACATGCCAATACAGCACTACCATTATTGCTTTAAACAGTTATCTCTTTGATCAATTAAGATTTAAAAAATAAAATATTTCATTTTACTTCCACTTGTTTATTTTCCAATGGTCTTTATTTTTCTTTGTATACAAAGATCCATGTTTCCGACCTATACAATTTTTTGCTACTACCTGAAAAACTTCCTTTAACATTTTGTGAGGCAAGTCTACTGGGAATAATTTTGTTTTTGAGTTTTTGTCCAAGAACAACTATGTTTTCTTAACTTTTAGAAGATTATTTTGGCCGGGCGCGGTGGCTCAAGCCTGTAATCCCAGCACTTTGGGAGGCCGAGACGGGCGGATCACGAGGTCAGGAGATCGAGACCATCCTGGCTAACACGGTGAAACCCCGTCTCTACTAAAGAAATACAAAAACTTAGCCGGGCGATGTGGCGGGCGCCTGTAGTCCCAGCTACTTGGGAGGCTGAGGCGAGAGAATGGCGTAAACCCGGGAGGAGGAACTTGCAGTGAGCTGAGATCCGGCCACTGCACTCCAGCCTGGGAGACAGAGCAAGACTCCGTCTCAAAAAAAAAAAACAAAAAACAGAAGATTATTTTATTGGATACAGAATTAGGTTGGTGGGTTTTTATTTTCTATTTCTGGTGGTATTCCTATTACACCTTTTGTAAGTGTTCAACCGTTCTTATAAACTATGTTCTGCTATTTTTATTCTTTCTTCTTTGTGCATTTCCATCTGGGGAATTTCTACTGCTATATCTTCAAGCTCACTGAATCTTCTCCTAGTTGTGTCCATTATAACAATGAGCCTATAAAAGGGCATCCTTCATTTGTTACATTGCTTAATTTCTAGCATTTTCTTTTGTCTATTTCTTATAATTTTCATTTTTTTAATACTTACATCTTCCTCCTGCATTTGCATGTTGTCTACATTTTCCAGTGGAGTCCTTGTCATTATTAGTCATAGTCATTTAGTTTATTTTGTGTAGATTTTGATTTTTATATTATTTTATTTTGTAGTAATTCATTTTTACTATGTTTGACAAAATTACTGGTCTATAGCAGATTAAAAATTTAAAGAAAAAGCTGCCTCTTCAGCATAGGTAGTTTAGTGTCACTGGACTAAAATCATAGTCATTTTTAAATTCTTGTCTGATAATTCCAACATGTGTGTCATATCTGAGCCTGGTTCTGATTCTTGCTTTGTCTCTTCAGGCTACGCATTTTTTGCCTTTTGAAATGTCTTACAATTTATAATTTTGTTGTTGAAAACTAGACATTATATATCAGGTAACAGGAGATGAGGTAAACAGACATTAAATGTGAAGTTTCATGTTAATCTAGTGAGAAATTAAACTGTCTTTATGTTTGCTGGGGCTGTTGGTGCCACGGGCTTCAAATTCCTCTAGTACACTTGTTTTGTCTCCCCTGTTGTCTTGGGCCTTCCCTAAGAACTCCTCTTTAGATAGAATTTATGTCATGCAACCCTTTTAGCTATAATCAACAGTTACTACTGGAGCCTTTTTGATGTGCTAGAAAAGTATGGGGTAGGGAAAATATTTAGTAATTTTATGATTAAATCCCATTCTTATTATTTTCATTTTTTTTCTGCTTAACATTATTCACCTCCTCCGACTTTCACAAGAATTTCTACAGAAGTATAAATTTACTTCCAATCTGCCTACTCCCGTCTCTGGCTGACAGGTCCCAAAGCTATATCCTTGAAACTCTGGCTTCTGTTGACTATTCATTTCCTCCCTTAGATGAGACAGGAAGACTAGATGGGGCTGAAATGGAAATGGAAGAAATGCCCTTCCCCCAAATGGGATAAAGCTCTGGTAAACTATTTTCCCCTGGCGGGCAGACCTTTGTTATGTAGAAGACTCTGCATATATGTAACAAATATTATTTTTTTCTTCCTTACCCCTGCCAGAGTCATGAAGGGTTTGTTCTTAAATCTTCACCATGAGAACCTCGTGAGGTTTCTGGTGGTAAAGCCCATGGAAGTGTGCAGTCTCTCTAACATTATGATCTCAGGAGTTTTTAATTGAACTTTATCCTCCAGCAATCTGTTAAAAATATCATTAAGAGTTTCACCAGTTTATGGCTTCAACTTCTGTTCAGTTAAGCAGATCTCAACTTTGACTCTCGGGATGCATCCAGTCAAAATCTGGAGAAATAGGTGTCTCTCCAAATTTTCTGGTGGCTCTTTGCCTTGCAACCTCAATTCTCTTATGGATCCATAAAAATATTTAACTTTCAGTATCTCCAGCTTTTTCTGGTAAGGGCAAAACTGATGACTTCCAAACTTTTTGCATGTTGAAACTGAAAACTAAAATCTCAGGTATTTTCATGTTGATATTTCCTGGTGGGATGTGGGGAAATACAGTAACATCACAGAAAGACATCCCACAAATTTGGGTGGACTCAGACAAGAATATCAGTAGTGATCTACAATGTGCTGTGGAGTTTATCAGAGACTTCATCTGATAAATATAACTAGAAGACTTTAATGAATAAATATCAAACCTGGTTTTTTCTATTGTATTCATTGGGTCTTCTGAATCAAGGTTCAGAGCAAAAGTCAATTTTGTTCTTTTGTTTTCCCAGAAGGTGTCTCCTGAAAAAGCATTACCTGAGCAATAAAATTATATTTGAGTTTGTTTTACATAGGTAAGGACCTGTACTATTGTGTTTGAGTCATAGAAGAATGAGGCCTCTAGAACTATCTTGAACAACTCTTATTTTATAGATGGGAAGATTAAAGTTCATTGAAGGGTAGAGATATGTCTAAAGTCACATAGCTAGATATCAGCAGAAGTATAACCAGAGACCTGTGAGTTCTGCTAATCATTGTCAAAATAATAGTTTTCAAAAATTAATAGACTTGCAGTCAATAAAAACAATTTCCAATATCACATGAAGCAAATTATATATCTCATTTGGCAAATCCAGAAACATGTTCATATAGTAAAATTTCTGAGAAGCTTGACATTTAATTGTCCTCAGAATCATTTTTATTAATTGTTTTTATTTTTTTGTCATGTTACTGGAAAGGAGTCCTGATTCAGACCCCAAGAGAGGATTGTTGGACCTCATGCCAGAAAGAATTCTGGGCAAGTCCGTAAAGTGAAAGCAAGTTTATTAAGAAAGTAAAGGAATAAAGAAAGGCTACTGCATAGGCAGAGCAGCCCTGAGGGCTGCTGTTTGGCTATTTTTATAGTTATTTCTTGATTATATGCCAAACAAGGGGTGGACTATTCATGAGTTTTCCCAGAAAGAGGTGAGTAATTCAAGAAACTGGGGGCTCCTCCCACTTTTAGACCATATGGGGTAACTTCCTGACATTGCCATGGCATTTGTAAACTGTCTTGGCACTGGTGCGAGTGTCTTTTAGCATGCTAATGCATTATAATTAGTGTATAATGAGCAGTGAGGACAACTGGAGGTCACTTTCATTCCCATCTTGGTTTTGATGGGATTTGGCTGGCTTTTTTACCTTATGCTGTTTTATCAGCAAGGTCTTTATAATCTGTATCTTGTGCACACATCCTATCTCATCCTTTGACTAAGAATGCCTTAATGGACTGGGGGTGGTGGCTCACGCCTGTCATCTCAGCACTTTGGGAGGCTGAGGCGGGTGGATCGCAAGATCAGGAGTTCGAGACCAGCCTGGCCAATATGGTGAAACCCCGTCTCTACTAAAAATCCAAAAAAAAAAAAAAAATATTAGCCAGACGTCGTGGCGGGCACCTGTAGTCCCAGCTACTCAGGAGGCTGAGGCAGGAGAATGGCCTGAACCCAGGAGGCGGAGCTTGCAGTGAGCGGAGACCGTGCCACTGCACTCCAGCCTGTTTGACAGAGCAAGACTCCATCCTGGGAATGCAGCACAGTAGGTCTCTGCCTTATTTTACTCAGACCCTATTCAAGATGGAGTCACACTCATTCAAACACCTCTGATGATAACAACTATCGACATCTTAGAAACTGTTGTTTCATGAAACTGCTTTGAAACATGTCTCTTACTCCCTCCTACCCTCGCTCTCTGTGCCCCTCTCTCTTCACTTTTTCCCTTATTTGTGTTTATCTCCTAGGTTACATACTTCTCATTGTTAGAAATCATGGATGCTATTGTTTTTTCTCTTCCTACACTATCCACCCTCAATTTCCACTTGTGAAAACTGCCTAAAACATGCATAACACAAAACACTTGGCAAAAATTTAAACATAATTGATTGACATTTGGATCAAGTTCAACGTTATCTTTTCAAACCTCTGGGGTCTGTCCTACTGTTTTGCCTCTCTGAAGTTTTCTTTCTTTTTCCTTTTTATCTATTTGCTATTTTTACAGCTTCCTCCTCTTCTTCTTTTTTATTTTGTAAATAATCAGGCTCGACCCTTTATTTTAGATGTCTTGTAGCTCACTTTCTTGCCTGAAAACTGGAGAGCACATGAGGTTTGGGTCTGGTTTCTGAAAATCGGGCTACTGATGAGGAAGCATTCTTGACAGCAGTGTGCCGCTTTCTGTCATTTTCTCTGATGACTTTGCCCACAGGCAAGTGTCCTTTAGCAAAATGACTGGAATAAGTGGTGCATTTTCCGGGACACTCTTCCATCTTGTACATCAGCAGAAAATCACAGCAGTGGTCTCAATGGACAATGGTAAAAACAAGACAGAAACTGCTATTATAAATGTGAAAAGTCAATTTGAATGTCAGCAGCTGAGGTAGAGGAGGCAAGCTGAAAGGAACTGCAGTCTGAGAAAACGAAGAAACTGTACTGCATCTTGCTCAAGCTTAAAGCCTTCCACTCAAGCCATATTTGAGCATATTACAAATGACTTGCATGGTACTTGGTCCCAGGGTTGCTTGGTTTCCTGTAGGGAACTTACACTTGTGGTTGGGAGTATACAGTGCCCCAAAACACAGAGTTCATCACAGACAGAGTTAATTACTGAAGTTACCTTGAGAAGTGTCATTTTCTCTTAGAAATCATTTGCTCTTGAATCTAAAGGCGTGAGCCTGATACTTATGGAAAACTTGAAAGTGATTGATTTTGAACAATTTGGCATTTGGGAAAATCTCTTTCCCTACAGCTATCCTCCAATAATCGGCATGATTTTCTAAAGGGTTTTATGGAAAGATCCAATTATTGATATATTAATAGGGGTTATTTGAATAAAGGGGGCAGCATTTAAGTAACTTAGGGCTTTTCAGAGCTTAAATATGCAAATGAGCATTAGAAATTTTTAAGACAGAACTGTAGTATACAGTATATATAGAAACAAAGTATTTGATCATGGAGTTCTTATTTTTTTAATTAAATTTAATTTTACAAAGGGATACACACATTGTTAAATTCAAACAATGTAGCATAATAGAGTAAAAAGTAAAATTCTTTCTAATTTACTCAGTTCCTGTAAACCAACTCCTCTTCCCAGAAATAACCTCAGTGAAAAATTTTGTGTGTTTCTTTCCGAGTTTTGCTTCTTTGCTAGATACTGACAAATTGCCCTCAAAAGAGATTTTTGCCAATTATTCTCCCACTAGTAGTATAACAAGATATTTGTTTCCCTATGTCATGCCACGCCAGATAGCATCAATTACTTACATTTTTCGGCAATCTCAAGGGTAAAAATATCTATTTCAAAAGGCAACCTCTAACATTTATTTTATTATTGTTTACAATAAATCAGTATGGAGAACCTAAATATCTATCAATAAAGAGATAACTAATTACATTATAGATGCATTTATGCTTCGTAGTGGTTTGAGAAACATAAAAGATATATATGTGATAATAGAAAATGGCTACTATAAAAAGATTTCTATGACCTAGTGTAAAAGGAAAAAACATTTGCTTCCCTTAGAAAAATAAGAACAGCTATCGTTACCCCAAATCCAGAAATCTCAGTGATATGTACCTATATATATATATATATATATACATGCATAATTATTCATAGATAAAAGTCCAGAGGCATAAATCCCACACTTGAAAAAGTAGTTATCTTTGGGGAAGAAATGTAGAATTTGTAATTTTGAATGAGCGTTTTTTTCTGTACGTGAAATAATATAAAATTATTAATATATTTAACTGCTATTCTAATTTTTTTAATTTCTCAATTATCAGTGAAGTTGATGCCTTAGCATTTCTTATTCTGTGATTAGCCTTTATATGCAGTGCTCCTTTTCCCACTGGACCTTTTTTCTCTAAGATTTTTGTCTTTGGTCTTAGGGATGTTCAGAAGTTTTTTTGTTTTTTGTTTTTTTTTCTATTTTACATATTTGCCTTTAACTTTGTTTATGTGTATTTTACTGTACAAATGTTTAAATCTGAAGTGTAGTAATATTTTTACTTTTTTTTTTTTTTTCTGCAGACAGAGTTTCACTCTTATTTCCTAGGCTGGAGTGCAATGGTGCGATCTCGGCTCACTGCAACCTCCACCTCCCAAGGTTCATGCAATTCCCCTGCCTCAGCCTCCCGAGTAGTGGGATTACAGGCATGTGCCACCACGGCTGGCTAATTTTTTTGTATTTAGTAGAGACACAATTTCACCATGTTAGTCAGGCTGGTCATGAAATCCTGACCTCAGGTGATCCACCCCGCTTGGCCTCCCAAAGTGCTGGGATTCTAGAACTGTGCCACCGTGTCTGGCCTATTTTTACTTTTTATGGCTTCTTATTTCATGTTTTAGAAAAACCTTTGTTTTGCAAGATTATAAAAAATTCTAATTTTTTATTCTTATAACTTTATAGTTTTAAAAATATATACATTCATAATCTACTTGGGATGACTCTTATGTCAATGTGAGAAGACAATCTAATTTAATTTTGACCTCTTTCGCTCCTTCATGTATCCAAATGAATAAAACCCCTTTTCCCCCACAGAGTGCATGAAGCACTATTATTAATACAGCAGTTTGGGAAATACTCTCCAAGCCTCCAGTAATTCATAATTTGGGGCTCTGATCCATGAATATTCTTCATAAATGGCCATGTATCCAGGAAAATAGTTCAGGTTTTTCATTCAGTTTCCTACAGATGTCTATTAAAACTCTGGGAAACATAAATTTTAAAAATCAAAATCCATGGTTCAAACCTGCAATTATTCTATAACTGCCTCCACAAACTTGCCTCCCCGTGAAGACTGTGGAAACTCCTCTTCCAAACTTAAATAGCCTTTAAATCTTGAGAGGTTTCTTTTCCTTTAAGTTCACTTAAAAAAAACTTATTTAATCTTCACAGAAATATTAATACTTTAAGTTAGGGTTTATTATACATTACATAACTGAATAGAAGAAGGCTTTCCTGTTCCCAGCAATAACTGGAAGAGTCAGTTTTTAAACACAAGCTATCTTCCTGCTCCCCCATCTCTCTACCTGTCTGTACTTATTTCATTGACCACAAAGCTTGCATATCTGTAAAATTGTAGGTTCTTTGTGTTGATTGGTTCTGTGATTCTTACTTTTGTCCAAGGTGAATGCAAATACTTTCAACCAATTTAACCAATGTTTACAGTCCATATTAACTAGTTTGGATGAGTAAGAATGATCATATAAAACAATTGGAAATAAGAAACATTATATGTATGTATCATTTATATAGACATAGATAAATATTCACTTCAAACCACATGTCAAAAGTTCCATGAAACTGCATATGTAAATTTATTTCTGAATAACTTTTTAGTAACTGTAAAATTTTCCATTCCAGTATGCACAAAATTTGATTTACTTGAGTACAGTTAGAGAAAAATGAAACTAGTTGTTAATAGGGAAGGAAGATAAAGCAAATGTCTCAAAAACAAAACTTTTACAAAAGCCTTGCCAAAGCTGAAGGAAGATGAGAAAAATAAATTTAGGTCTTAGATGAGTTCTCTGTGACCAGTTTTTGTGAGAAGGGAAATAATTGAACCAAATCAAAGGAAGTAATAGAGGAAGCCTTGCAGGGCTGAACTTAGGACCCACCAAGAACTTGAGGAACAAGAGTGAAGTACTCTCTGGTCATAAAACAAAAAGATCCTGAGGATAAGGCAAACAAATATGCCTCATATCTTCATCAGTAGGTGTTTATCTTCAATAAGTACAAAAAATTATATGGACTTTCTGAAATTGTAGGGAAATCATAAAAAGCTTCTAATGAGCCAAGATATAACAGTTAGAAATGGATAGTACTCCACCCACTATTCTTTGCAAAAAGAATTTAAAATTGTTGACTTTTTCTTACTTATATATATATTTTTATGTCTTACAAAGCTGTTTTATTATTTTGCTGTTGGGAAGACTGATTTATTTACAAAGGTTTTCCGTAGGTTAACCATACGTATTGCCTCTCTTAATCCTATTTTCCCCATAAGATTTTAAATTCTTTAATGTCAAATTGTCCTGCCATGGTGGCTGTCAGAAATCTGACCCCCAGAGTTGGGGGGAGCCTCTTTCGAATCTAGTTCCAAGTGGTATCTTACCAGGGAATAGAGAAAAATGAGACTGGAAAAATAGGCTGGAGCAAGTCTATGTGCCAATTGTATCTTCTTACCCTTTAACATATAATTAGATCTGGCAGGCATATGGCAAATGCTTTTTCTGTGTACTTTGTGCACACAATACTCAAAACCATTTCCAAATGGTGATTTCTGGTCCCTCCTTTCTGGCCCACCAGTGGTCCGTGTTCTGTGAGTGTCCTGTGTAATTCTGACCCCTAGTGGCTGAGGAGGCTAGACCTAAGACACATTTCAATAAACATTTTTCGTAAGAAGTCATGCACTAAACTGCTAACCTATTTAATTTTCTTTTTAATTTTAATTTTTGCATCTAAATCTGACTTGAAGTCAACTCCATTCCCCCACTGTTTCCTGATTCAGTGTACCTCTTACTCTATCCATCATGCAATAGACAACCATGAAATCCAAAGCTGCTTTTCTTTCTGGTTGATAGGAATGGGATGTAAGGTTTAATATGAGGGAGAATGGTATAGGTCTCATACCCAATTAAAAGGTCATCCTCCTTTATAGGAGGCTGAAAATAAAAACTACATTATGAAACCAGAAGTCCAACTTGTGTCATATATATTTCCCAAGATTTTCCAATTTGAGCTCAGGGAAAACTATTGTTTTCACTAGATGTATTCTGATAATTACACTTTGTATCTAGAAATCTTCTGTCAAAATCCAAATATTTCACATGGGTTGCATTAATATCTAATATCAAGTAAGTACCTAATAACACAAGATAGTTGATAGATTAAAATGATTAAGCCAGAGACTGGAAAAAAATGCACATAGACTGGGGCATTTTGAAAGCAGGATATTGACAATGGTATAATCTGGACTATGAAGTAAAATAGCCTGCCTAACATTAAGATATCTTTGTAGATGGTAACTGTATGTTCACACACAGAGACATGTGTATTGCCTTCCATCTTTACAGGTTTTGGAGGTGAGGAAAGCAGGGATTGTCACCCCATTTTGCGGTTACATAAAATAAGGCTCAGATAGGCTACTCATCTAAAATTACAGTGCTAGTTTATGACAGAGTTTAAAATTACGTGCATTTTTTTATTATAAAAGGAACATCTTTTCTTTTTTTTTCACACTAGACATATGGGAGGACCACTTCTGTGAGGTCCTTTGGTAAGTCACCTTATTCTAAGAGGACATAGAGCAGTTGAGAGAGTAGAAGAAAGGGCAGAAGACAGAACAGTAAAATGAGGAAGCAGGACATGAATTTAATTATGCCATCATTTTTCTAATAGAGAGCCAACTAGATCACACAGAACTAAAAAGCAAATGGGGCATTTTCTGGGAGAACTGAGACTGTGAGTGTTACCAGTTAATAAAATAGGGGTCAGGAGCGGAATTTTAGTCTCTGATTGGACTTTATCATTATCAATATATTTTTGAGTCCTTCATTATTTTAGGCACTGTGATAGATGATAAAATTATGATAAAATTGATAATAGTATTTTATTGAGCACTTAGTATCTATTTTTAAAAATTTATGCCATGTAACCTCAAGGTAAATCTGGGAGGTATGTATTATTATTAAGTACTAAGTTCTTTAATGTCAAATTGTCTGTGGCAGGACAATTTGACATTGAAGAACTTAATTAAATACATTAATTTACATTTTTACCTATGGAAAGTAAATCTTTTTCTTTCCATAAGTAAAAAGACTGAGGCTCTTAAATATCAACCAAGTTGTCCAAAGTCTTAAGCTTACACACAGCAATCATTCTAACCTCCATATCCCTTGCGCTTAAATGCAAAGACAAATGCATGCATAAGACAGGCAACTCCTGCCTCCTTCTAGGAGCTTTTAGGACACATACATGAAGTACAAACTTGTCCAAGTACCCTTGCAAAATATTCAGAAATAAAGTAAATGCAACATAAAAATTAAGACCAAAACAGAGTAAAGTTAGCTTGAATTTCAACGTGTAATAAAATTAGACCATTAACAAACAAATTATATAAAAGGAGCTATTTCATGTCAAGTAAATCACTAAAAATCAAGTTATTTTTGGTTAGCTTTTTAAAGGAACGGGTGCAGAGAGACTATTTAAGAGTCTTTTTAAATTTTTAAAAAAATCATCCATATGAGATGTGTGGAGGATTTCCTTACTCTGTGACTTTATCATGCAGATGTATGCTTGTACAGAAAAGTCACGGGGGCAGGAAATTATCTGCCTATCACTACTCTAGTGGGTTGGGCATGGAAAGAGATTTTCATCATATCACTTTATGTAAAAGGAGAAGGAAGGGGGATTGAGGACCATGAAGAAAATTTAAAACATAAAACAAGAATAGAAGAATCTACTGTGATTATTTTTCATTACTTTAAGTGACTGGATATGGGGATTAAACAAACAAACAAAATAGAATGTAAAGTAATTAGCCATTTCTAACTCAAGCTGATTGAACGTTAAACTTTCACTCAGGAGTCTACCAATTCTTTAGGATCTGGGAGTGAAATCATATAGGCTTTTCTATCCTTGAGCAGGACACAGAACCAGTTTGACATCCTGGTCTTCATGAAAGTTCCTGGTTTATGCTTTTTAATTTGGCAATATTAACTGTTTTCTAAATTAGGTGTATCTTACCTCTAATAAGATTAGAGCATTAGGAAACTCTTGGATGCCATTTACAGATTTATAATAATGTATCCCCTCAATGGAGTGGTTCCTAAGCAGTTCTGAAAGTCAAAGATGCAATCAAAATTAGATATTTAAATTAATTTAACATCTTGAACTTCATATTCATGATTCATGTTGAATATGTTTCTTGATTACTTGGAGCCTTCATCTCCTCATTTGTTAACTAGAATGAGTTGCTTCAGCAGGGTCTTGTGAAGAATAAATGAAATACACATGTGAAAAATACATAGTGCCCCAATACTAGTAAACTGTTGTCTATTATATGTGCTTCTTTTCATCTACTTTGCAGGATCCTAAGCTATGAAGTACTGTTGGCCTCATGCTGAAAATCTTCTGACTGATACAGGTTCTTTGTGTTTGTCTGTTCATTGCTATTGCATACAGGCTTTTTATAATTTTATTGACATCCATGTTGCTACTGGTTTTTCATTTCCCCACCATTTCTTCTTTGTGTGTATCTACATTCAGTCTTTCTTTTCTGTTTAATTAGCCACTTCTAATCTTCTGAAGGTCAGAGAAACAAGTCATAACCTTGTTAGAACTGCTTTTGAAATAATGATTCCTAAACTTTAAAAGGAGGTTTGTGAGCATCTGTGAACTTTAGTGGGTGGGCTCTAGGGCACCTATTTTGGCCACCAATAATATTTTTCTTTTTTTTTTTTATTGAGATGGAGTCTTGCTCTGTTGCCCAGGCTGAAGTGCAGTGGCTGAAGTGCTCTCGGCTCAATGCAAGCTCAGCCTCCCGAGTTCACGCCATTCTCCTGCCTCAGCCTCCCGAGTATCTGGAACCACAGGCACCTGCCACCACGCCCGGCTAATTTTTTGTATTTTTAGTGGAGAAGGAGTTTCACCTTGTTAGCCAGGATGGTCTTGATCTCCTGATCTTGTGATCCACCCACCTCGGCCTCCCAAAGTGTTAGGATTACAAGCAGGAGCCACTGCACCCAGTCAATGTTAGCTAATTTTTATCAGACTTCTTTCTTGTGCCATAGCTGTGCTAGAAAAGTTTTATTTTATTATTTTATTTTTCTTTAAACATTTCTAGAGGGCAGAAACTATGTCTTGTAAATCTTTGTCTCCCCAGTGCCAAGCAAAGTTGTTACATAAAAGGTATTTCATAAGCATTCTCAAATACACAATGACTGAAAGTTTAAACTCTAGAATAGAAGACCTCTGCTGCTACTAGTGAGGCATCATGTCTAAAATGGTGTCACTGATCATCCTCACTGCAAGTAGCTCTGTTGTGCTTCCTTATGTCCCACAGTTGTGCTTGTACTGACTCAGCAATAAAAAAAAAGAAAAAGAAAAAAAAAAAAAAACATGTTCAATAAAATAAAACGTTCTGTGAAAGCTATTTACATATTATATCAATCTCTTTTTCATTTGCTTTTTGCAGATATTCTGATATTGTCTATTCAGGCTTTGGTGCTATCAACATAAAGGTGGAAACTCACTGGCTCATGAGGACACATTTCTTTGTGAAACTAATGATCAGCAACATTAATAGACCTGAAGTCAGAAGCTGTGAAGAAAAATGGCCTGCTAACTTTGCAACTTGAGTAAAAGTACTCTTTAAATGTTGGAATAATCTTAGTAACTCCATGCCTACAACTTCTCTTATGTCAGAGATAAGTCCAGGTTAGAATAGGAGTACTGGGAAAATTCCAGATGAAGATGAGTGTAAAGAAGTCTTTTTCTTCAGAGGAGACTTTTCTAACTCTGTGATGAAGATCTTCAGGTTAGGAAATATCTCGTTTCAAATTTTCAACAACTGTACCCCGAATGTGACGAACAATAGAACCTTGAAATCTCTAACACGTAGGCAACAAAGATCAGAGGTTGTCAGATGGTATATTATCCTATGGAATACATATGTACTGGATGATTCCTATGCATTTATACAGGAATCTTCCTACATGACTGGAACTATTTCAAACTCTATGATATATGAGACATTCCCTCTTTTAATTGATAATCTCTACAGATAAGACTAACACAAATGAAAGTTTGTCAGGCTTTATGACAATGTATAATATAAATGCTACATTGTCAGAATAGACAACCAAAGGTAATATAGGTTATATGTATTCTGCTCTGTCAAAAATAAATATCACTTCAAGTTATGAGGATAGTCTCAGGAAAGAATTGGGAAATTGGGATTTAAAGGCTGGAAGGGAAGTTAGAAATCAGTCAGATAAATGTTTTTTAAACATTTTCTAATAAGTGAAATTTAAAAACAAACCCTTAAGCAGAAGGTTAATAAGCAACTGTTATCAAGTATAACTATTGTGGTTGAATTTAGGGGAGGGGGGACTAACCTCAGTGCCTCACATCCACCTCTTTCATCTGCCACAGCATTCTTAGTACATCTCTCTGGAGCCTCAGAGCCTTACTCATTTCAGTATGAAAATCTCTGAAAATAGAAGTTGGAAATGCATCAGTTACAATTAACATTAAATATGGCCAAAATCCAGAATAATATTTAAAGTGAAGTAATATTTCTCCCCTAAAAAAAAGTCTGAAATATTGCTGGAATTGATTCAGATATTCAGTAGTTCCATCAGCAATGAAAAGTCTTTTATCGTCACAATTGGTAACATATTTGTATCTTTTTCTTGCCACACTATGGAAATATAGCTGCTGCAGCTCCAGATATAACAGTTTCTTTAACTGAGGAGGCTCAGCATAGTGGCTCACACCTGTAATCCCAGCACTTTGGGAGGCTGAGGTGGGCCAATCGCTTGAGATCAGGAGTTTAAGACCACCCTAGGTAACATGGCAAAATTCTATCTCTACTAAAAACAAACAAAAATTAGCTGGGCATGGTGGTACACATCTGTGGTCCCAGCTACTTGGGAGGCTGAGGTGGGAGGATCACTTGAGCCTGGGAGGGGGAGGCTGCAGTGAGCTGAGATCACACCACTACACTCCAGCCTGTGTGACAGAGAGACACTTTCTCTCAAAACAAAAAAACAAAACAAAACAAAATAAAAAGAAAAGTGCAGGGGAGTAGCAGTGGCAATGCCAGACACAAGTGTCTTCTCTCCACAACAGCATCAAAAACAAAAGCATATCAAAACATCCTTACATGTCAGCTTCCATCCTTTTGGCCATAATTGTTTTAGATGGCCATCCCCATCTATGAAGGCAAATGAGGAAGACGTTGTCTCACCTGATATTGCATGTATTTATTTACCCCTGAACAAAAATGAGGCTCTATTTTCCAGGAAGAAGGTGGGGGTGGTTAATCAACAAACCATGTCTGACACTTTACATCTAGCCACAAACTTTCATACCATAACTAGCAACACTTCTGTCCTTGGGTTTGGTTAACATTAATAAGTAAATTGATACTGGGGTTTGTGCCTAGATTCTCAAACCAGATCTGATGAATAAATCAAATGTGGAAAAGTGGAAAGACAAGGAGAAAATATTTCAAGTGGAAGAATAGTAGTTCAAACATATGAAACTAGACATGTACCTTCATATCTAATAGGTGTTGCTCTGTTGCCCAGGCTGGCATGCAGTGGTACAATCTCAGCTCACTGCAACCTCCACTTCCCAGGCTCAAGCGATCCTCCTACCTCAACCTCCCAAGTAGCTGAAACTACAGGCACACGCCACCATGCTCAGCTAATTTTTAAATCTTTTTGTAGAAATAGGGTCTCTCATAGCCCAGGCTGGTCTCAAACTCCTGGGCTTAAGCAGTCCTCTTGCCTAAGCCTCCCAAAGTACTGGAATTACAGGTGTGAGCCACTGGATCCCGCCTACCTTGATTTTCAAACTTCATTTGAAAATCATTCTTCTGTCCTGCATTCCATTTATATTTGAATGTAATTCTTCAATATTTTCTAGTTGTAATTGTTTTACTATATGAAAACCCTTTTCACTTCTAATAACTTTACTTGGCTAAAAGATTTCTCCCTTTCATTGTGACTGCATTAATTTATTTATTTGAATACAAAACTTAAACACATTAGGGAATTCTTCATCAACTTCTGACTTTTATAAACTCAAATTCCAGCTCTGTGTTTTACTAGGTATACAAATCTGGGTGGATTACTTAACACCTTTGTGACTCATTTTCATAATCTGTGAAATGAAAGTAATCACAGTGCCTCCCTCATAGGGTTGGTATGAGTTATACTTGAGTGACTGCAGGTATTCCCCTCAGAACAGTGCCAGACACACACTACGCACTCGCCAAGGGTTGGCTATTTTATTAGCCAGCTTGAGCTGCCATAACAAGATACCATAAAAACGGGTGACTTAAATAACCCAAATACATTTTCTCATAGTGCTGGAGGCTGGAAGTCCAAGATCAGAATGTAAACATGATCAGGCCCTGGTGAGGGCTCTCTTCTTGGCTTGCAGACAATGCCTTCTTGCTGTGTCCTCACATGGCCTCCTTTTCATGCATGCACTCAGGGAGAGATGCTCTCTCTCTCTTTCTCTTATTATAATACCACAAAAACTAATGCCATTATAGGGGCTCTACTCTCATTATCTAATCTAATACTAATTGAATCCCACAGGTCACATCTCCAAATATCATAATATTGTGGGTTAGGATCTCAACATGTGAATTTGGGGAAGATACAAACATCCACTCCATAATGTTTGGGACTATTATTACTGGATGGTGAGCTTCCAGTGTGCTGGAACTCTCTTTCCTTACATATTTTGACAAAATGTATCACTGTTGACATAACACTTTCCATAGGCAAACTCTGAAACTAGAGTAATTTACTTTTCATATAATGATATCTGATTCTTATGCCTCTTCTCTCATTCAACTAACCCTTTTATTCTGCTTTATTTTCCCTTAGTTGAAAAAATCTGTCTGATGAGCTAATTATTACTAAAATTTTACTGACTTACTATTTCACTCCATTCATATTTTAGTAGAAGTCACAGGAAGTAGAATATGCTTAGAAAAAATAAATTACCAGTAGCAGAATTTAAGGCAACAGAAAAATGCTAGACAAAAGTAGCTTTCCCATTTTTTCCTAGTTACTATTACTGAGATAATTATGTACTAACTGCATATGTAAGTACCATTTTAGGCATCTCTTTAAATACTCAAAAACCACCTATCATAAAAAACGAAAGAGGAGAAAACAGAACTAAGTAACTACATAAAACAGTCTGGTTTGGTAAACACTCATAAGCTTGGTATTTCTAATCTTAACAAAAATTGCTAATGTTTTTCAAGAAGTGGGATTCTTGCTTATTAGAACTATGAAAATCATCATTATATAATTTATCTTAAAGGTCATACCCTTCAAAACTCCTTGTTTCCTTGACTTAGCCACAATTCACCAGGGCTTTACTCAGGCAGAAGAGGTCAAGGCAAGGGTACTAGGAGCCTTTGGGTATCCCTTGAACAATGATATATTCTGGCAAGGAAGATCTGATTTTGTTTTTCAATAAAAATTAAGCTATAGACATGAAAATTTTTGGCAGAGTATACCAATATCATCTTTGTAATGTTTCAGTTTGATTTAGCTGAATAATGTATCCCAGAACTCACTTCTCTACATGTCACCGATTAGAGTCGGCCACAAAAGAAAGTTGTGCAAGCTAAGCAGAAGAGTCTACTTTTGGGACTGAGTGTCGGTCTGAACCTGTTCTAGCGCCCACATGCTTTAGCAGCTCTGTCGCTCACCTTGCTGGTGAGGGCAGCAGGAGGGGACACTGCCTCCTGGAACTCCAGCCTCCCGAGTGACTGGGATTTCAGGCACGTACCACCATGCCTGGCTAATTTTTGTACTTTTAGTAGAGACACGGTTTCTCCATGTTGGTCAGGCTGGTCTCAAACTTCTGACCTCAAGTGATCTGCCTGACTCGACCTCCCCAAGTGCTGGGATTACAGATGTGAGCCACCATGACAGGCCTTGATATTTACTGTAGAAATGCTAATGTGAATTCCCTGCTCCCCAGATCCCAGACCCTTAAAGAGTTTCAATAAAGAAAACTCTAGTCAATTGTACTCTCTGAAGGAAGGGGTAGAGATTCACAGAAATAAAGTCAGATTTGGCGTAGTACTGAGATGTTCCTGTCATCTGAAGGATCATGTCCACCCTCTAGTTTCTGAGTACTATGAGAACCTAAGGCAACTACTGAAGATCATGGACTAACTTATTTTGAAGGCTTTATTACACATTAGTTAGAGATTTATGAAAGTTCTCTTTGAGGCCGGGCGCGGTGGCTCAAGCCTGTAATCCCAGCACTTTGGGAGGCCGAGGCGGGCGGATCACGAGGTCAGGAGATCGAGACCCCCCTGGCTAACACGGTGAAACCCCGTCTCTACTAAAAATACAAAAAACTAGCCGGGCACGGTGGCGGGCGCCTGTAGTCCCAGCTACTCGGAGGCTGAGGCGGGAGAATGGCGTGAACCCGGGAGGCGGAGCTTGCAGTGAGCTGAGATCCGGCCACTGCACTCCAGCCTGGGCGACACAGCGAGACTCCGTCTCAAAAAAAAAAAAAAAAAAAAAGAAAGAAAGTTCTCTTTGATTACAGACAGGTGTTCAAATCCAAGTAGAGAGAGAAAAGGAAGAGAGTCAAGCTGTAAAGGCAAGAGCTATCCGAAGTCTGGGCTTTGGATGTCCAGCACTGCAGCACTGGGAAGGAAAATGATGAATTCTAGAGAAATGCAACTGCAGTGCTGTTTTATAAGGTTTCTGTGGCTTAATGTGCCAATTGGGGTGAGTATTAGGAAGACATAGGAAGTACGAGGTAGGGTTAGGATATTGAGAAAATGTTAAGGCATAGACAGGATATCTTAACCATCAATTTATATTTCAAAAGTTTCCACTGTGATTTAAATAAAGACCATGTAAAGTTCCTATCTATATTTGTGAACAATGTTTTCCTCTTCTTTCAAAGATGCCAAAACAGAGAGTCTATACTGTATAGTTTACTTAGAAAATCTTCCACTGTTCCTTCTGCCATCATTATGATATAATCATCTCTATGGATATATCTCATTACATTTAATTTTCTTATGATATGGCAGCATATATAGTATATGCTTTTTGCAATAGTGTTGCAGACATGGAGTTAGCAAGTCAGAATTACTTCTGAATTGTGATCAAGACTATGGAGGGAATATCCAAGCAATCTTGTATGTGTGTATGCATGTATGTATGCATGTATGTACGTATGTGTTTACTCAAGTATTGCTACAGTCTCATTCTCTGGCATTGACCCAAAGGAGGTTGTGGCCAAAGTCAACCAAAGGTTCCCCACAAATCTACCCACAAATGCTTCACTATATTTTCTAACCCTTGTACCCCTACCTGAATCAACTAATTTCCTTTTAGACATGTGTCTTCCTCCACCGGTGCAATTTCCAAGGATGTGAAGACTCACTTTTTTTCCAAAAATATTTAGGGATTATAGTCAACATTCATCTTGACTTTTATTTCTCCTTCATTCTTCTTTAGCCACAAAACATGTTTCTAAATATCACTCAAATCCATTCACTTTTATCAATTTCCTTGCTATCATCATGGTATAAATGATCATTCTCTCTCAAGTCTTAGCATTTCTTATTGGATCCTAACCATCACTCTCTATTCTGTTACTCACATGGTAATTAAGAGTGATATTTCAAAGGAAATATAAGAAATTATGATTATGTCATTGCCTTGCTTAAAGTTCTTCGATGTCTTTCATCACTGTTAGAATAAATATCTAGAACACATGCAGAATATGTCTGCTGTCCACGTTAGAGGGTCAGTTCTAGCTCTTTTCTCCTTGCTTTATTGTTTCTGAGACATTGACATTCAATTCTTGGAGTATGTCTGTGTTTTTCTATATCTTAGAGTCTGTGCCATGGTATTTCCTTTCAATGTCACACTCCTTATTTATGTATACATCTTTCACAGCTCATTTCCAACTCTAATTCTTCAAGCAAATATTCTCATGATTGGTTCTTGACTCCATATTACATACTTTTATTGCACTTATATTACTTTTTATTACAGAGCAACCATAAAATAATTAGGCAATGATTTCTGGTTGTAACATTTGTTACTTCCCAGAATGTAAATACCTTTAGGCAGATTATATTTGTCCTTTGAATGATGTATTCCCAAGGAATGGTACATTGGATTATATTTTGAGAACATTCAATATATATATTTCGAATAAATAAATGGATGGTGGGGTTAGGATAAAATTCAAAAAATGCTTAGAAAGACTAAATTTACAGGATTGGGGGTTACACATTCTGTAACGAAGACAAAGGTATCTCTTCCTTTGTCTGGGACTTTTCTCTCACTCCTTGTCTATTCTTGGGTGCTGCAGTACATCTGAAACAGTTGATGATTAAATAACCAAGAGTTTACACAAATAAAGAAAAAATTATGATTTCAAAATAATAAATAAGTTCCTTGCTTTAGTTCAACTATTTAGAAGTAGGTGTTCCCCAGAGCTCATACATTAAAAATGGAGCTAACTTCTATGGCAAAGCTGCCCTTCATTAGTCTGTTTAAACGTTAGAGACAGGAACATTTCATTAGTACTTGGAAGACGGTTAAAGTTCAGGCTATTTTTTGTTTCCTTTTTTTTTTTTTAAAGTGACAGCAAGTTTATGAAGAAAGTAACAAAATAAAAGAATGGCTACTCCATAAACAAAGCAGCCCTACTTACCTACTATTATAAGATGATGCTTTATGCAATAGCTTCATTTAAGATATATTCCACTGAGGCAGAGAGAGTAGGGGAAACTAGTTTTAGAGTCCAAATCTAGCAAGCATATTTGTATTCACTGCAGTGGGCGTTGCAGTCTATTCAGGATGGGGTTATTACATTGGGAGAGATAAGGCAAAAGGAGAGCAAAAACATCCTTCCATTGCCTCAGGCAGTGGACATGGGAGAAGAATCATAAACACATGCATCTCTCTTTAGAAAGTTGGATGCCAGAGACATTTCTGTCCTCAATGTTCTTTATCAGTATACGTTTCCTTGAAAACCATACAATATGAGGTTAATTTTGCTGCTAAAAATGAGATATTTGTTTAACTAATAATTTATTTGTTCTTTCTTTTCAGAGGGCACTTGGCTTTTATTCACAGAGGATGCGTATGCTGTCTTTTTCAATTTTTGCATACCCATTATGTTTTCCAAATGCAGGGTCAAAACAATGCTCTGGAAGAAAATTATCCACAATACTTTTGTGAGTTAGTTTATGACATTGAAATAAAGCAAGATTTCAAAACCAAGTCCAACAGTATATAAAAGTAAGAGAAATAATACCTTAGATTTTGATTACTGGAAGAGCTAAAAGTTTTTTATAGCTGAGCATGGTGATGTGCACCTGTAGTTCCAGCTAGTTGGGAGGCTGAGACAGGACGATCGCTGGAACCCAAACGTTCAAAGACTATCTGGACAACATGATGAGACCCCATTTCAAAAAAAATGTTTTAAGTTTTTCTATGTAGATATGGCATATTGCCATAATAATTAAGGTGTTTTTAATTGAGATAAAGCATTATCAACCAAGAAAGCAACCCCCAACAAAGGCCCAGTTGCAGGTCCCACGAATCATGCCCTGTGAATGATTGTTTAAGCCACCATTGCTGAACACTCAACCGGGATGGTATCATGTTCTTACAGGCAATGAAACAAGAAATGTTAATGAGCAGCACTGGGCAGGGGTTTGGAGCAGAAGGGGAAAGAAGCAGCACTAGCAGGAGAGGAGGAACAATAATTCCCAATAATTTTTAGCCAAATCACTAAAAATCTATAGGCCTCAATTACTCCAAAATGTAGGCTTAAAATTTACCTGTTTCTAATCTAGCTATTGACTCTGTAAGACTATGGCTAGATATGTGTCTTAAGTAAATAATTAGAAATGAAAAAATTATGAGTGAGTGAAATATTTAGCTCAGTTGTATTTATAAATAAATATTGAAACAATGGAAATGTTAACAATAGCAGGATAATTAAGTAAATTATGTTAAATATCTATTATTTCATCATAACAAGATAATGTTGTTTAGTTTAGCAAGAATGATGCTTACAAATGTTGCCTGAGAAATATCTACAGCTACATGCCACACTATATTGTACATCTGGATCTGATTGTGTGTGTGTGTGTGTGTGTGTGTGTGTGTGTGTGTAAAACCTAGAAGGAAGACCCAAAGTTTTATTTTTGATTGCCTCAGTATGGTGGGAAGTAAGATTAAAAATACTATTTTTTATATTATAGTTTCTCAGGTCTCAGTTTTTTCAGCTTTTCAGTTGTTTCCATGAAAGCATCTCCTATTTTTGTCAAGTGCCTCTCGTCTCTCACAGCACCCATTCTTATCACTTTCACATTGTATTGAAATTCTTTGTGTGTGTATCTGTCTGTACTTTTGCTCTTAGAATTCATCAAGAATCAAGTCATATTTATCTTCATATTCTTAATGTTTAGCATGGGAGGGCTACATATTAAAATGCATTTCTTGAACTGCATTAAACTGCAGGAACATAGATGACTTTTGTAATTAGAAGGAAACAATTATAATTTCAAAGATATGAACCTAATTATTTTTGAAATTCAATTCCATGTACAGGTTCCATGGAAGTAAGATGAAAGAAGCAAGGACATATTTATTCTTCATGGATTCATAGCCTGACAGAGACTAAACATAGAATAATAATTTGTTAAGGTAAGATTGGAAGGGCATAGTTATATATCAGAGAAGTAATAAAAAACATTCATTCTGGTTGCAAGTAATAGAAACTAAACTCTAAGTAGCCTATGTGCAAAGTTCATTGATTAGCTCATGGCATCAACCAGTAAGAGGAAAAGGGGATAACTAGTCACACAGAATGCTCCCAAAGACCTAACTCTTCCAGAATTTTTTTTTCTCTCTCTCTTTCTTTCTATATATCCTTTTTGTTTCTTGGTGCATGAAATTTTTTTAACTGACTCTCTCTACTATCCAGAAACATAACATTTCAGTTGCTTTGATGCATTTAGTCTAGGTTTATAGACAGAGAAATAATGAAATCTGCTTTAAGTTAACAATTTTATTAACGGTACTTAATTGATCTCCATTCATTAGGTGATATTCTTTGATAGCAGTGAATCAACAGCACCCATGGAAAAAAAAACATGCTTTTGGGGGGAAAATAAGCTTTTACCAACAATAGTGGTCCAGTTCTGGACAAATAAATTCAACCTGTAGATGATTCTACAGGACGTTTGGGAGGTTGTTAAATAAATATTAGTATGTGGATTTGGTTTTGAAGGTGAGTTAGACTCCACAGGTAATGTAAAATAAGAACCATTCTTTTAAAGATAATAGATTAAACAAAAGATTGAAGCAATACAACATTCTTGGGGAACCTATGGCTTTTGGAGATACGTCTGGGACAAAAGGAAATGAGGAGGCGTAAAAGAGGGCAAGAAGATAGGATAGGGCTAAAAGAGAATAGAACACTGTCCTTGGTTTTTTTTTTATAGGTAATTGGAAATTTTTTGATTTTTTTTTACTGTAGTAAAATTACCACTATTCATTTACAGAAGTTTTTCGTCATCTCAAACAGAATTTCTGTACCCCTTAAACAGTAACTGCCTACTCCTCACTCCCCCTAGCTTCTGGCAAACTCTTATTATACGTTCTATCTCTATGAATTTGGCTATTCTAGGTACCTAATATAAGTGGAAGCTTAGAAAATGTGTACTTTTGCATCTGGTTTATTTCATGTAACTCAGTGTTTTCAAGATTCATCCATGTTGTAGCATGTATTAGAATTTGATTCTTTTTAATTTTGGATAGTATTTCATTCTTTATCCATGCATCTGTTGATAAACCTCTGGATTGTTTCTACCTTTGAGCTATTTTGAATAATGTTGCTTGAACATTGGTATGCAAGTATTTATTTGAGTCCTTGCTTTTAATGATTACCTAAAAGTGGAGTATATACCTAAAAGTGGAGTTGCTAGATGATACTGTAGTGCTATGTTAATCTTTTTGAGGAGCTACCATACTGTTTTCACAACAGTTACATGATTCATGTCACCAGCAACACAAGCAATGCACAATAGTTCCAATTTCTCCACACTGTAGCCTACAATAGTTATTTTTCCTTTCATTGTAGCCATCCTAGTGGGGGTAAAGTCATGTCTTTCTGTGGTTTTGATATTCGATTCCCTAATAACCAGTGATGTCAAGCATCTTTTTATGTGCTTTTTGGCCATTTATATATCTTCTTTGGAAAAAGTGTCTATTCAAATTCTTTTGTCATTTTTGAATTGGTTTTAAGCTGCTGAGTTGTAGTTTTACTTTACATATTCTAGATGTTAATCCATTGTGAGATAAATAATTTGCAAAGATTTTCTCCCGTTCTAGTGGTTGACCCTTTGATAGTGTCCTTTGCTGTACAAAAATTTTCAATTGTAATGAAGTGTAATTTATGTATTTTTCTTTTGTTGCCTCATTTTAGTGTCATATAGAGGTAATTGGAGATTTTCACTGGAGGAGTGATATAACTCAATTTGGATATTAGAATCCCTTAAATAAAACAGTGCAGGATGATTTAAAAACAGAAGAACTCAAAATAGAAAGACAAATTTATAAGCAATGGCAAAAGGCAAGCAGATTGAAAAGCCACAATTCTTCCTTGCCCCACCTTCAATATCTTATAAAATGAATAACAAAAATACAAAGGAGAAACAATTTATCTGCAGAAATCATATACCATACCTTATGCCACAAAATACTTTAAAAAGTGTCCATTTAGGAAATAACGTTGAAAATTTAGGTGTAGCTTAGGCAGCTACACACCTTATACCTACTCCCCTTATCATCATGAAGAAGTATTAAATAATGGAAATGAATCAAGAAAGCCCTGAATTCTCATTAATAACTCCCAGATTGAAATTAAGAATAAATAGTCTGATTAAGCAGTCAATTGAATAATGATAGGAAATCCTATAAATAGAAATTTCTACTTAGAATTCTTATAACCTCATCAGAATCAGTAAAATTCTGTAGAACTCCCCATTTCCAAGTTTCACAGTGAAGTTATGAAATAATCTGAAGATCAGTTTAATCTGTCCCATAAGATAATGATAACCCTCCTCCCCTACTCTCCTGCAGGTAGAGAAAATATTTAGCCAACCTTTAAAAGAGACATAAAACCAGGCTCTACAACAAAGGGCATACACTGTCCTAATGGCATATATGTCTTCTTTCTCCCTTCTGTTCTCAGGTTAAAAGTATAAAATAAAGAAAATATTTGTGTTTTCAATGTAAAGCTTGAAATATAATACAAAGAGATTTCACAAAGCAAAGTAAATCATTGTATATTAGAATAAATAAAAACATTAGATTAACTGTTCAAATAAAATGTAAAAAAGATCAAAACAATTACATGGCAACTATGCAAGCATTATTAGAAAAAAATAATTTTAACATGAAAATGGAATAAAAGAACATATATAAAAGAAGAAAAAGTGGAAGAACAAGGAAGAAGAGGAGGAGAAAGCAGGCAGCAGCAGCAACATCTCAGAATAGAATAAAGGTTAATTCAAAGAATTTAAATCCAAACTTTCAAGGACTATTAGATGGGACAAGTAAATTTAATAAGAAGATATATTCAAATCAAATTGAGTGAAGAGCCATGGGAGGAAAAAAGAAAACGAACTTTTTAGAATATAATAAGATAGAGTAAGAAAGAGTTGAACAATTGACATAGGAAACATATTTTTCCAACATGAATAAGTGTCTCTTCTTATTCCAATGCACCTTCAGACAACAACTACAAACTTTTGGGGCAAACACACACACATGCACACACACAAGGAAACCCACCTGAAAATACAGGAGAGTGCCAGAAGGAGATAAATACTGCACCAAAGTCAACACAATGAGACAGTTTTCCAGCTCCACAGTTTTCAAATTGAGGGCAAACTCAATTTGTACCAAATACTATGCAGAGGAAAAACTCAGAAAACTCACATAGTCTCTGGCTTGTAGAACCAAAAATCAAAGTAAATCACCAACAGCAGTCAATGGAAATTGAAAATGAAAATCCAGGAAGGGAGAAAGCTGGAGAGGAAAATCTTCAAATTCTGTGTATAAATAATTTCCCAATCTCTTGCCAGTGATTAAAACTTGTGTAAGTGGCATGGACACCAACAGCACAGCTAAAGAAAAAAAATGCCTAAACTAAGATCCTGTGTTCTACTCCCTGCAGAAGGAAAAAGAGTTTGCAATTTCAGTCCAACTAAGTTAAGTGTTTGCTAAAACAAATAAAATTATTGAACATTCTCCATTTAATCCTCTTGAGAGGATTATAACAAATTCTCTATAGCAGAGCCTATCATTCAGAATGTCTAGTACACAATTCAGAAGTAGACTATATTCAAAGAACTGGAAAACACAACCTACTTAAAATTACAATCAATGTAGACTAACCCTGAGAGAGCATAGATGTTGGAACTAGCAGAAAATAATGGTTTTTTCTTTGTTTTTTTGTTTGTTTGTTTGTTTGTTTGTTTTTCTTTTTTTTTGAGACAGAGTCTCACCCTGTTGCCCAGGCTGGAGTGCAGTGGCATGTTCTCGGCTCACTGCAACCTCCATCTCTCATGTTCAAGTGATTCTCCTTCCTCAGCCTCCCAAGTAGCGGGGATAACAGGCACGACCACCACGCCAGGCTACTTTTTGTATTTTTTGTAGAGATGGGGTTTTGCCACGTTGGCCAGGCTGGTCTCAAGGTCGTGACGTTAGGTGATCCACCTTCCTCGGCCTCCCAAAGTGCTGGAATTACAGGCATGAGCCACCATGCTGGGCTCTAAAGAATTTTAAAGTAACTCTTTTCACTGTGCTCAAAGATACAAAGAAAAATATGACCCCACTATTAAAAAATAAGAAATCTCAAAACAAAAATGACTCTAAAAGAAACAAATAATTAAAAATAAAGAAAACATTTGAAATGTTAAAATGTACTACTTGAGCTTAACAGAAAAATGAGTATTACAGAAGAGTGTGTGAACTTGAAGATAGATCAATACAAATGATTCAATATGAAGAAGAGAAAAAGGAAAAAGATTCAAAAAAGGAAAATGGTTTTCAAGGGCTCATGAGACAATACAAAAAGATCTAAAATACTTTATTTAGACATACAAAGGGAAAATAAAGAAAGGGAGTAGAAAAACATTTAAAAAATGATGGCCAAAATTTTCTTAAATTTGATCATGAACATAAATGTATAGATTTGAGAAGCTCAGCAACCTCAAGTTTGATAGAAACGGAGTGCTACACGTTGACATATCATAATCCAGCTACTAGGAACCAAAACTAAGAAAAAATCTTTAAAATAAACAGAAAAAAATAAACACATTGCAAATAGGGTCACATCAATTTAAATCTATTGACTTCTTATAAGAAATTATGTATATCAAAAAAACAATAAATAACATCTTTAAGCTTCTGAGAGGAAGCTTAACTACCAAAACCTGTCAACTTGGAATCCTATATTTGGAGAAATTATCTTTAACAAAATAAAGGTGAAATAAAATATCAGATAAAGAATACAAGGAGAATTTGGTAGCAGATGTCATTGCAAGAAATGTTAAAAGAAGCTCTTTGAAAGAAAATGACACAAATGGCAACTTGGACCTTCTGGAAAGAATGAAGAGCACTATAATGTGTAACCATCTGAATAAATGTATAACACTAATATTCATCAAAATTACTTTATTATGTGTATGATCCTCGAAAGCAAAGATTATAATATAGGTCTACAATATATGCCAATGTAATTCTACATAGCATGATTAATATTTTACATAGCATAAAATTGATGGTATTAGTGAGGGATTAATTGACATAGTTGCAAGGATTCTGCATTTTATATGAAGTGGTATAATATTACTTCCAAGTAGATACTTAAAGATTACAGGCCTATATTATAATCTTCAATCAATGAAAAATGATGCAAAGAGGTATTACTTAAATTGAAAAAAGGGTACTTCTAGAATGTTCTTTGACTCTTTGGAAAAGACTATAAATTTTAAAACTTTGAGTTATGAGATCACAAAACCACACACAGCACCACTGTACTTAAAGTGCTAGCCATTAGCACCAAATGGCTTATTAATAAGATAAAAGATGAGGCACTATCTTGCCCTAATTCTTGATAACTTTTGGTCACAGTGAGATAATTTTAGGGATATTTAAAATCTGTATTCTTATCTAAGTAATGAGATCAATTTTACCTGTTTGTAAGATCAGGAGTTGTTATTTGCTAACAAGATTATTGCTATAATCAAGGTATATCTAGTAATTTATGGTTTTTACACATGCCATGAATGGCTTACTTATGCCCACCACAAAACCTATATAAAGTCTTCCAAGATAACTGTAAAAAACAATATAAAAATCTATCTAATACAGCAAATTTCAAAACAGACAGAATGCAATATAATTCTATAAGAAGGCAGAAAAGGAGAAAAAAAGAACAAGCCAGCAATGACAAATAGAAAACAAGCATTAAAATAATTCTATATCCAACCAAATTAGTAATTTTTATAAATGGCAAAGCTAATTATTCTAATTAAAAGAGATTGTCACAAAGAGTAAAACACACACACACACATACACAAACACAAACACTCAGCTATTTACCCTCTTCAAGAGATACACTTGAAGTTAAAAGACACATAAAAGTTGAAAATAGAAAAATAAATGGATGGCAAATGACCAAGATAGAACATATGTGGAGCCATAAAATAAGTCTAAATATGTTTAGTAGGATCAAGGTCACCTAGAGCAGTGGTTCTCAATAAAGAACAATGTTGTCCACTCTCCATCTTGAGGACTTTAAACAATGTATAAAGACATTTTTGGTTGTTGCAACTGGGGGACAGGGTATTACTAGAATTTAGTAGGTAGAGACCAGGGAACTTCTAAACATACTACAATACACAAGAAAGCCTCTGCAATAAAGAATAGTGCTCAGGTTGAGAAACTATGAGAGAGAGTACATTAATCAGTGTTCTCCAGAAAACCAGAACAAATAGATTCTGTATGTATACATACATGTGATATGGTTTGGCTGTGTCCCCACCTATCTCTCATCTTGAATTACAGCTGCCATAATTTCCACATACTGCGGGAGGGACCCAGTGGGAAATAATTGAATCATGGGGGCAGTTTCCTCCATACTGTTCTCATGGTAGTGAATAAGGCTCGTGAGATCTGATGATTTTATAGGGGTTTTCCCTTTTGCTTTTCTCTCATTCTCTCTTGTCTGCGGCCACATAAGACATGCCTTTCGCCTTCTGCCATGATTGTGAGGCCTCCCCAGCCACATGGAACTGTGAGTCCACTAAACCTCCTTTTCTTTATACATTACCCAATCTCAGGTATGTTTTATCATCAGTGTGAAAACAGATTAATACAACATATGTGTGTGTATATGTATGTATGTATGTATGTATATATATGTGTGTATATATATAACATATGTGTATATGTGTGTCTCTCTCTTTTTACACAGGCACATTTATATTCTTTTATAAGAGGTACAAATATGCATCACATTACAAAGGCTGGCAAGTCCAAATATAAAGGGTGGGCTGGTAGGTTCGAGACCCAGGAAAGTCAATGTTGCAGATGAAGTGAGAAGACAGTATGCCAGTGAATTTCCTCTTGCAGTAGAACACTGTTTTTTGTTTTTGCTTCTTAGTTTTTTTGTTGTGGTATTCAGGTCTTCCACTGATTGAATGAGGCCCACCTACATTATGGAGGATAATCTGTTTACTCAAAGTTCTGATTTAAATATTCATATAATTTAAAATACCCCAATGTTGACACATAAAATCAACCAACGCAGAGAGTACAGTTGACCCTTGAACAATTGGGTGTTAGGTGAACCCCTCCCAATGTGCAGTTGAAAATTCACCTTTAACTTTTTATTTCCTCAAAATTTAACTACTATAGCCTACTGTTGACTGGAAGCCTTACCAATAACATACACAATCAATTTATATTATTGTAGGTTATATATATAATCCACTATATTCTACAGTAAAGTAAGCTAGAGAAAAATGTTATTAAGAAAACCACAAGGAAGAGAAAATATTTACCATTTATTAAGTGCAAGTGGATCATTATAGAGACCTTCATCCTCATCATCTTTACATTGAATAGGCTGAGGAGGAAAAGGAAGAGAATAGGCTGGTCTTGCGGTTTCAGGGGTGGCAAAGGCAGAGGATGTGGAGGAGGTGAAAGGGGAGTTAGGAGAGACAGACAGAGTAGATGTAAGCTTACAAAACACATCATCATTTCTGGTTTTTAGTTTTTTGCTATTTTATTTCTTAAATTTTTTAATACAATATCAAGCTTTCTTCCACCATTTACTTTAGTTTCAACAGTTTCAATGCCTGTATCGTAGAAGGGTTTGTGTCATGAAAAAAGTCAAAGCAGTCTTGAATAATGAGAATGCTTCCGCCAGATCATCTAATGTCAATTTCATTTCTGGAATTGCTTTCTCTTTTTCCTCATCATCTGGCATTGGGTCAGAAGCATTCATCTCCATCAAGTCATCTTCTGTAATTCCCCTGGGGTGGTGTCTATTAGCTCTTGAATTTCTCCAAGATCCCTATCTTGAAACCCTTCTTCCTTTACTTTTTTTTTTTTTTTTTTTTTTTTTTTTTTTTTTTTTTTGGTCATATTCACAATCCTGATTAGCTCTCTTGTAAATCCTGTGAAGTCATGCAAAACATCTGAACGCAAGTTTTTCCAGCAAGAATCTATTGCTTTGAGCTTGACAGATTTTATTTTTCTGTAACAACAATGTCATCTTTAATGATAGAAGCCTTCCAGGTATTCATGATGTTCTATTTGGATCCTCTTTAATAGAGCTGGCAATCCTTTCCACATAGTCTACTGTATAATGACCCTTAAATGTCCTTATGACTCTCTCCTCTAGAGGCTGAATTAGAGAAGTATGTTTAGTGGTAAGTAGACCACTTTGGAGGTAGGAGGTGGGCAGGATGCATCTTCAGACCACAGTGAAGACTGACCAAAACCAGGAAGAGGCATCAAAAGCACCTCCCATTGCTCTCACTGCCTACCAGCACCATACCAGTTTATCAACACCATGTCAATGCCCAGAAGTTACTACATCTTGCCATGGCAACACCCAGAAGTTATCACCCATTTTCTAGATATTTCTGAACAACATACCCCTTAATTAGTATGTCATTAAAAGTGGGTATAAATATGACTAGAAACCACCCATAGGTTGCAGCTCTTGGTGCACTGCCTATAGGGTAAATGCTGCTCTTGAATTCTTTCCTGAGTAAAGTCAAGAACTTCTCTGCATCAGTGGCCGTCCAGCCAGGAGGGCAGAGAAGCGAGGAGACAAACCAGGAGAGATTGTGATCAGTGAGGTGACAATGAGAGATGGCAGTCTGCGATCGGCAAGATGAGAAGCAGAGAGGTGATGACTGGTGAGTCAGTGAGAGATGGTGAGGCAATCTGTGATCAAAGCTGCATGAGCTGTAATGCTGAGGCTGTAACTCCAAAGAGCTACTAGCACTTCAGAGAACTGTAACACTAACCAAAGGCTCTTTCCAGAGCCATCCTCTTCCCTGGCAGGTGATGGAGCTGAGTGGACAGGTGAGCATTCTTAGTGCTAGCACCTTGTAAAGGACTCACAACTCTGGCTGACAGGTCACTAGTCCTAGTGCTGGGCCCCCTATGGCAGCCAGGCCCACCTAAGCCAGGAGAACTTGGAGAGACCTTCACCTGTGTCCCACTGAGAAGGCTGGTCAATGGCATCTTGGCTTTTGTGGATAGGTGAGTGTCCCCTCTGCACCCCCACCCCAACCCTCTTGATGATATTGGGTGATCCAGGGAAAAAAGCCTGTGAATAGGTGATCAGTTTAAAAGTTCTTTGTCATTTGGGTACCCAGATAGAAGTACTTCCTTTTCACCACTTCCCCTGGTCTTTTCTTCTCTAACATCATTGAATTGCTCCACCAACCATTTTATTTTATTTTATTTATTATATTTTAAGCTCTGAGATATATGTGCAGAATGTGCAGGTTTGTTACATAGGTATACATGTGCCATGGTGGTTTGCTCCACCCATCAGCCTGTCATCTACATTAGGTATTTCTCCTAATGCTATCACTCCCCTAGCTCCCCATCCCATGACAGGCCCTGGTGTGTGATGCTCCCCTCCCTGTGTCCATGTGTTTTGTGTTCTCATTGTTCCACTCCCACTTATGAGTGGGAACTTGTGGTGTTTGGTTTTCTGTTCTGGTCAGGGCAATCAGGCAACAGAAAGAAATTAAGGGTATTCAAATAGGAAGAGGAGAAGTCAAATTGTCTCTGTTTGCAGATGACATGATTGTATATTTAGGGAACCTCATTGTCTCAGTACCAAATCTCCTTAAGCTGAAAAGCAACTTCAGCAAAGTCTCAGGATACAAAATAAATGTGCAAAAATCACCAGCATTCCCATACACCAATGATAGACAAACAGAGAGTCAAATCATGAGTGAACTCCCATTCATATTTGCTACAAAGAGAATAAAATACCTAGGAATACAACTTAAAGGGACGTGAAGGACTTCTTCAAGAAGAACTACAAACCACTGCTCAAGGAAATAACAGAGGACACAAATAAATGGAAAAACATTCCATGTTCATGGATAGGAAGAATCAATATCGTGAAAATGGCCGTACTGCCCAAAGTAATTTAGAGATTCAATGCTATCCCAATCAAGCTACCGTTAACTTTCTTCACAGAATTAGAAAAGACTACTTTAGGCTGGGTGCGGTGGCTTATGCCTGTAATCCCAACACTTTGGGAGGCCGAGGTGGGCAGATCACAAGGTCAGGAGATCAAGACCATCCTGGCTAACACGGTGAAACCCCATCTCTACTACAAAAATACAAAAAAATTAGCCAGGCGTGGTTGGGGGTACCTGTAGTCCCAGCTACTCCGGAGGCTGAGGCAGGAGAATGACGTGAACCCGGGAGGCGGAGCTTGCAGTGAGCTGAGATCACACCATAGAACTCCAGCCTGCTGGGCAACAGAGCGAGACGCTGTCTAAAAAAAAAAAAAAAAAAAAAAAGGACTACTTTAAATATTTTATTTATTTTAAAAAATGTACGTTCCATTTTCAGTTTTTGGTTTGTTTCTGTTTTGACTCCCTGTTAACTATATTTGGGCAATTGTTTAATGTAGGTCACTTGGTTGTGAGAAATCCCCCATTGTGTTGACCCTGGGCCTGGGGTGACAGAGTCAGGTTGTTCTGTGACCCGAGCTTGGCATTGGTTTCACTGTTGGTCACCCGTTGGGTACCCTGGACATTTTGCATTTGGTGAGGGAACCTTCATTGGCCAATACATGGGTACTCTGGATTTTTGGCATTGGCATTGTTGGCTGCTGCCCAGATGCTCTGAGGTTTTCAGTATTGACATTCCCTCTAGGATAGTGGGTTGTAGCCACACCACCCCCCGGCAAGGGAATCTTGATCTCACCTTTTCTGCCCTGAAGTTAGAAGTTATTATTTTCTGTAACAGCCAGTTGTGGGCCCCTTCCTGTGTGCTGTCTTCCTTTCTGTCCAAAAGCTGCTTTGCTGAAGCCCATCTTAGTCGAAGAAACTGGGAGTTCCCAGTTTCTTGGGCTGACAGATGACCACCTAGAGTGGTAGACAAGCAGCTGCCCAAACATATTTTTCAGTGTCTCCACTGCTGGGTAGGTTCTCCATCAAGTCAGGGCCTCTGAGGTCTCCGCTTGAGCAATGCTATTCACCCATTCCCTTCTTCCCTTCCATGATCACTATCTGTTTGGCCCCTCTTTGCCCAAATTAAGGCTCTGCTTTACTTTCTGTACAATTCAGGCTCATCATTCTACTACCCATTAACTTTTGTAACTAGTTGCTATCTATATTTACACCTTCGTTGAAAAAACTGTAAATTTAAAAGGAAAAAGTAACTAGGTGTTTATTAGACTTAGGCCAACTAAAATTTCCTGCACAGATCCTTACTAAATATGGGGACTATAGTGAGCATCCCAAAAGACTTGCCATTAAGGTGTCTTTTAGGCAACTGGAGCAAATTTGTACAGTTTAAAAAAGAAAATTCTCATATTCTATTGCAATGCAATTTGAGTCCAATACAGATTGGAGAACCAATACTTTTGGCCTATACATGGTTCTTTACATTATAATGTTATTTTTTATTATAGTTATTTTGTAAAATGGAAGAAAAATCGGGAGGATTTCCTTATGTGCAGGTTTTTGTAGCTCTCTGCCAGGACCCTGACCTAAGGGATAGCAGTAAAATTTATCAAGCTCATAATAGTCCCTGGCACCAGAAAGCCACACTGGGTATCCTACATGACCCCTTCTTCGTTGCTCCCCCTAGAAGGCCTATGCTTCCCTTGGAGCCTCCTCAGACCTTCAATTCTGAGGGGAGCCTTGCCAGTTCTTTAGCACAGGACTCCACCCTAATATCATCAGGCACTCCTTCCCCCTTATACAACAAGCCCTAGCCTATACCACTGTCCAAGGAAGTAAGTCCAACCAGTAACAAAAGGAGTGGGGTCCCCTGTCAGCCCCTCAAATTGAAACTACGTACAATGTAGGATATGTCTGTTGGAGATGGGGGAACAGCTAAGTATGTGTGTCTTTTTCCATTTCTGTTGGCTTTATGCAAGGAAAAAAATTGCTAGTTTTCAGAGAATTCAGGGATGTTTGAAGAGGAGTTTGTAAGTTGGCCAATTCCTTTGACTTAACTTGGCATGACATGCAAATATTATTTTCCACTTCTTATACCATAGATGAAAAAGAAAGGATTCCAAGTATTGCACATGAAAATGTAGATGGAATGGCCACTCATAATCAAGGCTATGCCATTTATTGTGTGAGAGGAGATGCAGTTCCAGATCTAGACACCCCCCAGTGGGATTACCAGAGGGGTTCCCAGTGTCTCAAATGCAATCACATGCTAGCTTGTTTCATAGTGAATATTTTAAAATGTGTAATGACAGTTATGACAAGTTTAGAGAAATAACTCAGGGGAAAGATAAAAATCCCACCCTGTTTCAGAGCCACTTGTTTGAGGCACTCAGGAAATATGCTAGTGCATACCCAGACTCCCTGGAAAGGTGAATTCTTCTCCTGGGTGTGCATTTCATTACTCAGCCTGTCCCTGGCATTAAGAGGAAGTTACAAAAGGCAGCAGTGTGCCCTATTAGGCAATTTTTAGAAATGGCCTTTGGGTTTTACAACACTAGGGATAGGACAGAGAAAGAAGCCAAAACCAAAAGGACTGGCCAAAATGTACAATTATTAGTGGCTTATTTAAGCCTCCTACTGCCTCCAGGTTACCCATCCTGAGGAAACATGGCAAGTCTGGCGTCTGCGATGCCTAGACAAGATCCCCCAACTCACCAGCCCCTGAGTCAAAATTAAAGCTAAAAGGAAAGAACTGCTCCAAGCTTAAAAGGGAGTCTGAGCCACTCCGACCCATAACGGCCAAGAGAACAGATAACTGATGGAGCCGAAGGTCCTCTCCAGCTCCCACTGCACACCTTACTATCTCCACAGAGGAGCCTTGGCTAACCCTTGACGTGTCAAACAAAGGGAATTCAAGAGTCCCTAGACTCTTTAGCAAAGATAGATTTTGGTAACAGACTAGCATTAGATTATTTACTAGCTGATCAAGGTAGAGTATTTGCAATTATGAATAAAACCCTCTGCAAGTATATTAACAACTCTAGATAGGTTGAATATTCAAAAGATCAATGAGCAATCTACCTGGTTACACAGATATAACCAGGGCACTGACCCCAACTAGCAGTTAACTATTTTTGATAGTGAGCCACTATCACTTTTGATAGTGGCTCACTATCAAAAATAGCCTTCCAAATCTCACCTGGGTTTTACCTGTTCTAGGATCTTTAATTAGCTAACTTGTTACTAATAATTTTTAGCCCTTGCTGATTTACCTCTTAGAAGAGTTTCTGCCTTCTAGATTACAACAGTTCCACGTAAAGACAATACTGGTACAAGGGTTCCAACTCATCTTGTGTTCTGACCCAGAGAATAAAAGCATCCGGACTTTGGGCCACTTAGATCAGGTATCCAGAGATTTTTTACTCCTCCAATGCAATGCTAGGCAGGGCCTATGTCCATAAAACCATCAGGAAACAATTACAGAAGACAGACTTCTGCCCATCTGCAATCCCTTTAAGATTAAAGAGAAATATCTAATCTCTAAGTAGAGAATGAGGCAGAAGGCAGGCAGATTCATCTTCTGATCAGATTGAAGACTGGCCCAAACTGGGAAGAGGTGCTTAAAGCCCCTCCTGTTGCTCTTGCTGCCAATCACTGTAAGGTATTCCAACCAGTGCCATGACAGTTTACCAATGCCATGGCAATGCCTGGAAGTCACTGCCCATTTTCTAGCTATGTCTGAATAACTTGCCCCTTAGTTAACATGTCATTAACGTGAGTATAAATATGATGCAAGCCTCCCATACGCTCCTACTTTCTGTGCATTGCCTATGGGGTATCTCAGTTCCACAGGAGAAGTCACAGAGCTGTAACACTACCACTTCAATAAAGCTACTTTCTTCTACCACCAGCTCACTCTTAAATTCTTTCCTAAGCAAAGCCAAGAACTTGCCCTGCATCATTTTGATGCCTTCAATGTTGAACTCATGGGGTTCTGGGTGTCCAAAGACATTGTCCAACATTAGAACAAAACCAAAACCAAAAAACCTTAAAGCAGTTTATTACTGGAAAGGTATTTCCTGATTTAGAAATAAAGCATTAATGGAATCAATCCAGAAAAAGGTTTCTTGCTGTTCAGGCCTTCTTGCTGTACAACCAAAAAGACTGGTAACTGGTGTTTATCTCTTCCATGGGGGTTAGCAGTTTCATAAAAAAGGGCAAGTCCTAATCATAAACCCAACTGCATTTGCACAAAACAATAGTTAGCCTATAGTTTCTTGCCTTAAATCCAGGTAATCACTTCTCTTTTCTATTAGTAAATGTCCTTTGTGGCATCTTTTTTTTTTTCCCCTAGAATAAGGAACTTTTGTTTGCATTAAAAACTTGTTTAGGCAGACATTCCCTCTCCTCAATAATTTTCTTAATGGTGTCTTGGAACTTATCTGCTGCCTCTTGGTCAGCAGAGCCTGCTTCTCCTGTTGCCTTGACATTTTTTAAGCCAAATATCTTTCTAAAAATATTGAACTATCCTTTGCTGGCATTAAATTATTCAGCTTTAGATTTTTCACCATTTTTTTGCTTTAAGTTGCCATATAATGACTTTTTCTCAAATGATATTAGAATCTTTAGGTATGCCTTTCTTACAGTAATGCTGCATCCACATGAAAGTTGTATTTAAAATAAGAGGTATCGAAGGTATTTAACAAAAAGTACAAGGATTTTGTACATGCTAGCATAACTGCAGTGATATCTTCAGGAATTACTTTTTCTTTTTCTTTTTTTTTTTTACAGAACTCTTTAAACTGGATTTATTTATCTTGAAATAGTGGGAAACCATAGTTGCAGACCTTAATCTTCAAGATGTAGTAAACAATTTAACTTTTTTTTGTTATGTCATGACATTTCTCTGATTCGTGGGAACACTTCCGGTATCATTAGTGGTATTTTGTGTGGATCCTATGGTGTTATTCAAAGTTTATAGTGTATAGTGTTGCTTTAAATATAATTAAAAATATGCAAGAACTGCAAGAGATCACTTTTTACTGTGACACACAATTTACTGGAGAGAAGAACTGCTCACTCGGTGATGCAGCACATGGCATTTTAAGCAGACACACCACTTGAGCTCACTACAATAGCAACAGGCCATGGCTACAAAATTATTACTGTAGTACAGTATATATTATAGCAAATTTTATGCAGTTATGATTTAATGATGCAACTTTATATTTGTTTACATTTCTCTTGACTACAAAGGATGCCATATATAGTCTATAAGTATTTGTGAGTTTTTATTTTTAACATTTCATAATAAATTTCTGTATACTTTTTGGTAGTAAATAATAAATAGATGAGTTTTTACATATATTTTATGTATTCTTGACATACCTAGCTTTTTCTTTTTTATATATGTCTAGTCCCCACAGATTATCTGCAAGTTTTTTTTTATTAAATTGCCGTTAATCTCCAAAAAAATTCCCATATATTTATAGAGAAAAAATTTGCATGTAAGTGGACCCACGCAGTTCAAACTCATGTTGTTCAAGGGTCAACTGTATATTTCCTGACCACAGAACAATTACATTACTATTCAATAGCAGAAAGATATCTAGAAATATTCAAGTATTTGAATATTTTTGGAAATAAGACAATATACTCTTAAATCCATTAGAAAATAATCAAATTAAATAATAAAATACACAAAAATTTGTGGGATACAGTTAAAGCTATGCTAAAAGGAAAAATTGTAGCTTTGATGTCTATAATATAAAAAGAGATAAGCTTGAAATCAAAAACCTATCTGCAATCTAAAGAAACTGCAGAAAGGAGCAGTGCCAAGATGGCTGAGTAAAACCAGTCATTGTGTATCACTCTCATAGAGAGGAGACAAAATAGGGAGTAAGCAGTAGTTCTTCAAGTAGATTATTCAGGAGTCCACATTAGGATTCATCAAGGAAGCAACAGTGACTCATGGAGAGCAGACAAGAGCAAGGCAGGATAGCCGCCCACAAGGGATTGGTGCCGCTCTAGGGAAGGCTTCCTACCAGGGGGCAAGGATAAAAGAATGAGAGCCCCCAGGGACCCACACTTCTGTCATGGACCTTTGCAGTCCTGGGCACAGGAGATCCCCCATGACCTCCCCAGGCCTCCAGACCGACATAGAAAGCTGCCTGGAGTCTGCACAGAGTTGCTGCTCAGGCCCATGTGGGACCCTATGGGCCTTAGATCCCTGATTACCCTTCCACTATGATTGTGAAGCCTCTCTAGGCGTGTAGAACTGTAAGTCCAATAAACCAGCTTCAACAATCCTGCCAAAAAGGGAGGTCCGGTTCTCTCCTATGCCCTTAGGATAGGGGCTGCATCCGTGGTGCTGAAGAACTGATGAACTGCAGTCTCTACCTCTGCTGCACCTCACCAGGCAAAGCACACTGCCCTGGGATGCCAGTGCAGCCACCCCATCTCCTCCTGAGCACTCCAGCAGGTCGCTGGCACTCCATTTCTCTGGGTTAGAGTTCCCAGAGGTAACTGACAGGCCTGTTGTGATTACCACTGCCCATCCCTGCTGCCATCCGGCTGGGGAGGGAGCAAAGAGCTCCTCCAACACACCACAGCTGCCATAGGGAAAAGTAGCCTGATTATTTTACAAATGCTGCCCCCTGCTACTTCTCACTGGGCAGGGCCTCCCAGCATGGGCCACCAGCACAAATGCCCCACCCTGGCCTGATCACTTGGTGGCAGCTCTTCATTTCTCTGGGGTAGAACTAACAGAAACAACCAGCAGGCTCTCTGTCATTGCCACCACAGTGGTAACCACCATTGTTCTTCCCAGGCTAGGGAGGGAACAAAGGACCTGATTGTTTTTGTATGCTGTATTAGTTCATCTTCATGCTGCTGCTGGAGACATACTTGAGACGGGGCACTTTACAAAAGAAAGAGGTTTATGGGACTTACAGTTCTAGATGGCTAGGGAGGCTTCACAATCATGGTGGAAGGCAAGGAGCAGCAAGTCACATCTTACATGGATGGCAGCAGGCAAAAGGAGAACTTGTGCAGGGAAACTCCTATTTTTAAAACCATCAGCTCTTGGGAGACTCATTCACTATCATGAGAACAACACAGAAAAGACCCGCTCCCATAATTCAATCACCACCCACCTGGTTCCTCCCACGACATGTGGGAATTGTGGGAGTTACAATTCAAAATGAGATTTGGATGATGATACAGCCAAACCATATCACATGCCTACAGAAGGCAGCAGACATCCTATGGAAAGGAAGCCAGGCTGTCTTCCCTGCAAACCCCTACCTCCCCTGCTTTTTCTACCTCCCCTGGTTTGGGGCCACAGCTCAGTCACCCCAACCCTGGCTGAACACTCCAAGAGCCTGATTGCCCTGGCTGCACTTTCAGCATACTGCAGCAGTCCTGTGGAGAAGAGGCTAGACTGTCTTTCCTGTAAGACTCTGACCCCCTGATCTTTACCAGGCAGGGCCCAACACCAGAGTAGCTTGGGCACATAGTACAGCCACCCCACATGAGTTGATCACTGTGATTGGCAGTGGCTTGGTATTCTCTGGGGTGGAACTTCCAGAGACAACTGAAAGGCCCTCTGCTATTGTTGCTGAGGAGGTTCCTGCCTCTGCTACCCCCAAGCTGAGAAAGGAACAAAAAGCCTGAGCTCACCCCAGAGCTGAGGTGAAGTTTGAGAATGCCAAGCTAAGATCTGTGGCCAGCACCTGAGCAGGAGAGGAAACTACACTCACTCTCAGAACACTGAGATGGGTGAGTCCTGCAGTTTTATGGGCTGCTTTGGGAGTGGAGCATGTCTCCCTCTGCAGGGTCAGCCTGGAAAACGTGTGGTCTATGTTCCTGCCATAGCCACTGCCAGAAGGAGCCCAGCAGCCTGGAATACTTAACAAAAGAATTGTGGGTACATTGCCAGTGATTGGAGGGGACTCTCCCTAGTCCTATGAATGGACCTGGTGAGGGGGTAACCTCTCTGCACCACACCACAGAGCGTGGCTACAAATGCAAGGAAATTCAAAGGAGTCATGTGGCTAAGAGCCTATCCACTGGCCATTACTTTTAAGCACCATCTACTGGATCACAAACCAAACTACAACACCAAGAATACCTTCATAGAATTCCTCCATGTGAAACCCAGGGCAAGAATTCAGCCACAAATAAACACCCTGGGCAGAGGCTTGGCCCTCTTAAAACATCCAGAAAGAAGCCAAGTGACTATACTCGAATTACACCACAGAACAACAATCCCCACCCCCCAAGTCCACGGATGAAAAAGAACAAGCACAAGAACACTGGTAATTCAAAAATGCAGAGTGCCCTCTTGCTTCCAAAGAAGTCCACTAGCTTCCCAGTAATGATTCTTAACCAGTTTGAAATGACAGACATAAAATTCAGAATCTGGATGGCAATGAAACTCATCAAGATTCAGGAGAAAGTTGAAACCCAATCCAAGGAACTCAAAGAATCTGGTAAAATTATCTAAGAGCTGAACGACAAAATAGCCATTTCAAGGAAAAAAAAAAACTGAAATTCAAAAGTTAGATTACTCACTACAAAAATTTCATAATACAATGAAAAGTATTAGTGCAGAATAAAACAAGCTGAAGAAAGAATCTAAGAGCTCGAAGACTGGTTCTTCAGATCAATTCAGTTGGACAAAAATATGGAAAAGAGAATTTTTTTTTTTTTTTTTTTTTTTTTTTTTGAGACGGAGTCTCACTCTGTCGCCTGGGCTGGAGTGCAGTGGCCGGATCTCAGCTCACTGCAAGCTCCACCTCCCGGGTTCACGCCATTCTCCTGCCTCAGCCTCCCGAGTAGCTGGGACTACAGGTGCCCGCCACCTCGCCCGGCTAGTTTTTTGTATTTTTTAGTAGAGACGGGGTTTCACAGTGTTAGCCAGGATGGTCTCGATCTCCTGACCTCGTGATCCGCCCGTCTCAGCCTCCCAAAGTGCTGGGATTACAGGCTGAGCCACCGTGCCCGGCCAGAGATAAACAAAACCCCCAAGAAATATGTGATTATATAAAGAGACCAAATCTATAACTTACTGACATTGCTGAGAACAAAGGAGAAAAAATAACTTGACAAATGTATCTAAGGATGTAGTCCACAACAATTTTTCTAATATTGACTGGCTGTATACTATTCAGGCCCACCATCCCCAAGGCACATAGTCATAAGATTCACAAACTTCAAGGCAAAAAAATAAAGTCTTAAAGGCAGCTAGAGAGAAGGTCAAGTCATGTACAGAGGGAACCCCATCAGGCTAGTAGCAGATCTCACAACCTTACAAGTCAGAAGAAACTGGGGGCCTATTTTCAGCATCCTTAAAGAAAGGGAAATCCAAACAAGAATTTTATAACCCACCAAACAAGCTTGACAAGTGAAGGAGAAATAAAACTCTTCTCAGACAAATGCTGAGGTAATACATCTCAAATAGACCAGCTTTACAAGATGTGTTTAAGGAATGCTAAACATGAAACTGAAAGAATGACACTTGCTACCACAAAAATACACTTAAACACATAGCTCACAGGCCATATAAAACAATCACACAGTCAAATCCACATAACAATCAGTTAACAACAAAATGACAGGATAAAAATCACACATATCAATACTAACCCTAAATGTAAATGGACTAAATGCCCCACTTAAAAGACATAGAATGATGGAATGGATAAAAAGACAAGACTCAACCATCTGCTATCTTCAAAAAACCCATCTCATGTGTAACAAACCCCACATGCTAAAAGTAAAGAGATGGAGGAAGATCTACAAAGCCAACAAAAAAACAAGAAAGAGCAGGAGTTGTTATTCTTACATCAGATAAAACATATTTTATAGTCAATAAAAATTAAGAAAGAGAAAGAAGGACATTACACAATGTTAAATGATCCAATCCAACATGAAGACTTAACTATTCTAAATATATATGTACCCAGCAGTCAGATTCATAAAACAAGTTCTTCTTGGCTTATGAAAAGACTTAGACAGTAACACAATAATAGAGGCTTTCAAACCCCACTGATAGTATGAAACAGATCATTGAGGCAGAAAACTAACAAACTCTGGACCTAAACTTGACACTTAACCAGTTGGACATAACGGACATCTACAGAATCTCCACCCAACAACCAAAGAATATACATTTTTTTCATCTATACAGAAAACATATTCTAAGATCAACCACACGTTTGCTCATAAAGCAAGTCTAAATAAATTTTAAAAATAGAAGTCATACAAAACACACTCTCAGACTATAGTACAATAAAAATATAAATTGATATCAAGAAAATATTTCAAAACTATACACATATATAGAAATTAAACAACTTACTTCTGAATAACTCATGGGTGAACATTGTAAGGCAGAAATCAAACAATTCTTTGAAATTAAGGAAAATATAGACACAACTTGCCAAAATCTCTCGGATGCAGCTAAAGCAGTGTAAAGAGGAAAGTTTTTATCACTAAATGCCTTCATTAATCAGTTAGAAAGATCTCAGAATAACAATCTAATTTTGCATGTAAAGGAACTAGAAAAAAAAAAAGAATAAACCAACCCAAAGCTAGCAGAAGAAAATAGCTAACTAAATTTAGAGAAGAACTGAATGAAATTGAGATGCAAAAATCAGTATAAAGACTCAATGAAACTAAGAGTTTTCCATTTGGAAAAATAAATGAGATTGATAGACCACTAGTTAGATTAACAAAGAAAAAAAAGAAGATTCAAATAAGTCCAAATATAAGTACAATCAGAAAATACAAAGATGACATTACATCTGATCCCATAGGAATACAAAAAAGCCTCAGAGAATACAATGAACAACTCTATGAACACAAATTTTAAAAGCTGGAGGAAATGTGTCAATTCCTGGAAATACAACCTTGCAACATTGAATCAGGTAGACATTGAAATCTTACATAGACCTGTCAGGACTCTGAGACCAAGCCAAGCCATCACATCCCCTGTGACTTGCACCTATATGCCCAGATGGCCTGAAATAACTGAAGAATCACAAAAGAAGTAAAAATGCCCTACCCCTCCCTTAACTGATGACATTCCACCACAAAAGAGGTGAAAATGGCCGGTCCTTGCCTTAAGTGATGACATTACCTTGTGAAATTCCTTTTCCTGGCTCATCCTGGCTCAAAACTCTCCCATCTGAGCACCTTGTGACCCCTACTCCTGCCCGCCAGAGAACAGCCCCCTCTTTGACTGTAATTTTCCTTTACCTACCCACATCCTATAAAACAGCCCCACCCTCATCTCCCTTCGCTGACTCTTTTTGAACTCAGCTCACCTGCACCCAGGTGATTAAAAAGCTTTATTGTTCACACAAAACCTGTTTGGTGGTCTCTTCACATGGACATGCATGACAGACAAATATTGAGCTCAGAAGTTAAATTAGTAATGAATTACCTACCAATCCAAAAAATCCTGGACCAGATGGATTCATAGCTGAGTTTTATCAGACATACAAAGCAGAAGCCATATCAATCCTACTGAAACTTTTACAAAAAATTAAGGAAGGAGGCTTCTTCCTAACTCATTCTGTGAAGTCAGTATTGGCCTGATACTAAAATCTGTCAGATACACCATGAAAAAAGAAAACTTCAGGCAAATATCCCTGATGAACATAGATGCCAAAATTCTCAACAAAATACTAGCAACTGAATCTAGGAGCACATCAAAAGTTAATATAACATGATCAAGTAGGCTTTATTGATAGAATGCAAGGCTGGTTCAACATACACAAATCAATAAATGTGATTCACCACATAAACATAATTAAAAACAAAAAACATGATATATCAAAAGATGCAGAAAAAGCTTTTAATAAAATTCCATAACCCTTCATAATGAAAAACACTTAATGAATTAGGCATCAAAGGGAAATACCTCAAAATAATATGAGCCATATATGACAAATTTACAGGCAACATCATACTGAATGGGCAAAAGCTGAAATCCATCCCCTTGAAAAATGAAAAAAGACAAGGATGACTATTCTCACCACTTTTAGTAAGCATTGTGCTGGAAGTCCTAATCAGAGCAAGTGTAACACCAAAGGTTCTTGCCTTAGCCGCACCAAAGATTTGGTGTGGCGGCAGCCCGCGGTGAGAGACACAGATCAGACCAACAGAAAAAAAGCTGTAGGCTTCATTAAGCAGAGTGACAGTACAGAGCTTCCACAGTATAGAAGGGGTCCCGAGTGGGTATTCAGTGTTAGATTTTTCGATCACCTTTTAAACTCTTTAAGGTGGGAAATACGTGCAGCCGGAAGACGTTACCAGAGCCAGAAACAAAGACAATTAACATGTCTCAGATCTTGAGGAAAATTGGAATTGTAACTTAAGTTTTATCTACTTTATGACCTTGCAGCGGCATGGCAAAGGAGACAGGATCTCACGGATTTTACAAATTGTGTTTACAAGCAATTGGAATTGGGAGCATAGATAAGGTCTTAGGGTCACAGAAAAATGCTTTTAACATTCCTTTTAGTTTCAGGGGCGGGGGAAGGGAGAGAGGGAGAGAGGACACAGGGAAGCTTACAACAAAATTTTCGCGGTTTATAGCTTTCTTGGGGAAGAAAACACAGGCACAAATTGTGATGTTAGGAATATTTTAAGCATATATCTTCAATATTATTTATCCAGGACCAAAGTAAGTCCTGATGCAGGAAATGAGCGAGTTTCAGAGCTTTCTGAACCCCCACTTGACCCAGGAAGCCCAGCTGACACCTCCTCTCACAAGCAGGCATGAGAGACAAATAAATGGCATTCAAATAGCTAAAGAAAGAGTCAAAATATCTCTCTTCACTGACAGAATGATTCTATACTTAGAAAATCCTAAAGAATTCAGTAAAAGGCACCTAGAACTGATAAATGATTCTAGTAAAGTTTAAGGATACAAAAGTCAGTGACATTTCTTCTTTTTTTTTTTTTTAGACGGAGTTTCGTTCTTGTTGCCCAGTTGCCCGGGCTGGAGACTAATGGTGCGAGCTCTGCTTACCATAACCTCCGCTTCCTGGATTCAAGGATTCTCTTGCCTCAGCCTCCCAAGTAGCTGGGATTACAGGCATGCGCCACCACGCCTGGCTAATTTTGTATTTTTAGTAGAGACGAGATTTCTCCATGTTGGTCAGGCTAGTCTTGAATTCCTGGCCTCAGGTGATCCACCCACCTCAGCCTCCCAAAGTGCTGGGATTACAGATGTCAGCCACCACACCCGGCCAAGTCAGTGGCATTTCTATACACTAATGTCCAGGCTGAGAGTCAAACCAAGAACACAATCTGATTTACAACAGCAAAAAAGAAAATGAAATACTGAGGAATCCAGTTAGTAAGGGAAAGATCTCTACAAGGAGAACTTTAAAACACTGCTGAAAGAAATCAGAGATGACACAAATAAATAGAAGAACATTTTATGCTCATGGATTGGAAGAATCAGTATCATTAAAATGGCCATACTGCCCAAAGCAATTTATAGATTTAATGCTATTCCTGTCAAACCACCAAAATCATTTTTTACAGAATTAGAAAATAAAAACTATTCTACAATTCATATGGAACCAAAAATGAGCCCAAATAGCCAAGTCGATTCTAAGCAAAAAAAAGCAAAGCTGGAGGCATCACACTACCTGACTTCAAATTATACTATAAGGCTCTGGTAACCAAAATAGCCTGGTACTGGTACAAAAACAGACGCATAGGCCAATGGAACAGAATAGAAAACTTAGAAATAAAGCTACACACTTAACCATCTGATCTTTGCCAAGCTTGACAAAAACAAGCAATGGGAAAAAGGACTCTCTATTCAATAAATGATGGTAAGGTAACTGGCTAGCCATAAGCAGAAGAATGAAACTGGATCTAATCTTTCACCATGTACAAAAATTAACTCAAGGATGGATTAAAAATGTCAATATAAAACCTCAAACTATAAAAGTCTTAGGAAAAAAATCTTCTCAACCTAGGTGCAAAAAATTTTTGACTAAGTCTTCGAAAACAATTGCAACAAAAGCAAACATTGGCAAGTAGCCTTGGAAAGCAGTTTGAAGATTTCTCAAAGCACTTAAAACAGAGCTACCATTTGACCCAGCATTCCCATTACTGGGTATACACACAAAGACAAATAGATTGTTACACTGAAAGACACGTATGCACTCATATGTTTATCACTGCACTATTCACAACAGCAAAGAAATGGAATCAACCTAGGTGCTCATCAGTGGTGGGTTGTTAAATAAAATGTGGTCTATACACACAATGGAATGTTGTACATCCATAAAATACAATGAAATTGTTTTTTGAAGCAACATGGAGGGAGCTGGTGGTCATAATCTCACGCAAATTAACACAGGAATGAAAATTAAATACCACATATTCTCACTTATAAGTGAGAGCTAAACACTGAGCACTGAGCACCCATGGACATAAACATGAGAAAAATAAACAGTGCAGACTACTAGATGGGGGAGAGGAGCATGAGTTGAATAACTACTGGGTGCTATGTTTACTACCTGGGGGCAATATATCCATGTAACAAGTCTGTACATACACACACTATATATAAAAGCTGAATAAAAAAGAAGCTAGGAAAAAAGCAAAATAAATTGAATGGAAGAAATGAGTAAAAATAAGAACAAAAATGAATAAAATAACAAGCAATAAATAAAATTAGCAAAGCTGAATTTTTATTCTTCAAAAAGTACTTAGCAGGACTAATCGAGGAAAAAACAGCAAGTACAAAGTATCAATATTATGAGTGATAGGAAAATTTTCACTACATATCCTACAGATACCATTTTTTACTTTTTTGATTTTTAATATTTTTACTTTGATAGACTTTTGGGGAACAGGTAGTGTTTGGTTACCTGAATAAGTTCGTTAGTGGTGATTTCTGAGATTTTGTTGCACCCATCACCAGAGCAGCGTACACTATACCCACTGTGTAGTCTTTTATTCCTCACCAACCCCAACCTTCCCCTAAGTCCTCAAAGTCCTATCATTCTTCTGCTTTGGATCCTTATAGCTTAGCTCCCACATATGTGAACATAAAATGTCCTAGAGATTTTAAAAGGATTATAAGAGAGTACTATAAACTATGTAGTGCCTGTCATAATAAAATTGTTAAATTTCTTTTGAAAATACAACTATCCTAAAGTAACCAGACAAAAAAGATGAAAAAGAAAATGTGAATATCCTGATGTTTAATAAAAAAAAAAGTTTATTATAATACACCCTCCACAAAGAAAATTTCAGACATTTGTTTCACTGGTGTATCCAGGAGAGGAATCAATTCAATTTAAAGAAACACTTTTAGAAAAAGTAGAGGACAACAGAATACTTTCCAACTATTTTCATGATGTCCACATAATCTTAATACCCAAACCAGGAAAATACATTACAAAAACTGAAGTTATAGATTATTAGCTTTCATGAATACAAACATAAAAACATTTTACAAAATATTACCAAATCCAATCTAGCAACATGTAAAAAACTATAAAACACCGAGACTAAGTAGATTTCATCCCAAGGATTCAAGATTGGTTTAGTATTTCAGAAACAAACAATGCAGTATTCATTATATTAACAAATGCAGGGGGAAATTACTTCCATGGATGCAGAAAAAGAATTTGAAAAATTCAACTTTTATTTAATATTTATGATGCAAAATCTCAGAAAACTACAAAAAATTAATCAAAAGGGCATTAATGAAAAATCTACAGTTAATCTCATACTTGATCATAGAATGTTTAACCTTTTTATGTCTATGGTGAAGAACAAGATAAGGATTAATAGTTTCGCCGCTTTTATTTAACCTTGTACAGGGGATATTGTAGTCAGGAAATAAATGAAAATGAAAGGTATAAAGAATATTAAAAAATAAACTTTCTATTTTCCAATGATATGATTGTTTACATAGAATGAATTTAAAAATATACAAAAACAACTTTTAGAGTTAATAACTGAATTTTATAGGGAGGTAGCATGGGAGGTTAACATATAAAAGTCAATTGTATTTTTTATTGGAAGAAAATATTAGGAAAATGGTGGGGAACATCACATGCTGGGGCCTGTCATGGGCTGGGGGAGGGGGGAGGGATAGCATTAGGAGATATACCTAATGTAAATGACGAGTTAATGGGTGCAGCACACCAACATGGCACATGTGCACATATGTAACAAACCTGCATGTTGTGCACATGTACTCTAGAACTTAAAGTATAATAATAATAAAAAGAAAATATTAGGAAAATAAAGCTAATAATACAGTATTAAACATAACAGACATACATTTTACCAGAGATACTCAAATATTCCAAAATTTTGAAAATGCCTAAAAAAATGGAGATGTATCATGTTATTTTATTAGAATTATCAACAGTAGTAAAAAGGCATTGTACTTGAATTAATCTACAAGTACAATGACATTCTAATGATGATCACAATAAGTTTTGTAGAAAAAAATCTAGGAAAATGTTAATTGTAAAATCTAACCAGTAGTCATAAGATGTTGACTGTAAAATTGAGTTTTTCAGTTTGCTTAAAACTTTCATAATAAAATATTGGAAAAACATAAAGGAAATATTTGAAATAGAACAAATTACAAACAAAAACATAGGTATGAAATGTTAAGATAATAAATATGAAAGTAAAAGTTGATCCAAATGAAGACAATAGGTTCTCAAAATTTAAAAAAGTGGACCAGTTTTGTAGTGTATCCTTTGACTCTCAAAATTATATTTTGCAACACTTGATTTGATAACGTAACATGCAGGTAGTGTATACAATGCGGATATGCTAGACAAAGGAATGATTCACATCCTTGGTAGTACAGACAGGTATGATATGAGATTTAATTACACTACTCAGAACAGCACAGAATAAAAAATTTATGAATTGTTGATTTTTGAAACTTTTCATTTAATATTTTCAGACTGTGGTTGACCTCAGGTAACTAAAATCATGAAAAGTGAATCCATAGATAAGGGAGGACTACTGAATTAATACAAGATTGCCAGCTTTGTTTACAGTTTGCATGGTGTATCATTGTTCATATTTTTTCTTTCAAAATGTTTGTCCTTTAACATTTAAAGCCTACCTTTTTTAGATAGCATATACATTAGTCTTGCCTTTTAAGTGGAGTTTTTAGATCATTTGCATTTCCATTGACTTTTTCATAAAACTTCCTTTTAGGTTTGCAATCTGACAAATGTTTTCCCATTTGTGTCTTTTGTTTTTGGTTCCTCTCTCACTTCCTGTTTCCCTTGGGGATAATTGAAATTTTTTTTCATATTCTATTTATCTCACCTATTGGCTTCTAAGCACACCTCTTTTAACTATTTCCAGAGGTTGCTCTAAGGCTAACAACAGGCATTCTTAACTTTTAAAATCTATTTAAGAACAATTTTTTGACGTTTTACCCTTTATACTTTCTACTTCACTTTCAATAGTGTTTTGTTCGGTCCAAGAAGGTAAAATATCTCTACAAGCAGAACTACATATACATACATAAAATACATATTCCTATCTTTTTTTTTTTTTTTTTTTTTTTTTTTTTTTTTTTTTTGGTGACTGCTGTAAATGGGATTGTGTTTTTGATTTGGGTCTCAGCTTGAAACTTATTGGTGTACAGAAATGCTACTAATTTCTGTATATTGAGTTTTTATCCTGAAATTGACTGACATTATTTATCAGCTCTAGGATTCTTTTGGCAGAGTCTTTAGCATTTCCTAGGTAGAACGTTTGAGACATTCGGAACTAGAAACTGATACAATTACATGAATATCTTGTTGATAGGCAATGACAGTGGCAAGTTGTCTCCATATAGCCCTCAGGCAGAAGACTGGGGCTGGGAGAATGTGGAAGACGGTAGATGATACTAAGTGCCTGGAGTAGATTAAAGGTTAGTGGCTTCATGCAAAGCTTTTCTTCAGAAATATCTTCTATAACATCAGATAATAAAACTGAATGGACAGAAATAAATTTCTAGCTACATGGAAGATGGCTGTGGAGCTAGAAGGCATTTGGAATATATATGGACTATATGAACATATGGACAAACACTGAAAGAGAGCAATTAAAATTATAATTATTATAACAACAACATTGCTGGTATTATTATTTTAGTCTCTTTGATGGCTAATACCATGTGTCCACTACTTGACTGGGCTAAGAGGTGCCTAGACATTTGGCCAAACATTATTCTGGGTGAGTCTGTGAGGGTGTTTCCAGATGAGATTAACATCAGAATTGGTAGACCAAGTAAAGCAGAGTGCTCTCCTTAATGTGGGTGAGGCTCCTCTAATCAGCTGAATGCCAAAACAAAACAAAAAGGCTGATCCTCCTGTAAGTAAGGGAGGATTACTCCTAACTAACTGCCTTTAACCTGTAGCACAGACTTTTCCTTGCCTTTGGACTTGAACGGAAATACCAGTTCATCCTGGGTCACAAGCATATCAGCCTCTAGACTGTAATTACACCGTCTCTTTTGCTTCTCAGGCCTTTTGACTGGAATTCCATCATCAACTCTCCTGGTTCTTTTACTTGTAACAGCACATCTTGGGACTTGACAACCTCTATAATTATATAAACCAATTTCTTATATCATTCATCTATGTATGAATATACGTATATGAGTCTTATTGGTTCAATTCCTCTGGAAAATGCTAATACAGTCACCACAAAAATGGTACACCCAATTTAAAAAAAAAAATGTGTCTGCCTATTTTCCAAACAGGAAGAAATGGGTTTGATAGAAAAAACAATATTGTCATAAATTTGGCTTTTTCCTGTGTAGTTCTTAAACTGTCTACATATCACATTGTGATTTAACTCTCTCAGAAATCCATCTTGTGTATAATATAGCTCTAATTCAAAGAATTAACAGGCTTTGCTCAAGAATACCTGACTAATGCATAGCATCATCTAGACTAGAACCTGAGGCTCTGACACATAGTCCTGACTCTTGCTTGTATTCTGTTTTCAGGGTCATATTTCTCCTGCCCGTAGCCACCTGTGATCTGAATTACTGCCCTGGGGTTTGAACACAGCAAGCACGTGATCTCTTATACAAGGACTCTGTTTGTCTATGACTTTTCAGACCCCTCTCTTCATCTACTATTTTCTTGCTTCTATCCATCACAGCTGGAAGCAACCACATCTAACCGCTTGATGAAATCTGAACATATGAAGTGATTTCTTTTCTACAAGAGCAGACCATTATAAACAATTTAGACTTGGGGTTGGGAAGAAGAGAATACTGGGCAGTGACGAATTTAATCTCTTTTCAAATCTTCAGGTCAGGGCAAAGTCTAAGAGTTAGAAATGAAGATAGAAAAAATTTTCTAAATAATGTGGTTTCAAGGCTTCAGGGAAAGTCCTTCTCTCCACAGATGTGCCTCATCACATGCATATAATCTTTTTATCAGGGGACAAGACCCTTCCTTTTGCAAGAAAGAAAAAATGACATTCTAAATCTCCCTGGGGAAGTAACACTGTGACCAAGTGCAGTGTTGGCAATAATAAAAGCTAAGACCTCTATATAGTGTATTATATATCAGATACTCTTTTAAGTACTTTACATTTATTATCACTCCTACTTATCTCAACACATCTCTGAAGTAGGTTGCATTGTTATCCCCATCTTACAGATGAGAAGACAAGCAGAGAGAATAAAATGACTTGCCTAACATCATGCAGGTAGTCAAGGTAGTCAGTGCTTAAGCAGGCATTCAAATCTAAGTAGTTTGGCTTTTGAAGTTTTTTTTATTTTTTTTTTTAAACTTAAACACTACACAATACTACCTCTCAGCAACACAATAAATAAAAGGAAACATGACTCTTATCCTCAGGAAAACTGGGCTCTAAAGGAGAAAAAGGCATTTACAACAGGATGTAATAATTATGGTGGGGAGAAGGGGTTAAGGAAGCTGTGGGGTGGGTCACAGGTTTTCTGATAAGAATATTTAGATGAGGGGGATTTCAATATTTAGATGGGGGGTTTCAATATTTGGATGAGGGGGTTAGATAATCAGATGCCTTGAGAGGAGATGGTAAATTAAATGAGGTTTAGTGGTAGACACAGGGAGAATGAATTGTTACAGTGATAGGGTTGGCTAGAATAACATCTATCTCCAAGATATTGCCAAGTGTCAGTTCCTTCTTTCTAAATTCCTTTTTTAAATTTTTAATAGGCCGGGCGCTGTGGCTCAAGCCTGTAATCCCAGCACTTTGGGAGGCTGAGACGGGCGGATCACGAGGTCAGGAGATCGAGACCATCCTGGCTAACACGGTGAAACCCCGTCTCTACTAACAAATACAAAAAACGAGCCGGGCGAGGTGGCGGGCGCCTGTAGTCCCAGCTACTAGGGAGGCTGAGGCCGGAGAATGGCGTAAACCCGGGGGTGGAGCTTGCAGTGAGCTGAGATCTGGCCACTGCACTCCAGCCCGGGGGACAGAGCTAGACTCCATCTCAAAAACAAACAAACAAACAAACAAACAAACATTTTTAATAGACATTATTTTAGAACATTTTTAGAGCTTAGCATTTAGAGGTTTTTTTGGTTTGTTTTTTTTTTTTAGCAGCAAAATTGAGCAGAAGGTACAGGAAGTGTCTGTTTACCCATTCCTCAATTTCCCCTACTATCTACTTCCTACACCAGAGTGGAACATTTATTATAATCGATGAACATGTCATTATAACCCAAAGTCTATAGTTTATATTAGGCTTCACTATCGGTGCTGTACAGTCTCTGTCCTTTGATAAATGTATGCTGACATGTATCCACTATTATAGTATCATACAGAATAGTTTCACTGCCCCCCAAATCCTCTGTGTTCCACCTATTCATTCCTTCCCCAATTCCCTATCCCCTATCCCCAGGCAACCACTCATCTTTTTTACCACTTCCATTGTGCTTTTTTTCAGAATGTCATATAGTTGGAATCATAGACCATGTAGCCTTTCCGGATTGGCTTCTTTTATTTAGTAATATACATTGAAATTTCTTTTATTATTTTTATGGTTTGACAGTGTTTCTTTTTAGCACTAAATGATATTCCATTGCCTGGATGTACCAAAGTTTATTTATTCATTCAACTACAAAAAGATATCTTCGTTGCTTTCAATTATGAATAAAGCAGCCCTATACATCCATGTGTAGGGTCTTGTCTGGATATAAGTATTCAACACATTTTGGTAAATACCAAGAAGTTTGATTGTTGGATCAAATGCTGAAAGTAAGTTTAGTTTTATAAGAAATTACTCCACTAGTTTTCAAAGTAGCTGCACCATTTTGCAATTCCACCAACAATAAATCGTTTCCGGTTGTTCTACCTCTGCATCATCATTTGATGTTGTGTTTTGTATTTTGGGCATTCAAATAGGTATGTATCTCACTGTTGACTTAATTTACATTTCCTTAATGATGTATAATATTGAACATCTTTTTATATGTTTATTATCTGTCTTCTTTTGTGATGCATCTGTAATGTCTTTTGTATATATTTTAATTGTGTTCTTATTGTTGACTTGCAAGAGTTATTTGAATAACTGGATAAGAGTTCTTTTCTAAATATATGTTTTACAAATATCTTCTACTATTCTGTAGTTTTAGCTTTGACTCACTTAACAGTGTCTTTTACAAAGCAGAAATTGTAAATTTTAGTGAATTCCAGTTTATCAATTCTTTCTTTAATGGATCAAGCCTTTGGTGTTGTATCAAAAAAGCAATCACAAAGCCCAATGATTTCTAGATTTTCTCCTATGTTTCTCCTAGAAGTTGAAAGAGTTCTCCTTCTAGGAGTTTTGTAGATTTGCATTTGACATTTAAGTGTAGGAAATATTTTGAGTTAATCTTTGTGAAATTCATAAGCTCTGTGTCTAGATTCATTTATTTGCATGTCAATGTCTAGTTGTTTCAGGACCACTTATTTAGGAGTCTGTCTTTTCTTTATTGTGCTGCCTTTGCTTTTTTGTCAGGGATCAGTTGATTATATTTGTATGGGTCCATTTTAGGGCTCTTTATTCTGTTTGATTGATCTATTTGTCTATTCTTTTACCAATACCAGACTGGCTTAGATACTGTAGCTTTATTCTAAGTTTGGAAGTTGGGTAGTGCCAGTCCTCCAACTTTGTTCTTCTCTTTCAATATTGTTTTGACTACTCCAGGTATCTGCCTTTCCACATAAACTTTAGAATCAATTTGCTGATTATCCACAGAGCAATTTATTGGGATTTTATTCAAACTGATATGAATCCATAGATCAAGTTCAAAATAATTGAAATCTTGAACATGTTGAGTCTTCCTACTACTCATGAACATGGAATGTTCTTCACTTACTTAGTTCTTTTTAAATTTATGTCATCACATTTTTCTTTTTCTCATATGTCTTGTACATATTTTGTTATACTTATAATTATTTCATTTTTGGGGTTCCAATTTAAATAGTGTTGTGATTCTAATTTCAGATTCCAGTTGTTCACTGCTGTATATAGGAAAGCTACTGAATTTTCTGTATTGACATCATATTTTGCAATATTTTTATTTTATTTTATTTTATTTTATTTATTTATTTATTTATTTTGAGACGGACTCTCGCTCTGTCGCCCAGGCTGGAGTGCAGTGGCCGGATCTCAGCTCACTGCAAGCTCTGCCTCCCGGGTTTACGCCATTCTCCTGCCTCAGCCTCCCGAGTAGCTGGGACTACAGGCGCCCGCCACCTCGCCTGGCTAGTTTTTTGTATTTTTTTAATAGAGACGGGGTTTCACCGTGTTCGCCAGGATGGTCTCCATCTCCTGACCTTGTGATCCGCCCGTCTCGGCCTCCCAAAGTGCTGGGATTACAGGCTTGAGCCTACCGCGCCCGGCCTTATATTTTTAAAATCATTGAGAATTTCTTTGATGTTGTTGTTGATTCATTAGGTTTTTATACGTAGGTAATTGGTCATGTAATCTGCAAACAAAGACAATTTTTTTTTTCTTTTTCTTTTTTTGAGACAAAATCTCGCTCTGTTGCGCAGGTTTGAGTGCAGTAGTACAATCTCAGCTCACTACAACCTCCACCTCCCGGGTTCTAGTGATTCTCCTGTCTCAGTCTCCCAAATAGCTGGGTTTACAGGCGTGTGTCACCATGCCTGGCCTAAAGACAGTTTAATTATAACTTCCCAACCTGTATACCTTTTATTTCCTTTTCTTGTCTTACTTCATTGAATAGGACTACCAGTAGTATGTTGGAAAGGAGAGATGAGAGGGAACATCCTTGTCCTGTTTTGGATCTTAATTTCTGAACTTAACTTCTAACTTCTCATCATTAATTATTATGTAAGCTGTAGGTTTTATTGTAAATGCCCTTTCAAAATTAAGGGAGTTTCCCTCTATTTTAGTTTGCTTAGAGTTTTTTATCATGAATGAGAGTTGGATTTTGTCAAATGCTTCTACTCCATCTATTAATATAATCTTGTAATTTTTTTCTTTAGCTTATCGATGTGATAGTTTAATTGAGTTTTGAATATTGAACCAGCATTCCATACCTGGGTTAAATTGCATTATTGTGGCATATAATGTTTATACATTGCTGGACTTGCTTTGCTATTATTTTGTTGAATATTTTGGCATCTATGTTTATGAGAGACATTGCTATGTCATTTTATTTTCTTATAATGTCTTTTTCTGGTTTTGGTATTAGGTTAATGCTGGCCATATAGAATTAGTAGAATGTATTTCTTCTGCTTCTATCTTCTAAAGGAAATTGTCAAGAATCAGTATCATTTCTTGTTTAAATATTTGGTAGAATTCACCAGTGAACTCATTTGAGCCTTTTTCTATCTCTTTTGGAACGGTATTAATTATTAAATATTTCTCTGGGAGATACAGGCCTATTCATATTATTTCTTCTTGTGTGAATTTTGGAACATTTCACGAAATTCGTTCATTTATCTAAGTTATCAAATTTGTGTGCATAAGCTCTTTATAGTATTTCTTTTTTATTTTTTTTCAGTGTCCATGGGATCTGTAGTAATGTCCTTTTATTTCTAGGATTAGTAATCTGTGTCTTCTATTTTTTTTAGTTAGCCTGGTTAGAATCTTATAAATTTTATTGATTGTTTCAAAGAATCAGCTTTTGGTTTTATTGATTTTCTCTTTTCTTTTGCTATCTTCTCTTTCATCGATTACTGCTCTAGATTTTATTATTTATTTTCCTCTGTTTATTTTGGATTTAATTTGCTCTTTTTGTTTTTTCTAGTTACCTAAGGTGGAAACTTAGCTGATTGATTTTTACATCTCTCTTCTTTTAAGATATATGCATGCATTCAGTGCTACAAATTTATCCTAAATATTGCTCTCACTATATCCCATGAATTTTGATGAGTTGTGTTTTCATTTTCATTTATAATTTTTCAAAATTTCTTTTCAGATTTCTTTTTACCCATGTGCTATTTAGAAAATTTATGTTTAATCTCTAAGTATAATTTTTCAACCATCTGTTATTAATCTTTAGTTTAATTCCATTGTGGCTTGAGAGCAGACATTGTACAATTTACATTATTAAAAAATTTTTTGAGGTGTGTTTTGTGGCTCCAAATATGGTCTGTCTTGGTGAGTGTTCCAGAATTTCTTTTAATTGGCATATTGAAATCATTGACATTTAAAGTAATTATTGACATAGTTTAATTGAAAAGCTATTTTGAGTGTGCGGAGAATGTTTATTTTGGTTTTGTTGGATAAAGTAGTTTATAGGTCTCAATTTTATCCAGTTCATTGATGGTGCTGTTAAGTTCTAGCAGGTACTTACTAATGTGCTGCCTCCTGGCTATGTCTATTAGTGGTAGAGGAGTGTTCAAGTCTCTGACTGTATTAACAGATTCATCTATTTCTCCTTGCATTTCTATCAGTTTTTGCCTCATGTATTTTGAGACTCTGTTGTAAAGAACATACACATCAAGAGTCCTTGTGTTTCCTTGGAGAATTAATCCCTTTATTATTTTATAGTATTTCAGTTTTGCCCCAATAACTTTTCTTGAAGTTTGTTCTGTCTACAATTAATATAATCCTCTCAGTTTTCTATTAATGTCAGCATGCTATTTCTATTCCTGTCCTGTTTACCTTTAATGTATTTGTTTATTTAAAGCGGATTTATTCTAAGCAGCTTAGAGTTGGGTCATATTTTTTAACCCACTATGATAATCCCTGCCTGTTCATTGGTGTACCAAGACCATGGATACTTAAAGTGATTATTTAAATAATTGGATTAATGTCTACCATATTTGTTATTGTTTTCTGGTCATTGCCCTTGTCCTTCATTCTTATTTTTGTCTTCCATCCTTTTTCCACTTTTTGTAGTTTCCATTGAGCATTTTATGTAATTCTACTTTCTCTCCTTTTTTAGCATCTTGATTATAATTTTTAAATTTTTTTAGTGCTTATCCTAGAGTTTGTAATATATATTTAATTTAAAAATAGTCTAAGTCCACTTTCAAATAGTACTATACTGCTTCATGGGTAGTTCACATACCTTATGAAAATAAAATATTTCTAATTCTTCCATCCCATTTCTTGTGTCATTACTGTCATCATATTATTTATATACTTATATATTCATTGCACTTATACACTTATATCTTTTAATAAACTTTAATTTTTTCTTATTCTTAGTTGATCAAATAGAAGTTTGTTCAAGATAACAGAAAAAATGTATTTAAATTAGCATAAATATTTCACTTCACTCTCTTCTTTCTTGCATAGTTTCTGAGCAAAAACAGATGCAATTCTAACTTAGCTATTCCACAGGTAAGATGTTTCCCAACTCCCCATGGACTTTTCAGGATTTTTGGTTTTGTTCTTGATTTTTTTGGAATTTAAATATATATGTAAGTGGATTTTTTATTTCTTGGTTGGTTGGTTGGTTGATTGCTTTTTGTTGTTGTCATTTTGGCATTTATCTTGCGTGGTGTTTTCCGACTCCTCGAATTTTGGTTTGATATCTGACATTAATTTGGGTAAATTCTCAATCATTACTGTTTCAGCTATTTCTCTGTTTTTCTCTTTCCATTCTTTCTGGTCTTCCCATTACATGTAGGTTATACCATTTTTAGTTGTCCCATGGTTCCTGGATATTTTAACTACTTTATCCAGTCTCTTTTCTGTTGTATTATATATTTTCTTTTTCCAGTTTGGCAGTTCCTATTGATACATCTTCAATTTCAGAGATTCTTTCCTCGGCTTTATCCAGTGCATTAATGAACCATTCAAGATCATTCTTCATTTCTGTTACAGTGTTTTTGATCTCTAGCATTTCTTCTTGATTCTTTTTTACAATTTCTTCCTTGCTGTCTCTAATACTTATTTGATTCTTACCTGTTGTTTACTTTTTACTTTAGAAACATTACATATTAATCACAGTTATTTTAATATCCTGGTTTGATAATTCCAACATTCCTTCCATACTTGAGTCATTCTAATGCTTGCTCTATCTCTTCAAACTGTGAGTTATTTTTCCTTTTAGTAGCATTGAAATTTTTTATTGGAAACCAGACATGATGTACTCTGTAAAAGGAACTGAAGTATATATGCCTTAAGTAATATTGCAGTAAGGTGTAGAAGGAAGGGAATCATTCTGTAGTCCTATGATTAGGTCAGAGTTTGAGTAAGACTGTGCTCAGGCTGTAAACTTCACACACACTTCAGTCTTCTTCCTTTTAGGTGGGACAGTATGGCTAGAGATGGCTGGAATTGGGCATTTCCTTTCTCCCACATGGATGGATAGAGGAAAATAGAGTTGGGTAATTCCTTTCCCTCAGTTCATTCAGATCCTGATAAAACCCCAATAGGTTAGGCGATGGTAAAATAACTTCTCTTAAAGATAGTTCTTATTAAGAATAACATAATTTTCTGAGTTATTTTGAAAGAGTTAATTTTCCCCTATCCTGCCAGAAGCACAGAGACGTTTTTCTCTAATATTCACTTTGAAGTTCTGGTAGAGTTCCTTGTGGCAGAACTCACAGAAATGTGGCTATACTGCCTTAAGCCTGGGTCCGTGGATTTCACAATTGTCATACTTGTCTGCACTGAGATTTCAGAGATTTGTGAATTAGAGTTCTATTTTTCCTATCCCAGTAGTTGCTCCCTCAGAAGCTTCTGCTTGTTGGTCTCCATTCTGAAAAGTTTTGAATTTCTGTATCTGTCTATTTGACTCCCCAGTTTTGGAGACAGCAGTTTTCCCTGTGACCTAAGTTCTTCAAAAGATTCGAGAGGATTTTTGTTTTTCAGTTTGTTCAGATATTTGTTGGAAAAAAGTGACAACCTTAAAGCTCCTCACATACTCGACCCTTTAAATTCATTTTTAATATAAATGTGCTAACTATAAGTAAGACATCTCCCTGCTGGTTCTTTCCTTTCCCCTTGGAAAAGCTAAATAATTCCAGTAATTTGTACTAAAATATATATTCTGTTCCCCAATTATGTCCACTAGATATAACTCAGATATAGTTCAATTAAAACAGTAGGACATTGTTGGTGTTATGGGCAGTCTCATTCTGAAATATGAAGGCAAATGAGTTGGGTTATTCTTGATGGATCACTAAGTCTTCCTGCAAGAAATCACATAAATCATGATGAAAAACGGACTGCGAGATCCGCTTCATAAATCCTGGCCAAGTTTCCAAAGGTAGCATCTTGCAATCTGAAAGTCAGTGCTCAGCATTTCAGATGCAAACCTGCAGCCCGACTTCTGCAGGAGTTAATGTGCTAGCATTTTAACAAATTGAACCACTTTGGTGGCCTATTTATCAGTTCAAGCTATTTGGAAATGTTGCGACCATATGTCGTCCATTGAAATGAACACTAAACACTGCATTTATAAATGGTAATTTATGACTCATAAATGTCTTTGCTATTAAAGTCATTCTGCCACTGAGAATGGAATTGATAGCAGGTTCTGAGCTCTGTGGTATGTGTAAATTTTTTTCCCTTCTAAGGAATATTGTAGATATTAAAGCTTTGATGCCTCATGGAAATGTTATTTTTAAAAAACTATGCATATCAAAAAGATTATGTTTTTATGCTAGATTTTCATATTCACAAATTTGACAGACAGGTTAAATATATGTGTGTATGTGCATATGGTGAAGATTTTTTATACATTTGTATAGACAAAGATTATAGAATTATAGCTCTAAAATGTGGAAGTTACACCTTATTATCTATCCAGGCCTTGGATTTACTTGTGTAATTGAAACTGCAAGTCATCTACCCTAATATCTCTTTTCTCCTTCTCTAGTAATACATTGCCAGACTTTGAGCTGGACATGTGGCCTCCTGGAATGAAGACTGTATTATTCATATCCCTTGCAAATAGGATAGCAAACAGACGGGTCAGTGTAAGCAGAAAGATTGTATAGAAACTTCTAAGAAACCACATTAAAATACAACTGGATTACTTTATGTAACATTATTGATCCTTTCTGCATCCTTCTGGCTGAAAACTCAGATGTCAGACTGGAACTTGAGCACTCATTTGGACATTGAGGACTAAGGACTGTCTATATCACACTTGGAAGAAACCCAGACCCCAGACAAACCCTAAAGGGCAAATATTGACCCTGGAAAATGTAGCTCAGACTTATTTTATGTAAAAAAAAAAAAAAAAAAAGAGAGAGATGGCAGAAAAAAAATATTTATTGTTTACAGAGCCATACTTATTTTTTGAGGTTTGCAGACATTACTTCAGTCAGGTGATATACATTATTCTGATTTAAAGATGGAATCATTCAAGGACCAGATAAATTATTTCACCTATCTAAGGTCACAGACTTCTGTGTAACTGAGGATATGTCTAGAATCCAGGTTTGTGAGCCTTGGTTCATAACTCTTGCTATTTACATCATGTATGTAGCATTTAATGAGGCCTGTATAGGAGGCACCATGCCCTAGTGTGGCTTGTAGCATTTGTAGTCAGGTAAACCTGATCACCCAGCAGGTAGGACTACCACTTGAGGAATTTGCTGGTAGTTAGGAGACAAATTTATATTATAATGCAGGAGTACCAACATTTCATCACCTGTTACCCTTTATGTACACAAAAGTCTAGATCTATCTACAAAATAACGTGACTTTCTATCTCTGGTTTATCCAAAATGATTAAGTATTTGTAGATATAGTGGTCTCCCTTTATCCATGGTTTTGTTTTCTACAATTTTAGTTACCTGATGTCACACTCCGAAAATATTAAGTGGAAAATTCCCAAAATAAACAATTTATGTTTGAAATGTAGTACTGTCCATGGAGCAAGATGAAATCTCCCTTTATCCCACTCAGGACGTGAATCATCCCTTTGTCCAGTGTATTCACACCGTCTATACTACACTTAGTAGCCAACTTGGTTATCAAACTGACTTTTGAGGTACTGCAGAGTTTGTGTTCAAATAAATCTTACTTTACTTGACGATAACCCCAAAGCACAAGAGTAGTGATGCTAGCTATTTTGATACGTCTAAGAGAAGCCATAAAATACTTCCTTAGGTTAAATGTTGAAAGTTCTAGCCTTAATTTCAAAAAAAATTTATGTTGAACTCACTAATATCTACAGTAGGAATAAATCTTCTATTTGTAAAACTGATAAGAAGAAAAAAATGTGCATAGTATATATATATATATATATATATATATACATATAGCATGTATATATATAGTATATATATATAGGGTTCAGTACTATCGATGGTTTCAGGCATCTATGGGGGGTCTTGGAAAGTATGACCCATGGATGGATAATGGGGGAATACTATATAAGTGTGTGTGTTTGTGTGTGTGTGTGTATATACACATATATGTGTGTGTGTATGTGTGTGTGTGTGTGTATATATATATATATATATATAGTTAACATATTTTGGACATGAGTTTTAGTATGCTGGTTTGAAGTTCTGATGCTTTGAGAAACTTATATTATATATTTTGTATTGTTATTAATATGTACAGTTAATACCATGACATTTATTTCTAAGGAGAATCAAGTATCTGAAATCCTAGTGAAGCAGTGAGATAATGTGAGAGCTAAAACACTATACTCTGTGAACCTATAGAATAGAGAAAGGATTTCCTTGTTGTGAAAGGAAAGTTGTAACCTTCAGTAGGGATGACTCCAAGTATGAGAATTAAAATGGAATTTTAACATTGACTCAGATGCAAAATGTAATTGTATATCTAAACCCATATCCCCCTAACCCCCCACTAACTCTATTCATATTTATAAAGGAATTTAAATCTTTGACTGGATGTTCTCATCTGACGTGCTAGGAATTCATCTCCATTTAATCAATTCGAGCATTTGTTTTAAGAGAAAGTATTCTATAAATACTACTGTTTAGAGGCTGAGGGTCATAAAAGATGTATTTCTTTAAGAATTTAGAGTTTTGTGACAAGAAAGATGTTTGCACTAATAATTAAAAACCCATGAGATGGAGTAAAAAATATGAAGTGTTTCAATTCAGCCAAATGGATCCAGTTGTAAGAATATCAGAAACTCATCCTACTGAGCCACACGTTTTTCTTTTCAAATAGATATCTTTCTTACAGGTTTTATGTATTGATTATCGTTGATGTATGTCAATTGCACACAACAGTCTATGGTATGTATGTGATACTCAGAAAAGATGGTATTAACTGTAAGAGAATTTTGAAAGTGCAAGAATGAAGAAAATGTTGAAGAATGCTTAAGCTGAAAGGAGGGATTTGATGTGAAACTTGAAGTCAAATTTCTTTTATTGAATTGAAAAAGTTCAAATATATGAAAATATAAGGAATACCCTAATGTACATCTATGTGCTAAATATAGAGTGTAATTGCATTTTAGTAAGTGGCCATATTTGCTTTCAATTGTGTTGACAGAATAAAATATTACAAGTGTATTTCAAGACATCTTGTACCTTTTGGAATAAGTATGTCTGCTTCCCTCCGTTTCTGAAGTAAGTAGTATTATTAAATGGTATTTATTTTTTCCATGCATTGACAGGCAGTATTCTAGGATGGCTCCTAAGATTCCCCATTGCTGTTGTACACACATCTTCTCCCAGTTATTCAATCAAACACTAATCTAGGTGCTGCTGTAATAGACTGCTGCAGATATAATTAAGATCCCAAATCAGCTTACCTTAACAAAGAAACCTTATTCTCAAATAGCCTGACCTAATCAGAGAGTTCTTAAAGAGAACTGTTTCTGGAAAAGAGATTCCAAGTGTTAGAGACAGTCAACATGGGGAGAATTCTCTACTCTTGGCTTTGAAGATGGAGGAAGCCATATGTGGAAATGAACTCCTCTAGCAAAATTCTAGACAGCCTCTGGTTGCTGGGAGTGACCCCAGCTAACAGGCAGCAAGAAAACAGAGACCTCAGATGTACAATACAGGGAACTAAATTCTTCCAACCATCTGAAGGAGCTTGGAAGAGAACCTAAAGCCACAGATGAGACCCTAGCCTTGGCCTAGATTCCAATCTTGTGAGACACTGAAAAGAGAACTCAGCCATTCTGTGCCCATATTTCTTACTTACAGAATGTGAGTGAGAATAAATGCATTTTGTTTCTAGCCACTTTGTTTGTGATAATTTGTTATGCAGCAATAGAAAATTAACACATGCATGTTTTTCACATTAAAATTATACACACTCACACAATTTCAAATGGTCTCAAATTCTTTAAAATGGTACATTATTTTGCAATTTTTTTTACTATATATATTATAGTACGGTGATTTAACTATGTCATTGTATGTAACTACATGTTAATCATTTTTACATAGCAGCAGTCAACAAACTTTTTTTGGTAAAGGCCTCAGCAGTAAATATTTTAGGATAAAAGCAGCTATAAACAACACATGAAAGAATTATTGGCTGTGTCTCAATAAAACTTATGAAGAAAGGTAGTGGGCTAAATTTGATCAACAGACTATAGTTTGTCAGATCCTGGTATATAATATTCTACTCTACACATATGGCACAACTTATTTATTCATTCTTCATTAGCTCTACATTTGTTTCCAATTTTTCACTTTCACAAACATTAAATTTATTCTAACCTATTGTTTAAGAGTGCTAGAATTTCTTCAGACTGGTGGTAACATGATCCTCAATAAGAAATACATTGGATAACACATTCTGATAAACACCTACACACACAAACAGAAGTGTTCTGTATGCTAAATTGTACATGATGGCACTGTGCACATGTACATAAATTTGCTATTCAAAAAACAATACTTCCATTATTTTGTACTGTATTCTTAAAAATTCTAGGATAACCACTGAATAAATTTAAAAATTTGAAAATAATTTGCTAAGTATATGCATTGAAGGGATATTGTTGGGCTAAAGAGTATGCTCATATTAAATTTTACTATATGGCATAAAATTGCTCATGAAATTCTCTCCAACATTTAGTAAATGTTTGCTTTTCTACAGTCTTTTTGTGATTTTTACTTTCAATATTGAAATAATTGTATGCTTACAGAAAAGTTACATAAATATTAAAAGACAGTTCCCATATTCCCCTGATCTAGCTTCATTTAATGTTAACATCTTACACAACCATAGTTTAATTACTGAAACCAGGAAATCAACACTGGTACAATTTGGTACTTAAAAAAATTGCAGACTTTAACTCAAATTTCACCAGTTTTTTTTTGCTCGCCCGCGCGCGTGCACATGTGTATTTTCATTCTAGTAAGGATCTCGTATTGCATTTAGTTTCTGTTTTTCCTTAGACTCTTCTAACGTGTAATATTTCCTCAATCTTTCCTTGTCTTTCTTAGTCTTGACAGTTTTGAAGAATACTAATTGGTTATTTTGTAGAATGTTCTTCAATTTGAGTTTATCTGGTGTGTTTTTCATGACTGGAATGAGATATTTTTGGCAACAACATCAAAGAAATGATATGCCTTTCTTGGTGCATGGTGCCAAGGAATTCATGATGTCAACATGTCATTACTAGCGATGTTAACCTTGTTCATTTGGTTAAAGTAGTGTTTTTCTGGGTTTCTCCATTGTAAACTACTCTCTTTTGCTTTGTAGTTAATACATATCTTGAGGAAGATATTTTGAAACTTTGTAAAATCTATTTCTCTTTAAACTTTCACCCACTAAATTTTGCATCTATCAGTGGATCTTGTCTGCAACAGTTTTCACTATACTCTTTGCCTAATGATAATTATTTCCCTTTTGCCCTTTTAGACAAACAAATGAATCAAAAAGGATCTGTTGTTTTATTAACATTTAGAGAGTTAGAGTGCTGTTGAGCATATTTTCTCACATTTATTGGCTACTAGTATTTTGTTTGAATTGTCTATTACCCTACTTATTATTTTCTTCTGTTTGATATCATCTGTTTCTAATTGATTTGTTGAAGCTCTTTATATATTGTAGATTCTAATGTTTTGTCATATAGGTGTAGTTGTAAATACATTTCCCTTGCATGTAGTTTGCATTTGTAATCATTTATGCTTTCTATTTTGGACATAATTATACTATGTAGTAAATTATGGGAAATTTTGCTTTATATTCTATAACTTTTAAAATCTAGTTTTTATAAATCCATTTCTAGCTGGGGTTTTAGTCTATATTTCCTCTTTTAAAATTTTTCACATATAGATGCTTGATTTATCTGGAATTTATTCTTATTTATTCGTATATATGGTGTGAGGTGAGAATAAAATCATATTTTTTCATTTTTCCTATTTGATTAGGAATTGCATTATTTATTTCACTGAATTAGAAAACCATTCTTGTCATATATGAAAATCCACATATATGTGTCCCTTCTATGGGTCTCCACTTGGTTTTAATGCTTGGTTTTACTCCTGAGTGTTTATAACACAGTATTTTAATCTAGACAACATTATTGTAAGTCTTGATAGCCTAGGAAGTCTTGCTTCTTGCTTTCCTGCACTAGAAAAATTTCTTAACCTACTATATTAGAATCAGTTGCTTGATTTCCACAAGAAATCAATTCACAATTACTTTTGGTATGTGTCAAATTTATAGATTAATTTAGTGAAAGTAGATTTTGCAAGTCTTTCCATTTTTGAACATGGTATAGCTCTTCATTCACACAGGTATTCTTTTGTCAGAACAAATACTTTCTCTTTATGTTAAATGTTATAGAACTTTTTTTGTACTACTCTAAAGAGGCCCATTTCTATGTCACTTAAATTCAACATACATTTTTTATGCATGGCCAAATGCATAAGCAAGGTATTTTAAACTCAGTATTTCAACCATAATATTAAAAAAATCTGAAGAATCATGAGATGCTTTATGAAGGGTCTTCAGTATATAGCTCTTCCTTCTGGGGATTTTTTTTCTCTAAATTTTAATGACTTGGAGAGGATAATGACCTATTCAAAAAGTTTTATTTTTTTTAAAGTAAATTGTATCTCTACTTAACTTGAGTTTATAAATTGTTATGCAATCCAGCTCCAGCTATCATTATTTAAAGATACTGAGTTTGGGAAAACAATCACCAGAGATCATATGAAGTCTTCAAGAGATGGCAGGTAATGGATTCCTGATGATTTTATAATTGTAAACAGCCCATCTGAGTCTATTTGTCTCTCTTTTGTAAAAATTGTTCAGATCTCCATGAATGAATGAACTTGTATAGAAAGGTACAGGCATATTTTAAAGATATTGCAGATTTGATTCCAAACCACTGTAATAAAGTGAATATCGCAATAAAGAATGTCACAAATTTTTTGTTTCCCTGTGCATATAAAAGTTATGTTTATACTATACTGTAGTCTATTGAGTGTGAAATAACATTATGTCTAAAAATATACATAACAATTAAAATATTTTATTGACAAAATATGCTGACACAGAGACATAAAGTGAGCACATGTTGTTGGAAAAAATGACACCAATAGATTTGTTTGATGCAGGGTTGCCACAGACTTTCAATTTGTAAAAAAAATTGCACTGGCTGCAAAGTGCAATAAAACAAGATAATGCCTGTATTTCTGAAATGAGGGCATTTTGCATGAGGACATGACCTTTAAAAGCAAGAAACCTATTTGACCTTCTATAACTAACATTTCCAATAAATTAGTTAGAAATAGCATACCATATGAGCAAATTACAATGGGAACAAATTGACAAATAGACACCGTTTTGAGAAAAAGATCAATATAAATCTAATGTAAACATACAGGACATGGAAAATTATCAGGGTAATCTTCAAAGTGAGTAGCTGTAATAGAACATTACTTCTAGAAATGGTCTTAAAGACTGAGTAGTCCAGTCCTCTCTTTTCTCAAATAAATAAAATGAGGCCCTGCGAGGACACACAACTGACTTAGTAACAATAACAAACAGGTACTCTTTCTCCTTGGCATTTTTTTTTCTTTCTGATTCTTAATTCTGGAAAGACTCTATCATCCTTATAAATGAAATGGGCCTGTCTTTCTTCACACTGCAATGTGTGGCAATTGGTAAAAGTATGTCTGACAAGACTAAGCAGAGAGGTGAGAGAGTTTGGGACATACTGGGATTGAATTGGGAACGACTGTATAGTAAGTCCATTTCAGAAATAGAAAATAATAATAGTAGAAACAAGCAAGCATTCATATGTGGGATTCTATAGTTCCAAAAACTTAGGGACAGTAGGTGTTGTTTTTGCTTCAAAGTAGATAATCTAAATCCCAGAAATGTAAAAACTAGTCAGATTGTGGGGAGTTCATGAGGCAAGGAACATTTGGATTCTAAGAAAATCAGCAAAGAGGAATGTATAAAACAATAAAAACTCATTATATCATATAATATGTATAGGGTTGAATCTTCTTATCCTTAACCCAAACTGTTCATTATCTGCCCCAGCTTTTTTAAGTCCTGGTTTTTATAAGCACATGAGACTTCCCTTCAAATTAACTAAACAAATACTGAGTACCTGTTTTGTATGGCAACTCCATTCAGAGTTGTAGCTTTTCCAAAGATATTCAAACTATGTGTCTGTTTTCCAGGACTTAAATGTAATGGAGAAGACAGATACACAAAAATCTGTGACATAGAACAAAGCTGACCTAGACCTATCCTCCATACTAATTCACATTTATCACATATTTATTTTCATTTTAATTTTTAATTTTTTTCTTAAAAGTGGAGTTTCACTATGTCACCCAGGCTGGAATGCGGCAACACGATCATTGCTCAGTGCAGGCTCGAACTCCTAGGTTCAAATAATTCTCCTATTTCAGCCTCCTGAGTAGCTGGGATTAGAGCCTTAAACCACCACACCTGGCTCATCATATACTGAATGCATAGGAATTCCAGAAAAATTTGTATTTTAGAGAATAGATACAAAATTACCTAGATAATATGATGTCAATTACCATCAGTGCTACTTAAAGAGTATTTAATGGTTTGCAGTGATTGTTTTAAATTAATAAATTATAGGAATTTCTCTGCCAAAAAAAAAACCAAACTTTTTTTGTTGTTTATATTTAAGCCTACAGCACCTGATGTTTTCAGGCAGTCTCCCATCCCAGCCCTAACCAGGCTCAACCCTGCTTAACTTCTGAGATCAAATGAGATCAGGTGGGTTCAGGGTGGTACGGCCATAGGTCACCCTAAATTTTCTATAGCAGTCGTGTAACTGTTACAACAGAAAGGTACTTAAGTGTTTTTTTCTTCTCTTCAAGGCAGCAAGAATCCACACTGTCAATATGTTTGAAATTGATGACTTTAGAAGTAAATGTTTGAATGTTACTCTCATTTTTATTAAAAGGATAGAAGTAATACATGCTCAAGATTTTAAGACACATCTTTACAGAGATACATATTAAAGTGAAATTTGCTCCATTTCTATTCTTTATCCAATTCAAATTAATACATTTACACCTTAACACAGTATAATCTAGAGTTATTGAAAACCTAATTATGAAAGAAACCTTCAAAGTATTACAAAATACAAAGGATCACATCATATCAGAAAATATTCTCAGAATGATTGCATATATAATGCCTGCTTAAATATGAACATAGGAATTCATGTTCCTAATTCATATATACAAATATTTTGATATATTTGACTGTATTAAAATGAAAATTGTTTCAAGGGATACTACAGATGGAAAGTTTATATTTGGAATGTATATGAAAGAGGAAGTGTTAGTACAGACTCTACACAGAAATTCTGAACATTAATAGTAAATCATAACACAATCTAAGTAGCTAAAGGTTATGGATAGGCAATTCTCAGGATAGAGATATTACTGTCAATAATTATATAAGAAAAGAATAACCATACTTGTACTGAACACAATTCATATTAAAGTAAGATAAATAATTGTATTGTTCATTTGGTAAAAGAATTAAAAGTCTGGTAATGTAAATTCTTGTCAAGAATCTGGAGTAATGAGAACTTTCATGTATTTCCTGTTGGAATATACATAGAACCAACCTATTTAAAGATTGCGTTGGCAATATTTAGTAACAACAGAACAATGCTCTTCCACTTATAGAGCAGCTATAAAGTCTCTGCATGATATCCCTGCTTATAATAATGACCTGAAAAAAACTATCAGGTACCTTCCTTGTTAATGACTCCCAAGCAGTTGTCTACAAGATCAGGTTTGAAAATATACATTTGTGATAAGAATAGAACACAGAGATTACTAATTAGGATATAGAGACTTTGTGGCCACCATAAATAGACTGTGTAGAAATGTCTGCACATAGGCATGAAATGTTTATCCTAGCAATGTTTGTAGTAACAAAACAGAACAAAACACAAATTCAAAATAATTCTAATGTCTAAGGAGATAGCATGAAAAACTTGATTGAATTCATATGAAGATTTAAAATTAATGACCTACTGTAGCCTATAAACCTATCAACCTGCATACATTGCTAAACATAATGTTTAGTGAGAAATCCAGGTGCGAAGTACCACTTCATGAAAAAATCCACAGAAATCAATGTTATGTACTCTAAGAATACACACACACACACACACACACACACACACACACACACACACACAGAGTTCTATGTTTTTTTCATATACATCTAAACATACCCACATACATACAGGCATTCAAAATAAAAAGCAGAATGAATAGAATACTATTTGTAGGTGAAATTATTTTAGCACAGCAGTTTTCTCTTGAAAAGCAGGAGGATTTTATCATATATATAATATTTTTTTCTAAAAATATATATCTAAAACAAGCATAACAACTGTTAATATGTATTGGAGCATATGTCATTTATGACTTTTTTTCTACTTTTGACAAACTTCATAAATAAGAAATACCAACAAACGTCTATGTGAAAAATATTACTAAGTGCTACAAAAGCACAAAGGAAAGCATTACATTTTGGCTAAGAGAAAACAAAAGGTTTATGGAACTAGTGATACTCACTTTAGATGATGGTTGATACATAAAATTTCAGTAGACAGACAAGAGGAAGGTCATTCCAAGCAGAGGCAATATTTGATTTGTGTAGAGAAATAATATTTAGAAGCTATTTAAAGAGTTTGAATGACATATTAGAAATGCATTTAGGAAAATGCTGCTTGAGAGACATTTTTAGGAATTTAGGAATAAGACAGAGGTAAAGAAGAAAAGAATTGAGTCAAAGTCAAATGTTGATGAAATATAAAGCAGAATGGAGACTGGCAGCAATACATTGGATTTAAACAGATGAGTAGAGAAAGTCAGTGTAGTTTTATTAGAATTATAAGTTCAGGAAAGTGCAGGAAGACAGGGAAGTGGCAGCAAATAGTCCAGGCTAGTTTGGAAATGTTTATTGGAGGAAGAAAACACATATGTAAAAGTAACTTAGCTCAGTGCTTTGGGATGCAGAGACGGAAGGATTGCTTGAGGCCAGGAGCCCAAGACTAACCTGGGCAACATAGTAAGACCCGACTCCACAAGAAAACAAAAGCAAAAACAATTATCCAGGTGTGGTGGTGCGTGCCTGCAATCCCAGCTACTTGGGAGGCTGAAGTCAGAAGATCGCTTGATCCCAAGTGTTCGAGGTTGTAGGGGATCTGTGATCAGACCACTAAACTCTAGCTTGGGCAACAGAGAAAGATCCCATCTCTTAAAAAATAAAGGAAAGCAAGGAAAGAATAAGAGGAAGGAAGGAAGGAAGGAAGGAAGGAAGGAAGGAAGGAAGGAAGGAAGGAAGGAAGGAAGGAGGAGGGAGGGAGGGAGGGAGGGAGGGAGGGAGGGAGGGACGGGAAAGCAAAAGTAACTTATTGGTGGTGGTGTGTCTTTTGTTTTAAGCATATAGGATACTTGAGCACTTTTCTAGTCAGAGTAATGGGAATAAAAAAATTATAAGGCCAGATCCTGGAGGAACTGGAGGAGATGCAAAATATTGCTATCCAGAACAGAGCTGGAAGAGTTATCTTTGGTTAGCAGAAGACAGTTTTTTGGTTTTGTTTTTGATTTTTTTTTTAAATAAAACAGAAGAAGGACAACAGGTTATAGAGATTACCAGACAGAAAGAACACTACAAGGCTCATTAGAGAGGAGTCTTGATCTTTGTAGTAAAAGGAGAAAATAAGAGCAAAGATCGTGTTGCCAGCTTGGAGAGGGTAGAAATTGTTTGGGAAACATGCTACAGGAACTGAAATCAGCCATTGAATGGGGATGTAAAGACTCCTATGATACAACTCCATCCCTGCTGCTTGGTCCAGAGTTAATAGTATCCTCTGCTGACATTTTTTAGTGGTTTGTGGTAGCCCATAATGCATATTTTATAACTTTTTAAACCTATTTTTCTTTCTAGAATGTTCATCTATATGTACCAGGAACATAGTAAGTGCTTAATAAATGCTTCTAAATTGGATGAGCAAGATATTACATTAGTCAGTTCATAACTTACATTTAAATTCTCTGTGCCTGATCCACATTCTTTGGTGCAGGACAGAGCTATGAATTAAAACAAACTCCCTGGGAAAGTTATTAAAGATGAACAACAACCTGAGCAGATACACTGCTAGCATTCCCTTTTTAAAGAGGGATGCCATGAGGTATTTCCAAATGTCTGTCTGGAAGATGGACTAAGTCACCACCTAACAACTGTGTGACTTTGCAGAAGATGCTTTACCTCTGTATAAAAGAAGTGGTATACTCATCATGAGAACAGTTTCTTATAGTCCCTGCTCATAAATTGTTAGCCGTTTTGCTATTATTAGAAATGATTTTATACCCTTATGCTCCATCCATCACATGTACTATAAAGTCATTGAGGACTTCCTATTGTCATATGAGATGTACCTTTAAGTGAAGGTAGTCAGCATTGCGTATTATCAGTGGATAGCTAGGAGGAAAATTCTCGATACTTTGGCATTAAATTTATATGTATATTCAACTAGTGACTTGGATTAGGATAAATCCCCTCACTCTCAATAAGCTTTGTAGCACTGCATTTTAAAAAGCTTAGATGATGTACAGAATACCCGTTTGTGAAAGTTTATGTGCAATTTTAGGCAAAAGAATTAAACATTAAAGGAAAACTATAACGGTAAGCTAAAAATACCCTGGACAGCTAAATTGAATATTTACTAGACGGATGTACCAGGCTTAGCAAAATTAAATTTTAAAACTGCCTATAACAAAACTATGATAAAAGTAAGAATTCATGCTTAGAAGGGAAAAAAAGAATGGAAAAAGGGTGACGATGCAGCCTGGCAGGGGGATTCTTAATTCATATTTCCTTTTATGCACATTGTTTGCTAAGGGACCTCAGAGCAAATAACTTGGATCCTCTTGACTTCTGTCTCTCACTGGGTTGGGAGGCTGATGATGTAGTCTGTTATTGTATGACTTCACTGTAAAAATCTGTATGTGCCTATTTGGCATTATTGTACTCTATAGAACCAACTCTAGTACATAATCATAATTATTCTTGCCTTTCAACCTCTAAGAATTAATTATCTCTACAAGTAGAATAATAAACTTTGAGTGTCAGTTCACAAGATACCTATGTCAAACAAAATGTTATTTTGTAGTTATATGGCAACATCAGGAAAAAATTAAATAAGAATTTCAAATAAGAAATAAGAGAAAAATTCAAATTGTTCATCTGCCTATAGGAGATATAGGTCAAAATGTTATTTGTTTACAGTTTTCTCTCACACAAAGGGAAAAATGAGTTTTTATAAAGAATGGAATGAAACCTTAACAGACGGAGACCAAAGCTTGATGCACTGATGTGGGAAAGGACATACTCAGAGATGAACATCCCTTAAATTCAGCCCAAGGAAAACACATTGAAATCAGCAGAAAGCAGGCTTCTTTCCACACAGCCCAGGCACCAACTTTGCTGCCCTCAGTGACATCAAGGCCTGGCTGTATCTCACTTGGGGAGTGGGTCAAGTCATACCTGATATACTTATCTAATAAAATTGTAGGAAGATGCAGAAGATAAGTAATCCTTGGATAAACATCAACCATTAATGAACTGTACAAGATATTATTTACAGGGTCAGATTGCAGAAGTGATAATAACAAAGCTGATGGTAGTGTCTACATGTCAACAAAAAGGCAGATGTACAGTGAAACATTCACTGTCCAATCAATTAGATGAAGGAGCTGTATAATGCCAAACAGCTAAGTATTTGGAAACACCCAGACATTTGATAGCACAGTTCCTATTTTTTTATGAATTTTCCTCCAGAGCCAGAACATATTCCATACAAGGAAAGTGATTTCTGTCAGCACCTTCTTTTTTCTTTTCTTACCACAGTGGGATTACTCAGGAGTCTCACTCTCTTTATTTGAAAGACCTGTTTTGAAGGGATTTTCCATTGATTCTAAAAACAAGTCAAATACACCATCAAAGAGCAAAGATTTATGCTACTTCCGGCTATGCCATAAAATCATGTGCCATAGGCTCTTAGGACAATTTCTTTTCTTTTCTTTTCTTTTTTTTTTTAGACTGAGTCTCGCTTTGTCGCACAGGCTGGAATACAGTGGCACAATCACAATCTTGGCTCACTGCAATCTCCACCTCCTGAGTTCAAGCAATTCTCCTGTCTCAGCCTCCTGAGTAGTTGGGATTACAGGTGCGTGCCACTATGCCCAGTTAATTTTTGTATTTGTAGTAGAGATGCAGTTTTGCCATATTGGTCAGGCTGGTCTCGAACTCCTGACCTTGTTATCCGCCTGCCCCAGCCTCCCAAAGTGCTGGGATTATAGGTGTGAGCCACCTCACCCAGCCAGGACAATTATTAAAGGTGTTCCAACAATGGTTCAATAATGAAAAAGGCAGTTGGCCTTCCAAGAAACTGCTAGAAGGATAAATTCATTTGGATATTTAAGTTCTTATTTACTTAAAATATGAATATGAGTTGTCACCTCAATTAAAATATAAATTCTGGATTTTCAGGGACATTCTTGATATTATTTTTAATCCCCACCCTGACTCCCAAATATACATAGTACTAAATTTATAGAAGCATATTATATGCTCAATGCTTGCCTACAGAGTGAATGGTGAGCTGAATGTCTTTTTAAAATGTACTAGAATGAAATTTATACTGAAATATCTGCCATCTGTTAAAAACACACACACACACACACACACACGCAAAACCCCAACATTTTAACTCCAGAGCATGTGGTTACTGGAACTGAAGGTCTTTAATTGCCTCTTTAAAAAAAGCAAGGGCATCTCTATTTATTAGGCATTTAAATTCAATGCACTGCAATGTCTCATCTCTTTGCACTTTCCTTAGTAATTGGGTGTTGACTCTGTGTCTTCAGGCTAATTCAATGCTTATGTTGTTAAGATAGAGACTGGCTGCTCCTGTGTGAATACTTTCTGGCTTTAGTCCATTGCTCATCCTTTTCCCAGATTTTAGTAATGAATAGAGCTCTTCATTCACTGAAAGAATGTCCTTGGACCTGTTTCTGCTCCATGTTGCTCATACACTGCAATATTCCCTTGGCCTCCCGACTTTGCAGCTTGCGGTGGTCCAATAGCCTAGTTTCCTTTACAGGCGACCATATGCTGTGGTTTTATAGAGGGACAGCCCTTCCTACCATATCCTAATTCTAGTCTCTACACATATCCTTGAAACTGCACACATTTATCTAAAAACACTGCTTTAATATACTAATTCCTGTTCAAAAACTTTCCGTTTGACCTTATTTTGAGCGTTGGGGGTAGGGGTCATCAGAATAAAAATGTGCTTAGTTCTCAAAGATTTCTATAAAGAAAATACCCCATTATTACATTTTTTATTTTCTGGGAGTATTCTCACAGACTTTGGTTGAATTTAGGACTTCTTCACTTTAGCAAGTATATATTCTATTTGTTGACACTCTCAGTGCCAAAGATGAGTAAAAAGATGTATGTCATTAATGATAATCTTCTTTGTTTTAATTAAGTTCTGTTAAGTTTATCTGGTTTATGGGTAACTGTTGGAGAAGAAAATATCATATGTTCCTATTTTCATATGTATATATCTGATGTCTTCCAGCAGCTTCCAAGCCAGTCAAGTTCCTATGCAATCACTATTTTCATCAAGACACAGAATCCTTACTTAAGCTAACATATGCTCCCTTTCTGAAAGAAATCTGAAAGGGACTGAAAGACTGAATTGGTTATCAGTAGTTATCATATTATTCTTCTTTCTATTTTAATCTAACTAGATATTTTATCTGGAACAAGTTACACATTTTTCTTTAGGTCTCATTTTTCCACCAGTGAAATGAAAGTCAGTTCAAATGTTCTCTAATATTTCTCTTCATTGTGATAATCTGGGACATTATGACTCTATAACTCTTCTACATTTTCTAACTTATTAGGAAAAACTTAACAGCAAAAATAGTGTTTATCTTTTTCCCCTACTGAGTGCACTGTTATGTGGTTAAGGGAGGCTAAGTACCCATTGGATGAAGAACTTACTACCTGTTGTTTAAAGTGTGCTCACAGTTCTGAATAATGAGCTCTCACCTTGTTAAAATCATGAACCATTTGGTGCAATCATAAGTCCAAAGACATGTATGGGACTAGCCAAACCAATCAAAATCAAACAGAAGCTTCTCCATTATGTCCCTCCCTTCCCAGACCCAGTGCATTTCAACAAGGAAAATCATGCCATGAGGTTGTAATAGGAGCTAAACAATAAATATTCTCTCTTTAAATGTTTGTTCAGTTGCTGAGGAGTCAAAATGACAGCTCCATACATCCACATTTATAGAGATTAAATTTTCTTCCCTTATGTTTCCTGAATCTTTTTCTCAGCAAAGTCTCTATTCCAGCAGGCAGCAGAGAAGAGAAAAAGCAAATTAAAAGTATCTGCCATTTCCGGGAGGGTCAATTATGCTCCAAACGTGAATTACGAAAAGCCCTGGTGGTGAAGCATAGCTGGTTTGATTTGGTCGACCCTTGTAGCAAAAATTTAAAATCTTGATGGGGCTGCCCGCCACACCATGGATCAAAGAGAAAGGATAACTTGGGCTGGGAATAAAATGTATATCTAAGATCTGTTTAGCCCTAAGCATCCAGCACTCCTCTGTGATGGGTCATCAAAGGCTCTGTGCAGATGACATCTCAGTCAGCCCAGGGAGCCAGACACCACGGGAGCAAAGAGAGGTGGTGAGCAAACACCAAGACACGTTTCTTTTATACTCTCAGAACAGCCTGGGAGAATCCTACAATCCCTCTGCAAGTTTGGCTTGCCCCTGAATCAGCAATCCTAAACTTGACTGTAATCTTGCTGAGCCTCATTTTATTCTTCTAGCATAGTTTTCCTTAATTTGTGAAGTGGAAACCACCTACTTCCCAGTTTCTTGCAGTGATGGTTAAATATACAGTACAAAAATCTCAGACCCTACCACTAAACCTACTGAATCCAATGTAAGAGTGTACCCAAGGGACCTACGTATTTAAGAATTTTCCCCACACTTCTTCCCATGCTTAATTTCCCAGTCATGAACAGTAGCAGCTACAGTCTGCTTCCTAGCAGACTCCAAATCTCCCTCAAAAATTAAAATACACTTACCTTCTATTATAAATGAAATGGCCAATTACCATCAGTAACTATCTGTTATTCCTTTTCTAATTCAAGCCTATCTTTATATGCAATAAAGTCTACTTTATCATCACAATCACCAGATCCTATAAAATAGTAGAAAAATAAATTATATACACATACATAGAAATATGTATGTAATATATACATATATAATTTTTTTGAGACAGAGTTTTGTTCCTACTGCCCAGGCTGGAGTGCAATGGTGCAATTTTGGCTCATTGCAACCTCTGCCTCCCCGGTTCAAGCAATTCTCCCACCTCGGACTCCAAGTAGCTGGGATTGCAGGCATGCACCACCACACCCGGCTAATTTTGTTTTTTAGTAAAGACAGGGTTTCCCTATGTTGGTCAGGCTGGTCTCAAACTCCTGACCTCAGGTGATCCACCCGCCTTGGCTTCCCAAAGTACTGGGATTACAGGTGTCAGCCATTGCACCTGGCCTGTATTATATTAATAGATATTACCCAGATCTATCAACCTATTTATCAATGGCTATCTGTGTTCTTCACATAGCTGTGTGCCAGCTATGGAGGCTGCTTGTGGTATGCCTGGTACAGCTGCAGCCTCATAGGGAGCCACCCATAGACCAATCAGCACATGCCTTCTCCCCTCTGAAGCCTATAAAAACTCCAGATGACTCAGCCAGACTTGAGGACACGAAGGGATAACCAATATTGAAATATCTATATATGTTAATATGGAATATACATATATATATTATATATAGTTAGAGAGCTATATATATACTTTTTTCTTGTGTTCTCTATGTAGGTATAAATGGAGATATAGATCTTGAGATATATATCCAGATAGGTAAGAAAGAGCGAGAAAAGAAAAATGGGTAGGTTCCAGAGTTCTTATTTCTACAGCTATACACAAAGCTGAGTTGATATATTTGACTTATTTTTTTACTGCTTGTTCGAAAGTCCTTTTGCCCTTCACCACCACTCTAGGTTGTCAGGAGTCTTTTACTGGAATGGTCATATAAATCATAAATCCTAAAGAATCTAAATATCTAATGGTCTGAAATCTGGTTAAGATCATTATATACTTTTCTTTTAACCTGAGACACTTTTGAGTATGAGAGTTCTATTAATATCATGCTAGTATAGTATACATAAAATGAGACAATCCCAAGCAAACCAGGATATTTGGTTGCTGTGCTGCCAGCTTACTTTAAATTCATGCCTATGGCCTCATGGAGAGCTCCCCATGACCAGTTAATTGAAGAAGAAGAAATTCAATTCATTTATAAATTGTTTTTACACAATATGCTAGCAGAGCTGGAAGAGACAGTTACATCATCATAGTCAGACTCAGATATGGCCCTATGCATATATGGTTTTCTATATTACTCCATTGAAATTTACTAATAGACATTGATAGCAGCAGCAGCCTGTCTGGAGTGGCTGTTACCATGATGCCGGCTTCTGTGGGGAAGGTGCGGCTAGGGCTGCTTGCTCAATAGAGCCGGTGGGAGCCTGGAGCAGGCAGGAGTCCCACCCTCCTGGGTGAAGCTGTGGCCACCCAGTAGCGGTGTGAACCCAGGCATCTCTGCACTCTCAGGGGTTCAGAAAGGGCCCCTGTTGCCCCCACAGTCTCACAAGTACCTGCTCCCACTGCCTGGCCTCTCTCTGCTCTCAGCACCTGCTCTGATCTCTGAGCAAAATTGAGGCTGAGTCCAGGTGCTGTTGCAAGCTGGACAGGTGTAAGCATGCTTGGGGCAGTACTAACATGACAGCACCATGTTACCTTAGCCCCCTCCACACTTTGGGCACCAAAAAACATGGAGGGAAGCCAAGGGAGGGTTGCGGGCAGTTCCAAGCTAGCCTGCAAGTGTCCCTTGGCAGGAACAGCCTAGGCACCATGAACAGCAGCAGGAGGCAGACAGGTTCTGGGGCAGAAAGGGGCAGGTCCCCAGTGAAGCTCTAGCTGCAAGCTGGGAAAGGCATGAAGCCTGGAGGCTGGGCTGCCAGTCCTGCGGAATGGAGTAGAACTTATGGTGCTTTTACCAGTTCCACCCATCGCCACCAATGGACCGATAAGCATGCATTCCCTCCCCTCTGAAGCCCATAAAAACCCTGGACTTAGCCAGACTTCAGGAGACAACAGGTCCACCCATTGTGGAGAGGAGCTAGCCATCACAGGGTCTCCATTCTGCTGAAAGCTGAACACTCAACAGGAAGACCAGCTGCAGAGAGGAGCTACCCACCCCAGGGTCTCATCTCTGCTGAGTGCTGAACAGTCAATGGGACACTCCACCTGTGTAGAGGAGCTATCCACTGTCGGTCTTCTCTGAGCTGTTCTGTCCCTCAGCAAACCTCCTCTTTGCTTTACTCACTCTTCACTTGTCTGCCTACCTCATTCTTCCTTAAGGCAGGACAAGAACTTGAGACCTACCAAATGGTGGGACTAAAAGACCTGTAACACAAACAGTGCTGAAACATGTTCCTTCCTTGCTAGGTTGTGAGTGACAAGAAAGAGGGAAGAGAGAAGGAGAAAAGAGCTGCTGCCTTTTGGAGATCCCAGGCCTAGAAACTCCCCAGGTCAGGGCTGTGACACCCTCTTTAAGGCTCTGCAGTTCCTGGCATCTCCAAGATTCTATGAATTACTTCATTCTGCATTCCCTGGTGCCAGCCATGGAAACTGCTTGTGTTATGTCTGGTCCAGTTGCAGCCTCGCAGGGAGCCAGAGCAAATGCCTGCTCCTGAAGCTGCACACTCTGCCACAGCCAGCATACCTGGACCCCATGCTGCTCGCTTGCTCACACACCCCTTGCCATTCCACTCTCTCTTGGCAGGCGTGGCATCCAGGTCAGTAGCAAGAGCTGAGCACAACCTGCCAGGCTGAGTGGGAGCAGTGGGCCTGAGCAAAAATCAGGCAAAGGCTCCAATGACCACAGAGGTTTCCAGCTAGTGAAACGACACCCCAAGGATCCCGCAAAAATGTGACAGTAGTAGAAGGAACTTCACAGTATTTAATGGGTTTCATATACACCCTTTCTCACCACGAGTAAATCGATTTGATAACACGAGTAAATCAATTTCTATGTAATAGTCAGGATTAATTACCCTAACAAACAAAGTTGTCCCTGTTTGAAGGCACACATAGCTAAGTGGCAATCCAAACTTCCAGTTAAAAGGAAGTATTATGTTTTCTTTTATGGAAGTGTTCCTTTTTGGGTATAAAAATCTCTAAACCAGAGGATTCTAAAGTCAAAATAGTAGGAAAAAAGTATTTTATCAATGGTTTATTATACGTAATACTGAAAGGTGCAAATCACATTTCCGCTTTATGTTTCTCTATCACTGTGCTTTCGTACAATAACAATGGTTGTTGGAAAAAAAGCATCATATATTGAAAAGCATCTCATAATTGGCTTTGTAACTGACTTTTCAAAAGGGTATTCCACTGTATATTGGTCCAACTATTTCTAATTGATGGTAAAGTCAGCAAATTGCATCAATATATGCTAACTGATATACTTCTTTTGCTGCAAAATGTGTTTCTTGATAAGAAGCAATGTAGTCTGGGATGTTATTGTGGGTAAATGAGTAGGTAAGGTAGTCTATAAATAGTGTTTTTTTGTTTGTTTGTTTTTTGTTTTTTTGGAGACAGAGTCTCAATCCATCACCCAGGTTGGAGTGCGGTGGTGTGAACTTGGCTCACTGGAAACTTTGCCTGCTGGGTTCAAGTAATCCTCCTGCCTCAGCCTCCCAAGTAGCTGGGATTATAGGCACATGCCACCACACCTGGCTAAGTTTTGTATTTTTAGTAGATATGGGGTTTCACCGCGTTGGCCAGGATGGTTTTGAACTCCTGACCTCAGGTGATCTGCCCACCTTGACATCCCAAAGTGTTGGGATTACAGGCATGAGCCACCATGCCAAGCCCCATAAATAGTATTTCTAGCAGATGGAAATTCAGTGCAAATCCATATTTAATATAAGTGCAATCCAAGCAAGGACAAATTGCCATCCAATCCATAATGGATGGTTTCTAATATAATTGTCCTGGCAGCAGATGGTTAGCTGGTCCCCATGGATATGGGCTAGCAGTGGTGTCTAGATTAATCTTGCTGGAGATCGATCACCTATGCTTTTGAACCCATAAATAATTTATCTCCTTATTACTTTGGCCTTTCTTTTATTTCAAGAGCCCAATGAACCAGCACAGGGATGGCTGAGAACAAAAGACTGAAAGAGTGATCTTGTCTAGCTGACTATTGAGAAATCAGTGAACGTTTTTACAGTACAGAAATATTTTCAAATTATTGGCCTCTTCCCAGCATTTCAAATCTCTCACCCATGTCTCTTTAACATTGGTCATATAATCTGATTCCTTCTAACTCTCTGAACATCCGACCATGTTCCACCAGCCTGTTAGCCAAAGCTTGCTGATCGTTATAAATCCATCATGTGGGCCATAACACCTTCCATGCACAGAGGAAATTTTGCCTATTTGATGGATTTCCTTTATCAGTCTTTCAGGGCTACCAGATCTGAGTGTGACTATCATGATATAACTTTCTCTTCCAGCTCTGCCAGCTTTTTGTGTTGAACAATTTATAAACTAGACTTGAATGTCTTATTTTCCTTTAATCACCTGATCATGGATATGGCTTGACAGGGAGTTGACAGACAGCACAGCAAGAGCAGATGCACTGCAGGAATGATTGACCTACTCATGCAGTTTCCTTGTACATGTGCTTGAGTTCAGTTTTATGTATACCACTTTCACGTAGTGATGTAGTACTATTAAGCAAACTCAAATTTATGGCTTATGGTTATTTGAACCATTAAGAAAGTAAGCCAGGATATTTGGTTGCTATACTGCCAGCTCTTTCAAGCCATGCCCAGGTCCTCATAGAGAGTTCCCCCATGACCAGTTAATTGAAGAAGAAATTCAAGTATAGTTTATAAATTATTTTTACACAATATGCTGTCAGTGCTGGAAGAGGCAGTTACATCATCGTAGTCACACTCAGATGTGGCCTTATGTATATATAGGGTTTTATATTACTTCACTAAATTTTACCAATAGACTTGATAGTAATAGGAGTAATTTCATAGTATTTTATGGGTTTCATACACACTCTTTCTTAACTACATTGATACCACCAGCAAATCAATTTTTCTGTAATAGTCAGGATTAATTACCCTAACAGACAAAGTTGCCATTTTGGGGAGTCTGTAGGTCACAACTATTTTCATAGTAGCATTAAGACATTCGCTATGAGCTCAGCATTCAAAAGTTGAAAAGCCTAACTCCCAATGTGATGGTATTAGGAAGTAGGGTTTTTGGGAGGTAATCAGGACATAATGGTGGATATAAATGGGAGTAGTACCATTTTAAGAAGACGTGAGATGACAATATTATTTCTTTCTTTTTCTTCTCACTTCCATGTGAGGATATAAAATGGCCATCTGAAAACCAGGAAACTGACCCTCACCAGACACTAGGGTAGCTGGCACTTTGGAGTTAGGCTTCTCAGCCTCTAGAACTAAGAGAAACAAATTTCTGTTTTTGAGCCACTCAGTCAATAGTATTCCATGATAGCAGCCTAAACAGATTAACACAATGTTGTTTGTCTTTTCACCATGCTAAGATTTTTACTGATGGTACAAAAGAGTGATGGATAAAAATTCTATATTTAACATGAATCAGGCATTGGTACCAAACAATAGGTACTAGTAGTTTGCTAGTCCATTTTACATTGCTATAAAGAAATATCTGAGAATGGGTAATTTATAAAGAAAAGATGTTTATTTGGCTCATGGTTCTGCAGGTTGTAAAAGAAACACGGCACCAGCATCTGCTTGACTTCTGGTGAGGCCTCAGGAAGCTTTTAGTCATGGTGGATGGTGAAGGGGAAGCAGGCATGTCACATGGCAAGAGAGGGAGCAAGAAAGATGCCATGTTCTCTTAAACAACCAGTTCTTATGTGAACTTATAGAGCAAGAATTTACTCATTACCATGGGGAAGGCATTAAGCCAGTCTTGAGGGATCTGCCATCATGACCCAAACACCTCCCACTAGGGCCACACCTCCAGTATTAGGCATTACATTTCCACATTATATTTGGAGGGGACAAACATCCAAACTACATCAAACAGTCATCATATCTTTCATTACCATAAATTTGTGTTTTTTTTACAGCCAGTGTAACTTAAGAGACCCTTTGAAAAAGTAGTATAAGTTAATTTTATTGTCTTAATGCTTCAGTACATGATTTTTTCATACTTTGTATGACAAAGTGGAAAGTATGCATAAAGCATTTCTAAATACTAAAATCTAATTGTCTTAAAAAAAACTCATGCTATTGTTGGAGTGAGGACCTAAACTGGTTGCTTTTTTCATGAAATATCATTTTTATTTGAATAAATGAGTGATACTAATTCACTGTTTTTCAAAATAAAGTGTTTGGCACATATTTTCTCAAAACTGAATAAAATAAACTTATAACTTCAAGGAAAACAACTGACAGCATTTATAACCAATGATAAAATTCAAGCTTTTAAGTGTAAATTAGAAATTTGAAATTTTTTATCTGCTTGCCAGCTCCCCAATATTGAAAGAGTATTCTGAGGCTGGTGTTGATATTATGAAATATAATTGAGAGATCGTGGGGCGGAGCAAGATGGCCGAATAGGAACAACTCCAGTCTCCAACTCCCAGCGCGAGCGACACAGAAGACCGGTGATTTCTGCATTTTCAACTGAGTCTCCACCTCTGGGGACAGCGCACAGCTGAAGACCAACAGGGGAAGTAGCCGGAGCCGGTGCAGACGCGAACGACTCTGTCTGACAGCTTTGGGGAGAGCCGCGGATCTCCCAACGCGGAGGTTGAGATCTGAGAACGGACAGACTGCCTGCTCAGGTGTGTCCCTGACCCTGAGTAGCCTAGCTGGGAGAAATCCCCCACTAGGGGCAGTCTGACACCCCACACCTCACAGGGTGGAGTACACCCCTGAGAGGACACTTCCAAAGGAAGAATCAGACAGGTACACTCGCTGTTCAGCAATATTCTATCTTCGGCAACCTCTGCTGCTGATACCCAGGCAAACAGGGTCTGGAGTGGACCTCAAGCAATCTCCAACAGACCAACAGAGAGTCCTTCTGACTGTCAGAAGGAAAACTATCAAACAGGAAGGACACCTATACCAAAACCCCATCAGTTCATCACCACCATCAAAGACCAGAGACAGATAAAACCACAAAGATGGGGAAGAAGCAGGGCAGAAAAGCTGGAAATTCAAAAAATAAGAGCGCATCTCCCCCTGCAAAGGAGCGCAGCCCATCACCAGCAACGGATCAAAGCTGGTCAGAGAATGACTTGGACGAGAGGAGAGAAGAAGGCTTCAGTCCATCAAACTTATCAGAGCTAAAGGAGGAATTACGTACCCAGCGCAAAGAAACTAAAAATCTTGAAAAAAGAGTGGAAGAATTGACAGCTAGACTCATTAATGCAGAGAAGATCATAAACGAAATGACAGAGATGAAAACCATGACACGAGAAATACGTGACAAATGCACAAGCTTCAGTAACCGACTCAATCAACTGGAAGAAAGAGTATCAGCGATTGAAGATCAAATGAATGAAATGAAGCGAGAAGAGAAACCAAAAGAAAAAAGAAGAAAAAGAAATGAGCAAAGCCTGCAAGAAGTATGGGATTACGTAAAAAGACCAAATCTACGTCTGATTGGGGTGCCTGAAAGTGAGGGGGAAAATGGAACCAAGTTGGAAAACACTCTTCAGGATATCATCCAGGAGAACTTCCCCAACCTAGTAGGGCAGGCCAACATTCAAATTCAGGAAATACAGAGAACGCCACAAAGATACTCCTCCAGAAGAGCAACTCCAAGACACATAATTGCCAGATTCACCAAAGTTGAAATGAAGGAAAAAATCTTAAGGGCAGCCAGAGAGAAAGGTCGGGTCACCCACAAAGGGAAGCCCATCAGACTAACAGCAGATCTCTCGGCAGAAACTCTACAAGCCAGAAGAGAGTGGGGGCCAATATTCAACGTTCTTAAAGAAAAGAATTTTCAACCCAGAATTTCATATCCAGCCAAACTAAGTTTCATAAGTGAAGGAGAAATAAAATCCTTTACAGATAAGCAAATGCTTAGAGATTTTGTCACCACCAGGCCTGCCTTACAAGAGACCCTGAAGGAAGCCCTAAACATGGAAAGGAACAACCGGTACCAGCCATCGCAAAAACTTGGCAAAATGTAAAGACCATCGAGGCTAGGAAGAAACTGCATCAACTAACGAGCAAAATAACCAGATAATATCATAATGGCAGGATCAAGTTCACACATAACAATATTAACCTTAAATGTTAATGGACTAAATGCGCCAATTAAAAGACACAGACTGGCAAACTGGATAAAGAGTCAAGACCCATCAGTCTGCTGTATTCAGGAGACCCATCTCACATGCAGAGACATACATAGGCTCAAAATAAAGGGATGGAGGAAGATCTACCAAGCAAATGGAGAACAAAAAAAAGCAGGGGTTGCAATCCTAGTCTCTGATAAAACAGACTTTAAACCATCAAAGATCAAAAGAGACAAAGAAGGCCATTACATAATGGTAAAGGGATCAATTCAACAGGAAGAGCTAACTCTCCTAAATATATATGCACCCAATACAGGAGCACCCAGATTCATAAAGCAAGTCCTTAGAGACTTACAAAGAGACTTAGACTCCCATACAATAATAATGGGGGACTTCAACACTCCGCTGTCAACATTAGACAGATCAACGAGACAGAAAGTTAACAAGGATATCCAGGAATTGAACTCATCTCTGCACCAAGCGGACCTAATAGACATCTATAGAACTCTCCACCCCAAATCAACAGAATATACATTCTTCTCAGCACCACATCGCACTTATTCCAAAATTGACCACATAATTGGAAGTAAAGCACTCCTCAGCAAATGTAAAAGAACAGAAATTATAACAAACTGTCTCTCAGACCACAGTGCAATCAAACTAGAACTCAGGACTAAGAAACTCAATCAAAACCGCTCAACTACATGGAAACTGAACAACCTGCTCCTGAATGACTACTGGGTACATAACGAAATGAAAGCGGAAATAAAGATGTTCTTTGAAACCAATGAGAACAAAGATACAACATACCAGAATCTCTGGGACACATTTAAAGCAGTGTGTAGAGGGAAATTTATAGCACTAAATGCCCACAAGAGAAAGCAGGAAAGATCTAAAATTGACACTCTAACATCACAATTAAAAGAACTAGAGAGGCAAGAGCAATCACATTCAAAAGCTAGCAGAAGGCAAGAAATAACTAAGATCAGAGCAGAACTGAAGGAGATAGAGACACAAAAAACCCTCCAAAAAATCAATGAATCCAGGAGTTGGTTTTTTGAAAAGATCAACAAAATTGACAGACCGCTAGCAAGGCTAATAAAGAAAAAAAGAGAGAGGAATCAAATAGATGCAATAAAAAATGATAAAGGGGATATCACCACTGACCCCACAGAAATACAAACTACCATCAGAGAATACTATAAATGCCTCTACGCAAATCAACTAGAAAATCTAGAAGAAATGGATAATTTCCTGGACACTTACACTCTCCCAAGGCTAAACCAGGAAGAAGTTGAATCCCTGAATAGACCAATAGCAGGCTCTGAAATTGAGGCAACAATTAATAGCCTACCCACCAAAAAAAGTCCAGGACCAGATGGATTCACAGCTGAATTCTACCAGAGGTACAAGGAGGAGCTGGTACCATTCCTTCTGAAACTATTCCAATCAATAGAAAAAGAGGGAATCCTCCCTAACTCATTTTATGAGGCCAACATCATCCTGATACCAAAGCCTGGCAGAGACACAACAAAAAAAGAGAATTTTAGACCAATATCCCTGATGAACATTGATGCAAAAATCCTCAATAAAATACTGGCAAACCGGATTCAGCAGCACATCAAAAAGCTTATCCACCATGATCAAGTGGGCTTCATCCCTGGGATGCAAGGCTGGTTCAACATTCGCAAATCAATAAACGTAATCCAGCATATAAACAGAACCAAAGACAAGAACCACATGATTGTCTCAATAGATGCAGAAAAGGCTTTTGACAAAATTCAACAGCCCTTCATGCTAAAAACGCTCAATAAATTCGGTATTGATGGAACGTACCTCAAAATAATAAGAGCTATTTATGACAAACCCACAGCTAATATCATACTGAATGGGCAAAAACTGGAAAAATTCCCTTTGAAAACTGGCACAAGACAGGGATGCCCTCTCTCACCACTCCTATTCAACATAGTGTTGGAAGTTCTGGCTAGGGCAATCAGGCAAGAGAAAGAAATCAAGGGTATCCAGTTAGGAAAAGAAGAAGTCAAATTGTCCCTGTTTGCAGATGACATGATTGTATATTTAGAAAACCCCATCGTCTCAGCCCAAAATCTCCTTAAGCTGATAAGCAACTTCAGCAAAGTCTCAGGATACAAAATTAATGTGCAAAAATCACAAGCATTCTTATACACCAGCAACAGACAAGCAGAGAGCCAAATCAGGAATGAACTTCCATTCACAATTGCTTCAAAGAGAATAAAATACCTAGGAATCCAGCTTACAAGGGATGTAAAGGACCTCTTCAAGGAGAACTACAAACCACTGCTCAGTGAAATCAAAGAGGACACAAACAAATGGAAGAACATACCATGCTCATGGATAGGAAGAATCAATATCGTGAAAATGGCCATACTCCCCAAGGTTATTTATAGATTCAATGCCATCCCCATCAAGCTACCAATGACTTTCTTCACAGAATTGGAAAAAACTGCTTTAAAGTTCATATGGAACCAAAAAAGAGCCCGCATTGCCAAGACAATCCTAAGTCAAAAGGACAAAGCTGGAGGCGTCACGCTACCTGACTTCAAACTATACTACAAGGCTACAGTAACCAAAACAGCATGGTACTGGTACCAAAACAGAGATATAGACCAATGGAACAGAACAGAGTCCTCAGAAATAATACCGCACATCTACAGCCATCTGATCTTTGACAAACCTGAGAGAAACAAGAAATGGGGAAAGGATTCCCTATTTAATAAATGGTACTGGGAAAATTGGCTAGCCATAAGTAGAAAGCTGAAACTGGATCCTTTCCTTACCCCTTATACGAAGATTAATTCAAGATGGATTAGAGACTTAAATGTTAGACCTAATACCATAAAAACCCTAGAAGAAAATCTAGGTAGTACCATTCAGGACATAGGCATTGGCAAGGACTTCATGTCTAAAACACCAAAAGCAACGGCAGCAAAAGCCATAATTGACAAATGGGATCTAATTAAACTAAAGAGCTTTTGCACAGCAAAAGAAACTACCATCAGAGTGAACAGGCAACCTACAGAATGGGAGAAAATTTTTGCAACCTACTCATCTGACAAAGGGCTAATATCCAGAATATACAAAGAACTCAAACAAATATACGAGAAAAAAACAAACAACCCCATCAAAAAGTGGGGAAAGGATATGAACAGACATTTCTCAAAAGAAGATATTCATACAGCCAACAGACACATGAAAAAATGCTCATCATCACTGGCCATCAGAGAAATGCAAATCAAAACCACAATGAGATACCATCTCACACCAGTTAGAATGGCAATCATTAAGAAGTCAGGAAACAACAGGTGTTGGAGAGGATGTGGAGAAATAGGAACACTTTTACACTGTTGGTGGGATTGTAAACTAGTTCAACCATTATGGAAAAGAGTATGGCAATTCCTCAAGGATCTAGAACTAGATGTACCATATGACCCAGCCATCCCACTACTGGGTATATACCCAAAGGATTATAAATTAGTCTACTACAAAGACACATGTACACGTATGTTTATTGCGGCACTATTCACAATAGCAAAGACTTGGAATCAACCCAAATGTCCATCTGTGACAGACTGGATTAAGAAAATGTGGCACATATACACCATGGAATACTATGCAGCCATAAAAAAGGATGAGTTTGCGTCCTTTGTAGGGACATGGATGCAGCTGGAAACCATCATTCTTAGCAAACTATCACAAGAAGAGAAAACCAAACACCGCATGTTCTCACTCATAGGTGGGAACTGAACAATGAGATCACTTGGACTCGGGAAGGGGAACATCACACACTGGGGTCTATCATGGGGAGGGGGGAGGGGGGAGGAGGGAGGGATTGCATTGGGGAGTTATACATGATATAAATGATGAATTGATGGGTGCTGACGAGTTGATGGGTGCAGCACACCAACATGGCATAAGTATACATATGTAACAAACCTGCACGTTATGCACATGTACCCTAGAACTTAAAGTATAATAAAAAAAAAAAATAATAATAATAATAATAATAATTGAGAGATCGTATAAATGAAATGTACCAAAATCTGGAAGATTTTCTAAGTCACTAAGCCAATGGTTTCCAAATAAACTTTGTATAATTTTTCAAAACCAGGCATGGATAAAAATTAGATGAATGGGTTTTAATGTAACAGAGAGCAAAATGCTCACTGATATGGTTTAAGATATCATATTATAAGCAACTCTTCAAGCTCAACTATTTGTTGAGTTTTGGTGTAGTAAGTATCAAAGAAAAACCAGAATAACCTGAAGGCTATGACATTTCTCCTTCCTTTTCTAACTACCTAGCTGTGTTTGAAACTAGATTGTCTTTGCACATTTCCATTGAAACAATCTATTGCAATAGATTTAATGGAGAGGTAAATATAAAAATCTTTTTCCTACTACTAATCAATTTATTAAACAGATTTCAAAAAATATTAAATAATTTTTCACTTACTTTTTGAAAATGTAGTAATTCTTCATAAAAACATATCACTTATTATGTAATTATTTTATCTTCTTTTAGATAGATTACTGGTTTCTAAAATTTTTAAATTAATTTCTCATATAATAAATATTAAAAGAACAATCCACACAAACAAAATCTCTTTGGAGTGTCCAATTATTTTTTAGTGTGTAAAGGGCTCCTAAGAACTTTAGAACAGTTTGGGATTGACTTCTTTAAAGAATAGTGGTTATTTGCTGATAATAACATAGTTATGCTCCAAATATCTAGAAGTCCACACTGTAATTTTCTTATCAGAATTTTTTCGTACCTGCTTACAGCATCCTGATCTGCTGCAACATAGTAAGTGCCAAATAGCTGAGCTGTTTGTACTGCTTTCTGGACCAAGTAAAGACAGATACTTATTTTTCCTATATCGTACTCAAAGATGCCAATTTGGAGCCTTTGCAATAAATTGCTAGAGGCAAAACAATCAAATATATCATATGTGGCACCTAAAATTATAAGAGCCCTACCAAAACAATAGGCTCTACCTTAGTAGTACTCATTTCAGGGTGTTCCAATTTTTCTTCGCCTCTGAAGGGAATCCCAGCAGAGAATCCCAACAGGCCACAGATGAATGATTTCTAAAAGTAGGTAACAAATGCAAGTTTCCAAGACATGAGATTTCTTGCTACTTTCTTCTTACCAGGTCTTATTGGCATGAGAAAATCAATGTAGTAAACCAATGTGTCCTGAGGGATATGAGAGAATCAAATTTCCTGCAGACTAGTTACAGCCAGAGTTGATATAACTCTGATGTGAGAGAATAAAGTTGTACTCTTGCTCAAGTCAGGTGAAAGAAACCTGTTAAAATTTTCTTATTAGTATAGAGGAAAATACACTCAAAATATTGATAGCTACATATCAAATGTTAGCGATTATGCTGGTTTTCTCTAGTAAGGAGACTGCAAGATGTCACTCACTAATTAAATGTACAATAACCATGGCCGTTCATCAAGGCATGTTGATTTTTTGCCTAGTCCATATTTGGTTTGTTTGAAAGGATATGTGATAGGTGTAACCACCCCACATATTTTAGGCGACTGATGACGGAACTAATCTCCAAGAGGGTCCCATGAGTGAAATATTGCTTTTGTTTTATTATTCTCAAAGAATGGGTAGGTCCTGGGTCTTCACTTTCCAAAGCTTTCACTTAATGGGTCAAAGAATCAATAAAATAATTCTCGGCCGGGAGCGGTGGCTCAAGCCTGTAATCCCAGCACTTTGGGAGGCCGAGACGGGTGGATCACGAGGTCAGGAGATCGAGACCATCCTGGCTAACACGGTGAAACCCCGTCTCTACTAGAAAATACAAAAAACTAGCCGGGCGTGGTGGCGGGCGCCTGTAGTCCCAGCTACTCGGGAGGCTGAGGCAGGAGAATGGTGTAAACCCGGGAGGCGGAGCTTGCAGTGAGCTGAGATCCAGCCACTGCACTCCAGCCTGGGCGACAGAGCGAGACTCCGTCTCAAAAAAAAAAAAAAAAAAAAAAGAATTCTCAACTTGTTGAGTATATCTACTTTAACTATACTTGTAAGAATGGGGAAATAATCATATGGCAGTTTCACTTTGAAGTGAGCTTGAGTCAAAATGCCATTTACCACCTAACCCCATAAACTTTCACTCTGAGCAGTGGACAATTAGGGTTTTTATTTCAGTCCCAGAGTTTATTAGTAGCTCAGATTCATGATTCAATTATTCTAAAAAATTATAGAGATTTTTCTCCAGTACACAGCCATCTTCTTATACCTGTAACAGCTATCATGTAAATACCAAGTACTTTAGAGAGGAAGACAATTTCAGCCCATCCTTGTGAAATAATGTCAAGGATATTTCTCAAGCCTCTATAGCATCCTTTTCTTTTCAAGAGAAACTAGTCTTTACTGTTTGAGATATAGATATTGATGGAGGAGAATTGGTTGAAGACCTGGGACTCAAATCAGATTAAGTAGGATTTTATTTCTAGGGACCTCATGATCAATAAGAGAGCATCAAAGTTCTCTGTATGTCCAAACATTCTGATTTCCATCCCTTTCTTACTTCTGGTAGCTAAGTGCTGCTGCCTTCTATGTTCGAGATATTCTACCATCTCCCCTACAATTATCCTTCAGAAAAAATATAAAGCAATTTTCAAGGATACTAGGACTCTCATCGGCAGTTCACTTCTCATGATTTTGCAGATAGAATTCTTCTAGATGCTCTCAAAGGATGGAGACATGGGGTGGGAAGCCAATAACCTGCAGAAAATCCCTCCCAGTCTCTCCATATTACCAAATATTGGGACTCTTTCTTTTCATTATATCAAGGGATTTCTGGCTTTTCTACTTTATTCAGTGACGGCATGTTTTTATTTTTTTGTTTTTTTACCTTGGTTTTAGTTAACCATTGGTCCAAATAATTATAACTATTTCTACCTTTTAAATCCCACTTACAGAATCCAAAATAGTAATTTACTCAAGTCAATGAATGCAATGCAATATAAAATTATGTTTCCACTTTTATCTAGCTCTCTCCTACACATATTTCTTATTATTTGCCAATGCCATTATTATAAATTAAAAATCCTATAATAGTTTTATTGTATGTTTTTATTTTCCATATTTAACATTTAATTAGCCCCTGAGTCCTACTGCAATCTGAGTATGATTATCTATATGGAGATAACTAAGAATGATGGAATATAAGGACTATGGTAAAGTGGCTCAAGAAAGATTGTTTCCGTTCCTTCAAGTAAGGATTGACTATGCTCCTCAGATAAGTGAAAGGTTGCTTCTAACAAAGATATCAGTTTTGGTGTTTGGGTACTTGTAATTGTACAAATCCTTCCACATTTTCCAATTTAAATTCTATAGGTCTCAATCTGAACCAATATTGCAACTTTCATTAGTAAGGCTGGTGAACACAAGTTAGACTTGAATGCAACAATACACAGGTTTAATCTAAGTCTAATTTTTGGATATGTCAAGGCTGAGGCTACAAAATGGATTTTTATCTTCAATAAAGCATGTATTGATGATATTGAGAATTCAAAACCCCCAGCTTGTCTTTTTGCATGTGAATCTCTCCAGTGCAATTAGACTTAGCTCCTTTCCCCATTTTCTGTGAACATCATACAGTGATATATCCCATTACCATCACCTCCATTACCACCCTTGTCTGTCAAAGCTGTTCTTCAGTAGGTACTTTCTGCCACATTACAAGAGATAATTTAAGTACCTGTTTTATGACTACATACCACTAGTATTCTTTTTTAAAATAGTGATTTAATTTTCACTGCTTTCAATTCTTATAAATAATTGCAGAAGCCCAATCTGAAGTTTTGACTAGTTGTTTGCCTGTTTACCTGAAGCTACATTTTGAGTTAATAATATACAAGTTGGCTGGGTGTAGTGGCTCACCCTTGTAATCCCAGCACTTTGGGAGGACAAGACTGGTGGATCACCTGAGGTTAGGAGTTTGAGACCAGTCTGGACAACATAGTGAAACCCCGTCTCTACCAAAAATACAAAAGTTAGCCAGGGCTGTTGGTGGGCACCAGTAATCAGCTACTCAGGAGGCTGAGGCAGGAGAATTGCTTGAACCCTGGTAGGCGGAGGTTGCAGTGAGCAAAGACTGCACCACTGCATTACAACCTGGGTAACAGAGCCAGACTCTATCTCAAAAAAAAAAGAAAGTTAATATTAATGTTAAAAAATGTACTTAACATAAAATACTGTAACTATTTTATGTGGAAATGAATTAATAAAGAGAATGAGGTATTTACAAATTACTTCAAATAATGGAGAAGTGAAAACTGTACATTGGGTATTCAAAATAAGTTACAGAAAACAGTAGCATTGACTTGCCAGCAGAGCAGAGCTGCTACATCTTCCATAATCAGAAAGACTGAGTGGCAGACTTGGATTATTGGCTTCAAGATCATGTCATATTGACTGGGATCAGGAAGCTGCCACATACAACTGTTGCCTCTAGAATTATATTATATCTGCTGTATCTTCACTTGCAGACAATATATGCCCTACTTTCTGTCTTTTGATATGTGTAAAGCTAGTGATAGAACACTAAAAGTTATATTATTCCTATTATAGAGAAACCCAATACGTCCATGGATATGCTTGACATCAGAAAAGTCTTCACCATACTCCCCCTTCCAAAACTAAGTAAGCACATCTGATTAGTTGAATTCAAATCAAATATAGAACCTAAGTCACAAAGGAGTCTGGGAAATTCATTTATAGACTTAATAATTTCTGAATTTTCAATGGCACAGCTAGGATGATGACAGAATGAATGTTCTGTACCAATTCATTATAGTCACCATTTCCCTTTATTAAATGAATAATAGTGATAAAGTAATAATTAAAAGAATTCCCACTTGCAAGCCCTTTCTGGGTTGGCCTTTTCCTTCTAGGGATCAGACTATTCATGAGGTTGAAATGAGCAGCCCGTCCACTCAAACAGTCCACCCTCTCAAACTGAAGAGATAAGCAACAATTAAAATACATTTATATATACTACTTATAATGGTCAGATGGGGAGACATAACTCAAAAACTACACTTGTACTTCTCCATCCAGGCCATTTTTGACTGAAATATTAACTTAATAAATGAAGGCACGATTCTTCTGCATTATAGTTACCACGGTTGCACCCTGTATACCAGTGATACATATCTTACTACTGTTTCTGTAATTCAGTGAGGCCAATATCAGTATTAAATTCTAAATTTTTGTATCAATTCATAGAAGTAATAAAAAATCATTAAGAGTAGTAGGTAAGTTAAAAGTATAAGCTAAAATATGTCTAAGAGTGTTCTAGAGAGAAAATATAAGCACATATAATGTTTATTCTCATGTTCAATTTCACTTCATGGAACCTCTCTGCAAATCCCTTTAAAGTGCTGAGTTAAAGGAAGAAACAGTGCTTGTTATAAGCCTGAAGTTGGCTAAATTTAGATATGTAAATGTCTCCACAGGGTTTGCTTACACTCCATAGGCAGTCTGTACAATCTCTCTGGTTTTTTTCCCCCTCCTTCTTACTCCATCCCTAATTAAAAGAGCTGTTCAGTTACAGGGTCAAATTTCTCATGCTGACCTAGCTTTGCTGCAGCTTTGAGAGGAGTAGAAACCTGTACACCACAGAGCAGTGGCAATTAGTTCTCCAGTAATTAAGGAGTGAAGGGTACTAGCAAATGGAGGTGTACCCCTTCCAGCCTACTGAGTGGGAAAACACAAATTGGATTAAGGAGAATTTTCTAAGTGCTGTTTCCCCTAGAAATGGGTTCATCATTTCTCGTAGAAATGGCTTACAGTCCTGGGAACAATCTCAAATCAAGTTACTGTAATTCTGAGTTAGATTGGAAAGTGAAGACACTCACACAAACCCACTCAAGAAGAGAGGCCCTTGGAATTCATCGGTGCCACTTATAAAGAGGAAAAAAACCTCCCTTAGCCACCCACTGCAGAACTCTAACATGTTGTCATGTTTATTTTAGAATCAAAACTTGTTGGATATAATCTGGATATAGAAATATAAACAAAGTTATTGTTTTTAGTATTATTTTGAATTTTCAGGTGTTTAAATATAAACAATTTTGTTTTTTTTTTTCTGCAGGCAAGAGAGAACCAGTAAGTTCATTTAAGCAATGGGAACTTTACTGCCACAATAAATATTAAAAGATTCAAAAATATAATCATAAAACTATCAGGAACCCAAGTAGTTTTAAAGGCTGTTTAATAATTTAATGTCTTTCTTATTGCATCTTTTTTTTTTTTTCTGTGTTCAAATCCCTTCTTACTTCTGCCCAGTTACTTCCCTAACTATTACTTCCCTAACTCTAATCTGCACTTATCTTGTTGGTAGACTATACATTTCTCAGTTCACAAAAAAGGTTACATACATTGTTTTCCTAATACAAGTTTTATTCCACTGGGAGGTACATTCAGCTGCTACCTACATTAATCTGTTTTGGTTGTGGGGAAACATTTGGGTCTGGAGAACTAGAGATGGCTTCAGGCCAATTGCCTGAACATCTGTACTGGTCAACTGTACAAGAGTGGCTTATATTAGTAAGCATTTATTTCTTGCATTTATGTGACGTGTTGACTGAGGTTCAGTGAATTCAGTAATGCTGGTTTAGCTTCAGACTACACAAAAGCTCCATGATCCATGAACTAGCAGTTACCTAAGGAATGTTTTTCTCATAGTGCAAGGAAGGAGTGTAAAAGACCATCATCAACCTGGAATTACATTGTCAAACATCTGTTTGACTCACTTGCTAACACCTCATGGGAATAAGCAATTTTGATAGCCAAGCTCAAGTTCAATGTACTCTAACCTCCATGGACCATAGGATTGTAGATATTTAATAGTATTATGGAAGAGGAAAAAAAAAAAAAAAAAAACACTGGGATCAACAATCCAATTAAAAATAAAAGTTCCACAACCATGCCTACTTTATCTCTCCCTAAAATGCATAGACTCCGAAACTCAAGATTTGCTGCTGTATAGAACCACATCAAGGAAAATGTAACCTGTAGTTTGCATCAGCTCCCATAAGTCAAAGGGCTCAGTCAGACAAAACTGTTTAAACTTTAGATGTCAATTCCAAGTCCCAGGCCACTTGTGCTTTCAACTGACTGGCTATAAATCAGGGGTTCCCATTACCTTCTCACGTTTTTTCAAACAGAACAACTCATGGATCTCAGGAAGTCACTTTACTTATGTTTACCAGTTTATCATAAAGAACATAAATGAATAATCCAATGAAGAGGTACATAGGGTGAGGGCCAAATGTATCCCAAATGCAGGAATGCCTATTTTTGTGGAAGTGGGATGTACCACACACTAGCATGTGGATGTGTTCACTAACGTGGAAACTCTAAGCCCGGTAGTTTAGGGTGTTTTATGAAGGTTTTATTACATAAGTACAATTGATTAAATCATTGGCCACTAGTGATTGAACTCAATTTCCAATCTCTTTCCTCTCCTCAGAGTTTGGGAGAAAGTGGCTAAAAGTCCCTACATTCTCATCTTGGTTTGATCTGTCTGGAGACCAGCCCCCATTGTGAAGCCATCTAGAAAGTCCTCATCCAATAGTCATCTCATTAGTATAATGAAGACACTCATTACTCAGGAGATTCCAAAGACTTCATGAGCTCTGTGCCAGGAATGGGGACGAAGGTCTTTTTTGTTTTTCTTAATGCCAATATTAGGCATTTTGGCTGTATGGCTGAATAAGCATCTTGGAAATATAGAATAAATATAAGTTGAAAAGTAATTATTTAAAATATAATCAATCCCACATGTTAAAGCAGAAATACGAACAATATTCATAGAACCCTTGTCCTAAGATTATATTAACTGAGTTTAGGTGACAATTATGTAAATTTGAGAGTTCCCTTTCAGTTTTCAGAAGGAAATAGCCATACGCATAAAAGGATTCAGTCTAAGCAAAACCATATGCATATCTGTATATGCACACACAGAGACACATTAATAGAAACATGAGTAGACAGTCAAATGCGTAAGCAAGAAATCTCTGTTTTTTGGGACACCGCCATTTGAAACAAGGACCGAATGAACCTTTGTCATATCATTATAAAGATTACAATTTTCTTCTTTTAGCTTTAAAATAATAAATAGGTTTTGACCAACATTATTGCAGAATATCTTTCTCATTTTTTTTACACAATGTTCTCTGTATTCTCTGGACATCATAAAAAGAAGTAAACTACAAGCAAGTAAACAAGCAAATACATTCATGAACACTTTTAAATCTAAGAAAAAGCTTTCATGTTTCACAAATTTCACTGCAAACCAGTAAACTACATGAGATCAGGGACTCGGTTTGGTTAGCTTTTTCTATTTCTATATCCCCAGTGTGCTTTGATCCATTTCTAGCATGTAGTTCAGAACCCTACAAATATCTAGCAAAGAAATAAATTCCCCATGAATAAATTCTTTATTATTTTTTTCACAAAAATGTATGGCCAAGGAAAAAACCCAATATGGTTGAGGGCATCTCCACCAGCCTTTCCCACTAGAAAATACGTTTTTCAAACTGAAGTATGGAAAGAGCTGTCACTGAAGCCGAACACTGACCATACTGACAACTCAGTGCAGTCGGTCAGCTTGAGGTCACATGAAACATGAAACATGAGATTAGAAGCCTATTTTTAATCAAGATGTTCCTTCTAACTGTGGGAAAGAACAGAATCCTTTTGAGAAATTAAAGGTTAAGAGGCAACAAAGACGTCGGTAAAGAAGTCAAAGTATCAAACCTGAATCACATAAGCATACATCAATAGAAATTGTCAATTCCACACCTAGGACAGTATGTGACAGACAATAAAGGTTCAATTAAATACTTTTTTTTCTTTTGGAGCCAGAGTCTCGCTTTGTCACCCAGGCTGGAGTGCAGTGGCACAATCCCAGCTCATTGCAACCTCTGCCTCCTGAGTTCAAGCAATTCTCCTGCCTCAACGTCCCAAACAGCTGGAATTACAGGCATGCGCCAGCACGTCCAGCTAATTTTTATATTTTTAGTAGAGATGGGGTTTCACCATATTGCCCAGGCTGATCTCGAACTCCTGACCTTAAGTGATCTGCTCACCTCAGCCTCCGAAAGTGCTGGGATTACAGGTGTGAATCACTGCACCTGACCAATATTTACTGAATATTTAGATGAATAATTTCCTTATTACCAGTTTATCTGCTCTCAGGAATCCTTAAAAAATCATAATTATCACAACCAAATAATGAGAAAAAAGTAAAAGATTAGTATTCCAGTTCCTCTCCATCATTAACACCTACCTACCATCAACTGGTATTTTTCTTGTTTGTGTGTTGGTTTGTCCATTTGATATTTATCTTTCTGTTAGACTGAAAGCTCTGTGAGTACATGGACTTGTTATGTTCCTGTTGTATCCTCAGTGTCTTGAAAAGTGTTTGGTTTATTTACAATGCTGAGTGAACATTGGTTTGAAGAAATAGTAATTATAAAGATCATCAAAACAGTGGGTTCTAGGATTACCTCTCCTGGAAGCCATCCGTATTTTTATACCATAATATTCTCCTGTGAATGAAAATAGGTCATTGAACACTTTCAACTTGCTTCAGTATGAAAATAATTAAGAAAATGATTTCTTTAAACATTGTCCTTCTCCTGAAAGTCTCATTTAAAATTAAAATAGCCATTAAAAGAATAACAGAGTAAGTCATTACCACTTTAATGCAAGGCGGTACAAGGAAGATTCTCCTTTTATCTTAGGGCATGGAGCTTAGGTAGTGGTGAATTCCCAGTGTTTCCCCTTTAGCATGTGTCTCCAAATTCCACATCTACCAGGAAAGTTGTATAAAATGGAAATTTTATTTTTCTATGAATCACGTTTGAAAAATGGCATTGAATGCCAGCGGTCGAGGCTATTAGGATAGGATAAGGAGACAGCTGTTTCAAGCAAGCTGCAGAAAGCAATTAAGTGAGAGACAGTAGGAGAAAAAATTCTTTTTAATCTTTAACTTTATAGTATCCAGTGTTCTAATATGCTAAGTAGTCTTGTCAACTAATCAACTTTAAAAATCTCATGAGCATGGCCACTTAAAAGAAAGCTTTTCATTAAACTCTGTTCCAAGAAATTCTAAGGCATAACATCACATCTGTCTTGTCTCTGAGATAATATTCCCTCTTAAACCTTGGAACTGACCAACCAATTACAGAAGCTCTTTTCTTAACAGCAGCTGAGATTGGTGAAACCATTGTTGGGTTTGATGAGTTCCCTATTCCGAATATTTATCTGAGGTCTTTCCCAAGACTAGATCCAGCACACCCCTTTCTAGCATAGGAATCACATAGAAATCAGCTCCCTATCTATGGCATTTGCATTAAAGATGACATACAGAGGCTTGGCACAGTGCTCATGTGTGTAATCCCAGCACTTTGGGAGGCCAAGGCAGGTGGATCACCTGAGCTCGTGAGTTCAAGACCAGCCTGTGCAACATGGCAAATCTTGTCTCTACTAAAAATACAAAAAAATAAAATAAATTAGCCAGGTGTGGTGGTGCATGCTTATGTTCCCAGCTACTCGGGAAGCTGGGGTGAGAGAACTGCTTGAGCCTGGGAGGTGGAGGTTGCAGCAAGCTGAGATTATACCACTGCACTACGGCATGGACCACAGAGTGAGACTCCATCTCAAAAAAAAAAAAAAGACAGATTTTGAAGACATGAGCAGGATTGTAAAACTGACCAAGTTTGTCTTCATCATCATTATAGCATCCCTTTTAAATCATGCCATTCCCACTTTCTGGAGCCCTTCCTGAATGTGCACAAGACAAAGATGCACTTGGACGGAGGCTGAGCACCAGTGGGGAGGTTTATTAACAACCTTGTTTTTGGTGAAATTGTTTTGACCATCTAGGATGAACAACCTGAGACTAAGGAGTTACCAGGACCTGGGACACTCAGTGAGTGCTAAAAACAGGAAAATTCTGGCAAACTAGGATGGTTTGTCACCTTAACACCAAAAGAAACTGCCTAGAATACTGCTCGGCAATTCCCTTATTTCCTGCCAAGTCCCCTCCTCTTGCAGCTATACACATTTCACCTAGAAGACCATTACTAACCTTCCAGGCCTCATCTGCATGTTTCCTTACTCTAAGAAGCCTTCCTGCACACCTCCAAGATGGAATTACGTGCTTTTTCTAGAAACGGGTGATGTCATCTTGTTTTGAACCTCTTGAATAGCATTTATCATACTATCTTAGTTTCCCTTTTACTTGTTTACACCCCCTTGGCTTCTTCTATGCAGCAAACATACCATGCTTACTACTGTAACCCATCCACTAATAAAAATGCTTGGAAGATGACAGCAATGAGTAAATATTAGTTATGTTGAAAAACTCAAACAATATAGGCAAGAATGGTGAGCAATCACAGTGGTCTAACAGTGATGCAGGCTTGAAGGAGAAATGGTGAACATCATGTTTTTAGAAATATTCAACCATCTCTCAGGTTATACTGCATGTGAATCCTTCTCTAGGTAAATTTTCAAGTTAATTGAACACAAAGGCCCTTTCACACTGACTCATCTTTAGACAGATGTTTCCTCAAGCAACAGTATCAGAATTATCTAAATCCCCAAACTCTGATTCTATTGATATGGAGTCAGATCTAAATATTTCTACATTTTATAACCTACTGAAGAGATTCTGAAATAGAGCTAGTTTTGTTCAAGTCTACTAATGCTTACTACACAGTTAAGGTGGAACTACATGCTCTGGGGATATTAAAAACAAAAAGGCATATAATCCTCTGGAAACTCACAGTCCAGATAAATGAAACTGAGAACTTCTCACCAGGTAGAGTATATTTAAGCTTTAGCTTTCCTGGCTCTGAATAAACCCAGCACTGGTCCCATACCAAAACATTTCAACTCTGGTTTATTAACCATATTCATGGATCTAGAGTAGGGTTTTCAATGCCAGGTGTATACAGGAATCACGTGAGAAGCTTTAACAATATATAAATGCCTCACCTTTTCCCACATGGTACTAATGTAATTGGATTGAGCGTGGCCTTTTCAGTTAATTTTAAGTTTCAGCCTGAGATGAGAGCCTCCACAAACAAAGTGAGGGTTAAACTGGGATCTGAGGTATTAGTTGGTCAGGTGAAGTGTGGGGATGCTTGTATGCATTTGTGCGTGTATGTGTGTACTGGGAAGAATGGTTAGGTAGTATGGTAGTGAGAATGAAAATCTAGGCAAAACTTTTCACTTAGGGAAGGTTTAATGTGCTTCTGCAATGGGGAAATGCCTACTATTGAAATTAATTACAGATAATGTGTGTAAAAATGCTTTGTAAAATGGAAGGCATGGCTTAAGAAAATACTGTAGGTAATTTAATTTAACTAAATTTTAAATCCTTAATGCTATTACTTTCAACCTGAAGAAACTAAATTATTAAGAGATCAGCTCTTCCCATATAGGTCATGCTTTTTGGTAATCTCTGGTTATTTTACATTACTTTTCTTCTTGGAAACAGGGATCTATACCCAGATCCTAAATTACTTTTAATCCCATTTGACTGCAGAACATTTTCTTAAGTGTGTGGTTCTATGTTCTTGCCTCATTAATTCTTACCTGGTGAATATCATGGAATCTTTCTTGAATAAATAAGTTTGTGATCCCTCAGGGAAATCAATTAACCGTGTGTAGGAAATTCAAGTTAGTGTGTCCTGACCCCAGGACATACCAGAGAAGTGCCTTTTGAGAGAAACTGCTAATATCAGCTCACTCTACTCTATTGGTCCACTTTCTCTTTAAAGGAGAATGCTGGGGAGTGGAGAAGTCGGGTGCTTAATTGAGTTTGGTTTGTGCCAATTCCTTGTAATTTCTTTGAACCTGGTAAGTGAAGGGTGAATTGCAACCCTCTTCTTATAGAGGCTCTTTATATTGAAGGACCTATCCCATGGGGTCAACAACATAGTAAGATGTTGAAAGCATCTCTGCCACAGTTGCCTTTACCTAATGAAAAATCCCAAGTGTGTCAACAAGTACCTGAATCAGCTCAGAAGAGGATCTTCTGAAGCTGCCACTAGTCAAGCAACTGAACTTGAAAGTGTATCCTTCCCAGGCCAGCATTGAGATGGGTGCAACCCTGGTCAATAACTTGATTATAGCCTGTGAGTGACTGAGACAGAGGCTTTCAGCTGTGCCTTGACTGCATTTCTGACACACAACATTATGAGATAATAAACATCTCTCGTGAGAAGCCAGAAAATCTTGAGGTAATGCTATTGCTCTGCTGTAACAGGTGATTAAAATATCAGTTTCCCCAATTCCAGTGGGATGCCAGTTGTCACCCTTCTTACAACTCTGATCTAGTACCACCAGCATGGGGACTTTAAGACCTTTTTGCTCTATGCCATCAGCCTACCCAATCCCACTCTCAGCCCAATGTTCTTGTCATCCTAAGCCCGAGCCACAATGCTCCTGAGTGCCCCCAGCAGGGATGTTCAGTTATTTATAACTAATATAAACGATTCCATTTGATTCTCAAGAATGTTGTGAAATATTTATTATTATACCTATCTTACAGACAAGGATATTGAGGCTCAGAAAGTATACTCAGTTTGTACAAGTAGGAAGTTTAAGACAAAAGAACATATTTTTTTTTCTTTTTTAAAAATTATACTTTAAGTTCTAGGGTACATGTGCACAACGTGCAGGTTTGTTACATATGTATACATGTGCCACGTTGGAGTGCTGCACCCATTAACTTGTCATTTACATTAGGTATATCTCCTAATGCTATCCCTCGCCCCACCCCCACCCCACCACAGGCCCTGGTGTGTGATGTGCCCCTTCCTGTGTCCAAGTATTCTCATTGTTCAATTCCCACCTGAGTGAGAACATGTGGTGTTTGGTTTTCTGTCCTTGTGAAAGTTTGCTCAGAATGATGGTTTCCAGCTGCATCCAGGTCCCTACAAAGGACACGAACTCATCCTTTTTTATGGCTGCATAGGATTCCATGGTGCATATGTGCCACACTTTCTTAATCCAGTCTATCACTGATGGATATCTGGGTTGGTTCCAAGTCTTTGCTGTTGTGAATACTGCTGCAATAAACATATGTGTGCATGTATCTTTATAACAGCATGATTTATAATCTTTTGGGTATATACCCCATAATGGGATGGCTGGGTCAACTGGTATTTCTAGTTCTAGATCCTTGAGGAATCGCCACACTGTCTTCCACAATGGTTAAACTAGCTTACAGTCCCACCAACAGTGTAAAAGTGTTCCTATTTCTCCACATCCTCTCCAGCACCTGTTGTTTCCTGACTTTTTAATGATCGCCATTCTAACTGGTGTGAGATGGCTCTTTGTCTGTTATTGGTGTATAAGAATGCTTGTGATTTTTGCACATTGATTTTGTATCCTGAGAATTTGCTAAAGTTGCTTATCAGCTTAAGGAGATTTTGGGCTGAGACGATGGGGTTTTCTTTTTTTTTTTTTTTTTTTTTTTTTTTTTTTGAGACGGAGTCTTGCTCTGCCACCCAGGCTGGAGTGCAGTGGCCGGATCTCAGCTCACTGCAAGCTCCGCCTCCCGGGTTTTGTACGCCATTCTCCTGCCTCAGCCTCCCGAGTAGCTGGGACTACAGGCACCCGCCTCGTCGCCCGGCTAGTTTTTTTTGTATTTTTAAGTAGAGACAGGGTTTCACCATATTAGTCAGGATGGTCTCGATCTCCTGACCTCGTGATCCGCCCGTCTCGACCTCCAAAGTGCTGGGATTACAGGCTTGAGCCACCGCGCCCGGCCTGATGGGGTTTTCTAAATAGACAATCATGTCATCTGTAAACAGGGACAATTTGACTTCTTCTTTTCCTAATTGAATACCCTTTATTTCTTTCTCTTGCCTGATTGCCCTAGCCAGAACTTCCAACACTATGTTGAATAGGCGTGGTGAGAGAGGGCATCCCTGTCTTGTACCAGTTTTCAAAGGCAATGCTTCCAGTTTTTGCCCATTCAGTATGATATTGGCTGTGAGTTTGTCATAAATAGCTCTTACTATTTTGAGATACGTTCCATCAATACCGAATTTATTGAGCGTTTTTAGCATGAAGGGCTGTTGAATTTTTTCAAAGGCCTTTTCTGCATCTATTGAGATAATCATGTGGTTTTTGTCTGTGGTTCTGTTTACACACTGGATTACCTTTATTGACTTGCATATGTTGAACCAGCCTTGCATCCCAGGGATGAAGCCCACTTGATCATGGTGGATAAGCTGTTTGATGTGCTGCTGGATTTGGTTTTCCAGTATTTTATTGAGGATTTCTGCATCGATGTTCATCAGGGATATTGCTCTGAAATTCTCTTTTGTTGTTGTGTCTTTGCCAGGCTTTGGTATCAGGATGATACTGGCATCATAAAATGAGTTGGGGAGGATTCCCCCTTTTTCTATTGATTGGAATAGTTTCAGAATGAATGGTACCAACTCCTCCTTGTACCTCTGGTAGAATTTGGCTGTGAATCCATCTGGTCCTGGACTTTTTTTGGTTGGTAGGCTCTTAATTATTGTCTCAATTTCAAGCCTATTATTGGTCTATTCAGGAATTCAACTTCTTCCTGGTTTTGTCTTGGGACAGTGTAAGTGTCCAGGAAATTACCCATTTCTTTTAGGTTTTCTAGTTTATTTGCTTAGAGGTGTTTATAGTATTTTCTGATGGTAGTTTGTATTTCTGTGGGTTTTGTGGTGATATCCTCTTTTTTATTTTTTATTGCATCTATTTGATTCTTCTCTCTTTTCTTCTTTATTAGTCTTGCTAGCGGTCTATCAGTTTTGTTGATCTTTTCAAAAAACCAGCTCCTGGATTCACTGATTTTTTGGAGGGCTTTTTGTGTCTCTATGTCTTTCAGTTTTGCTCTGATCTTAGTTATTTCTTGCCTTCTGCTAGCTTTTGAATGTGTTTGCTTTTTCTTCTCTAGTTCTTCTCATTGTGATGTTACGGTGTCAATTTTAGATATTTCCTACTTTCACTTGTGGCATTTAGTGCTATAAATTTCCCTTTACACACTGCTTTAAATGTGTCCCAGAGATTCTGGTATATTTTATCTTTGTTCTCATTGGTTTCAAAGAACATCTTTATTTCTGCCTTCATTTTGTTATGTACCCAGTAGTCATTTAGGAGCAGGTTGTTCAGTTTCCATGTAGTTGAGTGGTTTTGATTGAGTTTCTTAGTCCTGAGTTCTAGTTTGATTGCACTGTAGTCTGAGAGGCAGTTTGCTGTAATTTCTGTTCTTTTGCATTTGCTGAGGAGTGCTTAACTTGCAACTATGTGGTCAATTTTGGAATAAGTGCAATGTGGTGCTGAGAAGAATGTGTATTGTTGATTTGGGGTGGAGAGTTCTGTAGATGTCCATTAGGTCCGCTTGGTGCAGAGTTGAGTTCAATTCCTGGCTATCCTTGTTAACTTTCTGTCTCGTTGATCTGTCTAATGTTGACAGTGGGGTGTTAAAGTCTCCCATTATTATTGTATGGGAGTCTAAGTCTCTTTGTAAGTCTCTAAGGACTTGCTTTATGAATATGGGTGCTCTTGTATTGGATGCATATATATTTAGGATAGTTAGCTCTTCCTGATGAATTGATCCCTTTACCATTATGTAATGGCTTTCTTTGTCTCTTTTGATCTTTGATGGTTTAAAGTCTGTTTTATCAGAGACTAGGATTGCAACCTCTGCTTTTTTGTTGTTTTCCATTTGCTTGGTAGATCTTCTTCCATCCCTTTATTTTGAGCATATGTGTGTCTCTGCATGTGAGATGGGTCTCCTGAATACAGCAAACTGATGGGTTTAAACTTTTTATCCAATTTGCCAGTCTTTTTAATTGGACCATTTAGTCCATTGACATTTAAGGTTAATATTGTTATGTGTGAACTTGATCCTGTCATTATGATACTAGCTGGTTATTTTGCTCATTAGTTGATGCAGTTTCTTCCTAGCATCGATGGTCTTTACATTTTGACATGTTTTTGCGGTGGAGTTACTGGTTGTTCTTTTCCATGTTTAGTGCTTCCTTCAGGAGCTCTTGTAGGGCAGGCCTGGTGGTGACAAAATCTCTCAGCATTTGCTTGTCTGTAAAGGATTTTATTTCTCCTTCACTTTTGAAACTTACTTTGGCTGCATATGAAATTCTGTGTTGAAAATTCTTTAAGAATGTTGAATATTGGTCCCCACTCTCTCCTGACTTGTAGAGTTTCTGCTGAGAGATCTGCTGTTAGTCTCATGGGCTTCCCTTTGTGGGTAACGTGACCTTTCTCTCTGGCTGCCCTTAACATTTTTTCCTTCATTTCAACTTTGGTGAATCTGACAATTATGTGTCTTGGAGTTGCTCTTCTTGAGGAGTGTCTTTGTGGCATTCTCTGTATTTCCTGAATTTGAATGTTGGCCTGCCTTGCTAGGTTGGGGAAGTTCTCCTGGATAATATCCTGCAGAGTGTTTTCCAACTGGTACCATTCTCCCTGTCACTTTCAGGTACACCAATGAGACATAGATTTGATCTTTTCACATAGTCCCATATTTCTTGAAGGCTTTGTTCATTTCTTTTTACTCTTTTTTCTCTAAACTTCTCTTCTTGCTTCATTTCGTTCATTTGATCTTCGATCTCTGATACTCTTTCTTCCAGTTGATCGAGTCAGTTACTGAGGCCTGTTCATTCATCATGTAGTTCTTGTGCCATGGTTTTCAACTCTGTCAGGTCATTTAAGGACTTCTCTACACTGTTTATTCTAGTTAGTCATTCGTCTAATCTTTTTTCAAGGTTTTTAGCTTCTTTGCAATGGGTTTCAACATCCTCCTTTAGCTCAGAGAAGTTTGTTATTACCGATTGTTTGAAGGCTTCTTCTCTCAACTTGTCAAAGTTATTCTCCTGTCCAGCTTTGTTCCATTGCTGGCAAGGAGCTGCGTTCCTTTGGAGGAGAAGAGGCTCTCTGATTTTTAGAATTTTCAGCTTTTCTGCTCTGGTTTCTCCCCGTCTTTGTGGTTTTATCTACCTTTGGTCTTTGATGATGGTGACGTACAGATGGGGTTTTGGTGTGGGTGTCCTTTCTGTTTGTTAGTTTTCCTTCTAACAGTCAGGACCTTCCATTGCAGGTCTGTTGGAGTTTGCTGGAGGTCCAGTCCAGACCCTGTTTGCCTGGGTATCAGCAGCAGAGGCTGCAGAAGAGTGAATATTGCTGAACGGCAATTTTTGCTGCCTGATCGTTCCTCTGGAAGCTTCCTCTCAGAGGGGTACCCAAACGTGTGAGGTGTCAGTCTGCCTCTACTGGGGGGTGCCTCCCAGTTATGCTACTCAGGGTTCCGGGACCCACTTGAGCAGGCAGTGTGTCCATTTTCAGATCTTAAACTCTGAGCTGGGAGAACCACTACTCTCTTCAAAACTGTCAGACAGGGACATTTAAATCTGCAGAGGTTTCTGCTGCCTTTTATTTGACTATGTCCTGTCCCCAGAGGTGGAGTCTACAGAAGCAGGCAGGCCTCCTTGACCTGCAGTAGGCTCCACCCAGTTCAAGCTTCCTGGACGCTTTGTTTACCTATTCAAGGCTGAGCAACGGCAGGCTGGCGCCCCTTCCCCAGCCTGGCTGCTGCCTTGCACTTAGATGTCAGGCTGCTGTGCTAGCAATGAAGGAGGCCCCGTGGCCGTGGTACCCTCCAAGCCAGGCATGGGATGTAATCTCTTGGTGTTCCATTTACTAAGACCCTTGGAAAAGTGCAGTATCAGGGTGGGAGGGATCTGGTTTTCCCAGTGCTGTATGTCACGGTTTCCCTTGGCTAGAAAAGGGAATTCCCTTACCCCTTGCACTTCCCGGGTGAGGTGATGCCTCGCCCTGCTTCAGCTCTCACTAGGGGGGCTGCACCCATTGTCCCACATGCCCCAGTGAGATGAACCCGGTACCGCAGTTGGAAATGCATAAATCACCCATCTTCTGCGTCACTCGCACTGGGAGCTATAGCCTGGAGTTGTTCTTATTCGGCCATCTTAAGAACATAATTTTTAACTCCAGGTTCAACACACAGTGTATTATCCTGAAGCTGCCTCTGCATTATTTTCTTAAAGTTATTCTTTTATAGTTAGAGGAGCTATTACAAGTTATTTGACAAAAAGATTTAAAAGATACCAGATCATCTGTTCTAAGTGTCAAGTGAGTCAATATACCTGTTTTTAAAAATTATTGTACTAATATAAGATGTTGCTATTAATATACATTCTCTATATAGGCATATTTGTATTTGTACTTTTTCTTGTTTGAATTTTGTGGAAATTCACACTGCTAAGTGTCAATTAAAATATTATCTGATCCTTGAGACTCACACATATATTTAGATCATTAAATTTGACCTTATATATATGTGATTGGATATAATATGTTTTTCCTCTCTGGCTTCTGTTAAAATTTTCCATTTTTATTTTACTTTTGCTTAGTACAGATTAAACAGAAAGGAAATATTAATGTCATGACAAATGTAGTTCATGAAGATTTCTTTTTCTCTACTTAATATGCTGAGGAGCAGGGGAAAGAGTGATTTTTTTTAACACAAACCATCCCAGATCTTTAAATTTGTATGTAGAACTGGCACTAGTTCATCATTGCTTCTGCTGAGGGAAAAAAAAAAAAAAAATCAAAGTCACCCACGAGGGTTTTCCTCTCTCTTTCTTTAATAATGGATACTTTCAGAGACCTCCTGAGGTCCCGTTCCCCCTGTCATGTTTAAAGGGTTTATTGTTTCCAGAAAAGCTTTTGCTGCTCCCTCTGGAGACTGAGCCTATCCAAGGTAATATTAATTCTGTGCCTCTCTCTTGTCGGAACTCAACTTCAAATGGAATATATGAGATGAAAGCTGAAAGAGAGGTTATGTGGGCTGTCATCCGCCATTGTATCTGAGGCATCAACTGTGCTCAGAACAAATTAGGTGTCAGTCCGGTAAATCACAGTCAGGAAGGGAAATCAGTTTATAGAAGACTTATTTGGTCTTCTGGAAGACTCTTCCATTCAGAGAACAGTTCAACTTTCTTTCCTTTTTAGTAATTAAAAAAAAAAATCTGAGATTTAGCTGGTCATTTTTATTATCTCCTCAAGCCCCATCCCAGCTCACTTCATTTCCCCCACAAAGATGAAGGACTGTCGCTCTGAAGGACTAGTTCCATTTGCAGAATCATTCACATGGAATGTCTCTTTTTTAAGTCTAATTTCCTAAATAAGGAAAGATCTGGGAAGAAAAGGAAGAGGAGGTGAGGTTGGGCAAGGGGGTGATGGGGAAGGAGAGGGAAATGTGACTTCGCTGCTAGCTTGTGTGGTGTGTGCAGATCAAGGAGAGAACACTCAGGGAGAAGAAGGTCAGTCTGGCTCTCATGGGATTTGTTTCAGTTTTTGAAATCCTTCTGGATCCCATTAGCCCTTCATTAAGAAGTTTGATGGCAGAAGCAAATAAATTGCTTTTCACTTTGGAATATAGGATTTTAAGCCTGTCATAACTTTAATGTGAGAGAAAAGGACGCAAGAGAAAAGAAAATGAAATATTTGTATTTGCCATATCAGGCTCAAAACCATTCTGCTATAATCTAAAATAAAAAATGCATTAGAATTTATGAGGAAGTAGGAGACCAAAAAAGAGTATGAGAATCAAACTCATTTGACCAACACTGCAGTTTTGATGACTAATGATTTCAGGACGCTGTTATAAATTTTTGAAATGGATCAAAATTATTTTTATAACACATTTGCTTACATATGTCTGCTAAACATGGGTAGATTTAAACCTGAAATATTGAGTTCTTTAAGTCATTTTTTCCAGCTAAATTATAGCAGTGAATTGCTGTGTGTTCCTCTAGGCATATCTTCCAGAAACTAGAACGTTAACCCTTCCAATTTATCTAGGTACTAGAGCACAAATGTAACCCTTTTTAAAAGATTTAAACACTCAAAAACAAACCAAATAGTATACCATAAAGAAATTAATTTCTGTTTCTAGATGTACTACATAGGCTCAGAACTTCTGAATATACAATACTGTGAAAGTAATGAGAACTTTTTTTTTTTTTTTTTTTTTTTTTTTTTTTTTTTTTTTTTTTTGAGAGGGAGTCTCTCTCTGTCACCCAGGCTGGAGTGCAGTGGCACGATCTTGGCTCACTGCAAGTTCTGCCTCCCAGGTTCACGCCATTCTCCTGCCTCAGCCTCCCGAGTAACTGGGACTACAGGCGCCCGCCACCACGCCCACCTAATTTTTTGCATTTTTAGTAGAGACGGGATTTCACCATGCTAGCCAGGATGGTCTCGATTTCCTGACCTCATGATCCACCCGCCTCGGCCTCCCAAAGTGCTGGGATTACAGGCGTGAGTTAATGAAGACACTTTTCCAAACTATTTAATTCTTAGGTTTATACTTAAACATTTATGTTAGAAATTTTTAACACTTTCAGAAACTAATTTTCTCACAGTTAGGCTATTGTAAGTTCCTCCGTCCCAATGAAAACAAAATCAAAGCCCACAATGACTCTAAATCTTGCAGATAAACTATTATCTTGAACTAAACTGTCTAGAATAATTAGTGTTCTTATTCCCTTTCCACTGTACTCCATTGCTTAATGCAAAATGGAGAATGTGCTATCTAAAATGAAATATGCCCTTTGAACAGGTCAATCTTTAGACCTACAACACACTCATAGCCTGTGAAAAACAACAAGAATGTCAATACAGCCCTGTGGCAAACACAAAATTCTGGTCATTAATAGGTTAGATTAGTGACCAATGCTCTTAAACTCTTTAGTGTCATGTTATAAAGCATAGTGACAACAAATATTTGGCAAGATCTTTTAAAGTCTAAAACAAAAAGTTATTTTTTATACATAGTTCTTTCTATCTTACAATTCAGTTACTCATACATTTGTTAGATTATTCAGTGTTTGTTAGATTATTCAGAAGAAACAATCCAGTTTAGTCTTAACCTAGTCAGTTTTTCCTCTTACACATTTTTACATAAAAAGTTACTAAAATCACAATTCTGAGGAATTTCTTTTTAATAAAACAAACACTGTATGCTTAAACTAGAACCTTTTGAAGCATTAGGAAAGGAAATTAGAACCTTTCTTATTCTATTTAATATGATGTTACCAAATTTATAAGAACTCTTTTCCTCAGCTTTTCTTTATCCTAACAATCATAATTTGAAAAATGTATCTCAACCCCACAGTGAACAAACATCCACGCTTATTCCACATAGGTACTGCCAGCATTGCCTGTGGTATCCTTTCAACTCTGATAAACTCCTCAGGGTTGTCAAATGTCCCATAGAAAACCAGTAAATCATGTGTCCTCCTCAGTTTGAATCAGAGCCAAGGTTTTTTTTTTTCCCCTCAACTTCAAATAAAGCTGCTTCCTGTTGTAGTTCTTCTACAGTATATGTGAAGTGACTGGGGCTACCATGGAAAGAGTAGTCACTGAAGAAGATAGCCGAGGATTGGGACTGTCTAGAGATGATGAATCTGAAATGTGGCTGCTTTTCATTCCTGGGGTACTGTGGGTAGAGCATCTCACAACTTTTTGGAGCCTAAGAATTTTTAATTTCTTTAAAACAAACTTTTTTGACATGATCGCCTGAACTATGGCCAGTAACAGGCTGTTTTGCCCATACATTTATGTAAATTTCCATACATGTACTGGTTTGGTGGCTTTTGAAGGGGTGGTTAAAACTGTTTGCATGCAAATAATTTCTGAATTGTTTTCTTTGGTAGTTGGTACAATCATTTTTCATTGCTTCTGAGAAAGTTTAACTCCATGAGGTCATTTGCCTAAATTTGACTTTGGTATAGCTCCACATTTTGTCTACTTTCTTCTGTTTTTATGATGGTTCTGAGAGTCATAACACAACAGGAAGCTATGCAAAAGTCGGTAGTCCTAGAGATTTACGGTCTCCTGATTTCACAATGGGATTTCATACAGATAAGATTGAGGGGAAAGTTAAACCTTATGCTCATCTCTTACATATTCTAGGGAACATTTAAAACCATGAGAAAAGTCACCAATATTTAAAATATCTGCTACACAGCCCATTTCCAGTAACAGGATTGATATTATCAAAACTCTTGTAGGTGGTTTGCAGGCTCTTTCAGTCCTGAGATAATTACTTCAGTATGCTGGTTCATCCTCTTCTCATCTGCAAATGATGATTATTTCTCCCCTTGCTTTTGTTAACACCGATACTATGTGGATGACATGAAAGAAAATCACAATTAAATAAAACATGTACAAATAAATGATATTACTAGAAAGGTCCTGCCACTGGTCATATCCATGCCACCACTGTGCACAAGTCTGGAGGTGTTTCTTCTCACTGATCATTCCTCTTGTCTAAATTTCCATTTTACCTGCATTTGTCTCCATTACTACTTCTCCCTAACTAACTTTGGGTAAATTTGACTAGAGGTATAACCAGAGATTCCATAATTTCATTTTTAAATAATTTCCTGGTATCCTGACCAATCACAGTTCTACAGAGGGTAATTACTGAATACCGGAATTGCTACTTGTCTCTTCACTTGATCTAGTACTCTTATTTGAAATTTTATATCATCTCCTAATAACCTACTTTATTGTTCCAATCTTGTCTCTCTCTCTCTCTCTCTCTCTTTTGCCAGACATCATGATTCCTGATTTTCTGTCGGACTCCAGGATCCTAATTTTATGTTCAGCCTGACATATGGTATATATTCTCTTGTTTCTTCTGTTCTGTTTGTGTTCAACACAGGACAACTCAGATATAACATCAAGTTCGTTTAATAGTCATGTTTGCTTGTTTCCATCAGCTAAGCTTCTGATTTCCCTTCCAGTTTCCTTTAGCTACTCCACATCTTAGTAGACACTAAGTCATTCATTTGGTCTCTGGGCAGGTGGTACAAATACATTATGCCCTCTCTCCTAAGGCCTAGGTCAGGTTACAGCATCATATCAATGAGAACTGTGGTCAAGGATTCTAGGGGATTTCTAACAGTTAATGGGACCAATTTGAGAAATGAGAACCAAGAGGATAACCCAAAGTACATAAGACGTTTTGTCTTCCAAAATTTTTACCAAGGGGTGATAGAGGTTTGCTAGTAACTGACGTGATATACTTCAGTTTTTTTCTGCCACTTGCTACTTCACCTCACTTATATTCTTCTTTCCTCAACTACAAAGTTATCAAACTATTACTCTTCTCTTTACTATGAAACTTGTTTTCAAGATTAGTCACCACCTAAATCTCTGGTTCATTATCTCTCATCTACTGGTCCTCTGGATTTTGTTTTTTCCTCTCTCTCCTAAAATTAAACTGTTCATTGTACTGATAATCCTCAAATTGCCAAATCCAACAAGCCATTTTATTTCTCATACTATTGGGATTGTGACATTTGCAATGCTGAGTACGAACTCCATAAAATGCTCTTCTGTCCTGGTTTTTATGCTCAACACCCTTCTGTCTATTTCAGACTGATCATTTTCTCTCACACTGAGCATTCTATTCATCTGTCTATCCCTGGAACTTCCCAATTCCTTTTAAACTATGCAAAAATTAAGTTCCAGTTTTCTTGCTTTGCTTGTCATCAAATTTTCAGCCCTTTCCTCGTTCCTTACACTCAGACCTGTATTTCCAGCTGCTGTCAATTTTCCATGGCTGTGTTCCATGGGTATATCTGACACAATACAAAAGAGACTTAACTTTTCACCAGATCACTTTATTTTTCTCTATTTTTACCTCCATGCTTCATTCAGTAGTCCCAACTAAAGTTTTTATAGTTCTTTACCACCATTCAATTTCTGCTGATCCCACCCCTCCCACAGATGCCTAATCCTTCACTCTTCTCTCATCTACAACCTCACTGGCATTTTTATTTAAGGCTGTCATCATCTCTCAGTCTGACCCCAAACATCCCAAACAAGTTTATTTTACCACTTTCCTGGCCAACCCTTCAAATATGTGCCCTGGCATGTTCTTTTTTCACCACTTTTAGGTCATATGAACATATCACGCTTTTTGTTCTCTTTCCTTTTCTCATGCAGATGTCTCTGCTAAAATGTTTTGTTTTGTTTTTTTCCTCTTTCCTGGTCATGCAATTTCTTTCCTGGTCACGTAATTTTGTTTGTATAGTCTTCTGATTCTTATTTCTTCCTGGATTATTCCTGGCTCCAATTTACTTCAAGTAAATTTGCCAACGTGCAAAGTAATCACAACTTGTTGCTGTTTTTGACACTTGCACCAGGTGCAAACTAAAGTGAAGCCTATCTTTTGTTTTGCCCCAGTGCTGCTACTAATCTGTGACAGAAAGGTCTCCCAGAGTTTTCTAATGGGAGAAAGTGACTTCTTAGTAGAAAGGATTCTAGTTTTTCTCTCACTTTCAATTCTAGGATATTGTTGGAACCCAGGTGTACTTGAAATGTACTAATTGAATCCAAGATGTGGGGAAAGGCAAACCTGAAGGAGCCAATGGAGCCACAATAGGCTCCGTGATGTAGGCTGGAGCCACTTGGATTTATTTATACCCATTTAAAAATCTTGTATTATGATAGTTGGCTTTTAGGAGATCAAAGGAGCCGTGCAGAAATGTTGTTTTCCTGACTGTGCAGCACACAAACATCATTTAAATGTCCCCTCAACATGTGCTCACATCCAAAGCCCATCAGAGCATCAGGCAGCAATGGGAGCTGGCACCGCGCCCGCATTGTTAGTCTTGCTCCATTATGATGGAAATAACAGGCAAGACAGAGACAGAAAGCAGGATGCGGGAGTGGCACGGGGTTAGATAGCTCCTTGGTGGGGTTGGGGGGCAGGGGAGTAGGGAGTGGATGCAGACCTAGTCCTGATAACGTGATGATTGAATTTAAAATTTTTTCTGTTGTAAAAGCAGATTGATGCGAGAATGGCTTCATAATCTCCCTGGCTAGAGGTGATTTTTCAAACTCTTGCTTTAGTGTCTTTGGAGATAGAGCCCGGTGGCCACATGAGGCCTGAATGTTGAGATTAATCCCTCTTGTTTGGAAGATGGAAGTGGCAAAACAGACTATAGATATATCAGGGCAGTTCAAATGCCAGAGTCCAAAAAGCATATAATGCCAGCAAGCAGTAAAATTTCTATTCAGTCTTCTTCTAGAATCCAGTTTGCTTTCAGCATATTGTGAGTGCACTTCATGGGATGACTTTCATAACATTCATTTATCAAATACATATTAATATTCAAAGAACTTTTATATTTACTCATTCATTTGGAACATACATCTCTCCTGTAATGTTATAAAGATTCAAAGCTGGAAATTCCTCAGAGATCATCTCTCCAATGCTCACATATACTAAAATCCAAAGGGATCTTAGTTTGCCTAAAATCTTATACACAGCTAGCAATATTGGGTCCCACGCCTGTTGGATTTTCACTCCAGAGCTTTTTACATGACCCAGTGCAACCACTTAGACAAGAATTTATTTATGATTTTTCATAAGATGATAATTGTTTGAGAGCATGTATGTGTTTATAGGGTATAAGGGGAGATTGGGAAATTGTGCCTCCTGCAATTGGGAAGGAGCCCTGTGAAAACACTTGAGGCATTTTAGTCTATGGTGGGGTAGGAGTGTCCAGTGCAAGTGGAATGCTATTAAAAGAAACATGCCTACAATTTTTCTTGTGAAACAATCATTTCACAATGTTTATTTCTAGTATTACACAATGGGGGTAGCTTTCTATCTTTGCCACTTTTTTTCCTCTGCCCTTTATTTTGGAAAAAAAAAAATCATGTACAGAAATATGAAAGTAAGAGAGAGGAATACTCCTGATATTGATTGTTGCTCTCTCCATTGGCCTTTACTGCTGTAATTCCCCACACAGACAGGACGTATCTTCCCTAGGGTCATTCTAGAGGCAGCAAATTGATTATTGGTCTTAAGTACCTGTTCACAAAGATATCCTTTGACCATTCCTCAGACTTCCTATAGAATATTTTAAAAGAAGAAAAACTTAGGTTTCTGAAATTAGTACAGAGAATTGATGATCCTATATCTCAGCAGATACCTTTCTCTAAAATTCTCTCCTCCACATAGTCTCCCAAACCCAGCAGAGAGTTATATTGGGCACGTGTTAGATATTAAACACCTCTCACTGAACACAGCTTCCTCTTTTGAAATGCTTTTTATTTCCTACTTGTTTAAATATGCTTTCTAATCAATGTCACATCTCTTTTTTTTTTTTTTTTTTTTTTTTTTTTTTTTTTTTTTTTTTTTTTTTTGAGATGGAGTGTTGCTCTGTCGCCCAGGCTGGAGTGCAGTGGTGCGATCTCGGCTGACCACAAGGTCCACCTCCCGGGTTCATGCCATTCTCTTGCCTCAGCCTTCTGAGCAGTTGGGACTACAGGCACCCACCACTATGCCTGGCTAATTTTTTTTTCTTTTTTTGTTTGTATTTTTAGTAGAGATGGGGTTTCACCATGTTAGCCAGGATGGTCTTGATCTCAATCTCCTGACCTCGTGATCCCCCTGCCTCAGCCTCCCAAAGGGCTGGGATTAGAGGCGTGAGCCACCATACCCAGCCAATGTCACATCTAAAAAATATTTATTGAATACAAAACAATGGATTATCTGGATATCTATAGGCTCAAGTTCATGACTACAAGCCATGTAAGAATAGAGTATGATTTCTCTATTTTTTCCTTTCTAGTTATATCACGGGATTTAGTTAGAGGCTCATTATAATTCTTGGAAATTAAATTTTTTCTACCTTCAAATGTTGCACCAGAAGCTTAGGAAATTGTCAAGGAATAACTTTGCGATTTGGCCGATCTGGAAGTTATGGTGAATAGTCAACCTGTTACCTCTAGGAAAATGACCCTAGAGTACACTCTGTGTGTGGCCTTACCTCAGTGAAGTCCAAAGGAAATTCTCAAGATGTTCTCATTCTCTTATGTCTTGCATTACATTTAGTATATAAATGGACCCAGAATAAAAGTGTTCTGTAAATATTTGCTCATTGACTTTAATTTCTCAACTCCCAATATTGATATGATAGATTGCAATAACTGTAGCCAATAATAATATAATTCCCTCTGTTGTACATTATTAGAAGTCAAGAGACTAAAGTTCTTGCCCAAAGTCTGACATGTTATGGATATATAAAACTGTATAAAAGTATTTATCTCTCTAAGAATAAGTTCATTTTAATTTAGTCCAAAAATAGTTAAATTTTGCCCTACTCACCTTCAGAAGCTTTAGTGAAAAAAGTCTTAAATAAAATGGCCTTGATATTCCTAGGCTTTATAATTTATTTCAAATACTATCATTATAATATTACCATTAGTGTTTATTATAGCTTTTGAATCATCATCTTTAGTTTAATATTTTATGATATTCTACTCCATTTCTATCATTTTTTCTTATATCTCATTTAAGTTTCATACATGTTAATTGCAGACAAGTATATATTACATCTTTTGCTTTGTTTAGTCTGCTGCCAGGATAGGTGAGAACTCTCAACAAATGTTATTACTTGCTTGTATTTGAATCTATCATCAGATGGCACTGGGGACAGAGCTATTGGTTTCTTGTGTGAAAATAAGAGTTGTAGAATAAGTCAGTCTTTCAAATTTTCAGTTGAATCTTATGTAATGGGGAGGGGGGGAAGATGGCTAATCTATATAACCATGGAAGACAATATTGCGGGAAGAAGGTAGAGGAAAGGCTTGGTATGTGTTTGGGAAATCCATCTGCAATCATTGCCTCCCCATCCAGAGGTCAGAATATGTGATTATGGAAGTGACAGCCTTGCCATCACTATCTATTCATTTCAATGATACAATTATCAGGAGAGACAGGCAGAGCAAAGCACTCTGAATGCAAGACACAGGAAAGCAACTCGCATCAGAGTGGGGCTTCCCAATAAGTCAGACCTTTTCTTCTCTGCCTGAAAGGGTCGCAGGCTGAACTGGCTGTGCTGACTGTCTGGTTGACAGCCCCGGTTGACCGGCAAACGAGTGAAATTTTTGTGCAGCTTGGTGACCACAGATGCTTTACACACCCTCTTTATCAACCTCAGACTCAGCTGCCAGTTCAGAGAGCTGGAGGAGCATAACCATATTGGCGCCTCTCCAGACCTCAGGGCCTCATTGCCTGCTACCCTCTCTCACCTCCTCTACCAGGCAAACAAAAGGGTTAACAGTTAATGATATTTAGATTGCTTGCTCTGCTAAGGAATGGGGGAAGGGGATGCATATATTTTAATCCAGAAATCAGTATCATCTGTGTCATAAAGACAAAGTGACATAGTCAGTATGTGAAAGCGTCAGCATGATAGTGTACCTCCAGACTTGAAAGCCAGACTTGAGATTTACATTCTAGCTTTAAAACTAGCTCATAATGTGATGCTGAGAAAATCTAACTCCTGTTATCCTTAGTTATTTTCTTTGTTGAAAATGACATTTAAGGACAAATACTCTCTAATTTCCCTATGACCTCACCAAAAAATCCTTTAAGGTTTAAAAACAGAATTTTTGCATGGTGAATTTCTATGAAAGAAATGGTTTCAATGAAGGAATTTAAAGATAAATTTCTAACAACTATCATCTTAAATAATACATTCCACTGAAAAATATTTGAATATATTATTTAACAAACCAATGAACAAACCAGCCAACTACCAAAAATATTATTCAGCACCTATTATGTGTTTTCCATTTTCTGTTTCTGTTTTTATCAAGATTGATACAATCAATATGTAGGCAACAATTTAAAGGTAGTATATATAATTAAACTGTGTGGCAGCCTTGAGAATTTTCTCTCTTTATCATGCCAACCTCCAACCCTGAAGATTAACTGTAACTGACCAGCTGTTGCATTCAGGAATTTATGTCTGCCCAACTGAGGCCACACCTCAGCAGGGCAATACTAAGGCTGACCTGTTCCAGGAAGACTAGAATCCTTCTGGTGGCCAATGCTGGTTTAAAGATTCCCAATGGCTTGACCACACTTCCTTTGGTTATCATTGCTGTATAGGATACTTTCTCCAACCCTGATATTTATTCCATCTCTTCTACACATGGAATCTGCTATGTATCATGGTTTTACAATCCTTACAGATTTTCTTGGCTCTCTTCCTATCATCCCTCACGCAGGCATCTCCAACCAAATCCTTGAACAACAAAATCTTCCCTTAACATCTGCTTTTTCGATCTTGCTATTAGCCGTAACTAATATAAAGTAAAAGCTGTGTATGTCATAAATATAAATGAACAAATCAATAAGGCATAAAGTGGCATCTGAGAATGGTAAAGATTATGCCTGGCTTCAATTTTAAGGTCTATCAATTGCTGGATATGTCATCTAGCCTAATAATGTATTCTGTCTATGCCTCAATTTTCTTCACTTTAAAAAGGAAATAATAGTTTTTCTTATATTTAGAACTTTGGAGACCACAAATTAAGTTAGTGTATGTATATCTGTTAGAACAATGCCTATTGTATCCATTGTATTCTTTTTTCAGGTTGATTGAGGTATAATCAAAAAATGCATACCTTATATAATAATTCCCATAATCAAGCTAATTAACATGTATATCACCTCACATAGTTACCTTTTGGTAAATGTGTTGAGAACACTTAAGGTTGACTATCTTAGGAAATTTCAAGTATACTACACACTACTGTAAACTGTAGTTACCATGCTGTATATTACATCTCTATAACTTACTCATCTTATACTTAAAGTTTATACATTTTGACCAATATTTCCCCATTTCCCCCACCACCAGCCACTTGCAAAAATTATTACGTTGTTTCTCTAGGTTTAACGCTTTTTAGATTCCACATATAAGTGAGATTGTATAGTATTTCTCTTTGTCTGGCTTATTTCACATAGCATAATGTCCTCCAAGTTTTTCCACATTGTTACAAATGAAAGGATTTCCTTATTTTTTGAGGTGGAATAACATTCCATTATATGTATACAGGAAAATTTATCCATTCATCTGTTAATAGACACTTGCTTTGTTTCCTTATCAGAGCTATTATGGATAATGCTGCAATGAACATGGGAATACAGATCTCTCAACATACAGATTTCAATTTCTTTGACTATATACCCAGAAGCGGGAATGTGATATTCTATGATAGTTCTATTTTTCATCATTTGAGGAAACTCTATACTGCTTTTTAAAACGGTTGTATCAATTTACATTCACACCAGCAATGTGTGTGTTCCCTTTACTTCACATCCTAATCAACATTTATTCTCTCATCTTTTTGATAGTAGCCATCTTAATAGGTGTGAGTTGATATTTCACTGTGGTTCTGACTTGCATTTCTCTGATGATTAGTGATGTTGAGCACCTTCCCATACATACTTACTGGTGATTTGTATGTCATCTTTAAAAAAATTTCCGTTCAGGTCCTTTGCCCATTTTAAAATCATGTTATTCAGGTTGGTTGTTTGTTTGGGGGGCTTTTTAGTATTTTTTTGCTATTGAGTTATATGAGTTCTTTGTATATTTTCAATATTAACCCCTTATCAGATATATGGTTTGCAAATATTTTCTCCTGTTCTATAGGTTGCCTCTTCATTTTGTTAGTTGTTTCCTTTGCAGTGCAGAAGCTCTTTAGTTTGATGTAGTCCTAATTGTTCACTTTTGCTTTTATTGCCTGTGCTTTGGGTATTATACCTAAACACATACTGCCAAGACCAATGTCAAAGACCTTGTTCCCTATATTTTCTTTTAGGATTTTTACAATATCAAAGCTTATGTTTAAATCTCTAAATCATTTTTAGTTGATTCTGTGTATGGTATAAGATAAAGATCCACTTTTACTATTTTTCATGTGGATATTCACTCTTCTCACCACCATTGATTAAAGAAACAATATTTTCCCCCATTGTGTGTTCTTGACAATTTTCTTAAAGATTGGTTGAATAGATAGTTGGAGATTTATGTCTAAGCACTCTATTCTACTCCATTAATCTGTAAGTCTACTGTTATGCCAATACCATTCTATTTTGATTACAACAGCTTTGTAATATAATTTAAAATCAGGAAGTGTGATGCCTCCAGCTTTGTTAATTTTTCTGACTATGACTTTGGGAATTTGGGAGTCTTTTTTGTTCCATACAATTTTAGGATTGTTTTTCCAGTTTCTCAAAAACAGTGAAAAATGACAATATTGAAAATAACCACAATAAGCATGTGAATCTTTGACCCACAACCAAGGTATCCATGTTCTCTCATCAGAACTGACTAGGAGGCTATGTAACCCACAGAAAGAAAGGAAGAGCGGTGTGGTGCAGTGACCCACCTGAGAGCCACACAGGACAGGGGAGCCCCCACCCTCAGCCAAGGGAGGTTATGAGTGAGTATGCTACTCAGCACAGCAGGAGAAACCATGCTTTTTCCACAGAATTGTGGAACCTATGGATTGGAAGATCCCACTAGTGAACCCATGCCACTGGGGCCTATCATCCCAACCATGGAGCCACGCAGATTCTCAACAGCCTCTCATCTGGAATCTGCTTAAGTCTACCAAGCACTTGGGTAGAGGGGCAACCAGCACTAGAGCAACCACTGTCTGCTGTCTAAGAGGTTTGAGCTCTTTGTGGGAAGGGCAGCAGCCAGCACTGGGACTCACAACTGCCTAACACACTAAGCTCCCTGGGCAAGGAAAGGGCAGCATCTATCTCTGTAGTTCCAAGCTGTGCTTTTCCCTTGTTGGAGCCAGGGAGGCTGTATGGCTTGGTCCCAAGATGTGGCCACCACAGCCCAACACACTGGCTGTGGCAAACTGTAACCAGAGTGCCTCTTCAGGCCTGACCCTGACTCATCCTTCCTCACTGGGCAGGGCTTCCCTGCAGGAACTGCAATAACTCCAGCCAGAGGCTCAGGGACAGAACCCAGATCTCCCTGGGCCTGAGCCTCTAGCGGGAAGGGTGGCCCCAGTCTCTGTGGACCAGCAGAATTTGCCTTTCCTCCTGGTAGTTCTAAGGAATCCAGGCAGCCCAGATCAGTGGGTTTCCCTTCAGTGAAGCACAACCCTTCCACCAAGGAACAGACAAAGTGTTTCATTAAAAGGGTCCTGTTACCTATGCTACCCAATTGGATGAGACCCTCCAACAGGGGTTGTAAGATATCCTATATAGAAGCGATCCTACTGGCATTAGGTGCCCCTTAAGGTCAGAGATCTCAGAAGAAGGAACAGGTACCTATCTCTGCTGTCCTCCAGCCTCCATGAGTGACATCTCTAGGAGCAGGAGTGAACCAGATGAATAGGGCCTGAAGTGAAACACCAGCAAACTGCAGCAGCCCAACAGAAGAGGGACCTGACCATTGAGAGAAAAACAAACAGAAAGCAACAACAACAGCATCAACAACAACAACAACAAAAAAGCCCCCGATAACAACTCATCCAAGGGTCAGCAGCCTCAAAGATTGAAAGTAGACAAACTCATGAAGATGAGAAAGAATCAACAACAACAACAAAATGTTGAAAACCCAAAAAGCCAGACTGCCTCTCCTCCAAATGATCGCAATGTCTCTCCATCAAGGGCACAGAACTGGATGGAGGATGAGATGGACAAATTAACAAAAGTAGGTTTCAGAAGATGAGTAATAAAAAATTGCATTGAGCTAAAGGAGCATGTTCTAATCCAATGTGAAGAAGTTAAAAACCTTGATAAAAGGTCAGAGGAGCTGCTAACTAGAATAACCAGTTTAGAGAGGAACATAAATGACCTGAAGAAGCTGAAAAACATAGCATGTGAACTTCATGAAGCATACACAAGTATCAATAGCAGAAGTGACCAAGTGGAAGAAATGATATCAGAATTTGAAGACCACCTTGCTGAAATAAGGCATGCAGATAAGACTAGAGAAAAAAATAATAAAAAGGAATGAACAAAGCCTCCAAGGAATATGGGACTTCGTGAAAAGACTGAACCTACAATTGATTGGAGTACTTGAAGGAGATGGGGAGAATGGAAACAAGCTGGAAAACACACCTTAGGATATTATCCAGGAGAACTTCCCCAACCTAGCAAGACAGGCCAACATGCAAATTCAGGAAATACAGAGAACACCACTAAGATACTCAATGAAAAGATCAACCACAAGACACATAATCTTATTCTCCAAGGTCAAAATGAATGAAAAAGTGTTAACGGCCGTCAGGGAGAAAGGCTAGGTCACCTACAAAAGGAAGCACATCACACTAACAGTGGACCTTTCAGCAGAAACTGTACAAACCAGAAGAGATTGGGGGCCAGTATTCAACATTCTTAAAGAAGTTTCAACCCAGAATTTCATAACCAGGCAAATGAAGCTTCATAAGTGAAAGAGAAATAAAATCCTTTCCAGACAAGCACATCTTGAGAGATTTCGTTACCACCAGGCCTATCTTGCAAGAGCTCCTGAAAGAAGCACTAAATATGGAAAGAAAAAAACGGTACCAGCCACTGCAAAAACACACCAAAACATAAAGACCAATGACACTATGAAGAAACTGCATCAACTAGTGTGCAAAATAAACAGATAGCATCATGATGACAGGATCAAATTCACACATAACAATACTAACCTTAAATGTAAAAGGGCTAAATGCCCCCAATTAAGACACAGACTGGCAAATTGGATAAAGAGTCAAGACCTATTGGTTTCTGTATTCAGGACACCCATCTCAAGTGCAAAGACACACATAGGCTCCAACGAAAGGGATGGAGAAAAATTTACCAAGCAAATGGAAAGCAAAAAAGCAGGGGTTGCAATCTTAGTCTCTAAAAAAACAAACTTTGAACCAACAAAAATCAAAAAAATACAAAGAAGGGCATTACATAATGGTAAAGGGAACAGTTCAACAAGAAGAGCTAACTATCCTAAATATATATGCACCCAATGCAGGATCACCCAGATTCATAAAACAAGCTCTCAGAGACCTACAAAGAGACTTAGACTTCCATGCAATAATAGTGGGAGACTTTAACACCCCATTTCAATATTAGATCAATGAGACAGAAAATTAGCAAATATATTCAGGACTTGAACTCAGCTCTGGATCAGGTGGACCTAACAGAGATATACAGAACTCTCCACCCCAAATCAACAGAATATACATTCTTCTCAGTGCCATATGGCACTAATTGTAAAACCGACCACATAATTGGAAGTAAAACACTCCTCAGCAAATGTAAAAGAACTGAAATCATAACAAACAGTCTCTCAGAACACAGTGCAATCAAATTAGAACTCAGGATTAAGAAACTCACTCAAAACCATACAATTATATGGAAATTGAACAACCTGCTCCTGGATGACTCCTGGATAAATAATGAAATTAAGGCAGAAATCAAGAAGTTCTTTGAAACCAATGAGAAGAAAGAGAAAATGTACCAGTATCCCTGGGACACAGCTAAAGCAGTGTTAAGAGGGAAACTTATAGCACTAAATGGCCACATCAGAAAGCTAGAAAGATCTCAAATCAACATCCTAATATCACAATTAAAAGAACTAAAGAGGCAAGAGCAAACTAATTCAACAGTTAGCAGAAGACAAGAAATAACTAGATCAGAGCAGAACTGAAGGAGAGACACAAAAAAACCCTCCAAAAAAAAAAAAAAATCAGTGAATCCAGGAGCTTTCTTTTTAAATTAACAAAACAGATAGACTGCGAGACTAATAAAGAACAAAGAAGAATCAAATAGACAAAATAAAAAATGGTAAAGAAGATATCACATTTGACACCACAGAAATACAAACTAACATTAGAAAATAGTATAAACAATTCTATGCAAATAATCTAGAAAATCTGGAAGAATGGATAAATTATTGAACACATACAACCTCCCAAGACTAAACCAGGAAGAAGTCGAATCCCTGAATAGACCCACAGTTATGAAATTGAGACAATTAATAGCCTACCAACCAAAAAAAGCCCAGGACCAGATGGATTCACAGCAGAATTCCACCAGAGGTAGAAAGAGGAGCTGATATCATTCCTTCTGAAACTATTCCAAACAATTGAAAAGGAGGGACTCCTCCCTAACTCATTTTATGAAACCAGCATCTTCCTGACACCAAAACTGGGAAGAGACACAACAAAAAAAGAAAACTTCAGGCCAATACCCCTCACAAACATCAATGTGAAAATCCTCAATAAAATACCGGCAAACCGAATCCAGTAGCACATCAAAAAACTTACTTACCATAATCAAGTCAGCTTCATCTCTGTGATTCAAGGCTGGTTCAACATATGCAAATTAATAACTAATTCATCAAATAAAGGGAACCAAATACAAAAAAACACATGATTATCTCAACAGTTGCAGAAAAGGCCTTTGATAAAATTCAACATCCCTTCATGTTCAAAACTCTCAATAAACTAGATATTGATGGAACATACCTCAAAATAATAAGAGCTATTATGACAAACCCAAAGCCAATAACATATTGAATGGACAAAAGCTGGAAGCATTTCCTTTGAAAGCCAGTAGAAGGCAAGGATGCCCTCTCTCACTATTCCTATTCAACATAGTATGGGAAGTTCTGGTCAGGGCAATCAGGCAAGAGAAAGAGATACATCATATTCAAATAGAAAGAGAGGAAGTCAAATTGTCTCTGTTTGCAGACAATATGATTTTATATTTAGAAATTCCATCATCTCAGTCCCCAAACTCCTTAAACTGATAAGCAACTTCAGCAAAAGTCTCAGGATATAAAATCAATGTGCAAAAATCACAATCATTCCTTTACACCAACAATAGACAAGCAGAGAGCCAAATCATTCATGAATGAACTATTTGCAATTGCTACAAAGAGAATAAAGGACCTAGAAATACAGCTAACAAGGGATGTAAAGGACTTTTCAAGGAGAACTACAAACCACTGCTCAAGGAAATGAGAGAGGACACAAACAAATGAAAAAAACATTTTATCCTCATGGATAGGAACAATCAATGTCATGAAAATGGCCATACTTCCCAAAGTAATTTATAGATTTAATGCTATTTCCATCAAACTACCATTGACATACTTCACAGAATCAGAAAAAAATATACTTTAAATTTCATATGGAATCAAAGAAGACCCTGTATAGCCAAGACAATCCTAAGCAAAAAGAATGAAGCTGGAGCCATCATGCTACCTGACTTCAAACTCTACAACAAGGCTACATTAACCAAAATAGCATGGTACTGGTACCAAAACAGACATGGAGACCAATTGAACAGAACAGAGACCTCAGAAATAACACCGCACATCTACAGCCATCTGATCTTTGACAAACCTGACAGAAACAAGCAATGGGGAATGGATCTCCTCTTCCATAAATGGTCCTGGGAAAACTGGCTAGCCATATGCAGAAAACTGAAACTGGACCCCTTCCTTATACCTTATATAAAAATTAGCTAAAGATGGATTAAAGACTTAAATGTAAAACCCAAAACTATAAAAGCTCTAGAAGAAAACCTAGGCTGTACCATTCAGGACATATGCATGGGCAAAGACTTCATGATGAAATGCTAAAAACAACTGCAACAAAAGCCAAAATTAACAAATGGCATCTAATTAAACTAACAAGCTTCTGCACATCAAAAGAAACAACTATCATCAGAGGTAACAGGCAACCTACAGAATGGGCAAAGATTTTTGCAATCTGCCCATCAGATGAAGGTCTAATATACAGAATTCACAAGGAACTGAAACAAATTTACAAGAAAAAACAACCCCATCAAAAAGTAGCAAAGTATGTGAACAGACATTTCTCAAAAGAAGACATTTATGAAGCCAACAAACATATGAAAAAAAAAAAAAAGCTCAACATCACTATTCATTAGAGAAATGAAAATCAAAATCAAAATGAGATACCATCTCACATCAATCAGAATGGTGATTATTAAAAAGTCAAGAAACAATAGATACTGGAGAGGCTGTGGAGAAACAGGAATGCTATTTGGTGGAAATATAAATTATTTCAACCATTGAGGAAGACAGTATGTTGATTCCTCAATGAGCTGGAACCAGAAATACCATTTGGCTGCCATTATATACCTAAAGGAATATAAATTATTCTATTATAAAGACACATGAACATGTATGTTTATTTCAGCACTGTTTACAAAAACAAAGTTATGGAATCAAACCAAATGCCCATCAACGATAGACTGGATAAAGAAAATGTGATACATACATACCATGGAATACTATACAGCCATAAAAGGAATGAGATCCTGTCCTTTGCAGGGACATGGATGAAATTGGAAGCCATCATCCTCAGCAAACTACCACATGAACAGAAAACCAAACACTGCATGTTCTCACTCATAAGTGGAACTGAACAATGAGAACACATGGGCACAGGGAGGGGAACAACACACACCAGAGCCTGTTGGGGGGTTGGGAGTGAGGGAAAGGAACTTAGAGGATGGGTTAACCTTGGAACATGTATACCTATGTAACAAACCTGCATGCTCTGCACATATACCCTGGAACTTAAAGTAAAATTTAAGAAAATGACAATTTGATTCTGATAGAGTTTGCCTTGAATATTTAAATTGCTTGCATAGTATTGCCATTTTAATAATACATCTTCCAAACAATGATATCTTTCTACTTATTCGTGTCAAATTCTTTCACCAATATTTTATAGTTTTTAGTGTACAGATCTTTAGTGTACAGAAATGTTTTATTCTTTTTGAAGCTACTGTAAATGAGATTGTTTTCTTTTTTTTGTAGTAGTTTGTTATTAGTATATAGAACCACTGACTTTTGTATATTGATTCTGTAATGCAACTTTACTGAACTTCTTTATTTATTCTAATAGTTTTTTGATAGAATCTCTAGGTTTTTCTACATATGAGATTATGTTGCCAGCAAATGAAGATAATTTTAGTTTTTCCTTTCCAATCTGGATGTCTTTTTTTTGTTTTTCTTGTCTAACTGCTCTGGCTAGGAATTCCAGTGCCATGTGGAACAGAAGTTAGAATACTGAGTGTCTTTTATTTGTTTCTGATCTTAAAGGAAAGACTTTCAACTTTTCACCATTGAATATATTACCTGTGGGCCTATAATGTAAACTCTTACTGTGTGGAGGTGCATTTTTCTATAGCTAATTTTTTGAGAGTTTTTAATCATGAAAGGATGTTAAAGTTTATCAAATGCTTTTTTCTGCATCTACTAAGATGATCATACAATTTTTATACTTGATTCTGTTCATGTGGTGTATTTCCTTTACTAATATGTTGAAACAATTGACATTTCAGGGATACATTTCACTTGATCATGATGTACAATTCCTTTAATGTGCTTTTGAATAAAGTTTGGTAGTATTTTGTTGAGGATTTTTGCGTCTATGCATACCAAGGCTATTGGCCTGTAATATTTTTGTAGTGCCCTTTTCTAACTTTGGTATCAGAGTAGTGCTGACCTCATAAAATAAATTGGGAAGTATTTCCTCCTCTTCAGCTTTTTGAAGGAACTAATTATTTAAATATTTGGTAGAATTCAACACCGAAGCCAGGTGGTGGTCCTGTTCTTTTCTATCATATTAGGCTTTTGGTTACTGATTCAACTTCATTAATCATTATGGTCTTTGAAGTTTTTCTATTCATTCATGACTCAATTTTGGCAGGTTGTATGTTTCTAGGAATTTATTTCTTTTAGGTTAACCAAACTAGAAGAATTTGTTGGCATTTTACTACATTACTACATAGTAATTACTGATTCTTTATATTTTGACTTTATCAGTTTCAGTATTGCCTAATTCATTTATGATTTGAGTCACCTCTCTTTTGTTGTCTTGTTGAGTTTAGCTAAAATTTGCCAATTTTATTTTTCCAAAGGTCAGATTAGTTTTAATTATCTCTTCTATTGTCTTTTCAGTCTTTATTGATTTTGACTCCCATCTTCATTATGTCCTTCCTTCTGCTAATTTTTGACTTAGAATATTCTAGTATGTTTGTTTGCTTGTTTGTTTTGAGATGGAGTCTCTCACTCTGTTGCCCAGGCTGGAGTGCAGTGGCGTGATCTCAGCTCACTGAAACCTCCACCTCCCGGGTTCAAGCAATTCTCCTGCCTCAACCTCCTGAGTAGCTGGGATTATAGGCGTGTGTCACCACACCCAGCTTTATTTTTATTTTTATTTTTATTTTTGTATTTTTAGTAGAGACAGTGTTTCACCGTGTTGGACAGGCTGGTCTCAAACTCCTGACCTCGTAATCCACCCACCTCGGCCTCCCAAAGTGCTGGGATTACAGGTGTGAGCCACTGTGCCCGGCCTCTTTTTCTAGTTTTTTAAGGTATAAAATCAGGTTGATTGAAACTTTTTAAAGTAATTTTCATGTAGGCATCTATCACTATACACACCCCCCTTGAAACTGCTTCTGCTGTTAACACTAAGTTTTGCTATGATTTGTTTTCATCTTCATTTGTCTTAACATATATTTTATTTTCCTTTTGATTTTTTTCTTTGACCTACTGGTTGTCAGTAGTGTGTTGTTTAATTTCCACATATTTGTGAATTTTCCAGTTTTTCTCATTATTTCCATTTCATACCATTGGAGTCATACTTAAGATGATTTAAGTGTTCTTACATTTGTTAAGACATGTTTAATGGCCCAGCATACCATATATACTGAAGAATGTTTGTGTGCTTGAGAAGAATATGTATTCTGTTGCCATGGGATGGAATGTTCTGAATATATCCGTTAAGTCCATATGGTCTAAAGTGTACTTCAAGTTCAATGTTTCTTCATTGATTTTCTGTCTGTATGATCTGTCTATTGTTCAAATTGGAGTGTTAAAGTCCTCTATTATGTTGCTGTCTCTCTCTTCACATCTGTTAATATTTACTTAACATATTTAGGTGACCTAATGTTATGTGCATATATAATTGTATATCCTTGGTGAATTGATCCCTTTATTATTATATAATAACTTTTTATTGTTACATCTTCTGATTTAAAGTCTATTTTGTCTAAGTATAGATACTTGTGCTAGTCATTTTTAAAAGAAATCCATTCCATGACTTTATGCCTTCTGAATGGATCATTTAATTTATATTTAAACTAAATAATAGGTAAGGAGTATTATTGACATTTTATTAATTATTTTCTGGCTATTTTATATTTCTTTTTCCTTTCCTCCACTCTTGCTACCTTCCTTTGTGAATTTATGGTTTTTTGTAGTATTGTGCTTTCATTAATTTTTTTCTTTATTTTTTTATTTTTATTTTTATTTTTTTTTTTGAGACAGAGTCTCGCTCTGTCGCCCAGGCTGGAGTGCAGTGGCCAGATCTCAGCTCACTGCAAGCTCTGCCTCCCGGGTTTACGCCATTCTCCAACCTCAGCTTCCCAAGTAGCTGGGACTACAGGTGCCCGCCACCTCGCCCGGCTAGTTTTTTGTGTTTTTTAGTAGAGACGGGGTTTCACCGTGTTAGCCAGGATGGTCTCGATCTCCTGACCTCGTGATCCGCCCATCTCGGTCTCCCAAAGTGCTGGTATTACAGGCTTGAACCACCGCGCCCGGCCTTCTTTATCTTTTGTATATCTACTCTAGGCTTTTGCTTTGTAGTTACCATGCCTTAAATAAAACATATTATAATAGGCTATTTTCAGTAATAACTTACCTTCAAATTAGATACAAAAGCATTATAATTTTATTCGACTTCTACTCACAGTTCATGTTTTTGATTTCACAATTTATATATTTTTAGATCATGAATTCATTAAAAAATATAGTAGCTGTGGTTATTGTTAATAGTTGTGTTTTTTAACCTTTATACTAGAGTTAAAAATGATATATATATATATTACCATTATATATATTAAAATATTATTTGATTACATGTTTTCTTTTACTGGTAAATTTCGTACTTTTATATGCTTTTGTGTTATTTATTGGCACCTTTTTGTGTCAGCTTGAAGTATTTCCATTAGCATTTCTTAAAAGACAAATCTAATGGTGATGAACTACTTCAACATTTGTTTGTCAAGGAAAGTGTTTATCTTTCCTTAATCTGACCCAACAACATTGTTAGAAAAAGTATTTGTGGTAACCAGTTTTTTCTTTTCACATTTTGAGTGCATCCTCTCACTTTTTGGCCTATAGAATTTCTGCTGAGAAATCCACTAATAATTGATAGAGGTTCCCTGGTATTTGATGAGTTACTTCTTGCTGCTTTCAAAATTCTCTTTTCCTTGAGTTTTAAAAATTTGATTATAATGTGTCTCAGTGTAGTCTTCTTTGGGTTGAATGTTTTGAAGACTTTTGAGCTTCATGAATCTGAATATACACATTTCTCCCCAAATTTGGGAATTATTACCTATCATTTTAAAAAACAAGCTGAGATTGATATCAATGAAGGCTGCAGAAGTCTATGTCAATGGTCATTGCTAGGGCTATTGGGGTCCTTGGTGGCAAAGGCTGCTAGGGTACATTTTGTATTCTAAATATTATATAACGACTAGCTACAACACATGAGAAAACAGATGGCCACAGAGCTAATGAAGCTTGCTCACAGAGCTAATTAGTACAGGTATTGAGGTAAGTACTTGGGCTTTCTGTCAGATGCTCAATAGGGTGGCTTGTTTTACTTGTTTTTTTCCTTGTTTTAGGTTGTTTAGTGTATATTTTGTTTTTTTTCCATAGTCAATCTTATTGAGCATTTTGAGAAAGATCAATGGTAAAAGATCATTGGTAAAGATGATATCAGAGGTCTTTTAATAATAAAATTTGTTACATAAAAATTAAATATTAGAGTCAATAGCTTCACTTATCAACTTTGGTAATATAATTCTTCATTGAGGTTACATAAATTTTGATTACATAATTTAGTAACATAATTCTACATTGAGAATTAACAAGGACTGAAGTGCTGAAATTATAATTGGGTTATTTTATATGTCCTATAAATAACTTCTTGTTAAGGTCCTTATCTCTGTGACCTTAACCTATTTCATAGGGCCTGATATGGTTTGCCTCTGTACCCCCACTAAAATCTCAAGCTGAATTGTAATCCTCAATGTTGATAGTAGGGCCTGGTGGGAGGTGATTGGATCATAGAGGTAGTTTCTAATGGTTTAGCACTGTTCCCCTAGTGCTTTCTTGTGAGTTCTGATGAGATCTGGTCATTTGAAAGTGTGTAGCACCTCCTGCTTTGCTCTCTTCCTCCTGTTCCAGATACGTAGGATGTGTGGGCTTTCCTTTCACCTTCTACTGTGAATGTAAGTTTCCTGAGGTCTCCACAACCATGCATAACTGTGAGTCAATTAAACCTCTTTTCTTTATAAATGACCCCGTCCCAGATCTTTACAGAAGTGTGAAAACAGACTAATACAGAAAACTGTTCCTAGAAAAGTGGGACTATGCTATAAAAAACACCTGAAAATGTGGAAGCAGCTTTGGAACGGGGTGATGGGCAGAGGTTGGAACAGTTTGGAGGTCTCAGAAGAAGACAGGAAGATGAAGAAAGGCTTGGAACTTCCTAGAGATTTGTTGAATGGCTTTGACCAAAATGCTAATAGTGATAGAAACAGAGATGGCCAGACTGATGAGGTTTCAGATGGAGGTGAGAAACTTATTGGAAACTGGAACAAAGGTAATTTTTTCTATGCTTTAGCAAAGAGACTGGAGGCATTGTACCCCTACTTTAGAGATCTGTGGAAATTTGAACTTGAGAGAGATGATTTAAGTTATCTGGTGGAAGAAATTTTTAAGCAGCAAAGTGTTCAAGATGTGACCTGGCTTCTTCTAACAGTCTATGCTTATTTGCATAAACAAAGAAATAACCTGAAACTGGAACTTATATTTAAAAGGGAAGCAGGGCATAAAAGCTTGGAAAGTATGCAGCCCCGCCATGCAGTAGAAAAGAAAAACCCATTTATTGGGGAGGAATTCAAGAAGGCTACAGAAATTTGCGTAAATAAAGAGGAGCTAATAGCCAAGACAATAGGAAAATTTCCTCTAAGACATTTCAGAGACCTTCATAGCAGCCCCTTCCATTTCTGACCCAGAGGCCTAGAAGGGCAAAATGGTTTCCTGGGCCAGGCCCAGGACCCCACTGCTCTGTGCAGCCTTGGGACATGGTGCCCTTCATCCCATGTCACAGATAAAGATTCAAAAGCAGATAAAGAAGTCACCTTGAGAACAATAAGGATATAAACCACTAAGTAAGCATTTAGTGAGCATTAACCTCACTGTATAAGTTTCTGGAACACAAACACTGAATCTTATTTAATTTTCTTCACTTATCTCAACATATTAAGACAACACATTTAGATAAGTACATAAACTGAAAGTACTAGGCAAATCATTAGCTAAAACTTAATAATTATGATCATTAACTTTTAAAACATTTTAGTTAATACTTAATGTGCTTCAGTTCCAGCTTTGGCTAAAAGGGGCCAAGGATACAGCTTAGGTCATTGCTTCAGGGGGTGTAAGTCCCAAGCCTTGGCAGCATCCATGTGGTGTTGGGCCTGCAGGTGCACAGAGGACAAGAGTTGAGGCTTGGGAGACACTGCCTAGATTTAAGAAGATGTAAGGAAACACTACAGGCACAAGTATAAGTCTGCTGCAGGGGTAGAACCCTCATGGGGAACCTCTACTAGGATAGTGAGGAAAAATATGGGGTTGGAGCCCCACACAGAGCTCCCACTGGGACATTGCATAGTAGAGCTATGAGCTATGAGAAGAGGGCTGTTGTCTTCCAGACCCCAGAATTGTAGATTCACCTATAGCTTGCACTGTGTACCTAGAAGAGCCACAGGTACTCAATGCCAGCCCTTGAAAGCAGGCAAAGGAGCTGAGTTCTGCAGAGCCATAGGGGCAGTGCTGCCCAAGGCCTTGGGAGACCATTCTTGCATCAGTGTGATCTGGATATGAGACATGGACTCAAAAGAGATTATTTTGGAACTTTCAGATTTAATGATTGCTCTGCTGGGTTTTTGACTTGAATGGGACCTGTCACCCCTCTGTTTTGGCCTATTTCTCCCTTTTGGAAAGGGAATATTTACTCAATGCCTGTGTCCCTAGTGTATTGTGAAAGTAACTAACTTGTTTTTGATTTTATAGGCTCATAGGTGGAAGGGACTTGTCTTGTCTCAGATGGAACTTTGGGCTTAGGTTTTCGAGTTAATGCTGAAATGAGTTAAAATGTTGGGGGTCAACTAAATGAAAAGAATGAGATTTGCACTTTCTATTTGGTCTAACTAGAGAGAAGACCAAAGCTCTGTATTAGTCTGTTCTCACACTGCTATAAAGAACCACCTGAGAATGACTAATGTATAAAGAGAAGAGGTTTAATTGGCTCATGGTTTCACAATTATTTATTTACTACAGTTTCTTCAAAAAGTTGCAGTGAGGATATATGTACAAAGAACTTTAAGAAGTACAAGGCTCATAACAAGTACTTAATCAACAGAAGCTAATTTTATCATTAATAGCACACTGATTAAGTATTAACTAAAATGTTTAAAAAGTTAGTAATTACAACTAATCACTAAGTTTTAGCTAATGATTTGCCTTGTAGTTTAAGTTACATACTTATCTAAATATGTTGTCTTAATATGTTAAGTGAAGAAAATTAAGGTAAATAAGATGCAGTGTTTTCCTTCCAGAAATTTATACAGTGAGGTTAATGCACTGGTTTATATCCCTATTGTCCTCAGGGTGACTTCTTTATCTGCTTTTGAGCCTTTGTCACTTCACATATTAATTCATTGATGACACTTTCATTGAGCCATTTCTATTTTCTGAGTACTCTTGTAGATGTTGAGATACAACATTACATGAAAAAGATAATCAAGTTGGATAGCATTTAGTGAGTAATTTCTTAAGTCAGGATGTAAATTAGATAAATTATTTAATTCAATACTCACAGCAAACGTACAAGGTAGGTTTTTATATTGTGACAAGTTGCCAAATGAAGTAACAGTGCAAATTGTGTCAAATATTAAGTCTGATGATAGAAAGTCATATTAGAGATAGGACTGGCATTGAAGAATATCTGAATCAAGAGTCTACATTCTCCAGAGATTCCATCTTTGCCCTTGAAAAGTACACAATAAACTTGACAGAGCACATGTGAGTCTGATGGGCAATTTGAAGCATTCAGATGAAGTACCTAGAAGGCCAAAACTACTTCTCCAATTAGCCAATATTTCATAGGCATGCTGGAGTAGAGATTTTTAAAAATGAGATGAGTAGTAAGATGTCCATCATTGTAGGTCCCACTTTCACCATGAAAACTCCTGATCAGGTAGATAATGAAGAGCCTTTTTTTACATATGAATTTTTGTAGATTTCTTAGTACTTAAGATTGGACATTATATGTTCAGGTATATATTTTATCAGTTAATTTAAATTGCAGTTAAGACAGAGACTATCCTGAGTGCTTTGTATAGATCTGTATTCAAGAAAGGTTCCCAGTAAATATATTAAAATAGTTCTGTAAGACTGTCATCATAAATTATTTACTAGGCACCTGACTGATTGTCTTTCTATGTACACAAAAATATTTAGAAGATATTCTTCTATTCTTATGACCAGGGCAGTTCTGGGTTTTCTTTAGGAAGAAAATAGTAATCCGTTAAACAGCACACACCCTTGTCAGTTTTGATATTTCCTACCTTTCACTCTGCTCAGTTCACATTCAAACTTTACATGGAATTCAAGTGCCAAGAAGCAAGGGTAGTGTGGAGTCTTTCCAGTAATCGGAATGTGACTGGAATTGAAGGCTTTTCAGAGATCTATATTTAAAACCTGTTTTATTCATTCAGCAGCAGCGATTTCTTTAACAGCTACAGTTATAATTGAGAGGTTTGGGACAGAGAGAATTGATTTCAATAAATGTTTTATTCTTTTACCAGTAATTCTCTTCAGTGGGCTTCAGTGAATTACGTTTGTCATGCAGCTATTACCAGGGATAGTATCCAAATAACTGGGTTCTAAGCCAAAGAATTTCTTAACTGTAGTAAAGGGTTGTAGCTCTTTTGAGAGAGGTAGTTCTCTTTCCCAGTACTGGGGATAATAATAATAGCATAGCATTTGCCTTTATGTAAAACTGGGAATTTGAGCCTGGTACTACATAAATTAAACGACTTAATAGAAACTGTGGGAATTTTTCTTGGAAAATTTGAAGAGGAGCAGTTTTGTTATTTTTTTTCCCCACTGCAGTGGCAATTTTATTATCATGTGATACATTCCATCACAAACTGTACATCAGCTGTATGTTCTACTAATCTTCTTTCCATCAAACATATCCTCCCTGAATGGCCAAGAATGCTTCCTACAAGAGATTATATTGGTCCTGGGTCTTCCAAAGTAAACAAAAAATTTCCACTTAGATTAAAAAAAAAAGAGAGAGCATCACTCAAAAAAATCTATGGCAATTAAGATTACAGCTCCAATTGAAATGTTTGACTAATGAAGACAGTTTTAATGAAAATTGAAGACAAAGTATATATGTTATTTTTAAATAGGAAATTTATGTAAGAGAAAAAAACCAAAGTTATTAAAAAGATAAAAATATGTTTAAACTCACCAGTAAGTAAACAATGAAAAAGTTTAAAAATTAGATATCACTGAACATCAGTTAAATTGAAAAATGTTAGCAGATAAGTGAGAATACACTAAAAGTAATAAGCCTCTGGCAAGAGTAAAGAGTTGTAGCCATTCTGGAAGAATACAATAAATTTTGTTAATTTAAATATATTTATATCCTCTTTTCATGATGAAGAAAATACTGGAATTACATTAACCCTCCTCAAGAATTGGAGATGAAGGCAATAAATAACTATATGAAAGCATGAAAGATCAACAGAAGATTTAGTACTCAAGATTCTAGAAATAGTAAATTCTGAGTTGAACTTAATATTCTACATACAACTCCCCCATCAGCTACTTGCTGACTCTGTGTTGCACATGTCTGTGGTCAGATCACATACACAAAAGGGGAGAAAAAAAAGAAGGTAACTTTTAAAGAATTAAAAGGCTAAATAGATTTTTTTTTTCAGTGAAACAATACAAGAGTGTAACTTTGGAAAAAACATGAACTAGTAATAATGGCAAACTAGAATAAAGCCGTGCCCAGACATTATCTGCTGCACAGAGAAAAAGTAAACCTTTCCTGAAATAACACTGGAACACCAGTTTGGAAGGATAGAAAGAAAATAATGGCCCAAGTAAAATGTCATACTCAGTGAAAATAAGCTTCAACAATGAAGACAAAATAAAGATTGATTAAACATTAAAAATGCAGATTTTACAAAAATAAATACCTTATCTAAGAGAATTCTTCTGACAGAAGAATCAAGATTCCAGAGCAAATTAGGGTAATGCTCAAAAACATGGTAAATAAGTAAAAGGGTAGTTGTATGAGTTAATCTAAATAAATATTGACTGTTTAAAACAATAATGTTTACATCTTCTGGTGTTTGAAATATATGTTAAATTTATAAAACTAATAATAGTAGAAAAATATAGGAATAAAGGGAGACAAAAGTCTGAAGTCACATACTACTTAGGATATGGCAAATATATTAATTTAAAGTCATCTCTAATGAATTGACAATGTATGTTTTAGTATCTAGGGCAACTATGAAGAGAAAGAGGAAAAGAAGCAATATTATACCTAAGTTGCAAATTAATGGAGGTGAAGGCAGAATACAATGAAATCTGAAGGTAAGAAAATAAAAGTGAACAAAATAAAATGAGGCAGATATGCAAATGGGGAATTTAACGCACATATATTAGTAAGTTACATTTTACGTAAAAATACGACAAAATTGTAAAAGTAAATACAAAGTAAATCATCACTACATATGGCTTATAATTCTAAAATATGAGAAGGTAAAAGTTTGAAAATAAAATAGAAGTTAAATCAGGCTGGGTGCAGTGGCTAATGCCCATAATCCGAGCACTTTGGGAGGCTGAGGTGGGTGGATCACTTGAGGTCAAGAGTTTGAGACCAGGCTGGCCAACATGGTGAAACCCCATCTCTGCTAAAAATATAAAAATTATCCAGGCATGGTGGCATGCGCCTGTAGTCCCAGCTACTCAGGAAGCTGGGGCAGGAAAATCAGAGACTGAGGCAGGAAAATCACTGGAACCTGAAAGGTCGAGGTTGCAGTGAGCAGAGATCGTGCCACTACACTCCAGCCTAGGAGACAAAACAAGACTCTGTCTCAAAAGACAAAACAAAAACAAAGTTAAATCCTACAAATATACCATGAAGAAAGCTAATATCCCAATATTAATAAATTTTAACATCAGTAGAATACCTTATACCAACAAGGATCAAGAAGTACATTTAATGAGAGTCAATTCAATAGAAAGACAGTAATTATTATTATATGACATATCATTGATTACATATAAGCAAAATAAAATACTAGGTATGCTAGAGTAGTTAACATCAGAATACTCTTTTAAAGTAATTCACCATGTCAACATAAAACAAAGAACATTTGCTTGTCTGAATAGATGCAAAAATATATAAAATCAATACTCACTTATACAGTAGAAAACTAGGCAAAGAAGGAAATTTTATTGACCCAAGAAAAGAATACCAAGAAAAAGCTTAGAGCAAACATTAAATTCAATTATAAAATATGGAAAACTTCATTCTGTGATGAAAATGATATCCAATGCCACCATATTTATAGCCAGCACAATAATTGATCATGATGGATTAACTTTTTGATGTGCTGGTTTGGTTTGTTAGTATTTTGTTAAGGTGTTTTGTGTTGATGTTAATCAGGGATACTGACCTGTAGCTTTCTTTTTTCATTGTGTCTTTGGTACGTTTGGATATCAGGATGATGCTGACTTTGTAGAATGAGTTAGGGAGGAGTCTCCTCTCATCATTTTTTTGGGAATAGTTTTAGTAGAATTGTTGCAAACTATTCTTTGTATATCTGTTAGAATTTGGCTGTGTATTCACCTTGTCTAGGGCTTCTTTTGATTGGTAGGATTTTATTACTGATTCAATTTCAGGACTTGATATTCAGAGTTTCAATTTCTTATTGATTAAATCTTGGGTGGTTGTGTGTTTCCATGAATTTATCCATTTCTTCTAGATTTTCTAGTTTGTATGCATAGAGGGGTTCACAAGAGTCTCTGGGGATCTTTTGTAATTTTTTTTTTTCTTCCTGACAGTATCACTTTGTCACCCAAGCTGGAGTAGTGTTGCAATCTCAGTTCACTGCAACATCTGCCTCCTGGGTTCTTACTTCAGCCTCCTAAGTAGCTGGAATTACAGGTGTGTTCCACCACACCCAGCTAACTTTTTAATGTATATATATATTTGGTAGAGACAGGGTTTCACCATGTTGGCCAGGCTGGTCTCGAACTCCTGACCTCAAGTGATCCACCCGCTTCAGCCTCTCAAAGTGCTAGGATTACAGGTGTGAGCCACTGCCCCTGGCCAGATCTTTTGTATTTCTGTGGGATTGGTTGTGATGTCACCTTTGTAGCTTCTGATTGTGCCTATTTGGATCTTCTCCCTTTTGTTCTTTGTTAATCTAGCTAGCAGTCTATTAACCTTGTTTATCCTTTCAAAGAACCAACCTTTGGCTTCATTGATTCTTTGTAAGAATTTTTAGGTCTCAATTTCATTTGGTTTTGCTCTGATTTAGATTTTTTTCTTCTGCTACTGAACAGACACTTTTCAAAAGATTCCCTCTCCTCCTCTTATTCTCCCTAGTGCTCATGTAATGTAGACAGTATGACTGACTGGTTTCTATCTAGCACAGGGTAACCCACCAAGCCAACAGCACTTGGGGGAATCAACTGGAAGAAAAGTTAATTGCAAAGTAGTTGAACAAATATGTACATATGTAGAGAATAATGGGACTTCACATTTTCACTGTCAGAAAAGAAAGATTCAAATATGAAAAAGAGATAAACTAAATTAATCCTGTGGTATAAGACTGTAGTTAGAGTTATTGGTATAAATTTTGTGACATTTAATATATAGATATAGTAAATGTGTGTGTGAAAGGGTGTTCATATACAGATATGTTTCCTAATCTTGTCCACTGAAAGAAACCTAAAAATGACACTCTAATAGCAATGAACACACCTGGCATCCAAATCTTGGTTTCTGAATAACATTCTCTATTAGAGGATATCAGGTTTGAGGGAATGATTGATTCCAGAGCTGGAATGGGAAAGGTATAAGATGAACCATGGTACATCTTGTTGTGGCTATAAGTAAAAAAGTATTCAAAGAATAAGACAGATTAAGGGACTCCCACTGTCCAAATCTGGGATAATTTAAGCATCAAAATAAATAATAATTATTATGAATTATAACTGATTAAATAAAATAGAAAACTATAAGTTCATATTGTTATTTATTTGAGTACATAAACTAATGGAGTCGGGGGAGAGCTTTACCTTAGAGTGGAATGCTATCTAAAATAATCACTTATGAATTAATAAGTATAAAATAATTATTAAAGTTCCAGTGTAGAAAAATGGCAGACACCATTTTCACCAAGTGATAAAATTTAGCATCTTCAGTGATAAGGGAGGTGATATCACATACCTACTGATAGGATGCACTGAAGTCTTCCTCTAAGAGTTGTATAAGTTGCCATAGTGGCATAATCTTAGGGAAACACCAGGCTGAAACTGAGGTGGCTGGCTTGTTATTTTCAAAAATGATCAAGTCATGAAAATAAAGGACTGAGGAACTGCTTTATATTGAAGGGATTGGAGAAACTATTGAATGAAACACATGATCCTTAATTACTGAAATAAGAAACACTGTGTGGGCCGGGCGCGGTGGCTCAAGCCAGTAATCCCAGCACTTTGGGAGGCCGAGACGGGCGGATCATGAGGTCAGGAGATCGAGACCATCCTGGCTAACACGGTGAAACCCCGTCTCTACCAAAAAATACAAAAATCTAGCCGGGCAAGGTGGCGGGCGCCTGTAGTCCCAGCTACTCGGGAGGCTGAGGCAGGAAGAATGGCGTGAACCCGGGAGGCGGAGCTTGCAGTGAGCTGAGATCCGGCCACTGCACTCCAGCCTGGGCGACAGAGCGAGACTCCGTCTCAAAAAAAATAAAAAAATAAAAAAATAAAAAAATAAAAAAAATTAAAAAAGAAACACTGTGTGAACAATTTCTGAAATTTGAATGGAGTATTATTATGAGGATTGTTTGACATTATTGTATAAAATTTAAAACTTGTAATGATTGTACTGTCATTATGTGTGGCAAAGTGTCCTTGTTCTTAGTAAATACAGACTAAATTTTAAGGGATAATTAGGCAGTATGTCTGTAACTTACCAACTGTTCAAAATGAGAGAATGGTCAAATATGCTAAAATGCTGACAATTGTGATATGAGATTTCTTTGAACTACTCAGCAAGTTTCTTGTAGTATTGAAATAATATCAAAATTAAAAGTTTCAAACTATTGGAATTTAAAAACTAGACATCAAAAGCTCTTTAGAGAGGATGGGAAGTCATCAGAGCTAAGGCTGTCAAGGGACCTGTGAAGTTCAGGAGGGAGATAAAGCAACTGATAATCTTAGGCTTTTGTAAATCTGAAATGGAGATTGATTGACGAAACCACTAGGAAATCAGTAATCGTGATTTCCAAAACAATAGAAAGAAGAAAATGAGAAAAAGTTTCATCCATAACGAGTTAAATGTTGAAATTCAAAATAGTGAAGATTATTCTAAGTAAAATTTTGTCTTCTATTTACAGCAAACATTTAAACTAGATTCATGAAAAAGTTTCTCCCCACTTAAATAACTTAAAAAAAACTATTTTACTTAAACTAGATTCATGAGAAAGTTTTTTCCCCACTTAAATCACTTAAAAAACTATGATATGTCTATTAATCTAAAGTCATTGTTGAGCTTGAAGAATATAAGTAAAATCCTCAGGAGGCAAAAATAGAAATAGAATTTCTTGACATCTGTATTCGTGAGCAAGGTAATTCAGACTAATTATCTCACTGACAACAACTAGAAACATTGGGCAAAATATAAACTGAAATAATTTGCTTAAGACATTGGAGAGCTAACACACACACACACACACACACACATACACACACACACACACTGAAAAAATTAAGGGAATGCGAGATGTGATGTGACTGGAGTGTTTTAAGGCTTTCATTTTGATCAGGAGAAGGATGAAAGTATCAGCTAGCATTACTTGATATGTCAACATGCATGCTGAATTCTATAGGGCAATTACTAGAAGGACAATAAAGCCACAGAATATGAAACAAAGAATAAAAGCAAAAGAAACATAAAATGTATGGCATAATCACAAAACAAAATGGTAATACAGTCAATTCTACCCAAGATAATAGTAACTTTATTATAAATACAGTAAATATCTAAAAAAAAGGTTATCATAGTAGGAAAAAAACCTATGCAACTTTAAGAGAAACATTTAAAACCAAAGTGTCCAAAATTTTGAAAGTAAAAAGCATAGAAGAATATATACCAGGCAAAACAAACAAAACTAAATTTTAGAATTTTAGTGGAAGAAGGTTTATCAGAGATAAAGAGGGCCATATGGTACTGATTAAAAAAATTTAATTTCAAATTTGAGGAGGGAGAGGATTAGGAAAAATAACTAATTAATACTAGGCTTAATATCTGGGTGATGAAACAATCTGCATAACAAACCCCCATGACACAAGTTTACCTATATAAAAAACCTGCACAGGTACCCCTTAGTTAAAATAACAGTTAAATTTAAAAGAAGTTTTAGGCTGGGTGCAGTGGCTCACACCTGTAATGCCAGCACTTTGGGAGGCTAATGTGGGTGGATCACCTGATGTCAGGAGCTCGAGACCAGCCTGGCCAACATGATGAAACTCCATCTCTACTAAAACAACACACATACACACCTACACACATACACACATACACACACACACACACACACACACACACAAATTAGCCAGGTGTGGTGGCAGGCACCTATAATTCCAGCTACTCAGGCGGCTGTGGCAGGAGAATCGCTTGAACCCTGGAAGTGGAGGTTGCAGTGAGCTGAGATCTCGCCACTGCACTCCAGCTTGGGTGACAGAGCGAGACTCTGTCTCAAATAAAGTAAAATAACTAAAAATAAAAACAAAAAATTTTAATTTTGTACATATTTGACCTAGCCTCCCAAATGAAAAACAAAATATTACTAGAAATAAAAGAACAAAGAGAAATATCCAGAATCAGTGTCAGATGGAAAATCAAAAAGGATTTAAAACACTTGAACAGTTTATTTTGCACGCATAACCTAGTTATAGAACACTGCATCCAAAAATGGCATAATACGAATTATTTTCAACCATAAGGATACCTAAAATCTGACCCTATGTTGGAATAAAGCAGGTCTCAACAAATTTTATCACTGTGGTTTTCTAACCAAAATGATATTAAGCTAGAAACTTTATTCAAGTAATATAAGTTCATCTTAGAATTAATAATGGGACAGTGAAGGGCTTCTATGTCAAAGTAAGATTGAGTGGAATGTGGCAACAATTTTTCTACTGATCATTACAAAAAAAGTATTGTGGAGGAAAAAAGGAGTAGGTGAATTAAAATTCCAGAAAGACATTTCCTAATATGCAAAGACCATTACCCAGTCCTTTTATGAATTTTCCAGTTCTGGGCATTTCCTAAGGATCACGGTTTGCTCCAGGCAGAGGGCTGCTGCTGCTTGAGGAAATTAGCAAAGCGAGCAAAGGAGGTTGTGAAGAATTAGAGTGACAAAATTTAAGACTTGTGAGTCTTCAAGTTAAAAACAAAAAGTTTCTCAAAACAACAAAGACAACAACAAATTGCAGAATAACTAGACTAGGCAGGACCCAAAAGAACTACACTGATATGAAATGAACTGTAGGAAAGGATATGACAAGTAAAACAAACAAAACAAAAAAAATAGACTTTTTTTTTTTTTAAAGAGACAGGATTTTACTTCTTTGTTGCCCAGGCTGGAGTGCAGTAGCAGAATCACAGCTCCTGGAAGCCTCAGTGTCTGGGCCCAAGTAGTCCTCCCACCTCAGTCTCCTGAGTAGATAGGACTACAGGTGTACACAACCATGCCTAGTTTAGAAGAATTTTTAAACAAGCATTTCTTACACTGGACAAAAAAACATGCATTAACTATAGATGAAAACATTGATACATTAGCACTACTGTGTTCATTAAATGATATCATTTTAACTGTAAAGAGGCAAGTCACAGACTGGAATAAGATATCAAAGAATTTATATTCAGAATATATTTAAAAACCCCAAATATCTACAGGCCAATAAGAAGACAAACAACGCAATTGTTTTAAAAACAGATAAAATTCTTTTTTTTTGAGACAGTCTTGCTCTGTTGCCCAGACTAGAGTACAGTGGTACGATCTTGGCTCACTGCAGCCTCTGCCTCCTGGGTTCCAGCGATTCCCCTGCCTCAGCCTCCCGAGTAGCTGGGGTTACAGGCGTGCATCACCACACCTGGTGGTGGGTTTTTTGTTTGTTTGTTTATTTGGTTTTGTATTTTTAGTTGGCCAGGCTGGTCTCGAGCTCTTGACCTCAAGCAATCCACCCGCCTTGGCCTCCCCAAGTGCTAGGATTACAGGAATGAGCCACCATGCCCGGCCAAAACAGACAAAATGTTTAAACAGGCACTAAAGAAACAGAACACCAAAATAGCTAATAAGCATTTGGAAAGGTACTCAATGTTGTTATCACAAAACATAACAACCACATCTGTTAGAATGACTCAAAGTTTTAAAGATTAAAAATAGCTAGTGCTAGTGATGATGCAAATAATCTGAATTGCTGGTGGGAATGTAGATTGGAAAAACAACTTTGAGAAACTGTTTGGCAGCATCTACCAAAGATAAACATATGCTTACATTATGAACTAGCAATTCTACTCCTAGGTATATTCCTGAGGGAAGTGAAGAGACATGCCCACGAAAAGACAAGCATAAAAATAGTAAAAAAAAAAAAAAAAGACATTCGTAAGAATAGTAAAGGCGGCTTTATAAAATAATTTAAAATTAGAAACAATCAAATGCCTATTAACAGGAGTTAGAGAAATTGATGTTGACTCATACAATGTAATACACATTACATAATATATATATACATTACATTTTATTATATGTATATTAGTTTGAACAAATAATAGCACAAATGTTACATATTATATAATTTCATAGATATACACTTTAAGAATAGGGCAAAATTAATATATGGTATACAAAGCTAAAATAATGGTTACCTCTTGGGCCATATAATGAGAAATGGCACTGGGTTCTGGGGTTCCCAGGCTCTTAAAAGGGAAGGAACATTAGTACCTAAGCTCTTGGATGTCTTGAGAGTATTAAGTGAGAAACAGTATAAGAGTCTGGAGCCCCAGACACATTCTACTTATTAATCTATGCTGCGATTTAAAAGTATATACAAATTAAAAGTTCAATGTGGTGTATATTTAAGATTAGGGCAGTTTATATAAACTATAGATTTCTATATCTATATCTACATCATATGTATCTCCTCAGTCCAAAAATCCAATCTAAAATCATCTCAGAGACAGAGTGAAATCTGCAGTATCACAATGCTTTAAATAAGAAGATTAACCAAGTGGAGAGCTTCTAAAATCAAAACATAAAAAGAGATGCAGCCATAAAGAGAAATATAAATTGAAGTTGATGACCTAAAGAAACCTTTCATCTGGAGACATTTAGGCTTGGTCCATCATGTAAGACTGCTGCTGAAGGCAAAAATACCAGTAGAGATTTTGACATTCAAGTAATTTAATGGGACAGATTGAAATGTAAGAAAAAACACACACCCAAATAGTCATCCTCAAGATTTGAGATGGAATTTGAAGTTGTTATGTTAGGAGACTATAGGCACTAGCAGGAAACTTTATGGAACTGAGTCACTCATATATCTTTTCAGTACTGATGAAGCAAAGATAAATTAGATATTTAATTGAAACACCTTGAGGACAATGCAGTAAGTTCAGGGCCAAATCAGAGGTAGATTAAGGTTTAATAAACATGCAAACCATTCTTGAGTAGATCAGATTGTGAAGGATTTAGGTGATCAGTATCCCACCTCAGGTGCCTAACAGAAGAAAGGGTGAACTCTAACTAAAGAATGAGGATATCGTCTGCAACATCAGTCATTATATTTGTATATATACACACATGGAGTCCAGAATAAAATAAATTACTAGGTATACAAAACATATGACCAGTAATGAAGAAAAAAAAAATACAATAAATCCAGACCTACAGATAATTTATATAGAAGAGGTAGCAGTAGACTTTTTTTTTTTTTTTTTTTTTTTTCCTGAGACGGAGTCTCTCACTCTCACCTGGGCTGTCTATGCAATGGTATGATCTCAGCTCAATGCAACCTCTCCCTTCTGGGTTCAAGCGATTCTCCTGCCTCAGCTTCCCGAGTAGCTGGGATTATGGGTGCCCACCACCACGCCCAGCTAATTTTTCGTATCTTTAGTAGAGATGGGGTTTCACTATGTTTGCCATGCTGGCCTCGAGCTCGTGACCTTGTGATCTGCCTGCCTCGGTCTTCCAAAGTGCTGGGATTACAGGTATGAGCCACCACACCCGGCCAGCATTAGACTCTTAAGAGTACTCTTATTACTTTATTCATGTGTAGAGGATAAAATAAAGAGAATAAAAAGGTGAAATATTTCAGCATCAGATGGGAATCTATCAAAAAAACTAAGTGACTATTACTGGAACAAAACATTAACCAGCCAAAATTAAGAATTACTAGATGGACTTAACGAGAGGTTGGGCATAGCAGAAGACAGGATTAAACAAGTGAGTAGAAAATACTCAAAGTGAAACATAGAGGAAGAAAAAAGACAAAGAGGTGAAGAAGCTAAACACATATTTGAAAACAACATGGAATGCACTTAAATTGATAACATATGAGTAACTGATTCTCAGCAAAAAGAAAGGGAGAATTAGGCAGAGTAAATATTTGAAAAAACTGGGTATGCTTTTCTTTCAAAAATGATTTAAAATTCTAACCCATAGATTTAAGAATCCTGCTGAAAACCAAGCAGGATAATTATAAAGGAAAATCACATATGAGTAGATCATAAAGTACTGAAATGCACAAGAATGCTTTTAGCAGATTTATAAGAGATAAACAAAAATAACACAAATGTTCATCAACAGTTGAAAAAACAGGATAAATTGTGGTGTTATTCACACAATGGAATACTATAATGTAGGGAAAAAGAACAAACTGCAGCGGCACACTTAGCAAACATAATGGGAAGCCAAAGCAGTGAGATAAAAGGGGATATATGATATATAATTCTAATGATATTAATGTAAATAACAAGCAAGTTGAAACTATAATGTTAGAAGCCACTATAAATTACCTTTGGTGAGAAAAAGGGAGTAGAGATTGTGAAGGCCTAAGAAGAAATTTGGAGGTGGTGACAATAATCTATCTTGACCTGGGTGATAATTATCCAAGTGTTCACTTTGTGGCAAGCAGTAACCAATATAATTAAGGCTTCTGTGGGGTTTTGTTTTTTGTTTTAGTTTTTGTACATTGTTTTATGTATTACTATAGAAAAACACAATAAAACTTGTGTAACTTACCACATTCTATGGATAGGACAGAAGAGGATGAAACCACGTATTTTGATGGTAAGTTTAAGAGACTGCTTCTTTGGTTTCCAGAGCTCTCTTCGTGCTTTTCTTTTCTGAGGCTTGGGTTCTCGGGTTTTTATTTGATTCTGGGAGCTACCCAGGTATTTCCAGTAAAGTTATTTGTGGCTTTTTTTATCAGAATTGGTTTCAGTTGCTAATAACCAAAATATCCTCACCTATGTAGTTTTAAAATGGCATGATTTTTGTCTTTTTGTTTTGAATATCTTCTATTAATGAAGTTTCAAATGAAGTTTGTATTTTAGTCTCACGGCTTTTATATTATACACACATACAATTTTTCATCAGTTTAATTTATGATAATTACAACTTCTAATGAATTATTTTGAGATGTTGACACACGATTTTAAAGTTTTCCTAAATTATTACAGTCTTTGATGAGACATAACTTTGAACTAAAAAAAAGTGAAGAAAAAAATTTTCTACCAAACATTAAAACATAGTGCCTCAGTAATTCAACAGTGTGGAGGTATTGGTAAAGAAACAAACAAGAACAATGGATTTATATCTGGGGAACAAACAATCAATTGCCATATGATTGTTCATTTTGGAAACAAATTTAAGCATATAGATAATAAATTCCCCACAATAAATAATTATTGAAATAACATTATTTGGGGATAAAAGTTAATGAAGATCTATGCCTAACAACAAAAAAAAATTCGAAATTGAATTAAATGCTTTAAGAGTAGATGTAATTACAAAATAACTGCAGAATACATAAAACCAATAGTTATGTTGTCTTAGAATTAGGAAGGACTCTTAAACTTGACTCTCAAATAAATTATAAAAGAAAGAGAAATATTGATTTGGCTTCAAACATGTAATGTTTTTATATAGAATAAAAACACTGTGGAAAAATTAAAAGACAAAACATCAAATAGGGAAAATATTTGTTCCACATATGCCTGACAAAAGATTTATATCTGTAATGAAAGAAAGCTTATTCTAGGCATTAAGATAAAAAATAAATGAATCCAGAGAAGATAGGTAAAGTATAGAAAGGGGAAAATTAGGAAAGCAGAACCACACATTTTCGGTAATTATTTAAAATATTCAACTTCTCTATTAATAATGGTAGTAAGAGACACTCACATAAAAAAAAAAAAAAAAAAAAAAAAAAACAAAAACTAATTGCCAACAATTAAAATGAAATTTTGTTACTGAAGTTGGAATAAAACTGCAAATAACATATATTCTTTTTGTGAGTATGAATTAGACTATTTCTAGAGGCAATTTGAGCCTATGAAACTAAGAGCTTTAAAGTCGGCATATTCTGTGGAGTAGTTATATTTATAAATATTTAAAAAATCAAATATGACAATATGTAGGTAGAAGAATTTTCACTGGAGACTCTAAAAAAGATCTATAAATAAATTAGAAATAATGGAAGTAAGTCCACTCAATGAAAGTACATCCAATCAGCCATTAAAGTAATGCCGTCAAATATTTGTTCACGGCTGGGCGCACTTTTGCTCACGCCTGTAATCCCAGCACTTTGGGAGGCTAAGGCGGGTGGTTCACGAGGTCAGGAGATCGAGACCATCCTGGCTAACACGGTGAAACCCCGTCTCTACTAAAAATACAAAAAAATTAGGCGGGCGTCGTGGCAGGCGCCTATAGTCCCAGCTACTCGGGAGGCTGAGGCAGGAGAATGGCGTGAACCCTGGAGGCGGAGCTTGCAGTGAGATGAGATCCGGCCACTGCACTCCAGCCCGGGCGACAGAGCGAGACTCCGTAAAAGAAAAAGAAAAAAAAAATTGTATGTATTTACATGGAAATATGTTTTAAGTATATTTGTAAGTTTAAACGATCGTATGGTAAAGAATATAAATGTTTTTTGTTAAATAAATGTTAAGAAATATATATTTATTTAAAATAGGAATGAAAATACCTAAAAAAAATGCTAAAATGTGAAAGTAGTTCTCTTGGTGTACTGGGTGCATTTTCTTTAAGCAAATGTACACTCTCTAATTTTCATACACAAGAGGAGCTCTCAGCATTCATATAACATGGACCTGTACTCAAAGTTGGAGCATCCAGGGTTGGCTATCTAACCTGAACTGAGAGTTTGTCTGTCCTAGGAATCTAGAAAAAAGTTAGAAACAGGTGGTAAGAGTGATTGAATCTTAGCTTCATTAGTAAATGTGTTCTCCACAAAATTTCCAAGACAGCTTGTTGCTATAACCAAGAGGCCTCATAGCTCACTGTACTTCCTGAGATTATTTTTATTTTTTCATTCAGTGAAAATTTCCAGTAACCTTTACAATTGGCCCAATTGTTGGCTGGGCACGGTGGCTCAAGCCTGTAATCCCAGCACTTTGGGAGGCCGAGACGGGTGGATCACGAGGTCAGGAGATCGAGACTATCCTGACTAACACGGTGAAACCCCATCTCTACTAAAAAATACAAAAAACTAGCCGGGAGTGGTGGCGGGCACCTGTAGTCCCAGCTACTCGGGAGGCTGAGGCAGGAGAATGGCGTGAACCCGGGAAGCGGAGCTTGCAGTCAGCTGAAGTGAGCTGAGATCCGGCCACTGCACTCCAGCCCCGGCGGCAGAGCGAGACTCTATCTCAAGAAAAAACAAACAAACAAACAAACAAACAATTGGCCCAATTGTTTAAAAGAAATAATATTTACAGGTTTATGAATAAACAGAAATTGACTCTCCCTGGTTTTAAACCTTGAAACTTACATTGGTCTCCTCTGAATTCCTTCCTCAGGAAACCAACCCTCAGGCAAGGAACTGAAACTCTTGGGACCACCACGTGCAGACAGTTAGATGCCAGAATCCCTCATCCATCATGATCACTTCCTTACCCCTCCCTAATTCCTGTTCTCCTCTCTACTTTCCCCACTATATAAACCTCCCAATTTTAGTCAGTGAGATGCATTTGATAATTTATCTCCTGTTTTCCTAAGTTGCAACACTTGATTAAAGGCTTTTGCTTTGGCAATACTCATTGTCTCAGTGATTGGCATTCTGTCAGCTGATCAGCAGGACCTAGACAGAACCTCTAGCATTTTGGTAACATCTTTACTTTCACCCATTGTGTTAGCGATAGTTATTCTGTTACTTAATTCCCAATAACCTTAACTAACAAGAATACCCAAATAGTCTTTTCCTTCATTACCATATAGAGTTTTTAGTTGTCATTAAGATTTGGTCAGCCGGGTATGGTGGCTCACGCCTCTAATCCCAGCATATTGGGAGGCTAAGGCGGACGGATCACGAGGTCAGGAGTTCCAGATCAGCCTGGCCAACATAGTGAAACCTCGTCTCTACTAAAAATACAAAAATTAGCCGGGCATGGTGGCACGCACCTGTAGTCCTAGCTACTCAAGAGGCAGAGGCAGGCAGGAGAATGGCTTGAACCTGGGAGGCAGAGGTTGCAGTGAGCCAAGGTCATGCCACTACACTCCAGCCTGCAGAGCAAGACTCTGTCTCAAAAAAGAAAAAAAGAAAAAAAAAAATTGGTCATAATTCTGATCTTAGCCCGGCTCAGAAGACAAATCACCTTGCTATATGGGGAATTGCCATCTTGATGACTCACATTTGTTTGCATTACCAAGCTCATGACTCCTGCCTTCATGAACACATCTTTTTTCCCCACACAACTCTTTAGTCTTTGTGTAGTATCAAATAACTTCTCCCTAGATATCACCAATCCAAAAACTTGGTAAAACAAAGCTGAGTTTTTTCTTTACTACAGTGAAGGAGAATTCTGCTTGACAGATCTCTGATAGTGTCATGGGGAAAGGAAAAGAAACTTATTAAGAAATTAAAGTTTGGGTCAGTCAGATCTATCAAAGTGAGATATATACATATATATACGCATATACATACATATATACATACACACACACACACACACACATTTTTTTAAGAGATGATGTCTTGATATGTTGCCCAGGTTGGAGTGCAGTGGCTATTCACAGGCATGATCATTTTTCACTCCCAGGCTCAAGTAATTTTCCAGTCTCTTTGGTGGCTGGAACTACAGGAGCTCCTCACAGAACCAGTTCTCTAAGTGAGAACTTGACTGGAATTAGATAAGAATTATGATATAATGGTAGACCTGATTAAAGCAACAGGTACAGATTTTGTTGAAATGTTGATGAGTCTCTTGCAAAGTGCCTCTAAGGAGCAATCAAGCTATTTGCCTGGGCAAAAGTCATAAAATAGTAATGTTATGCTGATGAAGACAATGGGGTAGTAAAGTCATGTTAATATGGTCGGTAATCTGGGTAGGGGGCAGGTAATTTCTGTCTTCAGTGTTCAAGCTGCGTATAGTGGTACATTATTTTGTTTTCAATAGGCCTCTAGTTTCCTGGACTACTGTTTGCCAGACATAATATTTTATAGTCCTAAGTTCCTATTTAGGCTCAGTCTAGGACTCTTGCTGACAAATTTAATTTTGAAAGAGGGAATTTAAGATAGATTTCCAATATGAAAGAGTAGAAAGTTAGAAATAAAGCATATTATGCTGAGGACAGTGGAAATTGTTTAGATAGAGTAAAACCTTTAATTAGGAATAAGAACAAAATTGATGCATATATAGTAGTGGTCCAGATTTTACCACTAAATTTTTATGAACTTAAGTATTTGAATGCTTGTCATTAGGACAAATTTTTGACAGTTGTAAAATAAATTCTTTATACTATTTTTTTTCTTCTGGCTCTAGCATGCTATAGTAGCTTATGAAAGCTAATATTACAATAATGATGAATACCTTCCAAATGGGCATATGGCCAAACATTATTTTTCTTTCTCTCCATCCTAAGTACCTTCGTGACTAGAGGAGGTAATGGTATCCCAGCAACAGATAAGCAATGCTCAATTTAATTGTCAAAGATTATATTTTAATGAACTTTGGAGAAAGGAATCAAGTTGACTGCAGGGTTCTTTGTCTGATTAATTTGATGAAAATCTATAAACATCTGACCTAGCTCATTAACACGTTAATGAAGACAGAAGACTCTTATGCTCAATCTCTAGGAAACGAGTGTTGTGTGTGATATTTTGATTTTTTCAACCAAAGAATAATGAGGTTCATAAGGTAAAATTAACATAACCATAGGTCAACGTGAATGTGGCAATCATCATCAAAACAATTGGGATGCTGAAGACTTTGTTCATGACCTTATTAAAGGCTATTTCCAGTTGGTTGGTACTCTACCCCTTCCTCTCTTCCGTTACCCTCTTCTTCCTCACACTGCTCTAACACTGCCATGCAAGTAATAGTGTACGTCTACTACTACCTAAAAGACAGATGTCTTGTGGAGGTAGCTCTGTTAGTGTAGAACACCAAATGTTTATTGATCAATTATTTTTAGGGATTATTAGAGTTGATAGGGACATTGAGGATAAATATATATCATCTTTACCCCTGGAAAGCCAGCAGATTCAGCTAATTATGCTGCAAAAGAGTTTGAGGTGTTTGTTTGTTTGTTTTAAAGATAATTTACATAATAGTTGGCAAGGCTGGAGAACCAGACTCAATGACTATTTTAATAGCCAGGATCACTACTAAAAAGATGCTGAAATATGCCACCTGTCTTTCATATTTTTATTTATCCTTTTCTTTATCCATTCATCTATTGATAGGCACTTAGGTTGTTTCCATATTTTAGCTATTATGAAGAATACTGCAATAGACATGAGAGTGCAGATATCTCTTTGGAATACTGACAGTTTTTTTTTTTTTTTTTTTTTTTAACACAAATACCCAGAATTGAAATTGGTGGATTATATGATGCACGGGCCATTGAAAACAATATGCTAAGAATAGATAAGGCTCAAGGACAGTATCTCTAGCTAGTTGCACTTTTAATGAACTCCAGTAGTCAAGGACAGTATCTCTAGTTGAACTTTTAATGAACTCTAGTAGGTGTCAAGAAGGCAGACAAATAAGAAAGAGCTTAAGACAAGGAACTAAGCAGAAGGTTACATCTGGGTGCAGAAAGTTTGTTTTGCATTGTGTTATTTTTGCTGACGTGGGGTTTATGGAGTATAAATAAAGTGAGGTGGAGGCTCTAGGCACAGCCGCCATGTTCTCTGTTTGTCTTTGTCTCTTGTGTCTGTTCATTCTTCACCACCCCCAGCGCAGTCCTCAATAAGTGGCGCAGCGAGCAGGGTCCGCACGGGTGAGTAGTGGGGAACAAGAAGGGGAACCCCCTAGGAGCGGGTAAAACCCGGGGATTGTTAAGGGGAACCTTCTTAAGCTTTCATTATGGGGAATTCCAGTTCCTTGGCCTCAGAATATTTAAGATTATTACAAGGGCTTTTGCTTTCGATTGGGGTTGATGCAAAAGAGAGAACTTTGCGGAAATTGTTTGCTCATGTGGAACAACATTGTTCTTGGTTTCAATATCAAACTGAAGTACAATTAAATAAACGAGAGTGGCAACAGGTTGTTAAGACCCTTCGTTAAGCACACCAGCACGGTGATGTAATGTCGGCACCTTTATGGGCCCTTTGTGCTTCTATTACCCAAGCTTTGGAGCTCTTAGAGACAGACTCTGAAAAAGGGGAAAATGGGGATGAGGAGTCTTCGAAGTCTCCGATAGCCATTTCCCCTCCTTTAGATAATCCTGTAGCTGGTGGAAACGGTCCTTTGTCTGATGATGTGTCTCATGAAAAGGAATCAGAAATTCAAAAGGAGCTTCAGCCAGTTGTCCAATTGCTACAACAAATTTTACAATTACAGTTATCTCCCCGTCAGCCTTCTCCTCCACCCACTCCTGTTTTTACTTTTCCTGTGGTCCATCCACCCCCATCGGCACCCAAGGTGGAAGAGGAAAACAGTTTTCCCCCACTGCCACTGCCACCACCGGTGGAAATGCTGCCTCGTTCAGGCACGGTTTTTGCTGTCCCCGCTTCTACTGCTAAGGCTGTAATTGAGGTATTGGATTCTCAAGAGGATGAGGATCCTCTACAATTGTTCCCCATTACTAGGCAACCTTTTGGCCCTAATGATCAATTTCCTCAAGGAGGTATAAATGTGCAGTATAATGTCCTTCAATTTAAATTCCTTAAAGAAATGAAGGCAGCTGTTGCTAATTATGGCCCTCAATCTCCTTTTGTCATGGGGCTTCTAGATTCTTTCTCCTCTGAGAATTTGTTTTTGCCTCTTGATTGGGAGACTTTGGGGAAGGCTGTTTTGGACCGCTCTCAGTGGCTTCAGCTACGCAGTTGGTGGCTGGAAGATGCCAAAGAACAGGCTCTCCGTAATGCCGCTGGAAATCCTCCAGGGCCAACAGAGGAGCAATTAACAGGTACTGGTCAGTTTGCTACAGTAGCGGCTCAATCTGGACTCGATGACGTGGCATTATCACAAGTTAAAGGACTGTTTTTAAAGGCTTGGTGTAAAGTAGAACCATCAGGGAAAACTGCCTTGTCTTTTGTTAAGGTTTTGCAGGGTGCCAATGAACCTTATCCTGATTTTGTTGCTCAGCTCCAAGATGCTGTAATAAAGACTGTGGGTAGTGGGCTGCAGGCAAAATCCTGATAACCACACTAGCCTTCGAGAATGCTAATCAGGAATGTCAGAGGTTGTTGCATCCTCTCAAGGCTGCTGGACACTTACAAATAGAAGATTTTATTAGAGCCTGTGCAGGAGTGGGAGGGGCTGCCTATAATGCACAATTGTTTGCTGGAGCTTTATCTAAGGCACTCATGGGAAAAAAGTGAGTTTGCTTCCAATGTGGAAAGACTGGTCATTTTTAAAAGGAGTGCTGTAAACTATCTAATAAGAGCAACTCCTCAAGAGTAGGATCTAAAAAGCTTCCCACTGAACCCTGTCGTCGCTGCGGCAAAGGGCGACACTGGACTAATGAATGTCACTCTAAGGTAGACAAAGATGGTAATCTTTTAACCTCCAGATCGGGAAACTTGCAAAGGGGCCCTTCAGCTTGGGGCCCCAATAACAATACAAGCCCTCTTCATTTGCAATTTCCAGTCAGCTTGGGGGTCCAGCATCAGCAGGCCAGTCAGTCAATGTTAACCCCCAATTTTCAGTAGCTCAGCTTTTCTCTGCTACTTCTGGTAGCACCGCTGCTGATGTGGCGATTTTGCAGGCTGTCAAACTCACCCCGGAAATGGGAGTTGTTAAATTGGCTACAGGTGTTTTTGGGCCATTACCTCCACATACTGTTGGATTGCTTCTAGGACGCAGTAGTAGTATTCTACAGGGTTTACAAGTTCATTTGGAAGTTATAGATTCTGATTATAAAGGGGAAATTCAAATTATGGCTCAGGCTCATAAACCCATATCCCTTAAAGGGGGGCAGCGGATTGCACAACTTCTTTTATTACCCTATTTTCAGTTTCCTTCACGGGGACAAAAAAGAACTGGAGGTTTTGGAAGCACGGGTAAACATATTTTTTGGGAAACTTTAGTAACTCAACAAAAACCTTTGTTTCTCTTCAAAGTAGAGGGACAAATTTTTCAGGGCTTGGTCGACACTGGAGCTGACGTTTCTATTATTGCCTCCAACCAATGGCCTTTACAGTGGCCTAAACAGCCTGTTGCTGTTTCTCTTACTGGATTAGGTTCCACCTCTGAGGTGTATCAAAGTTCTCAATCCTTGAGTTGTCGAGGGCCAAATGGTCAAACGGCCCAAGTCCAGTTTGATATTGTTCCTATTGCCCTAAACTTATGGGGGCAAAATTTATTACAACAATTTGGAGCTTTTGTTTCTATTCCTCATGTCTCTAATTCTGCCAAGAATATGATGTTCCACATGGGCTACAATCCCCTTAAAAAATCTTTAAACATGTAGCCAGTGTTCAGCAGCCTCAAGCCCTTCCTTTGACATGGAAAACTAATGTTCCTATACGGATTAAACAGTGGCCTTTAACACATAAAAAACTTGAGGCCTTGGAAAACTTAGTTCAGGAACAATTATCCTTAGGTCATATAGAGCCTAGTACTTCTCCATGGAATTCCCCTGTCTTTGTAATAAAGAAAAAAAAAAAAAAACCGGTAAATGGAGACTATTAACAGATCTTCGTGCTATTAATGCATGTATTCAACCCATGGGATCTTTACAACCTGGCCTTCCTAATCCTTCTACTGATTCCTCAAGATTGGTTACTCATGATTATTGATTTAAAGGATTGTTTTTTCTCTATTCCTTTGCATCAAAAGGATTGTGAGCGTTTTGCCTTCTCTGTCCCTGTTTTTAATAATTCTCAGCTACTTTCACGATATCAGTGGAAAGTTTTATCTCAAGGTATGTTAAACAGCCCTACCTTGTGTCAAGAATTTGTTCATCAGGCCCTGGATCCTGTTCAAAAGTGTCATCCTTCTGTTCTTTTATATCATTATATGGATGACATTCTTCTTGCTGCACCTACTAAAGAAAAACAGCAAGATGCTTTTGCATCGTTACAAACTCAGCTTTCTTTATACTCACTTAATATAGCAAAAAAAAAAAAAAAAAAAAAAAAAATTAAGTGGATTTTCCTATTCAATATTTAGGTTATACCTTGGGAGCACAAAATATTCGACCCCAAAAGATTCAAATTCGATGTGATCGTTTAAAAACATTAAATGACTTTCAAAAGCTTTTAGGAGACATTAATTGGATGCGTCCTATGTTAGAAATACCAACGTATCAATTACAACATCTTTTTTCTATTCTAGAAGGAGACAGTCACTTGAACAGCCCACGTTATTTAACTCCTTTGGCTTTACAGGAACTCCAGCTGGTAGAAGAGCAGTTTCAAAAAGCCCATTTACATTATATCCTTCCTGACGTTCCCCTTTCCTTGTGTTTATTTCACACTTTACATTCTCCCACAGGAATGATTCATCAAAAAAATCGGCCATTACAATGGATCTTTTTGTCCAACAAAACATCTAAACGCTTGACTACTTATGTTGATCGTTTAGCTAAATTAATCATCAAAGGATGACATCGCTGTCGACAACTCTGGGGAGGAGATCCTTCCTTTATTATTTCTCAATTTACTCATAGTCAGATTACTTATCTTCTTTCCCCTTCTGATTCTTGGCAAGTTGCTTGTGCTTCATTTGTCGGAAAATTTTCTACCCAATATCCTAAGTCTCCGTTTTTTTCATTCTTTAGGCAGCATTCTGTATTGCCCTTCTCACCAATATCTATATTTCCTGTTCAAGGTCCTACTTTTTTTACTGATGCTAGTAGTAATGGTAAAGCTGGATATTGGAGTGTTCATCAATCTTCAGTTACAGTTTATCCTTATCCCTCAGTGCAACAGGGAGAACTGTTTGCTATTCTCATGGTCTTACTTGATTTCCCTTCCACCAGTTGTAACATTGTTAGTGATTCTCAATATGCTGTTTATGTTACTTCTTATATTTCTCAGGCCACTCTACCTCTTGTGCTACTTCTTCTCTTCAAAAACTCTTTTCTTTGTTGTCTTCTGCTTTGAGTCAACGTCGAGTTCCTTTATTCATCACTCATCTTCTTTCTCATTCTCAACTTCCTGGACCGTTAGTTCATGGTAATGCTCTGATTGATTCGCTTTTAATCGGCCACCTGCAGGCTGCAGAACAAGAACATACTCTACATCACACTAATAGTTCTGGCCTTCAATGACGGTTTCATTTAACTCGTAAACAAGCTCGTTCTCTTATCCGAGCTTGTCCTTCTTGTGCTCCTTTAAGCATTCCATCTTTCCATCCTGGGGTTAATCCACAAGGTACTCAAGTTAATCGGATCTGACAAATGGATGTCTCACATGTCCCTTCTTTGGGACGATTAAAGTATGTTCATCATACCATTGATACTTTCTCTCATTTTCAATGGGCAACTCCTTTGCCATCTGAAAAAGCTGACTCTGTTATTACTCATCTCTTAGCTTGTTTTACCATCATGGGCATTCCTCCTATACTTAAAACTGATAATGCCCCTGCCTATGTCTCCTGTAAATTACAAATTTTCTTACAGCAATACAATATTCGACATCTCACCGGTATCCCGGGCAACAGTCAAGGTCAAGCCATTATTGAGCGCGCAAATTTAATCTTAAAAACGCAGCTGCAAAAACAAAAAGGGGGAAATGAGTCCCCCAGAAACCAGATACTGAAGGTTCTTTTTACCTTAAATTTTTTGAATCAACGGAGACAATTGCAGGACTCCGCTGCCGTAACTCATCTTTCCTCACCTCCCTTGGTGATAGTCCCCACTGACAATTTAAGGGTTTGGTATCCTAATGAAGAGGGTAAGTATGCTCAAGGGCAAGTTCTAAAACAGGGACGGGGCTATGCTCTTATCCTTACAGGGAGCAGACCTGAGTGGTTTCCTACAAGGCAATTGAAACCCTGTTGAAAAGAAAACTGGACTCAGCATGTACCTCTTCTTTTGTTGGATGTGCCTCGGTGGGGGACTTATTTCCCTTAGTGAGGCTTTGTATGAGTATTGGACTTATATTCCCTTTCCACCCTTGTATCAGGGAGTCGCCTGGGGGGAGGCGGAAATTAAGGTTTTCACCAATGACACTACTTGGATGCTGTCCCCCTATTGGACAAGGACAATATAGAACAGGAAACGGGAATAATAAACAGCACATACCAATTTGGAGTGGAAGGACTTCCGATTTGCATGGGAAATAGTCCTCATTGTCTCCGGAAATCGCATGAAGCTTGGGCTGTTCGCTATAATCACAGCCATGTGGCTGCTAACACTGTTATTATTGTAACTGGAAGCTTTCAGTATAACCATACTGTATATAGTAATGAGACTATTCCTAGTTCCTTACCTTTTTGTCCTATCCCAGAGGTTTCCCCTAATATTGAGGTGCTGGAGTGGCAGCACTGTCGGGGAACTAAGCCCCGGATTTTAATAGAGTACAATGGGCTGCAAGTAACTGATTGGAGTGTGCACGGTGATTTTCAAACAAAATGTAGTCACATACCTTTGAAATGGCACCGGGTAAATAAAAGTATTGCCGCTGATGGTAATGAGACCTTAGTATGGCATGAAGGGGGCTTGTCGCCACCTATGCCTCATCTTAAACACTCTTTACAAGTACAGAGTCATCTTTGGAAGTTATTAGCTGCAGGTGATGCTATTAGTTACTTTTGTGGGAAATATGTCCCTTCATCTTTCTAACCTGAAGAGCTCCTTTCATATTCACTTACATTGGAATACCTCCCAATATATTATTGCTTGTGTCCAAAAGCCTTACCTATTATTAGCGGGGAACTTGACGTGGGATAATGATATGGAGATTGTTAATTGTAAAGATACGTGTACATTTTTGTCTTGCCTCAATCATTCCTGGTGGCGCAGTTTTATGGGGGATATTTATATCCTCAGGGCTTGTAAGGAAATTTGGCTACCTGTCAACCTTAAGCGACCTTGGGGGGCATCACCTCTTAAGACTTATATTTGGACTTCCCTTCAGCAGACCCGTCGTGCCCTTGGACTTATAATTGCCTTGGTGATGAGCCTTGTTGCCATTGCCTCCACTGCGGCTGTGGCAGGGCTCACACTACATCAAAGCATACAAAATGCTGAATTTGTACAGCAATGGCACGAACAATCTCACCGGTTGTGGCTGCAAGAACGGAACATTGACTCCCAACTCGCTGAAAGATTGGACAACGTGGAACAAGCCTTAATGTGGCTTGGAGATCAGCTCACTGTCCTCAGTACTTGGATAACACTGCAATGTGATTGGAACTCTACTCAATTTTGTGTAACACCTGTGCCTTTAATATCTCTCAAAATTGGACTGAAATCCAAAAACTATTAATAGGCCATAAAAATATTAGTGTGGACATCCAAAAACTCACTCAAAACATTTCCGAAGCATTTCAACAACAATTACATGTATTGTCCGGAGCAGCTACTATGCAGGAGCTGGGTCAATGCCTTGCTGCTCTTAATCCATGGACCCAGATGAAAACATGAATTTCTACAATCTCTGGAAGTATATTGCTTTGGGCGCTTGGATTGAGTCTACTTCTCCTGGTAATCCGATGTCCCCTCCATCGCATCCAAAAACAAAGGAAAAAACAGGAACAAGTATGGGCTACCTTTCTAAGATTGAGGCAAAACAAAAAGGGGGAAATGCAGGGGCCATTGAAAACAATATGCTAAGAATAGATAAGGCTCAAGGACAGTATCTCTAGCTAGTTGCACTTTTAATGAACTCCAGTAGTCAAGGACAGTATCTCTAGTTGAACTTTTAATGAACTCTAGTAGGCGCCAAGAAGGCAGACAAATAAGAAAGAGCTTAGAGACAAGGAACTAAGCAGAAGGTTACATCTGGGTGCAGAAAGTTTATTTTGCATTGTGTTATTTTTGCTGACGTGGGGTTTATGGAGTATAAATAAAGTGAGGCGGAGGCTCCAGGCGCAGCCGCCATGTTCTCTGTTTGTCTTTGTCTCTTGTGTCTGTTCATTCTTCACCACCCCCAGCGCGGTCCTCAATAATATGATAAATTTATTTTTCAGGTTTTGAGGAACCTCCAAAACCTTCACACTGTTTTTATGACGTCTGTACCAATTTACATTCCCATCAGTAGGGTACAAGGGTTCCTTTTATGCCACGTTCTCATCAACAGTTGTTGTCTTTTTGATAATAGCCATCATAATATGTGTGAATTAACATCATTGTGATTTTGATTTGCATTACCGTGATGATTAGTGATGTCAATCACTCTTTCATTTATCTGTTGGCCATTTGTATGTCATTAAGAAATGTCTATTCAGGTCTTTTGACCATTTTAAAATCAGATTATCTGTTTTCCTGCTACAGAGTTGTATGAATTTTATATGTATTTTGGATATTGGCACCTTATCAGATATAAAATTCACAAACATTTTCTCTCATTGCATAGATTTGAAACTGCCTCTGCAAGATTATAACTGAGGAAATTAAGACAGTGAAAGAAATCAGGCCTAACTGACTCTATCTTGCCTCCAACCCTTAAGCTGTCCTTGTTTAATGCTGGGCATAGGCCAAACTAACTTTGGGAAAGAATTCAGTTTGTGGTTTGACTCTGAAACAAAATCGATAACAGCCTATCCGGAAAAGACCCCCTTCTTGACTGGGGTCCAGTCTGTCTTTGCAGGACTAACAAATTAGCTACAAGATTAGAAATTACAATTTATGGGTCATGTAGCCTCTGGATGCAAGAGTCTGAACCTTCCCAAATTGCTCCTGCAGATAACATCATTATTGTAAATCCTAAGATCAGTGCTTGAGATATTTTGCAGACCCTGCACTCAGTGGATCAGCTGATACCACCCAGACCGGTAATTTGGCTCAACTAGTTCTGCCATCCCACCCAGGAACAGAAGACAGTAAGAAAACCTCATTTCCACCCGCTATGATTTCATCTTCAACCCGACCAATCAGCACTCCCCACTTTCTGAGACAATACCCACCAAATTATCCTTAAAAACTCCGATCCGCAAATGCTCAGGGAGACTGATTTGAGTAGTAATAAAACTCCTGTCTCCCGCATGGCCAGCTCTACATGAATTAATCTTTTGCCATCGCAATTACTGTCTTTATAAATCATATCTGTCTAGGCAGCAGGCAAGGAGAACCTATTGGGTGGTTACAGATTGCCTCTTCATTTTGTTGATTGTTTCCTTTGCCATGCAGAAAAATTTTAGTTTGATGCAATCACACTTGTTTATTTATTTATTTTTATTATTTTATTTTATTTTATTTTATTTTATTTTATTTTTTGCTTCAGTCTTTAATTTTTTGTGAGTTGATTTTTGTGTGTGGTGTAAAATAAAGATCCAATTTCACTTTTTTGTGTGTGGATATCCAGTATTTTTAATATTATTAATGGAAAAGATTCTCCTTTCCTCATTGTATATTGTTGGCACCCTTCTTGAAGATTAGCTGACTGTATAGGTATGGGTTTATTTCTAGGCTTTCTATTCTGTTCCATTAGTGTATGTCTGTTTTTATGTCATTTTTTGATTACTGTAGATCTTTAACATAATTTGAAAAAGAAAGTGTGATGACTCCAGCTTTATTATTTTTGCTCCAGATTACTTTAGCCATTGAGAGTATTTGCTGGTTCCATATAAATTTAATTTTTTAGTTTTATTTTTTAATTTCTGTAAAAAAATTATTGAAATTTTTCAAAAGTGAAATATATTGAATCTGTAGATCACTTTGGGTGGTATACACATTTTGATTCTTCCAGTCCATGAGCAATGAATAGCATTCCATTAATTGTTTTTATTTATAATATGTTTTGTGACTGCTTTATAATGATCAGTGTGCATATATTTTAACTCCTTGGGTAAATTTATTTATAAATACATTATTTTTTATTGTTGCAAATGAGATTATTTCTTAAGTTTTTGGATAGTTTATTGTTAGTTTATAGAAAGAGAACTGATTTTTGTATTTTGATTTTTGCATAATGCAACTTCATTGAATTTATTTTTTCTAACAGCTGTTGAAGTTTTTAGGGTTTCCTATATGTAAGTTCATGCCATCTTCAAAAAGAGACAAATTTACTTCTTCCTTTCCAATTTGCTTGTCTTTTCTTTTTCTTGCCTAATTGCTCTGGCTAGAAATGCTACTTTCATAGAAGTGTTTATTAGGAGTTACAAGATTGAGTATCCTTATCCTGTTACTCATCTTAGAGAAAACGCTTTCAACTTTTCACTTTTGAGTATGTTACCTGTTGGTCTGTGATATAAACCTTTATTTTGTTGAGGTGCATTCCTGTCATGCCTATTTGGTTGAGAGTTTTTATCATGAACAGATTTTGATGTTGTCAAATACTTTTTCTGAATCTTTTGAGATGATCATATAATTTTTATTCATTCTGTTAATGTGTTGCATCTGGTTTATTAATTTGCATATGTTGAAACATCCTTGTATCTCAGGGCTAAAGCCCACTTAATTATAATGTATGGTCATTTTAATGTGTTATTGAATTGTTTTGCTAGTATTTTGTTGAGGATTTTTGCATCTGTGATTACCAGGGATAAAGCCTGCAGTACTCTTTTTCCTATAGTGTTCTTGTCTGGCTTTGGTATCAGAGTAATTCTGGCCTGGTAATAGAGTTTGAAAGTTTTCCCTCCTCCTCAACTTTCTGGAGAAATTTGAGAAGGATTGATATTAATTCTTTTTTAAATGTTTGGTGGAATCTACCACTGAAGCCTAGTGGTCCTGAGCTTTTCTTTGATGAATGTTTTTGAATACTAATTCAATATTCTTAATTGTTATGGTCTGTTCAGATTTTCTATTTCTTCATGATCCAATCTTGGTAGGTTGTATGTGTATAGGAATTTACTGATTTCTACTAGGTTGTCCAATTTGTTAGAGTATAATTTCATGTAGGAGTCTCTAATTATCCTTTGTATTTCTGTGGTAACAGTTTTAGTATCTTCTCTTTCATTTTTGATTTGCATCCCCTCTTTTATTCTTGGTCTGTCTACCTAAAACTTTGTCAATTTCTTTTTATCTTTTCAAAAACTAAATATTGGTTTTGTTTATCTTTTCTATCGTTTTTCTAGTCTCTGTTCCATTTATTGCTGCTCTGATCACTGTTATTTCTTTCCTCTTACTAACAATGGGCTTAGTTTGTTCTTATTTTTTGAGTTTCTTGAGATGTGAAGCTAGGTTGTTAATTGTAGATTTTTATTTTTTTCTTCAGATAGGAATATATTGCTGTAAATTTTCCTCTTAGAACTGCTTTTACTGTGTCCCATAAATTTCAGTATACTGTGTTTATATGTCCATTTTTAAAATTTTCCCTTTTGATTTCTTCTTTGATCCATTGCTTGTCAGAAGTTTGTTGTTTACTTTACAAATATTTGTGAATTTTCCTCGTGTTGCTGACCATTTCTTCCTAGAAAAGTAGCAATTGTGATTAGAAAAGATACTTGATATCATTTTAATCTTTTTAAGTGTGTTAATATTTATTTTGTGGCCTAAATTATGATCTATCCTGGAGAATATTTTGTGTGCACATGAGAAAAATATGTATTCTGTTTCTAGTGAATGAAATATTCAACATGTACCTGTTAGGTCTATTTGGTTTAAATAGTAGTTCAAGTTCAATATTTGTTGATTTTCTGTCTGGATGATCTGTCCTTTGTTTAAAGTAGAGTGCTGAAGTCCTCTACTATTATTGGTTGCTGTCTCTTTGTCTGTTCAGATCTGTTAATATTTTCTTTACATTTTTAGGTGCTCTAATGTTGAATGCAAACATGTTCACAATGGTTATATCTTCATGATGTGTCATTGTCTTCTTGGATTCTCTTGTTATATTATCTTCTTGATAAATTAGCTATTTTATTATTACAGTTTATTATTACTATATATACAATAGATTTCTCTGTCTCTTGTTACATTTTTTGACCTAAAGTTTATCTTGTCTGATGTAAGTAGAGCTAGTCCTATTTTCCTGTTAAATGTATTATTTATTTATTTATTTATTTATTTATTTATTTATTTATTTTTCGACGGGGTCTCGCACTGTCGCCCAGGCTGGAGAGCAGAGGTGGGATCTCGGCTCACTGCCAGCTCCACCTTCTGGGTTCACGACATTCTCCTGCCTCAGCCTCCCGAGCAGCTGGGACTATAGGCACCCGCCACCATGCCTGGCTAATTTTTTGTATTTTTAGTAGAGACAGGGTTTCACCATATTAGCCAGGATGGTCTCAATTTCCTGACCTTGTGATCTGCCCGCCTTGGCCTCCCAAAGTGCTGGGATTACAGGCGTGAGCCACCGTGTCCAGCCTGTCACATGGAATCTTTTCCACCTCTCTATTTTTATGTGTTAGTCTATGTGATTAAAAGTTAAAGTGAACATTTTGTAGAATGCATAGAGTTGGATCTTTTATTTTTTAAATTCATCCATCTATGTGTTTTGATCAGTTAATTTAATTTATTTCACTATCTTTTAAAGTAATTGTTGATAGGTAAGTACTTATTCTTACCATTTTGTTTACAGTTTTCTGGTTGTTTGTAACTCCTTTGTTTCTTGCTTTCTCTTATGCTGTCTTCCTTTGTGATTTGATGACTTCCTGATGGTTTATGCTTTGATTCCATTCTCTTTATCTTTTGTGTATCAACTATGGATTGTTACTTTGTGGTTACTATGTGGTTTACATAAAACATATTAAAGTTGTAATAATCTATTTTAAGCTGACAACTTAAAGTTGATGACATACAAAAACACTGTATATTTTTCCCTTTTCATATTTTGTGTTTTTGAGGTCATATTTATATATTTTTAATTTTATTCATTAATAAAATATTAGAGCTATATTTTTAAATTTTTTTACCTTTATATTAGAGTTTTAAGTTATACACCCCATTACATTATTAAAATATTCTAAATTTGCCTTTATGTTTACATCTACCAGTGACTTTTACATTTCTACATGTTTTCATTTTGATAGGGTCTTTTCATTTTAGCTTAAAGAATTATCTTTTTCTTGTAAATTTGATTGAGTTCGTTATAGGTTCTGGATATTAGCCCTTCATCAGATGAGTAGATTGCAAAAATTTTCTCCCATTCTATAGGTTGCCTGTTCACTCTGATGGTAGTTTCTTTTGCTGTGCAGAAGCTCTTTAGTTTAATTAGATTCCATTTGTCAATTTTGGCTTTAGTTGCCATTGAATGGTATTACCTAGGTTTTCTTTTTTTTTTTTTTTTTTTTTTTTTGAGGCGGTGTCTCGCTCTGTCGCCCGGACTGGAGTGCAGTGGCCGGATCTCAGCTCACTGCAAGCTCCGCCTCCCGGGTTTGTGCCATTCTCCCGCCTCAGCCTCCTGAGTAGCTGGGACTACAGGCGCCCGCCACCTCGCCTGGCTAGTTTTTGTATTTTTAGTAGAGACGGGGTTTCACTGTGTTAGCCAGGATGGTCTCAATCTCCTGACCTCATGATCCGCCCATCTCGGCCTCCCAAAGTGCTGGGATTACAGGCTTGAGCCACTGTGCCCGGCCTACCTAGGTTTTCTTCTAGGGTTTTTTAGGTTTTAGGTCTAACATTTTTGTCTCTAATCCATCTTGAATTAATTTCATATAAGGAGTAAGGAAAGGATCCACTTTCAGCTTTCTACTTATGGCTAGCCAATTTTCCCAGCACCATTTATTAAATAGGGAATCCTTTCCCCATTTCTTGTTTTTGTGAGGTTGGTCAAAGATCAGATGGCTGTAGATATGTGGTATTATTTCTGAGGGCTCTGTTCTGTTCCATCGGTCTATATCTCTGTTTTGGTACCAGTACCATACTGTTTTGGTTACTGTAGCCTTGTAGTATGGTTTGAAGTCAGGTAGCATGATGCATCCAGCTTTGTTCTTTTGGCTTAGGATTGTCTTGGCAATGCGGGGTCTTTTTTGGTTCATATGAACTTTAAAGCAGTTTTTTCCAATTCTGTGAAGAAAGTCATTGGTAGCCTAATGGGGATCGCAAACAACCAGACCAAAAAGTGGGCAAAGGATATGAACAGACACTTCTCAAAAGAAGACACTCACACAGCCAACAGACACATGACAAAATGCTCATCATCACTTGCCATCAGATAAATGCCAATCAAAACCACAATGAGATACCATCTCACACCAGTTAGAATGGCAATCATTAAAAAATCAGGAAACAACAGGTGCTGGAGAGGATGTGGAGAAATAGGACACTTTTACACTGTTGGTGAGACTCTAAACTAGTTCAACCATTGTGAAAAATGGTGTGGCGATTCCTCAGGGATCTAGTACTAGAAACACCACTTGACCCAGCCATCCCATTACTGGGGATATACCCAAAGGATTATAAGTCATGCTGCTATAAAGACACATGCACATGTGTGTTTATTGCAGCACTATTCACAATAGCAAAGACTTGGAATCAACCCAAACGTCCATCAGTGACAGACTGGATTAAGAAAATGTGGCACATATACACCATGGAATACTATGCAGCCATAAAAGGATGAGTTTGTGTCCTTTGTAGGGACATGCATGCAGCTGGAAACCATCATTCTCAGCAAACTGTTGCAAAAACAGAAAACCAAATACTGCATGTTCTCACTCATAGGTGGGAATTGAACAATGACATCACTTGGACACAGGAAGGAGATCATCACACACTGGGTCCTATTGTGGGGAGGAGGGGGAGGGATAGCTTTAGTAGATATACCTAATGTAAATGACGAGTTAATGGGTGCAGCACACCAACATGGCACATGTATACATATGTAACAAACCTGCATGTTGTGCACATGTACCCTACAACTTAAAGTATAATAATAATAATAATAATAATAATAATCTTTAGCATTTTTTGTAGGCCAGATGTATTGTGGTGAACTACCTCAACCTCTGTTTGGAAAAATCTTCATCTTTCCTTCATTTCTCTAAGACAGATTTTCCAGATAAATTATACTTGGTTGGCAGTTTTATTCTTTCAGTATTTAAATATATTACCTCATTCATTTCTGGCCTGCAAGATTTCTCCTGAGAAATCTACTGATACACTTACTTAGATTCCCTTGTATATAATGTGTCTCTTTTTATTATTACCACTATAAATAATTGTGTATGTAAGAAGAGGGAAGTGTTAAAACTTATTTGCTTCATGTGTCAGCTAAACCTGATGTGTCACAATTAGAACCCAGAAAAAGGATATTCAATTGTAATCTCTTTCCTTGGGATTGTTATATTTGGACTTCAGATTCTAATTCCCACACCTCTCAATGTAGTATATGTACATTTCTCACATATGTGATGATGAGACATTCTTTTTGGGGGGCACAGTTAATAATGGCCTCTATGCAGGCAGCAAATAATCAAAGAGAAGTGACCTGGATTGCTGATGCCTTTTCAGTTTTTGATTCCAAGTCCTGTCTGAGGCCTAGATATACTTCTCCTTTTTTTAATGATACGACTTTTCTCATACTATATTTCCTCGTTTCTTGCTAAAGGGATGTGGAGTTAGCAAGTATTACGTAGAGCCAAAATGACCCAATGAAAATACTTTTTAAACTCTAAAGCCATGAGGAGTCAGAGAATGAAGGGCATATCATAGAATGTGGAGTACAGGATCTTCAAGGGTGGTTTGTTCATGGGGGCTAAGAGTATTGGATGAGAAATTTGTAATGTGTAATTCTCCTGTTCAGTTTCCCCATGAGATCATGTTTAGCTCCATAAAGAGAGAGACTGATTTTCACAAGAAAATATGTGGGGCATGTGGTCCTTTAATTTCTAATTATTAGAAGCCAGGTAATAAAGTGTGATGTGATCCAGCCACATTGTAGCCTACTTGGAGAGATGCAACTAATTATTTGGCATCATAGCCTCAGTCATTATTCCCATTTTTATTGATTAATATTTGTTTTTATATTTAGCCATTTATACATTTACTCGTTGGTAAGCACAGGTACAGTTGAGTCACCACTATGTGTAGTAAAAAATCTAAATCAAGGGTAGCACATTGTTGTTTTCCCCCATGCTTTGTACTTGTTCCTAAGAACCATATACACTCCCCTAGCAATAGTGCTTTATGCTGTGATAAACAACAACTAGACTTTCTTCATAAAGCACAGTATGCACATTTGAAGACATAAATATTGTTTTTAAGCAGTCTGAAATGGTATTTTGTTATCTGCTGACAAGAGAACAAAGGATTTCTATTTTTAGGTTTTTAGCTATTCTGTCAGAGAAGAAAATGCATTCATTTCATTGGGGTGATTCTATTCTTTGGAAATCATGAAGTCAGAAATAATGAATGATTGACTAACGTTACTTATTACAATACATGACAGAGTACATAAGGACTGATTTGTAAACATGTATTACTTTCTTCTGTATTATTACTCTTCTCAGGAATAAAAATATTCTTACATGAAATGGCCATTTTTCTTACTTCATCTGCAATAGAAAAGAAATCATTTGTCTAGTCATGTTAGTCAAAATGTGTAAATGGATACAGCTCATGTCCAGTGACTACACGAGTATAAATCCAGTATTGGCCTCATTTGCATCTTAGAAGTCTGGATAAAAATGAAACTTGAGATATTTAATCAATTTCTGTTATCTCTCACCTATCCCTATGGCATTGCACTAATCATTTTGTTAGTTTTCCATCATTGTGAAACTAGGATCGTGTTACTACTTCATGGACATTTCAAATAATTTAACGTGTTATGTCTAAATTCTGATTCTACAGGAGAACTTTTTTTCTGAAAATATGGTTGAAGTGGATTAGAAAGGGTATTTGGGGAAACATCAGTTTTCCTGATGCTCCTAAATATTGTCTGTTCTACTTATGGGTGAGGTTGGACTTGAATAGATTCCTTTACTAATTCTAGGAAACAAGAGCAATGAGGTGGGCTCCATTACTCCACACTAATAGCATGGAAGGGAACAAAACAACTACATGGTGAGAGTGATCTAAAAATTGGTGGTCAGACAATGAAAGCAATTCAGAAAAAAACAGCTTTTAGCTTCTCTTAGAGAAAAACCTACGGTCTTTTCAAGTCTCATTGTGTGTTCCAGCTCTGACACACAGGAGACTGCTCAAATGAGATTTTAAGAACACTGAGGTATTCTCTGAAACCCTACACAGCTTATTCTCATTACAACTTAAATTATCATCATCTCACTTACTTCTTAAATTATAAATCCTTTGGCCTAATAGATTTACATAGTAAATTTTGAAGATACACATGTAGTAATCTCTATTTAAACTATTATTAATTTACCATTCTTCTAAGTAATAATTAAGGAGGATATAGTTAGAAGTTTAAGGCGAGAGAAATCTAGAGGTTGGGTCACATATAGGATTTGAAGGGTGTGTGCATGTGTGTGTGTGTGTCTGTGTGTGTGCGTGTGTGTGTGTATGTGTATCTGTTTTGAGGGAGTAATAGAAATGGGCCAGGGTGCTACCTAGTTTTTCTTAATTTTCTTGGGTAAATTGACTCATAGAAAGGAGATGAGCACTGAAATACATGTGGGATACCGTTGAATAATTTTACAACTTCACAATTCTGTCAAAAAATGGCCTTGTGTAGTCCATTTGGTCTGAATTTCTTACGAACTAAAGATATACTTAGAGAATACAGAGCCATTTGGTTAATTTGCTTCCCACAGTAAATAAATAAACAATTAAATAAATAAATAAATAAATAAATAAATAAATAATCAGTTTTTTGTTCTTCTAAGACACCAGAAAAAAATTTAATTATTTCCCATAAAATGAATGTACACGGTGTCAGGACACCCATACTTAAGTAACCTGAAACATAAGGGAATTCATGTTAAAAATGTTTATTTCTAAAGTAGTTAAACATCATAAATTTTATTTCAGAGTAATAACATATATTTCAGGTGAGGAATTAAATACACAGATGGATATATAACTATAATACCTGCTTGGGAAAACTTTATGTCTTCATATAAATATAGAGTCTTGTTTCAACATTAAGGATATTTCCCAAATCAGAAATTCTGTTGTCTCACAATGATGATATTTTACTTTGATTCTTCTGAAAAAGACAATCTATCCTGTGAGTCTGATCCTTAGGATTCTCAGTAAACAGAAAATGGAATAATTTGTTATATATTGGTAAATAAATTCCAATGCCAAAATATTTCTCTATAGCTCAAAACCATTGCTTCAAATTCCATCAGTAGAATCCATCAGTAGAGTCATTTGTCTAAAAACACTGTATTTAACATAAGTTGCCATAAAATGATAATGTGCATAGTAGCACTAAATTATGTAACCATTTCCTACCATCCACAGCTTGGTGGAAATTATAAAATCTTTTCCAAAATGATTCCAGGCTAACGGCAGTCTTGAATATGGGATTATAGGATCAGTTTGGGCATCAGTGAGTGAATGGATTGAGGGGTCTTAAGCTCCCTCATAATCTCTATTGATCAATACTCTACCCATAAATAACTCATTTTTTAGAAAAATAAAGACTTTTTCTCTTAAATGAACTTTAAAGTTATGTTCCAGCTTCCCATTCAAAACAAATTTCTGCCCCCAAACACTTACATCTACCCAAAGAGGATGTGCTGAGTGAAGTCAAGCTAGATGAACTTCCTCAGCAACCTGGCTGTGTGATGATCTTCACAGCCAGCTTTCTGTGTGAAGTTATCATTGGTTTGATTGGAAGCAGGTTGGTGGAAACAAAGAAGCAGACTTAAAGGTCATACTTAGGAAGCTTGGGGAACCTTGGCTATTTTGGATATTGTGAATGTCCTCAAACATCACTCCAGATTCTCTGATGCTTATGTTGCTTGCCACTTAATGCTCACTCTAAAAGCATCTTAACTGAGAAGTCAAAATGATTTTGAAAATTCATAGAATCTCATCTTTAAAAAATTCCCAGCTTTATTACAATTTCATTGTTTAATTTGGTTTATATCTCACCTCTACTTTTTTTTCATTTTTATATACATTTTTATTTTAGAACAGTTTTAGATTTACACAAAAATTGTGAAGATAATACAGTTTCCAATATGCTCCTCAACCATGTTCTTCTACTATTAGTATCCTGCATTAGAGTGGAACATTCGCTATAATTAATGAACCAATATGTTGTTAATTAATGAATGTCTTTAGTTTTTACTTAATGTCCTTTCTAGGTTGGTTTAGGCTGCCCATTCCTAAACCAATTAAACATTGGCAAGAAAATTGGGGTTACTGTGATTGGTTTAATTCATTTGGACTGATCACTGTAGATTGTTGTTTTTTTTAAATTATACTTTAAGTTCTAGGGTACATGTGCACAATGTTCAGGTTTGTTACATATGTATACATGTGCCATGTTGGTGTGCTGCACCCATTAACTCGTCATTTACATTAGGTATCTCTCCTAATGCTATCCCTCCCCCCTCCCTTTTGCCCCCTCCCCACAATAGGCCCCGGTGTATGATGTGCCCCTTCCTGTGTCCAAGTGATCTCATTGTTCAATTCTCACCTATGAGTGAGAACATGCGGTGTTTGGTTTTCTGTTCTTGTGATAGTTTGCTGAGAATGATGGTTTCCAGCTTCATCCATGTCCCTACAAAGGACATGAACTCATCCTTTTTTATGGCTGCATAGTATTCCCTGGTGTGTATGTGTCACATTTTCTTTTTTTTTTCTTTTTTTAAAAATTTATTTATTTATTTTTTATTATACTTTAAGTTCAAGGGTACATGTGCACAACGTGCAGGTTTGTTATATATGAATACCTGTGCCATGTTGGTGTGTTGCACCCATCAACTCGTCAGCACCCATCAACTTGTCATTTACATCAGGTGTAACTCCCAATGCCATCGCTCCCCCCTCCCCTCTCCCCATAACAGGCCCCAGTGTGTGATGTTCCCCTTCCCGAGTCCAAGTGATCTCATTGTTCAATTCTCACCTGTGAGTGAGAACATGCAGTATTTGGTTTTCTGTTCTTGCGATAGTTTGCTGAGAATGATGGTTTCCAGCTGCATCCATGTCCCTACAGAGGACATGAACTCATCCTTTTTTATGGTTGCATAGTATTCCATAGTGTATATGTGCCACATTTTCTTAATCCAGTCTGTCACTGATGGACATTTGGGTTGATTCGAAGTCTTTGCTATTGTGAATAGTGCTGCAATAAACATACATGTGCATGTGTCTTTATAGCAGCATGATTTATAATCCTTTGGGTATATACCCAGTAATGGGATGGCTGGGTCATATGGTATTCTAGTTCTAGTTCCTTGAGGAATCGCCATACTGTTTTCCACAATGCTTGAACTAGTTTACAGTCCCACCAACCTTGTAAAAAGTGTTCCTATTTCTCCACATCCTCTCCAGCACCTATTGTTTCCTGATTTTTTAATGATTGCCATTCTAACTGGTGTGAGATGGTATCTCAGTGTGGTTTTGATTTGCATTTCTCTGATGGTTAGTGATGATGAGCATTTTTTCATCTGTCTGTTGGCTGCATAAATGTCTTCTTTTGAGAAGTGTCTGTTCATATCCATTGCCCACTATTTGATGAGCAAAAAAAAAAAAAAAAAAAAAAAGTTTGTTTTTTCTTGTAAATTTGTTTGAGTTCTTCGTAGGTTCTGGGTATTAGCCCTTTGTCAGATGAGTAGATTGCAAAAAATTTCTTCCATTCTGTGGGTTGCCTGTTCATTCTGATGGTAGTTTCTTTTGCTGTGCAGAAGCTCTTTAGTTTAATTAGATCCCATTTGTCAATTTTGGCTTTTGTTGCCGTTGCTTTTGCTGTTTTAGACATGAAGTCCTTGCCCATGCCTATGTAGATTGTTTTTTTAAAGGTCAACAGTTTGTCTTTGTGACATCTTTTACTCAGCCCGTAGTCTCCTCCTAGGATCATGCCAAAATTGAGGACTCATTTCCTTTGATTATTTTTCTCCTTCATTAAAAAAATATTCAACACCAATTTATTGAAACTTGACTAGTTACTAGACACTGTTCTTAAATTTAAGTACAAAGATAACCTCACACTTTACGCTTACAAGCCTGTACTGTCCAACATTATTTCTTACAACTTAAAATTCTCCACTGCAAGTTTTCACACAAAATTTCTTTATTTTAAAGCTGCTATCATGTTTCTGCCAGACTCTCATCTTTCTAAGGCTAGCCTCTTTAATTCATTTAATTGTTTCTCAGAGAGCATGGTTTCCAATCTTTCTAACATCTTGGTCATTCTCAGTTAGCTTTTTGTCCTATAAAGCACAGCACCAATAATTAAATGTAATTAAATATATATTACATTTAATTCCCTTCCCTTACAGAGAAGATTATCACTTTCACACTTTTTATTCTAGTTATCTTCATGCTTACTCTAACATAAACTAAATATGTATTAGCTTCCTTTTTGTGGCCACATGGCAAAGTGGATTCAAATTGGATTTATTGTTGATTAACCTGATTATGCTTTTACACATCTCTGTCTCACTTTAACTTGAAGAGCTGATTTTTAAAATTCACTTGCTCTCTTAAAGTTCATTCATCCCTGTTAAACTCATGCCATTAGATTCAGTTTGTTGCTCAGACTTGACATCATCTTTTTAGATTTTTATTTTATCATTTAACATGTCTCCCTCCTTTCCAACATCAGAACACACTGATTTCCTGATTATATATCTTCTTTATTGTCATACAGATTATGAAAAAAAATTGCTGTCACAGTGTCAAGGGCTATCCTTGAGGCTGACAGTAATCTAATAACAAATACTCTTTAAGCATGGTTATTCAGTTATTAATCTACAACTGCATAGAGTGCATAGAACCTCTCCTTTTAAATAAAAAGTTGTAAAATTGCACACTGAAAAATTCTCAGATACTTTTTGTGACATAAATAAGTCTAATAACATGGTCAAAGTGAACAATTAAATGAGTCTGATAGAATGTATATCATTGTATATAATGATATAATATAATGTATAAATCCATGCCAGCTCCCAACAATCACTGCTACTTTTCCTACATACTTTTGAACAATCCCTTTGAGTTCACAAATATGTAATTCATGGAATTTCACACAATTTTTACTCTCCAGTTTTTTTTTTAAAAATCATATCACATTCTCCACAACTATGTAAAGACTACTTGTGTTGATTTGGAAGCCTAATTTTCAGATTATCTCAGTAAATGCAAAATATGTGGAAAAAAATATGATGCTGTGACCAAAATGAGTTTGACATTTTCAAAAGCAGATGTATATCCAAGTGTACATGATTACTGAAGAATAGATTACTAGATCTAAGTGATATAACCTTCTGCTTTTGGACATTCTTCCAGCTTTCATCCATTTCACAAATAGACTATCTTAACCTGATTTAACAGACCCTTGGAAAAGTCTGTTTCAAGCATTTGGGGAAATGCAGGTAATGTAAGAACTAAAAGATGAGAGTTGACACATTCATGGTTTCGATTTTCATTAGCTTCAGTCCATTAAAGAAGCATTTGCCAATGTAATATTGTATGCATAAAACAACTGAAATATTCATTACATGGAAAAACGACTAAGGATGCAAGCCAACCGTTTCTCCTAGCCAGTTTTGCTGTAGCAATACAGCTCACCAGGGTCCACTGTTTTGCCATTTAGTTTAATTTTTTGAATATAAGGTTTTTAAATATCTGTGGCTCATCAGACAAATATATTTAAATTTTTATGGTGGAAAAGTTTTTTTTCTTTGCATCAAAACCATTGAAATATTAGGTAGGGTTCAAATACTTTTCAGGAAATATCCTGATCTATATGATTCAAGTCATCAGACAGAGCCAGTCCCCTTATTTTTTAAGTAGAAATACTTCCTCTGATGAATTAATTTGATTCATTCCCCCCAACATCCTTTCATGAAAGGAATGAAACAATTTTTCAATGCATTTCCAGGAATAAAGCAACACATGTCACTGCCTTCATACTCATAGATTAATGGAGAGATTAGACAGACACATATGTTAGTATAAAGTGAGGTAAAATGATGATGAAAAAATGATCTGAGTAAAATCAGTGGGTCAGTTTAAAAATAGGGAAATGTTGCATATGCTTACTAGATAATATTTTACATGAAACTCAGTTTGACAGGTAGAAATATGGGGTGTTTGATTCCAAGTGCATGAAGGAAGATCCACACGGTAGCAAGCATTTGCTTTGGAATCAGGAAACCAAAATTTCAGTTTAGATCTGCAAATAACTAGATTTGAGACATTACACAGTCACTTTTTCTATCTGAGAAATATTTATTACTTCTAAAATATGCCCATAAGATTTCTAATGTCCAGCTGTAAAACAAAAGATGTGTGAATATCATGTGCAAATTCATGAAGGTAATAAAGCGCATGTCTAGGGAAGAGCGTCACCATCCAGTTTGACTAGGTTTTATTATGTAGAAGGTAGATATAAATGGAATGACAGAGCCTTTGAAGTTCTTCCATGTCAAACTTAGGAGTTTTCATGTAACTAAAAAGGTATGATCTTAAAATGGTAGGATAATTTATGCACAAGAAAAAGTCACCAAGTTTTAAGAATACAATTTCATTAATTTTGACAAATATGTTTATAAATCTTAAAATGTATCTCTTATGCTGATAGTTAATCCCCTGTACCAATTCCAGCCTTCTGGCCTTCTTTTGTTACTATAATTTTGCCTTTTCTAGAATTCTAAATACATTGAATCATGCATTATATAGACTTTTGTCACTGACCTTTTTCACTTCCCATAATGCATTCTAGATTTATCCAGGTTGTCATGCATCCATGGTTCATTCTTTTATATTACTGAGTAATAGTGGCTATATGGCAATTTTACAGTTTGGTTCCCTTCACCGGCTGATAGGCATTTGGGTGGCTTGCAGTTTTGGACTATTATGAATAAAACTGTGTGAGAATAAAAATATAATTTTTTTTTGTGAATGATTTATTTTGGGAAAACACCCTGGAGTGAGGTGGCTGGATTACATGAAAAATGCATGGTTAAATGTGGAAGCAACTGCCAAACTGTTTTCCAAAGTTGAGGTGCTATTTTCATTCCCAAAAGTAACGTGTAAAAATTCCAGCTGTTTCAATTCCTTGCCAATATTTGACATCGTCAGAATTTTTAATGTGTGTAGTAGTATCTCAATGTGATCTTAATTTGCATTTTTCTAAGGACTAATCATGTTAGCACATTTTATGTGTTATTTGCCATATCTCCTCATTTTTTATAAGTTTTATACACCTCTTAATCAATTTTTAGTTGAGTAACTTTTGAATACTAATGAGTTTTTTATGTTTGCTATATATTCTAGATACAAATCTTTATCAAATATGTGTTTGCCAGATTTTGTTCTACTACTCTTCCACACATCTTGCTTTTTCATTTTCTTGATAGTTTCTTTTAAAGAGTAAATTTTAAAACTTTGATGAAGTCTGATTTACCATTTTTCCTTTTGTGGTTTGTATTCTCTGCATCCTTTTGAAGAAATCTTGGTATAACCCAAGTTCATCGAAATAGTCTCCCATGGTTTACCCAGAAGTTTCATAGTGTTGTCTCATAAGTGTAGAACTGTGATTTTTTGTTAGAAAAGCAATTGATTACTTATGAGTGGAAGTATTTCTGGACTTTCTATTCTGTCTATCCTTATACCAACACTGTACTATCTTAATAATTGTAAATCCATAGTAAGTTTTGCTATCAGATAATATAAATTCTCCACCTTTTATGCATCTAACAAAGCTCTAATATCCAGAATCTACAGGAAACTTAAACATATTTACAAACAAAAAACAAACCACCCCATTAAAAGCGGATGAAATTAAACTAAAGAGCTTCTGCACAGCAAAAGAAATTATCATCAGAGTGAACAGGCAACAAACACAATAGGAAAAAATTTTTGCAATCTATCCATCTGACAAAGGACTAATATCCAGAATCTACAAGGAACTTAAACATTTTTCAAGAAAAAAACAACCCCTCAAAAAGTGGGCAAAGGATATGAACACACACTTCTCAAAAGAAGACATCTATGTGGACAATAAGCGTGATAAAAAGCTCATCATCACTGGTCATTAGAGAAATGCAAATCTAAATCACAATGAGATACGCTCTAATAACAGTTAAAATGACAATCATTAAAAAGTCTGGAAACAACAGATGCTAGAGAGGATGTGGAGAAATAGAGACACTTTTACACTGTTGGTGGGAGTGTAAATTAGTTCAACCATTGTGGAAGACAGCATGGCGATTTCTCAAGGATATAGAACCAGAAATACCATTTGACCCAGAAATCTGACTATTGGGTATATACCCAAAGGATTATAAATCATTCTACTATAAAGACACATGCACACGTATGTTTATTGCAATACTATTCACAATAGCAAAGACTTGGAACCAACCCAAATGCCCATCAATGATAGACTGAATAAAGAAAATGTGGCACATATACACCATGGAATACTATGCAACCATAAAAAAGGATGAGTTCATGTCCTTTGCAGGGACATGGATGAAGCTGGAAATCATCATTCTTAGCAAACTAACACAGGAACAGAAAACCAAGCACCGCATAATTCTCACTCATAAGTGGGAGCTGAACAAGGAGAACACATGGACACAGGGAGAAAAATATCACACACTGGGGCCTGTCGTGGGGTGGGGGGCTCGGGGAGGGATAGTATTAGAGGAAATACCTAATGTAGATAACAGGTTGATGGGTGCAGCAAACCACCATGGCAGGTGTATACTTATGTAACAAACCCTTCATTCATGTTCTGCACATGTATCCCAGAACTTAAAGTAAAATAAAAAAAAAAAAAGTGGGTAAAATACATGAACAGGCACTTATCAAAAGAAGACATACAAGCACCCAACAAACATAAAGAATATTCGTTATCACTAATCACCAGATAAATATAACTCAAAATCACAATGAGATACCATCTCATGCAAGTTAGAATGGCTATTATTAAAAAGTCAAAAACCAACTAATACTGGCAAGGCTGCAGAGAAAAAGGAATGCTTAAACACTGTTAGCGGGAATGCAAATTAGTTCAGCCAGTGTGAAAAGTAGTTTGGAGATTTCTCAATGAACTTGAAACAGAGTTACCATTCAACCCAGCAATATAATTACTGGGTATATAATGGGTATATCTAAAAGGAATATAGATCATTATACCAAAAAGACACATTTACTCCTACATTCGTCACCGTGCTATTCACAATCGTAAAGACATAGAATTCACCTACGTGCCCATCAGCGGTGGATTGGATAAAGAAAATGTGGTGTATATATATACACTGTGAAATACTATGCAACAATAAAAATAGCAAACCATCATGTCTTTTGCAGTCACATGGATGGAGATGGAGGCCATAAGACCATAATCCTAAGCGAGTTCACATAGGAACAGAAAACCAAATGTCACATGTTCTCACATACAAGTGAGAGCTAAATATTGAGCACACATAGGTGTAAACATGAGAAGAATAGACACTGTGAACTACTAGAAGCGGGAGGGAGGGAACCTGGTATAAGTTGAAAAACTACCTATTGGGAACTATGCTCACCATCTGGGTCCAATATACCCAGGTAATACTCCTATACATGTACCCTCTGTTTCTAAAATAAAGCTAAAATATTAAAAAATAGACTTTATTTTTAGAGCACTTTCAGGTATAAAGAAAATTGAGCAGATAGTACAGAGAGCTTCCAGATATCTTCTCTCTCTCTTATTGATAGGTTCCCCTATTTTTAACATCTTACATTAGTGTGGTACATTTGTTGTAATTGACAAGCTGATATTGATACTTTTTAACTGAAGCCCATCGTTTATTTATTCATTTATTTATTTGTTATACTTTAAGTTCAAGGGTACATGTGCATGACCTGCAGGTTTGTTACATATGTATACATGCGCCCTGTTCCTATGCTGCACCCATTAACTCATCATTTACATTAGGTATTTCTCCTAATGCTATCCTTCCCCCATCCCCCCACCCCATGACAGACCCTGGTGTGTGACGTTCCCCACCCTGTGTCCAAGTGTTCTCATTGTTCACTTCCTACCTGTGAATGGGAATATGTGGTGTTTGGTTTTCTCTCCTTGGGATAGTTTGCTCAGAATGATGGTTTCCAGCTTTCCATGTCCCTACAAAGGACATGAACTCATTCTTTTTTATGGCTGCATAGTATTCCATGGTATATATGTGCCACATTTTCTTTATGCAGTCTATCATTGATGGACATTTGGGTTGGTTCCAAGTCTTTGCTATTGTGAATAGTGCCACAAAAAAACATACATGTGCATATGTCTTTATAGCAGCATGATTTATAATCCTTTGGATATATACCCAGTAATGGGATGGCTGGGTCAAATGGTATTTCTAGTTCTAGATCCTTAAGGAATCGCCACACTGTCTTTCACAACACTTGAACTAGTTTACAGTCCCACCAACATTGTAAAAGTGTTCCTGTTTCTCCACATTCTCTCCAGCACCTGTTGTTTCCAGACTTTTTAATGACTGCCATTCTCACTGGTGTGAGATGGTATCTCATTGTGGTTTTGATTTGCATTTCTCTGATGACTAGTGATGATGAGCATTTTTTCATGTGTCTGTTGGCTGCATAACTGTCTTCTTTTGAGAAGTGTTTATTCATATTCTTTGCCCACTTTCTGATGCAATTGTTTGTTTTTTTTTTCTTGTAAATTTGTTTGAGTTCTTTGTAGATTCTGGATATTAGTCCTTTGTCAGATGAGTAGATTGTAAAATTTTCTCCCATTCTCTAGGTTGCCTGTTCACTCTGATGGTAGTTGCTTTTGCTGTGCAGAAACTCTTTAGTTTAATTAGATCCCATTTGTGAATTTTGGCTTTTGTTGTCATTGCTTGGTGTTTTAGACATGAAGTCCTTGCCCATGCCTATGTCCTGAATGGTATTGCCTAGGTTTTCTTCTAGGGTGTTTATGGTTTTAGGTCTAACATTTAAGTCTACGTGATCCAGCATGTAAACAGAACCAAAGACAAAAACCACAGGATTTTCTCAGTAGATGCAGAAAAGGCCTTTGACAAAATTCAACAGCTCTTCATGCTAATAACTCTCAATAAATAAGGTATTGATGGGATGTATCTCAAAACAATAAGAGCTATTTATTTAAACTCACAGCCAATATTATACTGAATGAGCAAAAACTGGAAGCATTCACTTTGAAAACTGGCACAAGAGAGAGATGCCCTCTCTCACCACTCCTATTCAACATAGTGTTGCAAGTTCTGGCCAGTGCAATCAGGCAGGAGAAAGAAATAAAGGGTATTCAATTAGGAAAAGAGGAAGTCAAATGTTCTTGTTTGCAGATGACATGATTGTATATTTAGAAAACCCCATCGTCTCAGCCCAAAGTCTCCTTAGGCTGATAAGCAACTTTAGCAAAGTCTCAGGACACAAAATCAATGTGCAAAAATCACAAGCATTCTTACACACCAATAACAGACAAACAGAGAGCCAAATCACGAATGAACTCCCATTGACAATTGCTTCCAAGAGAATAAAATACCTAGCAATCCAACTTACAAGGGATGTGAAGGACCTCTTCAAAGAGAACTACAAGGCACTGCTCAATGAAATAAAAGAGGACACAAACAAATGGAAGAACATTTCATGCTCATGGATAGGAAGAATCAATATCGTGAAAATGTCCATATTTCCCAAGGTCATTTATAGATTTAAAGCCATGTCCATCAAGCTACCAATGACTTTCCTCATAGAATTGGATAAAACTACTTTAAAGTTCATATCGAACTGAAAAAGAGCCCATATTGCCAAGACAATCCTAAGCCAAAAGAACAAAGCTGGATGCATCATGCTACCTGACTTTAAACTATACTACAAGGCTACAGTAACCAAAACAGCATGGTGTTGGTACCAAAATAGAGATATAGGCCAATGGAACAGAACAGAGCCCTCAGAAATGACACCACACATGTACAACCATCTGATATTTGACAAACCTGACAGAAACAAGAAATGGGGAAATGATTCCCTATTTAATAAATGGTGCTGGGAAAACTGGCTCTCTTTTCTTCTTTATTAGTCTTGCTAGCAATCTATCTATTTTGTTGATATTTTCACAAAACCAGCTTCTGGGTTCATTTATTTTATTTTATTTATTTATTTATTTATTTATTTATTTATTTATTTATTTATTTTTTGAGACGGAGTCTCGCTCTGTCGCCCAGGCTGGACTGCAGTGGCCAGATCTCAGCTCACTGCAAGCTCTGCCTCCCGAGTTTATGCCATTCTCCTGCCTCAGCCTCCCGAGTAGCTGGGACTACAGGCGCCTGCCACCTCGCCTGGCTGGTTTTTTGTATTTTTTAGTAGAGACGCGGTTTCACCATGTTAGCCAGGATGGTCTCGATCTCATGACCTCGTGATCCGCCCGTCTCGGCCTCCCAAAGTGCTGGTATTACAGGCTTGAGCCACCGCGCCTGGCCTCATTGATTTTTTTGAAGAGTTTTTTTTGTGTCTCTATCTCCTTCAGTTCTGTTCTGATCTTAGTTATTTCTTGCCTTCTGCTAGGTTTTGAATGGATATGTTTTTGCTTCTCTAGCTCTTTTAATTGTGATGTTAGGGTGTCAATTTTAGATTTTTCCTACTTTCTCTTGTGGGCATTTAGTGCTATAAATTTCCCTCTACACACTGCTTTAATGTGTCCTGGAGATTCTGCTACATTGTGTCTTTGTTCTCATTGGTTTTAAAGAACATCTTTATTTCTGCCTTCATTTCGTTATTTACCTAGTAGTCATTCAGGAGCAGGTTGTTCAGTTTCCATGTAGTAGCATGATTTTGAGTGCATTTCTTGGTCCTGAGTTCTAATTTGATTGCACTGTGGTCTGAGAGATAGTTTGTTGTGATTTCTGTTCTTTTACATTTGCCGAGGAGTGCTTTACTTCCAACTTTGTGGTCAATTTTGTAATAAGTGTGATGTGGGGCTGAGAAGAATGTATTTTCTGTTAATTTGGGGTGGAGATTTCTGTAGATATCTATTAGGTCTGCTTGGTTTAGAACTGAGTTCAAGTCCTGGATATTCCTTATTAAGCTTCTGTCTCATTGATCTGTCTAATATGGACAGTGGGGTGTGCAAATCTCCTATTATTACTGTGTGGGAGTCTAAGTCTCCTTTGAGATCTCTAAGAACTTGCTTTATGAATATAGGTGCTCCTGTATTGGGTGCATATATATTTACTATAGGTAGCGCTTCTTATTTTATTGATCCCTTTACCATTATGTAATGGCCTTCTTTGTCTCTTTTGATCTTTGTTGGTTTAAAGCCTGTTTTATCAGAGAAAAGTATTGCAACCCCTGCTTTTTTTTTTTTTTTTTTTTTTTTTTTTTTTTTTTTTTTTGCTTTCCATTTTCTTAGTAGATTTCCACCATCCCTTTATTTTGAGCCCATGTGTGTCTCTGCACATGAGATGGGTCTCCTTAATACAGCACACTGATGGGTCTTGACTCTTTATCCAGTTTGCCAGTCTGTGTTTTTTAATTGGAGCATTTAGCCCATTTACATTTAAGGTTAATATTGTTATGTGTGAATTTGATCCTGTCATTATGGTGTTAGCCAGTTATTTTGCCCGTTAGTTGAAGCCCTTTATTCCTATCATTGATGGTCTTTACATTTTGGCATGTTTTTGCAGTGACTTGTACTGGTTGTTCCTTTCCATGTTTAGTGCTTCCTTCAGGAGCTCTTGTAAGGCAGGCCTGGTGGTGACAAAATCTCTTAGCATTTGCTTGTCTGTAAAAGATTTTATTTATCCTTCAGTTATGAAGCTCAGTTTGACTGGATATGAAATTCTAGCTTGAAAATTATTTTCTTAAAGAATGTTGAATATTGGCCCCCACTCGCTTCTGGCTTGTAGAGTTTCTGCCAAGAGATCTGCTGTTAGCATGATGGGCTTCCTTTTGTGGGGGATCCAACCTTGCTCTTAACATTTTTTCCTTCATTTCAACCTTGGTGAATCTGACAATTATGTGTCTTGGGGTTGCTCTTCTCGAGGAGTATCTCTGTGGTGTTCTCTGTACTTCCTGAATTTGAATGTTGGCCTGCCTTGCTAGGTTAGGGAAGTTCTCCTGGTTAATATCCTGAAGAGTGTTTCCCAGTTTGGTTCCATTCTCTCCGTCACTTTCAGGTACACCAATCAGACCTAGATTTGGTCTTTTCACATAGTCCCAGATTTCCTGGAGGCTTTGTTCATTTCTTTTTACTCTTTTTTCTCTAAACTTCCCTTCTTGTTTCATTCTATTCATTTGATCTTCAATCACTGATACCCTTTCTTCCACTTGATTGAATGAGCTACTGAAGCTTGTGCATGTGTCACATAGTTCTCGTGCCATGGTTTTCAGCTCCATCAGGTCCTCTATGGTCTTCTCTACACTGTTTATTCTAGTTAGCCATGCATCTAATCTTTTTTCAAGGTTTTTTGCTTCCTTGTGATAGGTTTGAACATCCTCCTTTAGCTCAGAGAAGTGTGTTATTACTGAACTTCTGAAGCCTATTCTGTCAACTCGTCAAAGTCATTCTCCATCCAGCTTTGTTCCATTGCTGGCAAGGAGCTGCGATCCTTTGTAGGAGAAGAAGCACTTTGGATTTTTTTAGAATTTTCAGCTTTTCTGCTCTGGCTTCTCTCCATCTTTGTGGTTTTATCTACCTTTGGTCTTTGATGATGGTGACCTACAGATGGGGCTTTGGTGTGCATCTGCTTTTTGTTGATGTTGATGCTATTGCTTTCTGTTTGTTAGTTTTCCTTCTAACAGTCATGTCCCTCAGCTGCAAGTCTTTTGGAGTTTGCTGGAGATCCACTCCAGACCCTGTTTGCCTTGGTATCACCAGCAGAGGCTGCAGAATAGCAAATATTGCAGAACAGCAAATATTGCTGTCTGATCCTTCCTCTGGAAGCTTCATCTCAGAGGGGCACTCAGCTGTATGAGGTGTCAATCTGCCCATACTGGGAGGTGTCTCCCAGTCAGGCTACACAGGGGTCAGGGACCCACTTGAGGAGGCAGTCTGTCCATTCTCAGAGCTCAAACCCAGTGCTGGGAGAACCACTGCTCTCTTCAGGGCTGTCAGACAGGCATGTTTAAGTCTGCAGAAGTTTCTGCTGTCTTTTGTTCAGCTATGCCCTGCCCCCAGAAGTGGAGTCTACAAAGGCAGGCAGGCCTCATTGAGCTGCCTTGGGCTCCACCCTATTCGAGCTTCCCAGCCACTTTGTTTACCTACTCAAGTCTCAGCAATGGCAGATACCTCTCCCATAGCTGGGATGCCACCTTGCAGTTTGATCTCAGACTGCTGCACTAGCAGTGAGCAAGTCTCTGTGGGCGTGGGACCCGCTGAGCCAGCTGTGGGTTATAATCTCCTGGTGTGCTGTTTCCTAAGAATGTTGGAAAATCAGGGGCAGTCTCCCAATTTTCCTTGTACAGGAAAATCCCTTACAGACCCCTTACACTTTCCGAGTGGGGCAATGCCCTGTCCTGCTTCAGCTCGCCCTCCATGGGCTGCACCCATTGTCCAACCAGTCCCAGTGAGATGAACCAGGTACCTCAGTTGGAAATGCAGAAATCACCCATGTTCTGTGTTGATCACGCTGGGAGCTGCTGACCGGAGCTGTTCCTATTTTGGCATCTTGGAACAGACCTCCAAGCCGAAGGTTTACATTAGGGTTCACTCTACTGTTCTGAGTTTTAACAAATATGTAAAGCCAGGTATTCACCATTATAGGATCAGACAGAATAGTTTTACTACCCTAAAAATTCTCTGGGCCCCACCTCTTTATTCATTCCATCTTTTTCAAACCCCTGGCAATTACTGCTGTTCATTTATTTATTATTTTTTAGCTGTCTTTATAGTTTTGCTTATGCCAGTATGTCATACTGTTGAAATCATAATGTATTTTTAATTTTAATTTTAATGTATTTTTAATTATTTTTAATTTTAATTATTTTTAGTCTTTCTTATTTTATTAAGCAATATGTATTTAAAGTTTCTCCATGTGTTTCTGTGCATTGATACTCATTTATTTTTATCACTGAATAATATTCCATTGTATGGATGAACCACACTTTACCTATTCTCCTGCCAAAGCACATCTTGGTGGCCTGGTGGGAGAGTATGTATAAAGCTATTATAATCATTTGTGTGCAGATTTTTATGTGGACACAAGTTTTCAACTCATTTGGATAAATACCTAAGAGTGTAATTGCTGGATCACATGGTAAGACTATGTTTAGTTTTTGAAACAGCTGCTTTACTAAGTGGTGTGCCATTTTCTATGCCATCAGCAAGGAATGGAAGTTTCTGTTGCTCCACATTCTTGCAAGCATTCCATCTTGTCAGTATTTAGATTTTAACCATTCTAGTAGGTGTATAGTGATGTCTCCTTCTTGTTGTAATTTGCAATTCTATAATGGCACATAATGATTAACGTATTTTCATGTACTTATTGGATATCTGTACATCTTCATTGGTGAGGTGTTTGTTCAGACTTTTTACTGATTTTGTGGCTTTGAAAAAAAAAAAAAGAAAATGGACAGAAAGAAGTAGAGAAAGACGAGAGAATAGCCACAATTATGTGTTATCACAGAGTCTGCCTTTCATTCCAAAGGACATTCCAAAGGACACAGACCTACCATTTATCTAAAAAAAATCCTCCAAAAACATAGAGTAAGTTCATGTATAAACTGAAACTAAAAATGGGGCAAAAAAAAAAAAAAAAAAAAAAAACAGTAAAAAGATCAGCTCTTGTAATGAAATATACTGTCTCCTTTTTTATTACATCTTTTCTCTGTACACATGCTCTGTTATTCTGTTTCACCCTTTCAGTGGGCTGCTTCTGTTCACTCATATTTTCTAATTTCTCATAATCTTGTTTACCAGTTTGTTATCAAGGGTGCCTCAAATGTCTTCATTATGGTTTTTCAGTTTCAACCTCTACTAACTAGTTCAGTCTGTTTATGTTCTTGGTTTAAGTACAGACACATGAAAAAATGCTCATCATCACTCGCCATCAGAAAAATGCAAATCAAAACCACAATGAGATACCATCTCACACCAGTTAGAATGGCAATCATTAAAAAGTCAGGAAACAACAGTTGTTGGAGAGGATGTGGAGAAATAGGAACACTTTTACACTGTTGGTGGGATTGTAAACTAGTTCAACCATTATGGAAAACAGTATGGCAATTCCTCAAGGATCTAGAACTAGATGTACCATATGACCCAGCCATCCCACTACTGGGTATATACCCAAAGGATTATAAATTATTCTACTACAAAGACATATGCACACGTATGTTTATTGCAGCACTATTCACAATAGCAAAGACTTGGAATCAACCCAAATGTCCATTTGTGACAGACTGGATTAAGAAAATGTGGCACATATACACCATGGAGTACTATGCAGCCATAAAAAAGGACGAGTTTGCGTCCTTTGTAGGGACATGCATGCAGCTGGAAACCATCATTCTTAGCAAACTATCACAAGAACAGAAAACCAAACACCGCATGTTCTCACTCATAGGTGGGAACTGAACAATGAGATCACTTGGACTCGGGAAGGGGAACATCACACACTGGGGCCTATCATGGGGAGGGGGGAGGGGGGAGGGATTGCATTGGGGAGTTATACATGATATAAATGATGAATCGATGGGTGCTGACGAGTTGATGGGTGCACTAAACGGACTGTTTAGTGTGAAAGCAGATAGACACCATATAACATGCCTATAACCAAAGTCACTGGGAAAGATAATTTTAAAATTGAGGAGGTGACAACCACCTTAAAATGTAGATAGTGCAAAGAGAATGAGGAATAAAAAAAGTCTTTAGACTTGACGATTAAGAAAGCAGCATGGATTTGTGATGATTCACCACAGAAAGGAAAATTTGTGAAGAATGAAGATTGGAAAGTAATATACAAAGTGGCTAATTCATCATTAGAAAGAAGTGAATTTTTTTTTTTTTTTTTTTTTTGAGACAGTCACTCTGACTGCAAGGCTGTAGTGCAGTGGTGCAATCTCAGCTCACTGCAACTTCCACCTCCTAGGTTCAAGCAATTCTCTTGCCTCAGCCTCCTGAGTGACTGGGACTTCGGGTACTACAGGCATGTGCCACCACTCCTGGCAAATTTTGTACTTTTAGTACAGACAGGGTTTCAGTATGTTGACCAGGCTCAAACTATTGACTTCAAGTAATGCACTCACCTCTGTCTCCCAAAGTGCTGGGATTACAGGAGTGAGCCATCATGCCCAGCCATAAGTAAGAACATTTTTGATTGAGAAACAGCATAGGCAAAATCCAGATAAAGAGATTAGAAATACTGAATACATGGAGAAGATAAAAGGAATTGCAGAAAGGAAAATAAATTCAAATATTGCAATCAGTTAGTTAATATTAATAAGGCTTTAGTAAAGAGTTAGCATATTATAATATGTCTTATAAGAAATATACTGTATTTAAAAATGTAAGAAAGTGAACTAAAATGACCAAGTACATTAAACCTTAATAAAATGTTACTTTCTTATATAGGCATTTTCTTTCACATCACTGCCCTCATATCTCATGATTCTAATTGAGTATTTAGAAGACAAATGTCATTTACAATTAGTCTAGACTGTTACTTGTTATTAGTTAGCTTTTGTAAGAAACACCATAAATTACAAAATTATAGTCTCATTTGGAGCTGTCAAACCTCTTGTCATGGAAGCAATTTAAAATCCTAGTATTTGATGACATCATTACATCATTCCCTCTGTCATTTTGGAGGAACACAATTTAACTTGCTGAGAAAGAAGGCTCTAAACAGTATTGTGAGATTTTCTTCTTTTCTCATCTTTCAAACTACCAAATAACATTATGTGATCCACACAGTCTGGAATCACAATATTTTATATTTTGTTTCATTAAAATCATCAAACTTTCTCAATTTATCCTTAATCTGCTTGGTCAAAACAGAAAAGAACTATGTTGACAATAATTTAGTGGACTTTATTCTCCTCTTCTTGTCCAACAGCATTTAAAAATGACTGAATTTTTTAAAATACACAGCTTTCAAAATGAAGACAAAAACTGTGTTTTTTTAGTTTTTTTTTTAATTTCCCATTTATTTATAAAATGAATGATCAAACACCCCAGTGACGTAAATTGTCTTCCCCTTTTCAACGTGTCTTTCAGATCCAATATGGAGCAAGTTCTAAGTCTGCAGCACATGGCCAGAGACGTGAAAGTCACAGAATAACTAAGAATTAGAGGTCAGTAACTGAATGATGTCCATTGAGGTTACATATTGACTTGACAAGTTTGGTAAACAGGCTAGAAACTTGATTATGCTCATGCTGCACAGATACTGACAGAGCACTATGATCAGCTTGTTTGTAAGTACAAAACGGGTTTATAAGTATTGGGGGCAAGGATGAGTTGCAAGGAAGACACAGCATTCTAAAACAGACCCCAGGTGATAGATGTGTCCTGCTAACAAGAACCTACTCAAATGCTTTTCTTATTGTGGAAGTGTTATGGTCCTTTCTGTTTCACTGTTGAGGAATGCATTCATTTTCTGTTTCCTCTCTACTGAATTTAAAATGTAAGATAGCTGCATTATGTTGTAGAAGTACTAGAGAATTGGGCCCTTGCTTATTGTTCTACAGATAAGCATAACTTTACTGGTTTAGGGGAAAAAATAGAATGAAGAAGAGGATCTCTATTTTGATCGGAACTCTTAGCCTCATATTCTCAAGAGAAACAGAAGGCAGAGATCACAAGGAATGTGTTTTCAGAAGACAAGTCATAATTTCCTCTCTTCATACTTTGGAGAGTCAGGGAAGATTCCCTAAAGAGGGATTTGAGTCAACACTGTAAACCATCTAGTCTTTAACATTTGTCTTAACTGCCCCATTTAGCTATTAGGTGACTCTAAGGATCACATTCATCTCATTCCTCCCCTATGGAGGAGAAACATTGCTGTACATGAACTGTGCCCAAGTGCATGTATATCTTAATAGTAGAAAATAGGATACAGGATCAAAAGCTTGGATTTTTGCCTGGTGAGTCCTCTTAAGATTTTAAACCCTTGGGAGGCTGAGGCAGGCGGGTCACCTGAGGTCTGGAGTTTGAGACCAACCTGACCAACATGGAAAAACCCCATATCTACTAAGAATACAAAAAAAAAAAAAAAAAAAAAATTAGCTGGGCAAGGTGGCACATGCCTGTAATCCCAGCTACTTGGGAGGCTGAGGCAGGAGAATCAACTTGAACCCCAGAAGCGGAGGTTGCGGTAAGCAGAGATCGTACCTGGACTCCAGGTACGTACATTGCACTCCAGCCTGGGCAACAAGAGTGAGACTCCATCTCAAAAAAAAAAAAAAAAAAAAAAGAATTTATACCTTTGGGATTGACCATAATATCAGATTATTTCTTCACAGGAATTTCTACTCTGTTTTTGTGAATATGGTAGGGAGCTGGGTGGGAATCTGTCCTTAGAAGGCATAGGGAATGCAGAAGTCAGGGATGCTTTTACACTTGGAAGACCCTTTACATCCAGTTTAGAATTGGCTGACTTTTGGTGAGATCTAGAAAGTCTAGAAGAACAAAGTTAAATAAACCTTTCCGCCCTTGTAGTGTAAGGTTTTGTTGCTTTGAAAGATGGAAAGAAGGAGTCTATTAGTTCCACATGGGCCAGCTCAGTTCAGCTGGAGTGGTTGTGTGGAAGGGCGCCCTGTATAGCATGTGGGAGCAGAAGCCTTATAGCAATATGGAACGTGATTTGCATAGAACATCTCCTCCGCATATATTATCACACAATCTGGCACTCGGTGAGATAAATAGAAAAAGATTCATGTATCCTGCATGCTGTCAAATATCACCTAATATGAAATAAACTCATTTAAGAAGTTTTGTTACTACCCATCATTTCAACCTGCTTCATTGTTTGATGCTGTGGTTAACATAATTGGAAAAAAAAAAAAAGATACCTAGGGAAGAGAAGTGAGGTTCTGGCCTTTAGCATCAGCTCTAGTCTAAGTGATAGGAGAAAATAGAAAGCTTGGTTTTCTATAATCTGACACAGAACCCACTGCACTCCCATTCCCCACCATGCTGCGTGTCAGGGCAGTTTACTACAAATCTGCCACTTATAACAAGATCACTTCTACTTTCACAACTTTTACTTTATTGTTCTTCTCACCAGGAAGGACTCCAATTTTCCTGTTGTCTAGAAAATTTCTACTTATTCTTCAAGGCCTGGGCCAAGTGCCACCCCTTCAATCAAGAATTTTCTATCCCTTCCCCCAACAACTTATGAACACTTAATGCTTTCTGAGGATTCTTTAAACTTTTCAAATGGTGGTATCTTGTTTCAATTTAATTTCAGACTCATCGAATACCATAAATATATCTAACCATTTCTTATATACATTAGAGCACCAATTATCAGTGAATTGTTTGAATTAAACTGAAATAGATGGTGTGATATCAACACATCCAACAGTGACTATGTACACAGTGCTCTTGTCTGGAGACTGGGTATTTTTTCATTTACTAGTCCTAGTAGAATATTTAATAAATATTATCCATTTTGCTCTTTGAGATCTATCTATCTATCTATCTATCTATCTATCTATCTATCTATCTATCTAGTATTTATTTGACATATTCCCTTCACCCATCTGTGCCCTTTGGCAGTGTCCCCTGCCACACACTGACTCCAGACTGGTCTGACAACTTTCTTCGGTTAGTAAGAGTTGTAATGTGCTGCACATTAGTCCTTATCTGTCTCTTGCTGCTCCTTGGAACCTGGGGACTAACATGTGCAGAATCATAGACAAGCCTCCTGAAAGGTGAGAGAACACGTGGAGCATAGACAAGCCAACCCAGCTAAGCTTAACCATTCTGCCAACTGACAAGCGAGGAAGGCCATCACAGACCATTCACGCTAGCTGAGGTGAATCATTCCAAGGGTTACCCCAGCATACCTGCAGGCTTGTTTTAAGCCACCAATTTGTGTATAGTTTCTAAGTTAGCAAAAGCACACTGATTTCCCAAATCACAGCATGCAGAATGAAAATCAATTCTTTTGAATTACCTCTGCCCAGCAGGTTTGTGACTGCCTAGAAGTCTTTAGGACAACAATGATAAATGACTGTATTAGTCAAAGGTGGAAGAGTTAGCTGTATGCTCAGGCTCTGAGTTGAAATGCATAGGGAAAAAGTCTTCTCCTCTGAAATATCTCTTCCAGCTTAAAATTCTTCCATACAGATAATTTGGGAGATGTACAGTATTGCTTATTTAGTTCCACAGAAGATTCTGGTAAGTTTATTTAGTTGAGCATCTAATTCTTGAGATAATGGGATACAGGACAGTTTTTTTTCAGTTTCTATAAGATTTTGGATAATATTGAGATTATCTATTCATTGATTACAAAGTAGAAACTTCTCTAAACTACTCTGAATCTTTTATTTACTGAACTGACAGATTTACTTTTCACAACTGAGTCAAAACTTTAATAGGAAAATTTCCACTTTAAATTTTCAAATTCATAATATTTTTATCTATGTGTTTAAAGAAATTTATATATTAGCTGGTTTTTAAATACCAGTATTATTGATTTCTGCATATTGTACTCATTGTTTAGTTTTGCTAGAAATCTATTTCAATAGCTTTTTACAAAAAACACTTCTTTTACATTGTTGACTCTATTTATTTATTTAGATAGGGACTTGCTCTGTCATCCAGCCTGGAGTGCTAGTCTCGAACTCCTAGGCTCAAGTGATCCTCCCACCTCAGCCTTTCAAAGTGTTTGAATTACAGGTGTGAGCCACCAAGCTTGGCCAAATTGTTGACTCTTTTCTTCTTCTGTGTTTTTTTTTTTTTTTTGCATTTTTATGATATTTTATTTATTTACTATTTTGTTTTAATTTCTTCTATCATTCTTTTTTATGAAAACAATAAATAAATATATGTATAATTTGAAATCACAGAATTATAGGCTTTTGATCTGGGAAGGTTTGAATCCACAGAATCAAGCACAGAGATAAGCCCCACATAAGGGCTCAATAAAAACTTTTTGAGTTGAATTAAATATAATTGTTTTCCATTTTACATTGTTTATCAATTAATGATCCTGTATTATGCTTCAGATAGAATATTTAACTCATTACATTTTGGTATTCATTTTTTCTCAAATATAAATCTTCACAAGTTTTGATGTGCTGCATTTACATGGACAATCATTTTCAAATATTTTTTAGTTTCCATTAAAATGTAGCAAACTTCCCTCACAAAGTAGTCAAGCTCTTCTACAATGTAAGCATAAATCTATAATCAGTGACTTTTTCTATCACAAATATTTGTTCATTGTGCCTTATGAAATAAAGACACAACTGATTTTTGGCATAGGTTCTAAATTAGCAAAAGTTAACTGACTTCTGAAAACACAGCATGTGGAGGGAAAGATAAATCTTTCAAATTATCCCTGCCCAGCAGTATTGTAGCTGTTCAGCAGTTTTTAGGACCACAATGACAGAAGATTGTTTTAGAAGATCCCAATTTTGGCAATATGATTTCATAAAGTTGGCGGTAAGAATTTGGCATGACACTGTTTATATTCCAGAGCTTATGTGGTTTTTATTTAGAATGAAATTGAGTTCTAAGTGAAGGGTAGAATTTGAAGACTGCTTTCCTCAGTACATTCAAAAACAGTTTTTGCTTTTTTTTTTTTTTTTTTAAATACTTATGGAGTCTATACTGTGAGTTAGGAATAGGAACAAATATTTTAAATATGAAATCTAATATTCTATATTTTAACATACCTCATCTTCATTTAAATTATGTAGAAACTAGGGTTTAGAAATGTTAAACTACCTTTACCAAAATCACCCAGGCAATAAGAATTGAATCAGGGGTTAAAATCCAAGCTAACTTACTTCATAGTAGCCTCTAGTCATCTCACAAATGAGTTGCATACAAACTGGTTAATGTTCACATGAAATTACTTAATTTTCAGGTTTTTGAATTAAATTAAAGACTAAAATCAATTTTTTTCCTGGAAGTATTAATTCACACATTTATCTATTGGCCCATGATTAAGAAAATATGTGTGTAAAAATGAAGAAAAATAATTTAAAAATTTCAAATATGGTAATGAAGAAAACAACCGGAAGAAATCAGGAAGTAATTCTGCTTGGATCCTGCCAACAATAGTGTGAGTGACGAGTAAACGTGGATAAGTTGTTTGAGCTCAGGAGTCTTCTTTCTGCAGTGAGAGGTGAGAATTTGGTTTCTTGGGTTCTTTACAATCTTGGCAATCTTTTAGAATCTCAGTTTAGCATCATCCTAGAGAGATGACGATAATATTCTAAAGACAAACACATCCCTCTAAGCACTTTTTGAACCACAGCCACTAATTAGTCATTCTTTTTGATGCAGATATAGAGTTTGCCCTGGAAGGTCATCATAAAAACATATAATTTGAAGTCAGAATAATAGGGTTTTGATCTGGAAAGGTTTGCATCCACAGGATCAAGCACAGAGATCAGTCCCATGTAAGGGTTCAATAAATATTTTCTGAATTGAATTAAATATTATTGTTTTCCATTCTACAATGTCCATCAATTAATGATAATGCATTATGCTTCAGGGGTAGCAGCCCAGTCTCACCATCTGAGTTGTCAATCCTTCAAGGCAGGAGTTATTTCTTCTAGCCCTTTTCTTATCAACTAACAAGATGAGGGCAAGGAAAGCATTCTCATTGTTTAATTTAATCCAATGGGTAAAACACCCTTCCTTTTTGGATTTGTTGAAAGCAACTCCATTTAGGTAAAATGATGCCTGTCAAGTTCCTTGATGGTTTCACATTTCCTGATACAATTACAGAAAGGCACACAAGGCTGGTCCTAAGTATTTCAGTGGCATGAACAGTATAGCTATAATTAGTGATTTTTGCCTGGTGTTAACAAATGCCAGAGGGCATCTCAATCTCTGTAGATGAGTTCTCCAGGATTTAATTAGCTCTCTCCTTCATTCTTTGTAGAACTGTGCTATTCCTGATATACCTGGTGCTTGCTTCAGGCATGGGTCAAAACATGCAGCTGTCAATTATTTAATATTCATGACATTTTAAACAAATGAACTGTGCAAAAAGCCTGTAGTATTAAAGGATATTGAAGCCAGTTCATTTATGGAATAGATAGCTTACATTTTTTAAAATAATTGTATGAATAACTCAGAGACACAAGAAATTTGTTCTTAAATCTTAAAATCTGTCTTCTCTATTTGCTTGTAATTATCAAGACAGAGAATGAAGCAAGTGTTATCTGGGTTTTAGTTTCTATCCTCTGTTATCTCAGTATATCAATTTTGCACATCACTGCAGGTTTCAACTTTTCATCTTTAAAATGGATAATTGAATGAGCTGATTTCTAAGACTCCTCTAGTTTTAAAAGTCTAGGCTTTGATGGTGATTATGGAAATTTTTATCAAATTCAGACTCATTTTTCTTTAAAATAGATTTCTGGGAGAAATTCTAATTTTTGCTTTATTATATGTGTGTACTATAGAGAGAAGGACATTACATAACTTTTTAAATTCTGTAATTTCTGTTCCTTGAAAAGTTTGAAAACAATTTTCTTGGCTACGCCAGTGACATGTGATACATAAAAATGTTTTGGAATGAATCCCTGGAAATAAGTTACACAGCTCAGAAAGTTACTGTAGTTTTTTCCAACCATCAGGTTACATTTCGGTGCCCTAAAGCAGAAATTTACTGAGTATCACGGTTAATATGGCTTCCTGAAATGGCTTTTATGTCTCTGGAGAAACTGATTCCTTAAAATATATTACAGTCAATTTTTAAGTTAATTCTGAAGATTGGGCTAATGGCTTAGCTACTGATCATTGCTCATTTAAGCTAAAGTCAACATTCCTTACAGACTAGACCTGTGATTTCACTTTTACTTATCTTAGCAATTATCCTGTTTACATCCTGATGGATGGGCAATGTATATGGCATAAAGTTATATGGATATGACAGTGAGCTTCCTTTTAAGTCTATCTGTTGCATTATGACAATTTTTAAGTAATAATAATGACACATATGTAGATATACCACAGGACCATGCTTTGTGTAGAGTATGGCAAGTCACCAACTCTTATGAATAACATTTATTTAATTTCACATGGAAAGTAATAAATATTTTAACAGCCTTACTGAGGTAAAATGGACAAATAATAAACTGCATATGTACAATTTAACAATTTTGGCAGATGTATGCCCATGAAACTATCACCACAATTAAGATCCTGAACTTACTTTACCTCCCAAAGTTTCCTTATGCCCTTTTTGAATCACTTCCTCTTGTATATCCCAATCTCTTTCCCTAGCCAATACTGAGACGTTGTAGTATGTCACTATAGTTTGTACTTTCTGTATTTTATATACATTAAATTGTATAGTATGTACTTGTTTATGACTTTTTTCACTCAGCATAATTATTTTGAGATTCACTAGTGTTATTGTGTGTAGCAATAGTTCACTTCTTTTGACAGTTGAGTAGTATTTTATTGTATGAATATACTGTAATTTGTTTATCCATTTCCCTGTTCATGAATATTTGTGTTATTTCCAGTTTTTGGCTATTACAAATAGACCTCCTATGAACATTTGCATGTAAGTCTTTGCACATTATATACACACACACAAACACAAATACACATATATGTATTTTCTCTTGATTGGTTAAATAATTATAAATGCTAAAGTAAATTATTAGTTCTAATAATTTTTTTGTAGATCCTGTCAAGTTTTCTATGTAGAAAATATCATCATCATGGCCAGGTGTGGTGGCTCATAACTAATACCAGCACTTTGGGAGTCTGAGGAGGGCGGATTGCTTGAGGCCAGGAGTTTGAGACCAGTCTGGCCAATATGACAAAACCTAGTCTCTACTAAAAATACAAAAAATAACCAGGCATGGTGGCAGGTTGCCTGTAACCCCAGCTGTTCAGATGGCTGAGGCAGGAAAATCGTTTGAACCCCGGAGGCAGACATTGCAGTGAGTCGACATCATACCGCTGCACTCCAGCCAGGGAGAAAGAGCAAGCCCCTATATCAAAACAAAGTAAAAAAAGGAAAAAGAAAGAGAAAGAAAGAAAAAGAAAAGAAAATATCATCGTCTGAGAATAAATATTATTTTACCTCTTCGTTTATAATCTGAAAGCATTTCTTTTCTTTTATTGCCTGATTGCACTGGCTGGACATCTAGTACAATGTTGAATAGAACTCGTGAGAGCAGACATCCTTATCTTGTTTCTGATCCTGGGATAAGTCATTTAGAATTTCACCATTAAGCATTATGTTATCTCTCTGTAGGTTGTCATAGATGTCCTTTATCAGGTAAGGATTCTTTGTGTTACTAATTTGTTGAGAATTTTTATCAGGAATGAGTGTCAAACTTTGTTAAATGCTTTTGCTGCATTGATTGAGATGATCATAAGTTTTTCTTTTACAGTTTGCGATATTTGCTACCTTGATTAATTTCCAAATGTTAAACCAATCTTTCATTTTGACATAATTCTTACTTGGTCATGATGTATTATCCTTTTCATACATTGTTGCTTTATTTAGCAAGAAAATATTTATTTCTAACAAATATTCGATAATTATATACTTTGAATGTAGTCATAAGCATTTATTAAGAGCATGGGCTCTTTGGTTGAGTGGATTTGTTCAAAATATCAGCCTTGGTTAAGTTACTTGAGCTTTTCTATCTTTCAGTTTGCTTAACTGTCAAATGTCAACAAGAACAACAGCTTAGCTATTTCATAGGCAGTTTCTAGTACAAAATAAAGTAATGCATTTGGGATTGCAGTATAATACCTGGTACATAGAACATGCTAGACATGGTTAAATAGCATTAATATATTTTGAGTGGCTGTAGTAAGTCCAGAGCATTAATGTGTGGCAAGTCATCAGTGGTGGGAAAATATGAGGGGAGAGGGTTTTGAAATAATTATGAGAGTGAGTTATTGAGCCAGTTGGAAGAATTGTTAAAAGTCAGTAAGAGACAATGAGAGATTGAGTTAAAGATAGACTTGCTGGTTTGAAGTTGGTAAAAGGGAAAGGTTCTAGACATTCTAGAGGTGAAAAGTTGAGTGTCTTAGAGTATATCTGTCTAGGTACATATAAAGGGACTTTTACAGAAAACCTATCAAAGGGCCGGCTAGATACTTAGAGGAAGTTAATAATACCAAAGTCAGTATTCCAATTCCAAAATCTCCACCTAGTCTTTTAGAATGCAATTTTCTAACAATCCTTGACTCTTTAACATCTTCAAATAATTTTATTCCCTGGACTCTTTTGAAGTGGAAGGAACTCTTTCTAACTCGTTCTATAAGACCAACATAACTCTGATACCAAAACCAAACAAAGACACAGAAAAGAAAGAAAGAAAGAAAGAAAGAAAGAAAGAAAGAAAGAAAGAAAGAAAGAAAGAAAGAAAGAAAGAAAGAAAGAAAGAAAGAAAGAAAGAAGGAAGGAAGGAAGGAAGGAAGGAAGGAAGGAAGGAAGGAAGGAAGGAAGGAAGGAAGGAAGGAAGGAAGGAAAACTACAGGCCAGTATGTCCAACATAAACACAAAAATCCTTAACAAAATATTAGCAACTGAATCCAACAATACATCAAAAAAGATAATATACCATTATCACATGAAATTTATTCCAGGAATGCAAGGATGTTTCCACATATAAAATCAATAAATGTGATACAGTACACCAACATAATTAATGACAAAAACTATATGATCATCTGAATAGATGCAGAAAAAGCATTAGATAAAAGTCAACATCCCTTTATGATAAAACTCTCAATAAATTGGGTATAGAAGGAATGTACCTCAACAAAAAAGCAATGGCAACAAAAGCCAAAATTGACAAATGGGATCTAATTAAACTAAAGAGCTTCTGCACAGCAAAATAAATTACCATCAGAGTGAAGAGACAACCTACAGAATGGGAGAAAATTTTTGCAATCTACTCATCTGACAAAGGGCTAATATCCAAAATCTACAAAGAACTCAAACAAATTTACAAGAAAAAAAAAAAAAAACCATCAAAAAGTGGGCAAAGGATATGAACAGACACTTCTGAAAAGAAGACATTTATGTAGCCAACAGACACATGAAAAAATGCTCATCATCGCTGGTCATCAGAGAAATGCAAATCAAAACCACAATGAGATACCAACTCACACCAGTTAGAATGGCAATCATTAAAAAATCAGGAAACAACAGGTGCTGGAGAGGATGTAGAGAAATAGGAACACTTTTACACTGTTGGTGGGACTGTAAACTAGTTCAAGCATTGTGGAAAACAGTGTGGCGATTCCTCAAGGATCTAGAACTAGAAATACCATTTGACCTAGCCACCCCATTACTGGGTATATACCCAAAGGATTATAAATCATGCTGCTATAAAGACACATGCACACGCATGTTTATTCCAGCACTATTCACAATAGCAAGGACTTGGAACCAACCTAAATGTCCATCAGTGATAGACTGGATTAAGAAAATGTGGCACATATACACCATGGAATACTATGCAGCCATATAAAAGGCTGAGTTCATGTCCTTTGTAGGGACATGGATGAAGCTGGAAACCATCATTCTGAATAAACTATGGTAGGGACAGAAAACCAAACACTGCATGTTCTCACTCATAGGTGGGAATTGAACAATGAGATCACTTGGACACAGGAAGGGGCACATCACACACCAGGGCCTGTCGTGGGGTGGGGGCGGGTGGTGATACACCATTAAGAGATATACCTAATGTAAATGACAAGTTAATGGGTGCACCACACCAACATGGCACATGTATACATATGTAACAAACCTGCACGTTGTGTACATGTACCCTAGAATTTAAAGTATCATTTTTTTTTAAATCTGTAAAAATAAGAAGTTAAGAGACTGATATAGAATAAATTAGAAAAAATAAGAAAACATTTTATTTCTTAAATATCTTTTCAAGTGAAATCTGTACATATTCCTTCAGTTCTTTATTTGAATGCCCCCTTTCCGTAAGGTCTTGTCTGGCTACTTTCTCTAAAACTGCAATATTTGGCTGGGCATGGTGGCTCACACCTGTAATCCTAATAATTTGTCAGGGGAAATCACTTGATCCCACAAGTTTGAGACCAGCCTGGGTAACATGGTGAGACTCTGTCTCTACAAAAAAAATACAAAAATTAGCTGGGTGTGGTGGTGCATGACTGTAGTCCCAGTTACTCGGAAGCTGAGTTGGGAGGATTACCTAGGCCTGGGACTCAAGGCTGCAGTGAGCCATGATCATGTCATTGCATTCCAGCCTGGATGACAGAGTGAGATCCTGTCTCAAAAAAAATCAAACAACAGTAACAAACCTGGCAGTACTCTCTAACCTGCCAACAGTGCCTGAACCAATTCTCTAACTTAGTTGTCTCCTTAACATTTGCTATTATCTAAACCCAGGCTCAGCAACTAGCCCATAGGTCCAATTAGGACCACCTCCAGTTTTTATATAATCCTAAAACGAAAAATGTATTTTTTAATATTTTAAATGATTTTTTAATCAAAAGCACAATATTTTATAACACAAGAAAATTTTATTAAATTTAAATCCTAATGACCATAAATCAAGTTTTTTGGAACAGAACTCATTCTGTGTATATGGCTACTTTCTTACTACAAGGGCAAAATTGGGTAGTTGTACTATCTGGTTCCTTAGAGTAAAAATTTTACTGATGCCTGTTTTAACATATTGTATTTTAATTTCTTTCATTTATTTACGTATGATATTTCATATATTGTATTTTTATTGTCTAATTCCCGTCACTGTTTATAAACTATTTGATGGTAGGACTCTATGGCTTTGTTTTGTTCTTTAGTCATTACTAATGTCCAGTAACAATATACGGCACATTGTAAGGCTTTCTAACCATTTGCTGGTTAAATGAATGTTTGCCACATTAATAACATACTATGTAGAACAGTTGAATGAAACAAGAACTATCAGAAAGAGAAGAGGTTGATCAGTGTGTGAGCTTTTTAAGAATGCCTTAATAAAGAATCTTGATGGATGAGTATGCCAACCCATAGGGGTGCCAAAAATCTCCAGGAAAATAACAGCAAGCTCAGGTTGCCAAGGTGGCAATTAGATGGTTCATTCAGGGAATAATGAGAAAGAAACCTAGAAAAATGGTTAAACTTTTAAGATGAGGAAGAAGTAGAAATACAATTGAAAACCATATAAATGAGGCCAGGTTATGTGTAACCTAAAATGCCAGGACGGAAGTTTGGTTTGAGACCAACTTTTGAATGTCTTCACTCAAATCTGTTTGTTTACAAACCTTGGAAAGAAATGGAGGCTGAAAAGGTTACAACTCAACTGAGAAGATGTCAATTTGCCCTGTAGTTACTTGTGATTTGAGCAATTCCAAACAAAAGCAGCAAATCGAAATATCCACGCCCTTTTATTTTCTACCCTTCACTTTAAGAATACCAATTACAAATGATTGAAAGAAAACATTTTCATGGTATTTCCCCAGACCTGATTGTATTACAAGTCTAGAGACAATCTCTAGGACTCCAGCCAGGACACATTTATAGGATATCGAGTTTGGATTTTATGCCTTGTTTTTGCCATTATGTGGAGGTTACTTTGACGTTTATTATACTGCTGTTTGATAAAAATTATAGTCAGATAAAGACAATCAACATTTTTTACTACTTCTTCAAATTGTGACTTGTCCTCAGCAGGAGTCAACGGTAATTTCTAGTACTTTAGAAATGTAGCTCAACTCCCAGGACAGTGAAGAGTATGTTTCATACTTTTAACCTATTTAAACATTTAGTATTTAATTTCATATGCACTTACTGGTACACATTGTTACCATATCAAACAATTTTAATAAAAGACAGACATTAAGTATATGAATTAACAAACTTAAATTCACAAAAATATTTTAAAATGTGGTAATTTTCTGGTTGATGATAAAATAGAATTATGTGATTATTAAATGGAGCTTGATAATACACTAACATTAAATACCAGCACACATTTTCATAACGCTAAATCATGCATTTTCAACATGAGTGACACCACCTTCCGGGGGGTGAAATTTATACTGGGGAGTGAACCAATTTTTTAGATATTACAACGGTTTATGGTCCTCCAAAGTGCTCATAGTATAAACACAAACATACAACGTATCTCTGGTATAAAAATTTCACAGAGGAAGTTTCTATTAAGAAAAAAAAAGTATTAAAAATCTCCTTGGCATTGAGGATCTTTAAAAAGTTTGAAAAACTATGATTTTAAAGAAATACGTGCTTGTCTTCATTTTGCCAGTCTTCTCAATATCTTGACAATGCAAACAACTTATAAATTACTTTTAAATATCCTCAAGGTGTCTGTGGGGTATATGTTTGTGTATGTGTGTGTGTGTGTGTGTGTGCACGCTTACATGTTCTACCCAGTAAGGTATAGACTTCTCAAAGATAGAGTCTGAGCCTCCTGTGTTTTCTGACCTTCTGAAATTATAATTGATATATAGCTTAGAATATCTAGGCAGTCTGATTGATGAATCATTAGGTTTAAGTGCTTTTCTATCCCTTATTCTTTTACACTATCTACCACTTTATATAGATTTGCTAATAATCTGTAAACCAGAAGAGTTTTTAATTAGAAAATTGTCCCAGCAGAAATTCTAATGTCAAGTAAGGAATTTGTTTTGTATGTCTATATTTTACTTGCTGAGTTTTATTGGATATGTCTCAATAAATGGGACTTCTAATTGCCTGAACTGACATTTGATTTTAACACAATTGATTCAAGTGTTAGATAAACCTCACCTCTGTGAAGAAATGGCTTAATAAGTGTTAACAGCATTTATCTGTACCTTTTTTCTATTGATGACATTTATGGTTTCAATTGGATCCTTTCAATTTTGAATGGCATCGTAAGGTGGTATAATGTAGCCGGACCTGGGTTTGAAACCCTGCATTAGTCATGACTACATTTCTGAACTGGAGAAAGTTATTTAAACATTTTAAAGCCTCATTTTATCTTATTTAAAATTAATATTATAATATAAGCCTCACAGTCTTGTTGTGAGAATTAAATGACATAACAGAAACAAAACTGTTAGCATAGATACTAACACATATTAAAAGCAAAATAAGTGATGATGGTAGTAGAAAGATAGAAGTAGTAGGATAGTACTGATAATCACAGTAGTAGTTTGATTTGAGATCATGTAATTTACACATCCAAGTTCCTATGTAAAATTATTATTTTAGAAACACAATGCAGTGACAGTAAAGAAAATGATGTCTGAACCCAGGAGGCGGAAGTTGCAGTGAGTGGAGATCACACCACTGCACTCTAGCCTGGGCGACAGACTGAAACTCCATCTCAAAAACAAAAATTGAGATTCTATAACATATTTAACTTGAGATGTGATTAGTGACTTTTGGAAAATCAGTAGTTGTGGGGAGCAAATGAAACCAGTATGAAGTAGTTCAACCAAGTAAAATAGGGAGAAATTTAACTGAAAGAGGCCAAATAGGAGTAAATTACAGATTTCATACATGAGACACAAAAGAGAAAAGGTGAAAGTTGAAAAAGCTGTCATTTTAAGGGGATATTCCTAATTCAAATTTCAAAAGTGAATGTTTCCACTTGGGATGGGAACCAGTTATGGCTGTGCTCACGGATTATAGTTGATCATCATCTAATCTGTGGTAGTTGAGAAATATTTATATCAGATCACCAGATGAATCATCAACATGTCTCTTGAACTGAAAGAGAAACATGCAGTAGATGGAGAGAGAAAAAAAAAAAATAATTGGGCTACTTGTTGAAATGCTCAAGGAAAATAGTGTAATCAGTTGTGGTGGCTAATGCCTGTAATCCCAGCACTTTGGGAGGCCAATGTAGAAGGATGGCTTGAGTCTAGGAGTTCAAGACCAGCCTGGGCAACGTAGCAAGACCTTGTCTCTGTTAAAAATGAAAAAAAAAAAAAATTAGCCAGGAAAGGTGGCATGCACCTGTAGTCCTAGCTACTTGAGAGGCTGAAATGAGATCACTTGAGCCTGAAAGTTCAAGGATGCAGTGAGCTATTACTGTGCCACTGCACTCCAGCCTGGGCAATACAGCAAGAGACCCTATCTCAAAAAGTAAATAAGTAAATGGAAAGAAAGTACAAGCGTGTCATGAGAACAAAAGTATTCTGGCGACAATGGTGATGAGGGATTTGAGAGTGTGTAATAAGAAAATTTTATTAAGCTGAATTAAGATTTGTGAAGAGTGTACATAATGCATGACACATGCCAAGTGCATGCGTCATGTGCCAAGTGCAAGAATGTATTAAATATAAACATAGTATAATGCGTAAATAACATGATCTCCAAATTTATTTATAGAGGTAACCTTTACTCCTTAATGGTGCAGGCACACAATACACATTCATTGAAAGTACAATCATGGCAATTATGTTGGAAATAAAACACCAATGATTGTTCATTATACGTTTATGGTAGAATTAAACAGGAACCAATTCCCTGAAACTGCCTAGCCAATCCAAAAGAAGTTGGCAACTCAAATCTCTTCCCTTTAACCAGACTGGGAAGTTAATATGTTGTGTGACCTTTCAGTTTACTTTTAATGCATATAATAAAATGTTATAGTCACACTATTACATGTCCTGAGAAAAAAGGAAATAAATTATGAACATTTCATTGAATATAGGGAGTCTTGAATGTCTACAGCTTCCTTTAAAATATCATTGACATAATTCCCCCACTGCTGATTGTACGCTTCTATAGAACTCATCTAAATGTGCTCAATGAATCCCTACAGAGTTTCTGCATCATTAACTGTTTACATGGTGACCTCAATAGAATGGATTTAGTCTGATGAGATGTATATCTCATAGGTTGCCTCAGGCAGCAGTTGTAATAGTCCATACGACTCTGCGATATATTGAAAAATGAAAAATATCACATTACCTTTCTTAATCTCATCTCATTAAGCACTGAAATTCCCCTTGTGTTAATCTCCAAATAGCCTCCATAATGCTGTATCTTAAGCTATATCCCTGAAGTCCTCAGTTTCCCCTGATTTGGAGTGAAAGAGGGTATGTATATATGTATATGTGTGTGTATATATATGTGTGTATCTGTACATATATATGTAAATAGTGCTTCATATATGTGTAAGCAGTGCTTCATATATATATACATAAAATGCAGCATATATATGCAGCACTATTTATTTATTTAGCACTATTTATATATATATATATACAGCACTATTTATTTCCTCCTACATTCCAAAGCTCTATAATCCTAAATTTGAAAGCAGGTGCCTTTAAGTGTTGAACTCATTTTTTAATGATCCTATTATTTGCTTTCCAAATTATAATGCCAAGGAAACCAATATATTCAAATGTCACTGAGCATCTTTCTAGAAATAATGATTTCTTAATCAGGTAAATGTTAGAAAAAGAGAAGAAATACATTACAACACAATAGTTGTCTGGTAGTAGAGTCTCTATTATAATAATGATTGGATAGATGGAATCATTCAGCAGATGATTCAGAGAAAGATATAATAATGCTATTTGAGTTTTGCATAACACAATGCCTTCCAAACTTATCTTTTGATAAACTGTAATAAACCTGATGCATGTAGAACAACATAAATTTTAACAAGAAGTATAAACATAAGAGAAGGCACTATGGCTGGGTTCTGGTCCCAAAATAGCTGGAAAACTCTGCTATATTGTGCAAATAACTTTATAATTTGTGGCCTCAGTTTTTACATTTCTAAAATTTGGGAAATGGGTGGCATAGTCTCCAAAAATTTAAATCAAAATTCTGTCATACTATGTGATATTGGATACCATTCCTGTCTATAAAATTATTAAACTAGTATATCATGTACTGTTAGGTGTGATTAACTAAAAAATTCTATGATTTTAGTGCTTTTCCCTATTTATTTATTCACTGACATTGTTTTCCAATACAGGCTTAAAATGTTTCCTTCAATTATTTTGATAATTATCTTCTAACTAATTGTGCATTTGCTAATCTTTCTCTCCCAGTCATATTCTATTCAATCATTAGATTCATGTTTCTAAGACATAAGTATTCAAAATCAGTCAGTAATCAGTAATGTTTAGAGAATAAAATCATTTCTGTCTAAATATACCTCATAGTGTATTTTATGTTATATTCCATTTGCACCTTTGTTACATCCTTTATTGGCTCTTTAGGCCCATATCAATTTCTCTCTATCCACATTCCTCCAAAACCTAAGCTTAGATATGCCTTTTAGTTGTTATTCACTTATAGAAAATCTCTCAAAAGCAGGCTTATCATTCCTTGCATTACCTTCAGTTCTTAGCACAATAGTGAACATACAGCTGGTGTGTAGTAGATAATCACTGCTGAAATAGATAATAGATACCTTTTAAAAAATACTTTACCATCCTTCCTCATTGCAGTAGGGACTGGGTTTTGAAACTTCTAAGAATGAGATGGATTTTGGTTATTCCATCTATATCTTCTTATCTGAGTCTCTTCACATCAAAGACTGAATTTTCAAAGGATTTTAGTATTTTTCAATTTAGAGTTAACTTCAGCTGAAAAGTTGGATGGAAATATTTCTGTGATGTAATGAAAAGGTGAGATGAAGTCAGAATATTTGATTTTACTAGTCTTAGTCTCCTCACCAGTCTAAAGGAAATACACATGTCATCTATACTAACCTCACTGGCTTTTCAAGGGACCCAGATGAGAAGCTGGATGTGAAAGCACTTAAATATTGCAGAATGTTGTGAGATGAGATGATTTTGTGTTTTATTAGCAGGAGTATTGTGGGTAATAGCAACAGTAGTAGTAATTTTAGTAGTGTTTGCAGTGTCATTATTTAGGATTCTTTTGGTCCATAGGGGTAGGAAGTATTCTCAGGACCACCACATCTGATACATAACTTGCATTTGTATATCATTTATGTGTATGCATGCATGTGTTTGTGTTTATGCATATATACAGTATGTATGTGTACATCTGTATATGTATATTTGTATTTGAAATCAAAGGTACATACATGTTCTCCTTTCCAAGCTATCACACAACGGTTCCTTATGACTCGATTCTCTAGATTATATATACGTACATGTATATACACACATATTACATATAATACACACACATATATATTTTTTCACAACATACAAATTAAGTGCTTAAGGCTGGAAAGAAGCATGAATTGTCTTGATGTCTTCAGCTGTATCATAGTCCACTCAGGATGCTATACCAAAATATCACAGACAATGTATCTCATAAACAAGATAAATTTATTTCTCACAGTCCTTGAGGCTGGGAAATTCTAAGCCATGAGTGGACAGATTGGGTGACTAGTGACCCATTCCTTATAAGTGGTGCTTTCTGGCTGCATATTCACATGTGGAAGAGGAAAGGGAAGGGTCCCTCTGGGGTCTTTTTTACAAGGGCACTAATCCCATTCATGAGGGCTCTGCCTTCATAACTTCTCAAAAAACCCACTTTCCTAACACCACCACTTTAGAGGTTAGGATTTCAACATTAATTTGGAGGCATACAAACATTCAGATCATAGCAGGTTGCAAGGAACTGAATGCATTCAAAAAGACTCAAGTACAAAGTTGCTTAATTAAAGATTTCAGGAGGTAATCCTGTGAACAATCAGGTATCACAAGGCATACAGAAATTGAGAGTAGGAACAAAGCTTATTTCGTTAGTCTCTTATTGAAGCGTATTTTGTATTTCTGGTCATTTTCTCACGTGCTTTCTCATAGTCTCTGGGCTTTCTGGGACTTGCTCATGCATTTGGTTTGCTGTGGAGCTTAGTCACACACAAACTTAATGTGACTTTTTATTTTTAGAGCTTACCATTAGTTGATTGATTGATTCTTAAGGTTTCAAAACTCCAATTTCCTTGGAAGGAAAACATAATGGACCCTTTTAAAATTGGGGTTCACCAATGGTTTCATAAGTTATGGGCTGTAGATAATAGTTGGGAGAGGTGGCAGAAATGTATTGCACACAGAGTTAGTCCTTTATGGAAAGTAGATTCTTCCACAACAGACTATTTGTGATGAATCAAAGCTTTAGATGTCTTTTCCATAATAAAAATCAATTTTTTATATCATTCAAATGAAACTAACAATTCTGTGTCTTTGTTAAAAATAACTCCATATTTACTGATACATGTAAAGTATCTGCAGTCAATATATAGGAAATCTATCCATTTTGGGGGATATCAGACAATGCGTCTTTTACTCAGTATAAATGCCCAGATACTTTCTCATCTCCTCCTGGTAGTGATCAAGAAAGTTTTTTGCTCTGACCTCTAAGGTACTGCTTCACAAAGTAAGTCTTGTCCATATCTTTAATTAACTTATACAAGAATAGATCATATGTTCATGTTTTTAATTCCTTTTTCATATAAAACAAGACTGAATAGAATGGCATGAAAGAACCTGTAAATTGTTGGGGGACAATTAAATGGCATTCAAGTGTTTTACTGTGGTAATTTTCTTGCCTTTTATCATATTGAATTTATATTTTTAAAGGTAGATAAATTTCCTCTTACTCATTTGCCTTTTATTTTTCCTTGAACAGGGTCAATACTTAAACTTTTTTGTTATCTTGGATATTTTGAGACTGTAATAAACTCATAGACCCCCTTCCCAGAGAAATGTTTCAAAATTAAAAATTTCTATCCCATTTTATGTGCCTCACTGAATTTCCATAGAACCCCTAGAGGTTCAGAATTCACTTACCAAATGTACAAACATAATGGAAATGATTACAGAAATGCTGCCCAATCATGGTTTAGAAAACATGCTTAAATAGGACATTATAATTATTGATGTGTCCTTCTTCCTGAGTTTTCCAAGTTCACCAATACATGAGTTGAAACAAATCTCCAAAAATAGTTTAAGTGCCCTAGATTTTCATTATGCTAGTGGACTATCCAAGATAATCAGAAATCTAACAGATGTCAGAGAAGCTCAGTGGTGTTGAATTTTTTTAAGTATAGAAAACCCTTTTTTTCAAATGAACTCCTACAAGGAAACCCAATATGTAAAACAGATCAAAAGTTTAGTTGGTTAGTTGAAGTGCAATTTGGTGAGGCCATGTATGGGTACTACCGATAAACCCTTTCCTCGCCTGTCTATTCCAGCTGCTAATAGAGCTCTTTAGATTCCTCAGGGATCAGAAACACATAAATGAGCCAACGATATAATGAAGAAAGAGAAAGGGTATTTTAGATAGAATCAGTGGCACTCACAAAAGTAACAAGGAAAAAGATAGTAGTTAAATATTGCCTTAAAATTATATTGGAAGTAAATAGAGAATTGATAATAGATTTTTAAAAGCAGCCTCTAGCTGGGCATGGTGGCTCATGCCTCTAATCCCAGCACTTTGGGAGGCTGAGGTGGGCGAATCATGAGGTCAAGAGTTCGAGACCATCCTGGCCAACATGGTGAAACCCCATCTCTACTAAAAAGTACAAAAATTAGCTGGGCGTGGTAGCATGTGCCTGCAGTCCCAGCTACTCAAGAGGCTGAGGCAGGAGAATTGCTTGAACTTGGGAGGTGGAGGTTGCAGTGAGCCGAGATTGTGCCACTGCACTACAGCCTGGCAAAAGAGCAAGACTCTGTCTAAAAAACAAAATAAAATGAATAACAATAATTAATAATAATAATAAAAAGCAGTCTCCTTCTTCAGGGACTTGTATTCTATAGGAAATAATTTAAATATTATTTTACAAGAATGAAGAATGAATAATTTAATTAGGTTTAAATTTTAGAAAGATCATTCTGGAAACTGTATAGAAGATAAAGGAAGAGATTGGAGACAAAAATATGGAAGATAATTTAAGTAATTCAGAAGAGATATTATTAGAGCCAGAATTAAGAAAATAACGTTGAGAGTGAAGAAAGGTAACAGGTTCCAAAAATGTTATGAAAGTAGAAGAAGTGACACAGCTTGGACAATTTGTATATGGTGATCATGATTTCCATCAAGTTGTTCATGTGTAGCACTAAAAATAAAGGAAGAATTACACAATAGAAGGGCTAGATAATTACAAGTTCACCCTTCCCTATGTTCTAATTCCTTTATGTGCATAAAATATCACTTTCCAGTTACATAGTGATTTCCCCTGTTACATTATATGTTTTATGAAGAACTCTCTAAAGTGAAAGTGGAAATAGTTTATTCAAATTGGATTAACTATCAGAAGCAAGTGTATTGGTAAGTTGAGAAGAGTGGCTATACCATAGCTAGGCTCTAAGAAAAAACATATTATGTATGTTTAACGATGTCTACCATGTCTGTGGAAGAGAGAAATACTTTTTTATATCTTCTACATGGTTATTATCTACATATCTACATATCTCTATGTATCACCTTGCCTGCATAGATTTGTTAGAAATAATATTTATTTTTCAATAGTAAGGCCAAGAAAGATTCCAAATTTGGTGAATTAAAATAAGCTTGTGCATGCCTTAATTAATTGCTTTATTTATTTATTCATTCATTCATTTAGATACGATTTCTATGTATTTCTCTTAAGGTACAAGATTGAAAGTAATGGCAAAATTGCAATTACTTTTATACTAACCTAGTAGTAAAGAAAAGGAGATAGTCTTTGTCCTTAAGATGCTTAAGGCTGAGAAGTAGACACTAGTGTAAGCATAACATGACATAATTAGGCCATAATATGTGGTGTGCATACTTGTGGTGACAAGTATTACTACAGGCAGTCAGTATCACTACAGTGGATATCAGATTAATACCATGTAAGTGTCTGGATCTTGTTTACATCAAGTGTTGGCAAATGGTGAAATTTGGGTGAGCGAAAATAGGTGGCAGATTATGGCAGGCTATGGCTAGGTTATTAATCTGTCTCTCTAGCTCCTCTGCACCAATGTTCTCTCCTTCTTTGCCAATTCTCTATGCTCCCCGGACTCAGGGTTCGTGTCTTGCTTCTGGCCATCCACGGTGCCCTGTTCCTGCTTTCAGGGAGGGTTCTCAGCTCTGGGTCTTGCCCTTACTCCTCATTCTTTGGTATATCTTATTGAGAGGGGCACGTCTGAATTTCTAGGGTTTTATGAAGCAATTTTCCTTCTTCATTAAGGGGTAAACTTGTAATCATCAAAGGCAAGGTAAAGTTATTCTAGTGAAAATAAAATACCTCCCTCTCTACCAGAAATTCCAGCCTGTTTTAGAGAGGGCTATTTGAGGATACCTGGGGGAATGCAGATATAACAGTTTGGTTTAAATCTCATAACCCTTCTGGAACATATCTAGGTTCTAGTTAAAAGTGTCTAGAAGAAAGTGCAATGCTTTGCAGCAAACACATATACAGCCACAGGGCACTGAAAAAACCCGTCTTTGAGGAAGATCTCTAGGCACAGGTTCTCTTTGGGTGTCTGGACCACACCACATAGACAGTGTATTGAGTGCACACAGGCACGAAAACGAGTTATCTTCAGGAAACAATGAGGAACTTACTCAATGGCCAATGTAAACCCAGTATCCTTAGAGAAGAGGTTGTCAACAGTTCTTTAGAATTTATTGTGGTGCTGATCATATTTGGATATGTCTGGCTTACTCTTTGGATATCTCTGTTCTAGGAAACTGTTCATCTACATCTGAGTTGGGATGGAAGCAACAACAAAAAAGAAACAATAGCAAACACCGTTTATTTCTATTGTCCCATAGGCTAATCAAATAGACACACAATAAATATGTACTGACCCAAGCAACAAATATATATATAAGATATTTAATTCATAAAGACTCAATGTATTTTCATTAATGCTGAGGTTTTTTTTTTTTTTTTTTTGAGAGATAAAGTCTCTGTTGCCCAGGCTGGAGTGCAGTGGTGGAATCATGGTGCACTGCAGCCATGATCTCTTGGAGTCAAGTGATCCTCTTACTTCAGCCTCCTGAGTAGCTGGGACCACAGGTGTGCACCACTACATCAGGCTAATTTTTATTTTATTTTATTTTATTTTTGTAAAGATGGGGGGGTCTCACTATGTTGCTCAGGCTGGTATTGAACTCCTGACTTCAAGCAATGCTCCAGTCTTGCCCTACCCAAATCCTAAGATTACAGGGATGAGCCATTGTACCTGGCCCCCTGCTATATTTTTTTTTTTAATAAAAGATAGGTTACTTTCATATTCTATCTTTCTGCTTCTCCATTTATCACTTTCTTTCTTGAGTGGACATATGGCCTCCTGCAAAGGATATGTGCTATAAGCTGATGCTGCTTTCTCTTCTGTGCAATATAAAATATATACATTATAGAATGTTCTGTCCTTTGATCCATTGCTTCATAGTAGATACAAATAAAGTATCATCATCATCATCATCATCATCAGGAATTATAGCATATACTTTGAGCCCATATTAGTGTGTATGTCATTAACTGCCAACATTCTGTTAGTATCCTAATTGGGAATCACTTAATTAAACTAACAAGGTCAATAGTAATTCTTTTTTCTTATGCTTGAGAGCACATTCACAACCATGACATTTTTTTTTCTCCTTCAGATTAAATGACTCTGTTTTCAAACATTCGTTAATTCCAACCCTAACACTTTTTCCCCAAACTGACCTGCAGTGTAGATTGGACACACACACACACACACACACGCACACACACACACACAAACATGCACATACACAGAGAAGGTTGCTTGGGAAAGGGCTCCTCCTCTCTGACTTTCAGTGTACTGCTAGAGATTTGAGCAGGTTCAATGATAAATCATGCAGTGTTTTGGTTTATTCTTCATTGCAATTTCCCAAAAATATTTTTGACAACCATTTAATTTGCAGTGGAATATTTATGTACTAACCCCACACTTTAAGCAATTTATTTTTGAAAATGGAGTAGGAACAATAGACACAATAGTATGATTTCAATAAATAACAAAAATTTACAGCAATTGTTGCCATATTAGGATACAGCTTACTGTCTTCAGAAACAGGTAAGATTTTAAGAGGAAAGATGCTTTTCAAAATGACAAGCAAGATATAAAATTGAGACAAACAGCTCAGGAGAGTGAGTACCCAGCTGTGCATAGTATTATTTGTGGGCTTGTTTCATTTGCTTTTCTGGAGGATTCCATTCCTTCCTGACTCTGGGATAGAATATCCTTTTTAAAGGCTGATACGTAAGAAAACGAGTACTCTGCCTAATAATTTTGCCTGCTCTTTCTATTCACAAAGCATTAGAATTAGGCTTAGTTTCCCCATGTAAATTGGGAAAGAATAAAAGTTTGCCTTTTTGACTTAACAGTAAAGCTTCTGATTTCACATTCTTTGTTGCTGTAAGAAGAATCCCACTCTGTCCTTTATAAGCACTAATGGGATTGAGGGCAAACTGGATATTTATTTTTCAGTGACATGTTTCTTGGCAGAGGCTATAACTTCTGATTACTACAGTCAGACTTTCCAACAATTCACTCATCCTATTGTATTTAAATATTCTTGTAAGCCAAAGGCACTGCATTGCTACAACTACAGTGGGAATAAATCCATCAACAGATACTTCCTAAGCATTTACCATGTATTAGACACCATGTTAGGCATGAAGAAGGTTTCAAACAACTGTAAAGCATCAATAAGACTTCAATAGACTAACAACTATATCAAGGGATAAATAATAGTGATTTAAAATATGAACAAAATGTTACTTCAGAACAAGACAATGCTCCAAGAAATGTCTCATTTTCGATGAATAAAATAGGATTACAAAGTGAGTACTTTATGCACGAACTGGTCCAGAAACAAATGTCTCATCTCAGATGAACAAAGTAGGATTACAAAGTGAGAGTTACCCACTAACTGGTTCAGAAGCTGGGGGACAGAAAACAATGTTATTAGAAATGAAAAAAAAAAAAAATTGGTGCTTGCTTTAGCAGCACATATACTAAAATTGTAAAGAAAGAAGGAATTTGGGCTGGATCTGCATATTATAAGAAGAGGTAGGTTTTGAAATAGAGAAGAGAAGGGAGTGTGAACTTTCACAAAGTGAAAATGATGATATGTATATGGTCTGAATCTTCCTTTACTCCAAAATTTATATGTTGAATTCTGACCCCCAAATTGATGGTATTGAGAGATAGGATTTTGTGGGAGGCAATTAGGTCATTAGGGTGGAGCCCTAATGAATGATATTAGTGCCCTTGTAAGAAATCCCAAAGAGATTTCTTATTTAGTCCACCATGGGAGGACACAGAGAGAAAAGAAGGCCATCTGTGTACCAGGAAGCATGCCCTCACTAGACATGAATCTCCTGGCACCTTGATCTTGGACTTCCCAGCCTCCAGTACTGTGAGAAATAAATCTCTATTGTTTAAAAGCCATCCAGTATATGGTATTTTTCTTTTAGCAGCCTGAATGGACTAAGACAATAGGGATGTTAAAATTTTAAAAGTCCTTCTGGAAGACACTAAACATAGCATTTTGTAGGAGCGAAATGTTTGTACTAACACTGATGAAAATTAAGTAGAGTAAGTTTAAAAGTCTAGTGTAAAGGAATTTAAAGGCAGAGTGTTTTTCTGTATTCTATTTTATATAGTTCGAAATTTATTTGTTTTGTGTTGCCCCTCTTGCAGGGATGACATGTAATTTTAAATTTAATTTTAAAGGGACTAAAATGTGTTCATATATTTACTTACTTATATATTTTTGAATTTACTTTTAAAATTTCAGCAGTGTTTTGGTTATAGAGAATCTAGCACTGAAAAGAACAGAAGAAAAAAGCATAGACTCACAGAATGAATATTCTGGTTGGAGTAAACACATAATCAATAAAATACATAAGTAAAACACTTTACGTTTTAGATATAGCTAAGTATATAAAAAAATAAAGTCAAAAGAAAAAATATGAAGTGTTTGGGATGGTGCATTGAAGTGTTTGAGGGTCCAGCAAATGCCTCTCTGAGAAGGTGACTTCTGAGTAAAGACCAATAGGTGTGAGAGTCTTCCATGTGGATATTTGGGGGCAGGAAGAACATGGCAATCAGGGGAAGGAGTATGTACAAGGCCCAAGAGAAGAAACAGTCCAGAGGGATTGGAACAGCATAAGCAAAACAAAAGTGGTAAATATGAAGTCAGAGAGAATAAGGATCAACTTATGGAGGAGATTGCAGCCCCCCCCGAGGACACTGGCTTTTACTCAGAACTGTGAAACTACTACAGGACCATGAGTGGAAGTTTAATGTGATCTGACTTACAATGCATTATGCAGTGGATATTAATATTACTATTGAATATATTTATAGACAAATGAGGTTTCAAAATTGCTACTGTTGACTTAGAAAGTTAAAAGCACAGAAGTTGAAAAAAAAGTATTCAACTATGTGTGTACTTGAGTTAGTCCATTCTTGCATTGCTATAATGAAACACCTGAGATTGGGAATTTTATTGGCTCATAGTTCTATAGGCTTTTCGAGGAGGCATGATGCTTACATCTACTTGGCTTCTGGGGAGGCCTCAGGCAGCTTGCAATCATGGCAAAAGATGAAGGGGGAGAAGGCATATCACATGGCTAGAACAGGAGCAAGGAAAAGAGAGAGTAGGGTAGGGAGGAGCCACACACTTTCAAATGACCAGATCTTGCAAGAACTCACTATTATAAAGACAGCACCAAGCCATGAGGAATCCACCTCCATAATCCAAACACCTCCTACCAGGCCCTACCTCCATCATCAGGGATTACAACTCAAAACAAGATTTTGGTGGGGGCAAATATCCAAACTATATGATTCCACCCTGGCCCCTCCCAAATCTCATGTCCTTCTCACATTACAAAATACAATATGCCCTTCCAAGAGTCCCTCAAAGTCTTTCATTTCTGCATTAATTCAAAAGTCTCATCTGAGACAAGGTAAATCCCTTCCATTGATGAGTCTGCAAAATTAAAAACCAGTTATTTAGTTCCAAGATGCAATGGAGGTATAGGAATTGGGTAAACATTGCCTCCCAAAAAGAAGAAACTGACCAAAGGAAAGGCGCTACAGGCCCCATGCAAGTTTGAAACCTAGTAGGGAGGTAATTAAATCTTAAAGCTCCAAAATTATCTGATTCCATGTCCCACATCCAGGGCACACTGGTACAAGTGGTGGTCTTCCAAGACTTTGGGCAGCTCTGCCTCTGTGGCTTTGCAGAGTGCAGCTCCTATGGCTACTCTCACAGGTTGCTGAGTGATTCCTTTACCACAGTTTCACTGGGCAGTGTGCTGCTGGAACTCCATGTGGGGAACCTAAACCCACATTTCACCTTGGCACTGATCTAGTGTATGTCCTCTGTGAGGGCTCTGACCTGGCATCAGGCTTTTGCTTAGAAACCCAGGCTTTCTCATACATCCTCTGAAATCTAGGTAGAGAATTCCAAGCCTCTTTTGCTCCTGTGTTCTGTGTACTCACAGGCTTAACACCATGTGGATGTCACCAAGGCTTCAGCTTACACTCTGTGAAGCTGCAGCCTGAGCTATATCAGGGTTCCTTTGAGCCAAGGCTGGAGCAAGAGTGGACAGGAATCAAGGAGCAGTGTCCTGAAGCTGTGCAGAGCACTGGAGGCGGAGGCACTGTACCTGGCCCACAAAACCATTCTTCCCTCCTAGACCTCTGGGCCTGTGATGGAAGAGGTTTCCTGGGAGATCTCTGAAATGCCTTCAAGGCCTTTTTCCCAATGTCTTAGCTGTCAGCACTTGGCACCCTTTTAGTTAGGCAAATTTTTCTAGCAAACCTCCTTGAACTCTTCCCTGCAAAAAGCGTTTTCTTTCTCTGGCATATGGCCAGACTGCAAATTTTCCAAACTTTTAAGCTCTGCTTCCTTTTAAAACACAAGTTCCAACATTAGGTCCTTTATTTCCTCCTGCATCTGAATGTAGGCTGTTAGAAGCAGCCTGGTCACATCTTGAATGCTTTGCTGCTTAGAAATTTATTCCAGTAGATACCCTAAATCATCATTTTGAAGTTCAAACTTCCACAGATTTCGAGGGCATAAAGAGAATGTAGCCAAGTTTTTTGCTAAGGCATAACACGTGTGACCTCTGCTCCATTTCCCAATAAGTTCCTCATTTCTATCTGAAACCTCCTTGGCCTGCAATTCCTTGTCCACATTACTATCAGCCTTTTGCTTACAACCATTTAACTGGTCTCTAATGAGTTCCAAATTTTCCCTCATCTTCCTGTCTTCTTCTGAGTCCTTCAAACTTTTCTAACCTCTCTGCCTGTTATCTAGTTCCAAAGTTGCTTCCACATTTTCAGGCATCTTTATAGCAATACCCTACTCCTTGGTACTGATTTTCTGGGTTAGGCAGTTCTTGCATTGCTCTAAAGAAATACTTGAGACTGAGCAATTTATAAGAAAATATTTGTAATTGGTTCAGAGTTCTACAGGCTGTACGGGTGACATAGTGCCAACATCTGCTTCTGGGGAGGCCTCAAGAAGCATTTAATCAGGACAGGTGAAGCGAGAGCAGTCATTTCACACGACAGGAGTAGAAGCAAGAGAGAGAGAGTGTGTGTGTGGGGTAAGGTGCCACACACTTTTAAATGACCAGATCTCATATGAAGTCAGAGCGAGAGTCCACTTATCACCAAGGGGATGGCCCAAGCCATTCATGAGGGATCCGCCCCCATGATCCAAACACCTCCCAACAAGACTCACCTCCAACACTGGGATCACATTTCAACATGAGATTTGGGCAGACACAAACATCCAAACTATGTTAATACTTCTAAAGACTAACAACCAATACATTTAATATCTCCTAAAATTAAGTGTTGAAATTCCTTTGTCATGATTGTTTTTAAATTAAATTGGTATAATTTGTTGAAAGAGTATAAAATCTTCAGACCTATGGGAGTTATGTTAATAAAATAATATATCTTTATGAAAGTACTTTCTGTTCTTTAGTAACTTAGTTTGGTTCAGCATTTCTGTGTGAATTAGTGAACAAACTTAAGATTGCAAGTGAGCTGATATGGATTTTAAAGCCAGATGAACAACTAACTAGTTCTACACTTGTAGGTAAACAGTTAATTTCTATAGACCTCAGCCAACAATTCCTACCCTGTCCATCTTATGTTATTCCTACTTTGGACCCTTTAAAATGCAAGCAGGGTACTCCCTCAAGTGCAGTGCTTCCAGTACTGAGCCAGATAACTCTATACTCCTTTCCCTATTTTCTGTTTTTCACTCTAACCTCCTGTGATTATTTAACTGCTGCTCTGTTTCATAGTCACCTCCAGTGCCCGTACCTTACTTGCTTTGTAAAGTACATACTTTACACCTTTCTCCCTGGACTCCATTCGATATTCTTCCTCCCATGATTCAGGAGTTCTCTTTGGTATACTCCCACTTGGTTTGCCTGTCAAAACACGGATGGATCTGTATAATTTTGTACATGGCTAATATTCTATACTAACAAATCCACACCTATGGTAACTTTCCCAAATACACTGTATTAAGTTTTGCTTCTTCAGGTCCTCAACTGGTAATGTTAGTCTTGACAAACATGATGGATTCATAATAGACGACCTTTGGTAGTCATTGAAAATCTACCTAAGTTCCTTGCTGGACATTCAATAGGTACTGTGAAACCTATTCTGGGTATTTTGTCTTTGCCTTGGACATTTGGAAACAGAGCAATACAATTATAATCCTCACCATCAGCATAATCTCTGACATCACTATCATTATTATAGTTAATGCATACTGAATACTTGCTGTGTATTAGGGTTAGAGCCAAGAATAGTAATGGGTCTTCTCATTTAATCTTCACAACTATTCTAAGAAGCAATGATTATTATTAGCCCTATTATTTTAGATGATGGAACTAAGGCAAAGAAAGGATAGTTTATTTACTGAAAGTGAATTAATTATAACTAATGAAGCTGGGATTTGAATCCATAACATCTGATTCTGAATATATTCCTTGAAGATATCTCAGCTATTTATTTTTGTCAACATAGTGAAATTAGGGTTAAGATTTTTCTACAATAACAAAACTATAAAGATTTTGTTTAGTATAAAAATGAATGAAAGTGGTAATATTTTTGAAATATTTGAGAATATGAGAAAAGGGGAATGACAACTTATGTGTATATAAATGTAGAATACACATATACCAAATTATGGTACTAATAAAGCAAATCCATACAACATACTTCAGTACTTTTTAAAGCTCACATTAAAAAATGGTGGACAATGTTATTGATTTGTGTCCTTGTAGATTTTGAAACAAATCATGCTCTATAACACAGGCCACATAGTATTTACAGATGAGTGAAGGCACTGACCAACTGTCCAAACACACAGAAAGCAGAGGAAATGATGTGAGTTTATTTGGAGATGCCTATTATCAAGCTCACATTACAGGCCATCGTAAAGCTGCAGAATACATTACAAACAGATTTGTTATAATTTAATAGTGTTTTTTCCCTCTTGGAACAAGAGAACATAAATGTGAGCAATAACATTTTAGGATATATAATACTTCAGTATGTGCTTTCTTTGGCATTTTGATGAATAAAAGAAAAGATGAGAACAAAATTTTTCATCCAGGCAAATGGATCTGGATTATTAGAATATAAAAGCTAATCATACAAATCCATTAAACACAGTAAAGGGAAGACATAATAGCAGGAATACTAATGCTATGAAAAGTCCTCACAGGACACTGAAAAGGGGGCTGAACACAATCAGGAGGCTCAATGGTTCTTTCACTGACTGGCTGTAATTCACATAATTTCCCTGGATCTCAGTTTCTTCATTTGTAAAATGAATAATTTAGACTGAAATAGTCTCTAGGATCCTTTCTAGTCCTAGCATTCTGTTATTTAGATTTGAATTAAAACAGAGGTTCACTTAGGTGCCAAAATTTACCAATGAAAACAACTTTAAGTAATATCTAATACATTGTTTCTTGGGGACTGTAGAATTATTTTCATTTACAAAAGAATTTGTGGTGTTACAATGAAAGAATACCCTTTGGAGTCATAGACTTAGGTTTTTATCCCAATACTTTCACACACAAGCTGTGAATAGGCTACGTAAATCTGTTACATGTGAGGCTCAATATATTATTAGATGGTTGAAGTAACCTGGCCTATTTTATACAGATGAGATAAGCATTAAATAAAGCCTTTTGAAAGGACTTTACAACTTATAAAATGACACAACTATAAAAGACACTCACAGGCCTTTACAGGGACTCTCAGACCTTTAACACAAAAATTCTGTGAGGGCAGGGATGATGTCTATTAAGTTCATCATTTGATTCTCAGCATATAGCACAGTGTCTGGCTCAGAATAAGTGCTCAGTAACTATATTTATGATTGAATAATCAAAAGGGTAGTTGACTTACTTTTGGATCACAGGGCCTTCCTATAATGTTTCAAATTGCTTTTATCAGGTTGCATATCCATTGTATTTAGTGCTAATCTTGATCATGTATTATAGACGGATCCCAATCTTTGATATCCTAGTTAATAAAAACAGGAATCTGTAGGAATCCTTTCATGGCACATCTTCAATTAAGTCACTTAATATAAAACATATGAACAGATTTAGTGGATAAAATGTAGGCTTTGTGTCTCACAGTTCTGGTTAAATTCTTACATTTTAACCTCTCTTAAATACTCAGAGACAGAAATTTCCTTGGATGATTATAAGTTAGATTGTGTTTATAAATTAGCTACTACAGTGCCCAGTTCATAATAGGCATTCAATGAATATGTATTCCTTTTTCCTCCATGCTATAATTTCCTGTACTCAATGAGGAAGAGACAGAGTTAAACAAATGAGAAAATAAAAAGTTTCATTGCTATATTTAAATAATAAATATCTCCTTTATTAGTGGGTTATAAGAAATTGTAATATAAATTGTAATATGAAACAATTTCAATGTTATAAGAAATTGTATAAGAAATTGTAATATGTTGACCACTAGAAAGATGACGGAGCAAGAGCAAAGAAAAATCCCTTTGGTTCCAGAAAATCTGCTGAAAAAGAGGAAGGCTTATCAAGCCCTCAAAGTCACCCAGGCAAAGCAGGCACTTTTGGCAAAGAAGGAGCAGAGGAAAGGAAAAGGGCTCAGGTTTAAGCGACTGGAATCATTCCTACATGATTCCTGGCGGCAGAAACGTGACAAGGTGCATCTCAGATGACTAGAAGTGAAACCTAATGCCTCGAAATTGCCAGATAAACATTCCTTGGCCTTTGTTGTACACATTGAAAGGATTGATGGTGTGAGTTTACTGGTGCAGAGAACCATTGCCAGACTTCACCTAAAGAAAATTTCTAGTGGTGTCTTTGTAAAAGTCACCCCCCAGAACCTAAAAATGCTGCGTATAGTGGAACCTTATGTGACTTGGGGATTTCCAAATCTGAAGTCTGTCCGAGAACTCATTTTGAAACGTGGACAAGCCAAGGTCAAAAATAAGACCATCCCTCTGACAGACAACACAGCGATTGAGGAGCACCTAGGGAAGTTTGGTGTCATTTGCTTGGAAGACCTCATTTATGAAACTGCCTTCCCAGGGAAGCATTTCCAGGAGATCTCATGGTTCTTGCGCCCTTTCCACCTCTCAGTGGCCCATCATGTTACCAAAAATAGAGTGGGCTTCCTCAAGGAGATAGGCACACCTGGCTATGGGGGTGAAGGCATCAATCAGCTCATCCGTCAGCTGAACTAGACCCAGGTGTCAAACTGTGGTAAATTTTTATCAATGAAGTGGAAGCATGTGTTTACTTTTTGGAAATTTGTATCAAATATCTTCAGAGAAGATTATTTCCTGCTTTATCTTCAAAAACTGGAAAGGTTGGGTCAAAGAAAAGATAGTAGCTGGCCTGGCATGATGGCTCACGCCTATAATCCCAACGCTTTGGGAGGCTGAGGCGGGCGCATCACCTGAGGTTGGGGGTTCGAGAACAGCCTGACCAACATGGAGACATGCCATCTCCACTAAAAATACAAAAATTAGCTGGACATGGTGGCATATGCCTGTAATCCCAGCTACTCGGGAGGCTGAGGCAGGAGAACTGCCAGGCGGAGGTTGCAGTGAGCCGAGATCACGCCATTGCACTCCAGCCTGGGCAACAAGCGACACTCCCTCTCAAAGAAAAGACAGTAGCTTATGTTCATGGCAAGCGCTTCTCATCACAGTCCAGTTCCAAGAAAAATTCCAGTGTTTTCTACATTGGGTGCTGCATCGTCTGAAATCAGTACATTCTGTGGAGGAAGTAGTCCTGCTTTGTTGCATCTATCTTAGGGTTTAGTGTTGGTAAATGAATCACTCTAGCATTTGTACAAGGCTCCCTAAGACTCCTGCAGCAGTTGACCAAGCCCAAGGACATAATTGAATCTGGAGAGTCCTAGGGCCTTGTTTTGAAAAAGACTTGAAATACACATAGGAAAAAAGGCATACAAATAAATGTCCACTTGTCTCTGCAAAAAAAAAAAAAAAAAAAAAAAAAAAAGAAATTGTAATATGTTAACTAAAATAAACATTTTGGTATACAAAGTGTAAGAAAAGTAATATATACATAACATCTAGAATATATGCCCTAAGAGGTTGTATCATCTTGATTTTGAGATGTAGTTGTATGCAAAGGTAGATGAGATTTGTTTTTATTTTGTTTTTTTTTTCTCCTGGCTTTAATGGACTTTAGATTGATTTAAACATTAGAATAAGAGTGATTTTTTATGATATGGATAAAAACACAGGAATCCAAAATACCTGGTTTATGCTGTCCAGAATCTTTACCAGTGGGGCAGCAAACTTTTTCTGTAAAGTGACAGTAAGTATTTTCAGCTTTGCAGGCCATGTTATTATCTCTGTTTCAACTACCAAAACTTTTGGTTGTAGAACGAACACAGCCATAGACAAAAAGTATAATAATGGTCATGGCTGTGTTCCAATTAACCTTAATAGCATTCATATTGTTGCCATATTTGGCCCAGGGGTCATAGTTTGCCACTCATTAATTACTTCAATTGTATACAAGGATTTTCCATAATTAATAATGAATGTCCTGTTACATGCCTAACCCTATACCATATACCTTGTTTGATGGAACTGAATAGAATATACATATCAGTCATATAGCTCCATCAATAGAATTATAAGCTAGTGACTCAAATTTCCCAGGATGTACTATTGCCCTTTTCTAGAAATTCCTGTTTTGTTTCTTCATGTTTCCTCTTCCATCCAGTTAGATTCACCATACCATCCTCTATTTTATTAATTCATTTAATTAATATTTATTAAGTGTTTTCCCAGACTACTTATTTTAAACAAATTTTCAATGACTGGCAAAAATGTCCCGATTCTTGTATGGAGATAAATTTAAAAAATTAAAGTGAAAGTATTAATCCATATAGTGAAAAGAACAGGTACCAATGAACAGCTGAAATAGATTGTTATGGTAGACAAATTTTTTCTTAAATTCACTTCCACAGGGAGAAGTTTTTTTGATCTAAGGTTGGTACCAGGCTTAAAATTTTGTTATTTAGAGTAGCATTAAATTTAATAATTCAAACTTCATTTTTTTTTTGTAGTGGAATTATGACAGTAACATGCACATACATATATTCTTTATATGTATATTTGTAGGTTAATTTCAATAAAACTAACAGTTTCTGTGAGTTTTCAATCATTCACATTCCAGTGTGAATTAAATTTTCTCTTGCCTTTTCAACTGGGAGTAAACTAGAGTATAGAGTTCTCATAGATATACAACAGTGGTTCATAAACTGTAACCAGCATCATGAAACATCACCTAGAAATGTATTAGGTCTATTGAATCAGAAACTCTGTAGTAGGGCAATCCAGAAATCTGAGTTTTATAAAGTCCTGCAGGTGATTCTAATGTTAAAGTTTGAGAACCACTCTCCAATAAGCTAATTGGGCAGGCTCTTTTTCTTTTCTCAACTCACTGTCTTTAGTAAACCAATTCCAAAAATTTTCTGACTAGGCCATTGTTTTCCATCCATTGATCCTTCTACTAACTGAAAGTTAATATATGTGAAACACATAGAAGAATGCCTGGACTATGTGTATCCAACTCTGTTATAATTTTTGTCTTATTTTTCACTTGTTCTTACATAACTCCTTATCTAGCTTTAACTCCATGGTTAATCTTGACAAACATTATTTTGCTACTTGTTCAACTCTCTTGGCACTTTCTTACTTCATTTTACTAGCTTGACAAAGCTATGAATACAATTCTCCAAGTGCTCTGAATAGGTATCTGCATAGCTAAATGGAAGAAGAGACAGCCAGGTGACTGGTCTCACTCAAAATTCACGATCACTAAACTCAAATGGGTCATTATCTGAGCCCAATAATCAAACTACTATTTCCAAATTCCCCTCTCTCCCATTCCTCTGGCTAGATACTTCATAAAAGTTCATCTTTCAAATTTCTAACATCTCTTCCACTATTGCCAATCAAATCTGATAACTGTATTTCACTAAGATAATTCAAGCAATAAGAGAAATTTCCAGAAAATCCTACCTCATCTACTTACCCCATTTAGTGCAGTATTCAGTATGCTCTAAAAGCATTATGGATGGACTATTCATGATCCCACCTAGGGCCACCTCTCTATTGGTGTTAGATCCCATCCCTTCTGACCTACTAAAGACATTGCTTCAATAATTCTCCCATCTCCAACCTCTCCAGAAACAGTAAATTTTCCCTCTTTAGTGAATCATTCTCATCACTATACAAACAAACCATTATTTTTCCCATCTTAAAAAAAAAAAAAAACAACTGTATTCATCTCACGTTCCCTCTTTATTTCTTGTTGTTTTTCTTTCTCTTTACCTCAAACTTCTTAAAAGAGTTGTGTATACAGGTTCTCTTTCACGTAAATTGGATCCACTCTGATGTGACTTCCCCCTGCTCCTAACACCCTACAAAAACTATAGTTAACATTACCAATTACATGTACGTTTCTAGATCCAATCGTAATTTTTTGGGCCCCTTCCTTCCTTCCTTCCTTCCTTCCTTCCTTCCTTCCTTCCTTCCTTCCTTCCTTCCTTCCTTCCTTCCTTTCTCTCTCTCTCTCTCTCTCTTTCTTTCTTTCTTTCTCTTTCTTCCTTCCTTCCTTCCTTTCTCCTTTCTTCCTTTTCTTCCTTTCCTTTCCCCTTCCTTCCTTCCTTCCTTCCCTCCCTCCCTTCTCTCTCTCTCTCTTTCTTCTTTCTTTCTTTCTTTCTTTCTTTCTTTCTTTCTTTCTTTCTTTCTTCCTTCCTTCCTTCCTTCCTTCCTTCCTTCCTTCCTTCCTTCCTTCCTTCCTTCCTTCCTTCCTTCCTTCCTTCCTTCCTTCCTTCCTTCCTTCCTTCCTTCCTTCCTTTCTTTCTTTCTTGATGGAGTCTCTCTCTGTTGCCCAGGCTGGAATGCAATGCAGTGATCTCCACTCACTGAAACCTCCACCGCCCGGGTTCAAGTGATTCTCCTACCTCAGTCTCCCAAATAGCTGGGATTACAGGCATGTGCCACCATGCCAGGCTAATTTTTTGTATTTTTAGCAGAGACGGGGTTTCACCATGTTGTTCAGGCTGGTCTCCAACTCCTGACCTCATGATCCACCTGCCTCACCCTCCCAAAGTGCTGGGATTACAGGCGTGAACCACAGCGCCCAGCCATTTTCATACTTTGTTCTCCCTAAAGAACGTATTGCACTTGACTCAAATGACCCTCTGTGGGCCTAGTTTACCTGTTACTTTCTGGCTTCCTCCTCTTTATCTCTTATAAGCTTCTTTTCATTTTCCTGAACTCTAAATTGCAGAGTGGCCTAAGACTCTGTTTTTGTACTGGTATTTATACTCATTATTGATATTATCAAATAGATGACTCCCTTAGACTCCCGAGTCAAATATCCAAATGCTTACTGGCATCTTCACTTGGATGACTAAAAGGCATCCTAAAATTAATACATTCAGGAGCTTTCACTTCTGGTCATAGTGAAGCATTAGGAACTAGATTTATCCACTCAGTGATAAAATTAACAAACAATACAAAAATATATATAAGCAATGATTTTTAAATATTGACCTTCCTGTAGTACAGGACAGAGGTTTCTGAGAAAAGTGAAACCAATGAGTTGAGTCTTATGGTTGCCCCAAGTTACTGTCCAAGGACTGTTCCAGGATGCAGCACATACGGGGGGTATCTAAGTGGAATCTAAATTTCCTTGTGTTGAAGAGACAGAAATCCAGAAGGGCTAAGGTAGACTGAGTTCACAGTGCAGAGTGCCAGACAGAAGACAACCACACACAAAGGGATTCTAGAGATTTGGAGAGGGTCTCCTCAAGTTTCCAACTGAGTATTGATCATTGTATTTGTGTCTGCAAACTACTTCAAACCCAGGGGTGTGGGAGGCACCCAAAAGGAGCAAAAAGAACAATCTTTGGCATTTTCATAAGACCAGTAATGGTTTGTGTTCTCACAAGCCAGAGTAGAAAAACTTCATAATTCATCAAATTTTGGATAAAGTACTCAGAATAGTGCTGACATAATAGTCAAAATGAGTCCTGAAGAAACATTGTCCCAAATCAGCCTCACAAAGCACAAAAGGAAGCATTACAAAGATCCAAACATTTCTAAGTAACATAATTGCACCCTAGAACAATGCTCAGGAATATTTATAGTAATGTCAAAAAATCCAGAACACAAAAAAATAAAAGTCACAATGCCTGACATCCATTCATAAATTATCAGCATGAAGAAAGATGAAAAATCAATCAATAGAAATAAGTTTATAAATAATTTAGATAATAGAATTAGTAGACAAGGGTTTAAAAACAGTTATCATAAGTTGCATTCCACATGTTTAAGAAAGAAAAGATTAAGCATATTAAAAAAGTGAGAGAAGAAATAAAGATACAAATTTGACTTCTAAAGAGGAAAACTACTTATCTAAGTTAAAAAAAAACACAACGAATTAGAGTTTGAAGAGAAAAAATCAAACTTAAAGGCATAGCAATAGAAACTGCAAAACAACAATAAAACCTCGAGTGACAACCATGGAAATCCCAAAGTATTAGTGAGCAGTCATATAGCATCAGGTGGCCTAATATATGTATAAATGAAGTTTCCAAAGAAGGTTGTAACACTAAGAGAAAAAACAGGAAATAAGGGAATCGTTTTTAAATTTAGTAAGTAATCTAAACCTACAAAGTCAAGAGGCTCAACAAAACCCGAGCACAAAAAAGTGGAAAAAATCTATACCAAAGCACATCCTAATCAAATTGCTTAAAACAAATAATAAAGAAAAATACCTTAAAAGGAGCCAGAGGGGGGAAAACACATATTCAGGGAGGAACAGATAATGACAGCAGACTTCCCATTGGAAATAATAGAAGTGAAAAATCAAGAAAGTAGTATAGATAATTTACTAGGGGAAAACATATCTAATTTTCAGTGAATATTAAGATTCCTGCTGGTAGCGGTGGCTCACGCCTGTAATCCCAACACTTTGGGAGGCCGAAGTGGGTAGATCCCAAGGTCACGAGTTCCAGACCAGCCTGGCCAACATAGTGAAACCCCATCTCTACTAAAAAATACAAAAATTAGCTGGGCGTGATGGCGTATGCCTGTAATTCCAACTTCTTGGGAGGCTTAGGCAGGAGAATCACTTCAACCTGGGAGGCGGAGGTTGCAGTGAGCCAAGATTGCACCACTGCACTCCAGCTTGGGTGACAGAACAAGCCTCTGTCTCAAAAAAAAAAAAAAAAAAAAAAAAAAAAAAAAGTTCCTTTACAAAACCCTCTTTAGTCAACCTTCTTCTACAGACATGACTGAAGTATTAATATTCGTTTATATAATGAATCAAACTAAACTTAGTACATCTCTGTCCACTATAGCATATACATTTCTAATATTCTTTTTGCTTTCATGGATCTTTTCATCAGGTCTGTGCACTTCTTAAAGATGGAATCTATCAATCATCTTGACCAGTACTTGGTATAAACTGGAATTTACTAAATCATAAAAAGGAGCAGAAGGTAAATTACTTTCATGTTGTAATTATAAAGATAATAGTTCACATTTATTGAATATTTACTATTTGTATATGAAATACTTTGCACATTTTTACACAAAATATCTAATTTAATAATGCTACCAAAGCTATAATGTAGTCTTATGGTTTGGCTGTGTGTACCCACCAAAATCTCATCTCAAATTGTAAACCCCAGAATCCCCACACTTCGAGAGAGGAACCAGGTGGGAGATGATTGTATCATGGGGGCAGCTTCCCCCCATGCTGTTCTCCTGATAGTGAGTTCTCATGAGATCTGATGGTTTTATAAATCAGTTTTCTCTGCTCTTGCTTGCTCTCTCTTGCCTACTGCCATGTAAGATGTGCTTCTTCCCCTTCTGCCACGATTGTTTCCCGAGATCTCCTCAGCCATGTGGAACTGTGAGTCAATTTAACCTCCTTTGTTTATAAATTACCTAGTCTAGGGTAGGGGTAGTATCTTCATAGCAGTGTGATAATGGCTGGCTCAAGCCTGTAATCCCAGCACTTTGGGAGGCCGAGATGGGCGGATCACGAGGATAGGAGATCGAGACCATCCTGGCTAACACGGTGAAACCCCGTCTCTACTAAAAATACAAAAACTAGCCGGGCGAGGTGGCGGGCGCCTGTAGTCACAGCTACTTGGGCGGCTGAGGCAGGAGAATGGCGTAAACCCGGGAGGCGGAGCTTGCAGTGAGCTGAGATCTGGCCACTGCACTCCAGTCTGGGCGACAGAGCGAGACTCCGCCTCAAAAAAAAAAAAAAAAAAAAAAAGTATATAGGTACTTTCAACATTCATCTATTTTTAGTGTGCCTTTATTATTATTAAAGAAACAAAGCTTTGAGATGTAGCAAAGTGGATATTCACACCCAAATGTTTTCTATAACAAAGCATCCCTTTCAGAATTTAGGTCCTAAAACCTAAATTCGAGGGTATTATCTGTCCCTTAATAGTTCTGTGATTTTTTAGGAAGCTATTTATCTTTCAGCTTTAGTTTCTTCACTTACAAAAATAGGATAATAATATATTACAAAGTTTCTTCTAATGATTAAATAAGATCACACATTTTAGAGTGTCTAGCATATGACAAGTAGCTAACAAATATCACTTATGTATTACATCATAGTTACAGAAAGCTCTAATGTGGGACGGCCCTCAGTAGGCCATCAAAGGAAAGGAACTTGTGTAAATACAAGTGTAAAATGGATGGGCAAAACACAACCCTCTCTGTGGTGTCAGTGCTGAACTTACTTATTCTATCTTCAATAGTTCCATGTTGTTTTGTTTTATTTGTATTTATTTTATTTATTTATTTATTTATATTTTTTGCTGAGGCTGGGGTGCAGTGGTGTGATCTTGGCTCACCACAACCTCTACCTCCCGGGTTCAAGTGATTCTCCTGCCTCAGCCCCCCGAGTATGTGGGGTTACAGGTGTGTGCCACCACGCCTGGCTAATTTTTGTATTTTTAGTAGAGATGGGGTTTCACCATGTTGGCCAGGCTGGTCTTGAGCGCCTTACCTCGAGTGATCCACCCACCTCCAGCTCCCAAAGTGCTGGGATTACAGGCATGAGCCGCTGTGCCCAGCTCCATGTTGTTTTAATAACTTGATGCTCTTTGAAAAATGGGGAGATAAATACTCTTTTTAAATATATGTCTCTTCTACAGAGAAAGAGTTAAGAGAAGCCGGCATCTGTTGAAATTCTTGGTCTGCTATGATGAAGGGCTCATAAGGCATAGGAAGACCATTTGGCAACTATGGCTAATGGTGCCATAGCCACAGGACCACAGTCTCAAAGAAAAGAAAGTCTACCTTTTGGGGCTGGTTGAAAGGAGGATTTAGCACTTAAACACTTTTATAGGCCAATATTTTATGGGAATCAGTGCTCCTTTCTTGCTGATCTCTTTGGTGTGCATTCTTGGCCTAACCTTAAATAAAATTTTCTTAGAATTAAACCATCTCAAATACACATCCTTGTGTTCAGTAACTTTTGAATGAAAATTGAACAAAAGCCAATTAAGAGCTTTGTTTTTACCTATCTGGATAATACCTCAATTAGTTTCATTTGTGACATGAATTTCCTTGGATAATTAGTCTCATGGACTTCTGCCAGAAGGCATATTTCCCTTTTCCCTCCGCACTTCCTAGCAGTGGCTGAGATATTAGATGAATATTCTTACAACAAATTATATTAAGAAGTTTAATTAGTAGGAAATAAAATATTACACTGATATTAATCATTAAGTGGTTAGGCTGCATCTAGACACTGACAACTACTTGATCTGTGTAACCCTTTTAACAAACCGGCAATTGTGGCCTCTTTGTTCCACTGCTAGTTTGTCAAAATAATCTCCATCGAGTGGCTTTGCTTCTTTGTTCAGTCTTGCTAAATTTCTAGTGATTCTTTTGCATTTGTTGGCTTCTGTGTCCTAAAAGGCACATGAGTCTTCATAGTCATTAAGATACAAAACTGATTTATTTTCGAATGCTCTCATTAATACACACTAGACATCAATATCTTTTAGCCACTTAGAAATCTTGTAGCAACTTCAACCGAGCACCATATTTTCTCTTTACCATAAGTGGCTCAGATCTGATCTTCCTCTAATCTATAGACCTTGTAGTCCTTCCTCCTTTCTAAACTACATTTCAACTGAATTAAACAACGCTGAGATACTTTCTGATGTTTCCTATAGGAGGAGGAGGATTTCTTTCACTGGCTGATGCAATCAAATTTCTCTCTGCCTATCCCTCGTCCTTTGATAGTCTTGTGTTTTGCTTTGTCCTTTTAGCTTCTATCAGGCTTTTTTTTTTTTTTTTTTTTTTTTGCTTGAATATACCCATAGATCCCTTCTCAGAAAGTGCTTAGTGTTTTTAATTTATATTTTAAGTTTTCAGTTGCCCATTGTATAATCAATGATTGGAATTACTGTTAATATCTTTCAGGTCTTTATATAATATAAATATTTTAAATGTTAGAATCCTATTATTTATATGATATGTGCAATCCTCTCATCTACCCAAATCTGGAAAGAATCTAGAGGTTTGCCATTATGTTGGCAAGACACACTTTTGTAGCTCAAATTTTAGTGTGTGTGTATACACACACACACACACACACACACACACTTTGTGTCATTGCAAAACACCTTAATTTCTTCCTTCAGATGATAATTTTTATTAGTAAAGGGTAAGTTTCCTGGTAAATTTCTCATCAAGCTGACAAGCAATCCACTTCAATTTATTTGAAATTCTTACTTTTATATCAACATTAAGCAGATTGACCAGTATACACCTGTCTTTATCAGTTAAAAATTATTATTAAAATAGACAAGAGTGAAGCATGATTTTCTCTACTGAGACTGATTTTTTACATTATTACATATATGTGCTCTAATGTTAACCAAATTCATAACAATAAAAAAATTAAAAAGCTAATGGAATGTTGAGTTGCTCAGTCAATTGTATTGGAAAAAAGATGACAAAAATTTATTTGACTGTGTAAAGGCAGTATTTTGAACATAAGCCTATAAAATTGAATAATAGAAAGGACATAGGAGAAGGAGTAAGAAAATATTGTGTTTTATCTTCCTCTGCATTCATCATACATTTGGTTTGAGTAAGTTTACTCACCTTACTCAGTCTTCTTAATTATTCATTTGGAAAGATAAACAGAAATATCTGTGGGTATTTTGTCTGTTCTAATAAGGACATTCAAGAGTGCATTCAATGTGCATTAAAAGTTAGATTAAATCAGTCACAAAAAATCAGAAAATATATTAAGACACCATTTTCAATATAACGTGAAGTAAATATCTAAAATGATGAATGTTATATTAAGTCCTTGAGACAATCTCATAAGTAGTTGTAGTATGCTGAGATTTATTATATGGCCCACCTATTCTAAAACACTCCACCTACTGGGTTCTCAAGAGGGGAAACAACCTAGAATAATCCTAGTTGAATCACAGAAGCACAGCAGGCAACCTCTAGAAGCTGAAAAAGGCAAGAAAACAGATTCTCCCCTAGGACCTCTAGAAGGGAACACAGCTCTGCTGACAGCTTGATTTCAGCCAAGTGGGACTGTGTTAGTCCAGTAGGACCTGTGTTGGACTTCTAACCTGTAGAACTGTAAGACAATCAATGTGTTATTTTAAGTCACTGAGTTTTTGGTAAGTTTTTATGGCAGCCATAGAAAATTAATACAGATAGTTACAAAATAATATTTAATATTAATTAACATTTTTCTATTAGAGAGGGTAAACATACTTTTTTATACATGGTTGGCCATTTATAGTTTTTCTTACGTACATTTCTTGTTCATAATTATTACAATCCTTCTGCTTTTGCCAAGATTCCTTTTTTTTTTTTTTTTTTTTTTTTTTTTTTTTTTTTTTTTTTTGAGATGGAGTCTCACTCTGTCACCCAGGCTGGAGTTCAGTGGCGTGATCACAGCTCACTGCAACCTCCACCTCCCTGGTTCAAGCAATTCTTCTGCCTCAGCCTCCCAAGTAGCTGGGAATACAGGCACCCACCACCATGCCTGGCTAATTATTATTAATTTTTTTTGTACTTTTAGTAGAAACGGGGTTTCACTACGTTAGCCAGGCTAGTCTCGAACTTCTGACCTTGTGATCCACCAGCCTCGGCCTCCCAAAGTGCTGGGATTACAGGCATAAGCCACTGCACCTGGCCGATTCCTTTTTTATCTTATCCTCGGTAGTCTTTTGCATAATTTTGGGGCAATTATATTTTCTTATGTCTTATGTCTCTGTGTAGCTAATGCAGTCTGCCGTCTGATTTTCAGGAATTCCTTAAAACGTGTGATTTTCTGACGGTACTCTTTTTTCTTCCCTTGCTACTCTTTCATTGTGTAAAATGTGTTTTTTTTTTTTTGCCATTTGATGGGAATTCAGATGGCAGGCGAAATAGAAATATCAGCTTAGCCTGCCTTCTTGACCCAACTACTATCATTTAATTTTTACAACAAATCTGTGATAAAGCTTGTAGAATTCTCATTATATAGATGAGAAAACTGAGACTCAGAGAATTTAAATAACTTGTGCAAACAGACATATATCAACATGGAATCTGGGTGTGAAATCAGAAGTGTTTACCTCAAAGTAATTTTTTTACTTTCACTTCAATGTAATGTAATGCCTTATGAAATTGATATATTTCAATTTCAAGGTACTCTTGCTTTGAGGTATTTATACTTGTTGGCAGAGATGGGACTTTTTGAAGCTCTTTTCTGTCTAGTTTATTCTAGCAATGTCTAAATAAATAAGAGTAACATTTATTGGAAGTACTATTAATACACAAGAAATCATGGGTTCAAGATACAAGCATGCATTTTGGAGTATAGCGGATTCCTATTTAAATTGTGGTTTTCAGTTCCAGTTATTAGCTATGTAACCTTGGACATGTGATAATTCTTTTCAACTTTCTTATATTTTACCATCTTCATTTGCAAATTATATATAGTAATGTCTATTTGAAGGACTTATGTAAGGATTAATTGAGAGGCATATTTAAGAGCATAGAAGAGGGTGGAGCATATGATAAACACTGACCAAAGGTTAGCTTTTATATCATCCCATACATTATATTTAATTTTAAGAACAACCCAGAAGTTGTGTACTATCATTATATTATAGGCAAGAACATTTTGGCTTAGAAAGGTGAAGCATGACTTGCACTAAGTCATGTATCTAATAAATGGTGTAGCCACATTTAGCATGGAAGTCTGTAGGACACTACACTTTTTGTTTTCTCCAGGGATTTTTCTAATTCACATTCTGCACTTGGTACCACACGAACACTTCCTTTGATCTAAGCAGTCCCTTGCGTTGGAATCCCTGAGTTTACTTCTTCTCTTTGGTGTTTCAAGCCACTGGATTTAATTAAAGAGAATGGAGTTTCTGTTTGTTGGAAAACCTTCAGGAAAGGAACCTATTTTTAATGGTTTGGAAAATGAAGAACTAAACAAATCTGAGCCTGTAGCTGCAATTATTAGCAAATAGTTTGTGTGATAGTTAGGACTATGGATGGAGAGGAACAAATGTTCCACAGCAGAGCAAAACCATCGCAAAGGGAAAAGACTCTTCCTCCATTCACGTAACTAAAAAGGTCTAGGTTTAATAGGAAGTTGCCCAGATGCCTATATTTACCTCAAAAATGTGTAAGTCAGCCTGGATTTGGCTTTCTGCAATGAAAAATTGTACAAACAGTTTGCAAAAGTTTTGTTTGTGTTTGTTTTTGTTTTGTTGTCATTGTGAAAATCAGTTTTTTGTCCACCCCAAAACATGCTAACAGACATATTTCCAGTTATGTTGTTGTTGTAGTAATACATAGGGCCCTAGTTTTTATTCAACTTTTACCCCCAAAGAATAATGAAAATTGCTGAAAGAGGAAAGACTAACTCACAAAATGAAAGAAGGGAGTTTAAGAAGTTGGTTCTTTTGTTTTTTCTTTTGAGGAAAAAAAAAAAAGTGTTTTTCTTCACATGGACTAATGCACTTTGACAGAGGAACCCAGCAAGCATGATTCTACCAAATGCACAATTTAAATCTGTAGCATAAACCAGTAGATCTGGAGGGAACCCTACAAATTAACCTCTGCAAACACTTCAGTTTACAGAGGTGGCAACAGAGGCACAGACAGCAGAAGTAACTTACCCTAAGTCACTTCGTCGATGAGGCATAGATTTGAAATTCAAGTTTGTCTTCTGGTGCCAGCTACCTTGGCCCACTTAACATTTTAACTTGTTATTTTGTGTATGCAAATAAACACAAGTAATTTTCAAACAACCTCAGATTCCATCATTAATTTAGAGATGCTTTCTTCTATATGTCTATTAACATTACAAACTCTGTGTGTTTTTTAACTTTTAAGTTCAAGGGTACATGTGCAGGTTTGTTTATATAAGTGAACTTGTGTCATGAGTTTTCTTTGTACAGATTATTTCATCACCTGAGTACACTCGTTTGATGATCAAAAGAACAAGTAAATAAAAACATGTGCACAATATAGACAACTTAGCCAGTAATCCCCTTCATGTCTTTGCACAGACAAATATTGAAAATTTCAAGCCCCATTTTCTCAAATATAAAACAGTAAGGTTGAATTACCTTCTTAAGGCATATGAGCATAAGTACCAAATGCAAATTCATAACAAATAAGTACATCGAAGATGGTACAGAGTAAGACAAAGTCTCTTCTGAATACCAAAGGCAGAAAATGCTTTGCTTTTGTATCTCTTGCCTGAAGGAAACTTTTTTTTCTCCCCTTTGTTAACTGTAGCTGATTTTCCTCTGCAGATTTGAAACACCTATGACATCCATCAACATGATTATATATACTAGAAAAACGCTAAATCTTTGTTCGTCTATTTTGGCATATAAAGATTCTGATTTAAAGTAAGGAAGAAAAATAAGACATATAGTATCAAAAAGTCTGATCTCCACATTCAAATTATCTGGCTGATCTGTATGTGCCACCGTACACACACACACACACACATACATACACACACACACAAACCATACCATTTACACATGGACTTATCACAGAGAAAGCACCACTTTCCACAGCATTATTCCCTATCTAATTAGAATGCAGTTATTTGTTCAAAGTCACAAAACATTGCTGGCAGCCCTACAAAACAAGATTTATTGAAATTCCCACCTAAATCTTGCTATGAATTCACCAATTAATATGATGAAACAATAATCATTAGAATGGAAAAACAGTGCAAATATGAACAAAAATATAAGTGATAATTTGATACCAAATAATTTTGAAGAAATCCTTGTTTATAACAAATGAACCAAAAACTTGTTTCAGAAATGTTTTTAAATAGTTTTTATGATTTGTTTATTTTTGAAATGTATGAAGCTTGTTTCTGGAAACTCTGGTTAAAAATCGCTAGGGCAGAGTTTAAAGTTAACAGCATGGACCATAGAACATTAGTTACCCAATAAACCTTAATATTATCTCCTCCTGAAGAGAACTGCTTCTTCATTGACTTTTGAAATAAACAACACATTCAAACAATTACTCATTCTTTTGTTGACTTCAGCCCAGTGTTCTTACATGTTCACACTAAAAAGTTCCATGAAGTTTATTTCAAGCAACAGGGGGCTGAGAAAGCTGATTTCACTTATAGTTTGAGGTTTCTTCCCCTGTCTTTAAATATTTATACTTCCAGTAAACAAACACAGATGTTTAAAGAGAAAAAATCTAACTAAAAACCTTGTCCTGTGAAAACAGGCATATGGCAGAGGTTTTTCAGTATGGTTTGATTTGGAATATACTAGAAATGATGCAATTATTTAATGGTTTTGCATAACTAACACAAAAAATCTTTGGCTTATGTAGACAATAAAGTTTTTACAAGTCATCTAAACTTTTTACAAATAGATAAGTGATTACATTTAGATAGATGTGTCAGAGTTGTCTGTAAGATGGAAAATACCTGGCACGATTTGAGTACATTAATCAAATACAGACAACTGGATAAGAATCATGAATAGATATTCTGTCTCTAGCTACAACATAAGTTAATATATCAGCAGGGAAGAACAATTAGGAAAGTCATCAGTTATATTTATATTTATACTTTATTATTGAAAGCTAATTGTTTCTGTAGCTAAAATATTATTTATTGATTATAGACAATAGAAAGTTATTTATAATGAAACTATGCTTGATTATTCAGAGTATTGATTTTCACGAATGAGAGCTAAAACCACTCAGTGATGTGATAACCTGTGACCAAGGCATCAGCCATATTTGAAAATGTAACATTTAGCACAGGAATTGAACCATAAACAAAAGGAATATAAATGAGGCCGTGCCCTGTTCTTATCTTGCACAGGTGTTAGCCTGGATTTAGTCTTGGCTAGATTTGGGAATATTTTTACATAAATAAAGATGTATTTACTCATTTTGATAAGCTGTTTCCCTAGCAATAAATTAAAATAACCATATCACAATTTTCTTGATTATCAAGTCAAATAACGAATGTAAAGTTGTTGTGGGAAATCAGGGGCACCAAACAGAGGGACCGGCTGGAGCCATGGCAGAGGAACATAAATTGTGAAGATTTCATTTTAATATGGACATATATCAGTTCCCTAATACTGCTTTTTTAATTTCTTATGCCTGTCTTTACTTCAATCTCTGAACACAAATTGTGAAGATTTCATTTTAACATGGACATTTACCAGTTTACAAAATTAATACTTTTATAGTTTCCTATGCCTGTCTTTACTTAATCCTGTTATCTTTGTAAGCTGAGAATATATGTCACTTTAGGACCACTATTGTGTTAACTGTATAAATTGATTGTAAAACATGTGGGTTTGGACAATATGAAATCAGTGCACTTTAAAAAAGAACAGAATAACAGTAATTTTCAGGGAACAAGAGAAGACAACCATAAGGTCTGACTGCCTGTAGGGTCGGGCAGAATAGAGCCATATTTTTCTTCTTGCAGAGAGCCTATAAACGGACATGCAAGTAGGGAAGATGTTAAATTCTTTTCCTAGCAAGGAATATTAATAATTAAGACCCTGGGAAAGGCATGCATTCCTGGGGGGAGGTCTATGAATGGCCACTTTGGGAGTGTCTGTCTTATCTGGTTGAGATAAGCACTGAAATATGCCCTAGTCTCCCGCAGTACCCTCAGGCTTATTAGGGTGAGGAAAAACCCCCACCCTGGTAAATTTGAGGTCAGACTGGTTCTCTGCTCTAGAACCCTGTTTTCATGTTTATGAAGACAATACCTGCACAGCTGAATATGGACCCTTACCGGTAGTTCTGAATTTGCCCTTGTCCTGTTTCCTCAGAAGCATGTGATCTTTGTTCTCCTTTTTGCCATTCGAAGCAGGTGATCTTGTGACCTACTATGTATTCTTGCACCCCCTCCCCTTTTGAAAACCTTAATAAAACTTGCTGGCTTTAAGGCTCAGGTGGGCATCACAGTCCTACCGATATGTAATGTCACTCCAGGCGGCCAGGGGTACAATTTCTCTCTTTGTACTCTTTATTTCTCAGACCAGCTGACACTTATGGAAAATAGAAAGAACCTACATTGAAATATTGAGGGCAGGTTCCCCTGATATAAAGTATACATAATAGGCATATAATAGTTTGTTCATTTGTTTCTCATTTTACAGTATTTCTGCTCTTTCCTGGTGTTTTGACATCATAGAGAGACACCATTTCTCTCTTAACCTTTCTGTTGAAAAGGCATTGTCCTGGGCTGGGGAAACCAGAGTATGGCACACTAAAACATTCAATAAAATTATAGTGTCCCCAGTTTTCATCTTCTGGCATATCATTTAAGAGAATCTTGAGGGAAAAACAATGAGAGTGATATTGTTTGAATATTGTAGACGATTAGTCAGAATGAAAAAATTGAATAATCAAAAAAGTCTGAATTCAAATTTTAGCTTTGTGACTTTCTAGGTGCATGACTCTAGATGAATTACTTAATTCCTCTGAGTTTTAGTTCTTCATCTATAAACTGTGAAAAATTACTCATCAGAGCTATTGGAGGAGTTCCCCTGCAGAGGATTTCTGTTGTGTTGTGACTTCTGCACTGGGGTTTAAGGAGATAGCTACTCTTCAGCTTTGAGAGGATCCCTACTATTAATGCCTCACAAGGACTCAAAAAAAGAAGATGAGAACAGATTTCTCTCTCTTTCAAAATGACTTTTATCTGCTTTTGCTTTTCTTTCATGTCCTGTTGAAAAGACTGTGATTTGAGAGAAACTACAACATTTTGACTGAAATTAGAGATAGAAAGGAATAAAATAATCATATGGTTTGGCTCTGTGTTCCCACCCAAATCTCACGTTGAATTGTGATCTCGAGTGTTGAAGGCAGAGCCTGGAGCAAAGTGATTGAATCATGGGGGTGATTTCTAATGGTTTAGCACCATCTCCCTAGTGCTGTCTTGTGATAGAGTTCTCACAAGATCTGGTTGTTTGAAAGTATGTAGCACCTCTGCCTTTGTGTGCTTTCTTTCTCTCTTGCTTCCAGGTGAAATGTGTCTGCTTCTCCTTTGCCCTTCTGCCATGATTGTAAGTTTCATGAGGCCTCCGAGCCATGCTTCCTGTACAGCCTGCAGAACTGAGTCTATTAAAGCTCTTCTCTTCATAAATTACCCAGTCTCAAGTAGTTCTTTACAGCAGTGTGAGAATTAATTTAATATAAAGAAAAAATAAGTGGATGAAATGAGAGCAAAGTAAAATTAAAATAATTCTTATTAAAAGGTCCAGTGGGCCAGGCACATCGGCTCATGCCCATAATCCCAGCACTTTGGGAAGCCAAGGTGTGTGGATCATCTGAGGTCCAGAGTTCGAGACCAGCCTGGCCAACATGGTGAAACTCCATCTTTGCTAAAAATACAAAATTAGCCAGGCACAGTGGCTTGCACCTGTAATCCCAGTTACTGGGGAGGCTGAGACAGGATAATCACTTGAACCTGGGAGGAGGAGGTTGCAGTGAGTCAAGACTGTGTCACTCACTCCTACCTGGGTGACAGAGTGAGACTCTGTCTCAAAAAAAAAAAAAAAAAAAAAAAAAAAAAAAAAAAAAAAAGAGTTTCAGAGGCTGTGAACTTTGGTAGGACTCATGATATATGAGGAAAAATGCCTGAAAGAATAAATGTGGATATTTTGAACTTCATTCTGGTATTTACAAGACAGATGTTTTCAATAGATGAATTGATTTTAATGTGAAAAATAGTAGAAGAGAACGGTTATCTTTTAATGGAAGAAATTTAAACAAAAGCATTAATTGCACATTGGTTATATAATCATAAGTGGTAGTTATTTATTTCAATCATTCATTCATTTACTCAATCAAAATTTATTTATTATGTACTGAGTGTAGGCTGGAGGATAATGAAGGAAAAAGTAAACTCACTACTGGAGCACCAACCTGACTACTACTATTTACTTTTCAGCAGTAAGAGCAGATTGGGTGCTTTGTGCATCACCAGGTTTCCTAACTACATTCAGTGGGATAAACAGAGTAGCCTATGCTTACTCTGTCTTAACCAGAACTGAAACTACATTCTTTTCTAAATTCAGTGAAGTTTTTGCTTCCTACAGTCCTCTGAAAATGCTCCCATGAGGTCATCAGGATTCTCCATGGTTCTAAATCCAGTGTTTAAACTCTGTCTTTAACTTTGTTGAAATTTAAGCCTTCAGTCAAATTTCACCTTCCCAGGGAGGTTAATTCTAACTGCTTTATTTAATGCTATAAACTTCTCTTATACAGCTCAGCTTTTCTGTGCCTTGCTTTACTTTTTTTCCATAGCACTTTCGTGTCCTCATATTTTAGACAATTCAGTAGTTTATTTTATTCATTTCTTTACTGTACTAAAATGTAATAATCATGATGTCAATGGTCTTTTATTCCACATGACTAAGATACTGGTAAACCTAGAAAGCCTTCAGCCAACATTTGTGGAATAAATGAATGTGCTTTAAGAATTTTTTATTTCTTTGAAAATTTATTTTATTTTCTATGTAAGTATGTTTTGTAAAAACGTTTTAATGTAACAGATTGCTATGTTTAGCAAAAAAAATTTTTTTTTGCCAGATTGGCCCTTGACTGGAATCTAGGAAACTGGATTTCAGAAAGGCCCCCATCACACCCAGAAATGATGAGTAGCATTTATTACATGTTTTTACGACTTATTGGTTGGGAAATTAAATACATCCTGTATGATTCCACTGGGAGAGTCTCTTGCAAGTCTGCATCTGGTTTCATCCAAACTTTGTGTACCTTCCCTTGCTGATTTTGTTGTGTATGCTTTCACTCCATGAGAAAGCCTGTATTCAGAGTCCTGTGAGTTATCCTAGAACTGGGGATTGTTTTGGGGAACACTGATGCACACCCCACACATAAATGTATACACACACACACAAACATATCTATTTATCTAACTGGCACATATATGTGGCATAAATTTGTCAGATAAAATATAATTCATTATTGCCTTCTTGCCTTATTTCCATCATTTCTATGTTTTCTGTTTATTTTATCCTCTATTGCTTATATTGGAAAATTTCCTCAACTGGGCAGACATAGTTGATTGTAAATTGATATTTAAAAGCAATGTCTCTAACATAGATTGGCAGTTTTGTTTGTATTGATGGGAGTCTTTGCTTAAGAGTGACCAGTAATATCCCAGCAATTATATTGGAGATTTCTGAATATGAAACTTCAGATGCTTTTTTTTCCTGGAAATATTTAACATGAGACTATTTCTCATGTTTATTTCCCAGAAGACAAAGTCTTCCTACTGCTATTCTCCGTGTTTGCAGTGGTAATAGTAGTCATGCTGTATTCTACCTTACCTCCATTTTTTCAGTTCTGTGCCTCAGTTCAGATCTCTACTTGCTCTAAGGACCTAGTCTCTGCTGTGTTTTTGAGGGCACATTGGCTGCCTTACCATCGACATCTTGCTCTGTTGGCACACAAGGCCTAAGGGTCTCTCAGCCCTGCTTCATCAGTTATCACCTTCCAACCCCATCTGCTTTTAATTTTGAAAAAAGATGTTGAAATCTCTTATTATTGTGGCTCCTTTTCTGCTTCTTCTGTTTTCTTTAATACTGCGGATTTATACATTTTCATTATTTTTACTATCGTGCTAATAAGGTCTTGAAACAGACGATGGAAACCTGTATTAAAGCCCAATTATAAACATCTTATTAACTATTTTACAAAATGATCTGTAGACATAATCCCTGAGAAGGATGTTACACTGTCTACATGGTGTGATTTCAGCAGTCACAAGATGCCTCTTCCTCCACAATCTCTGGTTTACCTGCTTCTTCACATATGAAATCCTTGTTCCATTAAGTAAACACTTTAATTACACCAATAGAGACAACATTGAACAGGTAAATGTCTATGAAATGTTGGCATAATTCATAATTCAAACTCATTTTTAAACATAGACTTTAGATTTTTTACTGAGAGCAAAGTTTGAAAAGGAAAAAGTAAACCATAGTGTTAAGACTCCATGCCTAAAAGTAGGAATTTGAGCAGTAAAATTAACACTGAAGCAATGTACACAAGATGGGATATTCAGTTATTAAAACCACTTCACTTCTGATAAGGTTTTGTAAAACACAATGTGAGCTGGACTGGGAAACAGACTTATACTCTTAGCATCACCGAAGGGTTCAGTGTTTTTTTGCTATGCCTGAAAGGGATTACACTAGTGGTACTTAATTCCTCTTCACCTCTACAGTCTTGTAATGCTTTAAAAATGTTTGTCCTGAAACTACAATTATGTTTGCTGATCTCAATTTAGCATTATTATTGATCTTTAAATATTAATATTTTTAAAGTATTTGAACATGTATCATTTTCTTGGATTTCCTTTTGTTGTTCCACAGTTAACGTTTCTCAAGTTTAAAGAATTTGTTTAAGAAAATCTTTATTTTGTATCCATGAGCATGGTATGTTCTTCCATTTGTTTGTGTCCTCTTTTATTTCACTGAGCAGTGGTTTGTAGTTCTCATTGAAGAGGTCCTTTACATCCCTTGTAAGTTGGATTCCTAGGTATTTGATTCTCTTTGAAGCAATTGTGAATGGAAGTTCATTCATGATTTGGCTCTCTGTTTGTCTGTTACTGGTGTATAAGAATGCTTGTGATTTTTGCACATTAATTTTGTATCCTGAGACTTTGCTGAAGTTGCTTATCAGCTTAAGGAGATTTTGGGCTGAGACAGTGGAGTTTTCTAAATATACAATCATGTCATCTGCAAGCAGGGACAATTTGACTTCTTCTTTTCCTAACTGAATCCCCTTGATTTCTTTCTCTTGCCTGATTGCCCTACCCAGAACTTCCAACACTATGTTGAATAGGAGTGGTGAGAGAGGGCATCCCTGTCTTGTGCCAGTTTTCAAAGGGAATTCTTCCAGTTTTTGCCCATTCAGTATGATATTAGCTGTGGGTTTGTCATAAATAGCTCTTATTATTTTGAGGTACGTTCCATCAATACCGAATTTATTGAGCGTTTTTAGCATGAAGGGCTGTTGAATTTTGTCAAAAGCCTTTTCTGCATCTATTGAGACAATCATGTGGTTCTTGTCTTTGGTTCTGTTTATATGCTGGATTACGTTTATTGATTTGCGAATGTTGAACCAGCCTTGCATCCCAGGGATGAAGCCCACTTGATCATGGTGGATAAGCTGTTTGATGTGCTGCTGAATCCGGTTTGCCAGTATGTTATTGAGGATTTTTGCATCGATGTTCATCAGGGATATTGGTCTAAAATTCTCTTTTTTTGTGGTGTCTCTGCCAGGCTTTGGTATCAGGATGATGTAGGCCTCATAAAATGAGTTAGGGAGGATTCTCTCTTTTTCTATTGATTGGAATAGTTTCAGAAGGAATGGTACCAGCTCCTCCTTGTACCTCTGGTAGAATTCAGCTGTGAATCCATCTGGTCCTGGACTTTTTTTGGCTGGTAGGCTATTAATTATTGCCTCAATTTCAGAGCCTGCTATTGGTCTATTCAGGGATTCAACTTCTTCCTGGTTGAGTCTTGGAAGAGTGTAAGTGTCCAGGAAATTATCCATTTCTTCTAGATTTTCTAGTTGATTTGCGTAGAGGTGTTTATAGTATTCTCTGATGGTAGTTTGTATTTCTGTGAGGTCGGTGGTGATATCCCCTTTATCATTTTTTATTGCATCTATTTGATTCCTCTCTTTTCTTCTTTATTGGTCTTGCTAATGGTCTGTCAATTTTGTTGATCTTTTCAAAAAACCAACTCCTGGATTCATTGATTTTTTTTGGAGGGTTTTTTGTGTCTCTATCTCCTTCAGTTCTGCTCTGATCTTAGTTATTTCTTGCCTTCTGCTAGCTTTTGAATGTGTTTGCTCTTGCCTCTCTAGTTCTTTTAATTGTGATGTTATAGTGTCAATTTTAGATCTTTCCTGCTTTCTCTTGTGGGCATTTAGTGCTATAAATTTCCCTCTACACACTGCTTTAAATGTGTCCCAGAGATTCTGGTATGTTGTATCTTTGTTCTCACTGGTTTCAAAGAACATCTTTATTTCTGCCTTCATTTCGTTATGTACCCAGTAGTCATTCAGGAGCACGTTGTTCAGTTTCCATGTAGTTGAGCGGTTTTGTTTGAGTTTCTTAGTCCTGAGTTCTAGTTTGATTGCACTGTGGTCTGAGAGACAGTTTGTTATAATTTCTGTTCTTGTACGTTTGCTGAGGAGTGCTTTACTTCCAATTATGTGGTCAATTTTGGAATAAGTGCGATGTGGTGCTGAGAAGAATGTATATTCTGTTGATTTGGGGTGGAGAGTTCTATAGATGTCTATTAGGTCCGCTTGGTGCAGAGATGAGTTCAATTCCTGGATATCCTTGTTAACTTTCTGTCTCGTTGATCTGTCTAATGTTGACAGTGGAGTGTTGAAGTCTCCCATTATTATTGTATGGGAGTCTAAGTCTCTTTGTAAGTCTTTAAGGACTTGCTTTATGAATCTGGGTCCTCCTGTATTGGGTGCATATATATTTAGGATAGTTAGCTCTTCCTGTTGAATTGATCCCTTTACCATTATGTAATGGCCTTCTTTGTCTCTTTTGATCTTTGATGGTTTAAAGTCTATTTTATCAGAGACTAGTATTGCAACCCCTGCTTTTTTTTTTTTTTGTTCTCCATTTGCTCAGTAGATCTTCCTCCATCCCTTTATTTTGAGCCTATGTATGTCTCTGCATGTGAGATGGGTCTCCTGAATACAGCAGACTGATGGGTCTTGACTCTTTATCCAGTTTGCCAGTCTGTGTCTTTTAATTGGAGCATTTAGTCCATTTACATTTAAGATTAATATTGTTATGTGTGAACTTGATCCTGCCATTATGATATTAACTGGTTATTTTGCTCGTTAGTTGATGCAGTTTCTTCCTAGCATCAGTGGTCTTTACATTTTGGCATGTTTTTGCAATGGCATGTTTAGGGCTTCCTTCAGGGTCTCTTGTAAGGCAGGCCTGGTGGTGACAAAATCTCTAAGCATTTGCTTATCTGTAAAGGATTTTATTTCTCCTTCACTGATGAAACTTAGTTTGGCTGGATATGAAATTCTGGGTTTAAAATTCATTTCTTTAAGAATGTTGAATATTGGCCCCCACTCTCTTCTGGCTTGTAGAGTTTCTGCTGAGAGATCTGCTGTTAGTCTGATGGGCTTCCCTTTGTGGGTAACCCGACCTTTCTCTCTGGCTGCCCTGGAATATCGTGAAAATGGCCATACTGCCCAAGGTTATTTATAGATTCAATGCCATCCCCATCAAGCTACCAATGAGTTTCTTCACAGAATTGGAAAAAAAACTGCTTTAAAGTTCATATGGAACCAAAAAAGAGCCCACATTGCCACGACAATCCTAAGTCGAAAGGACAAAGCTGGAGGCGTCATGCTACCTGACTTCAAACTATACTACAAGGCTACAGTAACCAAAACAGCATCGTACTGGTACCAAAACAAAGATATAGACCAATGGAACAGAACAGAGTCCTCAGGAAATAATACCACACATCTACAGCCATCTGATCTTTGACAAACCTGAGAGAAACAAGAAATGGGGAAAGGATTCCCTAGTTAATAAATGGTGCTGGAAAAATTGGCTAGCCATAAGTAGAAAGCTGAAACTGGATCCTTTCCTTACTCCTTATACGAAGATTAATTCAAGATGGATTAGAGACTTAAATGTTAGACCTAATACCATAAAAACCCTAGAAGAAAACCTAGGTAGTACCATTTAGGACATAGGCATGGGCAAGGACTTCATGTCTAAAACACCAAAAGCAATGGCAGCAAAAGCCAAAATTGACAAATGGGATCTAATTAAACTAAAGAGCTTCTGCACAGCAAAAGAAACTACCATCAGAGTGAACAGGAAACCTACAGAATGGGAGAAAATTTTTGCAATCTACTCATCTGACAAAGGGCTAATATCCAGAATCTACAAATAACTCAAACAAATATACAAGAAAAAAGCAAACAACCCCATCAAAAAGTGGGCAAAGGATATGAACAGACATTTCTCAAAAGAAGACATTCATACAGCCAACAGACACATGAAAAAATGCTCATCATCACTCGCCATCAGAGAAATGCAAATCAAAACCACAATGAGGTACCATCTCACACCAGTTAGAATGGCAATCATTAAAAAGTCAGGAAACAACAGGTGCTGGAGAGGATGTAGAGAAATAGGAACACTTTTACACTGTTGCTGGGATTGTAAACTAGTTCAACCATTATGGAAAACAGTATGGCAATTCCTCAAGGATCTAGAACTAGATGTACCATATGACCCAGCCATCCCACTACTGGGTATATACCCAAAGGATTATAAATCATGCTGCTATAAAGACACATGCACATGTATGTTTATTGCGGCACTATTCACAATAGCAAAGACTTGGAATCAACCCAAATGTCCATCTGTGACAGACTGGATTAAGAAAATGTGGCACATATACACCACGGAATACTATGCAGCCATAAAAAAGGATGAGTTTGCGTCCTTTGTAGGGACATGGATGCAGCTGGAAACCATCATTCTTAGCAAACTATCACAAGAAGAGAAAACCAAACACCGCATGTTCTCACTCATAGGTGGGAACTGAACAATGAGATCACTTGGACTCGGGAAGGGGAACATCACACACCGGGGCCTATCATGGCGAGTGGGGAGGAGGGAGGGATTGCATTGGGAGATATACCTGATATAAATGATGAATTGATGGGTGCTGATGAGTTGATGGGTGCAGCACACCAACATGGCACAAGTATACATATGTAACAAACCTGCACGTTATGCACATGTACCCTAGAACTTAAAGTATAATAATAAATAAATAAATAAATAAAAGAAAAAAAAGATTTCACAATTTCAGCTTAGGTATATGAGCACTTGAAAGCAAGTGTAATAATTAAAGCAGTAAATAAAAATAAAGGATTCCTAAAGAAAAAAAAAAAAAAGAAAATCTTTATTTTGTCTTAATTTTCAGTAATTTACTACCCCTCATTGATACAAAACCCCTTCATCTTGCAGATTTTTCCTCTCCAGATTGCTGTGAACAGCACTGCCATTAGGCCTTGACAAGAAGAGACCTACCTCAGGATTCAAGCTTTAGGAGCCCATACAAGGGGAGTGCCTTCCTTAAATTTTTGAAGTCCCACTTTGATGGCCAGGAGTGGCCTTATCTGACAGTGTTGTAGGAACGGGGCCAGTAAGCCTGGATTTAGACCTTTTGAGATATCATTCTTGGATTCCACTAGATGTCCCTATCAGAAACTCATATCCATAGTCATCCCAGGACCTACGGCCGGTTCTCAGTTCTAAGAGGAAAGTCTGGAACCTCCCAGATTGCCAGTGTAGTATTTTCTTTAAAAGATCATGTGAGATCCATCCACCAAAATGGTGTGAAGAAGATGATTTTTTCTCACTCATATATGTTATGCAATAAAAACCTCTCCATAATAAGAAAGGTTCAAGGTTCTGAGCTTGGTCCTCTCTTCATGTAGTACAGACCGATGTTTCAGCTTTCATTAATCTGTGATAGCACATCTAGTCTATAGCCCTCAAAGGCAGCAATTTTTGTGGCAGATATTATTTATGCTGTGTGTCCCCTACTTCTGACATATAGGTGGTCATTCCACTCTTCTGTTAATGTCATGTTCTGGTTCAGGGAGTCCACCATGGGTGGCCATGCCTTTCTCTCCAAGAGCTTTGGTGAACTCTACCCAATCTGAACAGGTCTTTTGATTCTTGCACTTTTTTGCCCGTAATCAAGAGAGTACTAATGTACTCTCTCCGATGTTATAAATGGAATAGACATTCTTTTTTTTTTTTTTTTTTTGAGACGGAGTCTCGCTCTGCCGCCCAGGCTGGAGTGCAGTGGCCAGATCTCAGCTCACTGCAAACTCCGCCTCCCGGGTTTACGCCATTCTCCTGCCTCAGCCTCCCAAGTAGCTGGGACTACAGGCGCCCGCCACCTTGCCCGGCTAGTTCTTTACACAGATGTAACACTTTCACTCTGACCATGGACTTCTCATCTTTCCTCCCTATTAGTGGCAATATGTGGAAGACAGGGGTGCATCATTTATATTTTTCTGCACACCCTGGCTAAAACTTGCATTTGAAGTCATTATCAACAAAGGACAGTCACAATATTTGAGACAGTCATTAGAAACCAGTGCTCATGGGTGGCTCAGTGGATGGTGCAGTATCATGAGCCATGAGGTAACCAGCATTAAATAAACAGTACTAGAGAATGCAGAGGCAAAAATATCCAGAGTTATGGCATTGTGATTAATAACAGTGTTGCTGCCTCTTATTGCCGTGAGTGAAATTAGCTAGGAACAGTGCATTATTTTGATTATTATTACAGATAGAGATGGTTCCTGGACACTGTGAAGAGTCATCGTTGACTGGTCAATAATGAATAATGTAAGCTTTCTTTCTTTTTTAATTATAAATAATAATCAATAAGTCACTATACCTTACATGAGCCCATGAATTTTATAAGTCCCTTTTAAATCAAATTATGTATATATATATATATAGGAATCCCATACACACACAAAAATATTTGCCCCACATACCCTAGGAATAGCTCAGGCTATGAAAGCTAGTTTATATATTTTATGAAATGGTTTGAATTGGAAGAATCTGTTGAACAATGATATTAGGGTTTCAATTTTCTGTATTTGACATAGTATATTTATAGATTAATAATTAAAGAGATCAGTTAAAAGAAAGATTTTAGAAGACATTGATATATAATTAAATATTATTTTTCTAATTTATATGACCTTAGAATTTATTTTACAATTATGTTTTAATATGAAATTTAGATAATTTTTGAAATTTCTAAAATCCAGGTAAATAAAACTTGATTAGTGTCTTGTCTATAATATCATAGATTCAGTTTGAATATAACTAGTTTAATTATTGCTGCTACAATTTAAAAGGAAACTATATATATTATAGAACCTAAAATATCAACATTTTATACATTGGTACTAGGTAGTTTCGTGTAATATTTTTGGAGTACTACATGTGCTATCACAAAAAGCTTCTTATAATACTGAAAATTTTTACCTGTTAAGAAGATGTCTCTCCATTTATTTATCTTATTTATCTCAGTAATTTTTATAGCTTACAGTGTACTGGTCTTGTACATCTTCTGTCAGGTTAATGAATATAGTTCTTTTATTTTTTTATCGTACATATCTTTTTTCAAAATTTTAATTTGCAATTGTTTGTTGCTAATAGACAGGATTACAATGATTTTTATTTAATCTATAATCCTATAGTCTTGCTAAAAACACTTAATACTTCTTGTAGCTTCGTATATAGGAAATCATATCATGTGTCAATACAGTTTTGCTTCTTCCTTTACAATTAGGACAGTTTTAATTTCTTTGTTTTGCTTTATTGCTTAGCTAGAATCTCCAGTACATGTTCCAGAACCTATGATTCTAGGGGGAAAGACATTTAGTTTTTAATTATTAAATATCACATTGAGTAAAGGTTTCTGTAACTTTTCATTTATCAGGCGAAGAAAGTTTCTTTTTTTTTCTTAGTTTACTGAGAGTTTTTATAATAAAGACAGTGCTTCCTGTTGGAATATAGCACCATCATACTTACCATCCATTTTAAAGAATTATTGTTGTCTAAACTTAATAATCATTTTTGGTAATTTAACTCGTTTTGTGCTCTGGTATCTTCTGGTCCTATTTGTGTCACTTGTGAAAATTAGATCTTTGTGAATTCGCTGAAAATTGCTGGTACTCTGTAATTAGTGCTATAAGTAATAAAATGTCTTTCATCTCTGACCCAGGAGTTTTGTGTCTTCTATAAACATCCATGAAAATATGGCAGACTCTTTCAAGCTAAGTAAAATATTGAACCCTGAAGAGCTCTTGAGAGCACTAAGCTCTGTTTTCTTTAGGTCTAAGAGTGAGATTTCAAAAAAAGAAAGTTTTATAGGGAAGATGACTAAAGGGAACACATAGTTCATCATGACTATGAAGTCCAAGAGCATGAACAGAAGTTGTCTCTCAAGGGTTCTGGCTAAGCCCATAGTCCAATACATAGAAAGTTCTGAGAGTCTTAACTAAAAAAAAATTATCATGAAATTCAGTAAACTGAATAATTTCATTTAGTTTATCAAACACCAGGTGCTAAATTCCTTGAAAGTATTAACTAATTTAATTATTATAATAAATCCATCCTTTTGTTATGTGTGAGCATTTTCACAGCATTTCACTCAAATCATCTTACAACATTTTACTGGAATTTTAAGGTCTGCTTGGTAGCAGTGCAATGAGAGGAAACAGATAATCTGTTTTTGCTTGCTTGTTTGCTTTTTTTGTTTTAAATCTGGCACTCTCAACTTCAACATGGCTTCCAGGAAATGGTAATCATGTTTTATCAGTAATTAGTATTCTAAAGAAAGGTACTCACCCTCTTCTGTACACATTCCACATGCCAAGTGGTATGTTACTCAAACATCACAGCTGCACAAACATATGTGGGCTTTGTACACAATGTATCACTCCCATGCCCACATACACATGCACACACACTCTCTCTCACACACACACAGAGACACACACACATGCACCCAGATTTTTTGGCAGTTGCTTTGTGTTGTATTTCTACATAACAGGCTTATGGCTTCCAAGAGTGATAAGATAAGAAAATTATGCTGAATAGGCACCATTTTCTACTCATTACAATACTGAGTTATAGGAATAAACTATTGTGACTACTGATTTGTCAGAGTAATGTACTTGCTCAAATGCAAATGAAGGACAACACAGCTTAAAATGCTATTGTCTCACTAGAGTATCAATGGTAGAGAAAGCATGTATTCCAGTGTTCTGAATTATTGAGATGCTTAAGCTTATATGAGCAGTTGAAGCATATAAATTTCCTGAAACTTGTTTCTAATCAGTACTTCAGCTAATTGTGCCTATCCTGACACTTCTCCACCTTTTGTAAAATTTTACACAATGAAGGTCTTAACATGCCGAAGAGTGACAAAACATCAACCATTGTTCTTGGAAGTAAATACATCAGCACAAGTTTCCTCCCCACCTTCTTTTTTTTTTTTTTTTAACTCAATAAACACCATATTTGATATGGAAGGATGGTGTAAGGATGCTAAGTCACAAAGTCAGAAAGACTTTGAAAGGCAAATAATACCATCTTCTGAATCTCATATTTTATTCTACTTTTTACTTTGTACATTTGTTGTAAAGACACAATACGACAAAGTATGTAAAATGCCCACAAAATTGCTCGAATTAGTCTGGGTGCAGTGGCTCATGCCTGTAATCCCAGCACTTTGGGAGGCTGAGGTGGGCAGGTCACCTGAGTTCAGGAGTTCAAGATCAGTCTGGTCAACATGGTGAAACCCTATCTCTACTAAAAATACAAAAATTAGCCAAGCGTGATGACAAGTACCTGTAATCCCAGCTACTCTGGAGGCTGAGGCAGGATAATCGCTTGAACTCAGGAGGTGGAGGTTGCAGTGAGCTGAGACCGAGTCATTGCACTCCAGCCTGGGCAACAAGAGTGAGACTTCATCTCAAAAACAAATTGCTGGAATTTAATGATTAGTAAGTCTTTCTTATACTCCTTTTTCAAGTAGCTCCCATGACTTACACATGGCAACAAGTGTAAGAAATTTAAAAAGAAAAAAAAAAAAAAAAAACTCTTAATAATAAATTTTTAAAAAGACATTAACAATCTATCAATTTTTTTGATCAATGAATGATAGAATCTCCAAATATTACTGTGAAAAATATTTCTACTAAAGGAGATCAGGAAATGCCACCACAAAATATAATGCTTGAGTTTGCTGACCAATGGAAACTGAGGGCACTTGGGGAACAGCAAATGCAGGAAGGAACTTCCTCTGAACTCCCTTAATTTGCCTAAAGACAGATTGCACAAAAGTAGCACAATTGTCGTGAAACCCCTCCCCAGGAACCTCATCCACCCAGATGGTTAGGAAAGGTTAACTCAGATAAGAGGAGAAGAAACTGGAGGTGACGTCATGCCTAGACAGAATTTGTCACAGGCTGTCACCTGTTCTTTTGAGGGCTCCTTCATCTTTCTCAAAAATCATTTACTCTCATCTAAATTGCCTACCTCTCCCTTCCACTCTCCCTAATGAAGAGGGCATGTAAGCTTCTAGATCTCACTGAGTTTCTCCATACTTACTTTTCTTTCACATGAGGCTCCTGTGTATGAATAAAAGGGTATACCTTTTTTCCTGTTAATCCGTCTACTGTCAGTTTATTTCATAGACTCAATTATCAAACTCTCAGAGAGTAGAGTTTCCCTCCTCTATAATCCTATGATCTTTCATATTTGAAGATTATGCTCTCTCATTTTAATTCTGGATTATGTGACTGAAGGTGTACATACTATAACCAATTCCACTTTTTCTCATTAACATAACCCCAGTTTCCTTGAAGAGAAAATGGGTACCTGTAAGAAACAAGTTTCAGCCACATTGTGGCAATGCGTGACTAAGTTATACAGTGATGACTAGCAAGATGAGACCAAAAGTGTAATGAGAATTTCTGGTTACTTTTTTTTGTTTTCTTGATTCAGGCAACCTTTTTTCTTTCTTGTTCTTTCTCTTCCTGAGAATTCAAATATGACATCTTGTATTCAGTGTCGATCGTGAATAGTAATGACACTGTGATGTTAAGGGAAATAGTTACCTTCCTGATATTATATTTTACATCTTCAGTTCTAAACTTCTATTATGTCATTTTCTTTATCTCATTCTTTTCACAGATCATATAGCATGTTTTAAGTTACAGATTTTTGAAGTTTAGTGATCATAAGTTCCAAGTTTGTCATTTTTTAGCTAGAAAGCATAAAAATCTTGAAAAAATTGAATGTCGCCAACTCTGCAGGGGTAGAAGTTGTATAGACTATAATTGACAGGCAAATAATTATTTTACTCAATAATGCATATTAATTTTGTCCAGCAAAGATATAATTGATTTTCATCCTAAAGAAAAGATTACCTCAAATAATACATTTATTTCCCTATAGGATGTTCATTAGTTTGCTTCTATTAGCAAATTTATTTTGACATTACTACTTGTCTAGATATGTGTACAGTTTTCAAATTCATCTTCTACTGATTACCTTATTCAATTAATGAGTTAAATGAAATTGATATCTGATTATTTACCTGAGTGATATTTTTAACTTTTTGACAAGTTATACTTCAGTGTTACCACTAATTCAATTTATAAGTGAAGGAAATACGATTCTGCATGGTGAAATAGTTGCCCAATTTGATTAGCTGATTACTAGCAAATTGCAGACCAGAGTCCAGTTTTTCCTTTTGATTTTGCCTACTAATGCTTAATTAGTGATATATCCTAAAACTTCAGCTTATATTTTTGACTTTTACTTCTCCACAATTCTGTTTTTACTTCTGATTACCTACTCCCATCAACATACATGTGAACTCACAATCCAAACAAGAGAGACCTAAAAGTATCACGAAATTCAAGAAACATTGGCAAAGTAGTCTATTTCATTGATTTCTTCATTAGTTTTGCTTTCAACAGTCGGAAGATGAGGAACTACAAGACAAACAGGGACAGCCACATGTTAGTGAATAGAAGCATGCAACCAACATTTTAGTTTGTTTCTAGTCACTAAATTGCTACGGCCCTCAGTAAACAATGGTTATTTAAGTATGAAGGGATGGTGAGGGTTATTTATTTTTTAATCGTATTTTATTATGTTGCTTATGTGTACAAGATTACCATATTTGCAACCTTCTACCCATTATGTTTTCTTTTCATTATGCCAATTTAAGCATAATGTTTTCCTTCTGGACTGAAAGATGTTTCCACTTAAAACAATGGTGGACATGTCAGAGAAACACAGATTTTTTTTTTTTTTTTTTTTTTCAAAAAATAGCATGTTTGCTTTTTAAAGAAAATTTAAGGGAGAAAAGGATATGCAGTTTAAGAACAGCACATGAATGGAATGATGTGTCTAGTTAGACTTACTGTTTCTCTATCAGAGACTGAGAGCTTTGCAGAAAAATAAACAATGCTTTTCACTCCCTGGGTAGAAATACTCCATTGGGTTTATTTTCCTCTTTGAATAGCATAGAAAGGAGAGAAGAAGGAGAGAGAAAACTGGTTTTGGTAGGGATTTCAAAATAATTCTCTGCACAATATTTCTTTCTGAAATAACAGCATATGCATAAAATAGCTCATTAGCTCTGCTCAACACTGACTCAAAGCTAGCTCTGATATCTCTTAGTGTTCTTTATGCCAACAATCCTTAGCTACTGAAGACCTTAGTTCAAACCAGTGTTTCCAAAACTGTGCTGTGGGAAAGCTTCACTGGGTGTTAGCAGTTACTGGATGAGAAGGGAGAGGGGAGCAGGTGGGTAGTTTACAATTAAATGTGCTTGTGAAACTCTGGGCTAATTAAAGTTAAATAGATTTCTTTCTTTACAGGATGTTTAAGAGATTTTGTTATGCTAATTTAACATTTTACAATTTATATTTATTATTTATTTTAAGTTAGCTTTTTGAGATTGTGTGATGGAAGACTGGTGGGTACCTCTTAGCATCTTGCTGTCTGGAAAGGGCAGCTCTAGAGAAAAGATAATCCTTAACACTAAACTGAAAGCTCTGTGATGAAAATACCATATCTTCCTTGGTCATCACTGCCTTCCCTTTGACAAGCACTGGAGACATTCAATAGGTATTTTCAGACTACAATGCTATCTCTATTTTAACCAACCATATTAACCATATGTCTTCTACCTTAAACAGTCATTTAATACCCTCTTTGTCTATAAATGAAGTTTTTTTTTTTTTTTTTTTTTTTTTTTTTTTTTTTTTTGAGACGGAGTCTCGCTCTGTCGCCCAGGCTGGAGTGCAGTGGCGCGATCTCGGCTCACTACAAGCTCCGCCTCCCGGGTTCACGCCATTTTCCTGCCTCAGCCTCCCGAGCAGCTGGGACTACAGGCGCCCGCCACCTCGCCCGGCTAATTTTTTTATTTATTTTTATTTTTTTTATTTTTGTATTTTTAGTAGAGACGGGGTTTCACTGTGTTAGCCAGGATGGTCTCGACCTCCTGACCTCGCGATCCGCCCGCCTCGGCCTCCCAAAGTGCTGGGATTACAGGCGTGAGCCACCGTGCCCGGCCTATAAATGAAGTTTTGAAGATCAAAGTGAATCATAGAGATAAAGTATTTTTGATCTCTGTAAACACTATATACCTACAGCATCATGGGATGTTGCAATAGGCAGTGTTCTTGAAGATTATATGGTTGAAATTATTTATGCGATAGTCAAGAAAACTGAAGTTATTTGGACAAGGTCACACAGTTTATTATTGTTAAACTACATACAATTAGAATCCAGGTCTTATAACTTCTAGCTCAATGCCCTTGATACTATGATTATTATTCCTATTTAATATGGGTTTAAGAATATTTATTAAGTAATAAATCTAGTGATAGGGTTAAATCATATTTACTATCAGTATAGTTGAGGTTAAGTTGGAGAAAATAACTTAGTAATTGTCAGACACAATAGTGTGTCTATACTAAAACTGTGCATGGTTATAAAAACTAACAGACAAATAAAAATATAAAAGAAAAATCCCTAAAAGACTGTCTGATCATGGATCATTTTGTGGTTTCAGACTCACAGTTAGCCTCAAACATTTTTATCAAGAATTACGTAAAAGAGTAGATTAACTTGGCTTAACTGCCAAAGAGATGAAGATTTGGACTGACAGTGTTTATGATGTCCATAGCTTTCTCTGTCGTTCTCTTTCCCTTAACATAATTGGCTTTGACTGGGCAAATCATGTTGTTTTCATTGTAATGTCATTGCAATTTATGATTCCATAAGACACATGAATAGATTTTTTATTTCATTTGCTTTGCATTTCATTTTAATGCTACCGAAGAAAATTACCTACACAACTATGCATGCTACCTTTTATTAGCTTTACCATGTTTCCATTTTCATATTTTCAATCACTATCAAATTTTGTTTTAGCTGTACTATAAAATTAATTCTGCTTTCACAATTACATCATTTACCTTTAGACTCTTTTCTTGTGAATTCTCTATCTGTAACATTATGTTAAATGGAAGCATATACTCAGTAAAACAAAACTATGCCAATAATCTAATTATTTTAATGCAACATTTATGATAGAATTTTATTTCCAAACAAGAATCTTGCTTTAGATTTTATCAGAGTCATTATTTTAATAATCTTTAAGAAGCAGGCAGAGATATAAAACCCTAATGTAAATATATTTTTGAGGGGCTAAGAGATTAGTTGTATCAGCCTTTTATTATATGTAAATGCACAGTTTCTATTCATAAGACTAAACACAAACACAATCAGGATAATGCTATTTTCATACACTTTAAAATGGCAAATGAAGTCTCAGTGATGGGACTGGTAAGTATTGAGGAATTAATGTGACCCTGGGAATTTTATGTTTCACAAAGATAAACAATTTCCTTTGTGTATTTTTCTCTTAGATTTGAAGTAAATTATTTTCTCTCTACATTCTGCTATGTATTCACAAGCTTACATTTGTCCATTTGTATTTGGCACTAGCTTACATTTGAAACTCGGTGTTTTTTTTTTTTTTTTTTTTTTTTAGTTTTAGTTTTAGTTATAAATTAATGATTATTAAGTATAGTTTCAATTATAGAGTATAGTCTCAATTGTTATTGATAATTGAATATAGTGAACTTTGGACATTCTCTCTCAAATGTCACACTAGAAATTTCAGTCAAACCTAAATCTTAATGGAGTAGAGAGTTGGTTGTATGCAGTGATGAAGAAAGACTCTATGCATTTCAAATTTTTATGCATCTGTTATTCTTTGAGCTATTAACATCCATTTTCCATCAGGTATGGGTCTCAAAGATTTCATAAAGTAGACCTATTGAGGCAGTTATGTAATATGGCTTGTCAATAGTCAGGGGAAAATATTATGCATTTTAATATTAATCCAGTCATCTGTTAATCAGCACACATTTCATAAGAATCTACCATGGCTGGAACACTATATTAGTCTAGAAAAACAAAGAAGAATCAAAGGGTAGAGTTCCTCCTCTTACAGAGTGAAAAAATAAAGCTTAAAACAATCTTGTATAAAATAACTTAAAATGAACAATATCGTGTAGCATGTATTTCAGACTAAAGAGTTTCATTAGATAATGCACATCTCTGAGTTGTCTAGCCTGCTGTGTTAAACATTATCAGCTCAACTTAAAAAATAAAGTCAACTTTCTTTTATTATATAACCATGATGAGTTTTTTTTTTTCCCCTTTGGGGATCTTCTCTCCCAAAATACAACAATAAGATTTAAAAATAATGTTAAGAATATTTTTTATTCAAAAAATATTTATTGAGTGCTTACCAAATATTTTGAACTCTGGAGGGCAATGATTACAGAATTAAACAAAACCGTAAAACAACAACATCAAAAATAAACCAACAGACAAAAATACCAGTTTTCACAGATCTTACACTCTAGTAGGAGAAAAAAAGAGGAAAAAATAGGTTAAATATATACCATGTTAAATAGTGATGCTAATAATAAGAAGTGCAATTGAGAAAAATCAAGAAGTTGAGATGACAGGATGGTCTATGGGTTTGCAATTTCAGATGGGAATGATCTTGGAGCAAAGGCCTTGTGGAAGTGAGAGAGAGAGAGAGCCAGGAAGATATGAGAGGGAAAAATAAGTACAAACACCCTGGTGGAGAAGTGCATCTGGAGTGTTTGAAGAACAGCTGAAAGAGTGTTATAAGGTTTATTGAGCAAGATGGGAAGAAACAGAAGATGAAAAGAGCAGTAGACAGAGTCACCTTGGCTGCTGCAAGGACTGGGTTTTATTCGGCATGGGTTAGAGAGCCATATGGGTTTTCTTTAGAACAGGGGCATGATTTGATTTGAGTTTCAAAGAATAATGTTTGCTACTCTGTTGACAATAGATAATAAGGAAGTAGGAGATTTGGTAGCAGGCTACTGCAATTGTCCAGGTAAAATCTGATTTTTAACTTGACAGGAAAGTTTAATAGGATAGCTGATTTTAGGGTGATAGAAGGGGAATAAGGGATAAGTAGTAAAATGTTTAATATGTCATGACAAAAGTAACAATCTGCTGACAAATTAGATATAGGGTGGAAAAAAATTGAGAGTTTAGAGCAAATACTAGAAAAATAGCTGGAGGAGCTTCCAGTGCAAAAGATGTTTTATTTTTTAAATAATGGAATAGATGCATTGCAGAGAAAATGATAATAGATAATGAAGAAAAAGGAATAAAGAATGGAAGCAATAAACTAGGAGAAAAGAGATGGGGTTTAGTGGATAAGTGAAGAGATTAGCCTTGGGAGCAAATGGGGGCTTATCCCTAGTAGCAGTTGGGAAGAAAGAGTATTTGGGTGCAGATGTGGACAGAAAGTAAGCTTCAGCATGTTAGCAAGTCCTACAAATTCACCCTAGTAGTCATATTCCTTTCTGCCATTGATCTATATTTGCACAATTTGTATTCCTGAACTCTATTCATGTGTCATATTCCTTTCTTCTGCTGCATAACCTTAAACAATTTTTTAAATAGGAAAAATAAGAGGAAAAAGTAGAGAGAATGAGGGAAAGGAGAATGAAGAGAGAGCAAAAAAAAAAAAAGAGAGAGAGAGCAAGAAATGAAAAACACACAAAAGAAGAAACTAGAGAGAAAGTAAAAAGAAAAAGTAAAAGTAAAGACTAATCCAGTGTCTGCATTTTAGGATCCAAGATGAGAACAAATATTTGATTAGAAATAATAAATTAAAAGCATGGTAGTGATAGAAATTATTATTTATTTATTTTGTAATCTAGCTAACAGTAAGTTTGCATAGCCGTCACTCAAAAATATTTGCATAACTAATTAAGTGCTCAAAGTGGCAGAGAGTTTTTGAGAGAGGAGGATTTAATTTATATTTATGTATTTAAAGCTTAACCTGGAAATGAAGGGAACTAGAGCTGTGTAAAGGGCCTAATTCCTAAAGAAGTCAGAAATAGAGTGAACAAAAACTTTTGTTTTAAACAGAAGTTGAATTTATAACAGAGGAATTAATACTTCACTTTGTTTATTTTTTCCCAGATATCTCTTTTTCTCTAAAGAATGTTACCATCTAAAATTCACATAATACATGGTTTTGAAATTTACATATGAGGATATTGAGTTACAAGACGTGATGTCTTTTGTGTGTGTACCACTCAATTGAGCAGTTTTAGTTGTATTAAAGGGAAATAGTTGAGATAAGGAAAATGTTTCTCTCTTCAGTATTGAAGAGCACTTAAAATATGTTTACTTCATGAAAGCTGAATTGGTAATATTTATACACATTATATTTTATTATAATAAATAAAATATAAATCAAGAAACTCTAAATATATGATTAGTTTGGATAGATGCGTATCTCCATTCTATTTGTATTATTTGTTACCTTGAGAAAGTAAAACAAAATTGTGCTTTATTAGGTAGATACCTAATAATCTAATATATGGTACTCAGTGTGGAAGGAAACAGAGAATAGACAGAGAATCCAAAAGAGTACAAAGTGGTCAAAGACCATGTAAAGCACTGATCAGAGAAAGGTGCCCTGCATCCCGGACCCAGAGACTATTATCCCCGTGGCCAGAAAAGACTTGGTTTAGAATACTCAAAATGTTCTGATTTCATGTCCTTCAAAAAAACTTCCAATTAAAATGAAGCATATTGTGTAGCATACTTACATAGTGAGAAGAAAGTGATGCGCCATCTCAGCGTTCAGTTTGCATCACAGATTTAGTCCCATAGAAATTGAAAATTTACTTCCTGATTTCTGTATCATCTTTGCTGAGCTTAGAAAATGATCATCCACCCTTGAGAGTGGGATCTATTCTTGATGCACACACAAAATCAAATATCTGAGTATAAAATGTCAACAAGTAGTTTGTACTATGGTCATCTCCTCTTATTCACAGTTTTGCTTTCTGTGGGTTCAGTTACATGTAGTTAACCACAGTCAGAAAATATCCAATGGAAAATTTCAGAAATAAGCAACTTATACATTTTCGACTGCATGTTGTCTGAGTAGCTGATGAAATCTCATGCTGTACAGCTCCACCCCCAGCAAGACAAGAATCATCCCTTTGACCAGCACGTCCATGCTGTATACACTACCACTTTTAGTTTCTTAGTGGCCACCTCAGTTATCAGATCGACTGTCACAATATCACAGTGCTTGCATTCAAGGTCAATAGGAACCTAATGTTATGTCATCTGATACCTACTTCATTCACATCACTTCACCTCATTATGTAGGGATTTTATCATCCCACATCATCACAAAGAGATGAGTGGGTACAGTACCATAATATATTTTGAGAGAGAGTAAGAGAGACCATATTTACATAACTCCTATTGTAGTATATTGTTATAATTGTTCTGTTTTATTATTTGTTTTTGTTGTTAATCTTACTGTGTCTAATATATGAGTTAAACTTTATCATAGGTATGTATGTATAAAAGCTAACATTATTAATATAGGGTTAGTTACTGTCCATGGTTTTGACATCCACCCAGGTCGTGAAACATATCCCCCAAACATAAGTAGGGGAGACTACTGTATTACAGTTTTGGTGATGGGTACTGTGAAAGGCCAGAATGTCCTATTCCAAAATATTCTTCGTAAGCATAAGGATTATTTTGAGCTGATTGAGAAACACCAGCCATGGGAGAAGCTCTAAAAAAAGAGTAGAATGCATCCTTTTTGTAAGGGAAATTTGTGTTTATAAAGGAATAATCTCCATTTGTAAAGTTCTCTCTCTCTCTCTCTCTCTCTCTCTCTCTCTCTCTCTCTCTCTCTCCCTCTTCTCTCTTTCAGGAAAAGAAGGATATTCTAAATAACTACAAAATGCCATGAATGGAGAAGGCATCAATTTAAATCTGTATAATAAATCTTATTCTTGTTTACTCCACTAGTCTCTGGATATCTCTCTATAACCAACCTTCCTGATCTTTGTTTCATGAAATGATGACATTTAAGCTTGTTTAAAGTCACTTTTTCTCATTTTTTCTGTAGATATTCCCATGTATACATGAGGTATACATGTTATTAAATGTCTATTTTTCTTTTGTTAATTTCTTTTGTTACAGGGGTCTGTCCCAGCTAAGAACTATGAAGCTTAGAGAGAAAATTGTATTTCCCTTTCCTTATGGAAACATGATAATTAAATACATACTTTACTTTATTATGACAGAAAGCCAGCTTCACAAGAAAGTATAATACAATTTCAGAATGGTGTAAAAGGAAACAATCTTGCCTACTTCTTAGTTGAGCAGGGTCTAGACAGCTAAAAACTTCTTTATTCATCCTAAGGTACATGTCAATAAGCTATATAAGTTTAATTGCTGACCCTGGTTATGGGTATAAAATTAAATAATTCAGAATCAAAGCTGGTGGAACTTTAAATTACTCTGGGCCTTAAGAGGTATGTGGCTATGAAGTCTGAGTTATGTGGCATGCAGATGCAAATTCTGTCATTTTTTTTCTCCCTGTAAATAATTAGGAAGACCAAATGGGGCCAGAGATAAGACTTTCTCAGACCACTCCTCCTCCTCACAGAGTAATAACGTCTTCTTGGAATGTAGCATTCAGTAACCAATCAAATTGCTATAACCTGTATACTGGTCTCTTATAGAAAAATGTTGTAATCCTACTCAAATTTCTCTTTCTCTGCCTGTATAAAAGAGACCTTAACTTTGGACCACTGACTCCATCCATGGAGTTGCTGTTTTCCAAGTGGTCATCCTCAAACTTTGTGCTCAAATAAACTCTATACGTAATCATATTTTCTGGGTCTCATTATGTAAAATTGACATAAGTCACTTGGCAAACTATCAAAAAACAGAAATTTAAATTACTCAATACTCACTTAATTTTAGAATGAATGAGAGGAGATGACGATCCACAAGTACAATTTGAGGAATTCCACGTGAGAAGTAACTTTATGTGAGCAGAATTTTCTGTGAGCAGAATTTAGCACCTTTAAAAGATTTTCCCATACGATGTAAACATTTACATTTACATTTTCCCCTGGGTTTCAGTTTTTAATAGTTTAAGAAGAGGTGAATGAAGAGAAATTATTTGATATTCCCTCATCCCTACCCCAGTGTAAGTGATCAGAAAGTAAAAGGCAAACAATATTTATTAAGACTAATGTTACATTATATGGTGTGCTTGGTAATTTTGGTGATAGGATAACACTTAAGCCCCACAATGGCTTTGTGGATTATGCATTATTTCTCCCATTTGGTAGAAGATGCAATGGAGACACAAGAGGAGAAATGGTTTCTCAAGCAGCTTGTAAAATACAGGCCATTAGCTAGAACTCAGAATGAATAACTACCAACTTGATTCTCTTCCACCCTCTTCCTTCAATAGATATAGTAAGAGTAGAACATTTCAAATGGGTAAGGGTGGGGAGATTTTCAAAATCTTCATTCTACTTATAGATTTTTTTCATCATATACTCTCAGTATTTGTATTCTAGTTTATATCATGAAATTTAAATCACACATGAATAGAGAGAGATGGAATATAGTCAAAATATTTCAATTAGAAATGTACTTATAAAACACTTGTTGCATGCAAATTATCTTCTTAAAGTTCCTCTTGGGACAACCAAAAAAGAAGAAATAAGGGAAAATATATTGCCTCCCTCATCTCTACTTGATTACAGAGAGCTGTGTTTTTATGGTGCTTTCATAGTTTGGTTAATCATAGTGTGCTTTTGCTAACTCTAATCTTGTGTCAACATGAGCCAAGGAGATTGAACAACTGTCACATTATTTGTAATGGTTGATTACCAGATGTAGCCACTGAGACCGGAAATCTTAACATTTTTTTCCCGCTTGTTTAAATACCAATTTTGCTCTGCGTTTTATTGATTGCCTTAATTATTTACATGGTTGATGTAGCTTAAGCTTAAGAATGCACCATAATGTCAAAATTCATAGAGAATTGTTGGTCCTTGGCACTGAAATTTTCATACAAGCCTAGGTAATCAGACGGAATCTCAGTAGAAGAAGGTAAAGGTGAGGCTGTTCTCAACCAAATTAAAACTTCAATACTTCTCTGAAGTGGGAAAAAGGCCTTCTAGACTATGTAATCTTTTGAAACTTTTTGAACATCAAAGAGGTCTCAGAAAATGTCTTGATGGATCAAGTAGACAAAAGTCAGAAAAAATATGCTCTATTTCCTTGACATATACTCTGTTTTCCATGGAAAAGAAAGGAGCAATGTCTTTAATTTGAACATTGCCTATATCCTTCACCTGCAAACGATATCTGGAAAGTTCCAAACAAACTTAACAAGCTTTAGAAAATTGACTAAAGAGAGAAAAGAATATATATTAAACATGAAAGGAAGGTCACATGGTCAGAGTGTTTCAAGTATTCTATTTTTTCCATAGCAACCTAAGATTCATAAGTGCAAAATATTGTCTCTAAGAGAAGGTGAATAGATGAATAGGTAAATCTGAGCATTATATTGTACTCTCATGCTAATAACAAAATTAATCATTCACATTAATGACAAATATGATAGTTCTCAAACATTTCAATCTGTGTCAAATTATATCGTAGACTTTTTTTTTCACAAAAAGAATAAATCAAATATTTCTACATGAATGTTTATAGCAGAACTGATTAGAATATATGCCTGTCACACATTTTCACCATGTCTTCTATAGGCACTTTGTCTGTAATATTAACAACGTCATCTTCATTGTCCTGTCAACACTCAAAGAGTTTCAGACTTTGGAACATTTTTGATTTTGAATTTCTGGATAAGGAATGCTCAGCCTGTATAGCCTTAAAATAGAATATTATTCATCAATGAAAAGGAATGGAGTGCTGATATGTACTACAGTGTGGATGAGCCTCAGAAACCTTATGCTACTTGAAAGAATCCAGACACAAATACCACATATTGTACAAGTTCATTTACATAATATATCCAGAACAAGTAAATTCATAGAGACAGAAAGCAGATTAATGGTTGCCAGCAACTAAGGAGAGAGAAGAATGAGGACTAACTGATTAATGGGTATGACATTTCCTTGAGGGAGATGAAAATGTTTTGAATCTGGATAGTGGTGATGGTTGCAAAATATTGTGACTATCCTACACACCACTGAATTGTATGTTTTGAAATGGTTAATTTTGTGTTATATAGTTTCAATTCAATTTTTAAACGAATAATATATAACCTTTTAAAAGACATGTGCACCCAACGACACACACTCCTGTTGACTCATTTTATTATAATTTTACTTAATTAGCTACAAGCATAAAACTCCTTATGCATATAACTTATATGCAACTATAAAACCAAAATAAACTTACAAATAAAGTGCTAAGAAGCTCTAAAAAACTAATAGAATACAAATTAGCCGCATAATTTAATGTGACAGATAATCTTGTGCTGCAACTAAATTTTTTCTCCCAATGTGCACAGGGTATTTAATGTGATGGCACAGGTTCTATTGTATGGAGCCTTTTGCTACCACTGTGTGCACTGAGATGACTCAATGTTCCAACTACATTTTGCTTTCTTTTAAAGCACTGGAGAAGCTTCATTTGTAGGGTATGGCATACTATCAAATGGTCTAACATTCAGAGGCATATTTGCAAAAACCAGAGACTTGGACACTGAAATCTCATGGCAACATTCAATTATGAATAAGGTGACCATATACCTGATCTTCCAAATAATGGAAATAATAAGAAAATAAAAAAGAATGCTACCAAAAGTTACTCTGGAACAGCAAGTAAAAACCAGTACAGTTTATCTTTGAACAATGTAGGGGTTAGGTGCACCAACCTCCATGCAGTGGAAATATCTGCGTATAAATTTTAACTCTCTCAAAACTTAATTACTAATATCCTACTAACAGAAGCCTTACCTATAACATAAACATTTAACATATATTTTATATTATATGTATTTATTGTATTCTTACAATACATTAAGCCAAAAAAAGAAAATGTTATAAGAAAAGCTTAAGGAAGAGAAAATATATTTACTATTTATTAATGGACTTGGATCATCATACAGGTCTTCATCCTTATTGTGTTCACACTGAGAAGGCTAAGAGGCGGAAGGGGAAGGGTTGCTTTGCTGTCTCTGGGATGGCAGAGGCCAGAAAAAATCTGCATATAAGTGTACCTCTGAAGTTCAAACTATGCTGTTCAAAGGTCAAGTGTACTATTCCAGGCCACTCAGGATATACCATCTTCTCATTTATAAAGCAGTTGTTCCAAACCACCAAATTTGACTTTGCTTGCATGATATTTCTTGTTAATAAAATTTCTTAAGTCAAACATTTTTAAAACTTAAATCTTATGTATTGCTTTCTCCTGCCTGGTTGGAGGAATTCATTTTCATTCACTATTATCACTTTCTATATCTCCCTATTTCTAAATTGGGTAAGGGTTGAGGTCTTTTTAAAGCATAGAACTATTTGGATTTGAAGAGGGCCAACTCATCTTGATTTTTGTATAAATACTGTCACTCATAGTCAGTTTAGGTGAGCCTTTGAAGTCCTGCGTATCTGCTTCTCTTATGCCATTTCCATCCGTGCTGCACTTGGGCCCAAGAACACTCAGATGGAGCCCTGGCATCTTCGGGACTGCCTCCTTCATGCTCTATTCTGTAATTCCCCTGAGACATCTCCTACATTAAAGTGATACTATTTCCACTAGTTACAGAACCTCAAAGTTATATCTTATTTTGAATCTTGGAAAACTTTCCTCACTCTTCCATAATCCCAAGACAATGGGGAAGCCTCTGGAAAGAGAATTCAGAATGTATTCTTAACTTTTTTTCTTTTTCTTTTTTTTTTTTTTTTTTACCATTGTTATCCTTGAAAAATGAGGAATAAGTATAAAGATGTACACTACAACACCATAAAATGAGGTAATTCATTGCAATATTTCAGTCATTATGAAACACGGTGCTTGTGCTACAAAGACCTTCTAAGGACTCTCTAGAGAAATGAATAACTAGAAGACTAGTGAAGAGTCAAACTTCAGATTACCTTAAAAAACAACAACAAAACACTCATCAAATTCAGCAGGCTCTTGCTTGTGTTCCTGCCACAAGTCTTGCAGAGTACAAACACAATCTGAGAAAGACTGCAGACATGAGAGAAGAGGAAAACTATTGGCAAGACAAAGTAACAGTGACCTGAAACCACTGCCAGAAATACGAAATCTACCATCTATGTGAAATATCACCACAATGTCCTGGTAGACCAGAGTATACTACCAGGGAGGGAGATAAAGGTATTCACGTGATCAGAGAATACCATCTTGGAATGGCCACCTTTCAGCAGCAATTTCAAAAAATTTCAGGAAAAAAAGTATCAAACAGTTACATTGTATCTAGCCAAACCGCATTTAACTCTCAAGACTATAGAAAAATAGCTTTCAAACATGCAAGAGTTCAGATGATTTTGTGTCCTTGGTTCATTCTCAAGCAACTACTAGAGCAGCAGTTAGTAAACTATGTCGGTATGGTTTTGTAAGCAAAGTTTTATTGGAACACACTTCTACTTCTACTTTTACGTTATGTACTGCCTATGGCTGCTTTTGCTTCACCATAGCTACAACATATCACTGGCAAAGCCCAGAATATTTACTATCTGTCTCTTTGTAGAAAAAAAAAAATCTGCTTCTGGACTAGAGGAAGCACTTCATTCAGCCAAAAGGTAGTCAGGGAAGCTTTAGAAAAATGGTTAACAGTGAATATGCATAAAATTGTAGATGAAAATCTAAAACAACAGTGGGAATAAGGGTGGAAAAATATATTCTATATTATGTGTTATGAAAAACGAAAGACAAAAAGTAGAAAAGAGAAAATAAGAATAAACTTATTGATTGGTGTAAAGTCTTTGGTAAAACTTAAAGACACCAAGAATAGCTGATACTGGACAATAAAAGTTTAAGTAAGGAAATAGTGGACCAAGGAAATCAAAATAATAAAAATATAATTTAAATATAACCGAAAACATGACTACAAGAACAAAACTACAGACCTTCCAAAATATAAACACGTTTCTTAAAAAGAGCAAATAAGACACATGACATAAATAGAGCAAATTTCATATAATACAAATTGAAATTGCAACATAAAATATGATGTAGTTGAGTCTAAACATACCAGTCATATTAATAGTCATAAATGGACTTTGCTTACCTATACACACATAATTATACAATATATACGAGGGGCACACCCAAACTAAGTGATATAGAATGATTATAACTAAAGGGAATAAGATATAAGAAGATAGAAATAATAAGATATCAAGAATGGGGATCCTCTTACACCATAAGAAAATTCTAACCAAAAAGCATTAAATATGACAAAGAAAGACCTAAGTCAAATTATGTTCTTTTGCACTTGACATAATAGTATAGCTAGAGTTCCTAATCAATAATAAAAATAGCTAAAATGATAAGATAATTCAGTAGGTTAGTAGAACATAAAATTTAACATGCAGAAATTAACAGCTGTCATATAATCAAAAACCACTTAGGGGATATAATCATAGAGAGAATATCATTAAATGACAAAAACAGGATAAAATTCTTCCAAATAAACTTCAGAAAAAATGTATAACACATATGCAATATAAATCATAACACATTTTTGAAAGTATGCTTGAATTAATGGAAAGACAGCTCTTGCTCCTAAATAGAATAATACACCATTTATAGATGTTCAGTTTTCCCTGACGTAAATTACGAATGCAATGCAACTTTAATAAAAATACCAATAATCATTCTTATGAAGTAATAGAATTTGGTACTCAAGTTTATATGGAAGCATACCAGTATATCCAGACAAATGATGGAAAAAAAATGCAAATGGGCATAGCCATTCCAGAAAGTAAAACAGACTATAAAGTTTCTATAACTAAAATTGTGATGTCAGGACTGACTGATAAGCATAGCAGTGAAATATAATAGAAAGTCAAGAAGTGAGAACTTTATGATGAAGGGGAATTTCAAGTAACTGGAATAAACAGAATTTTGTGTTTTTGTTTATAAATAAATGGTGATACAATAACTGCTTAAACATTTGAAAAAAAAAAGAAAGAGTTAGGTCCCTGTTCGTCACACTGAACATAAGGATGGGCTCCAACGGATCAGGGATCTAACTGTAAAGCATACATTTCCAACAGTGGATTTCAGCATTGATACAACTGGAAAATAATGGTAACAGTCTAAATGTCAGGATAGAGGTAAGTTGTCGAAAAACAGTGGAATGTCTGCCCAATAAAGTACCATGTTGCAAAAACTAGAATGAAGACTGTATCTGTGAACCATATCAAGTGATTTTCAGGACACATGGTTAAATGGAAAAAAAAAAGGACAAAGTACAAAAATATGTCTACAAAACGCTACCTTTTAGATAAGAAAAATGGGAAAATAAGAAAAAACACTTACGTTATCTCTCATCCTACAGGAAAAAAAAGGAAAAGAAGGAGGATAAATAAAAAAGAAATAAGATTGGATAGTTATGTGGGGGCAAAAAGTATGGGGTAACAAGGCTGGAGGGATGGGAACAATAAGAAGGGGTGAGAAGAGGAGTGATATTTCTTTGAGTTTAATTTCAACTTTTAGAATTACATCATAGTTCATATTCTCAATTAGAAAAAGAAATCAACAAGGATGGGGCAAAAGGGATACAAACAAAATCAGATAAATTTGACTGCACTGAGAAGGAAACAAAACAAAATAAAAACAAAAGAATCTAACTCGAAGAAGATAAAAAAGCTTATTCAAAAAATTCTTGAACTAATTAGTTGAACTACAAACATAGTCCAAAGACAAAAACAAATTACAAATATTGAACTCTGGTTAGTAGTCTTGTTGTCATAGTGTATCTGTTTGCAATGTTCAAACTACTTAATCTGTATTCAATGATTGAGCAAATAAGTAAATTTACTGTGGATAACAGGCTCCAGTGAGAAAGTAAGTCCTCTTGGAAGTCATAAGTCTGGATTCCTAATCCAATAACAATTGTGGCTATAGAAGAAGAGAGAAAAACCTTTCTTTCTCTTTTCCTGCTGTAGGCTTCCATTTCAAGTGAGGGAGAGAACACTCAACAGAAACCAAAGTAGCCAGCACCTTGATCTTAGACTTCTCAGCCTCCAGAACTGTGAAAAACAAATTTCAGCTTTTTAAGCCACCAGTCCATGGTATTTTGTTATGGCATCCCAAGCCAACTAATGTGTAAGTTAAAATACGGAAAGGGAAGACTAGAATGAGCACTATGGTCCTGAGTTATAATCCAGAATTAGTATAAATTCATAGTTTTAATATATAAGTAGATAAGATTAGAAATAGATATGTATGTGTATGGCTTGTGTGTGTATATGTAAATATCACATATGTTTACTAGCTCTGTCTGCTGAAAAAGACTAGAAACAATGGGATACCAATAACATCTGATAGCCAGATCTTGATTTCTAAATACTTTATCCACTAAAAGGAGTCAGAACTCCTTTGAAAAATGGCTGACTTCAGAGCTGGAGTAGGAGAAATACTTGAAATATCTTGCAGTCTCAGGAATAAAAGAAATACTAAAAGTAAACAAACATTTTTAAAAGATGGTGCATGTCAGAGGGACTCTGGGGTCCCCTTGGAGTTGTTGGGACTTCCACTTGTAAAATATGAGGTAATTCAACCATCAAAAGTAACAGTAATATTGAAAGAAATATAACCCAAAGAATAAAACAAGAATTCATGAGCCTATGCTGATATAAATAAGTGAATAAAAAATTAATGGGGGAAAAGGTCAAACTTTCCTACAACACAGTAATCAAACAATACATGTAAAAGAAATAATCGAGTTAGAAAATTAGCATTTGGCAGCCTCCATAGTAATAAATTGTTTCTGGTGAGGGACTCCAAATGAACTACTTGTCCAAAAAGAGAAAAATCGTTAATTTTCAGTAAAGAAATCAGGCAGATACCACCTTAACCAAGAAATCAAAGTTAACATCACCAGTAATGAAACAAATAGATTTCTTGTGTCTTTTTGATTTGATAAACTGACAAGGACATAACATTGCTGCTGTGATATTCTTGCCAAATATTATAACTTGAACTCATCATGAGAAAACATCAAACCCAAATCGAGGGAAACTCTGGAAAAAGAAACACAAAATCATACTCTTCAAACATGCCAAGGTCAAGAAAGACAGACTAAAGAGCTGCTCCACATCAAAGGAGATTTAGTCATGACAATTAATTGTAATATGTGTTCTTGGAATGGGTTCTGGACCAGAAATATTTTTATTCGTTTAGTTTCCATGTAAAAGACATTAATGGGACAATTGACAAAAACATACATAAATTTTATAGATAAGGTCATACTTGATCAACGTTAATTTTTTTATTTTCATAATTTTGCCAGGGTCAGCTATAGATTATAATTGTTTTCTGAAAATGTACACAGAATGGTTTAGGGATAAAAAAATTTTGTATACAATATCCTCTAAAATTATTTAGAAAAAGAAAACTAACATCTCTCTCTTTTCTCTCTCTTTCTCCTGTCTCTCAGCCTGTTATCTATTTATATGCATGTAGAGAGAGAGAGAGAGAAGAAATAATAAGCAACAGAGGACATGGAAAATTTTAATATTTAGAGAATCTGAGTAAATAGTATGTGGGAAATCCTTATACTGTTTAACTTTTGTAAATTTAAACTTATTTCAAAATCATTTCAAAAATTATTTTATTTAGAATAAGGAAAAAATGTTTCAATATAATATTGGGCACCTATAAATTCTGTATGCCCTGCTTTTATGTATATGAACTGTAAGGGAATTAAGAGACACAGTAGTTGTAATTGTCAGTATCCAGTGAAATGTAAGTTAATTGAGATGGGCTTATGATACCCTATGTATCACAAATGACAGATATTATGAATTTATTAAATATGTGTTATGCTGTATTTGTTATTACCCTCCCACCCCTGACTACCAAAGCCTGACTACCTTTATGATTTTCTTATTTCAAGACTAGTACAATCCATTAAAACTGCAAAAACAGGCAGGAATTATATCAAAGTAGATTCTGCAGGATGGGTCCCCAAGACACAGACTCAGAGACATATTTGCACATATGGAGTTTATATTAGGGAGTGCCACCAAAATCAACACCTATGGGGAAAGAAGTAAGCTAGTTGGGCACCGAAAAAAGATGAATTGTAAGTCACAATAAAGGAGCAGTTGGGATAGTGTTCTCAAGCTGAGGTAGGCACTCAGAGTTGTCATGAAGAGAGAAAAGGAGGCTAAATTTTATACGCACATCAACTAGTCATTGGATGTGGGCTTCTCCCATGACCTTGGATGAGGTTGTTCTCTTCAACCATGGCTGTTCTGGAGAAAGACAAAGCTGAGAACTTTCAGCTGTCACTAATCCCAGCAGCTGAGGAAATGAGCACTGAAGCCTTGTGGGTTGGGATTTGGGCTGTGTACATGCATTTATCACATCATTAGTTCTCAAAATATAACACCTGTGACCCTCCCACAACAAGGTCAGGGATAAATGATATATCTCACATGCTTAACATGGCCCGAAGGAGTCACTTAAGTATGTGTCTTTGGAATTAATGTAGAAACAGGAATTTGAACTTCCAGTGGGAAGAGCATATTCAAATACTAATTGGCGAGGGACTGGGAGAGAGGGTGCACAGCTGATTGTAGGAAAAGGAAAATATTGAGGAATAGTTGGAGATAAGACATAGGAGAGTTGGTGTCACACTTTCTTTGCCCTTGGGAGCCAAATAACAATAATGTTATAAATGTTAGAAATACTATCTTATTTCTCAAGTGAAAGTATGGTGGAAGGGCAAGGATATTTGAGGATATTTATTTATAAAAGGAAGCGTATATGGAAAGATTGTGCCCTGAAGGACCAGTTAGCAGGGCTGCTAGAAATAATCTTAACAAAAATTGAGTAAGTACTTGTGCTGGAGGCACCATCAGGAGGGTGCAGAGAAAGCAGCGGTGTTGTGGTTGGGTATGTGCTGACTAGTGAATATCAAAGAGAAATGTACGTCAGAGACCACCCAGTCTTCGCAGTATGCAGCCTGGAGAATACTATAGTTGATGGAAAGTAGAAGCAAGAAAACTTGGGTTTGAGGAAGTCCTTTTTAAGATTGAGGTAAGACAGGATCCATTTATTAGAACCTCAGATATGTCAACACTAAATGAGAAGCCCCAAAGGGGTCTCATGCTGGGATTTCTCACTTCCATCATCAACCTATATGTCCCCCTTCAAGGCTATTCCTACTTTAATTAGATCCCTGCATCTAAGGAAAAAGTGGTCTCTTTTTGCTTCTGTCCCAACATCTGTAGCTGCAACAAAGACCAATTACAATGCCCTTAACAGGACTTCAGTTCCAAGGTTTTACTGAGTCAGGCCACATGCCTGGCTGATCAAATTGCAACCCTCACAGACAGGATGGCTGCACTTCACTGAAGGTCAAAGTGATTAATGGATGGCCTTTACTTTGCCAAGCTTTGAGGGACCAGACAAGAAAAAGAACCACTTATGTATTAAATAAATGATAAAGATAATATTTTTTTGCCAAGCATTAGATCCCTAAATAGAAATGCATTAAGCTTGACTGGGATTTCCAAATTATTCTCCTCAGGGTTTGGGAGATTCTAGGAAATAGATATCAGGGTGCCTGGAAATAGACATTCCAGGGACACATCAGCTGAATGGGCTGAATTTCTGTTCTTGATCAGCGTGATTAGTCAGCATACAAAGTTAATAAAGTCAAGGTCAGAGGTTGGATCTTTCTCTGGATCCATTAATTCTTCTCCTTCCCTGAAAGTGGACTCAGAAGCCAAACGACTCACACACTGGGGAGACTTACAGTAAGAGAGTGTTTGGAGCTTTGGCAGAGCATATCTATGTCACTAAAAAAGTAAGAAGATGACACATCTTGTTAATGTGGTCAAAAGTGCTACGATGGTGTATAAGTGTGTGTAATGTGTAAAACTTATGGTTTCTAAAAGATTATATGAATAACTCTATATTGTCCTGCACATCTGGCAATTACTAAGCATCATCTGTGTACTTACAACATGCAAAGTTTTTTATATACATGCTCTGTGTTAGGCGAATGATCATTTATCTCTGTTACTGGGAATAAAGCCTCACCCCCAGTATACACTCAATAGATATTTTCTGAATGCATAGCATACACATTTGAACCACTGCCACTATCTATGTTATAGGTGGGTCAACCAAGCCATGAAGACAATGTATATTTTGCCCAAAGTCACACAGTTGGAAAGCACCAGAACCAAGATTCAACTAAGATTTTCTGAATCCAAAGTCAGCACATTGCCTGATTTTCTAGTGAAACCAAAATATAACGTAGGAAAAAAGAATATAATGTGAAAATTCATAATCAGTCCAAGAGGATTTTGAACTTGTAGAAAAGAGATGGCAAGAAGTTTTACCTGACTCATAAATGGGAATGAGCTTGAGAAGGAAGTGACGCAGCTGAATACATGAGAGAGAATAATAACATTTCAGAGTTCATGAGAAAAAGAAAAAATATAATGGCCAATAAAGAATAAAAATACGTAAATTTGCTGATAATAAAGTCATGCCGACTAAAGTAGTGATGAGATTGCTTGCTTTTAAAAATAATTTAACCAATGTTCAAGAGAGCTTATTATGTGCCAGCTGTAGAAAAATAAGACGTTTATAATTTTTAATTTGGGAGATGGTAATATTTTATCATCGGGCTGTAGAATGTCAATCACTGTCTAGCCTTGAACTTGTGGACTCAAGCAGCTCTCCTACCTAGGCCTCCTAAAATGTTGGGATTACAGGCAGAAGCCACCATACTCATCCTTAATATTTTCTAGGAAGCAATTTGGTGACATATTTCAATAGCCATTTAAGTTGTTTATACTCTTATCAAGGAGTCATCCTTACTGTCTTCATAGTACTCTATTCCTAATAAAAAGATGAAGAACTAGAAAAATATTTATACACTAGGATGTTTGCAACAACATGATTTATTATGACAAAACATAAATATAACCTAGGGTATAGGACAGTTAATTAGCAAATTAAAATAGTTACGTTATTGAGTATAATAAAGCTATTAAAATGCTGTTTTGATGTCCATATGTAACTACAAGATAGAAAATGCTGATGATATAGTGATACAGAAAAAATGAGTATCCAATGTCTTTGATTTTTAAATTGCACAGATATATAATTCTGCTATATGCATATATACATTTCATATGCATATAGCATAATTAATTTATTCATACTGCAATATACAAACACAGGTGGTTTCTTTATTTTCTATCACTAATACAACATCTTACCTAAGGCCTATTACCACACTGGAAAGTAATAAAGATAAATTACTTCAAACTTGGTAGAAGTCAGTATCTCAGTTGTCTGTTGGACATGAAAGCTCTTTCACTCCCATATGTGCTCTTTTCCAAGATAGTGCTGGGTAAATAAGGAGAAGTAGGAGGATAAGAGGCTTCATGTCTTTGTAGACATGACTTCTGACCTTCACTGATCCATTCTGTGGAATAACTGGTCTCCTAGAAGGAACCCCATGAGGTCCAACTGCTGCTTTTTGCTTTTCAGGGGATCCTGCTGGTCATATCATTAATGGTTGTGGTCCCAACCATTGCTTCAGTTATAAGTTCACCAGCCATGGCAATCACCTTGTTCTTACTCTAGATGGATGCTCATCTATCCCTCCTCTCTCTCCAGCTCCTCTCTACCTTTTCAAAAGAAGAGATTAAACTTCTTGATTCCACGAATATTATGTAAGGTAAAGTCAAGGATGATGGGATCTGATTCAGCTTCATTACCTAAATGCCCACTGCCATCACTTCATATTCCATGCTATGTTAGATGTGCTCTGAGACAAAATCCTTGTTCTTGTTTAGCTTTCTCATATAACTCACAAGTGTGCTACTTACACTAATATTCTGTGGTTCCTTCATACCTCTTTAAATGTTTCAAATCCCCCTTTTCCCAATACCTTATGGTTGGGCCTGAGGCAGGGTTGGAGAATGACTAGAATGTTTGTTTTTAGCTTTCTAGTTCTATCTCCTTCTCCCTTCTTCTCATAGTCAGTAGACCCAAAAGAGGTGATCTGACCAGGACTCCAATTCGTATCCTGAGTTCTCCTGGAATATGTGGGAAGCATTTGACCTACTTTACCAGGACTAGATCATAAATAATTAGTACCTACAGAAATTTGAAAAATCTCTTTCTTTCCTATGAACTATACTTTCTGGAATCCTTGGCAAGTCCAAACCAAATGCCCAGAAACCAGCATTGAAACTGTTAATTACTTTTTTCATAGTGGACTCAAACTTGTTTTTCCCTAGGACAGTAAAACTCATGGTTCAGCTTTGGAGGTGGATGGCTAAAAGGAAAAGTGAATTAAAGACAAAATCCCATGATTTTAATATGTTAAAAAATTCAGAACTGTTTCATTATAAACACAGGCATACAAAATGACTAAAAGACATATAAAAATGTTAAGGATGGTTAATTTTGTCTATTAAGATAATGAGCAATTTTTATTTTCATCCTTACAGTTCTAAAGTTTTCAAATAATCTAAAAGAAGTATGTGTAATTTTTATAATGATAGAAATAATGCTAAAAGAATCTTTATTGATGCAGTCTCTTCTTTAAAATTCCCTTCTCCCTAGGGAAAAAAGGCAGAAAACAAAATCATATTTTACAACGTTTTGGCCACAATGTCTAAACTTTTTAGAGCACTGGGGAAAGAACCCACTGCTTTCCCGAGAAGCAGAGTCTTTGCAAATATATATTTTTACTTTTTCATTTGATTTTCAAAATAAACATTTTTCAAGTAGACACATCTGACTCAGTGGAGTTCTTCATTACTTTATGTTGGGTCTTGCATTGCACAACATCTGGTTATGTCTCATTTTGCCAGTAATATTTTATCCAAGACATTTTGTTCCCATTAATTATCATACATAAGAAGACATCTTTGTTTTATTTTTATGTTTCCAATTCTCACATAAGGCAGGCGATGAGGTTTTTGTGGGGTGGGGAATGGAGAGTGAAGAGAGATATATCCCAGTGCAATGGCATGTGAACAGCCAAGAGGATGCTGCATCCCTGTAAGCAGATGTTGGGGAAAAAACACAGATCAAATTATGGAGCCATTGTGTATGACCCAGTGTTTGTGGATATTTTATTGATAGGGGACTCTAGCAAGTGGAAGTTGAACTTCTGTGTTTCAGAAAATCATTCGATCTCCGCTTCATTCGATCATTCCATAAGAATGTATGAAATATGCATACGTCACATGCCAAGTGTGATGTAGAATATAGTGACAAAAAAGACAAACAAAAGACACAGATAAGCAACAAAACAAGGTAATGCCTGCCCTCAGAGATGTTATAATGCACTGAGAAAGACAAAAGTGTAATCAACTAACTATACTAAAGAGTAGAAACAAAAAGATCCCAAGCTTTAAATAATGTTTAATGAAATGATGTATTTTTTTGAGGAACTTGTAAGGCAGCTCAAAAGTGTAGAATTGGAGCTTGTTCTAGACACTTCTCAAAAGAAGACATTTATGTAACCAACAGACACATGAAAAAATGCTCATCATCACTGGTCATCAGAGAAATGCAAATCAAAACCACAATGAAATACTATCTCACACCAGGTAAAATGGCAATCATTAAAAAGTCAGGAAACAACAGGTGCTGGAGAGGATGTGGAGAAATAGGAACACTTTTACACTGTTGGTGGGACTGTAAACTACTTCAACCATTATGGAAGACAGTGTGGCAATTCCTCATGGATCTAGAACTAGAAATACCATTTGACCCAGCCATCCCATTACTGAGTGCTTACCCAAAGAATTATAAATCATGCTGCTATAAAGACACATGCACACGTATGTTTATTGCAGCACTATTCACAATGCAAAGACTTGGAACCAACCCAAATATCCATCAATGATAGACTGGATTAAGAAAATGTGGCACATAGGCCAGGCACGGTGGCTCAAGCCTGTAATACCAGCACTTTGGGAGGCCGAGACGGGCGGATCACAAGGTCAGGAGATCGAGACCATCCTGGCTAACACGGTGGAACCTCGTCTCTATTAAAAACTACAAAAAACTAGCTGGGCGAGGTGGCGGCGCCTGTAGTCCCAGCTACCCGGGAGGCTGAGGCAGGAGAATGGCGTGAACCCGGGAGGTGGAGCTTGCAGTGAGCTGAGATCCGGCCACAGCACTCTAGCCTGGGTGACAGAGCGAGACTCTGTCTCAAAAAAAAAAAAAAAAAAAAAAGAAAAAAAAAAGAAAATGTGGCACATATACACCATGGAATACTATGCAGCCATAAAAAAGGATGAGTTCATATCTTTTGTAGGGACATGCATAAAGCTGGAAACCATCATTCTCAGCAAACTATCACAAGAACAGAAAACCAAACACCACATGTTCTCACTCATAGATGGGAATTGAAAAACGAGATCACTTGGACACAGGAAGGAGAACATCACACACCGGGGGAGGGGGGAGGGATAGCATTAGAAGATATACCTAATGTAAATGATGAGTTAATGGGTCCAGCAAGCCAAAATAGCACGTGTATACATATATAACAAACCTGCACATTGTGAACATGTACCCTAGAACTTAAAGTATAACAATAAAAAATAAAAATAAAAAATAAAAGCGTATCTGCCTCAAAAAAAAAAAAAAAAAGAGTTGGAGCTTGTTCTTAAAGAATGAAAAAGATAGAAGAGAGGGGAAGAAACACAGAAAAGGAGAATAAGCAGAGAAATTGGGGAGGGTGTTCAAAGCTGAACAACTAATGGTCCAAGGATATCACTGTCATTAACACATGCTTCAGTCACCAGGAACTGCCAATTTTACTTCTCAAATCTCTTAATTACATCTGCTTCTCCATTTGTATTTCCATTGCCATCATTGCTTGTCATTGAATTTATTGTAATAACTTCTTCATAAGAATTTATTGTTAGATGGATTTATTGTCTGTTGCTATATTTCAAGCACAGAATTAAGCACCTTTTGTACACCTTCGCTTAATTCTGAGTTATGGCATATTCTATTATCAGCCCTATTTGATAGAAAAGGATTCTGAGGCTTGAAGATGTTGGTGGAAGAAACAGAACTTGCCTCCAACTACCATGGCTTCTAACAATGTGTTGTCAATGGCTTAAGTGACTCACTCACCTTGCTCTGCAGCAGGGGGTCACTTTGCTCCATCCCCAGGCCAAATCCAGTTGCTGCTTGTTATTGTAAATAAAATTTGTTTTAACACATTTACATTCTTATGGTGACATATTGTTTATGGGTGCTTTTGTGTTACAATGAGAGAAATGGTGCAGAGTTGCAAAAGAAACCGTCTGTCCCACAAAGCTGAAAATGATTTACTATCTGGCTCTTGACAGAAAGAGTTTGTACCCCCCTGAAGCATCCTGATATTTTGTAGTTTTGAAATTCTCTAGTCTATCTTATTGCTATTGCAAACAATTGTTTCATTTTAAAAAATATATTGGTTAAATATTATTAGATACCAGGTACTGTTCTAGGTGCTAGGACAAAAGCAGAACAAAACAGGTATAGCTGCTTCTTTGTGGAGCTCATATCTAAAAACTCTGAGGAGAAAGAGGAGAAAGAATGAGCAAGATAAGCAAACATATAAATGCATAAGATACTATTAAATATTAGCAAAAATGCTCTGAAGGGAATGAGTTCAAGTGATGGGATGGAATGAGGCTGATGTGTGTGGGTGATACTTTTCGCTTTTATGAATGGCCCGGCTAACCAGGTGTTTCATGAATGGGAACCTGAGACATATGAAGGATCAACTTGTGTGTAGATTGAGATTAGAATGTTTCTTACAGAATTGAGAGTGCAAAAGCTTTGTGTAGAAATAAGCTTGGAATGTTCAAGGAACTTGGAGAAAGAAAGTGAAGTTTACAAGGCAAGAATTGAAGTTAAAAAAGTGGGGGCTGGAGCCAGAGCAGACTGAAATTTGTTAACTGTCAAGTTGAGATAATATTAAATATTTTAGTGCATTTGGAAAATGTTTGAGAACATTAGTAGAGAAATGGTGTGGTCTGATTTATATACGAGGAGATATAATTATAAAGTAAAGCCAACAGATATGTTGTCAGACAGTAGAAACATACACCGACACTGTGATTAGCATTGTGCTGTTTACCAATGTATGATTCTCTGCTCCTTTTAGGCAAATGAGACACTGTATGCCCTCACCACGTTTCCATTAGACTCAGCCATTTGGCTTGCTGTAGGTAAAAATTAAAAGAGACTAAATCTGAGTAAAAGATTTTTACACTTTTACACTTTTACAGAATTGCAATTGAGCAACTCTCCAGCACAATTCTCCCTGCCACACAACGATGGAAGCACATGTCTATAAGTGGGTGGCATGAGCTCTAACCAGACATTCAAACTGAGCCAACATATATTGAACAGCTGCCCTGGCGAGTCAGCTAGACCTGCATCAAACTTGGTCAAAAGGGAGAAAAAGCTTTATTTTTATTTTTAATTGATGGTAAACAAACCAAAATATTGGGGTTTCTTGTTCCTGAAACATATATTAGCCTCTCTTGACTAATATAAATACCTACTATCCTTGGTTTTCCTCCACTTGAATTTCAATATCCAATGTAAATCCCACTTGTTATGGAACATGTTCAACAAGCATTTATTGAGTACCTAGCATGTGCCAAGTACTGTGTCAACCGTCACATGACTATAGGAATAAATACTTCATCTCCCCCACAACCTGCCAGAAACTCAAAGAGTAAAAAAGAAAAGCATACATTATTAATCATAATATAATGTGGTAAGTGTTGTATAAGAAGGAAAAACAGGCCGAGCATAGTGGCTCAAACCTGTAATCTTAGCACTTTGGGAGGCCGAGGCAGGCAGATCACAAGGTCAGGAGTTTGAGACTAGCCTGGCTAACATGGTGAAACCCTATCTCTACTAAAAAATACAAAAGTTAGCTGGGTGTGGTAGCATGCGCCTGTAGTCCTAGGTACTCAGGAGGCTGAGGCAGAAGAATCTTTTGAACCCGGGAGGCGAAGGTTGTAGTGAGCCGAGATTGCACCATTGCACTCTAGCCTGGGAGACAGAGAAAGAATCTGTCTTAAAAAAATAATAATAAAAACAGGAAAAACAGTATATCATGGCCCATAGAAGAAAAATCCAAAAAGAGCTGAGAGTATAACATTTAAGCAGGACATTTCTATCCACATGTAGCCCTATTTACATTGCTGCATTTCACATCCCCAATAATCCTGAAAGATACGTAAAGCAACTATCATTACTCTCATTTTATAGCTAAAAACAATGAAGCTTGAAGATTATAAAGAGCTTATCTGTGGTGCCCTAGTCATAGTTATCCAAAATCAAACCTTGTCTCTGATTCAAAATTTAGTCTATATTTTGCTTAAAACAACAATGGTGAATAAAGTGACCCTAGATTCCCTAAGTTAAGAATAACATGCAAGAAGCTTTGAAAGCAAAATTCAGTTTTGCAAAACTTTCCATTTAGTAACCTCATTGATTTGGATTGAATCGCTTTGGAATCTCTAACATTTTAATCAAAAGTTTACTTTGGTTAAATTGTTTTATTAAAAAATAAGACTAGTTGGATAAAGAAGCTCACAGGGGTCATGTTTAAAATAATCACAAGCACAATATATTTTCAAATACTACACAATAATTAGGAAAAATTTATTTACATATGAATGATCAATGATCTCACCATGACCATAGCAACTTAGAGATGAAACAGATTCTTAGATATTATTTAGCTTAATTATCTTGCCTGAAAAATTGAGGCAACTGATACTCAAGTTAAAAGAGAAAATATATTAGACAATTTATTGTGAGCCTATCTATAGCTTCTGTAGGAACAAAAGCAGCATTCTTTGCAACCCATTTATAGTTAGTACTAGTGTCTATGTGGGTATTATTGGCTTGGCATCTTCAGACTGGAGATGACTTGGAAACCAGGTAGAGCCATAGGATCAAGACCAGGACATGCAGTTAGGAAAGATACAACCTAGGACACAGATGACTCTAGTTGGCTACATAGTCATCTTCAAGTGAATCCAAAAGAAGAAATTGGAGGCCACAGCAAGCAGTGAGGACACAGATGATAAGCTTGTACAGGTCATAAGGAGTCAATAGGTCAACATTCAGATAACAGGCAGCATGAGCAGGAGAAAGAAGACCTGCATTTCTACTGGTGGTCAGAGTGAACCAACTTGTGAGGCTTGTTTTGCTTGTCTCCACGTGGTCTTCTATTTACATAACCTGTCAATGTTGTCCATTTTTGAGCCTTTATAGTATTATGTACCTCTCATTAGCCATTTAACACATATACTTTAAAAAAAATTTTATTGAATGCTTTATGCATAAATGACTTACAAATTACTTGTTAATTATAGTGTCTTAGAAGAGAGTATGTTTATTTCACATAGCTTTTTGAATAGTTTATACTCGTTATTTGTTTAATTGATTCATTTATATTCAATTTCTTTATTGCTTCTTACCATTCTCATAAAGAATCAGGATGTCTCAGGTAATCTTTCGCTGAAGTCATTTCATCACAGCACCTTCTGGATTGAAGCCCTAGTATCCAGGGGGAACAGGTGGGTAATCAGTGATCTTTTCTAGCCCAAGGCTCCAGCCCAAGAGGTAGCTGTTTGCCCCTTCCCCTAGCTGTACTCATGTGTAACTTTTGACATCTGGAGGCAAAGACAGGATATTTTCTGGGAAGAAATTCAGACTTCATCAGATTCTATTTTTGTCCTCAAATCAGCAGTTTCTGTCTTTAATTAAGAAGAAAATAGAGTCATTGCAAATATAAGACTGAGCTGACGTATCCTGGTATTCTATTAAGAAACATTCATGGAAACTTGCTCCAAAATGACAAAACTGCTCCTAGAATGTGAAATAAAGCAAGCTCATTCTTCATTTAGAGATATTAATTATTAATTGGTAATGCATTACAGACAAACATAATCCAGCAAAATCTCTGTATTCCAAAATTTTAAAATCAGAAATCAGATCATAAAGCCTTTCTCACATGCACTTCACATGCCTTCAACACATGCTTATAATTATGCTTTGCACACCTTTTCGTTAGAATACAGACATCTAAAAAATCTAGATAGAAGACCTAGATAGTACTTTACATCACCTTACTTAACTAGGTGTGTGACTTCCAATGTGTTGCTTTACTTCTCTCAGCCTCAACATTTTATTCCAAGAAAAAAGTTATTGGGCATGATGAGCCCTAAAACTGCAAGCTGTAATATTCCACAGTGTAGATGTCAGTTAACACCCTGAAATAGGAATTTTCTCCTTTTTCCTCCATGAAATATGTGATTATACACAACAAGCACTCTATTCTGGTATTCTTATTCCTCTCCTTCCTACCATCCAAGTTCAACCTCCTTCTGAAAAGTTACTGGCTTGATACATGAAAGAAATAAGCAAAGCCATTTATCCTGAAAATATCCAGCTGGTGTGAGATTTTGGTCTACAGTACATACTAATTAAATAGAGAAGCATTTGAGATTTTATTAAAAAAAACCTTTAATTTACTAATTAAATGACAAGTACTGTTCTCAAATTGTCCCTTTGGCTTACTGTGCATTTCAAGAATTAATTAACAATGCAATCAGGCTACAGTTGTGAAATGCCAATATGGATGTGATTTGAGGATGCAGCTTCTGTTTTCCATGCTGACTTCCTGTTGATGCTGTTGTTGTCATTGTTGTTGTTGCTGTTGTTGTGTTTAAATTGGAACTGCACCCTAATGAAGATATTGGGTCTTTCAATTTGTCTGTGTAAAATTAAAATGAGTTTGTAGTGTCTTGCAAGCTCTGCACACAACTCAATGATACATTTAATGGTGCATTGCCTAGCCCCTGACACAGGCATGTGTCTTGATTAGATTTCTTTAATCGTTTACTAGAAATGAGGAACATAAAGTCAGTTTGAGTTTTGATGATGTCCATATGTTGAACACTTTTGAACTTGGTGATAATAATGCCTCTTGGGTGTGGAATCAGCTCATCTGATAGACTGAGTTCAAAGTAAGTTAATGCCCTGAAGTAATGAGGAAAGGAAAAACAGTAATGTGCCTTCTCTTTTATTCTGCCTTGAAATTTGAGGTGGCCAAAAGAGCTGCATTAAAAAGTAGAATGTGAATGTTGTTACACTTGGATTTGGTAACTTGGTTTTTCTTCATTCTTCCACATGCTGTCCTGCTGTCACCCCACCACTCACCCTGCCTGAAAAAAAAACGTCTAACAGTTTACACATACCACACACAGCCCTGGCCTCAGCTGTGACTGGAAGAGAGTGAAGTGCTGCCAGTGGGCCCCACAGAGGGCAGGGAGGTGGGAGGCGGTAGCGGTGAGAAGAGGAAGGCTGATGGCAAGGTGGTCCTGTTGGGTATTCTCTTGTCCTGCAAGGAAGTTCAAGTGCGAAAAAGTGAATCTCTAAGTTCTGGAAGAGCCTTGGGAAAGAGTTCAGGTCTCTCTCTCTCTTTATCAAAATTGCTTTGAGAGTCATTTTGAAAGTAGCCATATTTTCCTCACGATAATTCTTTGTCTGTGAGTTATTTTCCACATTTTTGTACTTTGAGCTGGCTATTTAATGTATGGCACATGGCTTTTTCCCTCCTTCAAAAAGAATCTTAGACTTCACGTCTGTTGATCATGGTTACCCCTTCAGAGAAGGAGTAGAAAACATTCTTCCTGGAATCTCATCGTTTATTTTCCACGGGGCCATTGGAGAAAGTTGAACACTGGGGTGACGTAGTACTTTCAAAATAAATGCTGTCTATTTCATTGCAAAAACCAGGCTTCAGTCACACAGTGATATGTATCATTCCTTCCAGATATCAGGCATCTAGTTTCCGTGATAGCTCTAGACACCATTACCTTGACAGCAATGCCTTGAGTTTCTGGACATTGAAAGAAATAGATAATCAGTGAACTAATTGTCTTTCCAAAAACAGTAGTGATTAACCTTCCATAACATCATGAACAGGAGTGAACTAAATTGTGAAGTCCAGAAAATGTTAAATTATATTATCTTATTTCTACTTTTCCTAGTGTTTTTCAAAATAACACCTTATATATCTTGCTTGTTTTGGTGATTTTTCTGAATAATTTCATTTTAACTTGGTACTTGGAAAACAAATCTGTGAGGAAGGCATAGCATATATTTCAGTATCTTTCCCCCATTATCATGTCCTGTTTTGCATTTATTTATTCATCCATCTATTCAAAAACATTTATTATAAACAGGATAATAACAACCATAATAGGTGCAATTTCTGAGTAGCTAAATTGTTGCACTGTATTTGAAATTAGAGACACAAAGATGAATGATTCATAGTTTCTGTCCTTAAGAAATTTGAAGTCTAATGGAAAAGACACCTGCATAAACAATAGTAGTGAAATGTGTTTAATAAAAGAGAAATAACCGAGAAATATGGAAACACAGAGCAGAGGCATTTAACCCAGCCCCAGGATCTGGCAAGTTTTTCTGGAGTTGGGAGACTCTATTTAGTAACTTCTGCAGTGCCAAATTCAAGGTTTTAATATTTGAGATGACACAGTGATTAAAAGCTGACGTTCTCATGGACCCTGCAGACGATTAACAGAAATATACTAGTAATCAAGCAATCAAACCCCAGTTCTAAAGTGGCGTACATATAGCCCATTATAGAATACATCAAACCCAACTTCAAAGTGGAAGGTCAAGAATGTCTACCAAAGAAGGCACCAAACTCAGCCCTGAAGAATAGATAGGACTTTAGGTTGAGGTGGAAGAGTGAACAGAATAACAGAAGGGAAGTTAATTGTAGTCTCAGTAAGCAAGTGCCATGAAAGTACATGGCATTTTCAGGGAACTGCAAAGTCCTATTAGAATTCTTCACAGCTGAAATCTGAAATGTAAGGCAATCCATAGGCTGAACTGGTAAACTGCTATAGTGGTTGGGCAGACTACAAAATAATTTGTACATTAGTTCAAGATGCTTAGACTGTATCCCTGAGGACAAAGACAGTTATAGAAGGGTTTTTAAGAGATGAGTAACACAATCATTATGGTTTAGATTACTTTTACCTTTTGTGGCAAAACTTGAGCTAGCATCTAGGCCCCAGTTTTTTTCCTAAGATTATGTTTTGAACTCACTATCCCAGCTTTCTTTGTCAGTGGTGGGCTCTTTATGGCACCTTCACAGAAGGGCTTCTTTGGGGAGAATGTATGATTATGAAAGTTTTTCTCTCCAGCTTTGATTATTATTTTTCTTGTACATCTAAAACAGAATATCTAGCTCCATTTTAGAACTTGTGTTCAGATAATTACTCTGTGACAGTTATCAAATGTTTAGGTAAGTAAATAACCTTTAAGAATATTATTAGAGAGCTGCAAAAACCCTCTGAAGAAGATATGGGTTAGGGTGACATAATTTTCACATTCCCAAATAGCCGAACAAATTATATGCTGTGAGAGATTGCTCTAGAAAGAATAAAACAATGATGCTCTGAATTAACCATGTTTCTAGCTTCTGTAAACTTGATATTTCAACATCTTTCCTGCCTGCATATGCCAGAAACACTTTGTTCTAGACAACCTGATAATCTGCCTGAGTCACCTCACCTTGGCCTTTGGCCTTCCTTATCCTACCCCCTCTTCAGGTGAAGGTCCTCCTTCTGAGACTGCACTTTTCAAACACAAACCAACCAGTTCCGAGTTTACACTCCCAATCAATCAGGTTCTCACAATCCAGGCCACCATACATCTACCCTAGTCACCCTAGGTCCCGGTACAGAAAAACTAGGGCCATTCCATACACATCTGAAGCACTGACATTACTCAAACCAGCTATTTCTAAGCCAGTTTTCCCCATTTCCCCTGTTACTTTCCATGGAAACCACAATAAAGGCTTTTGCCCACAGCTCTCCACCCTCCCTCTGCCTCATGACTGATCCTGCTCATTCCCTGGACCCACAAGGCATGATGTGTATTCTCCCTTTCTTGAGATCTGTAACTATAATAAACTATCTTTTCGACAGCAGTTATCTCCTGATCTATTGGCCTAACCATATCTAAATAATAACAAAACTAATTAAAACATGCCCTCACCATGGAACTGTTAAACATATTCAGAGCTTAGTTTGTCAGAATGCTTTAACATATGGAATCTCCTTTGATCATGTTGCTAATCCTCTGAGCGAAGTGGTTCAGCTATGACACCTCCTTATTTGCAGAGGAAGAAAGGACCAAAACCATTAATTTGTCCAGAGTCACGTGGCTATTAGATGGTAGGGCCAGAACTGGAAAGCAGATGCCCTGATCTCATACGAGGCTCTGGGTATTGTGCTCCGCCTGGCTGTCTCCTGATGAGACACAGCAAACAGAGATTTTTGTATGATCAGCCCTTGAATATGGGAGCAAATTGGAGTGTGGGGCCATCTGAAATAGTGGCATATCTAATTAATCAAAATATGAACTAAATGGAATAAATCAAATTAATTGGATAACAAATGTTTCCAAGTACGGTAAATGTATTTTTCAAGAATTTATTAGTGAATAAAATGATTCACATGTTATTAATATCATCTAGACATATAATTTCTTGATTAAAAAATCCTTAAAAAAGCTTGTTCTCTGAAATAGTTAAATTCTGTCAGGTGATGCTATTAGTTTGATTTATTTTGTTAGTAAAACCTTTATTGTACACTAGATATAATCAAATCAATTTTTTTCTTATTTTTATATAAAAAGAAGGCCCTATTTTCTGAAATTCTATACGCCAGTAAGTGATGGATTCAAAACAAGCTACGGTGGTTTGAATTATTGTTCATAAGCCATCATTTCCTCTCTGTGTTACAATTATACTTTTCTATCCTCTAGCATGAGACTCCGTGATACCATCTACCGGCATGGGCAAAGCATAATATCCTGCTCCATTCATGTTGAGGTTGAATGTATGACTTTCACTGACCAATGTAATATGGGAAGAAGAGTCAGTCCATTCATTCTGTATGGAAATCTCAATATGCATCATGTATTTCTGTGCACCCTCTTGCACTCTTGTTATTCAATCAGAGAATACACCAGGACTAGCAACTGGCTCGAGTAGGATGGTGAAAAGCCTGACATGGTAATATGTGCCTCTAGCCTCAGCTACTTGAGGGGCTGAGAGGGGAAGATCACTTGAGCCCACAAGTTCAAGGTTGTAGTGAGCTATGATTGTGCCACTATAGTTAGCTACAATCATGCCACTGTACTTTAGCCTGAGTGACAGCAAGATCCCATTAAAAAAAAAAAAAAAAAGGCAAGTGAAAGAGAGAAAGAGAGAGAGAAGAGAAAGAAAGAAAGAAAGAAAGAAAGAAAGAAAGAAAGAAAGAAAGAAAGAAAGAAAGAAGAAAGAGAAAGAAAGAGAAAGAAGGAAGGAAAGGAAGGAAGGAAGGAAGGAAGGAAGGAAGGAAGGAAGGAAGGAAGGAAGGAAGGAAGGAAGGAAGGAGGGATGGTAGGGATGTTTTATTTCTTCTGTTCTTTTTATTTCTTCGTTCTTTCTTCTTTCTTTCCATCTTTCCCACTTTCACCACCTTCCTTCATCCGTCCTTCCTTCCTTACGTCCTTATTCCCTCCCTGCCATCCCTGCCCTCCCCCCCTCATCCAAGCCCTGCCCTCTCCCTCCTCCCCTCCCTCCTCCCTACCTCCTTCCCTCCCTCTCCTCCTTACTCCCCGTCCTTCCTTCCTTTCCCCATCACTCTCCTACCCTTCCCTATCCCCTCCCCTCCCCTCCCTTCTCTCCCCCTCCCGTCTTAAAAAAACCTGTGGAAGAGATATCAAACCAGCCTCCAGTCTGGAGTTAAGCCTAGTGGAGCTCCAGTCAAGTGCCAAATTGCCAACCTAAGAATTAGGCAAAACAAACATAAAACATGCTGAATTTTGCAGTACTTTCTTGCAAAGCATTATTGTAATAATAGTTGACTGGTACACTAAGCCATCTATTTTCTGTCTTCCATTCCACAGATCTTATTATTGCAAATTTGTTCATCTTTATGAATTTGGTTTAACATTATGTAATGTTTTCTAAAAAGGCATGAAATCCCTCAGAAAAATGTAATCTCATTTACTTTATTTTAGGGTTCTTGATATACTACCCAGGCAAATAAAACCTGCCAAGCACAAAGTGTACTGGGAATAACCAAGAATCCTATGTTGAACTAAAAATATTTTTCTTTCTGTATCATTTTAGGCAAGAGCAGCCTGTGTATATGCTGAGTAGCTCACTTCTCTACTCCGAGTTACTTGAGAACTAAGCCAGGCACTACATACCCTCCAAGTTATTCTTAAAGTAGCTTATATGGTTTTAAAATTTTATTTCGGTAACCTAATTATAATTCCCACTTTTAGTACCCTTGAAGAGTCAGTCCCCTTAGAAAAAATTTTTGCTTCTTAAAACATCCCAGATAAATGTATGCAATGTTCGAATATGTACATATAGAAAGATTTGTAAAGCACCTCATGTACCTAATTAGCAAATGGATTTGTACAATTTAAGAAGTGATTCCACATCTATGATCTCAGATTAATTCATCAGGACAGATAACATTGCACCATTTCAAGGGGAGAAAACTGAGGGCAGGAGGAATTGTTTCGGCATGCAGCTAGGAAATGGACTGCTCCAAACATCACGCTAGAGCCACTTGCAAGAGGTGGGAGCTAGGAAGGGGGAATTGCCCTGAGAGAACAAGGGCCAGAAAGGAGATACAGCAACTTTCTGACAGGCCACCAGCAACCAAAATGAGGGACAAAATACTTTTGCTTTTCCCCTCTTCCCGTTCTGTAGTTTCCTACCAGTACTTCCCAGGGCCAAAGCTAACCAGAAACAAGCAGCAAGAGAGTCTAAGAAATAGAATTTTCACGGGCCTGTGCTCTGCTACACAGAGCAAAGCACAACAGAATAAAGTTAGGAATCCACGAGCTGAGATTGTGTAGGCAAACGCTGACACAGACCCCTCCTAGACTGCAAACATTTCAAAGAAGCAAGTGTTGAAGGTATTTCTTAACTGAGAGCAATGCCTGGTTTTCATGGGAGTCAGGTTAGCCTGACACGGTGGAAGGAGTAACTTGGAGGTGGGGGCCGGGGTGAAGAAGAGACTCTGAAACAGGATATATAGCCTGTCTAAAAGCAAACTTTACATCCATAGGTATTTGTTGTTGTTGCTGTCTAGCAAGCTCTGTATTTATGTTCTGTACCATTGATTCAAGTTTGTTATCTTTTGACAATCCTAATAATCTCTCCCCACCCTGTACCCCCTTTCAAGAAAGCATGTTAATAAATGTGTGTGTGAGTGTGTGTGTGTATGTATGTGTATACATACAAATGCATCAAAATCAGTGTCTCACGCAGTCATGGCAAGGGTCCTGGCTCAAATTTCTTCCCGGCTGTATCTGATCAATGAAGGAGACACCAGAACCAGGCACTGGTCCTGCGTGCCTGGCAGCTTCTCCAGAGCTGGAATCCAGTGTACAAAGAACACACTAGCTAGGGCATAGGAAGGGAATGGAAAAGTACTCCTGAAAATGTGTCTAATTTCTTTCAGATGTCTCCCATCAGCTGGTTGTTGGCATGCTTTCCTGTTTTCCATTTAGTACCTTTTACAGTCACATCTTCAAATATGAGATGAGTGAGAATAGATTTTTTTAAAATGAATGTCATACATCCATATTCATATCTACCCATAGGGAATACAAAAAACTTATAGACACACTTATAAAGTGCAACCACATATAAAATATATACACATATATGCTTTAAAGAAAAAAATTGATTACTTTTTACTTAATTAACTTTGATTTTTCTGTCTCATCTATTGGTGCCTACAGAAGAAAACAATAATAAATCATTTATAAAAATGGGCCAATCCTTTCTACTGGGAAATAAGTCAGGCAGACTTTCTCATAAATTGTTTAGAATAATGCAAATCTCCAGTGATTTTTCTCTGATATGTATGTTTCAAAGAAGAAAATATCAACCACAAGCTTTGAAAGATGATTTATTGGGCAGTAGGGGATGAAATTTACCAGGGGAAGAAGAAGATGTGTTGAGAAAATCTGTGCATTTAACAAATAAGGATATAAATTACTTCCCCATATCCTTGCTAAAGAATACAGACTCTGTCTCTTTTGGAAAACAAAACAAAGCACTCAACCAGTAGTTAGAAACCATAAACAGAAATATTGATGCCTGTAAGTAAGTAAATAGCTAGGTAAATAGATAAATGAATAAACAAAACAAGTCCTATTCTTTCTTCTTGGGCTTTCCAGAAGTTTTTCTCTTGCAGGGGTCTTAGGTTGTATTAACACTGGATCTCCCAAGCCAGGCATTGTGAAATACTCCCTTGCTCATCAGTTGAAAAAGAAACAGCTTTTCAGCCTTGGCTTTTGTGAAATACCATCTCTTGGACAAGATTTACCCTGAACTCATTATTTAAACATGAGTTGTTTTGGCTTTTTTTTTTTTTTTTTTTTTTGTCCTGCTAAGCAAATCAATTGTTCCAATTAAAAATTCAAGAGGAATGCTTAACTTACCTAAGAGAAATAACCATCCTGAAGAATATAAACTATGCCTTTTAAAATAATACAAATGACATGCCAGTTCTTTGCCATTTATTTAAATTCAGGGCCTGAATATCTCCTCTGTACCTTAATTTTACTATCACACCAGGCAGTTTGTAAATATTTTCCTCATTATAGTAAAGGTGTTTCTTATGCGTTTCTGTTGGTAGTGAAGTTCTGTCCATTATATACTATCACTCACATTTTTTAAAATTTATGAAAACATTGCATGCCATTAAATGTTCTACAAGCTCATGTTGAAAGCTGAATATTCTATAACATTAATATATTTCATTTTATTTAGCCAATAACTTAAGGTTGAAAATTTAAATTATTTTCATTTTTTTTCTTCATTACAAACAATGCAGTGATGATGTAAACACCCTAATAGGAACATCTCAAAGTATTATCATGATTAATTCCTTTAGAAACATTCATAAAAATACAATTACTATGTCAAAGAGTATGCATATAAACCTCTCTATACATATTTCCTGCTAACACCTTGAAAAGTTCACCAGTATTTATACCCATTGATGGCAGAAAAATGCTCACTTATTTACTGTATATCCGCCAACTGTGAACATTGTTACTTATAATTTTTATCTTATTTTTAATATGCATTTTGATTACTAATGAAATCATTTTCATTGATTTAATCATCATCTCTATGTACTGATTTGAGAATTTCTATTCATATTCTGCAATAGTCATGCCAAAATATATCAACTTATATCTGCATCAGATTCTATGCTGAGAATTTGGGATGTAGAGGTGAACAAACAAGAACCACGTCTACAAGAAGCTTACAGTTTAGTGAGGACAGAAAATGTTAACATGTCATCTCATGGGTGTGAAAGGATTTGAAATGTTGTAATGCTTCAGGGGATTTATTCTGATCTAGAGAGACTGGAAAGGCCCCATTAATGAAGAGTTGTCAATTTCTTTTTTTTTGTCTCTTTGTTACTTTTGATTTTTAAATGTTGTTTATTTAAAAATCATTACTTCCCCACAGACTCATGTAGAAGGTATTCATAATTTGCTGTTGATGTGTCTTTTAATTTTGTTATGAATTTTTCTCTTGTCAAATTTAGCAATTAACTATCATATAATTCTTCTGTAGGATCATACTTAGAAATCTCTACCAACATTTTCTCCAATCATGTTTGTGTTTTGTTATATTTTAGTTTTTATATCAAATGTATTTTATAATATGGAATGAGATAATATAATGTTTTCTGGGTTTTTTGTTTTGGCTTTAAAGAGTTTTTTTTTTAACTTCAAATGATAACAATTGACCCAATATTTATTTTTTAATGATCCATCATTTTTAATTTAATTAGCTAATATAAGTTTATACTATACAAAATTATTACTATGCTTTCTAAACTTAAAATTTTTTAAATTTATATGTGCCAGACCAATTAGTCTTAGTAATTATAATTTTATATATTTTTCTGATCTTTTATAAGACCTTCATCAATACAATTATATTTCAATAATTTCTTGTATATTAGATGTAGGTATTCTTTTTTTTTTTCTTTTTTTTATTTTATTTTTTTATTTTATTTTATTTTTTTTTTATTTATTTTTTTTTTATTATACTTTTAGTTCTAGGGTACATGTGCATAACGTGCAGGTTTGTTACATATGTATACTTATGCCATGTTGGTGTGCTGCACCTATCAACTCGTCAGCACCCATCAATTCATCATTTATATCATGTATAACTCCCCAATGCAATCCCTCCCTCCTCCCCCATCCCCCCTCCCCATGATAGGCCCCAGTGCGTGATGTTCCCCTTCCCGAGTCCAGGTGATCTCATTGTTCAGTTCCCACCTATGAGTGAGAACATGTGGTGTTTGGTTTTCTGTTCTTGTGATAGTTTGCTAAGAATGATGGTTTCCAGCTGCATCCATGTCCCTACAAAGGACGCAAACTCATCCTTTTTTATGGCTGAATAGTATTCCATGGTGTATATGTGCCACATTTTCTTAATCCAGTCTGTCACAGATGAACATTGGGTTGATTCCAACTCTTTGCTATTGTGAATAGTGCCGCAATAAACATACGTGTACATGTGTCTTTGTAGTAGAATAATTTATAATCCTTTGGGTATATACCCAGTAGTGGGATGGCTGGGTCATATGGTACATCTAGTTCTAGATCCTTGAGGAATTGCCATACTGTTTTCCATAATGGTTGAACTAGTTTACAATCCCACCAACAGTGTAAAAGTGTTCCTATTTCTCCACATCCTCTCCAACACCTGTTGCTTCCTGACTTCTTAATGATTGCCATTCTAACTGGTGTGAGATGGTATCTCATTGTGGTTTTGATTTGCATTTCTCTGATGGCGAGTGATGATGAGCATTTTTTCATGTGTCTGTTGGCTGTATGAATATCTTCTTTTGAGAAATGTCTGTTCATATCCTTTCCCCACTTTTTGATGGGGTTGTTTGTTTTTTTCTCGTATATTTGTTTGAGTTCTTTGTAGATTCTGGATATTAGCCCTTTGTCAGATGAGTAGGTTGCAAAAATTTTCTCCCATTCTGTAGGTTGCCTGTTCACTCTGATGGTAGTTTCTTTTGCTGTGCAGAAGCTCTTTAGTTTAATTAGATCCCATTTGTCAATTTTTGCTTTTGCTGCCGTTGCTTTTGGTGTTTTAGACATGAAGTCCTTGCCCATGCCTATGTCCTGAATGGTACTACCTAGATTTTCTTCTAGGGTTTTTATGGTATTAGGTCTAACATTTAAGTCTCTAATCCATCTTGAATTAATCTTCGTATAAGGGGTAAGGAAAGGATCCAGTTTCAGCTTTCTACTTATGGCTAGCCAATTTTCCCAGTACCATTTATTAAATAGGGAATCCTTTCCCCATTTCTTGTTTCTCTCAGGTTTGTCAAAGATCAGATGGCTGTAGATGTGCGGTATTATTTCTGAGGACTCTGTTCTGTTCCATTGGTCTATATCTCTGTTTTGGTACCAGTACCATGCTGTTTTGGTTACTGTAGCCTTGTAGTATAGTTTGAGGTCAGGTAGCGTGACGCCTCCAGCTTTGTCCTTTTGACTTAGGATTGTCTTGGCAATGCGGGCTCTTTTTTGGTTCCATATGAACTTTAAAGCAGTTTTTTCCAATTCTGTGAAGAAAGTCATTGGTAGCTTGATGGGGATGGCATTGAATCTATAAATAACCTTGGGCAGTATGGCCATTTTCACGATATTGATTCTTCCTATCCATGAGCATGGTATGTTCTTCCATTTGTTTGTGTCCTCTTTTATTTCACTGAGCAGTGGTTTGTAGTTCTCCTTGAAGAGGTCCTTTACATCCCTTGTAAGCTGGATTCCTAGGTATTTTATTCTCTTTGAAGCAATTGTGAATGGAAGTTCATTCCTGATTTGGCTCTCTGCTTGTCTGTTACTGGTGTATAAGAATGCTTGTGATTTTTGCACATTAATTTTGTATCCTGAGACTTTGCTGAAGTTGCTTATCAGCTTAAGGAGATTTTGGGCTGAGACGATGGGGTTTTCTAAATATACAATCATGTCATCTGCAAACAGGGACAATTTGACTTCTTCTTTTCCTAACTGGATACCCTTGATTTCTTTCTCTTGCCTGATTGCCCTAGCCAGAACTTCCAACACTATGTTGAATAGGAGTGGTGAGAGAGGGCATCCCTGTCTTGTGCCAGTTTTCAAAGGGAATTTTTCCAGTTTTTGCCCATTCAGTATGATATTAGCTGTGGGTTTGTCATAAATAGCTCTTATTATTTTGAGGTACGTTCCATCAATACCGAATTTATTGAGCATTTTTAGCATGAAGGGCTGTTGAATTTTGTCAAAAGCCTTTTCTGCATCTATTGAGACAATCATGTGGTTCTTGTCTTTGGTTCTGTTTATATGCTGGATTACATTTTTGATTTGCGAATGTTGAACCAGCCTTGCATCCCAGGGATGAAGCCCACTTGATCATGGTGGATAAGCTGTTTGATGTGCTGCTGAATCCGGTTTGCCAGTATTTTATTGAGAATTTTTGCATCAATGTTCATCAGGGATATTGGTCTAAAATTCTCTTTTTTTGTTGTGTCTCTGCCAGGCTTTGGTATCAGGATGATGTTGGCCTCATAAAATGAGTTAGGGAGGATTCCCTCTTTTTCTATTGATTGGAATAGTTTCAGAAGGAATGGTACCAGCTCCTCCTTGTACCTCTGGTAGAATTCAGCTGTGAATCCATCTGGTCCTGGACTTTTTTTGGTGGGTAGGCTATTAATTGTTGCCTCAATTTCAGAGCCTGCTATTGGTCTATTCAGGGATTCAACTTCTTCCTGGTTTAGCCTTGGGAGAGTGTAAGTGTCCAGGAAATTATCCATTTCTTCTAGATTTTCTAGTTGATTTGCGTAGAGGCGTTTATAGTATTCTCTGATGGTAGTTTGTATTTCTGTGGGGTCAGTGGTGATATCCCCTTTATCATTTTTTATTGCATCTATTTGATTCCTCTCTCTTTTCTTCTTTATTAGCCTTGCTAGCGGTCTGTCAATTTTGTTGATCTTTTCAAAAAACCAACTCCTGGATTCATTGATTTTTTGGAGGGTTTTTTGTGTCTCTATCTCCTTCAGTTCGGCTCTGATCTTAGTTATTTCTTGCCTTCTGCTAGCTTTTGAATGTGTTTCCTCTTGCCTCTCTAGTTCTTTTAATTGTGATGTTAGAGTGTCAATTTTAGATCTTTCCTGCTTTCTCTTGTGGGCATTTAGTGCTATAAATTTCCCTCTACACACTGCTTTGAATGTGTCCCAGAGATTCTGGTATGTTGTATCTTTGTTCTCATTGGTTTCAAAGAACATCTTTATTTCCGCTTTCATTTCGTTATGTACCCAGTAGTCATTCAGGAGCAGGTTGTTCAGTTTCCATGTAGTTGAGCGGTTTTGATTGAGTTTCTGAGTCCTGAGTTCTAATTTGATTGCACTGTGGTCTGAGAGACAGTTTGTTATCATTTCTGTTCTTTTACATTTGCTGAGGAGTGCTTTACTTCCAATTATGTGGTCAATTTTGGAATAAGTGCGATGTGGTGCTGAGAAGAATGTATATTCTGTTGATTTGGGGTGGAGAGTTCTATAGATGTCTATTAGGTCCGCTTGGTGCAGAGATGAGTTCAATTCCTGGATATCCTTGTTAACTTTCTGTCTCGTTGATCTGTCTAATGTTGACAGTGGAGTGTTGAAGTCTCCCATTATTATTGTATGGGAGTCTAAGTCTCTTTGTTAGTCTCTAAGGACTTGCTTTATGAATCTGGGTCCTCCTGTATTGGGTGCATATATATTTAGGAGAGTTAGCTCTTCCTGTTGAATTGATCCCTTTACCATTATGTAATGGCCTTCTTTGTCTCTTTTGATCTTGGATGGTTTAAAGTCTGTTTTATCAGAGACAAGGATTGCAACCCCTGCTTTTTTTTGTTCTCCATTTGCTTGGTAGATCTTCCTCCATCCCTTTATTTTGAGCCTATGTATGTCTCTGCATGTGAGATGGGTCTCCTGAATACAGCAGACTGATGGGTCTTGACTCTTTATCCAGTTTGCCAGTCTGTGTCTTTTAATTGGAGCATTTAGTCCATTAACATTTAAGGTTAATATTGTTATGTGTGAACTTGATCCTGCCATTATGATATTAACTGGTTATTTTGCTCGTTAGTTGATGCAGTTTCTTCCTAGCCTCGATGGTCTTTACATTTTGGCATGTTTTTGCGATGGCTGGTACCGGTTGTTCCTTTCCATGTTTAGGGCTTCCTTCAGGGTCTCTTGTAAGGCAGGCCTGGTGGTGACAAAATCTCTAAGCATTTGCTTATCTGTAAAGGATTTTATTTCTCCTTCACTTATGAAACTTAGTTTGGCTGGATATGAAATTCTGGGTTTAAAATTCTTTTCTTTAAGAACGTTGAATATTGGCCCCCACTCTCTTCTGGCTTGTAGAGTTTCTGCCGAGAGATCTGCTGTTAGTCTGATGGGCTTCCCTTTGTGGGTAACCTGACCTTTCTCTCTGGCTGCCCTTAAGATTTTTTCCTTCATTTCAACTTTGGTGAATCTGGCAATTATGTGTCTTGGAGTTGCTCTTCTGGAGGAGTATCTTTGTGGCGTTCTCTGTATTTCCTGAATTTGAATGTTGGCCTGCCCTACTAGGTTGGGGAAGTTCTCCTGGATGATTTCCTGAAGAGTGTTTTCCAACTTGGTTCCATTTTCCCCCTCACTTTCAGGCACCCCAATCAGACGTAGATTTGGTCTTTTTACGTAATCCCATACTTCTTGCACGCTTTGCTCATTTCTTTTTCTTCTTTTTTCTTTTGGTTTCTCTTCTCGCTTCATTTCATTCATTTGATCTTCAATCGCTGATACTCTTTCTTCCAGTTGATCGAGTCGGTTACTGAAGCTTGTGCATTTGTCACGTATTTCTCGTGTCATGGTTTTCATCTCTGTCATTTCGTTTATGATCTTCTCTGCATTAATTAGTCTAGCTGTCAATTCTTCCACTCTTTTTTCAAGATTTTTAGTTTCTTTGTGCTGGGTACGTAATTCCTCCTTTAGCTCTGAGAAGTTTGATGGACTGAAGGCTTCTTCTCTCCTCTCGTCCAAGTCATTCTCTGACCAGCTTTGATCCATTGCTGGCGATGGGCTGCGCTCCTTTGCAGGGGGAGATGCGCTCTTATTTTTTGAATTTCCAGCTTTTCTGCCCTGCTTCTTCCCCATCTTTGTGGTTTTATCTGTCTCTGGTCTTTGATGGTGGTGACGTACTGATGGGGTTTTGGTATAGGTGTCCTTCCTGTTTGATAGTTTTCCTTCTGACAGTCAGAAGGACTGTCTGTTGGTCTGTTGGAGATTGCTTGAGGTCCACTCCAGACCCTGTTTGCCTGGGTATCAGCAGCAGAGGTTGCCGAAGATAGAATATTGCTGAACAGCGAGTGTACCTGTCTGATTCTTCCTTTGGAAGTTTCCTCTCAGGGGTGTACTCCACCCTGTGAGGTGTGGGGTGTCAGACTGCCCCTAGTGGGGGATTTCTCCCAGCTAGGCTACTCAGGGGTCAGGGACCCACCTGAGCAGGCAGTCTGTCCGTTCTCAGATCTCAACCTCCGCGTTGGGAGATCCACGGCTCTCCCCAAAGCTGTCAGACAGAGTCGTTCGCATCTGCACCAGCTCCCGCTGCTTCCCCTGTTGGTCTTCAGCTGTGCGCTGTCCCCAGAGGTGGAGACTACAGAGACAGGCAGGCTTCCTTGAGCTGCTGTGAGCTCCACCCAGTTCGAGCTTCCCAGCGGCTTTGTTTACCTACTTAAGCCTCAGCAATGGCGGGCGCCCCTCCCCCAGCTCACTGCTGCCTTGCGGATAGATCGCGGCAGACTGCTGTGTTAGCAGTGAGGGAGGCTTCGTGGGCGTGGGACCCTCCCGGCCAGGTGTGGGATATATTCTCCTGGTGTGCCTGTATGCTTACAGCGCAGTATTGGGGTGGGAGTTACCCGATTTTCCAGGTGTTGTGTGTCTCAGTTCCCCTGGCTAGGAAAACGGATCCCTTTCCCCCTTGCGCTTCCAGGTGAGGCGATGCCTCGCCCTGCTTCAGCTCTCGCTGGTCAGGCTGCAGCAGCTGACCAGCACCGATTGTCCAGCACTCCCTAGTGAGATGACCCCAGTACCTCAGTTGAAAATGCAGAAATCACCGGTCTTCTGTGTCGCTCGCACTGGGAGTTGGAGACTGGAGCTGTTCCTATTCGGCCATCTTTTAGATGTAGGTATTCTTATTTGAATTTCCTTGATATTCAATATCAATTGAGGGAGAATGGACTGATTTCCATTATGTGTTACCACAGACTATATTCATTCTGATGGGCTACCTTTAGGCAGTTCAGGGTTAATTATTATACTTTTACCTCTTTTTCCTCTTATCATACCACTTCCACTTCTTGTTTACATTATCTAGGATTGAAGAGCTAAAATAAAATTATTCAATTTTGATATAATATGCATTGGATTTCTAGAATTAACTCTGACATGTTTACTTTAAAGCTACAATTTATTATCAACTCTGCATTTGATTTACAATAATTCTCCATTCATGAGTTCTCTATGTTTTCTCATTTCACAGGGTGCTAAAGTACATCTTCCCACAATTATTTGCAGTAGAGTGTGTGTATATTTATATTGGGTAATCTTGAAGGCTTAAGAACATCTTGTTTCTTCTCAGATACAAACAATGTGATGGAGTATGGAATGTTTTGGATACAGTCATTTCTCTTCAAAATCTGTGGACATATATTGCTTAACTTTTGGTATTTAGTGTGCAAGGAAAAAATCTGAAGTCAGCCTTCATTAATTGTCATTGTTATTAGTATCATTTGCTTTAACTAGCTCATTTTTGGCTTCATATGATTTTATTTTCATTTTAAAATTAAAAAATTAAGTTGCCTCTTGATATTTCTCTCTTTTAAAAATATTTCTTGGTTTTAGAATATCACAAAAACAAATAAAAAAAAATTTTAAATATATTTCTTGGTGGGTGGTAAAATGACCATCCACAGGCTAGACATAAGCAAGTCTTCTACCTAAACAAGCTTGCTTATGCAATTCTTTAAACAGTTTCAACTATATGTAAGTATGTATCTCATTTCTTCTCCAATCATGTTCATGGCTATCATTTAACTGAACTGTAAGTTCATTATCATCTTTCTATTCTTCATTACTTCTTAATTTTGCAGAAAAGATTTTATTTCCATGCAATTTTTTGTAACCTCAGACATTTCCTTCTTTATGATTGTTGTCTCTGCCTTCTTGAATCCTTATGTAAACATAGCCATGTTTTAAAATTTCTTCTGCTTTCTTTAGGAAATCAGAGTGACCATTTTTCCAAATCATAACAGGAGTGCCTATATGGATTGTAGTACCTTTCTGTAGACATTTTTGTTTTTTCTATTTTTTGAGAGGTGTGATTCCCTGTTCTAACACAGCCCTGCCACCATGCCAGCCAACTTTTTGGTGTACTCATATGCTCTGAGGGTTCATTCTACAGAAGTCACTCTAGTCTTGCTGTAACCACAGGATCCAGACAGAAGCTGTCTGCTCAATGGAATGGATTCCTGAAAAATATGCATTCCAGCCCTAGCTTCTCAGCCAATGCAAACATCAGCTCTTGGCAGAAGAGACCTTGCTTTGTTGAGTTGGTTTTCTCTCTGTCATCTGCTTGATAGCTATTCCCTTTGGGAAAAGGTTCTGCCACAAAGGTAGGACTTTAAAATGGTGCAAGCAGATTGTTTCACTATCTGGTTTGCTGCCAGCTGACCAGAATAACCCTAGTATCTGCTTTCTACTTTTCAAATTAGGAGTGTCAGTGAAGTTTTGACACGGTTTCTCTCATTACTTCCTAAGTAAACTGCTCTTTAATAAGAAGAAATGTGAAGCCCTTTGGCAGTTTTTCAAGCAGAAATTCCTTAATAGTTTTTGCATATGAATGGCATCACCTTCCATGGCTGTTGCAGGTTGTTTCCTCATATTTCAGGTCCCCTCCATGGAAATTATAGGAATAATGATTTAGTTACCTTTTTAAATGTTGCCAGAATAAACAGAAGTCTGCAGTCTACTGAGAGTTAGAGAACTACATTTCTTAAGAGAAAGCAAACATCAAACTTTTCAATAATTCCAACTGGATGTTGCTCTGAAATACTCTGTATTTATGAGGGTTGACAATAAGGCCTCATTATTCTTAGCAATGCCTGGACAGTAATCACTTTATAGAAGAAATAACAATGTCCTCAGTCAGCCTATATTTATTAAATAGCTATGATGTGCCTTACTCATGTCAAGCTGTGAGTGGAAACCAAATATGTATAATGCAAAGCTGTATTCCTTGCCTGCAATTCATTAATTATCCAGTTACAAGAATACAATATGTTTAATGAACTAGCTGATAAATGAGACTATATTAACAGATTGTTACAATTATTTAGTTCCATACAATGCCTAAGTTAGAGTGTGAATGAATATAGTGAATGGTAACATTGTTGGCAAAGGTGGGACTTAAGCCTGTACCTGAAAGGACTAATGATATATAGATAGGTTAGAATGAAAGGAAAATTCCACTTGGTGAAATGTAAATTATAATCATAATTATTATAACAACAGTCACCACCATCTACTACCTCCCTAGCACTTTACTGGCATCTTCTCAACTGTCTTAGATGCTAACACAATAGCCCCAACTCATAGTGGGGAAAGCTGAGGCTTTAGTGAATGATACAGCCTGGATTTGAACACAGACTGGCTAGATTCCAAGGCCTATGACTTTAACTGCTAAATCTTACTCCACAGGACCAAAGAGTCATTGTTAAGAGTGAATATAGAATATGTGGGGATCAGCAATCCTTCAGGATGAAAATGATGTGTTCTCATGGGAGGATCTGTCAGAACGCTGTTGTATCAACAGCATTTGGACTTAAGAAGACCTGAATGTCATTCAGATCCACAGGATGCAGTCTGAGTGAGTAGTTTACCAAGTATTTTCTATTACTAATAGAACATTACCCTTTATATTCTACTTTTCAGAAGGTTTCCTCATTGCTTTTCTTACATGGGGCAAGCACAGGGAAGACCTAAAAAGCATAAAGAAGCTGACCTCGATGTTGTGTTCTTCCACAGTGCTATTATGGTGAAAAGGTGAATTGAGTGCCCCTTGGGGCACAACATGGCCTGGATTTGTGCAACTGGAAATATTGAGGAGCTATGATTGAGAAAATTTTGCATTTCAACATTTAAGTTGAATTTTCTTGACATTTAATGTCTTTACAAGGAGACCAAAGGGAATTAGGGAGGATTTATTTTTGTGGCTCTTACTCCCTGTAGTTTAGAATTAGCTTAGCATTTTATAATGCTACATGGAGGGACTGAGCCATGTTTTAAATTCCACCTATTCTACCTGAGTGAATAGTTTTTCATGCATCATTTCTGATTGCCTTGAGAAATAACACAAATCAACATTTGTGCATATGGATCTGATGACTCTTGCATAATCATTCTGTATCTTCTCTCTCCCATTCCTGAATTTAATCAGACTGGCTTGTTTAGTTTTCTCCCCTGATTTATGCATTGTCTTTTTTTTTAGAGTCAGGGTCTTGCTCTGCTGCCCACGCTGGAGTACAGTACAGTCATGGCTTACTATTGCAGCCTCAACCTCCTGAGCTCAAGTTACTCTCCTGCCTCAGTCTTCTGAGTAGCTAGGATTAAAGGCACATGCCACTACATCCAGCTATTTAAAAAAATTATAGAGATGAGGTCTTACTCTGTTGCCCAGGCTGATATCAAACTCCTGGCCTCAAGCACTCAAGCCATCAAATCACTGAGATAACAGGCATCATCCACTGCACCTAGTCTCCCTGATTCATGTTTTTATGTGTTTACAACCCCCTAACCCATGAACACAATCTCACTGTGTCCACTCCTGTGCATATATTGCGGAAAGATAAATCTCCCTGATTTTGACATATTTTTGTCATACCACTAAAATCATGTCTAATACGTAAAGAAATAAAATATAATGGAAATTGCTGTAAATTTTAAATAATTCATATTTACCAAAATATAACTAGTGATACCTGTTTTCTCTAGTCCCTCTCTTAGCTATTCCCTCAGGTAAACATTCTAAGTTTAGTATTTATTCAACTTATCTGCAATAGAATACTAGGTTAGGTTGTCCAGATTGTAACCCAAGGCAGCTTTTACTTGGCACCAACACTAAGACTGGTAAGATTCTTATTTTTTTCAAGTGTCTTCAAGACTTAGTCTGGTTTCTTACATCTTAGTCCAATCCCTCTGTCTCTGAGTTCTTTTACTACTTCTTTTTATGGTCAGCAAAATATTTATCAGTCCTCCTCTGTTCCTTCAATTAATAAATGAAAAGGCACATTTCTTCCTCTCTGTTGGTTTCTTACTATGCTGCACTGACCTGTAGTTACTCCTCCTGCTAAGGTCTCTCTGTCACTGACTCCTAAAAAGTGTCCCCCACCCTGCTCTTACTTATTTCCATATGGCTTGACTTTTATCTGCAGCATAGTCTGGCTATGAAGATTGACTGGTTAAAAGTTGGCTTCAAAAACCTCTGCTTAGTCATGTTGAAGACCATGTAGTTTGGAGAGCAGGTGGCATCATTCTGGCACCCTGCTCAAATTCTATTATTCCTTTCTAGTATGCAAGGTTAGGTGATCTCTTTCCATGTGAAAACTTAGCTCTCATGGAATCACTAAGACAATGTGTATTTCCAGTCTCAGGTTGATCTTAACTTTCAGCTGTCAACAAAACAGAGGTTTCAGCCTTGCTCTGGACCTCAGGCTAACCATTTTCCAGAAGCTGCAGCATACTGCCTCATACAAAGGTTATTTATTCTGAAGACTTATTTTGTGACCTGATTTTATTAAAAAAACACAATGTTTTCAAATCCTAAGAGTACAGATGAAGAATAGAAAAATAGTATAAATTTGAAATAACGAGTAACACTCTCAGCTGAGAGCAAGAGCAAGAGGGTGGTTTTCCTCTTAAGCCTTCTTAAATTTGACCAATGTCACTTTTATCAAATAACCTTTCCTAATCCCTCTAGTTTAATTACTTTCATTTTTCCCCTAACTGTATAACATTTGCTTTTATCATTCTTATAGTACTTGTCATGTATTTTTTTTTAATACTGTCTTCACCAGTGTCCCAGTGTTTTCTCCTAGATTAAAACCTTCTTGAGGGCATATAGCTGCATTTTATAATCTTTCATTCTCTCAAGCTGACAATGTCTCCTTTCTCTAGGCTAAAACTTATGGCCAAATACTTTTGAAAACATTCTCAGAAAGGCCCTTAATTTTTTTTTTCTTTTTTCATTTGGGTCAAGTCAGAGGATCTTCTAACATACCCAGAGGAAACTACTTACCCATTCTGAGAGACCATTTTTAAAAAATTAATTTGTTCCAGTATCATGTGGTCTTCCAGAAATGCTATGCAAAATGTTGACTTATTCCTAACTCATAATTGTTCCTTTCCAAGCAGTTCCAGTTCTTTCTATTTTCTTTCAAATACCTCTATCAATAACCCTCTCAATTTTAGTCACTTGACCTTCAATTTCTCAGGAAACAGGAGCTATTAGGAGTAAGGTTTTTGCATCTCCTGCATTATCTCCAATCTATATTTCTATTCATTTTTTCCCTATCTGAATCAAGGAAGTTTCTCAAGCTTTGTAAAAAATTATCAGAGCATATCTCTACCTGTGCCTTTGATTCTATTTCTTTAAATCTTTTTTGGGGCATTTTCTACAAAATACCTCATCTTTCATTAATTTCTCCTTCTCCATAGTTGTCATTTATTTTGTCTGACAATGTGTTTGAGACATCAACAGCTTAATTAAACTACGCCTCCACCCTACTCCCCACTTAAGCTACGGTTTATTTCCTTTCAATAACAAACAGTGTAACATAATTTTCACTCCGTCCTCTTACTTACCTTCAAGTCTACATACATCAAATTTTTATCCCCATAGTCCAGCTGAAACTACTGTAACAAAAGCTCACCGAAGGCCTACTTCCAGTCAAATCTCACGATTTTATTTCCAGGCCCCGTCTTTCTGGGCCTGTGAGAATTTTGATTGAGAGTTTGACTTTTTTTGTCCTTATACATTTTGTAACTTTTTTCCCATGAGGTTTTATGAAGTAACTCATCCATTGGCTTTTTCTACCTCTAATCACTTTCTCTCTTTTGCTCCTTTACTGGTTATTGCATTAGTGTTAGTGTTTTCTAGAGTCCTATCTTTAGCCATCTTCAATGACATTAATAGTAGCTGAGATCTTTGAGTTCTTCTCTATGTCAGTGCCTGTTCTATAGTTTTTGAAAGAATTATATCACAGGAAGCCAGCACAGTAAACTAGTAGAAGTAAGTAGTTCTCTTGCACTTGTTTATAAAAATAAAATCTAAAATTTAGAAAGGTAGGTAACTTGACCACGGAGCTAATAAGCAGCAGAGTTGGTGTTAGTGTCTAAGCATGCCAATTCTTCAGATCGGGCAAAAGCTTTTTATGGATAATTTTATCTACGTTAATGATGCTAATTATTATCTTTATATTTCTTGTTCTAAGACCTGTATCTCCAAACTTGATTTTGCCTATACCCCTACATCTGTGTTTCTACACGCCTTATAGATCTTGAGTCCCATCAGACTTTCTGAACTCATCTTTGGCCATACAACGGTCTGGTCAAATCATTGTTGGTAATCTGATGTTCATAACTCCCTGCCTTGTTCCTGCTTTGCCACAGAATGCCCTAATCTGTATATGTGGCCCACAAGGTAAAGTAAATGATTCCTCATTTTTAAAGGTCTGTCTAACTCGAATGTATTTTCTTGTTTCTAGCTTCCCCTGACTTTCACATGCAAAATTAATTTCTCCAACATCTGTATGGCATAACAAATTTAATGATTATAGTTCCATTATAATACTTAACACATACAATTGAAGTTGCTTTGCTTGCCACAAAATATCTTTTTCAATAAATATATGGTAAAGCATATTACTTTATGATTTCCTGTTTACATAGGGTAGAAATCAATATACTTTGCACATAGTATGACCTCAGGAGTCATTTCTTGAGTGAGAAAAATAAACGAATACCTCTCAAATTACGTTTTAAAAATAACAATTTTAGAATTCCCTGTGATCACTGTGTATCTCTCACTGGTGTCAACAGCTAATGTAGGCCCCTAGGACATACTGCTATGATGTCTGAACTCTGCCCCACACTATTTCTGCCATGTCAGATGTTATCTGATGAAGGTAACAAACATTATCTAAATGATAATGTATACATTGAACAAGTGCATGATGTAAATAAATTATTAAGTCAATATTCTTTCTTAAAATGCTTCTCTTTCATTTTTGCATATCCAATTTCTACTTAGCTTTCACAAACCTCAGTTCAAAGGTCATCTCTTCCAGGAATCTTACCAAGAACATGCAGTTGAAAAAAAAAATAATTATTGTAGCTCTGGGTTTATCTCTCTCGTGATGTCTCCCTTTATTTTTTGCACCTATGATCTTCTACCAGTCTGTAAGATGCTTGAGGATAAGTTTCTCTTTCTTACTCTTTGTTAATATGCTTGTGCCTTGCACAATTTTTCTCATAGTAGGCACACAATAAAAATAATCCACATGTGGGTGATCATAATTTTCTTTTTAAATAATCTCAGGAAAATAACTGACATCCTAAGGCTCATTGAGTCAATCCAAGAAACATTAATTAATTGTTAACACCATGCTCAATCTCATGTATAGTTTCAAAGAGTAATATAGAAGAAAAACACAGACTGTGCCTCTTGTAGTTTTTATAAAGTAGGTGGAGAGACAGAGTTTTATAAATGAAACTGGAGAGCTTTATATAATCAAATGAGTGATTTTTTCCAATTACATCATCACCATTTATATGATGGAAGAAGATATTTTTCTCGAGTTCTTAATTGTGTCCAATGATTCTGAACTTTAACAGCTGGAAATGAACAGTGTAACTGACAATAGTCAGTGGAAATTCATGTCTGGGAATGAGTTCAAAGCACTGTGATTACCAAGAGTGGGACTGTCAAAATCAAGTACAGCCCATGGGGAAAAAGCTCTCATCATGATGACTATCTAGACAAGGAATGGAGATGAATCAACACAATTGGAGATTCAAGCTGTGAAACTGGAAGCTATTTGGGTGAGGTTTGATGCTGAGGTCACTATTGAATTTAATGGCTTTGTATTGCTAACAGCAACCACCAGGCAAGAGTTAGGAACAATTTGTCCTACTCTAGGAAGAGTGCCAATCTAAAGTGCGAATGTGTCCAGAATCCATCCACTAACCTCCTCCCTGACTCCAATAACATTTAGCTCTTGACCCTGGCAGTTTTCTTAAGTGAGCTTTGTTTAACCAAAAATTCAGAAAGTACTTATTGACCTTTGAAATACTGGCTAGATAATTTATGTATTTATTTTGAAAACAAAATGTGTGAGTATGCAACTATTTGTTTAAAATGGCAACTGGCCACTGATGCAGCCTTGTACAGTTTTATTTAAAATATCTGTGAAAATATAGAAAGGTTAGAAACTCGAAAATGAGTAAAACTATTCCCTAAAGACTGAAAATTTATTTCCAAAATCTGGAAAGTATTAACTTGTATGATGAGCCTGATGGATATGGATTATTAGAAACAAATAATGCTTCTCCTTGTGAGAAGACTGTAACTCCTTCCATGAGGGAGAAGGTTGCACTCTGGTTTATCCCTGGCTCCTGGGCTATCCCCTGGCTTAGAGACACAGTCTATATAGAGGAGAAAACAGAATGAGTGCCCTTCCCCTGCTGTTATTATATAGTTGCTGTTTTTAAACCTTACCTAAAGCTTCCCTTGTACCAAATTAAAATATCTTTAGTGTTTAGTTATCTTGGTGCCTCAAGAGCCTAGGTTATTTAAGAAAATCTCTATATATGTGTAAGAAAAATGTGCTTCCTTTTCAAGACACTTTATTTTCATGTTTTGGAAACCTATTATAATAACTTTATTAGGGCAGGGTATATTACTGTTATTTACCAAAAAAAAATTAATAATAAAAAATGGTATGATGTCTACATTGTAAGAATGCTCCCTAGATGTGTGCAAAACACACTCTGCATAACTATTCTTGACAGCTATATCTGGCATTTGCAACACAAACCTCTTAAGTAGGTGTAATTCATTAAAACACAAAAATAGCCAAGAATGTCTTAATGTGTGAGTTGCTAGCAAGATTACTATGCTCTATCATTGAAGTCATTTGCAATTATCTTCCCTACTCCTTTTTCCTCTGATTTGAGTTGCTATGACATTACCAGTGACATCCTAGCATATTGCATTTTTAAATGCCATATTTATACGTTAAAAACTTGAATATTAACAATTTCGTGGTTTTTAATCTAATAAAATGGTAATGTGTTTTTAAGTAGATGGTTATTTAAAATATTTTTACAGAAATTTTGTTTTATTTAAATTCTTTCAGATCACTGAATGGATGGTGCATTTAAAACTATGTGTGGGTGAACAGCTTTCAGGGAAGATGGAGTGGATGTACTTTCCCCTATTTCTCACTAAGTACAACTAAATATCTTAATTGCACTTGGACGTTATATACAAAACAAATATAAGAAGACTAAATGGTAGAGAAGAAAAAAACACCAGGTAGGGACCTCAGGACCCAAGGATCAATACAGTGGTGAATTCCTGGGGTTTATTTATTATTCTTTTCTGGCTTCATATCTCTCAAAATAGGAGCTGAACAAGGCATCAGCTCAGAAACATCAAGAAATGTCAACCAAAACCAAACCAAAACAAAAAGCCTTGACAAGAGCCTGCACACTCAGCCCAGAGACCAGAAAAAGTGCAGAGAAAATGTTATTACCTGCTATTACAATGGTGCAAAAGTAATTCCGGGTTTTGCCAGTAAAAGTAATAGCAGAAACCTCAATAACTTTTGCACCAACCTAATAGACATAGACAATAATCACTCTATTTTAGTCTAGTATCATAGAAAACTCTGGCCCCTGCTCATGCACTCCAACAAAAGCCTAGTGAGAAACCCAGAATTCCACACCCTCCAGGCTGTAAGGGGGTAGCTCAACCTTCCACTGTACTGGAATGGTCTCAGGGCCAGTAGGGAAGCAGAGAGGCAGAATTTCCATCCCTCTAAGGTGGCGATGCGCCCCCCACCACGGTACCCGTCTACTACCTGGAAATCACACAGAGGGAAAAAACAAGACACCACTGCTCCTCCAAGCCAGAGAGATGTCAGTGGAGGCTGAGTGGGGACTCCTATCCATCACCAACCAGGAGGCTCCTCCTCCTTATCTTCCTCCTGGCAGTATTGACACAATACTTCCAATCCTTTTGTCATACCTGAGACAAATAATGAAAAGCAGAAAGTTTCACCAAAAAATAAAAGATATGAAGAAAAACAAAATAGTAATTTTAGAACTTAAAAATATAATAACTAAAATAGAATACTCGATATGTAAACTCCACAGTAGAATAGCTATGACAGAAAAGAATCGATGAGTTTGAAGGCAAAGTGATAGAAAATACTCAATGTGAGCAAGAGAGAGTAAATAGACTCAGAAAATATAAAAGGAACAGAAATTTGCTTATATGACTCAAAGTATCAACCACTCATGTTATCAGAGTCTCAGGAGAGAGGAAAAAGAGCCGGACTACAAAAATTACTTAAGGAAATAACAATAGAAAAGTTAAATTTGGCAAAAATATATAAGCCTACAGATTCAAGAGGCTGAGTGACTTCAAACAAGATAAACTCAAACTCATGACAAGACACATCATAGACAAACTTTAAAACTAAAGACAAAGGAAAATCTGGAAAGCAGAGAGAGAAAAATGACACCTTACTTATAGGAGAAAAACAATTTAAATGATAGTAGATTTTTCATCAGAAGCCACAGACCCTGGGAAGAAGTGGCACATTTCTCAATGCTAAAATAAAAAAAAAAAAAAAGCAAACCCTGAACTCCAAATCCAGTGAAAGTATTATTTTTGAATAAAGCAGAAATCAAGACATTTTTAGTGAAAGAAAAGATAATTTGTCATCAGTCAACCTATCATAAAATAAATGGCTTGAGAAATTGCTCTAAATAAAAAGGAAATGATAAAAGAAGGAACCTTGAATCATCAGGAGGAAAGAAAGAAGAAAAACAGAATCAGTAAAAACTATGGGTAAATATTTACACAACACATGATCCTTATCATCTCAGCTCCTGTTATTGCTACAGGTAGATGGGACCACCTGACAGTGCCCTGTTTGTGGACCAGTGTCTTAGAAGGCCTGGGGCTTTGATGCTGACATTACTGTGGCAAGATGGGACCAAATGAAGGTGTTCTATGAAATGGGAGATGGAAAGGCCAGGGACTCTGTTGCTGCTGTTGCTACCAGTGCTACAACTGTCAGTAGAACAAACACCCACCAGGCCAGGGGGCCGATTTGGCTAGGGCCCTGATGCTACCAATGGATCAGAATGCCCCAGGGCCATCAGAAAACTCTCCATGAGTTTTCTCCACATAATTATATTTAATAATAATAAATTATTAATTAATATTGCCTATGATGAATAGTAATGATACCATAATTTATTTTGTACTTTAAATAAATACAGTATCATGTCATTATAACAGAGCATTATCATTTTTGCAGTAATATTACTTCACCATAGATTCATTATTGATCAAGATAATAATGATTCTTTGTCACCAGCTATTTGTCACATTATATGTAGAATAAAGCCTGAGGACTATTTTATCCTCCATCAAAAAAAAAAAAAAAAAATGACAACTGGGGCATATAGAAACATTTTTTAAAAAGATGATCAATATGTATCATTTTATACATCATATGACATTATATCACAATGACTTTGCTCATGAATGACAATAAGATTCATCATATATCCTTTATTGCCATGTTCCCTGCCCAATGTCATTTCATATTGTATTCAGTCATAGTATATTATTAATCACTAACTGTAGTTTCAAAGGGTAGGATAAGTAAGGTATTATCTTAGCCTCATGAAATCACAATAAGGAAAACTGAATAACAAAGCCAGTGACAAGTCCTATGCTATTTGGTAGATTACATTTTTCTTTAGAGAAGGAGATATTTTCTAAGTTAAGGAGAACTCAAAAGCACAATATAAGAATTCCAACTAGCATAATATTCTTCTTTGTTATTTCATTCTTTTAAATTACATGGGTAATAAATGTAGACTGTAGATTAAGTTACTTATGATGTCAACATCCAGGAAAAACTATTATTTAAAGTTTTACATGTAGCTTTCAAGAAGTTCTTCTCTTCATTTATAGCTGACCAGAAAGAGAGATGCAAAACTTGACTATTAGATAATGGGCATGATAACTAGTTTTAGATTGCCTTCTTCTTCAACTATATGCAATGGAAAAGTGAATTATACCTGCTAGGTGATGCAGGTATAAAACAAGATCCCAGACTTCAAGAAGCTTTAAAGTGATTTTGAGGAATAAGAGCAACAAGAATGCAAGAATATAACCAACCTTCCTGATAGCAAGGATTTTGTTCCTCATTCACTGTTATATGAGTGTACCACGCATTGAGAATGGCCCCTAGTGGAAACTCAACAAACATGGTGTAAAAGATGAATGAATGAAAGTGTTTTCGATGTAGTAAAACACACACACAACTAAAAAGGATAAAGTAGCTTAAGTTTACTTGGAGGTAGTCAGAGAAGTTTCACTGAGAAGGTGCTTAAATTGAACATTGAAAGATGTGTGGATTCAGAGAAAAGTAGGGAAAGCCAGTGTTCCCCAGAAAGGCAACACAGGAGAAACAGCACAAGATCTGTTTGGAGTATCCTTGCAGACATTTGAATTGGAGTGTGATGTGCAAATCCTATATGACAATATTAGCTTTAGCTCAACTAACTGCCAGGTCCTTTAAAGCTTGACAAGAAGAGTGTTTTATATTTCAGGAATTTGAAAGTCAGTTTATATTTATGATCAGCTTGCTACTCACATGAAGGAAATGTTTCTAATTTGTAGAATCAGAAGAAATTTGAGGAAGGAAAAGTTGAAAATAGAGTGATTAGCAATGGAAATAGTCTGGGCGTGACAGGGAAGTGACCAGTGCAAGAGGTGGCAGGGTTAGCGGGAAGACATGGATGTAAATGAGCAGAATCACATTAGAATGGGCCCTACACAAAGAGTAAGAGAAGAAGTGCTATATACTCCTGCACCTGAGAAAGCAGGTATATTTGGCCATCCTTGCATGTTATAAAGTCATACCTAGACTGGGTAGTAGGTTTTAAGAATAGGTGTTTAGAGGCTGTACAAGAAGCATAGTGCTGGTATTTGCTTCTAAGGAGGCCTCAGGAAGCTTTAACTTGTGGCAGAAGGTAAAGCAGGAACAGGCACTTTACATGGCCAAAAGAAGAGCAAGCGAGAGAGGAGGGAGGTGCTACAGTTTAAAACCACCAGATCTAAGAACTCACTCACTATCATGAGGACAGCACCAAGACATGAGGGATCTTCCCCATGACACAAACACCTCCCATCAAGCCCCATCTCCAACACTAGGGATTACATATCAACATGAGATTTGGAGGGGACATCCAAATCTGATGTTCCCGTATCAGCAGTGAATGAATGACAGAGAGGGCTGAACTAACACATGTTGAGCAAGGTGCTAGAGGCAGGTGGAACGTGGGAGTAAGAGCAAGAACATGTTACACCTGGCTCCACTCTGTACTAACTGTGCAATGTTGATGAGTGAGTTTAACTTTTTTGATCATCGGTGCCTTCATATTTAAAATTAGATCATGAAAACTACCCCATAAATTTGTACAAAGAGTAAATGAGCTAAAGCTTAGGACACAGTAATCACTTCTTAAAAGCTGGACATTTTGATCAACACTTTACCTATGGTAAGTCATCACATTTGTTTGGCTCCTTTAAAAATTGTATTATGTAATATTAGATACACGGCAAATTATGTGTGCTCCATATGTTTTACAAAGTAGGTTAATAAACCAAGCACTTGTGAAGTGACCATCTAACATCAAAGCTAAAACAGATCTTGTGTCCCTGAAGTCCCCTGTGAGCTTCTACACTACTACCATTACATTGACTTAAAACTATTGAGCCTTAATTTGCATGCAACAAAATGCAGCCATCTTAAGTGTGTATTTCCATGAGTTTTGACAAATACATATACCACGACAATACCAAGGATGACAAGTGTGTAACCACAACCCTAACAAATATATAAATTAATTATATCACCCTAAGAAGATTCTTCATGCTCATTTAGTCATCCCAGTTACCCCAATGTATCCCAGGCAACCCCTGATTTGACCTATTTCCAAACATTCATTTCACTCAGGTTAGAACTTCATGCAAATGTAATCATTTTTGTGCCTCTCTTCTTTTACTCAACCCAACGTTTAAGTTCATCCATCATTATGTATGACAGCAGTTTCTTTACTTTTATTGCTGAGTAGACTGTGCCATGCAGAATATACCACACAACAAATGACACTTGACTTGCTTCTAGTTAGGGCTATCATGAGTAAAACTGCAATAAACACTTAAGTGTAAGATGGTGGGCTTGTTTCATTTCAGGCTAATACTTAGGAGTCAATGTTCTGGATATACAATAGATACATATTCAACTTTTTAAGAATCTAACACATGTTTTCCAAAATTTTGTTTTGTTTTGTTGATTTTTCTGTGTGTGTGTGTGTGTGTGTGTGTGTGTGTGTGTGTTTGCAGGGGAGGGGGGCTTTGTTTTTATATATTTCACTCCCACCTGAAATATATGAGAATAATGCTATATACTTGCTAACATTGGGCATTTTTAATTTCATACATCCTTATTGATATAAAATAAGTATCTTATTGTGCTTATAATTTTCATTTGCTCACCACTAATCATGTTAAGCATCTTTTCATGTGCTTATTGGACAGAAGTATACCTTCTTTTCTGAAGTATCTGTTAACGAAGTCCTCTGTTCATTTATTTTTAAAAGGATCTTTGTTTTCTTATAATTGAGTTGTAAGAGTTATTTATAAATTATGAATGCAAGTCCTTTGTCAGATATATGCATTGCAAATATTGTCTCCTGGACTCTGACTTGCTTTTTCATTTTCTTAAAGTGTCTTTTTAAGAACAAAGTATTTTAATTTTGATGAAGTACAATTTATTGTTTTTCCTTTATGGTTTGTTCTTTTTGTGGCCTGAGAAATCTTCGCTTACCTCAAAATTGTCCTGATTTTCTTTGTATTTTCTCTTAGAAGTGTAATTGTTTAATAAAACATCTAGTGAGATAGGCATTATTATCCCCATTTCAGAATTACAGAAAAAGACATTTTAAGGTAAAGGTGATAAAAGTGCACGTTAAAGCCAGGCAGGCTATCTGAATTTCTAATGCATTACAGTCAGGGTAAAAACAGTGGCAACAAAATAGGATTTAGAATTAAAATTCCTGAAATCTAACTCCAAAGCTTCTGTATCTGAGTTGAGTGACCTTGTATAAGTAACTTTACCCTCTAGGGTCTGGTTTTCTCACTTGTTAAATGAGGGGTTAGAATGGAAAACCTCCATTTGTTGCAGCTCTAATTTTATAAGTAAGCAAAGCCCAGTCTCTCTTAATGTGGGCTCCTGTTGGCCAGTCACAACTGCCTCTGCAAGCTTCTCATGTATATTGTAAGTGATGTGTAAACGCCTTCTGCCCTTGCGAACAGAGGGATGCAGACTTTGTTGTGTCATCTCACCCTGGTGTGTGGGCTAAATTCCAATTATTTAATTATCTTCTGCAACCCCCACAATCTCCCCTAGGGTTTTAGTTGGGATGGAGTGTTTGGGGTTCTCACACCCTAACTGCCTGCCTTCCTCAGCCTTTGGGATCTATTGATGTGTGTCATGAAACAACTGCCAGGCCAGATGGGGAGATGGCCTCTGTGTGGGGCCCCAGCACAAGGATTCCAGGAGGACACTTCAGTGGGAGTGGCTTTGAAATCAAAGACTTCTTATCAATGAAAATGACTCTGGTCACTCCCTGCAAGCACTAGAAGAAACCCAGGGTGTAGGCAACACCAATAACAATGATGTAGGTGAGAACACAATTTGGAAGGAAAATTACTTTTTTTAATTTTAAGGGAAATGAAAAAAGTATAGTTCTACGCAAAAAACAAATGCAAGCCTGTGATTATTTCCATTGGACTACTGCTCCAGAGGTAACCTTGCTAATTAGATTTTTTGTGTGTGATTTTGTTATTAGATCTTTGTTAATGAGCTTGCACCATTACATCTTGTCTGCAGAATCCCTAGGCTGCTCTGGAGGTTTGCAAATGAGAAAGCAGAGAGAGGCATCTGCATAAAACATACTTACTCTTTATGCTCACAACCATATTTGCCTTTTCATCAAAAACTCAAACACCCTGAAAGCTCAATGAGGCAGATAGGCTGAACATCTTTGACTTACAGCAGAAACTGATGCTCCAAATAGTTAAGTGACAACCTGGTTGAAGAGGAGAAAGGTTAGATAGCAAACAAACTGTTACCTGTGACCTACTCTTGCCTTAGGCTACTGCTATGCAAATAGTGGTTCACCAATCTCTTCTTTCTTTTAATTCTGTGACAATGACAGAGTCTTGCTCTGTCTTACAGGTTGGAGTGCAGTGGCGTGATCATAGATCACTGCAGTGTTGCTCTCTGAGGTTTAAGCAATCCTCCCACCTCAGCTCCCAAGTAGCTGGGACTACAGGCAGGAGCAACCACATCCAGATAATTTTTTTTTTTTTTTTTTTTTTTTTTGGTAGAGACCTATTTTAACCATGTTGCCCAGGCTGGTCTGGAACTCCTGGGGCTCAAACCTGCTTGATGCTTGATCTCTTATTTTTTCTTTTCTTTTTTTTTTTTAGACAGAGTCTTGCTCTGTCTCCGGGCTAGAGTACAGTGGCACTGTCTGGGCTCACTGCAGCCTCTTCCTCCCTGGTTCAAGCGATTCTCCTGCCTCAACCTCTCAAGTAGCTGGGACTACAGGCGCACGCCACAACACCCAGCTAATTTGTGTATTTTTGGTAGAGATGGGGTTTCACCATGTTGGCTAGGATGGTCTCAATCTTTTGACCTCTTGATCCACACACCTCTGCCTCCCAAAGTGCTGGGATTACAGGCGTGAGCCACCGCACCCGGCCAATCTCTTATTTCTAATCCCTTTCCATCCCAGTGTTTTTGTCTGATTTTTTAATTGTTCCCAACTCTTTCTGCCTTATGACTTATCTTGTAAAATCACTGTCCAGAAAACCATGATGTGTAGATGAAGTTTAATTCTATAGCCCATGCCTTCACTACCTTGCCTTCATTCTTCTTACCTGAAGCATGAGAGGCTAAGCTCCTCTGAGCTAATCTACTATTGCATCAGTCTACAGATTATGATCCTAAATGTTCCTGTGTTGCACATTTGTAAATTTATAAGTGAGTGTGGTTCATCTTTGTACGCTGAAATCATATGAATTTAAATAAATGATTCACTCAAAACTATATTCTGAACTCCTACTACTCAAACAATCAATCAAGAAAACACTATTGTTAGAACTTTGATGAGTAAGATATGATTCCTGCTCTCAAATACCTTGTGCTCTGGAGAAAATAAAATGTAGACATAAATGTGCAAATAATGAAAGCAGTGGAGCAAAATCTATTTAAAGGAGGAGGGGATCTCCATGGAAGACTTAATGGGGAAAGTGTCATTTGAACTAGGACTAGAACCACATGAGGTAGACTGTATCACACCTAGAGATGACTGTGTCAAAACACTGTTTTGGGAAAACTTCTCTGAAAATGATGTGTTGAAGGGAATGAAAAGGGGACCAAATACAATATTTCTGAAAGAGTTTTGTATAGCTAAACATGTAATGTAAACAAAACATATAAAAACTCAAACACTGTCTTTGGAAATGGAAAGGGAATCAGAAAACTGAGGTCAACATCATGAACAACTCTGTCACCTCTTTTCAGTCTTATTGAGTGTAAATAGCGTTTGCAGCTCTTTCTCTCCTTCCTTCTCAAGACTATTTAGGAAATAAAATTGCTTTGAAAATTACAGTGGGTGGTGAAAAACAAAAGATAAGTATGATGACATAAGTATTTAGAGTATAGGAAAAGAATCTTTACAGGAGTTGTTTTGACCACCTCACAGGACTATATGATTTGTCAGAAAATGGTCCAGAAAAACTATGAAAATGGCATTATTTATATGCACTTGGTAATCTCCTTTTCTCTCCTGATAATCTTAATTTTTTCAATACTCTCTTCTACACACATACACACACATATACACACAGAGACAGACATACACTATCATTCCTATGTAATCCATTTTCTCCCATTCAGTAAAGTCTTTCCTACAAAAGAAAACTTAAAATGTAAACATTAGCAAAGAATGAATGGGACATAATGTAAAACCTAATAAGAAACTGCCCCGAGGATACTTTCAGTGTAATGTTAAAAGTTCCCAAAGGGAAATACATTGATACTTAATGCTATTCTTTATTTTTCTTCAAACATCATGAAGCTGGTGGTAAGAAGCTGAGGACGAAGAGCCCTAAGCAAGACTTCTAATATTCCTCTCTAGCCTTGACTTAGCACAGAGGCCTTCATTCACCATACTCCATGGACCATGGCTCAAGATAATAAACATAGGCATATGAAGGCAGCCTGGATTTTCCTGGTAAAAGTAAAATTATTATGTAAGTTTCTTAGGGCTACAGTAAGAAATTACACACACACACACACACACACACACAGACACACAACTTGATGACTTAAGAAAAACATTCATTCTCTCATGTTTCTGGAGTCCAGACCTAAGGTCCAAAATGAAGGCATCATCAGGATCACTCTCTTTCTGATGACCCTGGGGGAACATCCTTCCTTGCCTCTTCTGGTATCTGATGGCTCCAGATGTTTGATGGGGCTGCTATCATAAAGGACCATAGAATAGGTGGCTTTAAAAACATAAATGTATTTCCTCACAATCTGCGGGCTAGAAGTGCATTGGCGGGGTTGGTTTTATTCTGAGGTCTCTCTCTTTGGCTTGTAGATGGCTGTTTTCTCCCTCTCCTTGTAGGGTCTTTCCACTGGATTTGTCTGTGTACTAATTTTCTTTTCTTATTAATATAAGGATTCCAATCCTATTAGATTAGGACTTGCCTTAATAACTTCAGTTAACTTCATTTGTCCATTTCAAAGCCCAAACTTCAGGACAAGTTCTATTTTGAGACACTAGGGATTCGAAATTTCATGTATGAATTTGTGGGGGTCACAATTCAGCCTATAACAATTATAATCTGTTTTCATCTTCATATGGCCTTACCCTCTGTATGTCTCCTCCTCTTCTGTGTCAAATCTTCCTTTGCCTTTGTTTTATAAGGCTAGTTTTCATTGGATTTGGGGCTAATCTGGATAATGCAGAATCATCTCCTCATCTCAAAGTCCTTATTTATATCTGCAAAGGTTCATTTTCCAAGTAACACCACATTTACAGCTTCTGAGGAATAAGGTGTGGACATGGCTTTTTAGAAACTATCATTAAACCCACTACACGTATTTCACTAAGATATTGGTTACCCTAAGTCTTTCATTATATATTTTTTTCTTTTTAGTTGTACAAACCATCATATTTAAGTTTAAAGGGAGAGAATATTTCCTGGAAGAAGAGGAAGATGCCAGTATGCCACTAAATGAAGACAGTAATAGAATAATCAAGTATTCTGGCTTGTCTGATACTTTTTAATGTTGTCTTTTACACCAAAGATTCAGAAAGCATGAAGACTTTTGGGTTTTGGCTAAGATTTAACAAGTCTTTCTGTACCTGTATTAAGAAAAAAAAACAGCAGGAAAAAAATGATACCTTTAGATAGTGAGCTTTATGACTATGACAGAAATACCATTCCTTTAGTTTTAATTCATTAGGAAAAAATATATGTAAATGCTTAATATATATGTAGGTAATCTAAAATTCATAGATATTCTCTTGTTTAAACTACATATGCACTCAAGGTGAAAGGCCAGAGTATAATAATCCATTTCATGTATTATTTGACAAATATTTATTAGGCAAATAACAGTTATGTGGCTATTAGAAAATTAATACTAACTAGCCATTCTATGGGTTCTTATTTTGTTTAAAAGTAAAACATTGTTTTGCATGAAAACTCACATAATCATGTATTCATTCTTACAGGATAGGCATTAACAGATTGTCTAGGTTATAAACTGTGAGATTTAGGAAGCAGTGAAATATTAGGAAGCAGTTCAAATTGACCAGAGAAAAGGATTCTTGAGAGAGTATAATGTCGAAAGAGAAAAGGCAGGGATACTTCAGAGTGGTCCTGGTACACTGTGCTTAAAAATTTGCATTGCAGGCCGGGCACGGTGGCTCAAGCCTGTAATCCCAGCACTTTGGGAGGCCGAGACGGGCGGATCACGAGGTCAGGAGATCGAGACCATCCTGGCTAACATGGCGAAACCCCGTCTCTACTAAAAATACAAAAAATTAGCCGGGCGAGGTGGCGGGCGCCTGTGGTCCCAGCTACTCGGGAGGCTGAGGCAGGAGAATGGCGTGAACCCGGGAGGCAGAGCTTGCAGTGAGCTGAGATCCGGCCACTGCACTCCAGCCTGGGCGACAGAGCAAGACTCCGTCTCAAAAAAAAAAAAAAAAAAAAAAAAAAAAAAAAAAAAATTTGCATTGCATATGTTAGGCGGAAAGATAGCATTGGAAATGTTGCCCATTAATAAATACTATTGGATATTCACAAAATTAAATATTGTAAAGTTGTGAAAAAAATGATTTAGATAATAATATAGCAAATTTCCAAGATCTAGTTTGTTTTACACAGAAGAAACTATCATCATAGAGAACAGAAAACCTACAGAATGGGAGAAAATTTTTGCAATCTATACATCTGAGAAAGATCTAGTATCCAGAATCTACTTAAACAAATGTACAGGAAAAAAAAAAAACAAACAGCCCCATCAAAAAGTGGGTGAAGGATATGAACAGACATTTCTCAAAAGAAGACATTTATGCAGCAAACAAACATATGGAAAAAAGGTCATCATCACTGGTCATTCAAGAAATGCAATTCAAAACCACAATGAAATACCATCTCACACCAATTAGAATAGCAATCACTAAAAAGTGTGTAAAGAACAGATGCTGGCGAGGATGTGGAGAAATAGGAATGTTTTTACACTGTTGGTGGGAGTATAAATTAATTCAACCATTGTGGAAGACAGTGTGATGATTCCTCAAGGATCTAGAACCAGAAATACCATTTGAGCCAGGAATCCCATTACTGGGTATATACCTAAAGGATTATAAATCATTCTACCATAAAAGCATATGCATACATATGTTTATTGCAGCAAAATTTACAATAGCAAAGACTTGGAACCAACCCAAATGCCCATACATGATAGACTGGATAACGAAAATGTGGCACATATGCACCATGGAATACTATGCAGCCATAAAAGAGAATGCGTTCATGTCCTGTGCAGTGATATGGATGAAGCTAGAAACCATCATCCTCAGTGAGCTAACACAGGAACAGAAAACCAAACAACAGATGTTCTCGTAAGTGGGAGTTGAACAATGAGAACACATGGACACAGGGAGGGGAATATCACACAACAGGGCCTGTAGTGGGGTAGGGGAAAAGGGAAGGGAGAGTATTAATACAAGTACCTAATGCATGTGGAGCTTAAAACCTAGATGATGGGTTGATAGGTACAGCAAACTATCATGGCACATGTATACCTATATAACAAACCTGCTCATTCAGCACATGTATCCCAGAACTTCAAGTCAAATTTTAAAAAAAGAAAATAAAAAGACTGACAATGTACACAATTATGATTATATTCCTGCAAAAATATTGGAAATACCTACTCACACATGTAGTCACATGTGTATGCACACTTGTGTATGGAAAAAAAATCTGAAAACATATGTATGAAGTTTTGACCCTAATGCCAATGAGAAAGAAAGCTGACTAATAATGTAGACTATAAAACCTTACTATTATTCTATACTCTTTTCTATTTTCAGTTAGATATATTTTAGAATATTTTAATAACTATATGCTAAAATTACAGAGAAGAATTTCAGGTTTAATGATGAGAATAAATAGGGGAGGAACAGAAAAAAATAACTCATTAGAAATTTTTTGAAATAATCCAGCATACGATTTGCAAAGGTGCAAATTAAGAAAGAAGGATAAGCATAGGGAAAAGTGAAAGGATTAAAAAATATTTGAGGACCACATTTTAGTATTTGATAAATGAATGGATGTGGGGAGTGGAGAAAGCAGTAAAGAAACTTTCAAGAAAAAGCTCGAGTTTCTACTTTGAGTTTGGTAATTTGCAGGGCAATTGATAGATCTTTTTTTTTTTTTTTTTTTTTTAAGGGCATAGAACAAGTCAATTTGGTGAATAGATGAGGAGACAATTTTGAATGTCTTTGATTGGAGATACTTGTATCTAGACGTAGAACTTTCTAAATAATAGGTGGAAAGTATAAAAGAAAATTGAAGCAAGACTGCTTTACTTTGACCATTAAGTTCGGTGTTTCTCAGACGTTGTTATATGTAGAAATGAGATAAAATAGTACTCTATCAAAGCTACTTCCCTAACCTTTAACTTATTGGCAATAATTGTTGGTCCATTTTACTCCCTGTCACTTTCCTTTTTCCCTCTTTTATTATCGGGATACAACATAAATAATTTTACTATTTGAATAATCCAAGGTATTTAAGTTGGTAAAACGCGAATCTAGTCTTATCTTCTTGTTTATTAATATGAGAAAAATGAAGCAGAATGTTGCCTTTTAACCCCCTACCAAGGAGAGATCTGAATGAGGTTTAACTGACTTCTAAGGCAGTGGTGGTTCTACAATCACATAATTGTGGAGGCAAATTTACTTTGATTTCATGTGAGTGAACTAGTAAAATCTGCTTAATGAAGAGAAGTCCAATCCATTAAAAAAGTCAGAAACTGTGAATTACCTGATTGAACAAAGTAAATAAATTCTTTAAGATGGTTCAATGATCAGAGGATGGCTCATCCTTCTACAATTCCCAAAACTGATGAGTGTTGTTGGTTTTTTGAGAGAACGGAGTTTATAGCTTGGGTCTCAGTTTATGAGTCTGATACAGCTTAGGTGATTTTGGTTAGGGATGAGTAATCTCTGGCACGTATCATGTACGGAATAAGTAGCTTTAAGCACCTTTTTTAAAACAAAATTTCAGCTAGGTAAAACTCAAAACACTTCCTTTGGTCAGGCATTTTCTCTTAATTGTGAAACCCATATGGATGTTAATGGAAACTTAATCCATGTGTTTCTCATTTACTTGCATCCAATTCATCAAGTGCTGTTTTGTAACAGCCTTTGACATTAAAGAAGTATTCTGGGGCCTTTTTCTTAGAAACAGGAAGTGCCGTTCTGCCAAAAAGCAAATGAACTCTAACCTCCAAAGATTCAAATTCCATTTGAAATGCGGAGGTTAAAGAAGAAGCACAGGATTTGACTTGAAAAAACATGTCTCCCAACCCTTTATTTGTTCAATTTTAGTTGTGGAAAATTACACTGTGAACACTCAGCTGGGTTTGTTTTCTCTTCCCTGTTCCCAGAGAGCTGACTGTCAAGTCTATGGAGGGAGAGCTTTTGTTTTGAGTAAAGCTGATGTTTCTGAGCCCACAAATGTTTGAGAGGTTGTTAGGGAAATCCTCTTCACCACCAGGAGAGGCTGCATATCTGAAAAAGAGAGAGCATGCTTTCTGATTGAACCCTATTTTATTGCAACCATCAGACGTTTTCTTCTCTCTTTTCTGGGTTGGTCAATCAGCTACATCAGAGAGGTAAATATGAGCAAAATTAGTGTAATTTGCTGTCATTCTCTGGGGATGGAATCTGGGCATGTTTTTTCTAAATTTATGTATTTATTTTTCATTTTCCAAAGTGATTACAATGTGCAGCCAAGTTTAAGAATTAGTCTCTGGTTCTCTTGGTACTCAGTGTAAAATCTCAATCCCCACTCGGAAAGTACTGAATCTGAATCTTCAGTTTCAAAAAGATCCCAAGATTTATGTCTAAAGTAATGTTTGAGAAGCAACTTCTAAAATACAAATACCTGAGTCCCACCAGTAGAGATTCTGATTTAACTGAGTCTGATTATTGAGATTTTAAAAAATGTTTAAAGAATGACTGCTCTAAACTACTTTGTGGAACCTCAGGTTCATTGAGTTGAGGAAATTAACTTTCAGAATTTGATTTTAACCTATCTATGACCCAGCAGTGTAGAAAATGAGGGCCAGTCATTTCATCACTGTCCATTTCTAGGTTGAGTGGATCATCACCTGGGTTAAGTTGATGAAAGTATTCCCAAACTATCACCTCCAAAAAATCTGTCATGTTACTGGAAAAACCTGGCATTAGCATTTCAACTCTTGTCTTTCCAGACTTTCTCTTCCCATATGCAAATATTTATTTAAAGGTAAATTTTTCCTCCTCACTGTGATCTAAATGAGAATGCCTAATCACTTTCTTCTGATTCACTGGAGTGGTTATTCTAAACCTGTGGCTTATGGTGCTGGGTAAAATAGTATTTGAGTAAATCTCTGGTTTAGAGAAGAGGGGAAAATGGCAGCCACTCAGAGTCAGTGAATGGGATCTAAAATGTCAGAAGAATAAAGCTCTTTGGCAACTTTTCTTTGAGGTATTAGCTGGCTAGAGCTTCAAAGTCTTGGGAGCATTTGCAGTTTTAAGGGATGCCAGAAGTGGGAAGTAGGGAAAAGAGGGATGACATGAGAATATCTGGGTTTTAGGATTAAGAAAATAAAAATAAATGAGAAAGCTGGCAGGATGTTGTGATGGAGTCTGGACCATGGGAGGGGTTTCATTAAATTAATAAATAAAAGGGGTAGTAATGTTCCAAAGTAATACTGGGAAGAAACAGAAGGAGAAGAGGACGCTGAAAAATCAACAGCAAAACAATCAACTTGAAAAAGCTTGAACAGATGACCAAAATAATAATAATAATAAAAGTAAAATCAAAGTTGGCTCAAAAAACGTATGTATGTTTATAGAAAATATTTAAGGAAAAACAAATAACTGTTGTTTTTATCTGTCATCCTCCACATTTATTCAATCACCATGTTCCATTGAATTTATTCCCTAAATACTTTCAAATTCTCCCACTGGAATATTCCATCTCCCCTGATACCATCTATGTTTTCTCTTGCAGGCTGGCCTCATTACTCATGATCTACATAGCAGCAAAAATGGCATGGTTGAAGTTCACAATCATTCAAAAGCCATTAATAAGAGAAAGTCTGAGTTCAAGCCCTAAAGACTTGAGTGCTATTTCTCCTGACTTGTGTGCACTAACACAGACTTCTGTGTTTGTGCTTCAACTGGGATGGCTCCCTGTCCATTTCTTATATCATTCTACTTTCTACCATGAAATAGAGGTAGTTCTGTCTGTCTACATCTTAACTGTAAGTCCTCTTCCGTGTCATACATCTTGTTGCCTATTGTATTTCTCTTTCACCTCTTCTAAGACTGAATGATATTGTATACTGTTTACGAACTCAGGCTTTGGAGTCAATCTGAAGGAACTTAATGACATGCTTTAATACCCACAGACTAAATTGGGAAAATTGAACTATCTAAGCCTTAGTTTCCTCATGTCAAAATTAATAGGCACAGGTATCAGCAGCACTAAACGTATTGGCTTATGTTATTTGTTAATTGGGTCATTGTGAAGATTAACTGAAATGAATTATTAACAGGTCAATAGGCTGGGCACAGTGGCTCACATCTATAATCCCAGTACTTTGGGAAGCCAAAGGGGGCGTATCACGAGGTCAAGAGATGGAGACCATCCTGGCCAAAATGGTGAAATCCCATATCTACTAAAAATACAAAAATTAGCTGGGCATGGTGGTGCATGCCTGTAGTCTCAGCTACCTGGGAGGCTGAGGCAGGAGAATTGCTTGAACCAGGGAGGCTGAGGTTGCAGTGAGCTGAGATCACACCACTGCACTCTAGCCTGGTGACAGAGTGAGACTTCATCTCAAAAAAGAAAAAAAAAAAAAAAAAAACGCAACAACAAAAAAGAGCAGGTCAATAGTATAGTGTCTAGGACATAATGAGCCCCTAACAAATGTTTGCTATATATGCAATAGGCAATAATCACTGCTTTGAGAAAATTTTGGTAGAGCCCCCCAGATTTGGCCAGCTTTATTTTTTATTTATTCCTATGGTACTGTGTTTATCTGCTTTATACCTGCCAAAACAAATCTAAATAAGTAATATCTCACGTGATTAATTATTTACTGCTTGTCTCTATTGGTAATATATAAGCTACAAGAGGGCAGAAACCTTGTCTATCCTGGTACTTACCTTAGTTCTTTCACAATATTTTACACATAGCATAAACTCATCAGTGAAATGAATGAATGACCACTTCCTCTGACCATGTGAAGGGCTTTTCCAAATTTTCTTTTGATATTCAGTAAAAGCCTATGAAATGAGTATTAATATGGAAAAAGAAACTGACAACTTGAAAAATTAAATGATTTTTCAAAATAGATAATCAAGAATATAAACCAAAGATTTCTGATTTTATATCAGCTAAAATTTGCATATAATAGTCAATACATTTGTTGAAACCAAAAATGCTAAATTAAAAGTAAAGCAATTTGAAATAAGGCCAATCCTGATTTTCTAATTTTTTTTTTTTTTTTTTTTTTGAGACGGAGTCTCACTCTGTCGACCAGGCTGGAGTGCAGTGGCCGGATCTCAGCTCACTGCAAGCTCCGCCTCCGGGGTTTACGCCATTCTCCTGCCTCAGCCTCCCGAGTAGCTGGGACTACAGGCGCCCGCCACCTCGCCCGGCTAGTTTTTGTATTTTTTAGTAGACACGGGGTTTCACCATGTTAGCCAGGATGGTCTCGATCTTCTGACCTCGTGATCCACCCGTCTCAGCCTCCCAAAGTGCTGGGATTACAGGCTTGAGCCACCGCGCCCGGCCTTTCTGATGTTTATTGTCATATACTTACGACTTATTCATTCCAAAATACTTATTGGACACCATTTTATATTAGGAGAGTTATGCTAGCTCGATATTAGTATTCAAGTAATGAAAGGGATTGAGGCAATTTCTATGTTCATGGACTTATAGTCTAATGGAGGAGACAGAAAAAAAGTAAGTAGGTAAATAAATTGTGCAGGTGCTGTTTCATGTATACTGGACTCAATAATTAAGACTAGTCCATACACAATGGATAGCTAGGAAAACTGCACAAAATGTAAGAAAGAAAATGATTGTGAATATCATCAAGTTAATATGTCAGCAAACTATTAACACGTGAGATTTCAGGGGAAGAAAGATAACCAGGAAAATAAATCTAATATTTATGGACACTTTTCCCTTAGTTGAAAGAGGGAAGCTAAGAAACTAAGAGGTTAGGATGTGCTTTCAATACTTTCAGTGGCCTAGATGTGCAGGTGTCTCAGTCCAGGTCTCTCCAAAATGAGACGACAATGGTGAACCTGTAGGTTGTAAGTCTGGATCTGATTTATTTTATCATAGGAGTACGGGTGCACTAGAATTAGACAGAACTTCATGGGAATTTTAGTTCAATGTTGAATAATCTCACTCTCTGAAATTAGGATTGAAGGGATCCAGGAATGCTAGTACACCCAAGTACCTGGAAGAGGTAAAGAAATACACTATCTTGAGTAAGAGTACAGCATTCTAGGCCTCAAATTATATCTTAAAACAATTTTTCAAATGAAATGCCAAGTACACAATCCAAAATAAACCATGAGCACTAAAAGACAGAAAACATGGTAGTTGGGGGAGAGATGCACACAGAAGAAATAACAAAAAGTAGGGAAAAAAACAACAACAACAAAGGACTTTAAATATTAAAGTTATCAGATTCACACTTTAAAATAATTATGCACGACATGTGCAAGTAAATAAGAGACAAAAGTGAAAATATTGGCACAAAATTGGACACTCCAAAAAGTCTATTGAAAACTCTAAAAATAAAAAATGTAAAAACAATAATTTAGAATTTAGTGGCTGAGTTTATAGCAGACATGACATAGCTGAAGCTTGAATTAATAAACTGAAAGAGAAGACCAAAGAAAATATGCATTATGAAGACTATGAAAAAGAAATAGATTAAATATGCAGAAGATAGAAAAAGGGACATAATGAATAGTATAAGATGGTCTGATATAAATGTCAATACATTAATAAATAGCATCAATAAATATAAATTACTAAGTTGATATCTTTGTAAATATCAATAAATGAGTAAAGAGCAAGCATATATTAATACAAAATGCAAGTACTATAATTGGAAAACTTGACCTAACTGGTATATAACCAACCACATCAAAATGCACAATGATCGAAAATACACAGAAAGATTTGAAATAATTTCACCTTACATTTTGCCATACATTAATCTCAGCAAATGTCAAAGCGCTAAAATAATATTGAGTATGTACTCTAACCACAATGCAATTCAGCTGGCAACACGTAACAAAAATTAATCAGAATATACTGTTTAAAAAATTAAAAAATGAGCTTCAAAAATAAATCACTGATCAAAAAATAAATAGGAGGAAAAATAATTTTTGAGTTAATTATATTAAAACATTAATAAAACAAATTCATATTTAGAGAAAAATGTGTAGAATTAAGCAATGTATTTTTTAAAAGAACAACTGAACATAAAGAAATGAGAACAAAGAAGAATCCTAATAGTGTGAAGAAGGAAATGATGAAAATAATGGCAAACATTAATAAAATAAAATACATACATACTAAATTATCTTCAAAGTTTAAAAGTGGAAAGACACTTTAAATTCATACCCTCATACAAGAATAATCATGACCAAAAAAGTTAGAAGTAATAAAGTAGTCCTCAGCATAAATTTTATAAACAGTTAATAGATAATATGATGATAATATGGAAAACTTTATGCAAAATAATTTGAAATATTTGATGACTAAATATGAAATAATCAAGTTTATAGAAAAATATAAATTTCAAATCAAATCCCAAAAGGAATAGAAAATCAAAATAGTTCTATAAGTACCATTGGTGAATTCTATTAAACATTTAGGAAAGAAACAATGCTAATATGTCACAAATACTTTCAGAAAACTTTAAAAAAGAAACAACTTCAAACTACTTTATGAAGTATCCTTTATATATAAACATAAGCATAGTAACAAAGAGAGAAATTTTAGCAAATATAGAAAAGATTAATAAAAATCTACAGAAAAATAAGTGTGTGTGTTTGTGTGTATAATAAAGTAGCATGACTAATTCAAAATTAGTCTGTACAATTGACTATTTCAAAATATTAATCAATGTAATTCACTGTATTAATATAAAAATTGATGAAAATCATATGATCATCTTACAGTATCTCTTTCATTTTTATTTTTTTCAATCAGTAGCTCTCATTTTAATTATTATTAGATGCTTCAATTTTTACATGCTGATCATCTCAAACATACTATTTTCTTTTTTTAACCTTTGTTTTGTTTTTGAGACAGAGTCTCCCTCTATCACCCAGGCTGGAGTGCAGTGGCACGATCTCAACTAACTGCAACCTTCGCTTCCCTGGCTCAAGCAATTCTCCTGCCTCAGCCTCCAATGTAGCTGAGAATAAAGGCGCCTGCCACCACACACACCTGGCTAGTTTTTGTATTTTTAGTAGAGACAGGGTTTCACCATGTTGTTCAGGCTGGTCTTGAACTCCAGACTCCAAGTGATCCACCCACCTCTGCCTCCCAAAACGCTGGAATTACAGGTGTGAGCCACTGCGCCCAGTCTAACCTTTTTATTACTATTACTATTATTATTATTATTATACTTTAAGTTCCAGGGTACATGTGCACAACGTGCAGGTTTGATACATAGGTATACATGTGCCTTATTGGTTTGCCACACCCATCAACTCATCATTTACATGAGGTATTTCTCCTAATGCTATCCCTCCCTCAGCTCCCCACCCCACGACAGGCCCCAGTGTGTGATGTTCCCTGCCCCATGTCCAAGTGATCTCATTGTTCAATTCCCACCTATGAGTGAGAAAATGCAGTGTTTGGTTTTCTGTTCTTGCAATAGTTTGCTGAGAATGATGGTTTCTAGCTTCATCCATGTCCCTGCAAAGGACATGAACGCATCCTTTTTTTATGGCTGCATAGTATTCCCTAGTGTATATGTGCCACATTTACTTAATCCAGCATATCATCGACGGACATTTGGGTTGGTTCCAAGTCTTTGCTATTGTGAATAGTGCCGCGATAAACATACGTGTGCATGTGTCTTTATAACAGCATGATTTATGATCATTTGGGTATGCACCCAGTAATGGGATTACTGGCTCAAATGGTAATTCTAGTTCTAGATCCTTGAGGAATCACCACACTGTCTTCCACAATGGTTGAACCAATTTACACTCCTGCCAACGGTCTAAAAGCTTTAAAATTTCTCCACATCCTCTCCAGCATCTCTTGTTTCCTGACTTTTTAATGATTGTCATTCTAACTGGCGTGAGATGGTATCTCATTGCGGTTTTGATTTGCATTTCTCTGATGACCAGTGATGATGAGCATTTTTTCATGTGTCTGTTGGTCTGCCTTCTTTTGAGAAGTGTCTGTTCATATCTTTTGCCCACTTTTTGATAGGGTTGTTTGTTTTTTTCTCATACATTTGTTTGAGTTCTTTGTAGATTCTGGATATAAGGGCTTTATCAGATGGGTAGGTTGCAAAAATTTTCTCCCATTCTGTAGGTTGCCTGTTCGCTCTGATGGTAGTGTCTTTTGCCATGCAGAAGCTCTTTAGTTTAATTAGAACTCATTTGTCTATTTTGGCTTTTGTTGCCACTGCTTTTGGTGTTTTAGTCATGAAGTCCTTGCCCATGCCTATGTCCTGAATGATATTGCCTAGGTTTTCTTCCAGGGTTTTTATGGTTTTAAGTCTAACATGTAAGTCTTTAATCCATCTTGAATTAATTTTTTGTATAAGGTGTAAGGAAGGGATCCAGATTCAGCTTTCTACATATGGCTAACCAGTTTTCCCAGCACCATTTACTAAATAGGGAATTCTTTCCCCATTTCTTATTTTTGTCAGGTTTGTCAAAGATCAGATGGTTGTAGATGTGTGGCATTATTTGTGAAGCCTCTGTTCTGTTCCATTGGTCTATATATCTGTTTGGTAACAGTACCATGCTGTTTTGGTTGCTGTAGCCTTGTAGTATAGTTTGAAGTCAGGTAGTGTGATGACACCTGCTTTGTTCTTTTTGCTTAGGATTATCTTGGCAATGTGGTTTTTGTTCCATATGAACTTTAATGTAGTTGTTTTTTTTTTTTTTTTTTTTTTTTTTTTCCAATTCTGTGAAGAAAGTCATTGGTAGCTTGATGGGGATGGCATTGAATCTATAAATTACTTTGGGCAGTATGGCCATTTTTACAATATTGATTCTTCCTATCCATAAGCATGGAATATTTTTCCATTTGTTTGTGTCCTCTTTTATTTCATTGAGCAGTGACTTGTAGTTGTCCTTGAAGAGGTCCTTCACATCCCTTATAAGTTGGATTCCTAGGTATTTTATTCTCTTTGTAGCAATTGTGAATGGGAGTTCACTCATGATTTGGCTCTCTGTTTGTCTGTTAATAGTGTATAGGAATGCTTGTGATTTTTGCACATTGATTTTGTATCTTGAGGCTTTGCTGAAGTTGCTTTTCAGCTTAAGGAGATTTGGGGCTGAGACAATGGGGTTTTCTAAATATACACATGTCATCTACAAACAGGGACAATTTGACTTCTTCATTTCCTAACTGAATATCCTTTATTTCTTCTCTTGCCTGATTGCCCTGGCTAGAACTTCCAACACCATGTTGAATAGGAGTTGTGAGATAGTGCATTCCTGTCTTGTGCTGGTTTTCAAAAGGAATGCTTCCACATTTTGCTCATTCAGTATGATATTGGCTGTGGATTTGTCATAAATAGCTCTTATTATTTTGAGATACGTTTCATCAATCCCTAGTTTTTTGAGAGTTTTTAGCATGAAGGGCGGTTGAATTTTGTCGAAGGGCTTTTCTGCATCCATTGAGATAATTATGTGGTTTTTGTTGTTGGTTCTGTTTATGAGATAGATTATGTTTATTGATTTGCATATGTTGAACCAGCCTTGCATCGCAGGGATGAAGTTGACTTGATCGTAGTGGATAAGTTTTTTGATGTGCTGCTGGATTCGGTTTGCCACTATTTTATTGAGGATTTTTGCATCAATGTTCAGCAGGGATATTGGCCTAAAATTCTCTTTTTTTGTTGTGTCTCTGCCAGGCTTTGGTATCAGGAGATGCTGGCCTCATAAAATGAGTTAGGGAGGATTCCCTCTTTTTCTATTGATTTGAATAGTTTCAGAAAGAATGGTACCATCTCCTCTTTGTACCTCTGGTAGAATTTAGCTGTGAATTTGTCTGGTCCTGGATATTTTTTTGATTGGTAGGCTATTAATTATTGTCTCAATTTCAGAGCCTGTTATTGGTCTATTCAGATATTCACCTTCTTCCTGGTTTAGTCTTGGGAGCCTGTTTGTGTACAGGAATTTATCCATTTCTTCTAGATTTTCTAGCTTATTTGCATAGAGGTGTTTATAGTATTCTCTGATGGTAGTTTGTATTTCTGTGGGGTCAGTGGTGATATCCCCTTTTTCATTTTTTATTGCGTCAATTTGATTCTTCTCTCTTTTCTTCTTTATTAGTCTTACTAGCGGTCTATCAATTTTGTTGATCTTTTCAAAAAACCAACTCCTGGATTCATTGATTTTTTGAAGGGTTTTTTGTGTCTCAATCTCTTTCAGTTCTTCTCAGATCTTAGTTATTTCTTGCCTTCTGCTAGCTTTTGAATTTGTTTGCTCTTGCTTCTCTAGTTCTTTTAATAGTGGTGTTAGGATGTCGATTTTAGATCTTTCCTGTTTTCACTTGTGGGCATTTAGTGCTGTAAATATCCCTCTACACACTGCTTTAAATGTGTCCCAGAGATTCTGGTACATTGAGTCTTTGCTCTCATTGGTTCCAAAGAACATCTTTATGTCTGCCTTCATTTTGTTATTTACCCAGTAGTCATTCAGGAGTAGTTGTTCAGTTTCCATGTACTTGTGCTGTTTTGAGTGAATTGCTTAATCTTGAATTCTAATTTGATTGCACTGTGATCTGAGAGACAGTTTGTTGTGATTTCTGTTCTTTTACATTTGTTGAGGAGTGCTTTACTTCCAATTTTAGAACAAGTGTGATGTGGTGCTGAGAAGAATGTATATTCTGTTGATTTGGGATGGAGAGTTCTGGAGATGTCTATCATATCTGCTTGTTGCAGAGCTGAGTTCAGGTCCTGGATATCTTTGTTAACTTTCTGTCTTGTTAATCTGTCTAATATTGACAGTGGGGTGTTAAAGTCTCCCATTATTATTGTGTGGGAGTCTAATTCTCTTTGTAGGACCTAAGGACTTGCTTTATGAATCTGGGTGCTCCCTTATTGGGTGCATATATATTTAGGATACTTAGTTCTTCTTGTTGAATTGATCCCTTTACCATTATGTAATGGCCTTCTTTGTCTCTTTTGATCTTTGTTGGCTTAAACTGTTTTATCAGAGACTAGGATTGTAACACCTGTTTTTTATTGTTGTTGTTGTTGTTGTTTTTTTTTTTTTTTCTTTCTTTCCATGTGCTTTGCAGATTTTCCTCCATCCCTTTATTTTGAGCCTATGTGTGTTTTTGCATGTGAGATGGGTCTCCTGAGTACAGCACACTGGTGGGTCTTGACTCTATCCAATTTATCAGTCTGTGTCTTGTAATTGGGGCACTTCTCCCATTTACATTTAAAGTTAATATTGTTATGTGTGAATTTGATCCCATCATTATGTTGTTCACTAGTTATTTTGCCCATTAATCGATGTAGTTTCTTCATAGCATCGATGGTCTTTACAATTTGGCATGTTTTTGTAGTAGCTGTTAGTAGTTGTTTCTTTCCATGTTTATTGTTTCCTTCAGGACCTCTTGTAAGGCAGGCCTGGTAGTGACAAAACCTCTCAGCATTTGCTTCTCTGTAAAGGATTTTATTTCTCCTTCACTTATGAAGCTTAGTTTCTTCATAAGCTTAGTTTCTTCATAAATTCAGGGTTGAAAATTCTTTCCTTTAAGAATGTTGAATATTGGCCCCCACTCTCTTCTGGCTTGTAGGATTTCTGCTGAAAAATTCACTGTTAGTCTGATGAACTTCCCTTTGTGGGTAACTCGACCTTTCTCTCTGGCTGTCCTTAACATTTTTTCCTTCATTTCAAACTTTGGTGAATCTGACAGTTACGTGTCTTGGGGTTGCTCTTCTCGAGCAGAATCTTTGTGGTATTCTCTGTATTTCCTGAATTTGAATGTTCACCTGCTTTGCTAGGTTGGGGAAGTTCTCCTGGATAATATCCTGAAGAGTGTTTTCTAACTTGGTTCCATTATCTCCATCACTTTCAGGTACACCAATCAAACATAGATTTGGTCTTTTCATGTATTCCCATATTTCTTGGAGGCTTTGTTCATTTCTTTTTTACTCTTTTTTCTCTAAACTTCTCTTGTCACTTTATTTCATTAGTTTGATCTTCAATCACTGATACCTTTCTTTCACTTGATTGAATTGGCTACTGATGCTTGTGCATGCATCATGAAGTTCTCGTGCCATGGTTTTCAGCTCCATCAGGTCATTTAAGGTCTTCTCTACACTGTTTATTCTAGTTAGCCATTTGTCTAATCTTTTTTACAAGGTTTTTAGCTTCCTTGTGATGGGTTCGAACATCCTCCTTTAGCTAGGAGAAGTTTGCTATTACTGACCTTCTGAAGCCTACTTCTGTCAATTTGTCAGTCACTCTCCGTCCAGCTTTGTTCCATTGCTGGCGAGGAACTGCAATCCTTTAGAGGAGAAGAGGTGCCCTGATTTTTAGAATTTTCAGCTTTTCTGTTCTTGTTTCTCCCTATCTTTGTGGTTTTATCTACCTTTGGTCATTGATGTTGGTGACCTACAGATAGGGTTTTGGTGTAGATGACCTTTTTGTTGATGTTGATGCTACCCCTTTCTGTTTGTTAGTTTTCCTTCTAACAAACACGTAACAGTCAGGTCCATCAGCTGCAAGTCTGTTGGAGTTTGCTGAAGTTCCACTCCAGACCCTGTTTGCCTGGGTATCACCAGTGGAGGCTGCAGAATAGCAAATATTGCTGCCTAATCCTTCCTCTGGAAGCTTGTTCCAGAAGGGTAGATGCCTATATGAGGTGTCTGTCGCCCCCTACTGGGAGGTATCTCCCAGTGAGGCTACACGGGGGTGTCAGTGACCCAGTTGAGGAGGCAGTCTGTCGGTTCTCAGAGCTCAAAGGCCATGCTGGGAGAACCACTGCTCTCTTCAGAGCTGTCAGACAGGGACATTTAAGTCTGCAGAAGTTTTCTGCTGCATTTTGTTCAGCTATGCCCCGCCCACAGAGGTGGAGTCTAGAGGCAGTAGGCCTTGTTGAGCTGTGGTGGGCTCTGCCCAGTTCAAGCTTCCTGGACTCTTTGTTTGCCTACTCAAGCCTCAGCAATGGTGGACGCCACTCCTCCATCCAGTATGCCACCTTGCAGCCTGGCAGATCAATCTCAGACTGCTGTGCTAGCAGTGAACAAGGCTCTGTGGGGGTGGGACCCGCCAAGCCAGGCACAGGAGAGAATCACCTTGTCTGTCAGTTGCTAAGACCTTAGGAAAAGTGCAATATTTTGGCGGGGGTGTTCCGTTTTTCCAGGTATTCTGTCACGGTTTCCCTTGGCTAGGAAAGGGAAATCCCCAGACCCCTTGTGCTTCCTGGGTGAGGCGACGCCCCGCCCTGGTTCAGCTCACCCTCTGTGGGCTGCACCCACTGTCCAATCAGTCCCAGTGAGATGAATCATTGTTCATCTGAGGTACCTCAGTTGGAAATGCAGAAATCACCCATCTTCTGCGTTGATCGCACTGAGAGCTGCAGACTGGAGCTATTCCTATTCGGCCATCTTGGAACACCCCTAAAGTATTTTTAAAATAATTTCATCTCACAGTAATGATTTAAAAAATGCTACTAGCATCCTAAATTCAGAAGAAAATTACATTAATCTGATAAAATATAAGTAGAAAAAACATTTACAACAACCATCATGTATAATAATAAAATGTTGAATGACAAGAATTCCCAGTACAGATGCTTTCACTCAATGTTGTTCTGGAAATCTTAGTACAAAAATAAAACAATAAATAACTTTGTCAGGATGAGAAAACATAAATAAAAGCCAAGGAGTTTGAGACCTGCCTGGGCAACATAGGGAGACCTCGTTTCAACAAAAAGAAAAAAAAGGTAGCCAGGCATAGTGATGCACACCTATAGTCCTAGCTACTCGAGGGACTAAGGTGGGAGGATTGCTTGAGTCCAAAACGATCAAGGCTGCAGTGAGCCAAGATCATGCCACAGCACTCCAGCCTGGGCAACATGGCGAGACTTTGTCTCAAAACAAAGTCATTATTTGCAGAAGATATAATCCACAAGAAAATCCGCCAGAATCTACAGATAAGTTACCAGAACTGACACATTAGTATAGCAAGATTGGTAGTTACAAAGTCAATTTTTTTAAATTTGTATTTTTATATTCAAGCAATGAAAAATAAGAAGATATGATCTTTTAAATATCATTTATAATAAAAAAATCAAATGCTTAGAAATAAATTTAACAGAATACATGCAAGACTTCTAAACAGAAAACTATAAAAATATTATTGACACAAAAACCTTAATAAATAGGAGACAAATCATAGTAATAGGATGAAAAGTGTGAATTATATCTGAACCAATCTATGAATTTGATTCAGTATCAATCAAAATTGTGAAAGTTTGTTTTTTCTTCTGAGATGTGTGTGTGTGTGTCTTATAACTGAATGAACTGATTATAAAATGTATGTGATAATGAAAAGAGCCAACAAGATTTGAAGAAGCCTTTAAGAAGGAAAAATTGATTGAATGCATGTTATATTAGATATCAATACTTATAAATCTACAGAAATTAGATCATCATAGAGTTAAGCTAAGAATAGACAAAACTCCAAATGAATGGAGTCTAGAAACAGGCCCATGACAATATGGACCTACAGGGACAGTCATGACACTGCAGAGAAGTATAAAATGAACAGTCTTTTAATGAATATGATTGGACAATCAACTATTCCTATGAAAAAATAATAAAACTGACCCCTACTCATACATTCACAAATATCAAATATAGGTTTATTGTCAATCTAAATGAAAAAGAAAAAATGATGAAATTTCCAGAAGATAATATGGCAGAATACAGGGCACTAAAATAATCACAGAGGAAAAACTAATAAAATTAACTTTATCAGAATAAAGAATATTTATACATATGTTCATCAGAGAAGATTTAATGATGGACAAGAGAAGCCACAAAAAGGGAAAAATATTAATAATGCTTTTAACCTACAATTCTGAAGGAATTTTCCAAGGGTAGCAGCTACTCCTAGCTGAAAAGTAACCTTGGTGTATTTTAAGAATGTTAGTAACCTGAGCCATATGAAAGGGAGCATGATATATAACAAGACTCTAGCTTAGATAAATGAATGGTAAAGGCCTACATTAGAATTTCCAAGGGCACAGAACTCGAGATTTCCAGATAAAAGTAATATACGATGATGTCAGTGGGTGCAGACCTGAAACTGGAAGGGGTGGGAGATGTTGAGACAGTTAAAGTATTTCTGCCACCAGAGGCTGAAAATTAGAGAAGCCCCTAAGATGCCCATTGCAGCAAGAACTTAAGTAACATGGTCAATCCCCAGAACTTGTTTAGGGCAAGGAGTAAAGAAACAGAGTCTCACATACCAAAAAAATATTTCTACAGAATGATTTTTCTAGATAGGCTGTACCAGGACCCAACTCGCCAGGAGTCAAATACGAACCAGGAGTCTGAATACTTCACAATTTAGGTCACTTGTCATCACAGAATCAGAAAACTGCAATTCACTTTGATGTTTTCCTTTATTATTTATTTTTCCATAGCATCTTAGCAAGTTTTATTTTTAATGCTTTTGCTTAAAAAGAAAAAGAAAAGGAAAAAGAAATATTTTATCAAAATTGATAATTAATGTGAGGATTTGGGGGAGAAGAAGAAAACAAATCCGCCTACATTTTTTCAGAAGAGCTACAGTAGGTACAGCACCCTGGAGACACAGCAAAGTCATGCCAGTTGGAGAAACGGGAAAGTGACAGAACTGAGGCTGTGAGTGGGATGAGTTCCCCACATTAAAGGCAGTCCTAGGAATAACTAAGATGGCTGTTTTGTTTCTCTCTCTCCCTCTCTCTCTCTATATATATAGAATATATATATATATATATATATATATATATATTCTATATATATTCTATATATATATATATATATCTCTGAAGATACCCTACATATTTTGGAGTATAAACAATTACTTTGTTAGCATCAATGGATTATATTAAGCTGAAAGGATGATTTCGCCACAAAATTGAACTAGTGAAAAAAATTAGGGGAACTATTCAATTTACAATTGCATCAAAAATAAATAAACCAATAAGCTACTGGGAGTAAATGTGACTAAGGAAGTGAAAGAGCTTTATACCAGAAACAATAAACATTGAGGAAATAAATTAAAGATTACACAAATATATTAATAAATGGAAAGACATCTTGTTTTCATGGATTCAATTAATATTTAAATGTCCATACTGCCCAAGGGATCCAGAGATTCAGTGCAATCCTTATTAAAATTCTAATGTCATTCTTCATAGATATAGGGAAAAAAATCCTAAAGTTTTGCTTGCTTGGGCACCACATCTACTGAAATTGGAACAATATAGAAAAGACTAGCATAGCTCCTGTGCAAGGATGATACGCAAATTCATAAAGCATTGCACACTTTTTTATGGTAACACTATTCACAATAGCAAAGACATGGAATCTACCCAGGTTTCCATCAACAGTGGATTGGATTTTTAAAAATGTGGTAAATACACTCCGTGGAATACTATGCAGCTATAAAAAAAACCACAATCATATCCTTTGCGGTAACATGAATAAAGCTGCAGGCCATTATCTTAAGTGAATTAACACAGAAACAGCAAACCAAAAACTGCATGCTTTTACTTATGAGTGGGAGCTAGACATTGAGTACACACAGACACAAAGGTCAGAGCAATAAACACTGAGGATTCTAACAGTGGAGAGAGAGAGAAGCGGGAAAGATTGGAAAACTACCTATCAGATACTATGTTCACTGCTTGGATGTTAGGATCATTAGAAGTCCAAACCTCAGCATCAGGCAATATACCCATGGAAGAACCCTGCACACCTCCCCCCCCATGGAAGAACCCTGCACACGTACCCCCCATGGAAGAACTCTGCACATGTACCCCTTGAATGTGGAATAAAATGAAAATTTTAATCCTAAAATTTTCGTGGAACCACAAAAGATCCCAAATAACCAATGAAATCTTGTCCAAAATGTGCATAGGTGGAGACATCCCACTACTAGGTTTCAAAATATATTACAAAACGATTGTAATCAAGGCAGCATGGTAATGGCATAAAAACAGATACATTGACCAATGGAATAGGATAGAAAGCCCAGAAATAAATCCACATATCTATGTTCTAGACCCAAAACTATGAAACTACTAGAAGATAACATAGGGGAAAAGCTCTATGACATTGATCTGGAAAGTGATTTCTTGGATAGCACTCCTAAAGCCCAAGCAATAGAAGCAAAAGTATACTAATGGCATTGCATCAGACTAAAACGTTTCTACACAGCAAAGGAAACAATATAGTGATGAGACAGCCCATGGATTGTGAGAAACTATTTGTCAATCATACTTTGATTAGGGGCTAATCTCCAAAATATATGAGAAACTCAGACTACTCAATAACAAGGAAACAAATAACCCTACTAAAAAATAGGCAAAGAACTTGAATAGACATTTCTCAAAAGAAGATATACAAAAGGCCAATAGATATATAAAAAAGTCAAACATCTCTAATCATCAAAGAAATGCAAATTAAAACCATAGTGAGATATCACCTCACCTCACCCCTGTTAAAATAGGTTATTATTTAAAGAATAAAAGATAACAAGTGCTGGCAAGGATGTGGAGAAAAATGAATACTGTTGTTGGTATTGAAAATTAGCATAACCTTTTGGAAACCAGTATGAAGTTCCTCAAAAAACTAAAAATAAGATTATCATATTCAGCAATTCCACTTCTGGGTACATACCAAAGGGAATTTAAATCAGTAAGTTGAAGATATGTCTGTATACCAAATGACGATATGCCTTATTCCTAATAGCCAAGATATAAAACAATCATCAAATGTATCAGCAAACAAATAAGTTTTTAAAATTTGATGTATATATACACTATGGGATACTATTCAACATTAAAAAAAGAAAAAATGTCATCTTGTCATTTGTGACAACATGGATGAACCTGCAGGACATTATGTTAAGTGAAATAAATCAGGCACAGAAACACATACTGTATTATCTCACTTATACGTGGAATGTTAAAAAGTTGAGCTCATAGAAGTAGAGAATAGAATGGCAGTCACCAGAGGTTGAGGGGTAGTGAGGATGGACAGGGAAAGGCAAGAAGTTAAGAGACATGGAGAAGACTATGGGAGAATGGAGGTGAAGACTGGAGTTATGAGACTGCAGGGCAACCACCAGAAGGTAGAAGAGGCAACGGAAGGCTTCTTCCCTAGAGCTTTCATAGGGACTAGAGCTTTCATAGGGAGCATGAACCTGTGTACACCTTGATATTGATATCTAGCTTCTAGAACTGGGAGAGTATACATTTCTGTTGTTTCAAGTTACCCCAGTTTTTGGCAATTTGTTACAGCAGCTCTACGAAACTAATATACAGGTCAATTGGTAACACATATTGCTGTGTCTAGATTAATGCCTCAGTTCACATGGAAAAGTCATGTGGTTAGCCATGAGAATTACGGTGAAGGCAAAGATGAAGATATAAAAGTTGGTGCTGAGATTTATGAGGATACTTTGTCCATTTTACCTTTGAGATTGCATTATCCACCTGTAGATATTCTGAATTTTCTAGGCCAGACATAATACAATTCACTTCTAATTAGGTAAAAATCACCTCGTAAAATATAGCACTGCCTTTTCTGTATTTTGTCAATATCACTCCCAGAACTTTGTTTTATATGTATTATCTTGCCCAACTTATGTAGATTTACAAAATAGTGAAAATTATCAACATCTCTGAGAATAGGAAGTCTATGGGTTTTTTCCTTAGCATCTTTTAGGATTAGTATAATGCCTGATTCATTATACTCATCTCAATATCCAGTTAAAGTTTAGTGAATGAATCAGTTTTACATTTTTGTATCTTCCCTGTATCTCTTTGATATGGTTCTGTTCATTTGAAATTAAAGTATGAAACTATGACCTAAATAGGGTATAAGATGCTTGATCAATATTAAATAAAACTTGGAAACTACAAATTCAAGTCACCTAAACCTACTCGTCTCAATGAAGAGCACAGGAAATTGTATCCATTTAATTTCACTTTCCTCTGTAAGTTCATTCTTGATCTCTGGGATTTTGTTTCAATATTTGTATTTTAAATCAGAAATTGATTTTTCCACAGACATTTCTGATTCTTTTTCTTAATCATTAATGAGGCAGTTTTACCAGACCGAGGTAAGTAAACCTACTAATAGGGTTATGCCATAGAGCTAAGATATGTGGAGAAGTTCCAGCTGTTTATTTTTCCATCTCCCAGACAACTCCAGAAATGGGCATCCAATGCCTTTTGAGTTATACTTTCCATTTCTACATCAAAAATGGAACTAGAATTTAGGGGGAAAAAAAGGCCTCTGTGTTTGAGCTGGCGGCCGACTGCTGTGTAATTATCATTGCTCTTCTTTATTAACTGCTCGCCTTCGCCTTATGTGGTGCTTTGTTGATAGATGTAACCTCAATCTTGTTGCTATGGTGACAGTAACAGTCGCTGAGAAGATTTTGTTTATGGTAAACAAATCCAGGCATATGCTTGAAGCCTGGTGGAATAGTTTTCCAGCTTCCCTTACACTGCTGTCCCTGAATGAAATTAAAGAGCTCCAACTGAAAAACCCACAGCCTGGATTTGAAATATAAAAAAAATAGGAAACAGTCCTGAGATTATTGTTTATGTGTGTGGGAATAGCCCAGTAGGTATGTCTATGTTCACGAGTCAAGGCTCCCTGTCGAAGGGGGCTCTCTGTGCAACACACGCAGAGGAATTGACCTTAGAGTGAGAGAAAGCCTCGCACCCTGAGGGCTGTTGGCATCAATAGTGAAGTTGGGTTGGTACATTAACATAATGACAAAAAATGCTTCTCTCTGTCCCTTACCAAATCCTCTCTGCTAGGCATGCTGAATTTTTATATATTGGAGAAAAAATTCCTTCCAGAACACTCTCATAAACAATGAAGTAAGACACATTCAGCTCCCTTTCTTAAATTTTTTTATGAACGTGAACCACCATTTGAAGGAGAACAGTTGTCATGTAGATGGATGGAATTGAGGGTCAGATTTACTTCTCCATGGTGAATGTATTTGTGGTTGGTCTGGTTTAAGTGGCCCAACACATTCTCTGGTTGTCTTTCCCTGTCTCTCTCATCTACCTCCTCAAATGTTTTCTCTCCAATCTGACAACTGCTGTCTAAAATTAAAACCACCAAATCTTTTCCCCTCACTCTTCTGTACTATAAGGCTTTGATGGCTCACTTAAGAATGAAAACTTAAAAATTTCAAAGAATGAAAATTTGGAAAGCATTATAATGAAATTGAAATGGTGTGTACAAACCATCTGCTATTTATGGCCAATAGTGTGCACAAATTAGAGACCATTACTTGGTACCAGAACATGCAGGAAGAAAGTGGACTGCCTAGTTGCAATGGGAAATCTTCAGTAGAGAACAGAAGGGCCATCAGCCCGAAATTCCAAGAACTACTTATTTGGATTTCATAACAGTTGTTGAAAACTAGTAGAATCTTGCTTGTTCGTTCTTTTCACCACCAGTCAAAGGGCTTTACTTACACTTTTTCTCAGGTCTCAGGGTCCCCAGGTGTATGGCTCTACAGAACAGTTGAGCCTTAACACAGCAATGCAGGAAGCCAATTTTTAATCCCTCAGAGAGAATTAAACTTCCTGCTAAATATTTTCTTGTTTTAACCTTTTACTTGGGTATTTGTCTCATAAGCACACACTGAGAATACAATGTTGCAGGGTTTTACGTAGCTTATTAACTCGTGTTCTCCAGTGAGGGGGTCCGGGGATGCTAGGGCAAAGAGTTTAGGCCAACATTAAAGTGATTTATCTGCTAAGTACATGAATTGGTATTTCATTGGTTGGAGGCAGGTATTTATTTTGATTTACCTTTGTAAAGTGGCAAAAACAAAAAGTATCTTCTTGATAAAGAACCTGGAAATTAAACAGTAATAATAATAATGATAATAATAGTTAATAAAACAAAGTGTAGTTTTTCAATTTAAAACAGAATTTTTTCTTTCATAAGGTCAAAGAAAGATGCCTTAACTGGGATTCCCGGCATGCTGCCCACTCTCAAACTTGGTTTGGACCCATGATCTCCTACTTCCGTTTCTGGAAACTTCATCTATCATTTACCATCCTGTCTGTCAATCCCTAGGGTCCTCCTTTCCTTTTGTAATTGTTCAAACATCATCTATTCATACATACATGCAAACACATACACACACTCCAGCTTTTTTCTGACTTCTTTTCTAACTCCTTAGGGAGGTTAGTCTTCTTTTTACTAACATACCATTCAGCAGCTCATTATTATGACACTGCATTATGAATTATTGTTTGTGAATAACATCATGTTGGTCAGTGGCTGAGTAAGCCTCTTGGCAACTGCCATCTCATTTTCTTCTTTGCAACTCCCAGTTAAAATATAGGTACTGTTGGTCACACATGGGCCGGAGAAACTGGGATGTACAGATATCACACAGATCCAGGAGTCACAATTTGAATTCATGTCAGTCTCACTACAGAGGTCGTGTTCTTAATCATGACATTGAAAGATGTTTTAGCAAGAACGCTTTGTTCTTGAGCAAAACTTTGGGCTATGGAACTTGTTTCCCTGCTTTTCCTGATTAACCCAGTCTGAGAATCTTAGAAAACTTCAAAGATTAATTTACCTTTTCCCTTTAGAAGATGGAACCAAAAGCTGGCCATAAACAGTCAGTCCCTGAACTGTCCCTTTTTATCCCCACCATATGTCTCTAGATCTGCTTAGAGAATTTCAGTTATGCGCTCCCCCAATTAAATACACCTCCAAACGTGTCTTTCCATCCTAATAGCATTATAATCCTATTTATTTGAAAAACTTAATTTAAGGTTGGTGGTTGATCTTCATTTGAGCTGTAAGCACTTGGCTGTTACTTTATGTTCTATCCTGAAAAACACAATGTAATGGCAGGGCAGGAGGAAAGAATTCAGGACTAGCATGCCACCACTATTCTATTATTAAACTGAACAATATTTCACATTCAGTCTCTTCTATAAAGACTTGACTATGGCAGATTATAAGCTCTTTCTCACTTTATAGTTCTAAAGATTTTTACATTTTAAGAAAGAGCAGTGGCTCATGCCTGTAATCCCAGCACTTTGGGAGGCCGAGGTGGGTAGATCACAAGGTTAGGATTTCGAGACCAGCCTGGCCAATACAGTGAAACCCCATTTCTACTAAAAATACAAAAAAAATTAGCCAGACATGGTGGTGGGCACATGTAGTCCCAGCTACTCAGGAGGCTGAGGCAGAAGAATCGCTTGAATCTGGGAGGCGGAGATTGCAGTGAGCTGAGATCATGCCACAGCACTCCAGCCTAGGTGACAGAATGAGACTCTGTCTCACAAAAGAAGAAGAAGAAGAAGAAGAAGAAGAAGAAGAAGAAGAAGAAGAAGAAGAAGAAGAAGAAGAAGAAGAAGAAGAAAGAAGAAAGAAGAAAGAAGAAAGAAGAAAGAAGAAAGAAGAAAGAAGAAAGAAGAAAGAAGAAAGAAGAAAGAAGAAAGAAGAAAGAAGAAAGAAGAAAGAAGAAAGAAGAAGAGGAAGAAGAAGAAGAAGAAGAGAGAAGTATGAGGGTATTGAGGGATGAAGAGATAGAGCATGGAGCACAGGGGATTTTCAGGCACTGAAACTCTTTTGTATGACACTATATGGGTTGATACCTGGCATTATACATCCGTCAAAGCCCAAAGAACTATATAACACAAGAGGGACCCCAATGTAAACTAAAAACTTTAACTTATATAATTTCTCAGTGTTTGTTCATCAAATATACAATAATAATGCAAGGTATTAACTATAGAAAAAATTATGATGGAAGGTGTTGGGGCATATGGAATTGTACTTTCTGCTCAATTTTTCTGTAAAACTGTTCTGAAAAATATAGTCTATTAATTAGTGTTAAAAGAGAGAAGAAAAAAATATACATGACCAAATACTGGCAAAGAGAAATGAAAACTAAGGAATGTCAGTGATTGCAGGTAAAGGCAACTGGACTCTTCCAAGTCCTTAGTGATACTTCTACCGATTTCTGAAAATGTGTGAATTGTTGAGTCCATCCATATACACCAGCCATATGGGCTATGAAGTGGATTGAATTCAAAGAGTCTTGTGAAGTAAAAGACAGTTAGACATCCCTCCTCCTCTCCCCCCAAAAAAAAAACCAATTTGCCTATGCTTCGGTTTCTATAAAATGCACAGATGTGCTAGCATTTAGCTGCCTCCCTGGGGTGCAGTAAAAGTGTTGTTCTGAAGTGTTTCAAGACTAGTACATCCCAGGGCCTGGCACTGTGGTGGGACTCAAGGGAAGCGATAAAACACAAATTGAAAAGCAGTATTACTTGGGAAATTGTAGTTTAACACATGTGACAGGCAGTCTCTCCCTGTTTTCTAAGATTTCTTCCTTATTGCTTTAAGATAAAGTCTTCATGATATCCGAGTCATATTATTCCCTTCCTTTTTCCACACCTTGATTCACTCTTCCATCTTTGGGTAAGAGGAAGAAAATTAGGTGAAGATCATATGTGTAGTTTTCAACCGCGAAATTTTGCGTGCACTTTAACTGTCAGCTCCAGAGCTAGCATCGCCTCCACTTTCCCATGTATAAAGCCTACACATCCTTCAGAGCTGGGCTCAAATCACCTTCCTAAGCCTGCATTCTATTAGTGATCCTTACCCCTTCTTTTAGCTCCTCACTGAGCACTTCATCCCTGCAGTTTAGAATTTGACTATATGCTGCTGAATTATAAATCGTACATTCAATTTATAACTTGCCTAAAATGAAAGAAATCTACGTGTGTGTGTGTGTGTGTGTATGTATGTGTGTGTGTGTGTGTGTGTGTATCTACCACTCTATATGTCTATCTTCCTAAAGATAGGACCTTTTCCTTTTACATCTGTTGAATTTCCACTCCTACCTACCTTCAACTCCTGCCACTGTGTGTACATTGAAGACAAAGCAATATGTGGGTGATTTTAAAGAAAATATAAACCCATATGTCTTTCAGTCCTACCTATCTTTCTTCTTAATCGGGCCCTGAAACTTAAAATTTTCACTGTTACCCTCCCTAGGCCTAATGGGTTGACTTTGACATTCTATTTGATATTTATGGGAGGAACTTTCTTTCAGTCATCGATTAAGACAGATGTTATTGTTTTATGCTGAGATTTTAGTAGAGCTAGGCATCCCATTTAAATGAGGAACTTGAGTAGAGTTCTTCTTTGAGTAGTTAAGAAGAACAGATAGCAAAGCTGTGGGACATAGGCTCAGTAACATTAGATCAGTTTGGAGAATCACCTGCATTGTTGGCCCCTGAGAGACAGCATGGCCCAGGGAAAGAAAAAAGCACTGGAGGTACAGCTACCTTCCCCAACACATCAAACCTTATGGTACATTTCTTAACCTCCATGAAACTGAACATCTGCAAAAGGGGTTTGTTTCTGTATAACATGAACTTGTGAAGGCCATATAAGATAATACCCAAGAAAGTGGTTGCAAACTGTAATATAAAGGTATAGATTTGTTGGTGATAAACCAGAGGGCAACATGACAGTATTTTCTGCCTTGGGAAGGTTAGAAGTGGGGCGGGGTGGGGAAGGTGAATTCTAGAAAAATAAAAGGTCACCAGTTACAAAGTTTCCCCACTTTAGTTCTTTAGGATTAACGCTGTTTGAAGCCAAAGAATTTAAAATAGTTCAAACTAACATTTGTGATTGTTCAGTTCAGTTCACTTTCTTTGTTTTCTAGATAATGAAATTTTGTCCCAGAGTATGCGCAAGTCCATGTCTCACTGCATGAAGAGTAACACACTCATCTGTGTGACTCTTGGCATATAAAGCTACCACCTGCAAAACTTGGACAAGTTGTTTGATGTCTCTGAGAATCTAGTTGAAGCATGTAAAATTCTTCAAATTATTAGACCTGACTTTGGGTAACTTTTTTTCTTTATTGATTTCCTTGGCCATAGTTTTTATTCTCACCATGGGAATCTTGAAGGCTATCTGGAAAAGATCTGTCAATGTACTTATTTTCTCCCCAGTATTGATTCAACTTCTTTGCCTAATCTGAATTAACTATGTAACTATTATATATATTAACTATATAACAGCAACAACATGTGTAGGTCACATGTATTTATGCTGAACTTTGCTTTTATAAAGTTTTTGTTTTCTTTAAAAATATTTGCATTTTTAAAGTTGTTGTACTACAGTGGCATTTTCTACAAAGGAGAAGGATAAATTTTCTCTTCTGAGGAGGACTTTTGTTTGTTTGTTTTTGTTTTGAGATGGAGTCTCATCCTGTTGCCCAGGTTGGAGTGCGGTGGTGCGATCTCGGCTCACTGCAACCTCCTCTTCCCAGGTTCAAGTGATTCTCCTGTCTCAGCCTCCCGAGTAGCTGGGACTATAGGCGTGTGCCATCACATCCAGCTAATTTTTTATTTTTAGTAGAGACAGGATTTCATCATGTTGAGCAGCCTGGTCTCTAATGAGGAAGACTTTTCTATGAACTCTTCTCAATCACTTTCATTTTCAAGAACTTATTCTCTCTTGTGAAATTCTATAATAAACGACAGACTCATCCAAAAGCTTTTTTCTTTTTTTTTTTTTTTTTTTGTCACAAAACAGATCATTAGTCAATTACCTAGTGTTTACTGAGGGCTTACCATGTGTTAGAAAAAAGATGTGGCCGGGCGCGGTGGCTCAAGCCTGTAATCCCAGCACTTTGGGAGGCCGAGACGGGCGGATCACGAGGTCAGGAGATCGAGACCATCCTGGCTAACACGGTGAAAACCCGTCTCTACTAAAAATACAAAAACTAGCCGGGCGAGGTGGCGGGTGCCTGTAGTCCCAGCTACTCGGGAGGCTGAGGCAGGAGAATGGCGTAAACCCGGGAGGCAGAGCTTGCAGTGAGCTGAGATCTGGTCACTGCACTCCAGTCTGGGCGACAGAGCGAGACTCCGCCTCAAAAAAAAAAAAAAAAAAAAAAAAAAAAGAAAAAAGATGTAAGAGGAGGCATAAGACCCTGCCCTATTCAGGGAGGCAAGCTGTATGCTGCACAGAAACAAAAGGAACCTATGATATCGGGCAAACAAAACTCCAGCAATGACACAGGAAGTCCAGCAGACAGGTAATTACACCAAATTTGGGAGCCCAGGGGAAGATGTGTGAAGCTGATTACATTAAGAATGTTCTGAGGAATATCAAGGTTTAAATCAGCAGAGTGGAGAACAGGAGATTATTATGGATGTGAAACCTGAAGGTCCAGAGGACACAGTTAGGCACAACAGATAACAAGGTCAGTGAGAAGACAGCCCCAGCTGTAACAGAGGATTGGTCTGGGGTGATGAAGAAAGATGAGGCAGAAAAGCATTTTAGGATTAACTATGGAGCTCCTCTCCTGCCAAGATGAAAAGCCAGGACTTGTGTTGTGAGCACTGAATGTGTGAACAGAGGTTGCAGTTTCAGAGTTTGAGCACAGAGCTAGAGATATCTGAATTTGACTCTTGGCATAAAAAGCTACCACCTGCAGGACTTGGGCAAGTTGCTTTATTTCTTCAAGCCTTCGCTTCTTCCAATATAAAATTGAATTAATAAAATAATGTAGGTCTCCTATGAGACAAGGTCTTTTAATGGAGTAGGTGATAAAAATATATTTTGCTATTCTTTTTTAGCATTAGTTATGGTTTTTGTTTGTTTTTGGATAGCAATTATGTTGATATGTAATTGTTTTTCTTCCGAGCTTCTCAGTAATTATCCAGGTCAGAATATGCCTTAGAATAATACATCTTTTTGAACCTAGTCTCATTATCCTACTAGTTTTTGGAGCCTACAAATTTTCCCTGATTATGGGATCATGGGCTTTGAATTACAATTTATCTCTAGTCAGTGATTTTTAACATTTTGGGAGTTATAACCTTTTGGAATGGTTTGACATTGTGGCATTTTTAAAAATTAAAAAAAATTACATAAAACTTTACAATAGAAATAGAAAGAAACATACAAATAATTTTGTTTTTATACTTAAGGAGTATAGCTGACTCAATGGGTAGATGTAATCAGCAACTTTAAAAGAGTTTTCTCCTTCAACAAAAATATTCCCCTCATTGACCTCCTATGGTGCCTGAAATTCTACCATATGCTCTCCTCCTTGAGGAGCCATGGACCCAGCAGGAGCATATTGATACAATGATGGTTTTTACAGCATTATATTCTCTGGGAGGGGCAACACATTAACCAGCGAACACACCAAAAGGATGTGTATCATTTCATCTCTTATTGATCACAGTCTATTTATTATTTTTTTTATTTTTTATTTTTTGAGACGGAGTCTCACTCTGTCTCCCGGGCTGGAGTGCAGGGGCCGGATCTCAGCTCACTGCAAGCTCCGCCTCCCGGGTTCGCGCCATTCTCCTGCCTCAGCCTCCCGAGTAGCTGGGACTACAGGCGCCCGCCACCTCGCCCGGCTGGTTTTTTGTATTTTTTTTTTTTTAGTAGAGACGGGTTTTCACCGTGTTAGCCAGGATGGTCTCGATCTCCTGACCTCGTGATCTGCCCGTCTCAGCCTCCCAAAGTGCTGGGATTACAGGCTTGAGCCACCGCGCCCGGCGGATCACATAGTCTATTACTCTTCTCTAATAGTATGGAGATTCTTCAAAAGTAGCCAATGACAAAATAGGAATAATAGCAAATATCGTACTTGCTGCATGCCAGGTATATACAATTCTCACAACAGTTTTTCGAGGTAGGTGCTATCACTGCCCTCATTTTACAGTTGAGGAAACTGAAGTACAGTGAGCTGCCTAACTTTCATATAATAAGTTATAGGTCTTGGATTTAAACTCAGGACCTCTGCCTCCAAGTCTGGTCCTTAACCATTATACAAACTGTCTTGGCCTTTGAAATGGTTACCTACTTCCTTCTCCAAGACTAATGGTGGTACCTTTTTGTGAGACATTAAAGAAATTAAAGTAGATCTGATGTATCTATAGTGAATGTCTTTGGTTGTATACATGTGTGTCCTCTCTGGGGACAGGAGTTGCCTGGAAAGGGCAGTTACACTTCTGAAAGGCTATGTAAGGCCAGCAAAGCCATAGCCTGAATCAAGAGAAATAAAAGAGTCTGGCTTCTTATGCCTGAATGGCATAAAGGCTTTAAAACTGAATGGCTAAGGGCATTTTCTTGACATTTTCACACTATAAAACCAAGTTGTCTATAAATCTCTATAGCCAAAATATTAGCCAGTAATGAAAATTATGTATTCATGTTGTACCACATATTCTGGGAACCTAATTTTATCATCAGACACCTGCACAGAGATGCTAATACAGAAAATCAAAGTTAAACATCTCACATTACCCATACTTACCCAGCAGAAAAACTGATCCTGAAAAAGTGGAGCACAAAATAGGAGAGTTTTGATAGGGGAAAGGCTGAAAATGAGAATTAAGGGAACATGAGAGCCTAGAATATTTAAGGAGCAGAGCATATAATCAGAAAGGGCTCTAAAAGATGAGTAGAGAGGTGTAAAATATGGAAGACTTGGCCAGTTCTTGGCATATGTTATCTAAAAGTTTAGCAACCCAAAGATTGTTTGCCAATAATTGTGGAAGACTACATTTTCAAAAGATGAGCAAAGCAATACACACTCTTCTGTAGTGTAATGTTGCTGCTCCTCCATCAAGTCTATTTCTTTACCCCTTTGAATCTGGGTGATCCAGGGCCAGTGACTATGTTGTCCAATATAATGTGGCAGAAGTGACACTGTGAATCTAATGGCCATGATGAGAAGCCCAAGGTTCATGGAGTAGCCATGTGTAGGTGTTCCTGTAGACAGCCTCAGATCCCAGCTGATGGCCAGCATCAACTTCTAGCCTTGTTAGAGAGCTATCTTGGATATCTAGACCAATCCATCCTTCTGATGATACCAGCTCCAGCTATTGTCTGACTGCAACCACATGAGAAACTTTGAGCAAAAACTGTCTAGGTAAGTTCAGTCAGTGCTCAGAACCGTGAAGGTATTATTGGTTGGTGCAAAATTCATTGCAGTTTCAAATGCACCATTAAAAGTTATGGCAGAAACAACAATTACTTTTGCACCAACCATATAATAAATTGTTATTTTAAGCTATTCAGTTTTGGGGTGGCTTGGTACACAGAAATAGTTAACCAAAATCCTAATGCAATGAAAGAGGATAAAGTTTAATGCCATCTAAACAGTTCCCAACAGCTAGAAACTAAGCAGAAGAAATGTTAGGATATTAATACACCAGTATATAGCATTTATGAAGACACACTAGACATGCTTTCCCCTTGATGAGACTTTGAGTCTTCACTCTAGCAAGGACCACCATGTCTAATTCTTTAGAATAATAAAGGCTTACCTGCTTCATGAGATCTTTGGTTTTGTTCTTTTGAATCAATGCACTACAGAATCAGGCCGGAGATCTTCAAAGTCTATGCTTAACTGCAGCTTCTATGAGCACTTCCTTCTCTAATTCCACCTGACTAGTCATGAAGTCCCATTAGGAAATACAGAATAACAGACAGGGAGAGCATTTTAAAAAACTTTTTATTTCCACAGATTTTTGGGGAACCGGTGATATTTGGTTACACAGGTAGGTTCTTTAATGGTGATTTGTGAGATTTTGGTGCGCCCATCATCCGAGCAGTATACACTGAACTCAGTTTGTAGTCTTTTGCCCCTCACCCCCATCCCACCCTTTCCGCTGAGTGCCCAAAGTCCGTTGTATCATTCGTATGCCTTTGCATCCTCAACACTTAGCTCCCACTTTTGAGTGAGAACATATGATGTTTGGTTTCCCATTCCTTAGGTACTTCACTTAGAATGATAGTCTCCAGTTCCATCCAGGTTGCTGTGAATGTCATTAATTTGTTCCTTTTTATGGTTGAGTAATATCCCATTGTGTATATATATATATATATACACGCACACACACACACACATACACACACACACATTCTGGTTGTCCATATGTATAAGGGTGTGTGTGTGTGTGTGTATATATGTATGTATGTATCTGGTTGTCGATATATATATATATAGACACACACAATGGAATACTACTCATATACACACACCAAAATTTGTTTATCTACTCGTTGACTGATGGGCATTTGGGCTGGTTCTGCAATTGCAAATTGTGCTGCTATAAACATGCGTGTACAATTATCTTTTTTGTATAATGACTTCTTTTCCTCTGGGTAGATACCCATTACTTAGATTGCTGGATCAAATGGTAGTTCTACTTTTAATTTTTTAAGGAATCTCCTAACTGTTTTCCATAATGGTTGTACTAGTTTACATTCCCACCAGCAGTGCATAAGTGTTCCCTTTTCATTGTATACACACCAACGTCTATTATTTCTTGATTTTTTGTTTATGCATTCCTGCAGGACTAAGGTGGTATTGCATTGTGGTTTTCATTTGCATTTCCCTGATCATTAGTGATGTTGAGCATTTTTTCATATGTTTGTTGGCCATTAGTGTATCTTCTTTTGAGAGTTGTCTATTCATGTCCTTTGCCTGTTTTCTGATGGGATTTTTTTTTTCTTGCTAATTTGTTTAAGTTTTTGTAGATTCTGGAAATTAGTCCTTTGACAAATGTATAGATTTTGAAGGTTTTCTCCCACTCTGTGGGTTGCCTGTTTACTCTGCTGACTGTTCCTTCTGTTGTCCAGAAGCTCTTCAGTTTAATTAAGTCCCACATATTTACCTTTGTTTTTGTTGCATTTGCTTTTGGAGAGAACTTAGAAATAAATCCAAATACTTACAGCCAACAATCTTCCACAAAGCAAACAAAAACATAACGTAGGAAACAGACACCCTTTTCAACAAATGGTGCTGGGATAATTGGCAAGCCACAATGTAGCAGAATGAAACTGGATCCTCATCTCTCACCTTATACAAAAATCAACTCAAGATGGATCAAGGACTTAAATGTAAGACCTGAAACCATAAAAATTCTAGAAGATAACAGGCAGAACATTTGAAACTAAACCAAGGGATTGAGGATTCCACTTCTATTTTTCATTCTTCAACTACTGGTGATCATTTTTTATGAAGACAATAAAAAATTAATACGGTATTGACCAAAAGGAGATCCACAGAGCTAGGGAATTATCTAGTGAGCTATGCTATTTTTATCTTCATCTCCTAAATTTCTGTCAAATATTCTTCAGGTGTGCCATAAAAAATCATTTTAGGAACCTGTGAAATATAGCAGGCAGTTGCTATCGTACTTGGGTCTGTGGTTATTATCCATGAAGTTGTGCTTCTTCTATTTCCTTCCCATCCTTCTTTGGTTTGATGTGGCTACTTGCAGATTGTTATCTGTTTTCTCATCTCCCAGATGCCTTCTAAACATGCCTGATCATTTCCCTTGTTTAGTTAAATTTATATATATTTGATCTTTTTCTTCTTTGATTAAAAGTCAGCAGCAATTCAGTTAGTAGCACAAACATTAGCAGTTACCAGTAAGCTGAGGCCAAAAGTGCATGAGTTTCATTTTTCAGCTTCCTAAACTCCCATTCCTATATATTATTTTGGAGAAGATTATACTGTAATTCTAATGCTGCCTTTCTTGTTAAAATAAAGGCAAAAATGTGTCCCATGAGGAGCAATAATGAATCTTTCTGGAACTCATCTATTAATGGAATTCAAAGCATTCCTGGAGACCAGATCCCAAGGTGGCAAAATAAATCATATCATTTAGATATGTAAGGGCCTTTAGAAATGTTCTACTTGCATATATTCTGTTTGGAAAGTCTACTGTGGAGCGATCTAGAGGATTAGAATTCCTGAGTAGAGCTTTATTTAGGCATGATGATTCAAAGTGCAGATGGGCAGTGACAATCAAAGATCTGGAGGGAGGGCTCTGGTGATAGCCTGGAATAAAGACAGTTCAGGAGGGCAGGCAGGTTCCAGCTGAACCCTTTAACAGCAGCATAATTGATAGCCCCCTGCTGTCTCATTGCTGTGGTGAAGATATGGACCTATGCTCATGTCCTCACAAAAAGGTTGTCCTTTTTTTAAAAAGCTGATTCTAAAAAAAAAGACTACATTTTTCTCCACACCCAGCATCATTCAGGGTCTGTGTCCAACAAGAAGAGCATCTGCTCCATGCAGCTGAGAGGGCACATGGGGTGTTTCTATCTTGGCATAACTTGCCATATCTGAGTTCCTAATGTCTTCATGGGACCTGATTTTTTCTTTTTATAAATAAACTGCTTCAAAAACAAAAGTAGAACCCACAAAACAGAAGATAAATTTATAAAATCAATCAAGATCAGTAGTTCCAATACTAAATCTAGAAATTAGATTGCCTGATTGTCAGTGAACTGCTTTTCCCATTGCACATTTTAATTTTTGTTTGGTATGTGCCCATGTGCACATGTGTGAGTTTGTGTGTTACTGTGCATGTGTGTGTGTGTTACTGTGCATATGTATGTCTAGGCCATTATGATGTTTTTCTTTCACTTGTACATTTACTTATTCTTTTTATTCATATGTTCAACAAAAGTTTGTAGAGTACTATGTTCCATGCACCATTTTATGCTCTGGGATATCAAATTGAATGACACAAATCTTATCTGTCCTTACAATCTGATCAGAGAGATAAATAAACACAAACAATAGAGGGTAAGGGCTGTAAGAGAAGCATGGGCCATGTGCTACTGGAGCACTTGGTGGGGGAGTGCCTTATCTTTCTGGAAGCGTCAGGAAGCCATCTCAGAGGAGTTGCTATTGAAAAAACAATTGCAGGCTCCATACAAGCTAGAACTCTGGTTCTGTCACTTGCTTGCTATGAGAACTTGAAGAAGCCTCTGACCTCTCAATACCTCACTTTCCTCATCTGGCAATACTATCTGGTAATAATAATGGTATCTTCCTCAAAAGATTGTACAACAGATTAATGAAGACTGCTCACATCAAGTGCTTCGAAAAGAGCATGACTCCATACATGCTAGCTATTTTTATGGCTAATGTTAAGGGTTTGATTGGAAAAGAGACAGGGAATAAAAATATTAGTTAGGCAGGAAAAGAGCATAAACTTTATAGACCATGATATGAAGTTTAAATGTTACTTTTATCCAAAAACATGCCATGAAGAAGATCTTAAGCAGGATATTGGCCTGATTAAACATACATCTGTAATAAGATTCCTTGATGGTTTATGTACATAGGAAGAAGAATTATGAGAGTCCTGTTGTAATGCAAATGAGATGAGTACTTGAACTAGAGACAGTGGAAGCAAAGGAGGAGTGTGAATAGAAAATACTATAAAGACATAACTTAGAGTATTTGGAGATAATAGATTACATAACAAATAGTACAAGATAATGGTATATTTTGCTTACATAACTAGGTAGACAACAAGGATATTCACTGCAATAAGAAACTCAGGAAAAGAGCAAGTTGAAAACAAGTTAGTTTTCAGACATGATGACCTTGAGGCACTTATGGGCTTTCGTATCAGGTAGTTCTAAACAGATGTCAAGGGTTGAATTCTTATTCAACATGCATTTGGAAATAATAGAAATAGTAATCCTGAATTTAAGTATACTTAGGTCATAAAATGTTTGAGATAATAAAACCAAAATTTACTGGTGATTACTATAGGCTAGGACATTTACTAATATATTTGTATGAATAATCCCACAAGTTACACAAAACAACCCCTGAGGCAGGTACTATATGGTTTCCGTTCCACATATTAGGGAAATGTTTTAAAAGCTTAAGTAACTTGCCCAAAGTCACTGTCTTAGTCCATTTTCTGTTGCTTATAACCAAATACCTGAAACTGGGTAAGTTGTAAAGATAATAATTTTATTTCTTACAACTATGAAGGCTAAGAAGACCAAGGTTGAGAAGTTGCATCTGCTGAGAGCCTTCGTGCTGGTGAGGACTCTGAAGAGTCCTGAGGTGGTGCAGGGCATCACATGGCAAGGGAGCTGAGCGTGCTAACATGCTGTCCTCGGGTCATTTTTTTCTCTTCTTATAAAGCCACCAATTCCCCTCCCATGATAACTCACTAATTTACCCATTAGTCATTAGAAAGTGCCCTCATGACTCAATCACCTCTTAAAGGCCCTGCCTTTTAATACTGCCACATAGGATTAAGCTTCAACATGAATTTTGGTGGGGACATTCAAACTATAGAAGTCACATAGATAACGAGTAGGAAATGGAAATGCATCAATTACTATTAGGTTCCTGTGAGGGACAGATCATTCAACATACTAATAAATTAAATAAATGTAATTTATTTCCTTTTTGTTTCAAATAAGTCTAGAGGGACCCAAGTTCACTCTAATTTATTTTTTCTGAAATATTTAGCAGGTGGTTTTCTTCTCAGAATCCATAATGTCTGTATTTCAACTATCAGAAAAGATCAGAAAAGGAACTAGAATATGCCATCTTATTTTAAGTATATTTTCTAGAATTTGAACACCATGATTCTGCTGACATCCCATTTTCAATATGTAGTTACAGGACAAGCCTAGCTGCAAGGGAGGCTGGGAAATGCAGTACTTTTCCCTTGGGAAGCTAGTGTCCACTTAAAAATTGGGGGTTCTATTACTAAGTAGGTAGTGGAAAATACATCCTGGGGACTGACAGTCTCTACTGGAGGGATTCACTAGAAAAAAAAAAAAAGTAAAGTTTAAAAAATCTTTAAAGACATCAGTTAAATTCCTGGAGTACCACAGCCTTGAATGAAGCACCTGGAGAAAATGAGTCCAAGGAGCACAGTAGTTAGAATATGTCAGAGACATTCATCATTACCATCATAAGAATGCTTCAATTGGGTAGATATCTAGGCCAAACAGTAGACAAAGTACTTCAAAAAATAAAACTCCCAGTAGGAACTGGTGCACACAATACAGATGACTCTGTTGAAGAGAAGCATAAAAAAATCAGGAGAGAAGTTTTAACCAGGTAAACATAAAGAATCAATTTGGTGATACTCACACTTTAAGGATAGAGTAATAATAAGCCAAGGTAATGAAAGATGATTATTTCCTTACCAAATGTTTGTTCAAATTACAAAGGGTTCACCTCATGTTTTCTGTAAATAGTGAACTTCCCTGGTGCACCTAAACTAGAATTCAGTTTAAATACATTAAATTTACAGGCAATTTCAGAAACACTTTATGAGGAAAGTTAGATGTACTCGAGGTTCCTAAAGTTAGACATACTCAAGGTTTCTTAGGCATAGAAAGAAATGGAATTAGTGCACAGAAAATCATTGCACATAAATATTTAGATTTGAGAAGGTGGAACAAGTGTTTACTTTTGAAGGGAGTTCTTCTGGGGAGACAAGTTTTTTGTTGCTGTTGTTGTTTGTTTGAGACAGAGTCTCACTCTGTCACCCACACTGGAGTGCAGTGGTGGGATCTTGGCTTACTGCAACCTCCGCCTCCTGGGTTCAAGCGATTCTCATGCTTCAGCCTCCCAAGTAGCTGGGACTACAAGTGTGCACCACCATGCCTGGCTAATTTTTTGTATTTTTAGTAGAGGCAGGGATCACCATTTTGGCTAGGCTAGTCTCAAACTCCCTAACCTCAGGTGATCTGCCCACCTCGGCCTCCCAAAGTGCTGGGATTACAGGCGTGAGCCACTGCTCCTGGCCTGGGCAGACAGGTTTTTTCTTTTTTTTTCTTTTCTTTTTTCTTTTTTTGAGACGGAGTCTGGCTCTGTCGCCTAAGCTGGGGTGCAGTGGCGCGATCTTGCTCACTGCAGCTCTGCCTCCCGGGTTCACACCATTCTCCTGCCTCAGCCTCCTGAGTAGCTGGGACTACAGGTGCCTGCCACCACGCCCGGCTAATTGTATTTTTAGTAGAGATGGGGTTTCACTGTGTTAAGCCAGGATCATCTCAATCTCCTGACCTTGTGATCTGCCTGCCTCGGCCTCCCAAAGTGCTGGGATTACAGGCATGAGCCACCGTGCCCAGCCAAGAAAGGTTTTATATAAGACATTAAATAGCATATGCCAAGGGCTCCTAAACATAATCTCCAAATAAAAATCTCCTGAATGTTTTTAGTCAGGGTTCTGCAGAGAAACAGAACAAACAGGATATATAAATTTATAGTTTATATAGACATCTATATATAAATATATAGGTATAGACTTGGAGATATAAATATGTAGATATATAGATACATGTAGTAAAATATTTTTATAAGGTATTGCCACATGTGATAATAGAGGCTGAAAAATCCCAAGATCTTTCATCTACAAACTGGATATCCAGGAAAGCCAATGGCACTAGTTCAGAGGCCTGAGAACTGCAGGACCAATGATGTAGATTTCATTCTGTGTTCAAAAGCCTGAGAACCAGGAGCAATGAGGGCAAAAATTTGACATTCCATTTGGCATAGTGAGGCAGCATTAATAAACTCTCCTCTTTATTTTTGTTTTATTTAGGCCCTCAATAGATTATATAATGCCCACTCACATTGGGAAGGTTTATCTACTTTACTCATCCCACCAATTCAATTGTTAATATCTTCCAGAAACATCTACATGAATATACCTAAAAGTGATGTTTAATCAGCTATCTGCACATCATGACCCAGTCAAGTTCACACAAAAAATTAACCATTATAATGCTCTTGTTCTATGCTGAGGCTAATTCTCATGAGTCTTTACATAATATTGAAAAATAGTTTGGGAATTGTGTCAATGACTTATAAATAACTTTATAGACCTGAGTTATATTTAAAAAAATAGAAAACCATACCATCCATACCCATATTTACAAACCATTCAGGCAGAAACGTTTAAAGATACAATTTGAAGGCCAACCACAGGCTTTGAGTCCTTGGGATGCATACACCCGCCCTTGCCTTTATAAGTCAAACATGGTGCAGCATCTCCCCATTGCATTCTGCCCCAAAGGTGAGTTGGTCTCTTTCTAGATCTGGTTCTGTGATTAAAATGTTTTCTGATCCTAGGCACATTCTAGGAAAAGAAGGTTCTTTTACCACCTTCTCTCCCAAACCCCATCCTTCATGTTTGCTGTTTTTAGGTTAGTGAAGCCTGAAATTTCACCCTTAGAAAATTATTGCTTTAGCTTAAATTCAATAACACATTTTCACCTCTGTTATATAAATGTTTCTAGCAGGAGAAAACAGAAATGTTGCCCCTTATTTATATCTCAAGCCCCAAAGAAAGAATTCACACAACTGAGGTTTGTGAATAAAGCACATAAAAATGCAAATTTCAGTATATTTCTACTTCCCTGTTTCCATACTGTACTTGATTCTTAGAAAATAAATCCCAACTTGTTGAAGAACCTCCTCAAAAGAGCTTCCTCTAGGAAATTTTTAGCAGGAAAATGAAATATTTTTTTCTAAACAGCCTTTTCCATTTTTTCATCTGTGGTAATAATGGAAGTTAAATCTTTGGTTTCAGTCAAACTATCTTCACTATTTCTGGATAGGGCTGGTGCTTTTCTGTCCTCTTATCTTTACTAATGCTATTTTCTACATGAATAGCCCTCAATACTTTTTTTCTGTCTTTCATGATTCAAATATACTTTTAGTGAAGTAAACCATACAAAATGTCAAATGTATACAGCTCCATACACTTTTACTAAATGAGCACACCTTTGCAACCACCTTCTGGATCAATAAGCAGATCATTAAAATACCCTAGAAACCCCTTTAGTGCTCTTGTCGAACACTTCTCTTCTGTGTCTGGGGAATGCAAATTAAACTGACAAAATACATTAACAGAATTTTTCTTTAAGTTTATTTACATATGGAATTTGCATACACATGAGGAGACTCAGTGATGAGTGCTGTGGTCTGAATGTTGGTGTTTCTCCAAAATTTTTGTGTTGGACCTTAATACCCAAAATGATAGCATTAATAATTGGGGCTTTTTAGAAGCGATTAAGTCATTAGAACTCCAACCTCATGAGCAGGATTAGTCCCCTTAAAAAAGAGGTTGAAGAGAGTTGCCTTGCCTCCTCTGCAATGAGAGGACACACAAAGGGTGCCATCTGTGAGAAATAGACCCTCACCAGACACCGAATCTGCTGGCTCCTCAATCTTAAATTTCACAGCCTCCAGAACTGTAAGCAATAAATACATTTTTATTGTTTATAAATCTAGGGTATTTTGCTATAGCAGCTTGAATAAATTAACACAAGGAATAACTCACAACGTGATCAGACTTTGGAGCTTAAATATCTTAACACAGGTTAATAAATTATCAAAAAGCGGCTACACAAAGAAAAAAAGGGGATTGGCTTCTAGGGATGATAAATTGTAGGAAAGTGACTTGGGAATGCATGGAAAATATGGTTTGTTTAGTACAATTTTTATGCCGATGAGCTGTTCTCTTTTTTTATACAGGAGAAGGAAACATCTTTATGAATGTGAAAGGGGAAATTTATGCCCTGATTTTAGGCAGAAAAGAAGAGGGCAGAGTGTTCTTCCTGTGTTTGCTGTTTTTCAATTACTTTAAGCTCAAAATAAGTCTTCTGCTAACTTGGCATATTCTGATCCCCTTTCCCACTTTCCACTTACTAGAACCACCCTAGCTGCCTCCCGCTAATGGGTAATCACTAGCTTGACATCTATTACCGTTGTTTTTTTTTTTTTTTTTTTTTTTTGAAAAAACTGCCTTTGAAATATATATTAAATGAAAAACTAAAATATATATGCTTTTGTGCCTGAAATATTCTCTTCATGTTGCATTATATTGTCTGTGATGTTCATCCAAGTTAATAGTTGTAGATTATGTATTTTCATGGCTTTATAGTGATTTATTTTATAAAAATGCCACAACCTGTTGATCAACTCTACACTTAATAAGTATTGGATGGTTTCCAGTTTGGGAATAACATAAATGGTGCTACTGTAATCAAAACAGGTCCATTACTCAGTGTACATGGTGAGTTAATACACAGAGACACTGGGTTGCAACAGAGAAATAGGTTTAAGTTTAGGACTAATGAACCTCCATCCAAATCCATCTTTCTGGATTTGGACACCTCAAATCCATCTCTCTGGATTTGGACACCTCAAATCCATCTCTCTGAGGAGTTCAGGGCTACAGTTTTTAAGGATATTGGAGTGGACTGAAGTGTGGAGATCCTTGATTAATCAAAGAATGCAGGGTGAAGTCATGGGACAGGGAAAGTTTCTCATGCTGATTCAGTTCATTGGTGGGGCTCTTTAAACTAGCTGGCATTAGCATTTCCACTGAAATGTAGAATCTGCTTAATCTATTCTTTTTTTTCTTTCTTTTTCTTTTTCTTCCTTTTTTTTTTTTTTTTGAGACAGAATCTCCCTCTGTCGCCCAGCCTGGAGTGTAGTGCAGTGGCGCAATCTCGGCTCACCGCAAGCTCCACCTCCGGGGTTCACGCCATTCACCTGCCTCAGCCTCCAGAGTAACTGGGACTACAGGCGCCTGCCACCTCACCCAGCTAATTTTTTGTACTTTTAGTAGAGACGGGGTTTCACCATGTTAGCCAGGATGGGTCAAAGTGCAACCTTGATTAATGCTTAATTATAATTATTTCTGTTCAGAACTCTTGCTAACCCAATGAGGACAACCTCACTGCTATGAATATTATTAAATGCTATTTGGTAAATATGCAAGTATTTTTGTTAGATATATAACCAGGAGAGAAATTGTTTGGTAATATGTATGTGTATAAACAACTCTAGTAGATATGACCACACAGGGGCACTACATAAGAGTTCTGAATGTTTCATACACCCACAAACATTTGATATTTTTTAAATTTTGTCCATTCTAGTAAGTGTGTAGTGTTACTGCATATATTATTAATTTACCTTTTTTATTGACAAGAGATGATGAATTTTTTTTCACAGTTTTGTTGACTGTTTGGAAAACCATTTTTTTTTTTTTTTTTTTTTTTTGGTAAAGTTTTACTCTTTGCTCATTTTACTGTTCACCTGTTGGCATTTTGGTTACAATTCGGAGAGTTCTTTGTATATTGAATATGATTCTTTTATGGGTAAGGGTATTACAAATTTCTCACTTTGTGGTTTGAATTTCTAACTCTTAACAGCATATATTGATTTAATGAAGGGTTTAAAGTAGTCCAACTTATCATCTTTCTTATGATTAGTGTGTTTTCTGTCCAGTATATACAATATTTGCATATAGCCTGAAGGCCATATTTTCTCTTTGTTTATTGCTCTTTAGAAGTTTTCACTTTTTAAAAAAATGGTGGCTTTACTGAGATATGATTCACATACCATAAAATCTACCCATTTAATAGTTTGAGGTACAATTAAGGTTTTTTTTTTTTTTTTCTTATAGTTAAAGGTACAACTTGCTAGTTTTTAGTGTATTTACAGATATAAACAATCATCACCACAGTCAATTTTAGAACATTTTCATCATCTCCAAAAGAAACCCCATAGCCTTTAGCTATCATTCTCCTAAATCTCTGCACCTCCAAGCCCTAAGTAACCACTAAGTTACTGTCTGTTTCTATAGGTTTGCGTATTCTAGACATTTATTACAAATGGACATATATAACATGTAACTTCTTGTTTCTCTCACTCAACAAAATATTGTCAAAATTCATCTATGTTTTATAGCATGTATCAAGATTTCTTTTCTTCATATGGATGAATAATATTCAATGTTATAAATACAGTTGGCCCTTTAAAAAAAGATAGATTTGAACTGCTCAGGTCTATTTATGCATGAATTTTCTTCTGCTTCTGCCACTCTTGATACAAGACCAACCCCTCCTCTTCCTCCTTGTCTTTAGCTTACTCAATGTGAAGATGACAACAAGGGTTAAGACTTTAATGATGATCCACTTCCACTTAAAAAATAATATATTTTCTCTTCCTTGTGATTTTTTAACATTTTATTTTCTCAATTTACTTTAAGAATATAGTATACAACACATATAACATGAAAAAATACGTGTTAATCAAAGTTTATGTTATCACTAAGGTAGACAGTACACTACTAGAAGTTAGGATTTTTGGGAATCAAAATTTACATGTGAATTTTTGACTGCCTGTGGGGTCAGACCCCATAACCCCCAAGTTGTTCAAGAATCAACTGTATACCACCTTTTCTCTATCCATTCATCATTTGATAGATATGTAGAAGTTTTGATTTTTTATCTTACCTTTTATTATATATTTATATTTGCCATCTATCTAAAATTGACTTATGTGTGCTTATGAGGTAGAAATTTAAGGTTCATTTTTCCCTTATGAATATTAAATTGATGCAGACTTATTTAAAAGGCCATCTTTTTCCCACTGTATTATAAATTATGCATCAAGTCTTGTATATATGTGAGCTTCTGCCCTTTCTATTCTGTTTTAGTTGTATATCTGCTTATCCTTGTAACAAGTCCAGAAAGTTTTAATTAGAATAGGGTGACCATTATAATTTAAGATTTCTAAATCTTTTAGGTTTTGTTTCTTCTTAAGAATGCCTAGACTGTACTTGTCCCTTGCATTTCCGTATATTATTTTTTTAATGAGCTTGTCTATTTCTTTTGAAAAATGGCTGAGATTTTTATTGGACTTACAGTGGATATATAGATCACTTCGTGGAGAAATATCTTTACATTGAATCTTGCATTCCATAATGTTTACAATGTACATCTCCACTCCATTTATTCTTTGAAGAAATCTTGTACATTTTTGAGAGATATACAATATTTCAATGTTTTTTGAAGATAGTGTAAATGGCTTGCTTTTTCTTTTTCTATATCTTTTTACTTGGGGCACATCTGAATTTGCCAGAAATTGTGACTACTCATTTTTTAATTTTCACTCCTAGTATAAGTGAATGTCTAATCTCTATTGCATTAGTCCATTTTCATGCTACTATGAAGAAATACTTGAGACTGGGCAATTTATAAAGAAAAGAGGTTTGACTGGGTGCAGTGGCTCATGCCTGTAATCCCAGTGCTTAGGGAGGCCGAGGCAGGTGGATCACCTGAGGTCAGGTGTGCAAGACCAGCTTGGCCAGTATGGCAAAACCCTGTCTCCACTAAAAATACAAAACCTTACTGGGTGTGGTGGTGCATCCCTGTAGTCCCAGCTACTTGGGATGCAGGCTGAGGCAGGAGAATTGCTTGAACCTGGGAGGTGGAGGTGGCAGTGAGCCGAGATCACACCACTGCACTCCAGCCTGGGTGACACAGCGATACTCTGTCCTAAAAAAGCAAACAAACAAAACTCCAGGCATGGTAACTCACACCTGTAATCGCAGCACGTTGGGTAGCCGAGGTGGGCGGATCACCTGAGGTCTGGAATTTGAGACCAGCCTGACCAACATGGAAAAAGCCTGTCTTTACTAAAAATACAAAATTAGCCAGGTGTGGTGGTGCATGTCCGTAATCCCAGCTACTTGCAAGGCTGAGGCAGAAGAATTGCTTGAACCCGGGAGGCAGAGTTTGTGGTGAGCCGAGATCATGCCATTGCACTCCAGACTGTGCAACAAGAGCGAAACTCCATCTCAAAACAAAACAAAACAAAAAAAATACAATAAAAGAAGTTTAATGGACTCGCTGTTCTACATGGCTGAGGAAGCCTCACAATCATGGCAGAGGTGAAGGATGAGCAAAGGCATGTCCTAGGTGGTGGCAGGTGAGAGAGCGTGTGCAGGGGAATGACCCTTTATAAAAATATAAGATCTTGTGAGATTTATTCAGTATCATGAGAATAGCACAAGAAAAACCCACCCTCATGATTCAATTACCTCTCACTGAATCCCTCCAATGACACGTGAGGATTATGGGAGTTGCAATTCAAGATGAGATTTGGGTGGGGTCACAGCCACACCATATCATCCAAGAAACCTTAAATTCTTCTGTAAGCCAGTATCTTCCATCTCTCTATAAATCCTCCCCCCCAATTAATTTGTCACTATCAAATCTTTTACTACCTTTGGCATATCTTTCATTTCCAAGTATTACTTAGTAGTGCATCTAATAAAGTACAGTTTTCTTTGGTATAAGTCTTATTCATCATATAGTCCATGTAACATAATTTCCTACCTAGAAAGCTTCAATAGAGCTTTAATTGTCTAGAGAAGATAAACGAGAAGCTGAAAATAAAGAGAGAGACTTGGCAATTGATGAAACTGGTACAATTATATGTGTGTGTGTGTACTTCCTACTCCTCTTTCCATTCTTCACTCTCTCACCCTGCCTGCCAGATAAACAATACTCATGAAAAGTCACTCTTCTCACCTGAACCCTTTAGCAAGGCCTCATGTTCCATTTAGGGACTGATGTCTTGTAACAAACATCGCTATCTGAGGGGAAGGATTTCTCTAAACTCTGATGGAGAACTGGTTGGGCAGACCACATTCACTTTCTGGGAAAGTTATGTGTGATGTGGAGGCTCAGTTTCCTCATCTGGAAAATGTAAAGCACTTATAAAATGTACTGAATTGATTTAAGTTCCTTCATGTTACTCATAAAAAAGCATGGCAAATATTTTTACCCTAAGGTACTAAATGATGATATTATCATTACTAAATTAATATTAGATACTTGCTTGCTCCAGAAAGTACACCACAGAGATATTAAACATAAAATAACATTTCATAGGCAACCTCTTATTCTGCCTTTGCATATCACCTTTCTTACATGAGTGGATTTAAACTCTAACATTTTTCCACTTTCGCAAAAAGATAGTATGCATCATAAAAATAATTGAGAATCTTCTAAAAAGCACATATTTCTGCTCACCAGGGTTTGCTTATATGCTTTCTCCTTAAACTGTGGAGACATTACCAGGTTTAGAAAATAAAAATACAAGATGTTCTGTCAAATTTGAATTTTATATTGCATCATATCAAATTTACTTATATCAAACAATTTTGTTCATGCAATATTTGGGGCATTACTAAAAATTTATTGTTTATGTCATATTCAAATACAACTGTCCATTCTGCATTTTATTGTCAATCTTAACTGATCTTTTGAAAAATCTATTTGGAGAATTCCCTGGCTTTCTTCGAGATCATCTCTAGTGGAGATTTCAGGTGGGTTAACAGAAATCTTAGAAGCAATTACTGGAGGTATACATTACTTTTCCCTTTCCTTATCCCACAAGCGGACAACCAACCTGCATCTAAACTCAGGTACTTCACCGATTCTCTGGTTACTGCGATGTCTACCTTCCTAAGCTCAGCCTGTCATTCAACTAGGGCACTTGCTCCTATGCCTTCTCTTACTTAATGACTTGCTTTCACATTTATTCTTTCTTCTACGTTGCTAATTTGTCCTTCTATACTGAATTACTTTCATTATTTAAAAAATCCTCTTGATCTTATATCTTCCTTAATCTACACCTCAGTTATAAAAAAAACTATCAAGGTACTGGATACAATATCAGGCTCCCCTCATTCACTTTCCATTCTCTCCTCTGATGACTCCAGATAGTATTATCTTTTCCATTACAGTTGATCTCCTTTGCCAGCTGGTAAAAAGGCAAGCTTTGCCAGTGGAAGGTGCTGAGGGACAGTACAGGATGTAACGGGCTCTTCCTTGGTTCCCTGTGTTTTGTTCCTATAGACCCTACTAAATAAAGACAGCTACAGGCAAGCTTTATGTTAATTTTCTAAAAAAGTATCTGAAGTGACGTAATTTACAAAACTCAGAGAAGAAAACAGAATAAGAAAGAAAACAAAAACAAAAACAAAAAGTACCACAACACCATAATTCAGAGATTTTTTTTTTTTTTTTTTTTTTTTTTTTTTTTTTTTTAATTTTGAGACGGAGTCTCGCTCTGTCACCCAGGCTGGAGTGCAGTGGCGCGATCTCGGCTCACTGCAAGCTCCCCCTCCCAGATTCACGCCATTCTCCTGCCTCAGCCTCCTGAGTAGCTGGGACTACAGGCGCCCGGCTAATTTTTTGTATTTTTAGTAGAGACGGGGTTTCACCGTGGTCTCCGTCTCCTGACCTTGTGATCTGCCCGCCTCGGCCTCCCAAAGTGCTGGAATTACAGGCGTGAACCGCCACGCCCGGCCCAGAGATAATTTTTATTGACATTTGGGTAAATAAATACCCTTACAAAAAATTTCAAGCATAAATAATATACGGTGTTAAATATATAAAATGTTCAGGCTAAGTAACTTTTTTAACTCACTGTCTCATAAAATAATATCATTAATAAATATGACTTACAACATCGTGTTCCTGTCTGCTTAATCTCTCAATATTTGAATTGCATAAATTATTTAAATAATTATTTTAAATGTATTTCTTAAATAACTCTTTATCTAGATTTTGATTTTAAGAAAATATAAAGAACAATTTTAAAAATATACACAGATATATAGGCAGAAATCCCTGTTGTCCATGGGGAAATGATTTCAAGGCCCATGCAGATACCAAAATCCATGGATGCTCAAATCTCTCATATAAAGTGGCATCAGGGAGAAGAGGTGGAGTGAGATGGCCAAATAAAAGGCTACAGTAATTGTCCCCCCAACAGGAACACCAAATTTAGCAACTATCTACACAAAAAAGCACCCTCATAAGAACTAAAAATCAGGTGAGCACTCACAGTACCTGGTTTTAACTTTACATCACTGAATAAGGCACTGAAGACAGTCAAAAAGACAGACTTGAATTACCAATGCCACTTCTCCTCCATTGCCCAGTAGTAGGCTATATGGTACAGAGAGAGAATCTGGGCACTTGGGAGAAGGACAGCACAGTGATTGAAAGACATTGCATTGAACTCAGTGCTGCCCTGGCACAGCAGAAAACAAAACCTAGTTGAACTCAGCTGATGCCCACCCACAGAGGGAGCATTTAGACCAGCCCCAGTCAGAGAGGAATCACCCATCCCAGGAGTCAGAACTTTAGTTCCAGCAAGCCTTGCCACTGCAGGCCAAAGAGCTCTGGGGTCATAAATAAAAATGATGTCTAGGCCACAAGAACTGCAAATATTAGCAAGTACTAGTGCTGAGCTGGGCTCAGAGTCAGTGAATTTGACACCAGCTAAGGTTGCTAAAGGAGCGCTTATGCCACCCCTCCCCCAACCCTAGTTTGCACAGTTCAAGGCTCAAAAAGAGACCACTTCCATCCACTTGAGATGAGGAGAGGAAAGAGTAAGGAGAACTTTGTCTTGACGTTTGGATACCAGTTAAACAATAGTAGGATAGGGCACTGTTCGAGTTGTGAGTCCCACGTTCTAGATCCTAGCTCTTCGAAAACATTTCTAGACACGTGTTGCATCAGAAGGGAACCCACTACCTTGAGGGGAAGGACACAGTCCTGGAAGGACTCATTACCTGCTGACTAAAGAGCCCTTGGTCCCTGAATAATCTCTAGTGATACCCAGGTACACCATAAGCCTCGGGTGAGACTCTGAGATGTGCTGGTTTCAGGTGAGTCCCAGAATATCCCAAGTTGTGGTGGCTACAGTGAGAGACTCCATCTGCTTGAGAAAAATAGAAGGAATAAAAAAGGAACTTTGTCTTGTACCTTAAGTACTAGTTTATCTACAATGGGGTACAGTACCAAACGGGTTCATGGGTTACCCAATTTTAGACTTTGAATCTTGGATAGAATTTCTATTTTTGCCCTGGATCAGAAAATATCCAACTACCATGAATGATGAGTCCCAGGCTTGGCAGTATTCACCACAAACTAACCAAAGAACACTTGGGCTTTAAATAAAAATCAGTGGTAGCCTAGCAGTGCTTCCCATGTGTCTGTTGTGGTGGTGGTCATGGGTGAGGCTCTTTTGCCTGTTAAAAGTGGAGGAAAGAGTAGAAAGTACTGTGTCTCGTGGTGTGAGTGCAACTCAGCCACAACAGAATTGAAAACCAGGTAGATTTCTAAAGTTTTTGACTCCCAGAATGTGAAGACTAAATAAACACTTAACTCTTTGATGCCCAAACACCAATAAACATTCACAAGCATCAGTACCATCCAGGAAAATACGATCTCATCAAACAAACTAAATAAAGCTTCAAGGACCAATGCTGGAGAAGCAGAGATATGTGACCTTTCAGACAGAGAATTTAAAATAGCTGTTTTGAGGGAACTCAAAGAAATTCAAGATAACACAGAGAAGAAATTCAAAATAATATCAGATAAATTTAACAGAGAGATGGAAATAATTAAAAAGAAGCAGGAATTCTGGAGTTGAAAAATGCAATTGACATACTGAACAATGCACCAGAGTCTCTTAATTGCACAATTAATTAAGTGGAAGAAGGAATGAATGAGCTTGAAGGCAGCCTATTTGAAAATACACAGTCAGAAGATACTAAAGTAAAAAGAATAAAACATAGTGAGCCATGTGTTCAGGTTATAGAAAATAGCCTTAAAAGGGCAAATCTAAGAGTTATTGGCCTTAAAGGGGAGATGGAGAAAGTGATAGAAGTAGTAAACTTATTCAAAGATATAATAACCAAGAACTCTCCAAATCTAGAGAAAGATATCAATACCCATGTACAAGAAAGTTATAGAACACCAAGCAAATTTAACCTAAAGAAAACTACCTCAAGGCATTTAATAATCAGACTTCCAAAGTCAAGGATAAAGACAGGATTCTAAAAACCCAAGAGAAAAGATAAGAAGATAAGATAAGCAGAGAAAAGGAAACAAAAGAATGACATACAATGGAACTCCAATATGTCTGATAGCAGACTTTTCAATAGAAACTTTAAAGAACAGGAGAGAGTGGTATCTCATGTTTAAAGTTCAGAAGAAAAAACAAACAAACAAACAAAACCCTTGTGCCCTAGAATATCATATCCAATGGAAATGTCTTTCAAACATGAAGGAGAAATAAAGGCTTTACTAAACAAACAAAAGCTGAGGGATTTTTGTCAACACCAGACCTGTCCTAAAAAAAAATGCTAAAGATAGAGTACATAATCAGAAAGAAAAGGATGTTAATGAGCGATGAGAAATCATCTGAAGGTACAAAACTCGCTGGTAATAGTACACAGAAAAAGCACAGAATATTATAACACTATAATAGCCGTGTAGTCTTAAGTACAAAAACTAAAAGATGAACCAATCAAAAATAACTACAATAGCTTTTCAAGACATAAACAGTAAAATAAGATATAAATGGAAGCAACACAAAGTTAAAGATCAGGGTGACAAAATTAAAGTGTAGAGTTTTTACTAATTTTCTTTTTGCTTGTTAGTTTATTTATGCAAGCAGTGCTAAGTTGTGATAGCTTAAAATAGTGGGTTATAAGACAGTATTTGCAGCCTCATAATAACTTCAAATCAAAAAACATACAATAGATACACCAAAAAAATAAAAAGCAAGAAATTAAATCACATCATCAGAAAATCATTTTCACTAAAAGGAAGACAGGAAGAAAGGAAAGAAGAAAGAGAAGAGTACAAAACAACCAGAAAACAAGTAACAATGACAAGAGTGAGTCCTTAAGTATGAATAATAATACTGAATGCAAATGAAATGAATTCATCAATAAAATTACAGAATGGCTGAAAAAAAAAAAAAGACACAATGATCTGTTGCCCACAATAAATACACTTCACTTACAAAGACACATATGGATTAAAAATAAGAGGACAAAAATAGACCTTTCATGCCAATGGAAATCAAAAACAAACAAACCAAAAAAACAACAACAAAAAAAACAAGAATAGCTATCAGATAAAACTGTAAAAAAGTAACAAAGAAGGTCATTATGCAATGATAAAGGAGTCAATTCAGCAAGAGGATATAGCAATTGTATACATATTTGCTCCCAACACTGGAGTACCCAGATATATACGTAACTAATACTATCAGAGTCAGAGAGAGAGAGATACCTTAATAGAATAATAGCTGGAGACTTCAACACCCCATTTTCAGCATTGGACAGATCTTTTAGACAGGAAATCAAAGAAACATTGAACTTTATCTGCACTATAGAGCAAATGAACCTAAGAGATATTTACAGAACATTTCATCCAACAGCTACAGAATACACATTCTTTTCCCCAGCACACAGATCATTCTCAAAGATAAGCTAAGTTAGGTCACAAAACAAGTCTCTTGTTTGTTGTGTGACAACATACAAAAAATTGAAATAATATCAAGCATCTTTTCTGACCACAGTGGAATAAAACTAGAAATAAGTAAGAGGAATTTTGCAAACTATACAAATACATGGAAATTAATTGTTTCTGAATGACTGGTTGGTCAATGAAGAAATTAAGAAGGAAATTTAAAATTTTCTTTAAACAAGTGATAATGGAAACACAACATACCAAAACCTAGGGGATATAGCAAAAGCAGTAACAAATTGGAAGTTTATTGCTATAAGTACCTACATCAAAAAAAGAAAGAAAAAATTTCAAATAAACAACCTAATGATGCATCTTAAATAACTAGAAAAGCAAGAGTAAACCAAGACTAAAATTACTAAAAGAAAATAAGTAGGCTAGGTGTGGTGGCTCATGCCCGTAATCCCAGCACTTTGGGAGGCCGAGGCGGGTGGATCACGAGGTCAGGGGGTGGATCACGAGGTCAGGAAATCCAGACCATCCATGCTAACACGGTGAAACTCCATCTCTACTAAAAATATCAAAAATCAGCCAGGCGTGGTGGCGGGCGCCTGTAGTCCCAGATACTCGGGAGGCTGAGGCAGGAGAATGGCATGAACCCATGAGGCAGAGCTTGCAGTGAGTCAAGATCGCGCCACTGCACTCCAGCCTGGGGGACAGAGCGAGACTCCATCTCAAAAAAAAAAAAAGAAGAAGAAGAAGAAGAAAGTAACAAAGATCAGAGCAGATTTAAATGAAATTAAAATGAAGAAAATAATACAAAAATTAATGAAACAAAAAGGTGGTTTTTTGAAAAGATAAACAAAATTGACAAACCTTTAGCCAGACTAAGAAAAAAAAAAAGAGACCAAAATGAATAAAATCAGAGATGAAAAAGGAGACATTGCAACTGATACTGCATGAATTCAAAGGATCATTAGTGGCTGCTATGAGCAACTATATGCAAATAAATTGAAAAATCTAGAAGAAATAGATAAATTCCTAGACACACACAACCTACCAAGATTTACCTATGGAAAAAAAAAAAAAAATCTGAACAGACCAAAAAAAAAAAAGTAACGAGATTAAAGCCATAATAAAACCTCTCCCAGGAGAGAAAAACCTGGGAACCTATGGCTTCTCTGCTGAATTTTCCCAAACATTTACAGAACTAATACCAATTCTACTGAAATTATTCCAAAAATAAAGGAGGAAGGAATACTTCCTTATTCCAAAATGGCATGGTACTGGCATAAAAACAGACACGTAGATCAGTGGAACATAATAAGGAACCCAGAAATAAATCCATACATCTACAGTGAACTTATTTTTGACAAAGTTGTCAAGAATACACGCTGGAGGAAGGACAGTCTCTTCAATAAATTATGCTGGGAAAACTGGATATACGTATGCAAAAGAATGAAACCAGACTCCTTTCTCTTGCCACATGCAAAAATCAAATCAAAATGACTTAAGACTCAAATCCAAGACCTCACACTATGAAATCACTAAAAGAAAACATTGGTGAAACTCTCCAGGTCACTGGAGTGAGCACAGATTTCTTGAGTAATACACCACAAGCACAGGCAACCAAAGCCAAATATATAAATTGGCTCACATCAAGTTAAAAAGCTTCTGCACAGGAAAAAACAAAAAACAACAACAAAAAAACAATTAACAAAGTGAAGATACAACACAGAGAATGGAAGAAAATATGTACAAACTACCCATCTGTCAAGGAATTAATAACTTGAACATACAAGGGGCTCAAACAACTCCACTGGGAAAAAGTCAAAAAACCCCACGAAAGAATGGTCAAAAGATTTGAATAGACATTTCTTAAAAGAAGTTAATATTGTAGTTTACTTACTGTCTACTACTGCTTTTAAAGCACCATGGCAGAGTTGATTAGTTGCCACAGAGACTTTTGCCCAAAAAGCTTAATATATTTACTATCTGGTCTGCACAGAAAAAATTACCGCTTGTCCAGGTTGATAACTTAATCATTCCTACTAAAACTGTTGAAAAGTAAAAATCAGGTAATTTGTGATCTTCATCAGTTACTAAACATGCGCTTATTGAGCCCCTATTCTGATTTCAGAATTCTTGGGGATAAAATCAATATATAGTAGACATAAAGATGAAGAAGAAAGACTCTGGCACTCCAAAAGTGGGAAGGAGAAAAGTGAGGGATGAAAAATTATCTAATGGGTGCAGTGTCCAATATTTGAGTGATGGGTATAGTAGAAGCCAACTCCCCACCATTATACACATAATTCTCATGTAATTAGCACATGTACCCCATAATCTATTTTTTAATTGAGATGTATTATACATGATTATTCATAAGACAAGTATGTTAAAGTCAGGAAAACAAAATACCAGCACAGACAAAATAATATGGGAATATAAAATTGAGCACTTAGTTTAGGTGAGGCATCTTTTTGAAACTCTTATATATATGATGCTGCACCCTTCCCACAATTCCTAGAAAATATCTCATTGAAGGAGGTTGTCTGATTGAGGCCATCTAAAAAGATTTTTAGGTGACTTCATCAGTTTTATATTCTCTAAGCTAACATGTCTTCTCATTTCTGATTTAAGAAGAAGTTCCTAAACTGGTTCATTTAAACTGGTAAATTCTTGATAAATGACATACACACTAATTGTGTCAATAACCAGGATGTTCCTACAGGGCAATGAATTTTGCTAACTCTGAACAATGGATAAATGACACATCTAGTCTGTTTAAATGACCTGTTTGCTGTTATCTGCACACAGTAATTTTCTGGAGAAAATTGGATTTTACTGGCCTATACTTCCTGCTTTGTTCACTTTGTGCATCTCTCTTCTATTCTTACTAGTAAATGAGTCAATCTTCAACATAATGCTTTTAAAGTCTAACACTTTGTGAGAAACTTTTTTTGATACTCATGAAATTAAAATGAATAACTTGCTGTTGAGAACATTCTCATAAGACTATAAAAGAAGACAGATACAATATTTTTAAAATGTTTCTAGAAATATTCTGTATCTCAGAAAAGTTGCTGCATATAATAGCACTTCTAATTGATATAATTTCATCTTAGAACACTCAATAAAGTGAAACGCATGAGTGTGAACACTGACAGTACTTATGTTTCAGGTGAACAAAACCTCTGTAGCCACGAAAAGCTCCTATAGATATTTAGGTTAACTTCCTGCCTGTTGTCACTAAAAACACAAACAAAAATGGCTCTTTTATTCAAACTCTGACATTGAACTTAATGAAGCAATCAATCAGCCAACCAAGAAGCATCTGCAGAGCATTTACTTCATGTACGACATTGTTCTGGGGTACTCTAAATTTCTGGGCACCATAATAATTCTAATTTTTTAAAAAATAAAATTTTGAAAAAGGTCAATAGAGATAGAAAATAGTGAAATATTAATAATATAAAATTAGGAACACCGAATAAATTTTTTATCTCCCAAGAGATTAGTCCTCCACTTAATACATGTAAAATGCTAAATAAATAATTTGTAAATCAATCATTTGGTAAGTACAGATTTGTGATGTGCAATCTCCAAATGTAGCTCACTTCAGAGAATTTGTAGATTGATTTTTGAGATAGTTTAGAAAATTGTCAATGAGGTTATGAATTTTCACTTTACCTTTTCAGGTTGGGAAGATTTAGATGAACATAGTGTTTAGAGAGTGGGAAAAACACAACCAAAGATATATTTACAGACATAGAAATGGGTATAGTATATGAGAGAAAGATTATCTTATTTGTATATTAATCAATAGGAAAATTGAAGCCAGATTTCCATGAACTCAAAAACGAGTAAAAAAATAAAAAAATGGATTGGCATAATGAATAAAAATCAGCTTTTGCAAATTCTTGAACAGTATGACTAGATGTGAAATGAGTATTTTGTATACATTAAGAATTATTCTAACCAAGCAGGGCTTCATAATAGGTGTTTAAATCTGGGCCAGGATTTATTTAGTTTGATAAATGGCTCAGAAGAGCACAGGTTTCTCTTTGTGAATTATAATACGGTGGCAACTTGTTAACTTTCTTAGTAAAGTTAACCTACTTTAAAATTAGACCCGTGCAAATTTTATTTATTAAAATTAACTAGAATAACTTTTTGTGACCCCTGCTCCTTTCATTTTTTAGCTTAAAGCCCAAAGCACTTTTTCTGATTGTACCGAAGGTCAGTTTAATTTCTAAATGCTTGCAAATCTAGCAAATCTAGCAAATTGCTAATTTCTTGCAATTTCCACCTTCTTTATGTGCATTAGAAGCCCAAGGGAGTGTTCATAGGGATGATTACCTGGTTCATACACAGTAAGGTATGAATGAACCTGATTGTCATTCTTTGAATTAAATGAAATGTTTTGCATTATTTGTATTTAATTAAAGAACATAATTGTTCTTATAAATTCTCTTCAAGTTTTTTTTTTATTTGAAGTTGTTACATGAGACCACCTCACCTCCTCACCTACATACAGCTTCTACTTCTAGCAAGTAAAAACCTAAACTAAATTAATTATCTAGTCTACAGATACAGGATATAATAATACTAAAAGTAATCTAAAATCCACATGGACATGATTTGCCTAAAAGGTAAACAATAGACAATTAATCAAAAGCAAGATAGTGAAGTTTGTAGGAAGAAGACTCTTATGAGCAAATTAAAGTTGTAGGGGGCACAGGTTAGCAAAAGTACCTTGTGGAGATGGTATTCAGAAGGTAACATTGTATTAGCAGGAAGACCCAGTTAGAATTAAGGGTAGATGCAGTCCAGATGAGAATTAGACTCCTGGGGGCAGCAGATTGGAAGCAGAGACAGTAAATTCCAGTTCATTTAATCAAGAGAACTTCAGCAGAAGTGTAGTATAGCATCTTTGATAACTCAATTAGCCCCAAATCAATTTTCTTATTTTCTGTGTAATCAGAAGTTTTCTTTTATTTATTCCCAAAAACTGAAGTTGTTAGGTGTGATCTGCCTCAACTTTTCAGTAACTACCAGTAATAAATCTACAAAAAAACTCTCTCCCTTTCTCTACATACACACGCGCACACACACACACACACACACACACACACATACACACACACAGATCATTTCCTCCAGTATCAGAAATTTAGGTGCAACTTCTCTTATTCATGGCCAACACTTCACTTTTGCTCTTAAATCAGACTCTTACATATTTTCTGGTACCTTACTCCATCAGTAATTCCCACTCCCATTTAGTTGGTGCTTTTACAGTTTAAACTGCTCCACTCCTGAAAATTAATTTCCAAGACTAGAGTCCTGCTGGTCACCTGTACTTCCTGAAAGATTAACTAAACATTAACTAAACTTTCCCATTTCTTTTTTTTTTTTAGACGGAGTATTGCTCTGTCACCAGGCCGGAGTGCAGTGGCATGATCTCGGCTCACTGCAAACTCCAAGTGATTCTCCTGCCTCAGCCTCCCGAGTAGCTGGGATTACAGGTTCGCCCCACCATGCCCAGCTGATTTTTTTCTTTTTTCTTTTCTTTTTTTTTTTTTTCAGTATTGATTTATTTCTTTCTTTTTTTATTATTATACTTTAAGTTCTAGGGTACATGTGCATAACGTGCAGGTTTGTTACATATGTATACTTGTGCCATGTTGGTGTGCTGCACCTATCAACTAGTCAGCACCCATCAATTCATCATTTATATCAAGTATAACTCCCAATGTAATCCCTCCCCCCTCCCCCTTCCCCATGATAGGCCCCAGTGTGTGATGTTCCCCTTCCCGAGTCCAAGTGATCTCATTGTTCAGTTCCCACCTATGAGTGAGAACATGCGGTGTTTGGTTTTCTGTTCTTGTGATAGTTTGCTACGAATGATGGTTTCCAGCTGCATCCATGCCCCTACAAAGGACACAAACTCATCCTTTTTTATGGCTGCATAGTATTCCATGGTGTATACGTGCCACATTTTCTTAATCCAGTCTGTCACAGATGGACATTTGGGTTGATTCCAAGTCTTTGCTATTGTGAATAGTGCCGCAATAAACATACGTGTGTATGTGTCTTTGTAGTAGAATAATTTATAATCCTTTGGGTATATACCCAGTAGTGGGATGGCTGGGTCATATGGTACATCTAGTTCTAGATCCTTGAAGAATTGCCATACTGTTTTCCATAATGGTTGAACTAGTTTACAGTCCCACCAACAGTGTAAAAGTGTTCCTATTTCTCCACATCCTCTCCAACACCTGTTGTTTCCTGACTTCTTAATGATTGCCATTCTAACTGGTGTGAGATGGTATCTCATTGTGGTTTTGATTTGCATTTCTCTGATGGCGAGTGATGATGAGCATTTTTTCATGTGTCTGTTGGCTGTATGAATGTCTTCTTTTGAGAAATGTCTGTTCATATCCTTTCCCCACTTTTTGATGGGGTTGTTTGTTTTTTTCTTGTATATTTGTTTGAGTTCTTTGTAGATTCTGGATATTAGCCCTTTGTCAGATGAGTAGATTGCAAAAATTTTCTCCCATTCTGTAGGTTGCCTGTTCACTCTGATGGTAGTTTCTTTTGCTGTGCAGAAGCTCTTTAGTTTAATGAGATCCCATTTGTCAATTTTGGCTTTTGCTGCCATTGCTTTTGGTGTTTTAGACATGAAGTCCTTGCCCATGCCTATGTCCTGAATGTTACTACCTAGATTTTCTTCTAGGGTTTTTATGGTATTAGGTCTAACATTTAAGTCTCTAATCCATCTTGAATTAATCTTCGTATAAGGAGTAAGGAAAGGATCCAGTTTCAGCTTTCTACTTATGGCTAGCCAATTTTCCCAGCACCATTTATTAAATAGGGAATCCTTTCCCCATTTCTTGTTTCTCTCAGGTCTGTCAAAGATCAGATGGCTGTAGATGTGTGGTATTATTTCTGAGGACTCTGTTCTGTTCCATTGGTCTATAGCTCTGTTTTGGTACCAGTACCATGCTGTTTTGGTTACTGTAGCCTTGTAGTATAGTTTGAAGTCAGGTAGCATGACGCCTCCAGCTTTGTCCTTTTGACTTAGGATTGTCTTGGCAATGCGGGCTCTTTTTTGGTTCCATATGAACTTTAAAGCAGTTTTTTCCAATTCTGTGAAGAAAGTCATTGGTAGCTTGATGGGGATGGCATTGAATCTATAAATAACCTTGGGCAGTATGGCCATTTTCACGATATTGATTCTTCCTATCCATGAGCATGGTATGTTCTTCCATTTGTTTGTGTCCTCTTTTATTTCACTGAGCAGTGGTTTGTAGTTCTCCTTGAAGAGGTCCTTGACATCCCTTGTAAGTTGGATTCCTAGGTATTTGATTCTCTTTGAAGCAATTGTGAATGGAAGTTCATTCATGATTTGGCTCTCTGTCTGTTACTGGTGTATAAGAATGCTTGTGATTTTTGCACATTAATTTTGTATCCTGAAACTGCTGAAGTTGCTTATCAGCTTAAGGAGATTTTGGGCTGAGACAATGGGGTTTTCTAAATATACAATCATGTCATTTGCAAACAGGGACAATTTGACTTCTGCTTTTCCTAACTGAATACCCTTGATTTCTTTCTCTTGCCTGATTGCCCTAGCCAGAACTTCCAACACTATGTTGAATAGGAGTGGTGAGAGAGGGCATCCCTGTCTTGTGCCAGTTTTCAAAGGGAATTCTTCCAGTTTTTGCCCATTCAGTATGATATTAGCTGTGGGTTTGTCATAAATAGCTCTTATTCTTTTGAGGTACGTTCCATCAATACCGAATTTATTGAGCGTTTTTGGCATGAAGGGCTGTTGAATTTTGTCAAAAGTCTTTTCTGCATCTATTGAGATAATCATGTGGTTCTTGTCTTTGGTTCTGTTTATATGCTGGATTACATTTATTGATTCGCGAATGTTGAACCAGCCTTGCATCCCAGGGATGAAGCCCACTTGATCATGGTGGATAAGCTTTTTGATGTGCTGCTGAATCCGGTTTGCCAGTATTTTATTGAGGATTTTTGCATCGATGTTCATCAGGGAGATTGGTCTAAAATTCTCTTTTTTTGTTGTGTCTCTGCCAGGCTTTGGTATCAGGATGATGTTGGCCTCATAAAATGAGTTAGGGAGGATTCCCTCTTTTTCTATTGATTGGAATAGTTTCAGAAGGAATGGTACCAGCTCCTCCTTGTACCTCTGGTAGAATTCAGCTGTGAATCCATCTGATCCTGGACTTTTTTTGGTGGGTAGGCTATTAATTATTGCCTCAACTTCAGAGCCTGCTATTGGTCTATTCAGGGATTCAACTTCTTCCTGGTTGAGTCTTGGGAGAGTGTAAGTGTCCAGGAAATTATCCATTTCTTCTAGATTTTCTAGTTGATTTGCGTAGAGGTGTTTATAGTATTCTCTGATGGTAGTTTGTATTTCTGTGGGGTCCGTGGTGATATCCCCTTTATCATTTTTTATTGCGTCTATTTGATTCCTCTCTCTTTTCTTCTTTATTAGTCTTGCTAGCGGTCTGTCAATTTTGTTGATCTTTTCAAAAAACCAACTCCTGGATTCATTGATTTTTTGGAGGGTTTTTTGTGTCTCTATCTCCTTCAGTTCTGCTCTGATCTTAGTTATTTCTTGCCGTCTGCTAGCTTTTGAATGTGTTTGCTCTTGCCTCTCTAGTTCTTTTAATTGTGATGTTAGAGTGTCAATTTTAGATCTTTCCTGCTTTCTCTTGTGGGCATTTAGTGCTATAAATTTCCCTCTACACACTGCTTTAAATGTGTCCCAGAGATTCTGGTATGTTGTATCTTTGTTCTCATTGGTTTCAAAGAACGTCTTTATTTCTGCTTTCATTTCGTTATGTACCCAGTAGTCATTCAGGAGCAGGTTGTTCAGTTTCCATGTAGTTGAGCGGTTTTGATTGAGTTTCTTAGTCCTGAGTTCTAGTTTGATTGCACTGTGGTCTGAGAGACAGTTTGTTATAATTTCTGTTCTTTTACATTTGCTGAGGAGTGCTTTACTTCCAATTATGTGGTCAATTTTGGAATAAGTGCGATGTGGTGCTGAGAAGAATGTATATTCTGTTGATTTGGGGTGGAGAGTTCTATAGATGTCTATTAGGTCCGCTTGGTGCAGAGATGAGTTCAATTCCTGGATATCCTTGTTAACTTTCTGTCTCTTTGATCTGTCTAATGTTGACAGTGGAGTGTTGAAGTCTCCCATTATTATTGTATGGGAGTCTAAGTCTCTTTGTAAGTCTCTAAGGACTTGCTTTATGAATCTGGGTGCTCCTGTATTGGGTGCATATATATTTAGGAGAGTTAGCTCTTCCTGTTGAATTGATCCCTTTACCATTATGTAATGGCCTTCTTTGTCTCTTTTGATCTTTGATGGTTTAAAGTCTGTTTTATCAGAGACTAGGATTGCATCCCCTGCTTTTTTTTGTTCTCCATTTGCTTGGTAGATCTTCCTCCATCCCTTTATTTTGAGCCTCTGTATGTCTCTGCATGTGAGATGGGTCTCCTGAATACAGCAGACTGATGGGTCTTGACTCTTTATCCAGTTTGCCAGTCTGTGTCTTTTAATTGGAACATTTAGTCCATTAACATTTATGGTTAATATTGTTATGTGTGAAATTGATCCTGCCATTATGATATTAACTGGTTACTTTGCTTGTTAGTTGATGCAGTTTCTTCCTAGCCTCGATGGTCTTTACATTTTGGCATGTTTTTGCAATGGCTGGTACCGGTTGTTCCTTTCCATGTTTAGGGCTTCCTTCAGGGTCTCTTGTAAGGCAGGCCTGGTGGTGACAAAATCTCTAAGCATTTGCTTATCTGTAAAGGATTTTATTTCTCCTTCACTTATGAAACTGAGTTTGGCTGGATATGAAATTCTGGGTTGAAAATTCTTTTCTTTAAGAACGTTGAATATTGGCCCCCACTCTCTTCTGGCTTGTAGAGTTTCTGCCGAGAGATCTGCTGTTAGTCTGATGGGCTTCCCTTTGTGGGTAACCTGACCTTTCTCTCTGGCTGCCCTTAAGATTTTTTCCTTCATTTCAACTTTGGTGAATCTGGCAATTATGTGTCTTGGAGTTGCTCTTCTGGAGGAGTATCTTTGTGGCATTCTCTGTATTTCCTGAATTTGAATGTTGGCCTGCCCTACTAGGTTGGGGAAGTTCTCCTGGATGATATCCTGGAGAGTGTTTTCCAACTTGGTTCCATTTTCCCCCTCACTTTCAGGCATCCCAATCAGACATAGATTTGGTCTTTTTACATAATCCCATACTTCTTGCAGGCTTTGTTCATTTCTTTTTCTTCCTTTTTCTTTTGGTTTCTCTTCTCGTTTCATTTCATTCATTTGATCCTCAATCGCTGACACTCTTTCTTCCAGTTGATCGAGTCGGTTACTGAAGCTTGTGCATTTGTCACATATTTCTCGTGTCATGGTTTTCATCTCTGTCATTTCATTTATGACCTTCTCTGCATTAATTAGTCTAGCTGTCAATTCTTCCACTCTTTTTTCAAGATTTTTAGTTTCTTTGCGCTGGGTACGTAATTCCTCCTTTAGCTCTGAGAAGTTTGATGGACTGAAGCCTTCTTCTCTCATCTTGTCAAAGTCGTTCTCTGACCAGCTTTGATCCGTTGCTGGCGATGGGCTGTGCTCCTTTGTAGGGGGAGATGCACTCTTATTTTTTGAATTTCCAGTGTTTCTGCCCTTCTTTTTCCCCATCTTTGTGGTTTTATCTGTCTCCGGTCTTTGATGATGGTGATGTACTGATGGGGTTTTGGTATATGTGTCCTTCCAGTTTGATAGTTTTCCTTCTGACAGTCAGGACCCTCAGCTGTAGGTCTGTTGGAGATTGCTTGAGGTCCACTCCCGACCCTGTTTGCCTGGGTATCAGCAGCAGAGGTTGCAGAAGATAGAATATTGCTGAACAGCAAGTGTACCTGTCTGATTCTTACTTTGGAAGCTTCCTCTCAGGGGTGTACTCCACCCTGTGAGGTGTGGGGTGTCAGACTGCCCCTAGTGGGGGATGTCTCCCAGTTAGGCTAGTCAGGGGTCAGGGACCCACTTGAGCAGGCAGTCTGTCCGTTCTCAGATCTCAACCTCCGTGTTGGGAGATCCACTGCTCTCTTCAAAGCTGTCAGACAGAGTCGTTTGCGTCTGCAGAGGTTCTGCTGCTTTTTTGTTGTTTTTTAGCTGTGCCCTGTCCCCAGAGGTGGAGTCTACAGAGACAGGCAGGTTTCCTTGAGCTGCTGTGAGCTCCACCCATTTCGAGCTTCCCAGCAGCTTTGTTTACCTACTTAAGCCTCAGCAATGGCGGGCGCCCCTCCCCCAGCCTCACTGCTGCCTTGCAGTTAGATCGCAGACTGCTGTGTTAGCAATGAGGGAGGCTCCGTGGACGTGGGACCCTCCCGGCCAGGTGTGGGATATATTCTCCTGGTGTGCCTGTTTGCTTAAAGCGCAGTATTGGGGTGGGAGTTACCCGATTTTCCAGGTGTTGTGTGTCTCAGTTCCCCTGGCTAGGAAAAGGGATTCCCTTCCCCCTTGCGCTTCCCAGGTGAGGCGATGCCTTGCCCTGCTTCAACTCTCGCTGCTCGGGCTGCAGCAGCTGACCAGCACCGATTGTCTGGCACTCCCTAGTGAGATGACCCTAGTACCTCAGTTGAAAATGCAGAAATCACCGGTCTTCTGTGTCACTCGCGCTGGGAGTTGGAGACTGGAGCTGTTTCTATTTGGCCATCTTGCTCCGCCCCCCGATTTTTGTATTTTTTCAGTAGAGACGTGGTTTCACCATGTTGGCCAGGATGGTTGCAATCTCCTGACCTCGTGATCTGCCTGCCTCGGCCTCCCAAAGTGCTGAGATTACAGGTGTCAGCCACCGTGCCCAGCCAACATTTCCTATTTCTAATTTCTCAGCTACTATTCTCTTCTTACCTCCTTAGCTTTAGAATCTGATTTCATTCTCTACTGCTCTAGAGAAACTATTTTCACTGAAGTTGCTAATATCTTCTTAAATGCCCAAATAGGCAATTTCTTCTTTACTTGGAACTGTGGTGCATGTGACATTATTGGCTAATTCTTCCTCAAGTTTCTCTCTTCTCTTAAATTATAAAACTCCTCCTTTTCCTCACACATCTTATTTTATCTCAGAGTTTGATATTGTATCCTCTAGGAAATCTTCTTCCATTAAGCCATGTCTTCTACCCTGTGCTTTCCTCAATAAGCTCTCTTTAGAAAAATATTACTACTATTGTATTTTTTAGTGAATATATTACTGATAGATAGCATACATCCACAAACATAACAGTACGTAACTGTATGACTTGATGGACTTTCACAGAGTGAGCACATTCATTTGATCACCACTCAGGTGATGGACTGTAACATGAACACAATCCGGAAGTCTTTGTCATGCACCTGTTAAGGCAATACCCAGTCCTCACTCCAAAAACCACTACTATGCAAATAGAAATATACTATCTCGTCATAGTATAGAGTAGTTTTACCTTTATGTAGACTGGTTCATTTAGTAAGTAGTCTTTTGCATCTGGCTCTTTGGCAGTGTTAGATTCTTGAGACTCTTCTATGCTTGTGTGTGTAATAGTTTTTGCCAATTCTAACACAAATGATTCCTCCATTCTACTGCTGATAAACGTTGATGATTTAGTTTTGGGCCACCATGAATTGTGTTGCTTTGAACACTCTTATGCATATATTTCATTACCCATAGGTGCACCTATCTACTAGATATATCTCTATCAGTAAAATTTCTGGATGATAGGAAATGCAGATGTTTAGCTTTAGTAGACATAGCAAAGAGTACTTCAAGCTGGTTAAATGAATTTACACTCCCAACAGCAGTGATAATTCTAGTTGTTCCACGTCCTCGAAGCATTTGATATGATCTCCATTTTTTATTTTAGTCATTTTGGTAGATATGTGGTGGTATGTCATTGAGGTTTTAAGTTGCATTACTCATGATATCAAACATTTTGCATATGTTTATTAGCCTTTGGATAATGAAGTGTAAATTTAATGCTTTTGTTTACTTTTCAATTGAATTATCTGTTTTAAAATAATTTTTAAGTCATTATGTTCTGGATGTCAATTATGTGTGTGTGTATACATTGTGTATATATAGTTATATATATAATTTTTCTAAATATAAAAAGACATATATTTTCTATTATATAGTTACTTATATGCAATAATTTACTCATATGTAATAGCAAATATAAATATATATTTTTATACTTGAAAATATTTATATAAATATATCTATATAATTATAATATATAATAAATAGCAAATACACAAATACAGCAAATGTTTTACCCCATTTTGTGTCATACACTTTCATTTTCATTCTTTTAGTGAGTATTTTGATAAATAAAAGCTTTAAATGAGAATGTTGCTCACTTTATCAGTTTTTTCTTTAAGGCACATATATATTGTGTACTGTTTTGTCAGTATTAATCAGTATTGTCTTCCTTGCCTCTTTCTGATTCTCAAGTTAAACATTTCCAAAAATTTTACCACTAAGTATTATTTGCATAGGTTTTTATAAATAGTACTTATTGCATTAAGAGTACCCTATATTCCTACTTTGCTAAAAGTATTTGATTATAAATGGGTGTTGAATATTTTCTAATGCTTTCTATGCATCTATTAATATGATTGTATGTTTTCTCTTAATTTTCTGATAATATGTTAATTATATTAATTGATTTTACAAGGTAAACTAAACCTTTTAATAAACTTGAGCATCAATACTTTGCGCTTTTCATGCATTTCTGTGTGTTATTTGAGGTAGATACTTAGACACTTGATTTTGAAGTTTTCTTCTTTTCAAATATATGCATTGCAGGCTTTACATTTCCCTTCATGCAGTTTTATTTGTATATCATCAGGATTTCATCAAGAGACAAAACCCCCATTGCAATTTGCACATAATTTTACTAAAGAACTATTAATTATAGCAAAGAATTACCTACCAAGATATAAAGAGAGCTCTAAAGAATAAATAGCAGATAAAACGAGCAACTACTACGTCTGGGGCTAAGGTAGGACTCTCAAGAAAGGGGAAAATCTGGAAAAGCAGTCTCTCTCCACTACAGCTGTAATCCAGACTTCATCAGAGAGGGCGTAGCCATGGCCCATTGAATAGGAAGTATTAGATTTGTGTGGAACTGACTGGGAAGCTGCCCATACAAGGTATTTGCTAACACACCCTGCACAGGGATGTGTCTGGAAATAACTTGCTAGGATGCTTGAGGAAACTGTTGACAAAGAGGCACCAATCACACTGTGACACTCACTGGAAATGAGCACCGCTGGTATCCTGTGCAGAGGTAACTTCCACCTATCTCAGGAACAGAAACAGTCTAGAACCAGAAACAGACCTCGATTTCTGCAGTGTATCTCCAGATCCTCCTAGTAAATAAGTTTGATTCAGTGCCAGTTGACAAAAGAGAAATGCTATGAGGTCCAGAAAACCAAGGATGGTAGATTTGGAACTGAAAGGCAATAAATTAGTTACTGTCATAAGCGACAACCTATAAATATTTATTTGCCAGGTTATATTAAAAAAATTGTTCTCCAATTTGTATTATGACTTTGTCTTTGACTAATGAATTTTTAGAAATACAATGCTCAATTTACAAACACTGGGGGAATTAGTAATTATTTACATTTTCCTTATTGACTTCATTTTGTTGCTGTGAGGGAATATATATTGAATGATTTTAATTTTTTTCGTGTGGAGACTTGTTTTTTAGCCATACATATTATCAAATTGACAACTGTTCCATGTATATTTAAAAATAAGGTCTAGTCTGTTATTGTTTATTACAATCTTATTTACTAATAAGTTTCCAAATATATCAAAAATATCAACATATTTTTGAATTGGTCTATTTCTCGTTTATTATTTTGCCAATATATCTAAAAAATTTTTGTACTTTCTATGGAAATAATCACATTCTCTGCAAATAATAGTTGCATTTCTTTCTTTCCCATCCTTCTGCCTCTGTATTTTTTTTTCTTGTTTTACTTCACAGGATAGTACCTTTAATATAATATCAAGGTAACATTTCTAGAGTTTCACTATTTGCAACAATCTTTACTCTAAAAATTACATGAATACTCTTTACCATATTATGGAAGACACTTTCTCCTACTAACTTACTAAGAGTTTTTCCTATAAGTGGGTATTGAAGTTGTTCAAGACTATATCAATTGAGATAATCATATAATTTTTCTGTTTTTCTGTTAATATGATTAATTTTACATACAAGTATCTAATATAAGCAATCTTCACATCTTAGTTACATAGGACTTTGTCATGTATTACCATTTTATGCAATCTAGATTTGGTTTGTGAGAGCTATGTTTAGGATGCTTTTGTCTTCATCATGAATGAAATTAATTTTTTATTTAAGTTCTTATAATGTATTTTTCTGGTTTTGACATCGGGTTTTAATGACTTCTAGAATGTATTGGGAAGTATTTATTCTTTTTTGCTTACTGTAAGAGTATGTATAAAGTTGGAATGATAGATCTCTTAAAAGTTCAATGACACTTTCTGGGAACCAATGCTTCAGTCTCTTTAATAGCTACAAATTTACACAAGTCTTTTTATTTCTTCTTGACTCATTCTAGGTAAACACATTTACGATAGAAATTTATTTGACTTCAGTTTTCAAAGTTGTTAGAGTTGTTAATTTTATTGTTATTACTTTTTAAATATCTACTTGATCTGCAGCATGTTCCTCCTTTCAGTTATGCTATTATTTAGCTGTGACTTTCTTCTTTCCTTAATCAACCTATGAAATGAATTTTATCAAAGAAGCACATTTTGGCATTCTGGATCTTCTCCATTATATCATTATATCTTTCTTTTGTTTTTTAAATGTTATAAATTTTTGCTTTTTTTTTTTTTTTTTTTTTTTTGAGACGGAGTCTTGCTCTGTCGCCTAGGCTGGAATGCAGTGGCTCAATCTCGGCTCCCTGCAGCCTCGTCTTGTGGGTTCAAGCAGTTCTCCTGCCTCAGCCTCCCGAGTAGCTGGGATTACGGGTGCTCGCCACAACACCCAACTACTTTTAGTAGAGATGGGGTTTCACCGTGTTGACCAGGCTGGTCTCAAACTCCTGACATCAGGTGATCCATCCGCCTTGGCCTCCCAAAGTGCTGGGATTACAGGTGTGAGGCACGACACCCGGGCTTTTGCTCTTATTTTCTTATTATTTTTCTTCTACTTCTTTTTAAATCTTTTTCCCATTTTTAATTTCAGTTTTGATGTAGAGCATTTACGTTATCTTTTATTTCTAGGAATAATTAAATTTTATTATAGTTTTTTCCTTAACCCATAAGCTATTTAGCAGTATACACTGAAAATATTTTACCCAAAAATGCTTGGAACAAGAAGTGTTTCAGATTTCAGACTTTTTTGGAATGGAGGACATGTGCGTGTGTGTGTGTGTGTGTGTGTGTGTATGGAGAAAGAGAGAAAGAGAGAAACCATGGGGATGAGACCCAAATCTAAATATCAAATTCATTTATGTTTCATATATACCTTATACACATAGCCTGAAGGTAATTTTATGTAATATTTAAATAATTTATGCATGAAACAAAGTTTGTGTACACTGAATCATCAGAAAGCAAAGGTGTCACTATCTCAGCTACCCATGTGAACAATCTGTGGTTGTTTCTGTCACCGCCATTTCTGACTCTGCATTTATATGCTACTGGTAAGCAATTATATTCTTACACTTACTCACATATAAGTAACTAACAGCACAAAATATGGTATATCATTAATACAGTGAAAAAACAAAGTCGTCAAGGGAAGTAAACAACACAGTAACATCACAAGAGTACCTGTACAGGTTGAGCAAGCCTTATCCAAAAATCTGAAATTCAAGTTGTCAACTGTGGAGTTTTCTACTCGTGGTCATGTTGGTGCCCAGAAAGTTTCAGATTTTGGAGCGTTTTGCATTTCATATTTCCTGATTACAGATGCTTTATCTGTATATATTTTAATTTACAAACATGGTAATTTTGAACTTATTTTTTAATTATTAACTTCCAACTTAGTTGCACTGTGATTGATACATCATTATCTATAAGATCTTGTTTTTAGAAATACATTGAGCATTTAATTTTTATAAAATTCAATGTATGTTAAAAAGTATGTATCCTCTAATGTCAGAAGAACATTTGTATGCAGGTTTTTAACAAAGGTCTGCTCATTTTGTTTTTTCAGTCTTCTATATTTTCAGCTGTTCTCTCTTCTTTACTCTCCAATTCACTTGAAACCTCCCATTAATATTGGATTTTCCTTCTTTAGTGATAACATTTTTGCTGCATATATTATGAGACTATTTTGTTAGGAATACACATATTTAATGTGTAATATTTAAATGTTTATATCTTGTATGTTCTCACTTATAAGTGGGAGCTAAGTGAGAGTGCAAAGGCTTAAAATGATAATAGATTTTGGGAACTTGGAGGGTAAGGGTTCAACAGGGATGAGAGATAAAAGATTACATATTGGGTATAGTGTATGCTGTTCAGGTGATGGACACACAAAATCTCAGAAATCACCACTAAAGAACTTATCCATGTAACCTAAAACCACTGGACCCCCAAAGTTATTGAAATAAAAATAAATGTTTATGTATTTTAGTTGAAAATATTATTAGGTAATTACCCTCATTGTCCAATATTAACATAATATTTTGTACTGACATATGTATACCGGTTTTATTTTGGATAGTACTTGCTTGATGTTGCTTTTAAAACAAATGCTTTCACCTTCAGTCTTTCAGTATTTTAAACGAAAGTAACTAGATTGTTTGTAATCTAATCCACCCTTTTTTTGTCTTTTAATGGGTAATGTTAGTCCATTTACACTTATTGTGATTTTTAATTTATGGGACCATTTTCTACCATTGCTATTTATTTCAGTTAGTTGAATTTGTTTTATGTTCCTCTATAATCTGTCCTTATAATTTAAAGTTTGACACTTGTATCTTAGACTAATCTAACAGAAACTTTGGAATACTCAAATCCCTTGATGTTCCCCAAATTCCACTCCCTGTTCTTATCTAGATTTTTATAATTCAGGTCAATGTGAGCACATTTTTCTACTTCTTCTTTTGCCTTGGCTGTGTTTCAACAATCACAAAGTTTGGAAAAATATTTGACTGCCTTCACTTTGTGTGTATATAACATATATTTATATATGCACACACACACATATCTATAGTTACACACACATAAAGTGTTTAAATAAGGGAAGACTTAACCAGAAAAGTTGCAGATAATGCTATAATATAGATTTTAAGAATCACCTAGAACATATGAGCATAAAAAGTGTCCAGTGAGCAAAATATAAGAAGAGCTGAGGTAGATACAGTAATGTTCAATTAACACCCACTCATACAACTTTAAAGATAAATTAACACCAATATGGTTTAGAAGAAACATAACAATCAGTTGCCAAAGCTCAGAGGCTGATGCCTGAGACAGTTGAAAATTGTGAGTTAAGAGAGGCAGTGAAGATGACGAGTCAAAATAGCTGGACAAAGTAAAAGCCACTTGAGGGTTTTTATTGTTCAAAGAGATAAGTTAAAAATAGGGTAGTGAGAATTTTGTCTTTTGTACTCTTATCAGCATCTAAGTAGAAACCAAAAAGCATTAAAAATTATAAATATTATCTGGACTGGACTTTTCTGGAAAAAAAGAAACCCAAAAAAGTTTAAGGATAGTGCTTGTTTGTCCTACCTAGTATATTTTGCTAGTAAAATAACTGCTGTGTTAGAAAAATACACAAATGTTTACACAAAGTAGCACTTGTGGAAACTAGTTTTGTTAATTTTTCTTCCTCAAATTAGTTTAACTGTTATAACCCTACAATTCTACTTATTAATATATAAATAAGCTTCACTTACTATTTATAAATAGGTTCCATTTACTATTTAGTACTCAGTCACTGACAGAAATACAAATAGCTCTACAGATTTTTTGGCATAAGAAACATGACAATGAAGAGTGATAACAACTGTGGGGGCCATTGTAGTTCCAGTATTGTAACTGGCTGCAGAACCAAACTAGAAAGTGGCCAACGTGGTATGATTCACCAAAGTTTTCTGAAATAATATATCCATCCATTCAATATTTTTTAAATATATATTATGTGCAAGGCAAGGTGAGGCATGAATGCCACAGTAGCTGAGATTGACCTCATTTTGAAACTATAAAATACTATCTTGCATTATCTCAAGAAAAGAGGTAATACTAAGTTATTAAAAGTATTTTACTTACTATCAGTATATCAAACAAAAAGGATCTGGAATTTTGTAATCTAAGCCAACATTATTTTTTCTTTTAATGGGTAAGTTTAGGCCATTTATACTTATGAGAATTTTTAATTTATCTCATCCTTTCCTACCATTGTTCTTATTTGTTGTACTTGTTTTATGTTCCTTTATAATATATTCTTTCTTTCTAAAGTTTGATACTTACATCTTACACTAATCTCAGGAAACTATAAGTCATTTATATCTTTTTGTAAAATAAGTCTGTTAGATCAGTGCCTCTCAAACCTTTCTAAAACCTGTACTTTGATTCAGTAAGTCTGGAGATGGGAGCTAAGATTCTTTAAGTAGTTTATTTTCTGTATGTTTCCAACATATCTATATGTAGCTTGATGAAACCCAATAAATGTGGAAAGGTAAGCACCACGTATAAAGAAATTCCTCAGTGGAGCATTCCCAGATGGGGGCTGTAGGGGTCAGTCTGTGGGATCCTAAAAACCTGAAGAACAGTTTTTTGTTTCTTTTTAAAGACAGCTAAAAACAAACATGGGTGAGAAATCTGGGAATACAGTTTGTCTAATTTTAATTTTTTTCTGGAACAAGCCTGAATGGTACCATATTTAGCTCTGGGGAAATGGGACAACTGTCCTGGGGGCTATACTTTAAAAGATGCAGATCTGGCCCTTCTGTGGCAGTGACTCTTCCCCTGGTGTAAGACAATCTTAGGGCAAAGAAGAGGTGCTTTCTGGAGCCCAAAACTCTCTCTTCTATATCACATGCATTCTTCTCTTTCCAAATGTCCTGTATCCACCTCTAGGAACTACATGGGCTTCATTCTCAGAATGTCCTTCCCAGGACAAACCATGCCACCCATGTGAAACAGCCAGGAGTGGATTGTCTAGAAACTGCAGGGATTAACAATGTGGCGGAAGGTGCTTGGTATACTTTTATGTATACCATAAAACACCTTTGTATACTTTGTATATATGTATACTTTGAAACACCTTGCACTGTAGCACAAAATGGGCATTAGCGGGAAAGGAAAACAATGTGAGTGGGCTAGTCTTCCATTTGCACTTTTGCCCTGAGCCTTGCAAATGTTAGAGCCAGGCTTGGATCTGTGTGGAAATTTTCAATGTTTTTGATGGCGTTGATTTTTCTTTGGTATACGTGGGACTGCTGTTGAAACAGATAAAACCTTGAATTGCTTCCATGTTTAGTTTCTGGAAGCAGTCTTTGTCCCAAAAGATCTCCACCTTTATGTCTGAAACAACTTATTATAAATTAATTGCTATATGTTTAGGTATGATTTTGAGAAAGAGTTATGGTAGAAAGAATCAGAGGGCTCTGAACATGAAAGCAGAAACCACGAAGACTTTTGGAACATATGGAGAATAAAAGCAAATGACTTGTCTTATTTTCTTTGAATTGTATAAGACAAGCACAGAGTGGCACACAGTTTATGGCCAATAAACATTGCTCATCTTTTGATAATGAATGGATTGATGAGAAAGAAACTCTGAAAACAAAATTCCTTGGTTTTCTTCACCATTCTACCTTCCACACCCACCATCAAACTAAAAGCTTAGCTTTCACAGCACCAGCTGATGGAGCTGATGGTGAGTTCCCTATATTAGTATTTGGTCAGACTATTCTGACTGGAAAAATAACAGTAGGACCCCTCAGTTTGGTAAGTATAGTGAGGGAACCTCTCAAGGACTTTGGAGTTAGGCTAGGACTTAGACTGAGATTAGGGATTCTAGCCCTAGCTCTGCCACAAATTAGGTGTAAGATCTTGGTAAGTCATTAGATTTCACATTCCTTAGTTACAAAATCAGAACTCTAATAATTCATCACTATACTTAGGTAAAATAAATAGAAAACAATATCTTGAAACAATGTGGTACTATAAAATGCTAAATATTAATTTAATTATATTTAATATACAAGTAAAGTCTTCTGCTTCTCTGTGTCTACAGTTGAATAGGATATTTCAGATAAAAGTATATCCTGGAATGATACTGTCATGTGGAACATCACAGATACAAATAAGAACTTTAAGTTTTCTCTAATTTTGTCTGATTTGATATATTTAAAATAGGACCATACAAACTTTGTAGGCAGTTTTATGACTTGAGGATCAACTTTTTAGTAGAGATTAGGCTCCGAAATCAAGCTAGGTGTAAGCGAAGTTAAGTCAAACCAGCAGGGATACTGCTGAAGAATTCCAGATAATTTTATCCCAAAATATGACACCCTGGTATGCTAATTATTTTAAATTAAATGCTCTTGAAAGTCAGATTTTGGAAAAGGCTCTTCTCTGCTATTCCCTTATCTACCTTAGGACTGGATCCACCAAAGAGAACACAATTACCTTCCAATTCCTTCTTGATATTTCATTATCTATCATGGAAAAGAAGACTAAAGAATGAAACCACATCTGGATGAAGATTTTCACAAGATAATGCCTGCCTCCTGGGATCATTTAAATTCCATAGAGAATCATATAATTTTGGTCTCCAAGTTTGTTCATTCGCTCTCATAATCATCTACCACCCCCTCAAAAGGATTGTTTAAATTTTCTATCTCCCACACCATGAATAAGGGTACATATGCATCTGTAGTCCCCCGGGTTAATAGGTAGTCCTGTGATTACCCCACGCTGTGCAGATTAAATAAATCTGTAGACCTCTTCCTAATTAATTTGTCTATTATCAGTTCATTTTCAGGGAATCTTCAGAGGGCAGAGGGGAATGTTTCCCTTGGCCCATACACCGCCATTATAAGGGGACACATTTTTTTGGAGATATAGATTCATACATTTTATGATGTGATTCTGTGTTTGGTGGATATGTTGAAATTCTGCCCATTCGGGCAGATCATGACTGTGATGTTTAAAGAATACTGCTCAAAATATCAGGACACTTACATTAACACTCTGACCCTCCCTTTTACTAGTTTCTCAATCTTTGTTTAAACAAATTAATTACTTATTTATATTTTCATTTACCCATCAACAAGGCAAAGTAATTAGTTCCTTATATTTTCATTTACCCATCAACAATTATAATAAAGACTGAAATATTTTTTCTACAAAGCTATTACAAGAAAAGGAGAAAGAGAGACAGAGACTGGTAAATATGCTTTGGAACATACAAGCTCTTACCCAAATGTTAGCCGTCAGTGTTATTAACTAATTTTTAAATTCTAGGCTCAGGAGTAGTATCCTTTTGCTCCATACGCTTTCATCTGGTTTCTTGTGGGACTAATGGACTACAAGAACCAGACAATTAGCGGAAGATTGAGAGTATCTCCAGAAGAAATCAAAGATGGCTGGTATAATGAGGCCAATCCCATTATTGTTACATGACTATACTTCCTAAAAAGACTGAGGGTTATACGTATCAAGTTAACTTGATCTTTGGGAAGTCAACATGTTACTTTGTCTTGCATGGACTTCTTTGTAGTCTTTTTTGTACCTGAGAAACAGTGCCTAGCTGAGATTATGGTTTGTTTAATAATAGCAGCCAAATTTAAAGACTTTATATATCCTAGTAAAACACTGAATCAATTTGATAAGCCACAATTTCTTCTGAAACTAACAAATGCCAAAACTATGAATAGGTACAAATTTTTAACTAGAAAGTGTGCTATTGATTCTGCTTCTCTGATGCAGAATATACTACATATATTTAATTATCTAAATTCTTGAACAGCATTTGGGATAGAAATTTAGACGCTTGTGTGATATAGTTCCAGCAATCATATCCAGAAATAAATATCCGGGTGAGTTAAATTAATGTCTTTGTGCACGTACACATGCATACACAGACACAGACCCACAGATTTACACATGGCTACGTCTATAGACAGCAAGCTCACATTTATTTATACTTAAATATTTGAATATACCTTATACAGTTTTATCTTCCTATCATCAAATTATATTTTTCTCCTTGCAAACCCTGGTCTCCTAAAAGATTTGTATGTCTACAATGACATATTTACAAAGACTGAAAGATAATCCAAAGTAATCTGTAATCTCTCATTCCTGGCCCTCCTTCTGTCAGTTTAGCTAAGGAACATAAACAAGAAAGTAACCCAAGAGCCAAAGGAAGAGTCTGCCATCACCATCATTTATTTGTATTCTGCATGCTAATTGTGTTCTTTCTGTGGTTTGATAATTTGGGATCTCAGATTCAGGGGTGAAAATTATTATTACAACTGCATTAAGGCTTGGCTCCCACATTTCACTGTATTTTTACTTTCATGGTCATTTAAAAGACATGTCTAGAGTTTGACAAAGCATTGATGACTCTCAATAAGAATAATGTGCACAAATGGATCCAGGCTTCCCAATAAATCTGAATCCAGGCTGAGCGGTTGTCTGAGCATTTCCCCCAGATTTGCTGCAGAATACTGCCATCAAGTGTGGAGTTACAATGACAGTTTCTAGAGGTAGTTTCAGTGTAGATGTGGTAGTGCATGGGTTTTTTTCAGAACTCTGATCGTTAGATATGATTTCTTTTTCAATTTTTTGACAAGTTCTCAGTAGACACCAAATGCCTTTTAAAAATTTTCACAGAATCTTGCCTTGATACAGCCCTTTTAACCTTCAGAGCAAAGGATCTTTTATATACTATATTCTACAGCCCTAACTTTACCAGTAAATATACTTGGAAATATGTCTCAGAATTCTAATCACTTTTTTCTGTCTAATTCATGTCTTGGTATTGAGCCTGAATTAATCCTCCTCCTCTCTGATCACCTTTAGCACTGAGTCTCAATCTCACATCAGAAATAATTTCTCATCTTTATAAACATCAATGAATATATCTTTTAAAGTTAATAAGCTATTTGAGACATATTTTAATTGATCAAATCCAATTGGCTATCTTGGAGAAGTGATGGCGATCTGTAACCCTAGCGTGATAGTTAATATTGAGTGTCAACTTGATCGGATTGAAGAATGCAAAGTATTGTTCCTGGGTGTGTCTGTGAGGGTGCTGCCAAAGGAGATTACCATTTGAGTCAGTGGACTGGGAGGGGCAGCTTCACCCTCAATCTGTGTGAGCACTATCTAATCAGCTGCCAGTGTGGCTAGAATAAAGCAGGCAGAAGAAGTTGGAAAGAGCACACTTGCTGAATCTTCTGTCTTTCATCTTTCTTCTGTGCTGGATGCTTCCTGCCCTCAAACTTCAGACTCCAAGTTCTCCAGCTTTTGGTTTCTTGGACTCACGCCAGTGATTTGCCAGGGACTCTCAGGCTTACTACCACAGACTGAAGGCTGCACTGTTGGCTTCCCTACTTTTGAGGTTTGGGGGCTGGCTTCCTAGTTCCTCAGCTTGTGGATGACCTACTGTGGGACATCACCTTGTAATCAGGTGAGTCAATTCTCCTAATAAACTTAAGCCAATTTTCCCCTTCATTTATACATATATCATATTAGTTCTGTCCCTTTTGAGAACCCTAGTACACCTAGACATGTACAGCCCCATCCAATTTACCCAATGTACTCCACCTCTCTTTCAATGGCCCAAAACTTCCAAATTCCACCAATTTTTAGCAAGACATCCTAGACACCTAGAAGCCTGGTGGTGATATGACAAAAGGGAGGTGACTAAAATCTGCACAAGATCTTCTTTTGAAACAAGACCAAGTCCCCTCACTTTTATGTTATAGTCATTAATCCATTCAATCTTATAGAGTATTTCACTTTTATAAAGTCTTCTAGATGCTTGTAAGCAGGGCATACATAAGCAAGTTGTTTGCCCTACAAAGCACTTAGTTAAATAACATAGACATTTTAATTTTATTAAGAAGAAAACTCATGGGAAATAAGTCAGTGGAAAATGAGAGCAACTATATGTCACATGACATAAAACATTTTAAAATAAAAATGTAGACTTTGAGCTCAGAGAAGGCACTTGCCATGAGACAAATTAGAACATTAGTTAATATACCATGTGTCTAGTATTATCTAATGATTGCACATGTTCAAAAAGTTGGAAGTTTGAAAAATTCAATTAAATTTCAGTCTGGCATTTTAAGCACTTTATATAAAAGGAACAAAAAGTTTTACCCCTATTTGCAACACACAATAAATAGTATTACATATGTTCAGATGATAGCGTAGAGCCATAATGACAAGCCCTATGCTAAGTATTTCACATATGCTACAGTCCAGGAATAAATATTTCTGTGCTTTAAATTAATGTCTTTGTGTGCATACACATTCATATAAAGATACAGGCACATAGATTTACACATGGTTATGTCTATAGAGAGCAAGCTCACATTTTTTTATACTTAAACATTTACTTACACCTTAGACAATTTTATCTTTTTATTATCAAATTATTTTGATAGGTAGGTAAAATTATTCACATACTATAAAAGCGGTCAAGTAGTTTTAGCTACTTAACACATTAAATTTTAGAATAGCCATGATTTGAATGTAGGCCTATGTGATTCTACTCCATAAACATTAAAGATTTTATATAATAATATAAAGAATCACTAAAGTCATTCAGTATAAGTTGAGTTGTTTGGTTTTCTGTTAGGTTGATAATTATTAAATATTTTCTTCTGATTTGGGCACAGAATTTGCTAATCATGGTTTCTTCTCCTTTTCTTCCATCGGTGTGAAATGCGTATACATGTACTACTCTAAATCCAAATCTTGAATGCTCTTTGAAATACAGCCCAAATATTTGTTTTTAGAAATTACCTGCACTAATTCATCTCATATCATTTTGACTATTCTGATACTTCATCAGTATCAGTGCTTAGATTATCTATTTATATTTACATTTTTACATTTATTGTAAGATGGTTTGGTGTTGGTTCTTGAATATCAGTCTAACTTGGTTTCAACTTCCTCGAGTAAAGGAATCAAGTCGCAATGAAATTTCCATCCACTATTCATTCCTACCTAGAACCCAACACACTAGCTCATAGCATTGCTGTTGGAGCGTTTCCTGTGTTGATTAATATTAAATCCAAAGGACTGAGAATGTTTTATGAGTGAATGAGGATTACAAAGCTGTGAATTCTAAGCCATATTCAGCCTAATGAACCACATTTAAGTAAATAGTTTAATGTTTTGGGTTACAAAAAGGACTTCGTCATGTAAGGATTATAATATTTAAAAATGTGAAGAAAAGGTCAAAAACTGACATAGTAACTAAAGAATAAATTTAGATCCCAACATCATTGAGACAACATGGAAAGCAGTGTCTTTCAATAGGAAGACAGTAGATGTAGGAGGTAAGGGATGTGGGTTGTATTTTCTATTCTTAGATTTACAAAGTGAAATGTAAAGCATACCTCTTAATCTCCTGACCATAGTTTCCTCACCTGTAAAATAAAGATATAATGTTATATAGTTATATATGTCCATCAAATCTCATGGGTGGTGAAGAATAAATGGGATATAAGATGAATGGTATTATAAGTTTTATATTATTAAAAACACAATTTGTTGGACAGCAAGAATAACTGGCTTTTGTTCTCTTTCTGGATTATGCATGCTACCTTGTCAGTCAGCAGTTGGTCTGGGTTGCAGCATAGCTATTTTAAAGGAATCTCGGTCTGTAGCACTGCCAGTGTACTATCTACTGATTAAGAGGCTCTTGAGCTCTGTGGGCTAAGAATTGCTCTTTTATTGTATCCTATCAGTTGTCTAGCATGCATCTAGTAAAAAATCTTTGCAGCAAAGATCTTCATGGATAGGCTGAGTGGGAAAGGCTTGCAAAATAACAAAGTTACTTTGAGAATGGCTTAGAAATGTTATTTTGACCATTTGCCCAATATAAGAGATGCTATGACCCATTTTTAATGTATATGTATATATGTGTGTGTGTGTGTGTGTGTATATATATATGGTGTGTATGTGTTTAATTAGGACAATCTTCTATAAGGTGCTAATAATACTGAGTCTTACAGTGGGATTAATCTCTAGAATTAACATCTGCATCTATTCTGCAGAATCAATATGATTTTCAGAGTCAAATTTAGAGGTTTATACTAACTGCTGCTTTGAACTAACCTTAGGTCTATTTTATCTAGGAACCAGAGAGTCACTTCCAGCAGTGAAAGAGAAAACTCTCAAATAGCCCCTCCACATCTCCTACTTGATGATTAATGCTGGTTGAGGATTTCAGTGACAATTCAGAATTAAGGAACTATGACCGAAAGTGGACAACACTTAGAAAGTCAGCTCTTTTTTTCCTCAAGCCTTACTTTCCTGGATGCACAGAAGACCAACAAAACACTGGGATTAAGGAGAGATGGAACTTTGGTATAAATGAAAACCAAACATAGCAATATATTAGAGGTCACAATCATGACTGAAAGGGATTAGTGAACTACCAATATCCAGTGAGACTGGAATGCTCTCCAGTGGCATCTATGAGACCCTAGTCCATATGGGTAGAGGCTGCTCACTTTCCCTTCTGCAGTCTCATGGATTGGAATCCTTCCCTGCCCTGTGGCCCCACCACCTTCTGCCTCTGAGCCTAATCTTGATTTTTATTTCTTCAAACTGCTGGCCAGAATTCTTTCTCAACCTGGATAGATCATCCTATAACCACAACTCTGTGATTCAACATGGAAAATAGCTGCTGCTAAGTCTTGCATTTAAGGTTAGTTAATTTGGGTACGGATACCAACATTGCAAGTAAATTTAGCTATTCCTCATTTTTGTGATTTCATCCCAATTCTGTAAGTTACTCACATTTTACAATTTTTTTTTATTTTTATTTTTTCTGAGACGAGGTCTTGCTCTGTTGACCAGGCTGGAGTGCAATGACATACTTGCACCTAAATGCAATTTCCACCTACTAGGTTGAAGCGATCCTCCCATCTCAGCCTCCCAAGTAGCTAGGACTACAGGGGCAAGCAGCTAATTTGTGTGTGTGTGTGTGTGTGTGTGTGTGTGTGTGTGTGTGTGTGTGTATTTTTGTAGAGACGGGATTTCATCAAGTTGTCCAGGCTGGTCTCAAACTCCTGAGCTCAAGCAATCCACCAGTGTCAGCCTCCCAAAGTGTTAGGACTACACGTGTGAGCCACTGCATCTGGTGAGAAACTCTAACCTTAAATCATTTTTTCAACTTACCCCCATTTCCCAGACAACTCCCTCTTTTGGTGCCAGCATCTTTTGATATGAAGTATACATAGGAAATAAGGTAAACTTCATTATCTTTGCTGGGTGATTTTATACTTGTTTGCTCACAGCCAGGCTCTGCTCTGAGACCTTCTCTGACTTCCTGGCTCCTAATGATTATTTCCCTTCTCTGAACTCCTTTGCTGTCCATCTATACCATTCACTTGAGACATAACAAATATTCCATTTGTGATTAAGTGTTTGCAGAAGTCCATGACCTCGGTGTTATAGGCTTCTAAAGTGCAAGTATTATACTTCATAATTCTTTCTGTATCACATTATGCTCTGCACTACCTTGCTTAATTTATGTGTAGCAAATATGTTGATGACAAACATTGTATTTTTCTCTTAAGAAATTAATTCTGCCTCTCCTTTTAAATGTTGTACCCTAGTTGTTATATTTCTTGTCTGTTGCTTCATTTCTTTTCCATTCTTACCTGCAAACCAACATGGTTTGGATTGAATAATCTTTTTTTTTTTTAGACAGATTCTAGTTCTGTTGACCAGATTAGAGTGCAGTGGTGCAATCTCGGCTCACAACAATCTCCGCCTCCCGGGTTCAAGCAATTCTCCTGCTTCAGCCTCCGGAGCAGCTGGGACTAGAGGCATGTGCCACCACGCCTGGCTAATTTTTGTATTTTTAGTAGAGACTGGGTTTCACCATATTTGCCAGGCTGGTCTTGAACTCTTGACCTCATGATCTATCTGCCTTGGCCTCCCAAAGTGTTGGGATTAGAGGCATGAGCCACCGCACCGGGCCAGATTGAATACTTTTTTTTTTTTTTTTCCTTGAGATGGAGTCTTGCTCTGTCACCAGGGTGGGGTGTTGTGGTGTGATCTCGGCTCACTGCAACCTCCAACTGCCTGGTTCAAGTGATTCTCTTGCCTCAGCCTCCTGAGTAGCTGGGATTACAGGTACGCGCCACCACATCCAGCTAATTTTTGTATTTTTTCAGTAGAGACATGGCCAACACATGTTGGCCAGGATGCTTTCTATCTCCTGGTCTCTTGATCTGCCCGCCTCGGCCTCCCAAAGTGCTGGGATTATAGGCATGAGTCTCCGTGCCGAGCCCGGGTTGAATAATTTTAATGAAAACCCAAATCACTAACAAAGTTGAGAATGGAAATGATTAGAATTTAGTTTGGGTCAGGTATTTTGGTCATTTGATTACCCAAATCAGATTCACCACATGGTTAATTTCATCATCTTGATTACATTAGTCTTCAAACCTCAGTGCTGACTTTCACAGCACTAAATAAACATAAAACTGCTGGATTTGGGAATTGATGTGAGTTCAGTCTCTTTTCTCACTTAAGACAAGCCTCTGCAAACAAAACCAAGTAAGCAATTTGAAACAATCCTATAATTATGTGTGGTAGCCTGGGAGTGATGGGGGATATGCAAAATAATTTTAATTTCCTTTATCTTTTGCAAGTATCTTCAAAAATATTTCAGTTAAAACCCAATTGTTATTGCTGCTATCTATATCAGATGCATGAAGAAACTGAAGCCCAAAGAAGATAAGGGAGTTTGCTAAAGGTATACAACTAATGATTCAAATAGTTAAGACTAGAATTCTCGCCAAGATGATTCCAATTGCACCAGATCACCTCTCACACCTCAAACATCAGGCCAGAGAAATGAAGATCTATGTTATTATGGTAGGATTCCTCCCTTTCAAACTCCATTGATGATTTAGTCCTTGCTTCAATCTGTCTGGGCAAGGGGGAAAAAAAAAGTTTGGGCTAGTTTCCTCTCTTCCAAAATGATTTCCTAAAATTTTGACATCTGCCAAAAGTTTGGACTCAGAAGAGACCTTTAAAATCTCTAAACCTTAATTTCAAATATTTTTTGGAAACATAGCTGTGACATGATTCCTCAGGAGTCCTAGCCACTGCCAAGTTCGAAGTGTTTTTGTTCAGCTGTTTTTAACTTACTGCTCAAAGAGGTCTTAATTTTAATAAGATGGAAAATTGTTTTCTTTTTTTCCATTGGCCTATAACTCCAAAACAATTAAATGGGTGGACTACATGAAAAAAGAAAGAAAGAAAGAAAGAAAGAAAGAAAGAAAAGGCAAAAACAAAATACAGCATGATTATTGTTTGAATAACTCAATAAATAAATTATGTATTTGGAAAAGTGACATAAATGTTGGACAAAACAGAGAACACTGTCTCTCAATCAACCCTGAATGATTTACTGAGTGTCAACAAAATATCTGGTCAGTATTTGGTGCTATTTAGGAAACAATGTGGGAAAATATTGCCCATGCGTTAGGAAGACACTCAACTCAGTCTGCTAATTAGTATAATTATATCTTTGAGTACTATATTTTAAATCAAAAAAGTAAAACATCCAGTAACTGTAACATTTTTAAAGACATCATCTCATATATAGCCATTGCCTATGTACGCTAGAAAGTAGAATCCAGTAAAATATTCAGTAACGCAATTTCTTGTTGTTTATTAAATGACCTTAAAAACTAGAACCAGTATTTGTGAACTTGCATCACCCTTATGGCTGTTGAGAAAGACACAAGTTAATAAATCATTTTCCTCTTTTCTGTAAGTTTATTTTTCAATTTTCTAACAGAATAGCCCATTTCAGTCTTGCCAATTAGAAAGACATAATTGTAAAGACAGCAAAATTATATTATATCAGCCTGTAGCTATGATCTCAATTGAAACCGTAAGACTGTATAGGTACCAAAGTTTGTTAAAACACCCAGAGAGAAGAAGATGCTTGAGTAAATGTCTCGCTTTCTTTAACCCTCAATCAACACATTTAAGCCATTTGGTGTATGGAGAACTGCTGTAGTGCTAGACAATTGAATAATTCTGCTGGATTCTGTTGGAACACTGTCTTGTCCTCAAGAGAAGACTGAAGATTTCTGAAATCATGAGTCACATTTGTTGCTTGTCCTCTCAAAAATTACACATTTTCCCCCTCTGACTTAACCAAATAGAATGTTGTCACATGACTTTTTCCTACATTTCACAAATAAATGTTGCAAATCACAGACAGTTCTCTAGAAAGTGAAAGACATGTATTTTGCAACAATACAGTGATTTTTGTCGCTATTATTCAGGATGATTGATGTAAATGTAATCAGTCTGTCTCTTAGATATTGGTAAAATAAAGTGATGGTTGTTGGCTCTGCAGTGAGAGACCATCTGTACTGGGATGCCTTGAGGAATTGAAAAGTTGGCATTTTCACAGCATGAGATAAAAGATCACAATTATTCAGTTAGTTTATAAAGGATATGACTAAACCAGAAAATTCAGGTCTAATATTTTCTTCAAATGATGAATTATATAAATTGATTTCTAGAATTAGAAAAGATCAACTTTGAAAATATTGAAGTGCTGTATCCACGAGGTTTCAGGGTTTTCATCTCTTTGCATACTTACATTGCCTAGATTCACTTCTCACCTCATGGTCTCCCACCTAATTGCTACGCTATGCTTTTAGATCTGGGTGAAAAGCTACTTCCTCCAGCACAACCTGAGCTAGGACTGAGACTGCCTATAATCCTATTACCTTCTCATCCTCTTACTCATCAAAGAAACATGAGATAGACATACATTTTTTGCCAAGGACTATGCTAGATAATGAGAACCCAAACTTAAAGTAAAACAAGCCTATATTTTCCAGAAAGGCATAAAAATAATATCCAATCAATGAATAAATAATAAACCCATGTCAAAATGGTTGTAAAATAAACATTTTGTTAATCCCTGAATTCCTCCATGAGTTCACACATTGAAGACTTTTAGCAAAACCCCTTTCCTCTTACAGCCATACCAGAAGATGAAGTGTTTTCCTCTTGTTTATTCTTTGCTTCCTGAATGTCAGGGGAAGTCACTAATAATATAGGAACCTGCCATGCTGTATAATTCTGAATCGGAGCCAATCAAGGTGTCAGTTTAACACAGACTGTGCTTGATTTCTGCATGTGTGTACTCTCTCAATCTCTCTCTTTCTCTATCCTTCCTTTTTTTTCCTTCCTGTTATTGGAAGCATGTTTCCATTCCTGTCTGTCTGTTTTAGAGTTGAGTTTTAAACGAACATTATTCCAGTAGAAGTTTAAGATGTATACAACATTTGTAGTACATTCATTTTTCTACAGAGAAGGAATATTATCCAGTAATAACATTTTATTTCCAAAGAAACTGTAGTTGTTTAGTACATAGTTTAGTAGTAGGTAGTTTAGAAAGCTATCTTTTTCAGATATAAAATTAATCCAATGTCTCTCATTAGTTTTAAGTGAATTTGAGAAGAGAGATGAAGCAAGCATCATTTAGCAGACATGAAAGAGAAAAGGGGCATTAAAAATCAAAAGGTAGATTTTGAATACGTAGAAAGAAAATAAATTCTGGATGAGAATAATAAAAGTTATAAATTCAGGAGATAGTAAATTGTATTCTTTATTCAAGAGCTACACTGCTTTGGAGTAATGTTTTTGTCATTATTATTTCATAATCATCATTAATATATGTCTACATTAATGTAAATTGAAGAGTTAAGGCAAATTATCTTTATTAGGTTACTTTTTGGTCTCTCTTACTAAATTTGTTTTTAAGAGGGTTGTAACCTGCCATTTCTCTGTCTTCCTGTGACCCTTCTTCATCTAGAATAGAGAAAATCAGGTAATTGAAATACCAGACTTTCAGCTTACTGTCTTCTCCTTACTCTGAAATCTGAAAAGCCACCCTAAAATAAGGATGTATTTGTTTGCTCACCTGAACAAATAATTCTCTTCCTTTTCTACTTGCTCAAATTTTAGTCTTAATCTTCCATTTTCTGTGGACCCTTTTAAATGTAGTTTATAACATATCTCTTTTAAAATTATGAAATTCAGTTTTACGAGAAACTTTTTTTTCAATAGTTCCTTTTTCTCTTTCCTTGATTCTGTGAACATTCTTAATATGCTCAAAACCAGAATCTGAGGGGTACCAGTTACCATCCTAACATTTAGAAATATCAGGGTAAGGTTTCCCTGGAAACCACATGCACATAAAAACCATGCAGAGAAGGCTTAGTTTCATCTCTGGTTACATTTTCTATTGAAGAGAGAAATCACCCTGTCCTGTGTGTTTTTTTGGAGGTGAGATTCAAAGCAAAAAGCTATGGTGGTTATTTTATCAGGTTTTGACATCTATCAGACCAATTAAGTAGTTATAGTTATTGGAAAAAAAATAAAACTAAGCCATATATAAGCCTGTAAATGAATTTGAAGCCCAGTCTTGGCTTTTCTCTTTGCTTATGTGGTAGAAATGACAATTGACAGCACGGCAAAGTGTCCTGGGTGTCCTGCCTATCTCTGGTGAAGGAGGAGAGAATGGTGATTCCTAGAGGGGTAAAGAAAAGATCAATTATCTGCAGCACACACCAGGTGGTCAGATTGGAAGAAGGTGCCCACCAACCATCTTTTACTGCTGAGAGAATGAAAAAAAGCACACTTTATATTATATTGATTTTCCATGAAGATACTGTAATAATCAGAAGATAATAATGTCTTTTCATTAACTCATATATATCATAAATATAAGCTTTTTGCCCTATAACTTCTTAGAATTGCTATGCAGTGATGATAAGTCTTTAGACAAGTTCATATTGTCCTGTCATCTGAATTTCTCATCACAGAGTCTATGTTCTATATAATACATTATGCAGATGTTTCATACAATATATCAGTTAGCATGTGCTTTCATTTAAAAGTGGGGCCAATGTTTCCCTTCCCTGCACAAAAAAATTGGGCCTAACTCAAATGGATATTTTCTAAGTCAACCTGGTGACATGGTAATGCATGAAATTGTGAAGAGTACATAGTAATTTCTGAAAAGCTTAGAATTTATATTCTCTTTCCTGCAGTACAACACCCCTAAAACACAAACAAACAAACAAACAAAAACAAGAAAACCCATCTTTTCCTTTAGCAAATTCCAAGTTCTTGGCAAAAGGAATATATATGCACATTAAGGAAACACAGGGATAAAAGTCATCTCCCGTCTGAAATTAATCAATAGTCCTGTTTTTCCAAAACAAACAAGAACTCACCCTGCAGAAGGGCTATGGGAAAGAAGAAAAAAAAACAATTATCCTCATCTTCTGTAGACTTATCTACAGAGCAAATGCCAGGTTCCATCACCAGCTCCTTCTTCTGCTGGTCCAAAACATAGCCATTTGTTAGCAATTTGAAAGGAAGATTGTAAAGCCAAATGACAGACAGACACTTTTCGTACTCTGTATTTAGAATGGCCCATTGTTATTACTATCCTATTATAAGAAATAGGTTGTCTTTGTGTCCACTTGAATTAACTAGTTTAACCTCATTACCTACTTACTTGTTTTTAGACCTTCTGTTCAATCACTTCCCAAGCTATTTACCTGTAACATTGATTAAAAATAAGACTACACCAATCGTGCATGCAAACTTTTTAAAATATATGAGATTAAACATTGGAAGCTAGGAAAACATTTTTCTTCGGTTTTAAAAATGGAAAGTGTAGGTACTAGGTTGTGAAATAATTTGTCCTGGAGTCCCATAGTCATCTAGTGATCTGAGTCAAAATAGGTGTCCTAATTTGTTATCTGGTTATCTTGAAAACAATTTGTAAATAATGAGTACATTTAAATTTGAGATCTTATATGCCTTTATGTTATGTTAAGTTACAATTTGTTAGGCAATACACCTACCTATTAGTCTTTATTGAAAGAGTGGATGCTTAATTCCCATTAATTCATACCTCTATAACAAGTCAGCCAATGTTTAGAGGAATTTCAGTGGAGAAGAAATAGCTTTATGAGGTGGTAGCGGAGAAAGTCAACACTGACTTTTCACTTGTTTCCTTCCTGAGTGACATTTTGGCAGGAGCAATGAATGAGAAAATTCCCTATTACATTTAAAAGTTGACATTTTTAGGGCAATTTGATTTTTCTATATATTATGCTTGTTTATTTCTTATAATGTCTTACAATTTTAATATAAGAAGTTAAAAAGTATGATAGGCTACAAGTATGTAACTGAATAAATGAAACTTTTTTGTGGGTGATTCTATAATATTAGCAAGAGGAGAGACTGATAGGTTTTCTTTCTTTAAAAAAGAAAAAAAAAAAAAGAAAAACAATTTGTTGCCTTGTGTGATTGAGAAGCACTGGGGGTAACTGCCTTCAGGAAAAACTGGATCCAGGAGCTCAAATGATGTCACTAGGCCTCTGTCTCTCCATTCTTTGCCACGTTAGCCTCTACATAGCTTCATTCTCAGACAGGCTGTCTCACCACAGTTTAGGCAAGATGAAAAGAAGCATTCCTAGCAAACATATTTTATGTTTATCAATCTTTTTGGAAACAATTTGTGTGTGTGTGCGTGCGTGTGTGTTTATATTTTGGTCTTTTTAAAAAAATTTTACTTTAAGTTCTGGGATACAAGTGTAGAACACGTAGGTTCGTTATAAAGTATATGGGTGCCATGGTGGTTTGCTGCACCTATCAACCAATCGTCTAGGTTTTAAGCCCCATATGCACTAGTTATTGGTCTTAATGCTCTCCCTCCCTTCACCCCGCAACCCCTGACAAACACCAGTGTATGAGGTTCCCCTCCCTGTGTCCATGTGTTCTCATTGTTCAACTCCCACTTATGAGTGAGAACATGCGGAATTTGGTTTTCCGTTCCTATGTTAGTTTGCTGAGGTTGATAGCTTCCAGCGTCATCCATGTCCCTGCAAAGGACATGATCTCATTCCTTTTTATGGCTGCATAGTATTCTATGGTGTATATGTACCACATTTTCTTATCCAGTCTATCATTGATGGGGATTCAGGTTGGTTTTATGTCTTTGTTATTGTAAATATTGCTGCAATAAACATACATGTGCATGTGTCTTTATAGGAGAATAATTTATATTTTGGGGGGTATATACCCAATAATGGGATTGCTGGGTCAAATGGCATTTCTGGTTCTAGATCCTTGAGGAATCACCACACTGTCTTCCACAATGGTTGAACTTATTTACATTCCCACCAACAGTGTAAAAGTGTTCCTATTTCTCCACAGCCTCACCAGCATCTGTTGTTTCTTGACTTTTTAATAATCGCCATTCTGACTGATGTGAGATGGTATCTCACTGTGGTTTTGATTTGCATTTCTCTAAAGATCAGTGATATCGAGCTATTTTCATATGTTTGTTAAATGCATAAATGTCATCTGAGAAGTGTCTGTTTATAACCTTTGCCCACTTTTTGATGGCGTTGTATTTTTCTTGTAAATTGGTTTAAGCTCCTTGTAGATTCTGTATATTAGACCTTTGTCAGATGGGTAGATTGCAAAAATATTTCCCCATTTGGTAAATTGCCTGTTCACTCTGATGATAGTTTCTTTTGCTGTGCAGAAGCTCTTTAGTTTAATTAGATCCCATTTGTCAAGTTTGGCTTTTGTTGCAATTGCTTTTGGCATTTTTGTCATGAAGGAAGACTAGCAGGTTTTCTAAGGGCATGAAAAGTGGGAAGGAAATGAATAATATTGAGGCTGATGCCGAACATTTGTCTTGTTTTCTGGTTGTTTATCACTTTAAGAACAGTCTCAGGATATTTGAGGATTTTCTGCTTTAGTAGTCATGCTTGCCCAAGGAAGAAGTCTTAAAACTTGCCTTTGCTAGCCTCCTTGAAAACTGGCATGCAGCATTTGAATTACACTTTACTAATTGGATGAGTCTCACAAGACTCTGATTTGTAAACTGGTCTCCCTAACCTTGATTTGGGAACTGAGTAATTGGAGGAAACATGCATCAAGCAGAGCCAATTTTCTGGCAAGGGGAGCTGTGGAGAACTGTGGTTTCCAGGGTCAGCAGCAACAGGAGTCCTACTGACACCCTCATCAGTGTCAGCTGTGGGATCCATGCCCACCAGCAGTGGTTGTAGCATCTTTGCTGGTGTCAGACATAGTGAAGCTAAGTGTTGTTCCTAGCTGCAAGTTTTCCAAGTGTGATATTCTGTCCTTTATGAGCTAATTTCCCTTAATGGGTTTCTTTGCTAATTAAACCAGTTAAAGTGGAATTTGTTATTTTCAGTTTAGAACCCTACCTGACTCAACCCATACTTATATGCCAGGCATTCTGCCAATTACTTTTCATAATCAAAATAATTTTATTCCTTATAGGCATCCTCTTATACGGGAATGTTATACAATGAAGCTCAAAGATGTTAAGTAATTTGCCCAAGATCACTTAGCTATTTAGTATAGGAGCTGAGACTCAAACCCAATATGCTTTTCCTAACTTATGAAGAAAATGCATGGGTGGCTTACACTGAAATATAAAATGAGGAAATCTTGATGAGTTCTAGAATCAGAACTCTAACCTGTAACCAACTTACATCTCAATACTACCTAAGTTAGCTATTCCTATCTCTTAGAAAATTTGAAAAAGTGCCCTTCTTTACTGTTTTCCACTTATCCAACTTCTTACCTCCAGCCACAGTTGGATCTTTCCCTGAGTAGCTTGCTTTGCACTTGTGTCTTTCCCGCTTAAATCCTATGGCACATGTTGTCTCTAGAAATAATCAGCTGGCATCCAGCCTGTGTTACCATATAACTCTCTTTTTGGGTTCTATAGCTCATGGGCCAGCAACATTTTTCTGGAAAGGGTCAGATAGTAAATATGTTTCTCTTTGCAGTCCATACAGTCCCTGTTGCAGCTACTCAATTCTCCCATTGTAGTAAAAGCAGCCATAGACAATCAATAGCAAATGAATGAGCATAGCTGTGTTCCAATATAATTTTATTTACAAAAACAGGTGGTCACCTGGATTAGTTTGCAGAACCTTGCTATAGTTTAGTGACTCTCAAATGTAAATACATAACAGAATCACCCAACCAGAGCTGGGGTGTAGCCAAAAAATTTACTTTTCTAACAAGTCCCAGTTTTCTTTGAGGTAAAGTTATATTCTGTCCCTACAGTGTGGAATGAGGGTAACGGATACATGATTACCCTCACTTTCTTTATGAAATATTTTCTAAGGCTTCACAAAACACCCACTGCATTCAACAACTAATTGCCCTTAGTGTTGGCCAATTTGATTAAATATTTTTGCATTGGTTTTGCCTTCTTTCTGGTTTTGTTTCCTTTGTTCCTTACTCCTGCCCCATTAAATCCCATTCCCAAATAATATACCATTCATAGATCTTTGTCTTATGCCTGTTTTGGGAGGAACTCAGATTAATAACATTAGTACAGGACCAGGACTGGGGTTAGAGATTAACACATGGCATGTAGTAACATGTTCATTGAGAATCTTACCTTTGGTTAATTGTGACAACGAGCATGTGAGATGTGAAGCATTGAATTATATGACAGTTAGGGCACTTAAACAGTATGGGGAAAACTTTAATTATAAGGCTGATGATATAAGTTGAAATTTGTTAACTGCTTTGGAAATTATGACCAAAAAAAATGAAAGGCTTAGTCAGACAGCAATCAACTCAAGGAAACTGGAGTGCCTCCATTGCAATGTTAAAGGAAACCCTTCTCCCTATAGCCCCTAAAGACACAGTTCTAAAAATGCATTCCAGTCTTTAATTTTAAGCCTGGAGACTTGCAGTGACAGGTTTTCTATGTCAATGTCAGAGGCCTAGAATGAAAAGAGTTGAGCCCCGAAATCTAGTAGATAAAGAGTTGGTAGCTGAGCCTGAGAGCCTAAAATTACCAAAGTCCTCTGAAACCTCTATGCCAGCAGAAAAATTTACCTTCCTGAGATTTAGGAGAAGAGTTTCCCAGGCTTGGTGATTCTATAACTACTCACCTAAAGCAATTATCTCTCAAACTTACACTTGCCATCTGCAAGGTCTGCCCCTGCCTCTACCACCCGACACTACCTTCATGCCAATACTAGGGTCAGGGCTTAGTGTAATCCAATCAGGAAATTCAGCCACTGCTCTTTGAGGGTATAGTTTACATACTAAATACACTTAAAGTCTGGCTAATATATGCTAGAAATAATTGGTACATACATATGTATATATTATATATATTCACTTCCATATATATTATGTATATAATATATATGTACCAATTATTTATACACACACACACACACAGAGAGAGAGAGAGAGAGAGAGAGAGGGAGAATATATATGGATGTGAATCTCTAGATTTTTTTAGTGGTTGGGCAAGGGTGTAGATTAAAGATGGTATGTGAACATCCACCACTGTCTTAAGATTCAATATTCTCGAAAGGTTTTCTTGCTCTAGTACATTGCTGGGGTGGCTTTTTGAAGTTGGGACATAACTCTGTTTACAGAATAAATGATACAGAAAGTACAAGGACTACTACTGATGAAGTGGTCAGAATGTTCAGAGAAGTAAGCCTCTTGTCATTAAGTCTGTGATTATTAATTGGAGGACCAACCAGCAATGACTTAATTCCCTGAGTGGGCCCACAGGCATGCCTTTCCTTTAGGCTGTAAAGAATGTACAATGAAGGCAGAACTGGCATCTCTGACAAGCTCAGTGTTGGCAATCCTCTAGAGGCCACAATCTAGAGTGAAAGATGGTGCTTGGCACATTACATTACCTATATGGCATTGTCTCCCTGATAACTCAAATACATAAGTCTGGGAACCAAGGGCAAGTAATAGAATTGGGCGCTCTCACCAGCATTTTCAGTCATTCACATGTGATTTCTTTTTTCTCATTTCCGCAGACTTAGGGTCTGCTAAGCCCTGACTCCTGAGAACTTCTTTCAGAGGATACAGTAAATGTTTCAAAGACCTTGAAGCTAGAACTAGCACATGGTCACTTTGAGCTCCTAATTCTAGTAGAAACAAGGGCAGAAAAATGCAAGTTATTATACTGGGGGAATAAATTTATTCCAATTACTCTAAATAGCTAGTCTTCTAGCTATATAACAGGGTCAGAGAGGATTCATTATGATGTCTCTTGTGCTGCCATTTCCAGTGATAATAGTTAATGGGCAATTGTAGCAACCAAGGTCCAGAAAGCAAGACAATTAAGTACTTGTGGGAGAAATTTCAGTCATATTTTAAGCAAGCCAATTAGACCAGTTGACGATCTAGTCAAAAGTGAGGGAATCCTGGAATAATTGAGGGAGGAAGGAAACAATAAATATCAATACGTGTTTAGGACTATGTTGCTACAGTGAAGACTACAGGTTATTCTTCTAACCCTCTTGTGTCAATTATTTGCAGAGTTTGTGACCGGCTGTCATCTTGAAAGGGCCACTTTGCCATACTGAATTTGGTGGAAGGTATGAATACATCTGAGGAGTCCAAAAACTGGACTGTTTGGGGCCCCATTTGTGTACCACTTCTAAACTTTTTAGCTTTAACTTTTAGTTCAACCCCTATTTTAATAGTAAATTCCATGTGTTCTTCAGCTAGGTTCATGCAAGTGTGACCCAAAAGCCTCTTAACTTCTCTTGTTTCTTGGTCCAGAGCTTCTCTTATTCTATATCATAAGACACCCATAGGAATCCACTAGAACTCATACATAAACAACCCAGAAGTACAAAGTTGTTAATATCCCATTGATAATTGATATGTGTTTCTTCCTTTCTTTCCCTGGACAAAAAGATCTCAGGCATATTTCTTAGATCTCTTGGATTCTGTGGGATAGAGCACCAGCCATTCATAGTGGTGGAACTCAGCAATGTCCTCTTACATTTTCTTTTTCTGTTTCCCTGCTTGATTGCAAAATTTATCGTTTCTGTTTTCTGTATAGAAACTTTTGTCTGAGGGTCTGCATTGAGAGCAATTTAGTCTAAGCCATTGAAAAATGAGAATTCTCACAGTTTACCCCAGGATTGCCATGAATATCTGAATGTTTGATTGCTTAGTCTAGCAAACATCAAATCCATGGAGACCAGAAAGTTTTAATCTCTTGAACTCTCTACAAGAAAAGAGATACCTTATTAAAAGTAATTGTTGCTTTAAAATAATCTTCACAGGGTAAAAATACCAGAGAAGTTCTGTATTGTGTTTTAATATGGGACATAATGAATCACAAATTCGTATGTAGGTGTGATGGTCTCACAAAGATCATGATTCACTAAAAAAATATTATGTAGGCTGTATTATTTATCTTTGAAATTTTTAAATGTGTTAAAGCAAAGCTAACTTTACTTGAATCTTCTGATGGCTTTTCAATTAATAGGAAAGATAGAGCTTGATAGATTCAGAATATCACAGATTAGCAATTCTAATCATTATTCTAACTGTAGTTTTCTTTTTGTCAATTATAGACCCTTAGGGGGTAATCCAAACTGCTGTGTAAAGAAGGCTCAGAAGAACAGTACAATTTAAAATACTAAAGTGGTTTTTATGCTGATTGAGTCTTTCTTTTTTTGAAAACATAAACACTTCTAACAACATTTAGCTTGTTTTTTTTTTTTAAGTTCTTTAAAATTAGAGTATAAAGCATTCTGGGGACATGTTACAAATATATAACTGACCTGATTACACAAAGTAATGAGTAACAAAATGGCTTAGAGTCAATGAATATTAGCGCTAAACTGGGGTCCTAAAAATAACCTATGTATGTCTTATGTTGGCAGCTGAATTAAGTAAAGGCAAAATGAGATGAAGTAGCTTTCTCATCCTGGGGCCAGGACCCTGGTCTCTTGACTGACTTGACGGAAAGTCAATCTCTTCTATCTTTTAAAATGTGTTGAAAACATGTATTTTTTTCATTAGTTTTGAATAATTGTATTTGTTTTCACAGAATGTCCTTCTGTTTTTGCCCTGAAACAGAAGCTACTTAAATGAGTAAAATATCAGAATGTGAAAGGGAACCTGAATATGCTACACATGGAAATACGTGTGAGGTACTTTCCACTGGTTAGCACTGGCCTTATAAAAGAACAATCTTCTGGGATGTATCCCCTAGACATATTCCTCCTGAGGGATGATCTTGGTCTATTCATGAAGATAGCCGTGGCCACTCCAGTGATATTCCAAGTCTGACTGACTCTCCCAAAGTGAATCAGATGATTTTCCATCACGGTCTGTTTGGCCTGACTCACTGAGTCCCATTCCCACTTCACATTCTAGTCTACTAGGTCCTGGTAAACAGGCCTCAATATGTAATTCCAGTGCACAGGAAAACTTGCTTCCAAACGAATTTAGAGCAAATCTTATTCTCCTTTACCTATGGAAAATAATCTGAGTGTGCAGATGATGTTCAAAACAACTAAATATCTATGTCACACAGTTAAGAGAGTTTACATTGAGATAATTAAAAAAACACAGAACCCTTGTGGTTTGAAACAGCAAAAGTTGATTCCTTAAGTGTTATGTGTCCAGTGCAAGTCATCAGGTAGGGATGAGGGAAGGGGAGCAATGCTTATCACAGTTACTTGGGCTGACAGAGGCTCCAAACAACATATGTGTTCAAAGAGGTTACACATGGGAACATGATAACATGTATACAATTTGATAAAGTTTCTTTGGAGAAATTTTGCTCCACTTATTTCCAAGGTGGTAGAAGAGGAGAGATAGAAATAATTTGTAGACAGAGGTAATAATGACCATCACAACTCCCTTTTGATATTCCCCCACCAGCACCCATAGAAGAGACTACATAAACCACTTCAAGTTCCTGGTCTACCTCCTACACATCATCAGGCTTAGCCTGTTTTCTCTGTCCTTGCTTCTGTCTTCCCTTCTAGAAGAGTTTCCACTAGGATTTGACTATATGGCATGTGTTTAGCCGTCTTTCTCTCTGTATTGATCTGGTTAAAGCCCTGGATGCTTCCTTTGGAAGCATAGCTATATGCAGCCCACAGGCCAACATCACATCACCCTTGAACGCATCCCAAAAGTCATCCAGAATCTCAGCTTATATATGGCACCTCAAGTCTATGATGTTACAAAAAGATCTTTCTGAGATAGATTAGGAAAAGGAATGAAGTGAGACTGCCATGAAAAAATACCTGAAACATGGCATTCATATTTTAAAAAAAGGACTGACCAAATTGATTTAAAACCTCAGTTTGAGGCCATTGGAAAGACATCAGAGATACCAAGAGGAAATAACTATTTAATTTTTAAATTTTAGTATAGTTGTATTATATGTCTACCTATGTGGGAGATAAATATGTATAAAATATAGATATCTAGAAGCTATTGAGTGAAAAATAAATTTCTGAAAGAATTTTTTCAATTATGTACTTTATTTGAATACTGTTATGTAAGAGGTCAAAGATTCATAAGAAGGGACTAAAAGGCTAAAGTTATAATTGGAACCCAAAGGAATTTGTAGAGATTTTCTGTAAAAATTCCACTTATAACTAAATTCTTTACAGTTCTCACTATATTGGGAGGTGGAATAATCACTGAAACTGAGAGCTTAACTCCAGGTTCTGTTTAATTTTAACTAGTGTGGAAAATTTGGAAAAGTTAGTTTGCCCTCTGGGCCTAATATCCTCCACTGGGTGAGAATATTGAACTAAATGGTGTGAAAGTTTCCTTTGAGATTGAAATTAGAGAAGTCTTTTCTTCTGGGCATCAAATCTACTTAAATGTGTCAAGGGAGTGAGATCAGAGTAGAATCCTCCTTTAGCTTATTTTATTGACATTTTGGGTGTGGCTCCCCATTTCTCTCGGGTAACAGGCAGCCCCACTCAGAAATGCTACTAGTTTGTAAAAGACCTTGCATTTTTATTATTATTATAGTTTACAAGAGTATAGACTATTCTTCTTTATTCTGTAAGAATTCCAAGGCCGGCTGCATCCTATTTGAGTCACTACACTGGACTCCACACACAGGCATAGATAGCCTTAAAAATGGGTTTTGTAAAAATACTTACTTGTTCATGCTAGAGAAAGAGGCTGATTCCCAAGATATCTCTCAGTCAGGAGTTACTCTGACCCTTAGAGCAGAACAATCTGATGAGTGTGATCAAGGCGCTAGTCTTGCAGCTCTTTACTCCAAGGGTGCTCAGATGGATAAGACATCTATTGAAAAACCACCTAGGTCAGGTCAGAAGAAAATTTCACAGGCCACGCAGGGCCATTAATTTGCTGAGTGAGGTGTGTCTCTAGCCTTGCCCTCCTAATGTAGGAAATGAAGGGGTTTTATTAGAACAATGGTTACTGAGGCCCATTGTCTAAGTTAGATTAACCTAGGCTCTCTGTAGGGTCCTATAAGTTTTCAGGCTTCAGAAAAATGTTTCCTCTGACTGTTTTAATTAAGAATAGACAGAAAAGACAAGGATCTAAGCTGGAAAAGCAGTTTTGAGGCTCATGTAGGAGACAGGAAAGGACAGTAGTAGTGGAGATACTGAAGTGAGATCAGATCCTGGCGCTATTTTAAATGTAGTGACACTAATATTCTTTCATGGTTTGAATGAAGAGAATAAAAAATAGAGCAAAGGAAAGGTGACTTCAAGTATTTTTGGCCTAAAAACCTGAAGGACAGAGCTGTCATTAACTTAGGGAGAAGACTGTGGGAAAATAGATTACATTTTTAGATAATTCATATAACTTATTATACCATATAAGATGGTATTATTTAATAATGATATCATTTATATCATTTATTTAACTATGCTTATATTTGTATACATATATGAGAAAGGTCTTGAGAACTCAAATTTGAACACTTTAAGTTTCAGATAACTGGCATGTTCATGAATTCCCTAGTGTGTTTTTCTATGCATATATAATATTATGTATACATCTGCAATCATACTCTACATATCATTGAAAAGAGTTAGCCAGCTTGCTTTAGGCAGACAGTAAGGGAAGGGTCCCTCTAGAACCTCGGACCCCTGTTTTGTGCAGATAAGGGAACTTGCTTAGGGGGCTTGCCTAAACCTGCCCGCAGGGGCCCTCAAGCACACTGGGGAAATGGGGTGGAGCCACCAGGAATTTTCGCTTTATGCAAACAGGGAAACCAGCCTTATCAGCTTTTATGTAAAAGCTCTTGTATTCAACTGCGAAAGGGGCAACTGAAAACCTGCTTTCAAGAACCTTCTTTTTGCTGACTCTTCAATGTCTGCCTGCGTATTTCTTCCAGGTGATGAGACAACAACCTGCACCTGGCTGAGCTAGGGAACAAAAAAATCCTGCATCGTTGTTCTATAACATTCTTCTTTCTTTGGACCCAGGTGAGTAAGGAAGATGTTTGAGAAACTCTACATGCTGCTACTTCTTATAACATGCTTCTTCTCCAGCAGGTCTCAAAGCAATAGAACACTTGGCCTCTAATAAATAATGCGAATTTATTTCTTAATGTAATTCATCTGAAGAATGGATATTTTTCATTTTCTGAAGTTGGCAAGAAAATGTGGTACATTGTGATAAATTAAGCCCCTCAGGCCAAGATGATGTATGGTAAGTTTTGTTGGAAGGATAGGCAAGGCTCTGAGGGTGTTACAGTGACAGTGTATGGAGTGTATGGATAGATTTTTGTCCAGTGTTGAGATTCTCCAGTACTTCACTAAGCCCTGAAACACAAAAACGATTTGGTTCCATGGCACCTTTGCGTTTGTTGTAAACACAAAATGTGCCTTATATTAACCCTTGAGCAATTGACCACAGGATTCTGAGAGAGATTGCTCTAAATTTATTCACCCATGAATAAATTTGGACATGGATGTTTTCATTCCAGCTCAGATAACTCATTATTGAATTCCTTGGAAAGAACTTTGCTCCCCACATAAAAGACAAGCAAACAAACAAAACCCAAAACAAACATGAATTTCCTTTGGAGACAATGTAGGACAATTCTCTAAGGAAGAACTCATATCAGTATTGCTTACAAAGTTACTTGCTTGTCCTTTAGGAACAATAGGCCTCTTATTCCTGTACCTTCCTCCACTCTTTTCCACATTATGCTGCTTAAATGCTCTTGGCTTTGTCTTGCCCACATAAGGCCTGCCTGCAATTACAAGAGAAACCATTCGTACAGGAAATGATTGCTCTTTGCTACTCAGAGTTAATACTGCCAGGTCTCTTTTCTTTTTATTCTCCCTCTGAACAAAGATGATGAAGAGAGGGGTTACTGATTTGTCCCATTCATGCAACATATGGTTTAACAATCATTTATGGGTTGTATTTCTACCTTCAGATCCCAAGCACAGTGCTTCTGTTTTAACAGGTGCAAATAATTGTAATAAGTTATATGGCATATGGGAAAAAGGAAGAAAATGAAAGGATACTAGGGGAAAAAAGTAGTTGCAAAATGGGGCAAATTAGCAAAAACAAAAAACGAAAAGTAATCAACGAAAAACTTGCTAATTGTCCAAGCTTGCTGCTGGCTGACTGAACCCAGTATGTTCAGGGAGTATACTTCAGACCCAGAAAAGTTCCTGTGATGACAGGAGGAGTGAAGGGTGTTCTAAACATCAGCCTGATACAAACCAGCTTCTTCTTTCTGTTCCAAGTTTCCAGCTCTTGGCTCACAAGCAAAGCGACATTTGGCCCAGAATCCCCACAGCTGTCAGTTCTAACAGGGGCCAGAGCAATTTTGTCCACTGGTGTGGAATGTTCAATGAAGTGACCAACAGTACGCATTCCAGGCTCTAGGTGACTCCAAGCCTTACATTAGGCATCTGGAAAACAGAAAGTTTACCTGCAAACTGGGAGCAGTTTTTAGACAATAGTCATTGTTTGGAAGACCTTATATAAGCAGAAGCTATACATGAACACAGAGCCTGGAAGCTTGTCCAGAACGAGTAATTGAATTGTATCAGATTGTCCTGGAGAAAATTACCCACCTTTGCTGAGAAACCCATATCAGTGATTTCAACAGTGTTCTTTATACACATAGCATGTTCTAATAAATATTTAATGCATCTATCAATGAAGGGTTCTTAGTTCATTTTATTAAGTCATGCTCCTTGGTGCCTGCAAGTAGGATGGTAAGATTGATCTTCTATGTACCTGAAATAAAGTGATTGCTCTTGGTAAGTGATTAGTGTGATATGAGCTACTCTTTTATAATCAAATCATCTCATTATATTTTCCTTTTGAAACTGGAGTTCTTATTGAAGTATAATTCACTGACATATGTCAGATTACCCAGAAAATTTAAGACTAAGATCTGTGTGTAGTTGGCTGTCTTTGTTTGTTTCTGCTTCCGTAATGAAATACCTGAGACTGGGTCATTTACAAAGAACAGAAATTTGTTTCTCACAGTTCTGGAGAATGAGCAGTTCAGTATGGCATTGGTAAGGCCACTCTCTGGTGAGGGCCTGGTCTTTGCTTCCAAGATGGCATCGTGATGCTGCATCCTTCCTCCAGAAAAAAAGAATGCTGTGCCATCACATGAGAAAACAGGACCTAGCTAGTTCCCTCCAGCCCTTCTATAAGGTTGTTAAAGCCATTCATGTAGGTGGAAACCTCTCCTAATCACCACCCAAAGGCTTCACCTCTTAATACTATCACATTTGGGATTATGTGTCAAAATCTGAATTTGGGAGGGACACATACAATCAAATAATAGCAGTGACTTTTGGGATTGTTTTAGAGGGCTGCTCATCAGAAGAAGTTGAATTGATGAAGTCACATCAGCAGCATTAGTGAATCCCATAAGGACAGCAGTGCAGAGATAGCCTGAACTGAGAGTCTAGACCTACATACCAAGTATTAACCAATCATAGGGTAAAGGCTGTCTTCAAGGAGAATGTGCAACCTTAGGAGAAGCAGTTCCATTTGGATGAGGGCAATTTCCAGAAAGGGATGCTCAGTGCGCATTTAGAAGCCACCTCTCTCAGCAGCTAAGAAATGAGCATGTCAGTCCTGAGAGCATATCTGGTCAGCCCAGGGAGGCTTACCACAGTCCTTGACTACAGTCTACTCCTTACACTCTAATTCCTTACTTGATCATTTAAATTTATTTCTTTTGGAAACAGCTGCTCCAGGATTCCTGTTGATTTTGTTTCCAGGAGGGTTAGTAGGGAACCATATACTCCCTGGCACTACAAGTGGTCATGAGCTTCTAATAAATACTCATGATCTCCCACCCTCCTACGCATTCTAGATTCCCCTAATCTTGTCTAACATCTCTTCTAATCTAGATAGCTTAGCTTGGTAGGGTGCTCCAAACCCTCATTACAGGCAAACCTCAGAGATATTATGTGTTTGATTCCAGACTAATGCAATGAAGCAAACATCACAATGAAGTGAGTCTCACAAATTTTTTGATTTCCAAGTGCATATAAAAGTTGTTTACATTATACTATAATCCATTAAGTGTGCAATAGTATTATGTCTTAAAAAACCTACCTACTTTAATGAAAAAATACTTTATTGCTAAAAAATGCTACAGAACATCTGGTGGCAAAGGGTTTTGCCTCCGTTTTTAGGGATGCTGATTGATTGGGGTAGTGTTTGCTGAAGGTGACTGGCAATTTCTTTTTTTTTTTTTTTTTTTTTTTTTTTGAGACAGAGTCTCGCTCTGTCGCCCAGGCTGGAGTGCAGTGGCCGGATCTCAGCTCACTGCAAGCTCCACCTCCCGGGTTCCTGCTATTCTCCTGCCTCAGCCTCCCAAGTAGCTGGGACTACAGGCACCTGCCACCTCGCCCGGCTAGTTTTTTTGTATTTTTAGTAGAGACGGGGTTTCACCGTGTTAGCCAGGATGGTCTCGATCTCCTGACCTCGTGATCCGCCCGTCTCGGCCTCCCAAAGTGCTGGGATTACAGGCTTGATCCACCGCGCCCGGCCAGACTGGCAATTTCTTAACATAAGACAATGAAGTTTGTCACATTTATTAACTCTTCTTTTCACACACAAAAAAATTTCTCTGTAGCATGCAATGCTCTTTGATAGCATTTGACCCACAAAAAAACTTTTCAAAATTGGAGTCAATCTTTTCAAGCTCTGCTACTGCTTCATCAACTAAGTTTATGTAATATTTTAAATCCTTTGTTGTCATTTCAACAATGTCCATAGCATCTTCACCAGGTAGATTCCATCTCAAGAAACGACTTTCTTTGCTCATTCTCAAGAAGCAACTCCTCATCTATTCAAGTTAGATCAGAGATTGCAGCAATTTAATAACATCTTTAGGCTTCCCTCCTAATTCTAATTCTCTTCCTATTTTTCCACATCTGCAGTTACTTCTTCCACTAACATGTTTCTTGGTTTTTCTAACATTGGAAGTTTTGAGTTTTGACTAAGTTTCCTGTAGCACACCTCTATATTAAAAATTTTCTAATGCTTTTATCATTATTAGACTGGGGTTATAGTTGGGAAAAGAAGATCACAAAGTAAAGTGCCATTTTTATCACATATCAAGGGTACAAACAATATCACTTATGACTATTGATATTGACCATGGTCCTGATTGAAGTAATTTTTGTCAGATGCCCCCACTGTAAAGTTACGCTGACCCCACACTCCATACTGCTGTCATCGGCAGGAAGTCACTATGTTAGTTCACATTTAGGGAGTGGGATGTTATATGCTCCCCCTTCCTTAGGGTGAAACATCTACATAATTTATTTGGAATTCAATATGAGAGATTTATCTCTTCTCCCCCATTTATTAATTTGTTAATTCATTTGTTAATATTAATATGAAATCATAAAGATTTATTTTCTACTTTAGGTTAAAATCCAACACTACTTTATTTTGATACTCAAAATTGTTCCCTCTTTGAACATCAAGAGCTTTTAGTTGACTCCTGTGTCACTTTGACATACCCTTATTATTGTGGATTATTGTTGCTATTGTATTGCTTCCTTACTTTCTGGTACTACAAGATTCCCTAGGCTCATTTGAGTATTTCCTCTTCCAGTTCCCAAATCAGATATTTCTTTAGGAAACTCTATTTTCTTTCACTGGAGATGAGATAGAAACCAAGATCTAGGCATTAGGTGTGCTCATTGCTATTGGGGTGACATTTTTCAGTTGCTCCCAGCTAATAGTAAAAAACACTAATCCACATATATATTAGGGACACATATTAAGTTAAACATGGTTTCTTACTGATGTCTCTCATTCTAATCTGATACCATATAGAACATATTAGTCACTTTCTTTGTTGTTTATTTACAAATTTCTACTCAAACATTAAGAATATAGTTCCCATCATATGCCATCCATTTCCTTAATTGTTCAGTTACAGTATACATGTATCGTAGCACATTTTTTAACCTTTATCCTCATGAGAAACAATTTTGCCAACTATTGCTTATTGTGCCATTCATTTTGCCTTTAATGTTGCAGATTCCATTTATCTCCAAAATCACTTAGATTGATACCTCTTCTCATATTCCTTTCAGTGAGATTGTTTTGTACATTGGTATTATAATCAGCTTATCTTGTCACAAACAGCATTCTTTCCCGGGATCCTTGACCTCCTAAGTTTTTTCTTTTTAATTTTTAAATATTAAGATTAACTATTTTCTCAGGGATGAAGCCAACTTGATCATGGTGGATAAGCTTTTTCATGTGCTTCTGGATTCAGTTTGCCAGTATTTTATTGAGGATTTTTGCATCACTGTTTATCAAGGATATTGTCCTGAAGTTTTCTTTCTTTGTAATATCTCTGCCAGGTTTTGCTATCAGGATGATGCTGGCTTCATAGAATGACCTAGGGAGGAGTCCTCCTTTTTCAATTTTTTTGGAATAGTTTCAGTAGAAATGGTACCAGCTCTTCTTTCTACCTCTGGTAGAATTCAGCTGTGAATTGTCTGATCCTGGGCTTTTTTTTTTTGGTTGTTAGGCTATTTATTACTACCTTAATATCAGAATTCATTATTGGTCTATGCAGGAATTCAGTTTATTACTGGTTCAGTCTTGGGAGGGTGTATAGGTTCAGGAATTTATCCATTTTTTTCTACATTTTCTAGTTTATGTGCATAGAAGTGTTTATAGTATTCCCTCATGGTTGTATTTCTGTGGGATCAGTAGTGATATCACTCTTATCATTTCAGATTGTGTTTCTTTTACTCTTCTCTCTGTTATTAGTCTTACTAGCATTCTATCTATTTTACTAATTTTTTTCAAAAAAAAAAAAATTCCAGCTCTTGGATTTGTTGATATTTTGAAGGGTTTTGTGTATCTCTATCTCTGTTAGTTCATCTCTGATTTTGGTTATTTATTCTTTTCTCCTAGGTTTGGGCTTTGTTTACTCTAGTTATTTTAGGTCATGTTAGATTGTTAGGTTGTTAACTTGAGATATTTCTAGCTTTTTGATGTAAACATTTAGTGTGAGAAATTTCCCTCTTACACAGCTTTAGCTGCATCTCAGAGATTCTAGTACATTATCTCTTTGTTCTCATCAGTTTCGAATAATTTATTGATTTCTGCCTTAATTTCATTATTTACCCAAGAGTCATTCAGGAGCAGGTTGTTTAATTTCCACATAGTCATGTGGTTTTGAGTGATTGTCTTAATCTTTAGTTCTAATTTGATTATGCTGTGGTCTGAGATACTGTTTGCCATGATTTCAGTTCTTTTAGATTCACTGAAGAGTATTTTATTTCCAATTATCTGATCAATTTTAGAGTAAGTGCCAACAGGCAAAGGTGGTTCAACATATAAATGTGATTCATCACATAAACAGAACTAAAGACCAAAAAAAAAAAAAAAAAAAAAAGACTGTCTCAATAGATGCAGAAAAGGCCCTTGATGTAATTCAACATTTCTTCATGTTAAAAACTCTCAATAAACTAGGTATGAAGGAACTTACCTCAAAATAATATGAGCCATCTATGACAAACCCACAGCCAATATCACACTAAATGGGCAAAAACTTGGAAACATTCTCCTTGAAAACCAGCATGAGGAAAGGATGCCCTTTCTCATCACTCCTATTTAACAGAGTATTGGAAGTTCTTGCCAGGGCAATTAGGAAAGAGAAAGAAATAAAAGGGTATTCAAATAGGCAGAGAAGAAGTCAAATTATTTTCATTTGCAGATAACATGGTCCTATATCAAGAAATTCCCATTGTCTCAGCTTCAAAGTTTCTTTATCTGATAAGCAACTGTAGCAAAGTCTCAGGATACAAAATGAATGTGTAAAAATTGCTAGCATTCCTATATACAAACAACAGGCAAGCTGAGAGCCAAATCATGAATGAACTCCCATTCACAATTGCTAAAAGGAGAACAAAATACCTAGGAATAAGCAAACAAGGGATGTGAAGGAACTCTTCAAGGAGAACCAACCACTGCTCAAGAAAATCAGAGAGGACACAAAAAAATGGAAAAACATTCTATGCTCATAGACAGAAAAAATTAATATCATGAAAATGGTCATACTGCCTGAAGTAATTTATAGATTCAATGTTATTCCCATAAAACTAACATTGACATTCTTCACAGAATCAGAAAAACAAAAAAACTATTTTAAAATTTATCTGAAACCAAAAGAGAGCTCATATGGCCAAGACAATCCTAAGCAAAAAGAACAAGCTGGAGACATCATGAAACCCAACTTCAAATTATACTACAAGGCTACAGTAACAAAACAGCATGGTACCGTTACAAGAACAGACATAGACTAATGGAACACAATAGAGAACTCAGAAATAAGACTGCATACCTACAACCATCACGTCTTTAACAAACTCAACAAAAACAAGCAATGGAAAAAGATTCCCTATTTAACAAATGATGCTAGAACTGGCTAGCCACATGCAGAAAATTAAAACTGAACCCCTTCCTTCTACCATATATAAAAATTAGCTACATATGGATTAAACACTTCAATGTGAAACTCAAAACTATAAAAACCCTAGAAGAAAATCTAGGCAATACCATTTAGGACATAGGCACAAGGGAAAATTTCAAAATGAAAATGCCAAAAGTAATTTCAACAAAAGCAAAAAATGACCAATGAGATCTAATTAAACAAAAGAGCTTCTACACAGCCAAAGAAACTGTCATCAGAGTCAACAGACAACCTATAGAATAGGAGAAAATTTTTGAAATCTACCCATCTGACAAAGGAACTTAAAAAAAATCTACAAGAAATTTAAACAAAAATAAGAAAGAAACAAATGATCCCATTAAAAAGTTGTCAAAGAACATGAACAGATACTTCTCAAAAGAAAAGATATATGTGGCCAACAGACATAGGAAAAAAAGCTCAGCATCACTGATTAGAAAAAATTAGAAAAATCACTGATTATTAGAAACCACAGTGGGATACCATTTCACTCCAGTTATAATGGTTATTATTAAAAAGTTGGCCAGGTGAGGTGGCTTATGCCTGTAATCCCAGCACTATGGGAGGCTGAGGCAGGTGGATCATGAGGTCAGGAGTTCGAGACCATCCCAGCTAATATGGTGAAACCCTGTCTCTTCTAAAAATACAAAAATTAGCTGGGCGTGGTGGCGTGTGCCTGAAGTCCCAGTTACTCGGGAGGCTGAGGCAGGAGAATCACTTGAACCCAGGAGGTGGAGGTTGCAGTCAGCCGAGATTGTGCCACTGTACTCCAGGCTGGGGAGACAGCAAGATTGCATCTCAAAAAAAAAAAAAAAAAAAAAATTGAAAAAAAATTGAAAAATTTGAAAAAAAATTGAAAAAAACACGGATGCTGGGGTAAGGTTGCAGTGAAAAACAAACACTTTTACATTGTTGGTGGGAGTGTAAACTAGTTTGACTGTTGTGGAAGACAGTGTGACAATTCATCTAAGACCTAGAGGCAGAAATATCATTTGTCCCAGAAATCCCATTCCGGGGTATATACCCAAAAGAATATAAATCACTGTATTATAAAGACACATGTGTACTTATGTTCATTGCAGCGCTATTCATAATAGCAAAGACATGGAATCAATCTAAATGGCTACCAGTGATAAAGTGCATAAAGAAAATGCGGTGTATATCTACCATGAAATACTATGCAGCCACAGAAAGGAATAAGATCATGTCCTTTGCAGAGACATGGATGGAGTCCAAGTGGAAGTCATTATTCTCAGCAAACAAATTCAGGAAAAGACAACCAAACACCACATATTCTCACTTGTAAGTGGGAGCTGAATGATAAGAACACATGGACATAAGAGGTGAATAACGCACACTGGGGCCTGTCAGAGGGGTGGGGATGGGTGAGGGAGAACATCAGGAATAACAGCCAATGGATGCTGGACTTAATACACAGGTTATGGGATGATCTGTGTAGAAAACCACCATGGCACATGTTTACATATGTAACAAACCTGCATATCCTACACATGTACCCCTGAGCTTAAGAAAGAAGTTGAAGAAAAAAAAAAAGATTAACTGTGTTGTACAGTACTATAGGTTTCGACAAATACAAAATGTTATGTATCTATGACTATAGTATCACACAAAATAGATTCACCACTCTAAAATTTCCCTGTGGTTCTATATCTGCAGCTTCTTCTCCTCCTGAACCCCTAACACATATAAATCTTTATAGTTCAAATTTATCTATTTTTTTCTTTTCTTTTTTTTTTGCTAGATAAGATTTCATTATATGAATGTAATGTAATTTGTTTACTAATCATCTATTAAGTGACATCTTGGTTGTTTTCAGTTTTTTACAATTATGAATAAAGCTGCCATAAACATTCATGTATAAGTTTTTTTGTGTGTGTGGACATACTTTTCAACTCAACTGAATAAATATCTAAGAGCACAATGACTAAATTACATGGTAAAATTGTATTTAGATTCATAAGAAATTGCCAAACATTTTTCCAAAGTGGCTACATCATTTTTCATTTTCACCAGCAGTGAAATGAATGAGAATTGCTCTTGATCAGCATCCTTGCCAGAATTTGGCATTGTTCTTTTTGGAATTTTACCCATTCTAATAGTTGTATAATTGCATCTTGTTCTTCTATTATTTGCAACTCCTTAAGGACATATAAGACTGAATATTTTATACGCTTATTTCCCATCAGTATATCTTCTTTTTTGTCACAAACTTTGGACAGAGAATGTCCACATATTTTCTTTGCTGAGATATCTGTTCAAATCTTTTGTCCATTTGGAAAATTGCATTATTTTCCTATGGCTGAGTTTTAGAATTTTTAAAATATTTTAGATACAAGCATTTTATCACGTAAGTGTTTTGCAAATATTTCCTTCCAAATGGTTCATTGCTGTTATATAGGAAAGCAATTCTCTTGTATGTTAATCTAATCTTGTGAACTTGTTAAAAATTACTTATTAGTTCTAGGAGATTTTTATTAATTCAATGAAATTTTACTACATAGATAATCATGCCTCATGGAAACAAATACAGTTATACTTATTCTTTTTAATGTATATAGTTTTAATTAACTTTTCTTGTCCTATTGCACTAGCTAGGACTTCCAGTACAATGCTGAATAGAAGCAATAAAAGTAAACATTCTTACCTATCTCCTAATCTTAAGGTACATGTAGTTTATGCCATCAAATATAATGCTAGCAGCAGAATTTTTGCAGATATTCTTTATCAAGTTGAGAAAGTTTCCTCTAATCCTAGTTTGCCTAGAGTTTTTATCAAGAATGGTGCTGAATTTGGTCAAATTATTTTTCTGCATCAATTGAAATTCTCCTGTTTCTTTTATAGCATTCTGATTTATTAAATTAATTGACTTTAAAATGTTGAACTAGTCTTGCTGGGAGCAAATTTTACTTGGTCATGGTGTATAATTCTTTTTGTACACTGTTGATATAATTTGTTAACACTGTGTTGATAATTTATTCAACTCTGTTCAGGAGAAATATTGCTTTGTAGATTTTCTTTCTTGAAAGGTATTTATTGGGTTTGATATCAAGTTTTTGTTAAGGGTGACCTCATGGAATTAGTTAAAACATGTTTTATCTGCTTTTATTCTCTGTAATAGAAGAGAATATAGAGAATTGATATCACTTTCCCTAAAATATTTGGTAGATTTCACCAATGAAACAATGTGAGCCTGATGTCTCTTGTTTGGAAGGCGATTAATTATACTTTTTAAAATTAATATACACTTACTCAATTAAATTAATATATACTTACTCAGTTTTTTAAGTTTCGGTAGTTTATGTCTTTCAAGTAATTGGTTCATTTCATCTAGGTTATCAGATTTATAGGTGTATGGCTCAGCTGTTCTTAGTATTCTTTAATTATACTTTTAATGCCTGTGAGATCGATAACCATGACATCACTTTCATTTATCAATTTCATTCATCTTTTATTTTATTGACATTATGATCATTTTTCAAAAAAAAAGTTTTTGTTTCATTATTTTCTCTATGGGTATCTTGTTTTATTTTCATTGATTTCTTTTCTGCTTTTTATTATTGCTGATTTTCTGCTTCCTTTAGGATTAAATTACTTTTATTTCTACAGTTTCCTAGGGCAGAAACAAATTATTGATTTTACAGCTTTCTTCTATTCTAATTCTATGCCATAAGTTTCTCTCTAAACACTGCTTTTACACCATTCCACAAACTGATAAGCTGTACTTTCATTTTTGTTTACTTCAAAATACATTTAAATTAATTATGAGCCATTTTTTTTTTGTTATTTGGAAGTATGTTGTTTAGTCCCTAAATATTTTGAACTTTCCACCTTTCTTTGTGTTGATTTCTAGTTCAATTCTAGTGCAGTCTGAGAACACAGTTTGCATAACTTATTTTCCTTTAAATGTGTTCCTCATCCAGAATATAGTCTATGTTGATGAATCTTACATGTGAGCTTCAGAAAAACGTGTATTTTGCTGTTGTTGGATAAAGTAGTCTACAAATTTCAGATGCAGTTAATCAATGGTAGTATATCATTACTGATTATTTGCCTGCTATATCTATCAGTAACTCAAAAAAGAGGAGCAGGAAGTTTTGTGGGTGTTTTTTTTTTTTTTTTTTTTTTTTTTTTGGATGCAGGTCTGTAGGCAGTAATTCAAGCCTATTAGTTAGAATTTCTGGAATTGTAATGCCAGGATATGTGTATTTTCCTTTTCTTTTCTTTCTTTTTTTTTTTTTTTTTTTTTTTTTGAAACGGAGTCTTGCTCTGTAGCCCAGGCTGGAGTGCAGTGGCGTGATCTCGGCTCACAGCAGCCTCCACCTCCCAGGTCCTGGTTCAAGCAATTCTCCTCCCTCAGCCTCCTGAGTAGCTGGGATTACAAGCATGTGCCACTATGCACAGCTAATTTTTGTATTTTTAGTAGAGACGGGGTTTCACCATATTGGCCAGGCTGGTCTCGAACTCCTGACCTTGTGATCCACCCATCTTGGCTTCCCAAAGTGCTGAGATTACAGGCATGAGCCACCACACCCAGCCAGGTTATGTGTATTTTTAAAGCACCATGAGTGGTTTTCTTGTGGATAGTGCAACTAGAGTAGCCAAGGACTACCTCCATGAGAATTAATTTGTTGATACATTTTCTCTCAAAAGTGTAAATGAATTTAGTTTTATAAGTGGTAAAATTTTGATATCAGACCTGTCAAATACCAAAATTTCAACAAATTTAGTTTAAGATTTAATTGACTTGTATTAGTGATTCATGAATTGGTCAGCACCACATCTATGAAATAGAAAAAGTACTCTCATAAGTTGAACAGAAGTGAATCCTATAGACAGAAAAGGCTGAGGAAAGCGGAAACAAAGAACAAAAGTCGAATTGATATTTCAAACTTTCTTTCCTTTTAAAGTTAAAACAGAGGGGACTTCCTTATCATGCCAGCTTGAGTACACTAGGCTTCTTTCTATCGACTTCTGTAAATTTTCCATTTCTTAGAAAAGTAGTCCATCTTAAAGTTCAGTTTAATTACATGACACCTAGCACAAGTGACACCATCCTGACTTGGTCTGGTCTGTTGGGGTTAAGTGCATAAAGTCAGTCCAAAACAAAGGCTTCCGGTAAATTTTATTTAACAGAGCATAAGGCATTCTTTGGAAGGCTTCCTTTAGCAAGTACAGTGCTTTGGGACCATGGACAGCTGAAGAACATATGTAGATAGATATGTGTATTATAATACCTAAACATTCCATGTGTTACCTTGATAGTTTTGGGTTTTATGGGACTATAGACATCCAGCAATGAGTTTTCCTGCTCTTGCCAGATCATTCCCAAACATTGGGAAAAGTTCTCCACTCAGCTATCAGGTGGACAAGCTGCACCAATCCTCTGGTTACTACAAAGCCTGCCTACCATAGCTCCTGCTGGTTCACTCTACTTCTAAATAAATAACCTGCCAATGTGACCCTGTATGGAGTGTAGTGTTCCCCTACCCAAGGCTGTGAGGATCTGTGACTAATAAACTGCTGCCAATCTTATCTGTCCAGTTTTGGGTGTCACATATTTGGCCATCTCACACTATTTAGGATGAGATATCCCTCTATTCCCAGCAGGTAAGTAGGATGTAATCAGAATAATATGGAGTATCTAAAAGGAAGGGGAATGAAGCAGGAACAAGAAAGAATATTAAAGAAGAACTACAGAGACACTGACTAAAAACAAAAAAAAGTGTCTAGTCCTTTAGGCAATAATAGAATTAATTAGAAAATTAAATTTAAAAACTGGCACAACTGAGGAAAAAATACTATTTTCTATAAATTGCATGTTTTTATTGCAAAATTTGAATACAAATAACATTTTAAATAACACCAATAAGCATTTTCTTAGATGAAATATTTTAAGAAAGATAGAGATGTCAATTTGTATAGGAACATCATAGACTTTCTAAAGATGTTGTAATATTCACCCTTATCTTTAGAAATATGGAATCAGAACTGTAAACAGTTTTTCCTGCTGGTTCTGTTGAATTTCCCTTAAACCAACAATCACCAAAGGTATGCCAGTGTGAACAGAGTACTTCTCTAAAATGAAACCATTAGGGGTCTTGTTCCAAGAAATGCTTTACTAGGTAAGCAGGCTAAACGTGCTGAGCAGCAGTTTAGAGGCACTCTGCTATGTTTCCTTTTTATGTACTTATTTTTGTTTGTTTATGTTTTCAGAAAACATAGCCTCTGAAGTCCAGGCTAGTGATAATTATTCAGATCCTCTCAAAAGCACAGTTGCTATACCCAAAGGCACTGTCTTTGTAGAATTGAAGTCTTTGGATTGAAGTACTCTTGGTATAAATTCCTTCTTTAGATTAAAAAATAAAAAGGCAAATATTAAATTTATTATGACTTCTGTTTGATAAAAAATGAAGAACTTGATACCAATTAAAAGATTCCATAGTCTATTATTTTTTATAATGCTCACCCTCATTTTAATGTAAGATTTCTGCTTGTACCTTCTTCGAATAAGAGAAGGTAGAAAGTGAGAAACTTAAGCAATAATGAAACTCTTCTAAGGAAATGAAAGCATGATGAGGCTTACACTAGATGTCATAATTTTTTGATAACTCTCCTAAAACTCTCTTTTATTCATTCCCATTCCTCTGAAACAACCTATTATTTTGTTCTCCTATAATGTTTTATTTAAAGCTCCTCTAAAAACAGGTATTAGATTGAAACACAGTGAATTATCCATGTGGTGTTTTTTTTCTGATTTTATACTTACCCATCTTTATATCTCTAGCATGGCGGCAGGCTTTAAGTAGATATTCAAAAATATTTATCGAATTTTATTGACTGTGTTGTTTGCATTGTTAATTAATGTCAGTGGTGTTCAGGGTCTTTTGTCTCTTAGCATGTTCACCTATAGTCATTAACATCTTCACCTACAGTCCCACTCAAAGATCACAGGACCAACAAGAGCATCACTACAGGAAAAAAAAAATACTTTAAAAACTATTTGGCTCAAGAGGAAGTCATCTCTAATCTAAAAGGAAAAGAAGAAAGGACCTTTGTCATTGTAAATGATCATGATGTCAACTGGTTCAGAGACTCAGTTCCCTCTTGGGTTTAGAACATGTTCTCAATTTGGCCCCTGACTTTCGTCTGACTTTTAGAATGCCTGAACACAAACTGATCTTATTACTCATCCTTTTTTTTTTTTTTTTTTTTTTTTTTTTTGTACCACGCTCACCCTGCAAGTCCAATTAGATATGTTTCTCTTTGCCAAGCCACTCTCTGGGCTGAGAATGAAGATTCCAAAACAATAAAAGTAAGAGTTGTGTTGGTGGATTGAGCCTTCTTTGTCAAAACCAGCAGCCACATCACTTCCCAGCAGTCTTGCTTTTCAACTCTTTTCCTCTTGTTTCATTGAACTATATCAGTACTCAGTAATGTCTTACTGAGTTCTATTACCACTTTGCTTAATTCTCCAATTTTCTCTTCCTTAATTGTGCCTAGGCATGCTTTGCATTCAGTCGCTCTTTAGTTCATGGGACCCTATTTTCAGCAAGAAAAGTCTACATCTGTGAAGAAGCCTTGAGGGGCTGTGGCCATTGAGCTCACTTAGCCCAGTGGAATCTAAAATGGATCTCTTAGAAACACAAATGGGAGCAGAGCAAGCATGGCATGGAGAAAAAAAGGATATGGAGATGTTAGTGGAATTTCATATATAGGTACCACAGACAAGTTCTACCTAATGATTTCCATCTGAATCCCTCCATTAAAGTTTTACTTCTCAGCCTTACAAAACTTTTCCACCTATTAAAATACTGTTTACACAAAATTTTGATCAGTTACGTCTCAATGTGAATGTCTTTAGCACAGTATTTCCCCAAAGCACATTTTAATAGTGGAGAGGGACTATTTCTCACAGGTAGCTGCGTACTTGAGGCATCTGGGGAGGATTCCCAGAGGTGAGATAAGTAGAGCAGAAAGGAATAGCAGGGAACTCTGGCAAACAAAACTTAAGGTTTTCAGGAAGAATTGCCTTGCATTTTCATGTTGCTTAATCTCCCTATCTTGGTCCTGTATGGAAACAATAGCAATGACTACGCTCAAAAAAGTTAATTTACTCTAAGTAAATTATTTTAATAATGGAAAAGGTTTTTTCTAATTACCATGCATTTCTTAAGAAGGCTGGAGTTTCCTACTGGTTATCCCACCTGAGGCAGCATACTCTAGGTGGTTGGTATTTTAAGCAGCCAGCGCTTTCCAAAAGACACAAAATGTCATTGTCTTAGTTCTGTGCTGCTCTCCACAAATAACTAACTTAGACCTGGTACCCTTATCCTCCACTTAATCACTCTTTGTTGATTGGCTGCCCTTCACTGAGATCTTTCTTGTTCAATCTATCAAAGGTATATACATGTATGTATGTGTGTGTGTGTGTGTGTGTGTGTGTGTGTGTGTGTGTGTGTGTTACCGTAGAGTTTAGCACTTATTTGATTTACTAAACCTTCACAGGAATTTTTAACTCAAATTTATTAACCCTAGAAGTAAGCATTTATTTTTTTTCTTCATCTAATAAGAAGTCCTCTAAATCAATATCTAAATGACTCATATATTCTTTTACCATGATCAGTCACTAAGGTTTTTTGTGTTTCCCCTTCTATAATTTAACTGATTCTTATTCTTTGACATTTTAAAAGCAAGAACAGCCTTTTTGAATTCATTAGCGGGGTCCTTAGCTGGATACTTGCCCCCTGTGAATTCCAGTCCTTCACAGTTCAACTTTCTCCAGCACATAATTGCAAGTTCTACATCGCTCCCTCTGATTATTACTTTTAAAAATTGCCTCTGTTGATTACCTGCGTTCTTTCAGTAAGGCCCTGTGAGAGTCTTCTAATTTTTGAAGCTTTGCTGGATTCCAGTTCACCACCAGGATAAGAAGAAAATGAGAACATTTTTGTCCCTTGCTATGAGGAAGTAGCTTAAAGCAATCTCTTTCCAAATGTCCTTCTGCCTCCATTTCCCACCTGCACCCCAACACACAGGCACCAGGAAATCTCAGCAGGACAGCCAAGTGCTTCATGCAGAAGCAATTAGACAAGGTTATAAGATTCTCTTCACCTTCTCCTCCATGATCCCCACAGCTTATGCAGCCTTCTGGGTAAGCATGAAACAATAGAGAAGTCACCAAACTCACAGAACCTCTCGCAGCAAGCAAATCATTTCAATGTGTCACATTTAACTAATTCACTAGTTAGAGATCAGGCCTGCCAACATACTGAATCTTTCTCCCTCTGTAGTTCGATATTAACACTTAATAGAAACTTTACCTATAAACTCCCACTTTGGGAGGGGGTGTGTTTTAGGCTCCAAATGACTGGCAGTAAATTCCTTATCAAAAAATTCATGAATTGAAGTGAGACAACCTTATTTTTGCAAAAAAAAAAACTTTTAATATTAATATTATATTGAGTCAGTCTTATTTACTTATAAACTATGTTTGAACGCCAGTTTGCAATTTGTCCAGCAGGGTGGTCTATTTAGTACTGACAAATGGCAACAAAGAATAACTAAGAAATTTAGAATGTGACACCATAATTTTTCCTGGGACATCCACATCAGTAGTCTTTAAACTGCAAGAAAATTAAGAAAATGAAAAAAGAGGAAAAAGAAGAGGAAAGTCTGGCAGTTGGCAGCTAGAAGCTGGGAGCCAAAGAAGCCAGGCTGGGCTGTTAGCAATTGAACATGAACCAAAATCACTAAACAAAACTTTCACAGACAAACCCACTGTGTGACCTTGGAGGAACATAATAGTGACCCAGAGACTCTATGATGAAACTAGCTGGAAAAGACACCATGGACCCACAAAAATATGTATCTTCTCTTCCAGCTGACATGAATGACCACTGTTGGTTCACCAGTAACAGCTCTAATTTCACATTAATCCTCTCACCTCTAGCTAAAAGTTACCAAGATACCCAATCACAGCATTACCCCTGCTTCCTGACAGCCTGCAGTTCCGAAATGGCCACTGCTTTCTGTACAACCTCCTTAGAATCATCTTGTACATATTTGAGTTCCAGAATAACCTCTTCATAACTCTCTTTTACCACGACGCTGTTTGTTTGCTCTTATGTGTATTCTTCTTTGCTGCTGGAAGCTAAATAAACCCAACTTTGTTTGAGTGCAGGCCTGCATCTACAGGTCATTGGTCGATGTGTTTAAAAATGTAATACTTGTTATAAACTTGATACTTTTGTACTTCCAGTAATTCATATGCTGAAACTATACCCTCTACTGTAACAATATTAGAAGGCAGGGTCTTTGGGAGGTAATAAGGATTAGATGAGGTCATGAGAACTGAGCCCTCATGAATGGAATTTTTGTCCTTATAAGAATCCCAAGAGAGCTTTCTTCCTCTATCTGCCATTTGAGGACACCACTAGGAGACAAGCATCTAAGAACCAAGAGAGTATTAGGCCATTCTTACATTGCTATAAAGAAATACCTGAGACTGTGTAATTTATTTTTTTAAAAAAAGGTTTAATTGGCTCATGTTTCTTCAGGCTATGCAACAAGCATGGCACTGGCATCTGCCCAGCTCCTGGGGACACCTTAAGGAACTTTGACTCATGTCAGAAGGTGAAGTGACAGCAGGCACTTCACATGCCAAAAGCAGGAGCAAAGAGGGGCTGTGGAAGGTGCCATATACTTTTAAATTTCCAGATCTCATGTGGACTCAGAGGGAGAGCTCACTTATCGCCAAGGGGATGGCCCAAGCCATTCATGAGAAATCCACCCCCATGATCTCAACACCTCCCACCAGGCCACACCTCCAACATTGAGGATTGCATTTCAACACGAGATTTAGGTGGGGACAAATATATAAACTATATCAATGCCAGACATTAAATCTATTTGCCCCTTGATCTTGGACTCCTCAGCCTCCAGAACTGACTGTGAGGAATATATTTGGATTGTTTATAAGCCACCCAGTTTATGATATTCTGTTATAGCAGCCTAAATGAAATAAGACAGTACTTTTTCCAGATGATTAACTGTAAGGACTTTATCTATACATTCTTAAAATATTTTTAAATTGCATTCATTCTTTTTTTCCAAATTAATACAGTTTGACCACTGTAGGAAATTTGGAAAACACATGATTACATTTTTTTAAAAATATCTTTTTTAGCCATGCCATTATCTACACTGGTACTACTTTTATAGATATTAATGCTACCACCATCACTTATTGATACTTATAGAGTATCAGTGACATAAATAAACAAGTTATATGTAATAATGTAGTAAGATAGAGTTTTTAATCCTTATTTCACAGATTAGGAATCTGCAACTGAGAAAGTTCACAAAACTGGTAAGTGACAGAGCTAGTATTTAAGCCCCTGTGTGTTTTAAGAAATATTTTTTACATGAGTTCACTTTGTCTTATCTACTTTCTTAAAGGCTCTAACACCAAATACAGTCATATTTTAAAATACTAGGGGTTAGGAGTTTAACCTGTGAATTTAGAGGGACACAATTCAGCTCATAATATTAATACATGGTCTCATTTTCTTCCTTTCTTTTAAAATATATGAAAACTTTGGATTATGTTGCATATATTGTAGAGTTCTTTTTATATACAATTATCCTGAGTATTTATAACTTTAAGTATTTTATAAATATAATTTTTAATGGCATTAAATTATTTTTTAATGTAGACACCTATACATTTTATCTCATAGTCTCTTGGGATAATAAATTACTAAAATATTCTGTCTATTTAGAGAACAGTGTTGCTTTTAATGTAAAATTTTATTAAAGAGTGAACCTCACAGGGGTGCTGACTCCAAGGGATTCCTTTATAACATCAAAAAACTTACTAAAAAATATCTCACATATAGTTAACAATATTTGTCTTGATACAACATATATATGAATTTACTCTATCAAAACCTTTCAATATTTGATAAACACGCATAACAGATTAAAAAACTTGTTATATCTAAGTCATTGGAACTGTACATATTGTTTATTTGCAAAATTTGGGAAAATTTGAACTCTTATACATTGCTAAATATGTTTTTTCTGCTCTTTTAAGTTTCTCTTCTCTCTGCAACTTCAATTACTATTGTCTTATGGTTTGCAAGTCTCTATGTAATTTAAACAGTTTTCTCTATTTTTTTCTTCAGAATAGATAATTTCTATTGACTTGATTTTCTTGTGCAGTATCTAATAAAATGTTAAGTCAATTGAGTAAAGTTTTTTTTTTTTTTCAGATCTGGTAATTTTCAGCTCTACAATTTCATTTTAGTTATTTTTTATATAGAATGTCTTTATCTTTTACTATTTCCTGACTGTGCAGTCATAATCCATATTTCAAGTTCTTAAACATATTTACAATACCTACGTTTAAGTCCTTACTTAGTACAAATACCTGAGTCATCTCATTTTTTTTCCTTGACTGATTTCGCCTAAGACTGTGAATCACATTTTCTGCTTCTTTGCATATTTTAAAAATTTCTGATGGCATATTTGACATTGATGATGATTCATGAGATGATGTCACCATTTAAAAAAATGATTTTGAGTTTTGTTCAATTATAAGCTAAATTACTGGAAAATTATCTTGTCCCTGTTAGGTATACTTTTATTCCTTATTAAAACAGACCCATTTTAGTTTAGAACCTAGTCCTAAATCATGACTTTGACTTTAAGTCAGGGTTAAGCAAATTATGACCCATAGCCCAAATCTGGCCTGTTGCTTGTTTTCATGAAAAGATATTATTGGAACATAGCCATACTTGTTCATTTGTATCTAGTCTATGGCCACTTTCACATTATAATGGTAGATTTGTGCAGTTGGGACAGAAATTGTATGTCTCACAAAGCTTAAAATATTTACTATTTAGCCTTCTACAGTAAAAGTTGTCTAACCTTTATTCTGGAGCATGGTCCTTACTCTTCACTCACAGCCTTTAATGGGCTACAGGTAAATTGCTGGGATGATCAACAAGGTCTTTCTATTATGGCAGAGTCAGAATTTCAATATTTTAAGGATCACTTTTTAAAACTCTTGTGTGTGAGTGTGAGGGAATGTAAAGAGTCTTTTCATGGCCATGGCCTTTGCCCATTTTTCTATCAAATTGTTGGTCCTTTTATCTTAACTCTGTAGATTTAAAAAAATATGTTAGGGTTAGTACCTTTTTATTTTGTATATATCTTGCAAACATTTTCTCACAGTTTTTTTGACTTTGAATATTGTTGACAAGCCAAAGATGCATTTTAATGTAGTAAAATATATTTACCATTTCCTTTGTTTTAAGAGTTCTCAGTTGCAGCATGATGGCTAGTTTGAACAAGAAAATGTTTTGTCCTGGGAATTGACCTGTGCAATGCAGGATGTGCAGTCTCATTCTTGACCTCTACTAACATGATACCAGTTACACACACCTCATTTTCTTTTCAGTTGCCACCAAATTACCCACGGACATTTCTAGATGTTACCTGTACAACAAAATCACACATAATTGAGAACTATTATTTTATTGCATTTGAGTTTTAAATTATAAATATAAAAGCTTTTTCTACACCAATGCTGAAGTGGAATTTCTTCTAATATTCCTATGGTTTTATTCATCCATTATTCATTTTTACATTTAGATATTGAAGTGATTTGGAGCTTTTTACTGTGTATGTTATAGGGTATGGATATATTTTCTTGTTCTATATAGTTATATGGTTGTTCCATCATTACTTTTCTTTTTTTTCTTTTTTTTTGAGACAGAGTCTCGCTCTGTCCCCCAGGCTGGAGTGCAGTGGCCGGATCTCAGCTCACTGCAAGCTCCGCCTCCCGGGTTTACGCCATTCTCCTGCCTCAGCCTCCCGAGGAACTGGGACTACAGGCGCCTGCCACCTCGCCCGGCTAGTTTTTTGAATTTTTTTAGTAGAGACGGGGTTTCACCGTGTTAGCCAGGATGGTCTCGATCTCCTGACCTCGTGATCCGCCTGTCTCGGCCTCCCAAAGTGCTGGGATTACAGGCTTGAGCCACCGCGCCCGGCCCATCATTACTTATTAAAAAGTGCATCTTTGCCCTAAAGATTTGAGGTACATGTAATGTACTAATTTTCGTATATATTAGAATTTATTTCTGGACCTTCTAGTCTACTCTTAACTCTTTCTGGCTATTTAAATTATATATAGACTGTATGGTACATTTAATACCATACAGGGATAATATACTATTGTAGCTTTTTTATGTTTTTCTACATATTTGTTTATAATTATTTTATATCAAATTTACTGTTAACTTGTCTAGCTTCATAAAAATATTATTTGTATTTCTTTTGAGATGTTTTAAACTTTAAAAAGCAACTGGCATGCTCATGATGTCTATGAATCATTTATCCAAGTAAAAAGAAATATATTTCCATTTAACTATATCTGTTTTTCTATCTTTCAGGGTGTTTACAATTTTTTCTTATATAACTTTCACAATTATTTAAGTTCATTTTATGCATTTTTGTCTTCATGGTTGTTACTATAAATAAATTTGTAACAACCATTATTTTTTCAAACTGGCTATTTGTGCATACAAAGTCTACTAATTCTGGAGAGTAATTTTATATCCTGATGCCTTACTGATTTATATTATTGTGTGAGATAGTTTTATGTATTGATTTCATGATTTTGCAAGTACCCCATTTTATCATCAGCTAATAAAGCCAATTTCACTTTGTTGTTTCAATTCTTATTTTTCTAAAAAATTTTCCGTGAGTTCTTACATTGATTGATGTCACTAGTTTAATTTCATGTAGTAGTGGAAATAGTGAGCATCTGTAACTGTTTCCTGAAATTTTGTAAAACCTAGAGTAAGTATTTTCCTAATAGATGTAATGCTTCTTTTAGGATTAAGGTATATTCAAGCAAAGACATACACACACACATTCACCTATGCACAAACACAAAAACACACATATGCAATTTTGAGAAGATATTTATACATTCTATATTCTCTTTTTTGTTTGTTTTTTGTTTTTTTGAGAGGACGTCTTGCTCAGTCTCCCAGGCTGGAGTGCAGTGGTGTGATCTCAGTTCACGGCAAGCTCTGCCTTCACTGGTTCACGCCATTCTCCTGCCTCAGCCTCCCGAGTAGCTGGGACTACAGGTGCCCTTCTTGACTATTTATATCAGAAATGTATATTGGATTTTGGAAAAAAGTTTTTTCAGCATTGAGATATTCATAAAAGTTTTCTGTTTATATCTATTACTAGGGTTCATTATTTTAATGGAGTTTTAAACATTGATTTGGTATTGGTATTATAAAATAAAGCCCACTTATTTATTTTTGCTATTTTAAAAGTGGTATTACATTCTGTTTACTGATATTTTATTCAGTATTTTTGCATTGATATCCATAATTGATATGATATTAAAGTGATTTTATTTGTTTACTTATTTAGTACTGTATCAGGTTTAGTAAATAATATTATCCTTGTCCCATATAATTAAATAATTTATATATTTCCTTTAATTTTTATGATCTGTAAATAATGTATGCATTTTCAGGATTATCTGGTCTTTACAAGTCAAACATCTGAGCCTAGAACTTTTGCTAGAATTGTTTCTTGAAAACTGTCTATATTTTTATTTAATTTATTCTGTTTAAGCTTTCTCTATTTAATTGGGTCAAATTTTACAAATCCAAGCCCCCTAGGACTTTTTCCAGTTCTTCAAAGACTTCAAATTCATTTTTATAGAGGCTTGCAAAATATTCTCTTCAATTATTATATTCCTTCTATTTAAATGGTTATTTTTTTCTTTATGAGTTCCTATGTTTTATATTTATGACTACCCTTTAATTTTTTGTTTACTTTTATTTAAGATCTGGAGGTACATGTGAGAGTTTGTTACATAGGTAAACATATGTCATGAGGATTTGTTGTGGGGACACTATCACTCAGGTATTAAGCCCAGTACCATTAGTTATCATTTCTTGTCCTTTCTCTCCTCCCACCTTCCCCTGTTTAGTAGACCTTGGTGTCTGAAGTTTTCTTATTTATTTTCATAAGTTCTTATTATTTAGCTCCCACTTATAAGTAAAAACAGGCCATCTTTGGGTTTCTGTTTCTGAATTTGTTAAAGATAATAGCCTCCAGCTCCATCCGTGTTCCTGCAAAAGGTATGATCTCATTCTTTTTTATGCTGCATAGTGTTTCGTGGGGTATATATATCATATTTTCTTTAATCTGTCATTGATGGGCATTTAGGCTGACTCTGTGTCTTTGCTCTTGTCAATAGTGCTGCAATGAGAATTCGTGTACATGTGTCTTTATAGTAGAATGATTTATGTTCCTCTGGGTATAAACCCGGTAATGGGATTGCTGGACCGAATTGTGGTTCTGCTTTTAGCTCTTTGAGGAATTACCATACTGCTTTCCACAATCGTTTAACTAATTTGCACTCCCATCAAGTGTGTAAGTGTTCCATTATTTTCACAGCCTCACCAACATCTATTATTTTTTGACTTTTTAATAATAGCCATTCTGACTGGAGAGATGATATCTCATTGTGGTTTTGATTTGCATTGCTCTAATGATCTGAGCTTTTTTTCATGTGCTTGTTGGCCACATGGATGTCTTCTTTTGAGAAGTGTCTGTTGATGTCCTTTGCCCACTTTTAAATGGTTTTTCTCTTGTAAATTTGTTTAAGTTTATTATAGATGTTGGATATTAGACTTTTGTCAGATGAATTGTTTGCAAATAATTTCTCCCATTCTGTAGGCTTTCTGCCTAATCTGTTGGTAGTTTCTTTTGCTGTGCAGAAGCTCTTTAGTTTAATTAGATCTCTTTTGTCAATTTTTGCTTTTGTTGCAATTGCTTCTGGTGTCTTTGTCATGAAATCTTCGCCTATTCCTATGTCTAGCATAATATTGCCTAGATTGTTTTCCAGAGTTTTTATAGTTTTGGGTTTTACACTTATCTTTAATCCATCTTGAGTTGATTTTTGTATATGGTATAAGAAAGCAGTCCAGCTTTAATCTTCTGCATATAACTAGCCAGTTATCAGATGGTCACAGATCATATGGTTATAGATATGTGACCTTATTTCTGTGCTCTCTATTCTGTTCCATTGGTCAATATATATATATATGTTTTTTTTTTTTCTTTTAGCAGTACCATGCTATTTTAGTTACTGTAGTTTTGTGGTATAGTTTGAAGTCATATAACCTGATGCCTCCAGCTTTGTTCCTTTTGCTTAGGATTGCCTTGGCTATTCAGGCTCTTTTCTGAGTTCTGTATGAATTTTAAAATACCCAACAAAATACTTGCAAACTGAATCCAGCGGCACATCAAAAACAAATCCACAATGATCAAGTTGGCTTCATCTCCAGGATGCAAGATTGGTTCAACATACACAAATCAATAAATGTGATTCATTACATAAACAGAACTAAAGATAAATACCATAAAATTATTTCAATAGATTTTTATTTTGTTTTAGGGTTCTCCAGAGAAACAGATCAGTAATATATATTAGATAGATAGATAGATAGATAGATAGATAGATAGATAGATAGATAGATAGATAGATAGATACATAGATAGACAGACAGATAGATATTATAGGGAGTTGGCTCATGTGATTATGGAGGCTGAGAAATCTCAAGATCTGCTTTTGGCAAGCTGGAGACCCAAAAGAACCATGGGTATATTTCTTGACTTTACCTGAAGACAGACAAAGATGGATGTCCCAGCTTAAAGTCAGAGAGTGAAATCTCTCTTACTCAGACTTTTTTTCTGGTCAGTCTTTTAACAAATTGGAAATGTGTTTTATTTCCACATCCACAGAAATGTGCTTTACTCAATCTACTGACTGAAATATTAATCTCATTTAGAAACACTCTCACCGACTTATTAAGGATAATGTTTAACTAAATATCTAGACATGCTGCAGTCCAGTGAAGTCAACATGTAAAACTAATCATCTCATCTTTGATCACTGTTTTTTTTTTAATTGTAGTAAAATATACATAACAACATTTACCTTTTTAAGTATTTTTGAGTATACAGTTCTGTGATATTTATTACATTCACACTGAATTACAGCCATCAACACTGTAAACCAAAAATGAAATTCTAAGTCCTCCGACTAACTGAATGGGCCCCTCTTCTCATGCAGGGCACTCTAAAGTAAAGCCGAAACACTAGTTCAGGCCATGATAAGAATGGGTGGTCGGACATGGACATGCCTAATTATACCCTCCTCCCTTTGGAATTCAGGGAGAGCTGACCAGTATTATCATTAAAACAGAGATTAAGGCAGATAACATAGACTTTTTAAACAATAAAACATCAAATTCCACCCTGACTTTAATATAGCATCAGATGACAGATAGCAGGACCTGAAAGAAATAGAAGTATTTTACCCCAAAATATATTTCTTTGACATGTTTTGAAATAGCCCTGTAAAGTTGTCTCTTATGAGGAAAATCTACATTATATATTTAGATTATTCCTTTACGGGTCTTTTCCCTGATCCAGGAGATAATTAACTAAGAGTCTAGAACATTTTTTGTTGTTTTGTTTTTGTTTTTGTTTTTTTTAGATGGAGTCTCACTCTGTCACCCAGGCTGGAGTGCAGTGGCACCATCTGGGCTCACTGCAACCTCCACCTCCCGGATTCACACCATTCTCCTGCTTCAGCCTCCTGAGTAGCTGGGATTATAGACGCCCTCCACCATGCTTGGCTGATTGTTTTGTATTTTTTGTAGAGACAGGGTTTCACCATGTTAGCCAGGGTGGTCTCGATCTCCTGACCTCGTGATCCGCCCACCTCGGCCTCCCAAAGTGCTGGGATTACAGGCCTGAGCCACCGCGCCTGGCCCAAAACTTCATTTTTTAATTGAATATCAAAAAATATTATTTTTTGGACCTCTCCTAAATTTCATTATTCTAGCTAACTCTCTAGGTAACTCTCTATGCTTCCTTTCCATTGCTGGTCTACATTAAGTAAATTTTTCCCTATGTCCTTCTTTATACTATGTCATCTAATATATCCTCTGTGAATGTACATCTACATGTTTTTTGAATCTTCAAATGATATACCCAAATCTATTTTCAGAGAATCTAAGCTCTAATTAACTTGCACTGTGGTCCCAAGCAAATCAATTACCTTATTAGGAAGTCAATTTCCTCATCAGTAAGTTGCAGAAAATAATGCTTCCCACATAGTGTTATCATTACCTTTAAAGAAGACAATGAATGGGACAGCATTTTCTAAATTATAAAATACTTCACAGTTCCACGTAAGCTCTCACAGCTATTACAACTGTATTAAGATATATGTTATATCCATTAGACCACTGCAATATAAGAACACAAAAACAGGAAATTTGTTCCTTGATTTGAGTTCAAATCCCAATTTACCACTCCTTAGATGTGGATTACCCAGCAATTTATATAACTTCTCTGACTTAATTATCTAATATGTAAAATAAAATAAATACCTAGTTCATAAGACTGTCATAAAAAACAAATAAAGTAAATAATATAAATACTTTAGCATATTGTGTTCAAAAACTGTTAACTATTATTATTATTTTTAATATAGTAATAAAATTTTTAAAAATTATCCACATTTTTTATTAGAGGATCTATGTTATGTCACTTAGCATAAATCCTTAACTGATTATAATTTTATATTAGATAGATAACATTTTAATAATCATTAGCAAATCTTATTTTTTACTTTTTATTTTTATTTTTTTTTTGAGACAGAATCTCACTCTGTCACTCAGGCTGGAATGTAATGGCACAATCTTGGTTCACTGCAACCTCTGCCTCCTGGGTTCGAGCAATTCTTGTGCTTCAGCCTTCCAAATAGCTGGGATTAGAGGCATGCACCACCACACCCAGCTAAGTTTTTTTTTGTTTGTTTTTGTTTTTTTTTTTTTTTAGTGTAGACAGGGTTTCACTATGTTGGACAAGCTGGTCTTGAACTCCCAACCTCAGGTGATCTGCTTGTCTCAACCTCCCAAAGTGCTGGGATTATAGGCATGAGCCACTGTACCCTGCCTTCTTATTAATTTTAATAACCAATACTTTGCCTGTGGTTCTTCTGAATGTTCTGTGTAAACATCATGTCATTTGACAAGAAAGGCAGTTTTTTTTTTTAATGTTCTTATAACTTTTATCTATTTTCTTGTCATATTACATTGGCTAAAATACTGCTTATTGAATATAATCAAAAAAGATGCTTGTAAGCATCCTTGAGTTTTCTGATTTTGAAGAAAATGCTTTAAATACTCGAGAGTTAGAAATAAAAGTAGTTATTGTTTCTTAATAAATAATCTTTACAATTTAAGTTCGTTCTTTTATATTTCTAATTACAGGTATCTTTCACATGAAATCCATACAAAGAACTTTAGTAGCTAAAAAATATTCTTTGATAGTGTATTTAAAAACATACACAAACACACACACACTTAACAATAATATAAAGTAAACACATTACATATGTAAAGTCTTGTAACTATACATTCTCTTGAGTGTTGATAATATGAAAATATAAATGATTGTATGATGTTTTAGCTGCTTATGAATTATTAGGCATTGTGATAACTTTGGACTCATACAAATTTCATAACAACATTATGAGATGGCTAAAAAAAGACCATTTTACTGATGGAACCTGGAACAAAGAAAGGCTTATTTGTTTCTCCAGGTTTCTAAGAATCCTCTCAGTAAAGCAGAAATTTATATCAGGCTGAATAACGGCAGTGTTGATCTGTTTAGCCATTATGCAATTGCATTATACAATTATGGAATATAAGTATTTGGATTGCAGAGCTTGCTTATATTTCAGGTACAATCTTAGTAACAGTTTATAGAAGCAAAGAAATTCCTTATTCTGAGAGACTGTAACCTTTTTCCAACAAATGCCTTCATTTGGCTGGGCGCGGTAGCTCACGCCTGTAATCCCAGCACTTTGGGAGGCCGAGACGGGCGAATCACAAGGTCAGGAGATCGAGACCATCCTGGCTAACACGGTGAAACCCCGTCTCTACTAAAAAAAAAAAAAAAATACAAAAAGCTAGCCGGGCGAGGTGGCGGGCGCCTGTAGTCCCAGCTCCTCGGGAGGCTGAGGCAGGAGAATGGCGTAAACCCGGGAGGCGGAGCTTGCAGTGAGCTGAGATCCGGCCACTGCACTCCAGTCCGGGCTACAGACCGAGACTCCGCCTCAAAAAAAAAAAAAAAAAAAAAAAAAAAAGCCTTCATCTTAAACATACAAAAAACAAGCAAGATTCTGTTGTTTCTCTCAATCTCACAAACAATAATAAAACAACGTTTTTTTGACTCTACACTGTTTTATTACTTTATTCTTTGTTATTCTTGACAGCAAAACTTCTTGGAAAAGTTTATCTCACTTTCTCCAAATTATTTTTTCCAATTATCTCTTAATTTTCTTCTAATCACTCTCTCATCTGTACCTCAGCAATAAAATGGTTCTTTTCATAGTTGTAAATTTTGACCATATGGCTAAATTCCAGGTCAGTTCTCAATCCTCATTTAACTCACAAAGTGACCACTGATGTTTCTTTTTGGCACCTCAGATTTCTTCCTTTTCACTTTCTTCACTTGGATTTTACAACTCCACGGTAACTTAGCGCATTTCTTACCTCTCCAGTCACTTTATTCTTTCCTCCTTTCTTACTGATCTTTTGAAGTAAAATCAGTTCTTGGTGCTTTTCCTTCTCTATCTTCAAACACTATGCTTTGTCTCATAAAGACTCAGAGCTTTAAATACTATATAATATGCTCTTAATTCCAAAATGTATCCATAGTCCAGTCCCCCTATATATCATACCCATATCTTCAATGTCATGCCAAGGGTGAAGGAAAAGTGATGTAGGGTGGTGTCATAATTTGAAGAGAATATATTAAGTCTGATTAAAAGTGGGTCTGCTTTTTATGATCATCATGCAATTATAGCATAGGCCATTGTTAAATACGTCTCTAGAGCTAAGATCCAAACAACAGTTTGATGGATGCTCCCATCACCCAGCAATTGATGTGCCTTGGTTTATAGCCAGCTGCCTACCAGACCTCTCCATATGAATATTTACTGAACATTAATCACAACATGCCTAAAACTTAATTGTTTCCCTTAAATTTGCTCTATCTTCAAACTTTTTCATTTCTACTGAAAGGCAACCAACTGAGGTCAAAATCTGCAGTCATCTGGGGCACTTTTGTTTTTCCCACAACTCTCATTGAATCGAGTAAGAAATTGTTATTCCTCTACTGAAGTGTGTGCCTTATCTGAATGGCAGAGATCTTTGTGTGTTTGTTTTATTTTGTGTTTTTTTTTCCTTCTAATATATCTTAAGCTCAGTAAAATTTTTAAACAAATCAATAAAATATCTATGAAAAGATTTTATCATTGTTATTTTTAAAAACTTTCACTCCTTAGCAATTATTCTATCACATTTCAAGCAATCTGTGCTACTATTTGTATTTTTGACAGTTTTATATAGTTACTGTCTTGTTCTTCGAAAAGTCACTTGCCAGAACTACCTATTTTTACACGTTTCTCCAACTTAAGGATTCCAAATATTGGCTTGTTTCCTCCACTGCTACATCTAACATCCCTTTAACAGTATCTCATGTGGAAAAATAATACCATAAATTTTCATAAGCTAATCAATTAAATATTGTATATTTGCTGGATAAGACAGATATATCAAAATTTCCAAAACAGAGCATCAGGAGATAAATGAGGTAGTTTAAAGAATGGAGACATTTTAATGGTGTCACTCATGAAAAGCTTAACAGAGGAGATACCACATGATCTGGGTCTTGGAACAATTTTAGCCAGTTGAGAGTAGGCCATTAAAGTTGTGGTAATAGCAAAAGTTCCTCATGAGGGTGGCAATCAGTTGGCACATTGCAGAGTAGCAAGTGATATAGTTTTGCTGGTCACAACAAGAAGCATGGAAGAGAATGGGAGAAAATATTTTACAGAAAATATTTTACATGTTATAATTAGAAACTCAGTATCACTCAGAGATATGTGTGTATGTATAAATATGTATGAATATATATATGTATGTGTGTGTGTGTACAAATATATATATATATCCATGGGTTAAAAGGAAGCATTTCAAAATTTTTTTAGGATGAGATTGAGAAACTAGAGGGTTGTGATGAAGACACCAAGTAAAGAGCACTGTGCCAATGAAGGTGAAACGGACTGATAATAATTTTGGAACTATACATTTGTACACTATTGATACTATGCACAGTCCAAATCCAGATCACTGATTCAGACATTTCTCTTACTTTTGACTGGGTGCAACAGTGTGCACCTGTAGTCCCAGCTACTCAGGAGGCTGAGGCAAGAATATTTCTTGAACCCAGAAGTTCAAGGCTGTAGTGTAACATAATCACTACTGTGAATAGCCAATGTCCAGCCTGGATAATGAGGTCCTGTCTCTTATTAAGAAAATGACTGTTATTTTTAATTATGCACTTTCATTTTCATAAATCCAAAACAAGACATTATTTTTTATTCAAATCTATTTTAGCTGTATTCTTAAGTCTTGTGAATAACCCAAAAGGTTATTCAATTAGTTGAAACAGAAATCTAGAACTCTGCAGATTATTTTTTCTCTTCCTCACTTAGCGTATAATGAATCAATCAAAAAGAACTACAGGCTTCATCTCACGTCTTAATGTTCCTTTATCTTCATCTTCCTGTAACTGTCCATTCTCAATCTTCACTTTAATTTAGCAAGGAGATACACTTGCCTCCTCTTTTACCTGTCCTCAAACCATATTTCAATGTGCTGTCAAAGCTTTGTTATAAAAATATTATGCTTTGACTTCCCTGCTTAAATTCTTATGCTGGTTTCCTACTGCTTCTAGGTAGAATGTCAATCTGCTTTATGTGATATTCCAGCTCATCCATGGAAATAATAGTAAATCTAGCACTGATAGAAGTAATGACACTGATAGTAGTTACAATGAGCACTAACTGGAATGCTTATTATGTGTCAGGCATTGTTTTACACATTTTATATAGTGTAGTTCCTTTTACTCCTCACATATTTCTAAAAAGTAGGTGATGATGTTATGACCTGATTCTATAGACAAGGAGAGTGAGGAACAGAGCACCAAAGCAGCATATCCAAAATTACAAAGCAAAAAAGTGGCAGAACTGAAATACAAATGCATATTGTAGATTTCTCCCCATTATTTCCTGGATGCTTTACCTCATTTCACATCCCCCAACCACAATCAAACTTTGTTTCAACTGTACAGGAATACTAGGAGTTCCTAAAGCATTGTGTTATATGGTGGAGTCAGATTGCTATTTTTTAGCAGAGTGTGAGCCCCTGAGGGCAGAGGCTGTGTTTTATACTTCCTTCTCTCATCCAAACTCAGCAGGGCACTTTACATATTATGGATGTTTGATTTCATTATGTTCATGTAGAGTCAGTTCTGCTGTAACTGACAATTTAAGTATCGCATAAGTTTCACTCTTGTGTATGGGCAATTTTGTCCTTGAGAAACACCAGGTGAACATAGAAAACCATACTTAAAAGAAGCAATTGATATTGGAATATGTAAAATGCATACATCTCACACTCCCACCAGCTATCTTAATTCTGTGTGTGCATTATGAGTCAGCCTCTACCAAATTTGGTGTCATAACTTTCCCTTTCATATAAATCTTGTTTCAGATAAATCTTTTACCACTTCATAATAATTCCCAAGCTGCAGCCTTTCCCATACCCATTTCCACAAATGCTTTCAGGTCTCTCTCAATATAAAATGCCACATTTATTGTAGTATTTACATATTTTCAAACATACAAAATGTGTAGAACTGTTGTGCCATTTTTGCTAGGTTCCTATCTCTTTTTGTATGTGTTACTGATAAAGTATTTGAGTGTTGTGTCTCAACCCTACTTTCCTCATAAGCCCTGTAGCTTTTATTGTGCCAAGTTTTCAGAGAATAGTGAGGCTTCAGAACACACATTTCTCATTATAGCAGAACTGACTGTACTTGAATGAATTTTAAAAAGGCTGAAACTCACCCAATTATCATCTGTGGCTGAATAGCATTCTCTCAAAATTGGTATATTGAAGCCCTCACCCCTAGTACCTCAGCATATGACTGCATTTGGAGATAGAGGTGATTAAGTGAAAATAACGTCAATAGCATGGACCCTAATACAATATGACTAATGTCCTTATAAGCAGAGGAAATTTGAACACAAGGAGACACCACATATACACAAGCAAAGAAGATAGGCCATATGAGAACATGTAAGAAGGCAGCAGTCTACAAACCAAACAGTGACATCAGGAGAAACCAAACCTGCTGACACCTTGATCTTAGAGTTCTTAGCTTCCAGAAGGGTGAAAGTATAATCACTATTATTTAAGTCACCCAGTCTGTGGTACTTTATTATGGCAGCGCTAGCAGATAGGTACGTCGACTATTTTCTATGCAAAGCTTTCAAGACTGAGCTAAGGCATATATCTATTGCTTACTTGAAACACAACCCTCATCCTGAATGGGAACTTATATCCCCAGTCTATCCCTGGCTTCATCCCAGTATATCTTTTATTTTAATTTTTTATCAAGTGATGTTATAATAATTTATACTTTTTGTATCTGGTATAGATAATACATTCTATAGACCAGTTCATCTGTTTTTTAACCCTGTGCCAACAACTTCAAACATGACATTTGTAACATTGTAGACTCTGAATATATCACTGTTACATATATTGTGGCATAAAATCAAAATAATTTTTCAATGAATTTATTGAAGAAAACCAAGAAGTAATGCATTTTATGTGAATACAATGTTAGGATGGCACATATCTACAGCTGTCCACGGTTCAGATGATTGATTCTGTTTCATTTGTGGGTACATTATTCCTCTTCTGTCCATGTTTCCCTGCATCATATTAATGAAAAATCACTTAAGACTTCTAGCATGGGTGAAAGAGAAAATGATAGTACTATTGAAAACAAAAGAAAAAAAAAAAAACTAGAGGTCTGGAGAAAAATTACAATCAAGCTTTTAACACATGAATCAATATCCCTGTATAGAATAATGTTTGGATATCCATCATCTATTGGTGAGAATATCTACTTATCTCTCAGAAAATTAGCTCATGCTGAATAAGAGTAACCTTTTACAGAGATGCTATTGCTTTGCCAGACACTATGATTGCTGCAATGAAGGAAAGGAGAATAAGTGTTCATTGTCTAATAATTGAAAGGTAAACATAATAACTGTAGTAACAAAACTGTAGTATTTATATACATGTAGGAAGGATGATAACTTTAATGCTAATGATAATATTTAACATTTTTCTTTTTTTGAGACAGAGTTTCTTGTTGCCCAGGTTGGAAGTGCAACGGCTCAATCTCGGCTCACTGCAATGTCCACCTCTCGGGTTCAAGTGATTCTCCTGCTTCAGCCTCCCGAGTAACTGGGATTACAAGCGCCCACCATCACTCCTGGCTAATTTTTGTATTTTTAGTAGAGACGAGGTTTCATCATGTTCGCCAGGCTAGTCTTGACCACCTGATCTCAGGTGATCCACCCACCTCGGCCTCCCAAAGTGCTGGGATTACAGGCCTGAACTACCACACCCAGTCCAAGTGCTGCATCTTATAATGCCACTGTAGCTCACCATGCCGTTGTTGCTTCTAAATGTCTACGGACTTTACCTTCTGTATAATTCATTTGTCAACTACCATGCTCTGTTTTACACTTTCCCATCAGGTTACGAACACCTTGTATTTAGATATTTCAACTGCTTTTCAAAATAAATTCTCTTTGTACCTTATAGTGAAATTGTACATATTTCTGGATTGATAAATTCTAGAATAATTTCATAAAAAATGTTAATATTATTGGGGTAATCTACCAAATGCAAGACACCATGCCACAACACGAATTTTGTTCTATGCCTTTAAAAACTCATTGATAGTAGGTGTTGATGTCGTTGGGGTGGGGGGGGGGGCGGTGTGTGTGTGTGTGCATGTAATGGGTTGTGATCTAAAATGTATTTCTTGGGTAATGGTCAAAAAAGTTCAACATCATGGTGATTTAACAAAATAGCAAACCTAGGTTACATATTTATTTTTTATCCAAGAGCAAACTTTTCGGACTTTTTTATTCTCACCAGTTTGCCAGTCTGAGGTCTTGTAGATTGCAATAGTTTCTTTAGGCAGGGATACTTGAACTATCCTGATAGCATAAACAAAATGTCAGTTGGGCTAGACTCATTTTCTCTCACCTGGCCCAGCTCCAGGAGTTCATTGATTTCTGTAATTAAATGAGTTGGAAGTAAATCCCAGGACTGTGCTGCACGTTGGTCATTGGTGCTGAGGCCTGAATCTTAATAAGCTGTTGAGTGTGATCTTGTGCCAGAGAGGCGAAGTGTTAACAGTCTTCCTGGTGCTCCCAGACCATGTAGCAATCTGGGGTTATAATTGCTTCACGCGGGACAAAATGGAGAGGAGTTAGAATGGCATTAGATTCGAATAAAATAGCATACTTCAGAAAGTGCTTAAATGACAGAATACAAAATGTGTCTTTTTTTTTTTTTTACATAAATCCAACTTGGTGAATGAAATATTCTTTAGCCTTTCTAAGTGGAATATGAAATTCAGGCTTTCAGTTTGATTGGGACAGTAGTAAGTATATAAACTAAAAAAAGCAAGCAGTAAGCATTTTAGTTAATTTTCAAGTTGTTTAAGGCCATGCTAACTCAACAAATGCCATATCATTTTTTGTTTGATTTCTTTGAGTCAGGTCTTAAAATTATATTATTTTCAAATTTACTTACAGAAACAAAATAAAAATTATATCAAACAAACATATATGTCTAAATATATGACTAGAAAAAATAAAAACATGTATATTTGATACATTTTTCTTTTGTTATATGTGTTCAGATATGATTTTATATATATGTAAAATATGTATTCTTATATGTGATGTATCTTTAAATGATATAGCTGTATCTCTATATCTATATTATCTCATAGAATATGGTAGCTAGAAAATAATCTAATCCAGCTCTTGCAAAACACTTAGTTACAAGAAATTACACAAAAAATTACAAATTGAAATTTGTAATTTCTCAAATTGTAATTGAGAAATTTGTAATTGAGACATTCCTAAAGTGGAAAATTCAGAGAGGTTTTTTTGGAAGGCAAAACTTTAAAATCTAAATATATTTTAAGAAAAATCTGATTAAGAAAAAATAAAAATAAAACATGGCTTTTATTTGCAAGTAGTGGAATCCTAAATCTTCAGAATTTTCTATTTGCTGGTGAGAGTGAAAAAATATGGGTTCAAATTTTGTTAATGCTTTATAAATTTTTGTATCATTTAACCTGCAAAGTCCATTTTAGAAATATATTCTGAGAAATAGTGTTCATGAGAATAAGGGAAGTCGAAACTTAAAATCCAACAAAATAACCAATTAAATAATACAACTATAAAAAATACCATGCAAGCATTAAGAATAAAAGTATATTGTTATTGACATATAAATATTTTAATATACACTGGAGAATAAAAACAAGTTATAAAATGTATGTATACAGATAAGTATTATATAAATATAGTTTTATACACACAGATACATATGTCATGTTGGCTTTATATTTCTATATTTATGTATATGATTATGAATAAAAAGTAGTTGAATATGTATACAACAAAATTTTAACAGTGATTGTCTTTAGCAGTGGAACTCTGAATGGTTTCATTTAACTCCATCTTTTCGTATCTTCAAAATGAGCATTTATTTCTTGTGTAATTAAAAGTAACTTTTAAAAACTCACATTTTAATGTTATTCTATATAAAATGAAAATACAGTAATTTATTTACCAAGGAGATGAATAGCAAATTGAATCAAATTCATTAAATATTGATTATAACTGGAACATTTTACTTGGAACTCTGGAATATAAAAAGAAATAGAATGCCTATACAGCATTACATTTTCTAAACATACAGCTTTGACAACTCTTTCCTTAAACATGCAAAATGCTGCCTATACCAATTGACTGAAGTGAAAATGTCAGTCTGGCATTGAAAGACTTTATAAAACAATCTGAACATGACTCTAACATCCCCTACCAACAAGAACAGCTAAAATTGAAGTAACAACAAATAGAACTAAAAATAACTGATTTAGTTTCTCATATTAAAACCTATGCACACATACACCTATATGTATATATGTATAGTCAGAGTCACTGTATACACAGGAACACATACATATGTATACATACATATATATATATTGCATATGTGTGTGTGTGTATAGTTTCTTTTCTTTTTTTTTTTTTTTTGAGACACAGTTTCGCTCTTGTTGCCCAGGTTGGAGTGCAGTGGTGCAATCTTGGCTCACTGCAACCTCCGCCTTCTGGGTTCAAGCAATTCTTCTGCCTCAGCCTCCAGAGTAGCTGGGATTACAGGCACCTGCCACCACGCTTGGCTACTTTTTTTAACTTTTAGTAGAGACTGGTTTTTACCAGGTTGGCCAAGCTGGCCTTGAATTCCTGACCTCAGGTGATCCACCCATCTTGGCCTCCCAAAGTGCTGAGATTACAAGCATGAGTCACCACGCCCAGCTGTGTGTGTGTAGTTTTTAACATAGTATACACACTATACACACTATACACACACAGATACACACAAATATATGTATACATACGTACATATATATATATAATATGTATATGTGTGTGTCTGTGTGTGTATATGTATGTGTGTGTGTACCGTAGACCCTCCATACTTGTGGTTTCTGAATATGGAACTCGATATAAAGGACTGACCATAAGAAACGTCAGATCTGTGGATTTTGGTATATGAGGGGTCCTGAAATCAATCCCCTGTGGATACCAAGGGGACTGTATATTTTATATAATACATATACATACATATATATAGAGAGAGAAGCATTCAAATCTGCTAAAAGTAAATTGTATTAAGATGTTACATTTTCTCTATTTATAGGGCACTGTGTACATCACGAGAATGCATATGATACATGCCCATGACTTTGAAGAACTGGCAATCAAGTTGAAAAAAGTGAGGTGACTTTGACTTCTGACTGATAATGAGCTAGAGTGAGTGGGCAGAGGCTGACTTTGCTTATAGTAATTCCTGCTAAAGAGGCTAGGCAAATGGGGATGAAACCTGGCGTCTGCCCACTGGTGACTGCATTCTTTCTTAGATGATTTCCTGTAGATGCTCCTAGGGTATACTTCTAGGTAAACATATTTACAGCTTTTTGACTCCTGTAAAGCCTGTTGAGGAGTAGACTGTCAATGTGTCATTTCTCACTGGTTGCTTTTAAGATCTTCTCTGCATTTTTTCTGTTCTACAGTTTCATTATGATAGATTTAAATATGCCACATTTTTCAACTCTGTGTATATGAATTCCAGAATATTTATTCTAATATATCTTACAATCCCTAATTGTTTATTTAGCTGTCTGATTTGCTGATTAGGTCACCAAGTTTCTAATTTTAGAAACTGCATCAATCACCTCTAGAAATTCTATTTGATGCTTGTTGAAATTCATCTTCTTTCTGTTGATTGTAGTTGTTAGTAGTTCGGGTTTTTGAGTCTTCACTTTCTTCATCAATAATTTTAAACATACTTAAGTTATTGTCAATATCTGATAATTATACTATGTAAAATGATCAGGAATCCGATATTCCTATTTAGTCTATAGACCGTCTAACACAGTAGATTCTTTCCTATTACATTTTTATAATTTAGGATTTTAGGCTTAGAATTTCTTGTGATACAACCATCGCAGTAGCACTTTTTACGTATGTTTACTAGTTCATAAGGAGCCAGGTAAGTAGTGTGAATTTTGCCTCGAATCTATGGAACAAGAAGACTGTAATTATGATTTGCTATGCAACGGTCTTTTGTTGTTGTTATTTTCTTATCTAGATCCTAAATTTAAATATGGAATTTTTCTTGTCATCTCTTTCTGCATGAGTTTTCCATATTTATCCATTCTCTTTGTGTTTACATTTTTAGTGTTCTTGATCATTTTCATGGGCCAATAAATTCTATCCTGCTCAGTTGAATATAAATGCTTTTAAGTGCAAGTGTCTTGGTTATTAAATCCTACAACCTCACCTCTCTTGTCCTCTTCTCCCCAGCTCTCCCAAGTGAGTAAAAGCATCAGTACCACATAACATCTCTGATATTGTATTTCACCTCCATTTGTTTTAACTAAGAAAACTGGCATTTATTTAATGGTCCTAACATAATTTGGAACTATCTTTCCTATCTATGTTTTTTAAAATTTAATTTAATTTAAGTTCTGGGATACATGTGCAGGACATGCAGGTTTGTTACATAGGTAAACATATGCCATGGTGGTTTGAATCTCTCACTTTTCTTTGAAGTCGATATGAATTTAAAATTTTTTGTATGTATTCATTATACTTGGATGTATTCAGGCAGCATATTTTCGTGTTACCTGCCTTTCAATGCTGCTACATCATAATGTATATTTTATTAAAAAGCATACCTAATCTTACATATCTATAAAGCAAAATTGTTGAAATTATTTTCTTCTCAATAACTATCCCAGTCATGGTGTATAATAGAGGCTCAATATATAAACACAGATTGAATGAATATAGTACACCTAGAGTTATTAATGTTAGGAAGAATTGTGAGGGGTGCACTTCTTCCCACCTGTTGATATAGTCCTCTTTTTCAGTGGTACTATAAGACTATAATACTGACTCCTACAACAAAGAAGATAACCTCGGAAAGGGAGGTGAACTGGATTCAGGGAGCCTCGTGGAATACAGCGAAGGTCAATGAACATCAGCAACTTTATCAGCTGAGCATCAGTCAATCAGCAAAAGTGACCAATAAACCAAACTTTGAAACATAACCAAGCTCCACCCCAGATAAAAAGCCCATGGCATACCCCTATTGACTGTCAGACAGAATACATCCTTTCTGGAAAGATACATATTACCTGCCACATTTCCTGCCAATGTTTTGCTTCATGCCCAAGGTAGCCTAGTCATCCTTGTTTTTGATTATGCAGTTCACACATATGTAATAACTTATTTTTCCTTGTGCCTTTATATTCATTGATTTGCAAATGTTATTCAACCATTTCCTTTACTCTTTTAGCTAGAAGAACAAACTTTTTTAATCATTGAAAGTATTTAAAGTATGTCTGTTGACTGTTTTCATTTACTCTCCATGTTTCTCAGTAAATACTATTGGGACTTGTAGATTCTTCTACAACTAAAGTCTTAACCACGACTAAATATGTTTGGGATAGAAATCGTAAAAATTACTTTCATAGGATACGATAGCTTCTAATTGCTCTAATATGTTCTATATTATTGCATGAATATATTTGGTAATCAATTAAGTTTAGACATAAGAATAGTTTTAAAATGTATTTACTGTTTAGAAGCCTGAAAACATAGCACACAGAAACATAATATCAAATGATTCTTTATCTTCTGAAAAACTACTCAATCTGGCTCAAAATAACATAAATGCTGACTAAACTACACTGTAATACTATATCTCATATATTGAATTAATAAAAAGTTAAAAATCAGTCTCTATTGGTAAATCTATAAAATAAATAGGCATTCGGACATCATAGCTAGTGGAAATACAAAATGATACAACTTCTGTGAAAGGGAATTTGGAAAATTCTCTATTCTAAGTATGTGATGAGAATTTACTCTTAGTCTCAGAAATATGAATTCTAGGGTTCTATTCCTAAGATTCTGTGGCAAAACCACAAAATATTAAAGTGACATATACACAATATTATTTTTATTGTGGCATATTAGTAATAATAAGAAACTAGAAATAGGCCTTTTGTCAACTCTAGGACACTAGTTGAATAAAGTATGGTAGACACACCTGATAGATTAACAAAAAATAAAGAAGATTAACTATCTCTAGGATACACTGTAAGATTTTTTAAAAACCAAGCCAAAGGAGAGTATTGTCAAGCTAAAAAAAAATAAAAAATAAAAAAAATAAAAAAATTAAAAAAAAAATAAAAAAGTAGATATAGAAACATCTTTATAACAAATTACCTTTTCTATGAAAAAGGGATGTTGGCAATATAAACATTATATACAATCATGCTTATATTTTCAAGATGAAACTGTTAAAGAATAAAGCCAGACTGAACCAAATACAATTACATGAGGAAAGAGGGAACTGGGGGAGGATACAGAAACAGAGATGAGACTTCTAACAATACATTTGCTTGTATAGTTTTGATTCTGAAACCAAGAATATTCAGTCAAAAAGACACAAGCAGTATAAATAGAAAGCGAACTAAAATTGATACACTAAACCCTGTATCAAGGAAGTACTATAACCTCCAAGAGAAGCTAACTGGGTCCTGTGACTTTAAACATTATATTCTGACTGAGTATCCTTGACAGAAATGATTTTAATGATAGAAAAAAAATCTTAAACTTTGAACAATGTAGCAGAAGTGTATAGGAACTAAAGGGGGTAGAGGAACAAGATAACCAACATCAGGAGGTAACAGTCAGAAAAGTTTAGGTAAAACCAAATCTGTGTTCCATCATCTACAGGATAAACTGATGTGGCTTTTTGGACACATCAAATGATATCAGGGCAAAAAAGAATTGTTATTAAATAAAAGACACGAGATGTTCAAATCCTGATCTGAATCAAACCAATTTTAAAAATGTATATAATTAAGCGCTGTTGAGAAAACTTCAGTCTAGACAGGCTATTCTATGCAGTTAAAAAATTTCTGTTTGACAGTGATATTAACTTGGTGGTTATTTTAAAAAACACTCTTATAGAATATGCTTAATAATAAAGATACATAAACTATCTACAGAAAAATGAGATGATGATGTCTACAGTTAGCTTTAATATGCTCCTGAATTATTTTAAAAGAAACATTTAGGGCAGATATAATAAGATTAGCAAAATGTTATTCATTGTTGAAGGTGGGTAATAGATAAACAGGGGTCCATTATATTAGGCTGGTGCAAAACATTCAAGTAATAGCAAAAACTGTAATTGTTTTTGCACCAATCTTACAATATCCCCTATAAATTAGAATCTCCAAATATAACAAATAAACTGTATTTTTAAATCTCTCCTTGCGTGTTTCTGATATCCATCCAGGATTAGAAAATGTTGTTACCTAGCAACAAAAAATATGTTTATGGATTCTTTATGTATCTAAGTCAAGTGCCGAAAATTCAATTGTTTGGCTAATAGATTCTACTATTCGTTATTCTTGTCCTTTAGTTTGGTTCTAGGTGAACCATATCTTTATTCTTCTCCTCCTTTGCTTCTTACTCCTACTCTTCTTTTAATTTCAATAATGCAAGATAACTTAAAGAAATTTAAAGTTGTTATTGAGCAAAAAGTGCTAGATGCCCGATGCGCTAGAATTCAATACTATGGCGCTGGAGTTTTTAAGGAAAGCTTTTTTTATTGAAATTTTTTATTTTTTTATTGAAATTTTTTACTTTTTTATTGAAATTTTACTTTCAAAGAGAGAGAAACCAAACTCAAATCTGTGTCCCTGTGCTGCCTTCAACCCTTAGAAAAGGTTTAGGGGGTGGATACTGGGATTAGCAGGTAATTGGTCAATAAATGTGACTATTGAGATAAAATAGATTCCATGAAAGATGCAAACTATGAAAGCTTATTAAAACAAACAAACAAACAAAAAAACTAATAACCTGAATAGTCCTAAAATCTACTTCTGAAATTGAATTTATAATTTTTAAAACCTTCCCACAAAGAAACTTCAGGCTGAGATGAATCATATGAAACACTAAAAAAGAAAAACATTTTCAAACATACATTTGAAGGGGTGAAAATATATTCTGATATATTCTGATTCACCTGGAGGCCAGCATTAACCTGATACCAAAACTACACAAAGACATTACAATTTAAAAAAACAACAATAGAACAATATTCCTTATCAACTCTAATGTAACATTGTTAAACACAAGTGTCTGAAAAGGCCAATACATCATGAATAAGTGGGATATATGTTAGAAGTGCAAGGTTATTGTTTAACATTTGAAAATCAATAAATGTTATTCTTCATTAAAAATAAAACTTTTAAAAATGTAATTTCTCATTAGATGTAGAAAAGGCACTTTATAAAATTTAATACTTATTTCTAATAAAAAACTCTAGCACACTAGGAACAAAAACAAACTTTCGCAATCTGATAAAGAGCATCTTTCAAAAATTAAAGCTAACATTGCAGCTAATGATAAAGGACTAAATGCTTTTTGTCTGAGATCAGGACAAAGTCCAGGATGCCTGACCCCTCCTTTTTTTACTCAGCATTTCACTGGAGGTTCTAGCCAAGGCAATAAGGCAAGCAATGAATATAGCAGTCATCTAAATTGAAAAAGAAGTACTAAAATGTACTTATAGCCATTTAGTTTCTTAATTATATGTGCTTTTCTCTTTCTCTCTTTTCACCCTACCATATGGTTTTATTCTAAGTTATGTATACATATACCTTTACTATATATTTGTATATATTGCTCATTGCAAAATAATGAAAATTAAACCATGGAATTGTCTAGAAATACACTAACATAGTAGGTTAGCTAAACTGTGCAATTAACTCAATTATCCTATGCTGTAAATTGAATATGATTTACTGCATAATTTAAGAAAAAAAATTTATAGTGAAGAAAATACGAATCAAACACAAAACAGGTTTAAATTTGATTTTTAAGTAAAAGCATTGACTAAAGAGTTTAATCAGCAAAATGCATGAAGGTTAATCCAAAAATTCATTGGAATCTATTTAGGAATAAATTAATTCACTTGAAATATATCACTAAAATTATTTTTTGATCTAATGGAGTGATAATTGAATACTTTTCTAATCTGAGGCAGGGGAGATAGTAGCACCACAATGTAATTACTTGTCTAGTTAAATACATTGTCCTTTTTTGTGGAAATTATTTGCTTTCAGATTCATGTTGAGAAGAGACCAGCTTCTCTTTATCATAATACAATTTAACAAAATGTAGCATTCCTTCTCCATCAAAGAAAGGCAATTTGGAAAATTAAAGAGTCTTTGGGTCTTAGCTCTTCAATCATCCTCCGTTGTTCTCATCAACTGAGAAAAAATAACTGTGAAAAAAATCTTGAAGGACTTAATTTCCTTCCATATTACTAAGCTGAGAGAAATGATGCCCCTAAAAATGGTAATGACTCAGAGGCTAACACCAGCAGTGTCCTTCTTTACATACCTTTTCTGGGCCAAGTCAACTTCTTCCAGGCTCTCACAGGATAATTTACAGGTATATTTGCATGATCACAGGAATAACAAGTTTAGGCTGAATAGCACTAAAATGTCTAAGATACATATTATATTGACCAAGATTTCTGTCTTTTTTTCCTCCCTCTCTCACCTCTCGTGTCTTTCTCCTCCCACCACCACATACTCATCAGCACAACCATCAATCAATGACACCAACAGAATCACTTCTTTATCACAACTTAAACCACAAAAGAGGTATCCCGTAATTTCATAATCTGTTCTGCTCATTAAATCTTGGGTTTTAAGTGAGGAAATAAATTATTTGATGAGAATAATTTCAACCTGAAGTAATACTATTTAAGCAGTATTTAAAAAAAAAAGATTTGCATGCTCTGAAATTGCAGTTATAAAGGCATTTGGAAAGGCTGCTATAAAGATATTAAAGGAAGGATATTAGTTGTAAAACTAATTCAAAAATATTCTTTCTGAAGTATTTTTGGGACTATCATCTTTGAATGATTGTGGAAGGATGCAATAATATGTTATTTATATTAACTTAAAAATGAAAAAAATCACAAAAAACTCTGGAAGCATGAAAAAAAAAAATTGCCCCTTTTCTTACTTGAGTGACACCATCAATGTGAGAAGTCTGGTCTGTCTCTGTTTTGGGTGTATACATGCATGTGTGTTTCATAGCTGTAGAAAAATTTGTACAGTATGTCATATAAAATTTTCACTTATAGTTTGGAAAATTCATTTTAGAAATCTGTAAGTACTTGATTAAGTATGAATTAACTTGTCCAGATGTGGTGGCTCATGCCTGTAATCACAGCACTTTGGGAGGCCAAGGCAGGTGGATCACTTGAGGTCAAGTTTGAGACCAGCCTGGCCAACATGGTAAAACCTCGTCTCTACTAAAAATACAAAATTTAGCCAGGGATGGTGGCCCATGCCTGTAATCCCAGCTACTCGGAGGCTGAGACATAAGAATTGCTTGAACTGGGAGGCGGAGGTTACAGTGAGCGGAGATCCACCACTGCACTCTAGCCTGGGCAACAGAGCGAGATTCCATCTCAAAAAACAACAACAACAACAAGAAAAAGACACACAAAAAAATAAGAAGACAGTGAATTAACTCATAATTCTCATAATTCCAGTGCTCTGATGAATCTTTGCAGAATAAAAATATTTTTATTTAAAATTGTATGTTCACTTTTCTAGGGTTTTATTATGGAAAATTTCAAACATATATAAAGGTTAAGAAAATAGACCCCCAGGTAGCTAAATCCAGATGTAGAACTCATCCCTTTCTTTCATCTGACTCCTATTCACCTCCCATCTCTAAATGGATTATCTTGAAGCAAATTTCCAACATCATATAATCTCTAAATATTTTAGTATGATTTCTAAAAGATGACTTTTAAACATAACCACAGTACCTGCAATATTTTACTCAGCTTTTAAATGTATATTTATATTAATACATAAAGATACATGATTTATTTTAACCATTTTAAAGCACTCCAAGAAATCAGCACACAATAACTTATTTACTAAATCTCCTAATAATATTTCTTCCCAATCTTTATGCAGTAGAAACAAGACTGCAGTGAAGAACTTCTCATGTTACTAAATGTTGCCAAATTCTTCTCCACACACCTTCCCAACCCGTATTCCTACACATAGTAAAAGAAAGCATTTATCTCTGTGTTTTCTAACACTGATAGTGACAGATATTTTCATTCTTGCCAATAGAAGGGGTCTGAAATGGAATAGTATTATATCTGTTATTTGCATTTCTATTCTTGAGGCTGAAATAAGTCATATTTCCCAATGATAATGGATTATTTGGTTTTTTAACCATTAAATCGCCTATTCCTCTATCTGATTTATTTTCTCTATTGTGACATTTTAAAAATGTATAGCCTAGTTCAAAATGCCACAATAATTCTCCCAGTTTGTGGCCAGCCTCTTCACTATGTTTATCGTTATTTCCTGAACAATAATAATAGCAACAACAACAAAATTAACTTCAAATCTTTCAAATATGTCCCTCTTTTCCTTCAAGGTTGGATTTCTCCAACCTTTCTTGTCTTTACGTATAAATATTATTTTATCACAATGACATAATTATATTATTTAAATATTTTAGTTTAAATGTTCCTGCTTTTAAACTTGTCAACTATCATGTGCTAAAATTTTGGGGGTATTTTTGCATATTTTGAAGGCTCCAATATTTTTCATACATATGACCAAAAGCCCCAGCACCATTTTTTGTTTAATTCTTTCTTACCTCATGATTAATAATGCCATGTGTCATTTAACATTCTCTTGTATGTATAGGACTTCTCTGAGTCTCTATTCTGACCCATTGGTTTATGCAATGTGTCCCTATTTAAGTAGCACAACAGTTCGTTGCTGAATTCTGTAAAATTTTGAATCTTTTAAAGCAAATATTTCTATAACTCACTCTTTTGTTTTCAAACTGGTTTTGCTGCTTGGTACTCATCAAATTTTCATAATAATTTTAGTATTGCTTTTTCAAGTTGTAAATAAATTATTATGTGTAAGTATTTACTTTTAAAACACTTTTTTTTTTTTTTTTTTTTTTTGAGACAGAGTTTCACTCTGTTGCTCAGGCTGGAGTGCAATGGTACAATCTCAACTCACTGCAACCTCAGCCTCCCAGGTTCAAGCAATTCTCCTGCCTCAGCCCCCTGAGCAGCTGGAATTACAGGTGTGTGCCACTACGCATGGCTGATTTTTGTAGTTTTAGTAGAGACAGGGTTTCGTCATGTTGGCCAGGCTGGTCTTGAACTCCTGACCTCAGGTGATTCACCCCCGTCAGCTTCCCAAAGTGCTGGGATTACAGGTGTGAGCCATCGTGCCTGACTAAAACTCTATATTGTCACTACTGTATCTCAAGTATTGTTCTAGGTCCTATATATTTCCCAGTATTAACTTACAAAATTTTTATAACAATAATAGTAATATCTCATATCCCTAAGGCCACAGAGGTTGTAAATCTGTTACTAGGGAAGCTGCACTATAAATCCAGGCAATACAGATTCATACCATATTTACAAATTAATTGGAACAGCACCGCCTACCATCTTTATGATATGGAGAGACATTTGTCCAACAGAAGGCCATTAGGCACATGTGGCTATTGAGAACATTAAGCCACTAGAAATGTGGCTTAATGTAAAATAAAAATGGTTTGGATTTCAATGGCATTGCAAACTTTTTTGAGATGGAGTCTCACTCTTGTCGCCTAGGCTAGAGTGCGGTGGCGTGATCTTGGGTCACTGCAACCACCACCCCCGGGGTTCAAGCAATTCTCTTCCCTCAGCCTCCTGGGTAGTTGGGATTACTGGTGCCTGCCACCATGCCTGGTTAATTTTTGTATTTTTAGTAGAGATAGGGTTTCATCATCTTGGCCAGACTGGTACTTGAATTTCCGACATCGTGATCCACCTGCCTTAGCCTCCCAAAGTGCTGGGATTACAGGCGTGAGCCACCGCGCCCGACCTAAAAATTTATTTCTAAAATACATCACTGCTATATTTCATCAACTGACTATATATTGCAATCATAATATTGTGAACATAATTTTAATGAAATGTTAAAATTATCTTCACCTATTATTTTTGGTCTTTAAAAATGGCCATTGAAAATTCAAAATTATACTTGAATCTCTCCTTACATTTTTAAGACCAATACTGACATAGAGTATTCCATCCATGGACATACTATATATCTACATTTATTTAAAGATCCCATTACATCCTTTAGTATTGCTTATAATTTCTATATAAAATTCCTACATAATTATAATTTGTAGGTATCAGAGTTTTTATTATTGTAATAACAATTACCTTAAAATTAAACTTCTGAATTCATATACTGCTTATAATTTCTCTATAAAATTCTTGCAGCATTATTATAAATGTATTTATAGGAATCGTAGGTGGCTTCTGTTATTGTAATAGCATTTTTTTGTTGTTGTTTTTGTTTTATAATTTCTGGGATACATGTGCAGGATATGCAGGGTTGTTACATAGGTAAACATGTGTCATGGTGGTTTGCTGCACCTGCCAACCCAACACCTAGGTATTAAGTTCAATATGCATGACCTATTTTTCCTGATGCTCTTCATCACCCTGCACCAGCTTCCAACAGGCTCCAGTGTCAGTTGTTCCCTTCCTTGTGTCTGTGTGTTCTCATCATTCAACACCCACTTATAAGGAAGAACATGTGGTGTTTGGTTTTCTGTTCCTGCATTAGTTTGCTGAGAATAATGGCTTCCAGCTCCATCCAGGTCCCTGCAAAGGACACGATCTTATTCCTTTTTATGGCTGCATAGTATTCCATGGTGGATATGTACCACACTTTCTTTATCCAGTCTATCCTTGATGGGCATGTGGGTTGACTCCATGTCTTCACTATTGTGAATAGTGCTTTAGTAAATATATGGCTGTATATATCTTTACAGTAGAATAATTTATAATCCTTTGGGTATATACCTAGTAATGGGATTGCTAGATCAAATGATATTTATGGTTCTAGATCCTTGAGGAATCACCACACTGTCTTCACAATGGTTGAACTAATATACATTCACACCAACAGTGTAAAATCATTCTTATTTCTCCACAGCATTACCAGCATCTGTTGTTTTATAGCTTTTTAAAAATCACCATTCTGACAGGTGTGGTTTTAATTTGTGTTTCTTTTAAGATCAATGATGTTGAGCTTTTTTTGTATGTTTGCTGGCTGCATAAATTGCTTCTTTTGAAAAGTGTCTGTTCATGTTTTTTGCCCACTTTTTGTTTGTTTTTTTTCTTGTAAATTTGTTTAAGGTCCTTGTAGATTCTGGATATTAGACCTTTGCTAGATGGATAGATTGCAAAAATTTCCTCCCATTCTGTAGGTTGTCTGTTCACTCTGATGACAGTTTCTTGTGCTGTGTAGAAGCTCCTTAGTTTAATTAGGTCTCGTTTGTCAATTTTTGCTTTTGTTGCAATTCCTTTTGATGTTTTTCTTGTAACATCTTTTCCCATGCCTATGTCCTGAATAGTGTTGCCTAAATTTTCTTCCAGGGTTTTTATAGTTTTGGGTTTTACATTTAAGACTTCAATCCATCTTAATTTTTGTAAAAGGTATAAGGAATGGGTCTAGTTTCAATTTTCTGCATATGACTAGCCAGTTTTCCCAGCACCATTTATTAAATAGGGAATACTTTCCCCATTGCTTGTTTTTGTCAGGTTTGTCAAAGATCAGATGGTTATAGATCTGTGGTCCTACTTCTGAGATCTCTATGCTGTTCCGTTGGTCTATGTGTCAGTTTTGGTACCAGTACCATGCTGTTTTGGTTACTGTAGCCTGGTAGTGTAGTTTGAAGTCGAGTTGTGCAATGCCTCCAGCTTTGTTCCTTTTGCTTAGGATTACCTTGGCTATGTGAACTCTTTTTTCATTCCACATGAATTTTAAATTACTTGTTTTATTTCTGTGAAGAATGTCAATGGTAGTTTAATGGGTATAGCATCTAAGCTACAAATTACTTTGGGCAGTATGGCAATTTTCATGATATTGCTTCTTCCTATTCATTGGTATGAAATGCTTTTCCATTTGTTTGTGTCATCTCTGATTTTCTTGAGCATTGGTTTGTAATTCTAATTGAAGAGGTCCTTCACATTCCTTTTTAGCTGTATTTCTAGGTATTTAGCCTTGTTTACAGCAATTGTGAATGGAAGTTCATTGATGGTTTGGCTCTCTGATTGTCTATTTTGGTGTATAGAAATGCTTGTGATTTTTGCACATAGATTTTTTACCCTGAAACTTTGCTGAAGTTGCTTATCAGCTTAAGAAGTTTTTGGGCTGAGGCAATGGGATTTTCTGGATATCGGATCATGTTATCTGAAAACAGAGACAACTTGACTTCCTCTCTTCCTATTTAAATATCCTTTATTTCCTTCTTTTGACTGATTGCTCTGGCCAGAAATTCCAATACTATGTTCAGTAGAGGCGGTGAGAGAGCACATCCTTGTCTTGTGCTGGTTTTCAGAGGGAAAACCAGCTTCCAGCTTTTGCCCATTTCAGTATGATAATGGTTGTGAGTTTGTCATATATGATTCTCATTATTTTGAGATATGTTCCATCAATATCTAGTAGTTTACTGAGAGTTTTTAACATGAAGGTATGTTGAATTTTATTGAAGGCCTTTTTCTGCATCTATTGAAATAATCATATGATTTTTGTCATTAGTTTTGTTTATGTGATGAATTACATTTATTGATTTGTATATGTTGAACCAGCCTTGCATTCCAGGGATGAAGCTGACTTGATTGTGCTGCTTTTAATGTGCTACTGGATTATGTTTGCCAATATTTTATTGAGGATTTTCACATAGATGTTCATCAGGGATACTGGCCTGAAATTTTATTTTTTTGTTGTATCTCTGCCAGGTTTTGGTATCAGGTTGATGCTGGCCTCATAATATGAATTAGGGAGAAGTCCCTCCTTTTCAATTATTTGGAATAGTTTCAGAGGGAACAGTACCAACTCCTCTTTGTACTTCTGGTAGAATTTGGCTTTTTTTTTGGTTGGTGTGCTATTTATTACTGCCTCAATTTCAGAACTTGTTGATCTATTCATGGATTTGACTTTTCTCCTGTTTAAGTGTTGGGAGAGTGTATGTGTCCAGGAATTTATCCGTCTCCGCTAGATTTTCTTGTTTATTTGCATAGAGGTGTTTATAGTATTCTGTCATGGTTGTTTGTGTTTTTATGAGGTCAGTTGTGATATCTCCTTTATTTTTTTAATTGTAACGATTTGATTCTTCTCTCTTTTCTTCTTTATTGGTCTAGCTACCAGTCCATCTAGTTTATTAATTTTTTCAAAAAACAAGCTCCTGATTTCATTGATTTTTTGAAGGGTTTTTCATGTCTCTATCTCCTTCAGTTCCTATCTGATCTTGGTTATTTCTTTTCTTCTGCTAGCTTTGGGGCTTGTTTGCAACAAAGAGAACTTGGTTCTCCAGTTCTTTTGGTTAGGGTGTCTATTTGAGATCTTTCTAGATTCTTCATGTGGACATTTCATGCTATAAATTTCCCTCTTAACACTGCTTTAGCTGTATCACAGAGATTCTGATACATTGTCTCTTTGTTCTCAATGGTTTCAAAGAACTTCTTGATTTCTGCGTTGTTTCATTATTTATCCAAGAGTCAATCAGAAACAAGTTGTTCAATTTCCATGTAGTTGTTTGGTTTTCAGTGACTTTCTTAATCTTGAGTTCTAATTTGATTATGTTGTGGTCTGAGAGACTGTTTGTTATTATTTCAGTTGTTTTGCATTTGCTGGGACTTTTAATTATGTGATCAATTTTAGAGTAAGTGCCCTGTGGCACCGAGAAGAATGTATATTCTCTTTTGGGAGGGGGGTAGAGAGTTTGGTAGATATTTATTAGGTCCACTTGATCCAGCACTGACTTCAAGTCCTGTTTATCTTTGTCAATTTTCTGTCTCAATGATCTAATACTGAAAATGGGGTGCTAAATTCTCCCAACATTATTGTGTGGCAAAGTAAGTCTTTTTGTAGGTCTCTAAGAACCTGTTTTATGAATCTGGGTGCTCCTTTATCAGGTTCATACATATTTAGGGTAGTTAGCTCTTCTTGTTGAACACTTTACGATTATGTAATGCCTTTCTTTGTCTTTTTTATCTGCGTTGGTTTAGAGTCTGTTTTGTCAGAAACTAAGATTGTAACTGCTGCTTTTTCCTGCTTTCCATTTGCTTGGTAGATTTTCCTTCATCCCTTTATTTTGAGTCTATATGTGTCTTTGCACGTGAGATAGGTCTCTGGAATACAGGACACCAATGGGTATTGTCTCTATCCAGCTTGCCATTCTGTGTCTTTTTATTGGCTAATTTAGCCCATTTACATATAAGGTTAATATTACTATGTGAATTTGTTCGTGTCATCATGATGCTACCTGATTATTGCACAGACCTGCTGATGTAGTTGCTTCATAGTCTCATTGGTCTGTGTACTTCAGTGTGTTTTTGTAGCAGCTGGTAATGGTTTTTTCCTTCCATATTTAGTGCTTCCCTCAGGAGCTCTTGCCAGGCAGTCCTTGTGATGATGAATTCTCTCATAATTTGCTTGTCTGAAAAGGATTTTATTTCTCCTTTCCTTATATAGCTTAATTTGGGTAAATAAGAAATTCTGGTTTGGAAATTTTTTTGTTTAAGAATGTTGAATACTGGTCCCCAATCTCTTCTGACTTGTAGAATTTCTGCTGAGAGGTCCACTGTTACTTTGATGGTTTTTTCTTTGCAGGTGACCTAGTTTTTCTCTCCGGCTGCCCTTAGCATTTTTTGCTTCATTTCAAACTTGGCGAATCTGATGATTACATGTCTTGGGGTTGATCTTCTCATGGAGTATCTTATTGGGGTTCTCTGGATTTCCTGAATTTGAATGTTGGCTTGTCTTGCTAGGTTGGGGAAGTTCTCCTGGAAGTGTATTTTCCAACTTGGTTCCATTCTTCCCATCTCTTTTAGGTACCCCAATCAGTTGTATGTTTGGTCTTTTGTATATAACCTCATGGTTCTCGGAGAGTTTGTTGATTCCTTTTCATTCTTTTTTCTCAAATATTGTCTGCTTGTTTTATTTCAGCAAGATAGTCTTCAAGCTCTAAAATTCTTTCCTCCACTTGATCTATTCGGCTATTGATACTTGTGGTTGCACTGTGAAGTTCTCGTGTTGTTTTTCAGCTTGATAATTATTTTCCTCTCTAAGCTGGTTATTCTGATTAACAGCTTCTGTAATTTTTTTAAAACATGGTTATTAGCTTCTTTGCCTTGGGTTAGAATGTGCTCTTTTATCTCAGCAAAGTTTGTTATTACTCACCTTCTGATGCCTACTCTGTCAATTCATCCATCTCAGCCTCAGCCCAGTTCTGTGCCCTTGGAGAGAGGTGTTGCAATCATTTGGAAGAGATGAGAGGCACTCTGGCTTTTTGAGTTTTCATAATTTCTTCATTGATTCTTTCTCATCTTCCTGAGTTTATCTATCTTTGATCACTGAGGCTGCTGACCTTTGGATGGGGTTTTTGTGCAGACTTTTTTGTTGATGTTGTTCTAGTTGTTGCTTTCTTTTTTGTTTGTTTGTTTTTGCTTTTACAGTTAGGCACCTCTTCTGCAGGGCTGTTGTGGTTTGCCAGGGGTCCACTCCAGACCCTCTTCTCCTGGTTTCCTCCTGTTCCTGGAGGTTTAGAGGCTGCAGAAAAGCAAAGATGTCTGCCTCCTCCTTCCTGTGAGAGCTCCATCCCAAGGGGGCACTGACCTGATGCCAGCTGGAATGTTCCCATATAAGGTGTCTGGCGACTCCTGTTGGGGGAATCTCACCCTGTCAGGAGACACGAGATACCCATTTAAGGAAGCATTCTGGCTGCCCACTGGCAGAGTGGGTGTGCTGTGCTGGTGGGAATCTCTCTCATCTGGACTGCCCAAATTCCTCAGAGTCAGCAGGGGAAAAGACAAATTCTGTTGACCCATGGAAACCACAGCCACATCTCACCCGATGGGCTTTGTCCCAGGGAAATGGGAGTTCTGTCCCAGGGAAATGGGCGTTTTGTCCATAATCTCCTGGCTGGAGTTGCTACTAAAATTCCCACAGGGAGGCCCTACCAGTGAGGAGGGATGGGTTCCGTTAGGTCTAAAGAGGCAGTGTGGTGACAATCTGCCACACCCACTGTACTGTGCTGTGGGGAATTCTTTCGGAGTCCAAACTGCTCAGTCTCCCCAGTTCTGGAAGAGGAAAATGACAGACTGGAACTGTAGTAATATACTGAAAAGCAGCATTATTCTTAAAATTAAACTTTTGAATACAAACTTTTCAATTCATCATGGATTTTAAAAATATCCACCATGAAGCAATTTAGCTAAACTCTCTAATGAATTCAGTTTGTCTTTAGTTTCTATTGGATTTCTTATTTAGAAAAGTATGCCACCTTCAATTAATAAAAATCGTGCTTAGTTATCTGTTTATGCTTGCTTCAATCAATTTCCTAGGACCTGAAGTAAGAACAGAATATAGAATGATTGTAGCAGGCATTCTTATATTTATTCTGATTTTACAGAAAATCATGTTCCATGATCTAATATGATGTTTGCTATAGATGTGTGGAAGATAGTTTTGTAAAGTAAAGTAAGTTACTCTACAATATTGGTTTGTTAAAATATTTTCTGTATGCTTAATATTATCAACTTATTTTCATTGATTGAATTTATACTGTTTTCTCTTATTTGTTCATGCTGTAACAAATAAATTTTCTATTTTTAAAACCTTTGCATTTTATGATAAACATTACATGTTCATAGTTTTAAAAAACATAGTTAGGCTGATTTGTATGTATATACATATAAAGTTATGCATTTTTGTGTTTTTGCATATATATTCTCAAGTGATTTTATGGTTTGAGAATCCTCAATATGGCAGCATTGAAAGCTGGGGCCTTAGGTGATTGTGTCATGACAGCACAGTCCTCGTGAATAGATTAATTCATTTATGGATTAATAGATGAATTGATTAATAACCTATCATGGGAATGAAACTAATTGCTTCATAAAGAAGAGGAAGAGACCTGAGAAACACACTCAGCCCCCTCACCCTGTGTTACCCTGTGTTGCTTAGAAACTTTTCAGAGAGCCTTCACCAGCGAGAAAGTTTTCAACAAATGTGGACACTGGAACTTGCACTTTTCAGTCTTCATAACTGTAAGAAATAAATTACTTTTTAAGAGGAATTTAAGATAGCTTCAGACACTCTGTTATAGCAACAGAAGACAGACCATTACAAGTGAGATTTATCTATATTTTCTTTTATTTTGCTATTGTTTTGTTTAGATACTATGATTCTAGCTTAATAGAAATAGGTTCCTTCAAGAATGGTAAAACATGCCTAGAGACTGTGAATAGTTTTTTGATTAACAACTCAATTCACTTAAAGTACATGGTCTTTTTCATCTTTTTTTTTTTTTTTTTTCTGAGACGGAGTCTCACTCTGTAGCCCAGGCTGGAGTTCAGTGGTGTGATCTTGGCTCACTGGAACCTCTGCTTCCTGGGTCTCAGTTTAAGCAATTCTCCTGCCTCAGCCTCCCGAGTAGCTGTGATTACAGGCACACGCCACCATGCTCAGCTAATATTTTCATATTTTTAGTAGAGATGGGGTTTCATCATGTTGGCCAGGCTGTCTTGAACTTCTGACCTCGTGATCTGCCCACCACAGCCTCCCAAAGTGCTGGGATTACAGGCGTGAGCCACCGTGCCTGGCCCTTTTTCATCTTTTTAGTAAATTTAGCTAGTTTATAATTTTTCTAAAAAAATTGTTCAATATTCAAATATGTTGACATAAAATTGTGCATATTTTTTATGATTAAAAAAGCATCTTTTTCTGACATTATACCCTTACTTTCCTTATTTCTAATATTGCTAGTTTGTGCTTTTTCTTTAAAATTTTATCAATTTTTTTTTTTTTTTTTTTTTTTGAGATGGAGTCTTGCTCTGTTGCCCAGGCTGGAGTGCAGTGGCATGGTCTTGGCTCACTCCAAGCTCCACCTCCCGGGTTCACGCCATTCTCCTGCCTCAGCCTCCCAAGTAGCTGGGACTACAGGCGCCCGCCACCATGCCCAGCTAATTTTTTGTATTTTTAGTAGAGATAGGGTTTCACTGTGTTAGCCAGGATGGTCTTGATCTCCTGACCTAATGATCCACCCACCTCAGCCTCCCAAAGTGCTGGGATTACAGGCATGAGCCACCAAACCTGGCCAATTTTATCAATTTTGATAGAACTTAGTTGTTTTGCCAGTCTTTTGCAAGAGCCGTCTCTAAAGACTTGTTCCTCTTTTTTATATGTACACATTTTTCACAAAACTGTAACTTTTATACTTGAAAGATCTTTCTTTTTCAGTTAAATATATCTAGGAGATATTTAAATTTCATTTTTTTGAACAGTAGCATTATTATTACAATAAAAGATGCATAGTATATTATTTAATTGGTTTACTAGTAGGGGTCATTCCTATTATATACCAATTTTGTACATTTAATTGTGTTGAATACTTTCTAGTATATCTACTTTGCAAAACTGTGTATGTTAGTAGAACATCTTCCTAAAAATAGAATTTCAGGAATAAAACCTACATTATTTAAATTTTGTTCTTACCATCAAAATTTATTGTGTGGACATTGTTCCCATCAACAGATCAGAAATAAGTGTACATATTTCCTCACCATTTTCCACCATAATGTGTTATCAAACTTTTTGTTATTTACTAATTTGATAATTGCACATTGGTATATCAACAAACCCTTAATTCAGATATCTCTATATGTGAAAGATTGAACACAACTAATACTTAAGAAAACATGCATTTTCCTTTTTGTAAAATCTCTCTTTACATATTTTTCTCACTTTTTATTTGACTGTTGGCAGTTGTCAATGTACATCTCTAAATGTTGTACACATGAAATAAATTATTCTATTTTCTGAATTATGATGTTCAGTTTGATATTATATTTGGAATCTCTTCATTATATTTAATTTTTAAAATTTTTCATGTACTCAAATTTCTCTAGTATTTCCCATAAGGCTTCTTAGTTCTGTGGAATACCTACAAAGACTCTCTTTAACAGGTTTTTTTGATAACATCCATTCTGACATGTATTGTTCCAGTCCATTTTTTATACTTTTATTCTTCATATTTAAATATGTCTCATTTGTAATTCACTTTGATGTAGCTATTAAATACAGAATCACATTTTTTGCAAAAGTCTATCCAATTGCCTCCATATCATTTACAGAACAATTATTTCACCCAATAGATCAAGTTCTAGATTCAAAAGGTATGTTCCTCTATTTCTGGTCTTCCTAATCATTATGCCAAAATGTACCCTAGTAATGTTCTGTATTACACATTGTAGTTTTACAATTTGTTTTTATTGTAAGTTGCTTTTTAAATGAAATTTTCTATTATTATTTTCTATATTATCTATATATGAAATACAGGATTAGCTCAGCTATATAGAAAATAATGGTTTTATTTCTTGGGAAATTATTATTTTTACTCTTTTTTGTAGAAAAATGACATCTTTGTGATGTTTAGTTTTCCTGTCCAAGAAGATGGCATAGTTTTTCATTTGTTCTGTTATTTGTATATGTGTTTATGTGTCTTAATATAATTTTAATAACTTTTTATATAAATCATGCATCTTTCTCATTAAATTTATAACTATATATTTTATTCTTTTTTGTTGCCTTGGTAAATTAAGTACTTGATTTTTTTTCTATTATATTTTCAAACTCACAGTCTATAATACATCTTTATTCCAATATCTGTAATTTTCAGTCATTTTTCTTATCTAATAGTATTTTTCACCCCTTCCACAAAATGTTTCACAACGCAATATTGGTTATCATTGAATTGGTTCTTACTTTCATGACCATCTTTCTAGCATTTCCTCATTGAGAAATATTTTGGCATTTGGAATATGATACATCTGTCTACTCATGGCTGCCGAGATTTGTCTGAATAAGAGTAGATAAAAGCAGAAGCAGGTGTTTGGAACCTACTGCAAAGATTAAAACAAGAGGTAATGGTGACTTAAAGACAGTGGTCTTGGGAGTGATGAGAGGTGCTCAGTTTTGTAGGCAGAACCAACAAGACTTCCCAGATGATGTTGGTCCAAACACTGAAAGAATGGAGTTACTATTAATTAAGGTGAATCACGGAAAGAGTAGGTGGGAAATGAGGCAGAAATACCAAGAGATGAGTTTTTGACATTCATTTCAGGAATAACAATATGTATTAATATTAGGAGAACTATAATCTACCATATTAATAAGTAAAAAGAAAATATTAACTTTGATTTATGTGGGAAACAGCATTTGATAGAATTCAGTATCTTTTTTTCGTAAAACTCCTTAGCAAAGTATAAATAGAATAATAATTCTTAATATATTTAAATATAAATTTTACAAACAGCCAACATCATCCTTATGAGTAAAATATAAAAAGCATTATCATTAAATCTAAAAAACATTGTCTGCTCTAACCACTGCCATTAGACAATTAAAAAAACAAGTATGAACATTTGAAAGGAAAGCACATGCGATTTGTAAATAATATAGTGTAGAACTGAAAATTGGAAAATAATATTTAAAAAGTATTAAAATAATATGAGAGTTTAGGAAAATGATAAATTATAAAATAAATATGCAAAGTATAATAGATTTATGATATTTTAAACTATAAGTTTCAAGACATACTTTAAAACATCTTTTGTTAAAAGTATGAACAGGAAAGATAAATGTACAGAAATTATATTAATAAAACCAGAAAATTATCCAACTCTATTCAAGGAAATAAAAAAACATATTAAAAGCATGTAAATATCATTTACTGTGTGCCAGACACTGGTCTAAGTTCTTTACCCTTTAATCATCACCAAAAATATTTTTCATAGATATTAATATTAACATTAATTTACATTGGATAAAAATTAGGAAAGGAAGGGCTTAAATCATTTACCTAAGATCAAGCAGGTAGTAAATATCAGAGCCAGGTGGAAGACTGAACATACAAATTGGACAATAACCAGACCATAAATAAAAATAGAACTCTGACCTTCAATCTCCAGCAACCAGCCCAGCTAGCCAACCCATTATTTATAGTAAATTGTTCCCAGAAGCCAGATTACTAATTCTAATAACAATTGTGAAAAGTCAAACTAAACCCCTATAACGATTAGCCCCAAATGACTAGGAATTGATTAATATCTGACAGCTTTCCTAATTTTCACTCCTGTAATGTAAGGCCAATCTGAGAATGCTACACATGCATCCTTAACCAATAACATAAGGTAGCCTGCTTCTAGTTAGCCTAGTTTCAGCTTCCCCATGCCAACAGCCTACAATGAGGGCATAATGAAGTCTTCAATTCATTGTGACGCTTTTACACTTTTCTGTTTGCCTTTGAGTCTTTGTGAAATGCAAGTGATAATGGCTGATTGCCTTGCTGTAGCAAGCATTGAATAAAGAGCCATTGTTTATTCTCATTTGGGTGGTCTTACCTGTTTTCACACAGAATTCAGACTCAGAATATCTGAATCCAAACTCTGAGAAAAATCTTTCTCCTTGATGAAAAGATCAGTTTATTACAATCTATTGCAAAAATTAATTTGGCTAAATTTGGAACTTCATAAAATTATTCTAATTTTATCTTTATATAAGCATAAAAGCAGAAAAATCTGAAAACATAATTTAAAAGGATACATGCCTTTTCAAATATTAAAATGCATTTTAAAGTCATAATAATCTAAATAGCATGGCAATGTTACGGAATAGCCAATTATAGCAACAAAACAGAAAAGAGAGTCCAGAAATTTTACTATATATATAAGACATTATATGGGAACAAAAACATAAAATTATCTCAAATAATTGCTAAAATGACATTTTTTAAATTATTTGAATTGCATAATGTATATACATATCCTCATATGAAAATACATTACAGATTTTAACTCAAAAGGTTAATTATTGATATAAAGATAAAGTATATCATTCAAAATAGTAATACTATGTCTTGAATTTTCATCAGATTTTTACATCAAACCTATAAAGCACTAAATACTTGAAAATAAAGAAAAAAATGACAGAAAATACTAAAAGCAGAGGCTAAACATATTTTCATCTGATCAAAAAAGATCAAGCAGATAAACAGTAGTAGGAACAAAGAAGAAATAAATAACATAAATAATTACATATTTAATCAGCAAATAAAAATATACTCTCTTATCAAATAACTATGACATACTTTAAAAGATGGACACAAACACATAATTTGATCACAAAAATGTAATATATTCCAAAAATCAGAGGTAGTATAAAGTTCAATCTCTTGATCCAGTGCATAGAGATATTAATTAAGAGTAAACAGAAACAACAATAACATTGACGAAAATTTCTGAAACATTTGGGAGTATAATGACACAAGTTTTAAATCAAAAAAATATTTAAGACTGCAATTAAGTGAGGCACTATGTGTCGTAAAAGATGGGACAAGTTCTAAATGGCACCAGGAAGAAAATTTAATCTGTTGGGTTACAGAAAATAATACCCAAAGTATGATGTTTAGACATGTTGAGTATTTGAACTAAAAGAGACTGGAAAATCTCAGATGCAAGTTCTTTCTGACCTTCTCCTATCTTCCTGTTTCCTGTCCCTCTTTCTCCCCTGGAAGTGAGTCATAGAAATAAAAATTCCTCTTCCCCAAGACAGGCAATAGAAACTAAAATCCCTCTCCCCCGAAGTAAGCCATAAAACATAGAAGAGTCACTCTTTGCCTCCTTCCTTCTTCCTTGAAGACCTTTCCAGAGGGGTCTAGCCCCATACTCATAAGCAAGGAATGCTACATAGGGAGTCTTAGAAAAATATGAATAGATAGACCTTGCTGGGTTTCCTCACTTAGTCTATTATCATTAGATCATACCTGTTTGCCCAATTACATTTGTATGTGGCTAGTCATTCCTCATCATTCTTCAGACAGTTTTCTCTGAATCTTTGGGCCTTCATTTCTGAAGGTTCTTGTGTTTAATAAGACTAAATAAATTTATTATGTATATTTTGTGTCAGCTTGTCTTTTGCTATAAGAGTGTTAGCCATGACCTTCAGGAGGGGTGAGAATAGGTATCAAAACCTTTCCATCCCTACAAGTCTTAAGCATGAAAATAAATGATTTAAGTATCCTACATAATACATTAGAAAAAGAGCACTATGTCACAGTATAAGGAAAGTAGTCCAGGCATGGGGGCTCATACTTGTAATTTCAGCATTTAGGGAGTCTGAGGCAGAAGGATCATTTGAGGCCAAGAGTTCGAGACCACCCTGGATAACAGAGCAAGACCCTGTCTCTATAAAAAAAATAATAATAATAAGGAAAGTAAAGTTAAAGGGCTCCTGAAAATGGGCTACTGCTATCTTTTTTTAAATTCTACTTCTCATTTTATATTTTACTCTAGACTTGCTGATATACAGAAGGAAAAAATTCTTTTCCCTTTACTCTTCTAAGTTCGTAACAGAAGACAGATTAGACAAGAAAAAACAAACAGAAGTTTATCAACATGCATGAGAGGTGGTTCAAAATGTTCATGGCAAATGCATATTATAAAAAAGCTATGCATGGATTTGAAAATCTTTATGCTAAATAAAGGTATACTGACTTTTTACAACATATCTGAACAGGATCTAGCTTGAAACACTAAGAGTGATAAGACATTAGTTTGAATTGAGTCTCTATCAGAAGAACATAATTCTGCTAAAACTGAAGCAAGAACAAACATCAAACTTATGGTGAAACTTGGGTAGAAGAATGGTGAAATTATTGATGCTTAACAAAAGTTTATAGGGAATATGACTTGAATAAATCAGTAGTTTACAAATGGATAACTCCTATTAAGAAGAAACGAGACAATATTAAAGATGAAGCTCACAGCAGTAGACCATCCACATCAATGTACAAGGAGAAAATTAATTTTATGGTGCCGTAATTGAAGATGAACAATGATTAATAGCAGAAACAATAGAGAACAGCATAGCCATCTCAACTGGTTCAGCTCACATAATTCTGGCTAACAAATTAAAGTTGAGCAAATTTCCACTGAATGAGCACAAAAACCATTGTACCCAGGTCAGTTGCAGACAAGAGCAGAGGTTTCTTTTTCTTTCTTTTTTTTTTTTTTTTTTTTCATTTTCTGAGATAGAGTCTCCCTCAATCAACCAGGCTGGAGTGCAGTTGTCCAATCTTGGCTCACTGCAGCCTCCACCTCCCAGGTTCCAGTGATTCTCATGCCTCAGCCTCCTGAGTAGCTGGGATGACAGGCATGTGCCACCATGCCCAGCTAGATTTTTGTATGTTTAGTAGATACAGGCTTTTGCTATGTTGGCCAGGCTGGTCTCAAACTCTGGTCTCAAGTGATTTGATTGCTTTGGCCTCCCAAAGCGCTGGGAATACAGGCTGGAGCCATAATGCCCAATCAACAGCAGATCTTTCTTTTTTTTTGTTTTTGTTGTTGTTTTTGTTTTTGTTTTTTTTGTTTTTGTTTTTGTTTTTTTTTTTGAGGCGGAGTCTCGCTCTGTCGCCCGGACTGGAGTGCAGTGGCCCGATCTCAGCTCACTGCAAGCTCCGCCTCCCGGGTTTGCGCCATTCTCCCGCCTCAGCCTCCCGAGTAGCTGGGACTACAGGCGCCCGCCACCTCGCCCGGCTAGTTTTTGTATTTTTAGTAGAGACGGGGTTTCACTGTGTTAGCCAGGATGGTCTCGATCTCCTGACCTCGTGATCCGCCCGTCTCGGCCTCCCAAAGTGCTGGGATTACAGGCTTGAGCCACCGCGCCCGGCCATCAGCAGATCTTTCAATGGAAACTTTAAACAAGTAAAATCAAGATGCTGATTTTTTTTTTTTTTTTTTTTTAAGAATCATAACAGGGCATGTAACATAGCTTAATTAGTATAATTCTGAAGACAAGCACAATCAAGCCAATGGCTACTAAGAGGTAAATGTGCTCCAGTCAAAGCAAAACAGCACCAGTTTAGAGCAAAGGTCATGGTAACAGTTTTTCAGGACGTCCAAGGCATTTTGCTTGTTGACTTTCTGGAGGGTCAAAGAACCATAGCAGGCCCAGTGCAGTGGCTCACACGTGTAATCCTAGGACTCTGGGAGGCCAAGGCAGGTGGATCATCTGAGGTCAGGAGTTCAAGTCCAGCCTGGCCAACATGGTGAAACCCCATCTCCACTAAAAATACAAAAACTAGCCAGGCGTGGTGGCAGGCACCTGTAATCCCAGTTACTCAGGGGGCCGAGGCAGGAGAATTGCTTGAATCCAGGAGGAGGATGTTGCAGTGAGCCTAGATCGCGCCATCACACTCCAGCTGGAGGGACAAGAGCGAGACTTCATCTCAAAAAAAAAAAGAAAAGAAAAAAGAAAAATGCCCAAGAAAGTGTCGCCAGGTAGACCTTTTCCACTGTGACAATGATTTTGCTCATTCCTCTCATTAAACAAGGACAATCCTGCAAGAGTTTCAATAGGAAGTTAGTAGGCATTCACCTTACACCTTATTACATCTTATTTAGCTCCTATTAGGCATTTACCATTCACCTGATTAGGCTTCTGACTTCTTTTAGTTTTCAAATCTTAAAAAAAAATTTAAAGAGCATCCATTTTTTCTTAAGTCAATAATATAAAAAGATGACATTGACATGGTTAAATTTCCAGGACCCTCAGTTTTTTAGGGGTAGGCTAAATAGCTGGTATCATCCCTTACAAAAGTGTCTTAAACTTAATGAAGCTTACAGAATGGGAGACACCTTTACAAATGGACATTCCCTTTATAATGTAAATTTGTCGTACGGAAGGGTAACTCTTCACTTGTTTACAGAGGTTTGCCTATGTCTGTGGTTTCTTAAAATAATCACCCCAATATAATTCCTGTGCCAAAAAGTCATATTTCAGGTGGCATATTCTGGTCTCTTACACGGGCTCCTCTCAATTTTCCAGCAACACTTCGCGGAATTATCCAGAATGTCCTCCACTCTATTTCTTAGCATTGTATCATCTACATTAAATTAAATCTACCTTCATTAAATCTACCTTCTTTTGTAAGATATTCTTCAACAATAATCAAGCCACAGTAAAGAAAGAAATAAAAAATAAAAAAAAAAAAAATATCATAGACCAGTATCAGAGTATACTTAAAAATCAATATTTAATTATGTCCACTCAGTGTATGTGTGTCATTCTCTAACCACCAGATTAGTAGCTCCCCTACAGCCTTATCTTGATTGTTTCCCACACACAGGTTATAAGGTGACTGATAAAGAGTTTACTTTTGGAAGTGCACTAATACTTTTGTAACGTGCCAAGGATAATATTTTACAGTCATTTAAACATAGGAAATAAGAGATAGAGAAGTGTACTAAAAGTCAGATATAAGGCAATGATTTCTCCCATAGACCAGAGATTTTTCTGATGATTTTTCCAGATAAGGAGTGAACCTCTGGCCCCATCACTTAAGCTGATTCTGTTGTTGCCATTTGGTATTTCTTTGAGCCCTTTTTTCATCACCACAGGCTGTGATCACTTTGTATCTACTTTGCTACTTTACGATTTACTGTCAAGGATCTTTGGCTCTGGCAAATATAACTCATGCTAAATGATTTTCAGTAATACTTCAAAACAGGAGCTAGCATAGCCACATTTGTGGCTAAAAAATCTCTTTCACGCTCATCCCTCTTCTTGTCCTTTCCATTTTCCCCCCTCTTCTACTGACTGACAAAATAATCTGACTATATAGCAAATTTGAGAAATGATTTTCCAATGAAAATTTTGTGAATAACTGCATCCCCACACCCACTCAAAAGATACAGTAAGCAATAAGAACATGCATTCAGGAAAAATCAGTAGAATAGTTCATGGGACAGATAATTACTACTTACATTTCATGTAAGTAATGTATTGATACTTACATTTCAATGGTGCCACCTGCCCTGAGCTAACGGGAATTGGCTGTCAGATAATAACCTGGATAGACTGCCTGGCTGTCATATCAGAAGTTTTTAGTTTTTTTCTAAAGATAAGAAGCAATGCAGATTTCCCTGTGATGGAGTTAAATTAAGCTATTCTGACAATTTTTAAACTGCAAAATTGTCAAATAAAAAGATTATTGCAAAAGGAAAAAAGATTTTCAATAAGGAAAGAGAGACTATTGCACCAGGAACACTACTTAGGTCATAAGATCTGCAAGCATCTCAAAGGTAATGCAGAAAAGAGCTTTTCTTTAGTAGGGAGAAATGAACAAGTCTCGAAAGAACTGAGCATGGAGAAGTGGGGCCAAACCAGAGTTAATTAGGAAATATAATTCCCTGAAGTTAGACTATGTTCAGCTGTATGCTAGTTCAAGGTTAATGTGGGTAAAATTCAGGGGCCTGGGAGAAGAGAAGGTTAAGTGTTAGGTTGGTGCAAAGGTAATTGAGTTTCATATTGTCGAAAAATTTGCATCAATAAAGGGATTATCTGATAAGTCTGAGTGACTGAATGAATATATAAATGATGATAATAAATACAGATGACGATAAAACTCTGATCTGCAACATCTACAGCAAACAGCCAGGAAGCCAAATCACAACCTCTGTAGCAACTGGGCCGTAATGATGAGAACTTGGTCAACAACGTCCAGCTTTCTGGTTTACTTCTGATCTCAATGCACGATAAGCCAAAGAAAACCAAAAATACTTCCCAAACTAATCACATAGGATTCTGTCTTCAGCTTCCCATACCAATAATCTCCAATTAGAGCATTTCTGAATCCTTCCCTTCCTTTTACTGTAAAGTTTGCTCATTCCCTTGTATGACTCCACCAAATGTGAGTCTCCACCAAATGCAAGTGATGGTAGCTGGTATCCATGATATCACAAGCTCTGAATAAATACTAAACACTATTTATTCTTATTTGAGTGGTCTTCATGTATTTCCACAATTTTTCTAGTGGCTCCATTGAGACACGGTTGCATTGCCTGCCACTATGGACTCCAGCCTTCTGCCAAGTGAGGTACTCACAATGGCTTCTTATGCCTTGCTGTCCAGGGCTTCCATGCTAATGTGGTAAGTCAACATTACATCAGAACTCAACCATCCTTTAAGTATCTCTGCTATTTATTCTTAAGTATATTACCTGAGTTTTGTTATAATTCCTCATTGTTTGTCATTCTTAGTGAGATCAGGACATTCATTTTCATTCATATTTGCTCTCTTTTGTGCTTCTGTTTTGTGTTATGATATCTAAAAGTGTGGTAGTGTTGCTTGTCCTAAGAAAGAGAGTCAGAGGATAGAACACAAGCATGGAAACTGTAAGTCTGTAGTCTAAGGAGACCTCACAAATCAATGAGTTTATATAACACATAGGTACAGCCTCAGACAAACTTTGCTATGGGTCACAATTAAAATCATTCTCTCTCTATTTCTTTTGTTTTATCCTGAGATCTTCGTTTTAACGAATAGAAAGTATTTTCTTTGATCATTTGCTTGCCTGGTGGCATAGATTGTCAGATCTGCATTTGGAGGCAATAAACTATCAGATTGGGGTGCCCAAGATCTGAAGTGCACAGATATCACTTTCAACTAGCCATTTCCAGCTCTTGTAAGCATTCTAAGGCTAAATATTATCCTCCTTTAGGAAAAGAAAAAATCCTGCCTCTGTATGTATTCTGATTATAATGTTAACTATTGTATTATCTTTCCAAATGTCATAACTTTACTAAGGATCATTTGGACCTTCAGTGGCTCCTGTGTGCCAGATTTGACTGAAAAAGGGTAGTTCTTTTAAGAGACATAATAAAAACAAACAGAGAACAAGATCACTCAAACTCAATGGAAAGCAGTTTTTAGTTGGTATGCAGAAAACCCAGAATGAAATTCTGATTCAAAAATTGCTTCTCTAAATGATTATTTGGTCAAAGCTAATGAGCAATTTGACAAACTTAAGCACCAGAAAACAGACTTATATTTTAGTCAATGCCCCCTATTCCTTGTTTTCAAGTTGCCTTCCTATATTCAATACTCTCTCTTCCTCATGTCAGTTGTCCATAAAAATCCATCCCACTCATGAATCAGGTATGCAGACAACTGTGGAATTTAAACCTCGGATCTGAATTAAATTAAGAGTCATTATTAAATATTTCCATAATAAAATATCAACTTAAAATGCTGTATTTCAAAAAAGTAAAAATTTTTATTTCCATAAAGTTGGGCAAGGCCAGCAACTATTTATAAAATAATTTATAATTCTTTTGAGTTCATACAACAGAGTTACCTGATGTATTAGTTTTTTTGTTTTTTTTTTTTTTATTGCAGCTGGAACAACTTACCATGAATACAGTGGTTTTAATCAATAAAAATTTATTAACTTAACCTCCTGTAGGGTAGAATCCTAATCAGGTCTAAGACCAAGGTGTTGGCAGAGCTGTGTTCTTTTCTGGAGACCCTAAGGAAGAATTCACTTCCTTATCTTTTCTAAAATCTAGAGGTCACCCATATTCCTTGACGCATGGTCCCTTTCTCCATCTTCAAAGCCAGCCACGGTCAGTCCAGCCTTTCTCATGCTGCCATTTCTCTGGCTATTTTCTCCCTCTGACCACAGTTCAGAAAAGTTTTCCACTTTTAAGAACTCATGTGATTTTGTGCAGTTAACCTGGATAATCCAGGATAGCCTCCCCATTTCATGATTCTTACCTTAATCACATCTGCAAACCTTGTGCTGTGTAAAGTAACAAAACTACTGGTTCCAGAAATCAGGATCTCCCTATAACTGGTATCTGGGAGGCTCACACGTTTAAGAATTTTGTCTGTGGTATTAGACTCTATCCTGTATCATGCAGATATGATAAATATTGCAATGACCCATGTACTACACTCAGACCCACCACTCCACTGCTGATACATTAAGGCCATTTCTCACATCTTTTTAAATAGCCTCATCATGATCTTCAACCAGATTTCACCTATTGGAAGAGACATCAGAGAAAAACTGCTCTTGAACCATGTTAAAAGGAACCTAATTAGGTACTGCTGACAACAAATACAACTGTGAAACTCCAGGGAGTTAATTGTTAGGTTCCCATTTCACAGCCTGAGAAGGCAATGCAGAATTCGAGAAACCATTGCTAGACCTCAAACTATGATGCTCAGACATTCTCTAGAAGTCGTCAATCAGAAGTAAATCCTGACCAAGACTCCTTTGAACAAGTAGATGATCTCAGGTACAGGACAGTTTCTACACCAGTATTTGAGCGGCATCAAGACCCCTGTCTAATTCCTATTTTGTTTCTCATTTGCTTGTTTATTGTAAGTCTTCTCATTTTCTATAAGTACCTGGTTGTAATCTACCAATAGTATCCGTTTTCCTCATTTCCTTCCTTTTTATAATTGTTAAGTCAGAACATACTTATTCTAGTGCCATTTTTAGATTATTTCAAAATAGAAACCACAGTCCTTAATCTTGCTGATTCCTAGATATGCCATATAGCTCTGAGTCCTCATGCTAAAAAGCCTCTGAACAATTTCAGTCTCATCAAATGAGGTCTTAGAAAATTACAGTCAATGGTGCTTTCAGGTACCTACATGAACAAATGAATTTAAAAAAACTCAAGTTATGACTTTCCTAGTGTTCCTTTCTTTCAAAAAACTAAAATAAAAAGTGTTTTTAATTTTCTAGAAAATTCTTAATTTGTAATCAACAACCATCCTACAATTACAAGCCAAATACTTGCCACCTAAAAGAGACTAATTGAAATTCAAAACTGTAACTCAGGTAATGTAAGACCTTGGATGTAACTTCACATCATGAATGATTCCTTTGTTCCCTGATCTCCATGTTTCTCTATTGGATACTAATTCCTTTGTGGCCAGGGTACCTGTTATTGTTTGCTAGGACTAAAATCTCATGAAATTTAGGAATAATATTTCAAGAATTGGCTATACACCAAGACTCTAATTCTATAAATCCCCAAAGCTAAAAATTTTAACTTAGACACAAAGTCCAAAATGAGGTTAACTTTGGTTATTTAGACACTCTAACTGAAGGAATTACTGATTCATTGTTTATACAACAATCAGAACAATGTTCCCGATGGTAAGAATTATACAACAAATGAAGGCTATAAGAAATGTATGGATTCTGGCAGCAATAATTAATGATATCACTTCTGCCCTAGATGGAACACAGATCATTCTCAACACTTTGGCATGAGTAGTGATAGACAATTGCATTGCTCTGGAATTCTTGTTGATTGATCTTGTGTATCTGTGCCATTGCTAATATTTTCCTTTGCACTGACATCAACTAAACAGGCAAAGTAGAACTTTAACATATCACCTTAAGACAAAAGCTATTGGGCTTTCTAAAATTAATCTTCATAACCTATGGAATTTGTTCTCTCGATCTTTCTTTAGAAATTTTAGTTCCTGGTTCTAAAGCATCTTATGAGGGCAATTAATTATTTTATTTTTATCATAGTGGGCATAATACTGGTCTGCTGCATTCTATTCAGTGTTTTAAATGCTTCTGCCTAGTGAATGTCTCATAAGATGAGTACCATGAAGATACAAGAAAAGGTCAAGAAGACTTTGCAATATAATTGACTATAGAGACAATAGGATTATCTGTGAGTGGTGAAGTTCTGGATTTCTAATCTTCCCTCATTTGGTCAATCTGTTAGAACTGAGAAAATGACCAAAAAGAGGAAATGAGAGATTGAGTACATAAACAGACAATGGCCAGTCAATATATGAAAATAGAACTCTGACCTAAAACTTCTGCAGCAACCATCCCAGGGAGCCAAACCACAGCTTCTGCAGCAAATAGTCCAGGGAAAGAAATTACAACCTCTATAGCACTTGTTTCAGACCAGTAATCACTTCTTTAATCACTAAGATATGATAACTTTCCTCACCCATCATAAGGGACACAGCTGACACTCCTATAACAAAAGACAAGAGGAAGCATAAAGGATTTATTTAATCAAAGTTTTCATGACATGGAGGCCTTCAGAAATGAAGACTCAAAGACTCAGGGAAAACTGTCTATTTTTATGCTTAGCTTGAATGAGGAATTGGCAGCCATGTGGGAAATGTAATTGGACAAAAGGGTATGATCTAATAGTGAAAGACTAAAGGAGAAAACCTGGGAAGTCCTATTTGTTCAGATTCTTACTGGCCTCTTTGTGTAGCATGTCTTCTTTCTGGATATGAGGCTGGACCCCTCTGGAATGAGGGTCTTCAAGGAAGAAGGGAGAAAGGAGGGAGGGACATTTATAGATTTTATGGCTTGCTTTGGGGGAGAGGGGTTCTAGTTTCTATGACCTGCCTTGGGGAAGAGGAATTCTTTCTATGACTTGCTTCAGGAGAATGAGGAGTAAGAGAAAGAGGACAAGAAACGGTCAGAAAGACCTTGCCTCTTAAACCTTTCCAGTTTCCTTTAGTTCAAAATATTCAGTGTGTCATGGTGCTATACTTGGGGATATTGTGCTCTGAGCTCCAACAGAGTCATTAGTTTTTGAATCTTTTATCCTTGCTTTGAGCTCCAGAATAACCAGAGAAAGTCAAATATATTCCCAAATTAATTACAGGTTGAATATTCTTTATCTGAAATGCTTAGGACCAAAAGCCTTTCGAGTTTTAGATTTTTTTTTTTTTTTTTAATTTGGAATAGCGTCATAAATGTAATAAAATATCTTGGGGATGGGACCTAAGTTTAAACACAAAACTTATTTATGATTCATATACACCTCGTACACATAGCCTGAAGGTAATTCCATGCAATATTTTAAATATTTTTATTCATGAAACATAGTTTGACTGCATTGAATTTTCTACTTGTGGCATGACGTCAACACTCAAAAAGTTTTGAGTTCTGGACTGTTTCAAATATCAGATTTTCAGATTAGGTACGCTCCGACTGTTTATGATGTGTCCTGCTTTTATTTGCTCTGCCTCTAGCGTCCCCATACCAACAAACTCCACTAAGAGAGTTCCTGAAGCCTTCCTTTTTTTTTTTTTCACAATGAAGTTCCCTCAGTCCCCTACCTCTGTTGGTGTCTGCTAAATGATGAATGCAAGTAATAAAGATTTACTCCTTTGCACAAGGCGGCACTGAATACACACCTTTTGTTTGTTCTCATTTGGGTGATCTTCCAAATCATATTTTTTACATACAAGTTTTTATCTGATTTGAAATTTTCTTCTCAAAGTGCTTCTCACATTAGGAGATAATAAGATTCAGGTGGAATGAATTATAAGGCTATTCAGTTTTCACAGCTTTGTATTGACATCTCTCTCTTCCCTGTCAGGACTGGGTGCACAATAATTCTCAAATCAGGTTCTTCAGCACCCTGAACACTCAATTGCTATAATGTATTATCTTTTAGTTTCTCAAGATGGGATTTACTGGAACATTTTCTTTACCTTAAATACATATAGGATACTGCAGTCACAGAACATTTCAAAACAACAAAAATGAGCTGTTTGGTAAGAGAATTTAGAAAAATCAAAACATGTCTTAGGCGTATCCAATGGAAAACTGGACTGTTTAGAGCACATCCTTCTTGGTTTTAATTTTCACCTTTCATTGACTTTGGGCTATTTTACAACTTTGTAAATAGATTACTGTAGCAATGCAAAATAATTCTCATGCATGGACATGCAAATGAATTCAGTCTTGTGAAAGTTCAATTGACTGCCCCCTATTGAAAAGGCATTTCTATTTTTAACTCTAATACATATACAATTGTGCTTCTTTGACTTCACCTTTAAACTAGTAGTAAGATGTACCCTGTTTTTATCAGTAATAATGAATTTAAAAAATACTTAACAGGTGTTCAGCTTACATCTGTATTAAAGTCATAACTTTAGCTTTTTTTTAAATCATCCTTTCATATTTTTAAGTCTGTAAAATCACTGACAAAATTAAAACCATTACCTGTTAACTATGTGAAATGACAGTATATTTTAAAAGCAATTATTTAGGTTTGTTATTCACTATTCTTTCTAATGTTTAAAAATAAAAATTCTGAATATTTAGACATGAAGAGAAATTATTAGGTAGTTGTATATAATACAATTTCACAGATTTTAAAGTCTTCTCTAAAATAGACAGAACTGAAAAGAAAAACTCTCCGAAAAATTTCTACTTTTTCTTATTACCAAGTATGGCATTCATTTTAGTTCTTCAATGTCATCTGTACAAGAAAATGTTGAAGATAATATGCGTAGCTACTTATTAATTTTGATGTGAAAAATTGTCAGCAGCCTTGTCTTATTCTAAGTTTCCTTTAAAATATCCCGTTCTTACTTTAAAAAAATTTTTTTTGGTTATGTAATCTGAAGCCACACGCACAACTGCCTAAATCTCCACCACTGTTACACTACTTCTTTCAGTTTGACAGAGTTTTTGGTTATATACCAATTAAAATAAAAAATACCTCTGGAAAGAATCAAACATAATTAGGGTTGAAGCCCATGACAGAAGCTTATTAAGTCTTAGTAGATTCAGATACATCATATACTAACTTGAAGTGTTCCCTGAATAGGGAAAAGTGGTCAAATTGGCAAAAAGGGTGCTGGAATGGGATGTTTGAATTATTTGACCTTTGTCATGTTTTTAGAATTTAGTGAAATTTTAAATGTTAACTTCTGGCCAGCAAATTCTTTGGAATCTGGGGCCACCCAGGAACACCATTCAGTGGACATTTTCTCTTTCTCAGGGATACCTAGCCTTTTTGTGTTGTTTTATTTTATTGTGCTGTTGTTACCATTTTATTTTATTTCAGCCTGTCTCTCACCATCCTTCTCCAGATGTCTCGGTGTCTTTCTTAGTCATATCAGGTCCTGGCATTCTTCAAATGTCCAATTAAAGTTGGCAAATAGAAAATGATGGTTTCATTATTAACAGACAAAACAAACTAGCAATTGAAACAGTGGCCACAATAATAAATGGGTGCTTGATGCCTGAGAAATGTGAACGGAAACAGTTCATTTACATTTATGGTCTCCAGAGTTCTAATTTAGTGTAGCCAGGTCTAAGGAAATAGGAAAAGGAAGGAGAGAAATAGCTTGGGTTAGAATAATGAGAGAGTCTTCATTTGATGGGAAGTTAAGTTGGGCCTCAATTAGTAATGTTAAGCACACGAGATAATTATGCATTAAAGGTAAATCAATAAAGTGGCAGAAAGCAAATAACATGGTAAGTGCTGGTGGGATAATAGTTATTTTCCTGGGCCATTTAAGTGCAATGCAGGTTGGGGAAGAGATCTTTATAAATTGAGAAAACATTTTTTTTTTGAAAGGAAGCTCCTTTTACGTTTTTCTTTTTCTCAAAATTGAATGATCAATTCCATTTTGTACCTGGAATTAGATGAGTTCACTAAGAGCTGATTCACACACAGATCTAAGGCCTTCGTCTCCTTCAAGAACCTGAACACATCTCCTCTTCCACTCATGGAAACTTTTCTTCATTCTAAGCACTTATCTTGTGTAAGTTCTATATCTACAAGGGATCATAAGGTGACTGGTAAGATAAAATTGTACTCTGTGCCCAGGCCTCCTTCTCTTACTTAAGCTTTAAAATCATTCAAGGAGATAGCTTTTGTTTTTATTATCATTGTACAGATGTGAAAATTGAGGCAAACAAAGGGTATATATCACACACAGTCTTAAAGGTTGTAAGTGATTTAGCAAGGATTTCATCTTGATATAACTGATTCTAGAGCTTGTGCCCTTAACCACTTGTTTATTATCTCCTCTAAAAACACCTTTTAAAAGAATAAAAGGCACATTGCTGCACCATTAAGTCTAAGAGTGATTCTAGTTTGCTAACTGTACTTCAGCACTTTGGTCTCTGAATGCTGAGAGGCAAAGTATGATTTTAGGACAGATTGTGGAGCTAGACATCATATATGTAAAATCCAGCTCTACTGCATTCTACCTGTGTAACTTGGGGAAACTTTACTATGTCTCTTGATGCCTCAGTCTCCTCTATTGTAAAATGATAAAATATTGATAACCACCTAATATAGTTTGGATATTTGTCCCACCCAAATCTCATCCTGAAAAGTAATCCCCGATATTGGAGGTAGGGCCTGGTCTGAGGTGCTTGGATCATGTGGGCAGATCTCTCAGGAATGGCTTAGGCCATCCCCTTGGTGATAACTAAGCTCTCTCTCTGAGTTTTCCCAAGATGTGGTCATTTAAAAGTGTGTGGCACCTCCTCCAGATGTTCTCACTCTTTCTTGCTCCTGCTGTGGCCATGTGATGTGCCTGCTCCCCCTTCACCTTATGCCATGGTTCCTGAGGTCTTTCCAGAACCCGAGCAGATGGCAGTGATATGGACAGGAGGCAGGGAAATACTGGGGTGAAGATGGTGGGATCCCTGACAAGTTCTCCACCCTCAAGCCCGAACCTGCGAGCCTAAATGAGAAAATGCATTTATTTTTTCCCACCCAAATGCTGCCTTTTCCAAAACCACCCTGGCCTGCCACGCCCCCCATCCTGTACCCATAAAAAGCCCAACCTCCACTGGCAGAGGAGCTGAGTGGTGTGGCAAAGAAGGAGAGAAGAGAAGAAGTATCTGAACGAGAGGAGAAAAGGCAGCTGGACCTTAGATACTACTATCAGAGAGGAGTTCTACCAGAAACAGCCAAACTCCAGGGGAAGATTATCTTTCCTCTGCATCTCCTTTCTAGCTCCCTGTCTTGCTGAGATGCACTTTAACTGGCAATAAAATTTTCTGCATACACCACCCTTCAAACCATTCGTGTGACCTGATTCTTCCTGGATGCTGGAAAAGAATTTTGGACACACTGGGTGTGGGAACCCAAAAAGACTGTCATGGTGACTCTTCACTGAGCTGTTTAACACTTAAGCCATCCACGGACAGCAAAACTAAAATAGCACAGTTTATAACACATGCCCTCTGGGACTCCCGAGGTCCTGGGCAACCCTTAAACACTGCTGCAGGCAGGTACAGGGTTCGTTCCTGCTGGTGCCCAAAAGCACTCGCCCCAGCTCCTGCACCTTCTTACCTGTGGCTCCCACTCCTGCCAGGGGTTTGAGCTCAGCAGCCCAGTAAAGGAGCCACACCACTGTCACAAGTCCCACGAAAGGGTCAAGGGAATTCTCCCATCTCACCAGCATCATACTTCCTGTATAGATTGCCAAACTGTGAGCCAACTAAACTTCTTTTCTTTGTAAATTACCTAGTCTCAGGTATTTCTTTATAGCAATGGAGGAATGGCCTAATACACTACCCAATAGAGTTGTAAGATTTAAATGTACTTATATATGAATGTATGTAAATTTAATATTTATATATGAAATATTATATATAATATATAAATAATTATATACGTTACAAACAAATATTTATGTGTTTGCTATTATTTCTTTTTCAGAGATATATATACTTTTCAATTGGATACTTTTATAATGTACCCCAATTAAATTACTATTTGATTTTACTTGCATGCATATAATCCTTATAATGTCTGAGACTTTAAAGTTCCATGAGAAAAAAGTTCAATCTCGTATTTCTAGATTCTTCAAAAATTTGTACATGAAAAATGTTCTAGATAGTAAACAATCTTAATTGGTTAGATTTACTTTATATTTAAGAATACCAATGATTATGGCCAAGTGCGGTGGCTCATGCCTGCATTTTGGAAGGCTGATGTGGCTGGTTCACCTGAGGTAAAAGTTTGAGACTAGGCTGGCCAACATGGTGAAACCTTGTCTCTATGAAAAATGCAAAAATTAACTGGGTGTAGTGGCATGTGCCTGTAATCCTAGCTACTCAGGAGGCTGAGGCAGGAGAATCACTTGAACCCAGGAGGTGGAGGTTGCAGTGAGCTGAGATTATGCCACTGCACTCCAGCCTGGGCAACAGAGCAAGACTCTATCTCAAAAAAAAAAAAAAATACCAATAATTAAAACATTTGGTGTCTTATGTACCAAATTTAAATGGGAGCAAATAAGTCTGGAATGAGAAGATTAAGTTAGAGTAATGGGCCACCTAATATAAAAGACCTTGACTTTGGTCTTTGACTTCGGAACTTACTAGCCACATGTACTTGGACTATATATTCTACCTTTTGGAATTTTAGTTTTCCTACTTGTGCTATGGTGATAATAGTGTGAAACTGATAGGGGTGCAGTAAGAATTAATGAATTTATACATTGGCAGTGTTCTCAATAAATACCAGCTACTATTTTTTGTTGCTGTCTTGGCAGCTATTAAATTTTCAAAGATTAGACAGTAGGGCAAGGTAAGCCCTTATGGCTTTCATCTTGAAACTGAAGTTACTAATATCCTTTGTGAATTTTATCTGAGCATATTTAGCTCCTTCGAGAAGCTAAGTAACTAAGTGGTGATCACTAATGACAATAATACACATTTCAGCACCACTTCTACTATAGTATCTTAGGAATCAAAGGTCCATTCACTTTCCTTGTCTCAGACCTTTATTTTGAATTAATCTGTTTTTTTTTTCTTTTTTTGCTTTTGTTCACTCTAGCTCTCTCTCTTTCCTAGAGAAAACAAATTCTCTGAAACAGTATACAGTAAGATAGTATCTGAAGGATGAGCAGAAGTTAACTAATCAAACTAAGGATGAAAAAACAGTCAACTCAGAGAAAGTGTGTGCCAAAAGCCTGTGGTTCAAGACAAAATTGTAAGTAAGAATATTTAAAAATTTGGCGCTGTAAGACTGCTAAAACTACATCAAAATTTTGAATTAAAGTAAATGCTGAATTGAAATTATTAAAATTATTTTGAATTGAACAATAATAAGGGATACAAAGATGTAAAGGGGATAACTGAATAAAAGAATCAAAAAACCTAAATATATTTATTATCAACATAACTGGCAAAGAGTTAATGTTCTCACTACTGACAGTACTTATTCAAGGACACGTTATATTTTTTAATTAATTTTAAATTTTCAGATTATTTTACATCTTTCAGTAAGGCCTTATATTCTTTTCACATGGGTTTTAGCATTTTTTGCAACATATTATTTAAGAATTTTATAACTTGTGGAGCAATTTCTAAATTTTGTTTTGCATTTTAATTTCTGGGTGACTGATTCATATTATAATGGCAAGAAAGTATAATTTTTTACGTTCACATTAGGTCTAATTACCTTGAACTCTCAGAAATTCTAATGTACTTTAAATTATCAGTCTTTACAAGTATATAATTATAAGCGTGAACCAAAATATATAAGCATATTTGTACTATTAATTTTATTTTTTATCTTATTGCACCTACACTATGAATACAAATAGGTTTCTTTAAATTGGATTATATTGCCCCAAAGTTTACATAAAAAATGCCAAATCATAGCCATGACAGGTATATTGAAAATAAGAATTTCAAAAGAAATTGTACTCAGCTGAATATTAGTAGAGCCATGTAATAAAATCAGTCTTACATTGGTAAAAAATGTAAAAATAAATGATGGAAAATAATATACAACATCCAGAATGCATATGCCTGACAGCAAAAAATGAGATCATTCAAACCAAAACTCATTCATATTAAGTATAAAACCTATTCAAAATATTAAATATATATCATCGGTGTTATCAAACAAAGACAATACAATGAAGAACAGAGGTCAAAATCCATAAGAAGGAGAAATACACAGAAGGCAGTCTGGCACTTGGAATCAATTTCTCTGTAGAAGAAAACTATTAATTTTTAAAGTCAAAATATAAAAATTGTATGTGTTTATGGGGTACATAGTGACGTTTTGATACATATAATGTATGGTAATCAGATCAGGGTAATTAGCATATCCATCATTTCAAACATTTATCATTTCTTAATGGAGAACATTTAATATCTTCCATCTAGCTATTTAAAATTTTATAAGATATTATTACCTATAGTCAAGCTACAGTGGTATAGAACACTAGAACTTATTTCTACCATCTAGCTATAAATTTGACTGACTTAACAAATACGTCCCTTTCTATTCTTTCCACCCTCTAGTATCTTTTGTTTTACTTTTTACTTCTTTGAAATTAAGTTTTCATTTTACCTTGTATATATGAGTGAGAACTAACAGTGTTTAAGTTCCTCTTCCTATATTATTTCACCTAAAATACTGTCCTTCAGTTCCATACAGTAGCCATGAATGGCAAGATTTAATTATTTTCTATGACTTATTAATATTCTTTGGTGTATGTATACCACATTTTCTTTATTCATTTATCTGTTGTTGGATACCTAGGTTGATTTCATAGCTTGGCTATTGTGAATAGTGCTAAAATAACCATGGAGGTTCAGATGTCTCTTTTATGCACTGATTTCTCTTTTTTTTGGATAAATTCTCAGTGATGGGATTGCTGGATCATATGGTAGTTTCGTTTGCAGCTTTTGAGGACTTCTATACTGTTATTTACAGTGACTTTACTAGTTTACATTCCTACCAACAGTATACAAGAGTTTCCTTTACTTTCATCTTTGTTAGCATTTGTGATTTTTTGTCATTTTGATAATAGTCACCCTAACTGGGGTGAAGTGATACCTCATTGTGGTTTTAATTTGCATTTTCTGATGATTAGTGATGTTGACCATTTTGTTCATATGTTTTTGGTCCATTTGTATGTCTCTTTTTAACAAATGTATGTTCAAATCATTTTCTAATTTAATTTAAAACAATTGTATAAATTTATGGCACAGAAGTGCAAGATTGTGCACTGGTTGTATTATTTTGTTTTCACACTGCTATAAAGAACTACCTGAGACTGGGTAATTTATAAAAGAAAGAGGTTTAATTGACTTACAGTTCTGCATGGCTGGGGAGGCCTCAGGAAACTTATAATAATGGCAAAAGGTGAAGCGGACATGACTTACATGGCGGCAGGCAAGACAGAGAGCATGAGAGAGTGCAGAAAAAACTACCATTTATAAGCCATTAGATCTTGTGAGAATTCACTCATTATCATGAGAACAGCATGGAGGAAACTACCCACGTAATCTAATCACTTTCCTTCCTCAACACCTGAGGGTTACAATTCAAGATGAGATTTGGGTGGGGACACAGAACCAAACCATATCAGTGGTCAAGTCAGGACTTCTAGAATATCTATCACCCAGATAAGATACATTGTACCTACTAAGTAATTTACCAGCATTCACCCCTTCATTCTGCTAAATCTTCATTGTGATCATTCCACTCTCCAAGTTCAAGTGTATACCGTTTTTCTCACCCACTTATGGGCAAGATCATATGATATTGACTTTCTGTGTCTTACTTGTTTCACTTAATGACCTCCAGTTCCATCTATGTTGTTGAAAATGACAAAATTTTATCCTTTTTTATGAATATATACACCACATCTTGTTTTTCCAATTACCTGCTGGAATCAACTTAGGTTGATTTCATATTTTTCCTATTGTGAATAGTGCTGTGATTAACATATGAGTACACGTATCTTTTATACACGTTGATTTATTTTTCTTACTTCCACTGGTGGGGTTGTTGAATCAAATGGTACTTGTTTTTTGTTTGTTTGTTTGTTTTGTTTTAAGAAAGAGTCTTGCTCTTTTCCCTAGGCTGGAGTGCAGCGGCACGATTTCAGCTCACTGCAGCCTCCGTCTCCTAGATTCTGGTGATTCTCCTGCCTCAGCTACCAAGTAGGTAGGACTACAGGCATGCGCCACCACATCTGGCTAATTTTTGTATTATTAGTAGAGACACAGTTTCTCCATGTTGGCCATGCTGGTCGCAAACTCCTGACCTCAAGAGATCTGCCCACCTTGGCCTCTCAAAGTACTGGGATTACAGGCATGAGCCACCACATATGGCCAAATAAAATGTTAGTTCTATTTTCAGTTTTTTGAAATACCTCCATACTGTTTTCTATATTGGCTGTACTAATTTACATTTATACAAACTTTTTCCATACTATTAGTTTCAAAAAGTTTAATTTCCATTTTAATCCTCTGTTGACTCAATGATTGGTCTGGAGTATGTTGTTTAATTTCCATGTATTCATACATTTTCTGAATTTCTTGGTATTGATTTCTGGTTTTATTCTGCTGTGGTCGGAGAAGACACTTAACATTCTTTTGAGCTTTTAAACACTTTTGGAAACTTGTTTTGTGGCGTAATATGTGGTTAGTCTTGGAGAATATTTCATGTGCTGATAAAAACACAATGTATATTCTGCACTTGTTGGGTAGAAATTTCCGTAAATGTCTATTAGGTCCATTCGGTCTGAAGTTTAATTTCAGTCCAGTGTTTTTAGCTGCTTTTCTCTCTAGACATGCGAGTGTGAGGTGCTGCAGTACCTCACTGTTACTGTCTTGCTGGCTATCTCTTTCTTTCTCTTTAGGTCTAGCAATACATTTTTTATGAATGTGAGCATTCCAGTATTGGGTGCATATGTATTTAGGATTGTTATATCCTCTTGCTGAAGTGATCCATTTATTGTTCTAGAATGTTTTAGTTCGTTTGTTTTACGATTTTGGGCCTAAATTCTATTTTATCTAAGTATAGTCAATCCTGCTCACTTTTGCTTTCTGTTTGCATGAAATATTTTTTTCTACCCCTTTACTTTCTGTCTCTATGTGTCTTTTCAGGTAAAGAGTTTCTTGTAGGTAATAATATGTAGTTAAATCAGGTTTTTTTTTTAAAAATCAGTTCAACAAGTCTATAGTTTTATGTCGATAATTTAATCCATTTGTGTTGATTTTAATATTGACATGTAAAGTTTATTCCTGTCGTATTATTAGTTATTTTCTAGTTTTACAAATTCTTTTTTTCTTTTTCTTCATTTGTCATTTTGGCTTGGTGAAATTCTGTAATGACACCATTTGATTCCTTCTCTCCCTTATGTGAGCCCTTTAAAATACAAAATAGGGTATTTTTTTTACCTAGGCCTGTCCTGCCTGGCAGGCGTTGGACTCTGTTTTGCCACCCTAACCGTAAAAAGTTACAATATTCTTTAATGAACATCTGAATCCAAACATATCAAAAAAAAAAAAAAAAAAACCCACAAGCAGTCCAAGGAATAAATGGACATATGCAGAAATGATGTCTGACTAGAAACATTTCAAGCATGCTACATCCACTTAGAAGAACAAAATAATATGTAGGCAATCTCACACTTTGAATACATTATCCAAGAGGGAACATAGGAGCTCAACAGAAAAGAGATAAGAAACACCACATTCTAGAAAGGAGGAAAACAGGGAGCCTGTTTGACCAGAACTGGCTGGAAACCAGGAGTGACTCCCAAACATGGCAGAGAGTGAGTGAGTCACTGGGGAATTAAATAATTTAGTTCACGTGAGGGCATCTTGACCGCCCCCACCCAAATCCCTGAATCTAACTAAGAGAGTGGCGAGGAGGCTGTGAGAAGAAACTGCTCAGAGAGGGAACAAATCCTCGGTCCCACACACTTTATGAGATCTCAGTGACTACAAAAAGGTTCTATTCTTGATTCTAGGTCTTAACAGGTAAGCAAATGTTAAGGGAATTTGTCACTACTAGAGCAGCCCTATAAGACGTGATTAAGAGAATCCTAAACTTGGAAGCAAAAGGATGACATACTTTAGGCAGATTGAAAATAATTTCTAAGTTAAGTTTGGATCTGCAATAAAAATGGGAAATGGGAAAAAGTGAAATGCCTATTAATAGTATGTCAATAATTGTGAAATGTGGGTTATACAGATATGTGATACGTGTGTGTGTGTGTAAACTGCATGACAATAAGTGAATATAATTTGGAAGCGTACTAAATTAATCCATACTATTTTAATTTTTGTGTGTGTCTGTGTCTGTGTCTGCCTGGGAAGAAGTAAAAGTATGTACTGACTTTTGATGAGACCCAAATGAGTTTTATAATCTTGATGCTAGTAAAAAGTTTGTTTTATAAGAACTAATGTGTTTTACAATCATTTGGATTTCTGTACATTGCCCTCTCCCCTAAAAAGTTTTTCCCTTTTTATTGATATAGTAAGCTCCCACTTTTTCTTTACAGTGACACTCAAATCTTAATTATTTGGTTAACTCTGACATTCACAACTTGACCTGATACATTTCTCTTTGATCATCACTGAAATATATACATTCCCTTTTCATTGTTATATTACAGATTTCTTTGAGACTAAAAGATCATGAATCAATTGGCCAAGGCTACATGAATAATCAACTGCAGATGCTGAATGAAAATTCTGAACTCTTTCTTGGTTCTACCACATATTACTCATGTTACATTGTAAATACTACATTTTAATTATTTTTCTATAAAAACTCTAAACTTCTGTAATCATTTCTTTTGCTAAACTATTATTTTAATTCCCAGTGTCACATTCATTAGCTTTTCTTTGTTTTATTTATGTTTTCTAATCCCTTCTACTAATATAGAACCTTTTAAAGGCAAAAATAAAATGCCCCAATTAGAGCCAACCATTGTGATTAAAATGTTTTTGTGTGTATGTATTTACCACCATTTTTTTTGTTGTTTCTGTGTATGTATGTGGGTGAAGAATAAAAGTTATATATGATAAATATAAAAGTTTCATGTTTTTAGTAATACTTTTAAAATATTACATGGTGAAAAGAAAATAATAAATGTTATCTATTTTTCTGTAGTGAAATACAAAGTTGTTTGTTACCCACCCATGTAATAAAAGATCATATAAGTAACATTTCTAAAAGTATTTAAGATATAAATATATTACTCCAAGCTAACTTTTTTTCTGAAAGGAAGAGAAGAAAATCCTAAATCTAGAAATCTACCAAAATATATTATGGTCTAAATGAGTTTAGTTTTATAATACAGCTCATGAATTAAGAGAGTCATAGAACTAACTAGTATGCAGATTTCATAGTCTACCTATCAGTTAAGATTTTTAAAACAAAAATAGTTTTAAAAGAAAGGGTAATAATTTTTTAGTTAATCTAAAAGAATTTTCTCCAAAGGATGAAATCATTGTGAAGATGTTCTTGAATGGTTGAAGAACAATTTTTGAATGTTGGCTTAAGATTTAGACTACTGAAAAACAATCAGCAAGCAGGATGAAGTAGAGTAGTTCATGCACAGGAAAATTATTTTGAGGGAAAAGGCACCAGCAATATTGATAAAATGAATGCTAACTGACATTCATTAGGAATTATTTAAGTTTACATAAGACTATATTTGATCTAGATTCCTTACTCTCCTTCAGAGGGTCAGGTCTTCTATCATACTCTCACAATTTTGCTCTGATATTGATGCTAAACTAGAATATTTTGATTTCTTTAAATTTTCTTTTTTATTATAATCATTATTTCAAAAATTTTATTTTAGAGTCCAATAAGGCATTAATTGCCATTTCAGTTTGTTTTCTACTGATACAACAGAATAACTGAGACTGGGCAATTCATTAAAAATAAAGAAAATCATTTAGCTCATGGTTCTGGAAGCTGGGAAGTCCAAGAGCATGGCAACAGCATCTGGTGAGGGCCTTCATGCTGCATCATACCACAGCAGAAGGTAGAAAAGCAAGAAAGCACCAGTGAGAGTGAGAGAAAGAAGGAAGAACTTACCTTTTATCAGAAACCCACTCCTGTGATAACTAACCCAATCTTTTAATAATGGCATTAATCCATTCATGAGGGCACAGCCTTAATGACCTAGTCACTTTTTAACAGTCTTATCTTTTAAAACTGTTTCATCGGGGATTAAGTTTACAATACACATTCAAACTTTAGAACTACTCCCCTTTTCTTCCACTTTTAATGAATATATGTGCTACTGCCAAATCTATTTTAGGTGGCTTTAAATTCCAGATAATTTTATTGTACCCTCACGTGTGAACCACGTTCTTCAATGAACTCATTAAACCCTTCAATATAGTAAGATTGATATCAGTATTAATGATCATATTTATCAATTCCCAACTCTAGGGAATTAAAATATTACTTTTTCTTGCTTGATCCTCTTATCTAGATGGCAAATGTGAGCAGTGATGACAAAGAAGATTTGGAAAGATTTGTTAGGTTTAAACAACTATTACCACTACTGGAAACATTATTCAAAAACATACCAGACTAATACATTGCACTCTTAATTTCTACCAATAATAACATGAACATATTGTGGCCATCCCTCCTATGTTATCTTATTTATCATCAAATTTAATAATGTGAGAGTCACTGTATAATTGTAACATTAGTCATCTGTTGCATCAATACATATATTTTCTGTCAAATTTTTAAGAATAAATTAATAATCTGTGTTCTCTTTACTTGCTAATTAAATTAGGCTGAAAATTTCCATTTGATCGGAAGGGTACTTGCTTCAACATTAATTAATTTATTAAATTTAAGTTTTTTTGACCCAGGAAAAATGCTTTGATATGTGGTGCATCCAATATAATAGTAAATATATTTCTAAAATATCATATGGATATAGCATCTTCAATGATGTTAAGATTATTAATGAAATTAAAACTCTAATATTGTCTCATAATTTGAAAGGTGATTTTGTGTGTAAACATTGCTTGTTCATGTTTATGTGGGTCTCTGTGTTTGTATGTGTGCATTCTATTCTCTTGAATAGTGCTAAATGTAGGTAAAATTGTGAACAAGGCACATTTAATTCTAGGCCTCTCCTCAGACTTTACAAAAGACTCATTTACTTTTTTGTTGTCTGAAAATATTCTGATATTCATCAGAGTAATAGTCATTCACAGGATTCTTTTCTCCAGGGAATTCTAACTTTCACTTTCATTCTTGTTCATTAAATGAAAATCATATCCTGGCAAAGAAATATTATTGCTTTTGTTGAGAAGTGTTTTAGAGATGAGAAGAAGCATAAAAGACAAAAGGGGAAGAGAGTGAGATGAGGAGGATAGAGTTAAAAAAAGAAAGAACGAAACAAAGGAGCCTATCTCGTGAAGCTCAGTAGAGAAGACCTGGAAAGAAAGAAACCAGAAGTTTCAAAGTAGCACTTGGAATCTTGATCCAGGAAGCAAAATTATATTAAACAAGATAACAAGTTCCTGTAGAAGGATAAATATTGTCTTCTGTTCATAAAAAAAAAAAAGAAAAAAGAAAAAGTGGAAAAAATGAACCTGCTTGAAAGAGATTTCTTCAGAATGATTGTAGAAACTTGTAACGTGTTTACTTAATTAGTACATGTTATGGTCTGATTGTTTTTGTCCTCCCAAAATTAATATGCTTAAATCCTCACCCACGAGGTAGTGGTATTAGGAAATGGGGTTTTGGGGACTTTGTCAGAGCCCTCATGAATAGGATTGGTGTTCTTAGAAAAGAGATCACAGATGGCTAGTTAGCTCCTTCCACCACATGAAGAAATAGTGAGGAAGTACCATCTATGAACAAGTAATGAACCCTTAGTGGACACTGGATCTGTCAGCACCGTGATCTTAGACTTTCCAGTTTTCAGAACTGTGTGAAATAAACTTCTGTTGTTTATAAGCCAGACTATGGTATCTTGTTATGGTAGCCCTAATGGACTATGACAATATAAGACATTGAAATAATAGGAATTTTAAGCAATTATACATCATGTATTTATTCTTTGTATATTTTGAATCCATTCAATCAATATGAAATAAATGTGGTAGCTAAGTGCTATGTAATGCATTTTGCAGAAGATAAGGTATCTAATAATTATATTTTACATGAATAGACTTTATTTTTCAAACCGTTTTTAGTTTACAAAAAAAAATTGAGCAGAAAGTACAAAGTTCCCATATGCCTCCTAATTTTACTTTTTTCTCATTCCCCCCATTATTAACATTTTACATTAGTATGGTATATTTGTTTTAACTAGTGAGCCAATATTAATATATTAATATTCATTACATCCTAGTTTATTTTCTATTATTAACTAGTCCATGTATCAGGATTTATTCTTTGTGTTGTATGTTCTATACATTTTAAATGTATAATGATATATGTTAACCATTACAGTATTACACATAATAGGTACGCCCTAAAACGCTCTTATTCATCCCTTATTTATCCCTTATCCCTAAAACTCCTCTATTCATCCCTTATTTACTCTCTTACTCATTCCTTAAAACTCCCTTATTTATTTGCCCTAAAACTCCCCTCATCCTTTTCTCCCTCTCTGCTCTCCTGGCGACCACTGATCTTTTTACTGTCTCCATAGTTTTACCTTTTTGAGAATGCCATGTGGGTGAAATCATGCAGAATATAGTCTTTTCAGATTGACATTTTTTACTTACCAATATACATTTAAGTTTCCTCTATATCTTTTTATGATTTGCTGGCTCATTTGTTTTTAGCACTGAGGAATATTCCATTGTATAAATGTATCACAGTTTGTCCATCATCTATTGAAATACATTCTATTGGTTTATTAGGGCTGCCATAACAAAATACTAGATTGAGTGGCTCAAACAGCACAAATGTATTTTCTCACAGTTCTGGAGGTTTGGTTTCTTTCCTCTTTTGTTGGTGTGTAGAAGAGTGCATTCTTGCTTTGACCTCCATGGTGTGTGTGTGTGTGCACATTCCTAGTGTCTCTTAGTGTGTCCAAATTTCTTCTTTTAAGGACATCAACTATAATAGATTAGGGCCTACCCTAAGGATCTCCTTTTAACTTAATCACCTCTCAAAAGGTCTATGTGCAAATATGGTCACGTTGTAATGTTCTGCGCTTAAGGGCTTCAACATACGAATTTGGGGGGAACACAATTCAGTCCAGAATAGATATCTCACATGCTTCCAAGTTTTGACATTTATGAATAAAGATGTTATAAATATTCGTTTGCAAGTTTCTGTGTGGACATAAGTTTTCAACTCATTTGGATAAATATCCAGGAACACAATTGCTGGATCATATGGTAGGTATATATTTAGTTTTGTGAAAAACTCCCAAACTCACTTCCAAAGTGGCTGTGCCATTCCTACATTTCCACCAAAAATGAATGAGAGTTCTTGTTGATTGGCATCCTTGCCAGAACTTTGTGTTATTTTTAAATATTTTTGCTATTTTTATAGATGTGTAGAGGGATATCTTATAGTATTATTGGAAATTATCAGATGACATGTGATGTTTAGCATATTTTTATATGCTTCTATGCTATCTGGATGTCTTCTTTGGTGTGATATCTGCTCACATCCTTCAACCATTTTTTAATTGACTTATATGCTTTTCTACTGTTGAGATATAAGAATTGTTTGTATAGTTTTGATACCAGTCCTTTATCAGATACATGTTTTGCAAATATTTTCTCCTAGTCTTTAGCTTTTCTTTTTTCTCTCAATGTAACTTTTTTTCTGACATTTTAATTAGTGCTCATTTGTAGATGTGTATAGCCTGGCATTTGGCACCCAAAGGCTCTTGGATTAATGCAATATAATCAAACAATATTTCTAGTTATTGAAAGAACCTCAAACAATTTAATACTATAATAAGCTGTTTAGAAAATATACAGACTATATACTTCATTGTCAAAAATAATCTTAATTCTAACCCAAACTGTTACCTAAAGATTTTATTCAGTTCCATATGTTCTGTAGCATTATCAAGAGGCAAAGCTAAGTGAACAGAGACTCAATTGTTCTTATGGACAATATACAGGGAGATAAACTAGTTGTTATGTAGTTGTCTGTCTGCTGCAGAGTTTTTCATGCAAATGCATGTGCAGAGGACACAGATATCTATTCACGGCCTGTGCCTACAAATACACTCTTTTAAGTAATAGAGTTTATCCCAAGCTATCCTGTGAATATTGACATTGACGTAAAACATACCTCAGCACATTTATCTAATATTTACTTTGCTGAACACATTTTATTTTAAAATAATTCTAGATTCATCGAAACTTTCAAAGAAGTACAGAGAGCTTCCATGTGACCTTCGCTAAGTTCTTTTTATTAGTTACATCTTATATTAATTATAGCACAGTATCAAAACCAGGACATGACCTAGTTCTGTGTCATTTTATTGTATGTGTAGAATGATGTAACCACAATGACAATAAAAGTAAAGAACTAGTCTACCTCACAAAAATCTTTCTGATGCTATAGTGACACTCACTTTCCCCTTTTGCATCATACTCTAGCCTGGCTATTACTAACCTGTTCCTCATTTTCATAATTTTGCCATTTTGAGAATGTGACATAAATAGAATCATATAACATGAAAAATTTTGAGATTAGTGCTATTTTTACTCAAAAGAATGTTCTTTATGTCCCTATGAGTTGTTAAATTACTAATAGTTTTTTCCATTCTATCACTGAGTATTATTATATGATGTGAATGCATCACAGTTGGTTTAAACATTCACCTGCTGAAGGATGCTTTGACTGTTTCTAGTTTTTGGTAAAATAATACACTCTTTAATTTCAATTCTTTTAAATTTTTGAAATTTATTTTATGGTCTTTGATATAGTGTATATTGGTGAATGTTCTAAGGCACTTGGAAAGAATATATATAGCATTGTAGTTGGGTGGAGCATTTTATAAATGTAGAGTAGATCCTGTGGTTTCATAGGATTGAATTCTGTATCCTTGCTAATTTTCTGTCTAGTTCCATTAATAAGTGAGAGAGATGTTTAAATTTTCAAAAATATTTATAAATGTTTGCATTTTTTCAGTTCTAACAGTTATGCCTCATATAACTGACAGTTCTATTACTTGGTAGATATGTTTAGGATTACTGCATGTTCTTGTTAAATTGAAGCTTTAATCATTAGTAGAATGTCTGTTTGCCTTTTACTATTCTTTGCTCTGAACACTGTATTGTGTAATTTTTTTAAATTATATTCTTTCTAATTTAATAAAAAAGTATACATGTTCATGGGGTACATAATGATGTTTCAGTATATGTAAGTATAGTAACTGGATCACAGTAATTAGTAATCCATCATCCCAAACATTTATTATTTCTTCGCGTGGGGAGCATTCAGCAACTTCCTTCTAGCTATTTGAAATTTTATATTATTGTTAACTACAGTTTAATACTACAATTGTATAAGACACTAAAACTTATTCCTCCCATCTAGTTGTAATTTTGTATCTTCTAACAAATCTTATTCCTTTCTTCCCCCTACCCTTCCCAACTTTTAGTATCTTCTGTTCTACTTTTTACTTCTATGAGATCAACCTGTTTTAGCTTCCACCTATAAATGAGAATACGTGGCATTTAGCTTATTTCACTTAACATGATGTCCTCCAGTTCTATCCCTGTTGTCATGAATAAATAATTTCACTCTATTTTAAGGTTGAATAATATTCTATCATGTATATATGCTAAATATTCTTTATTCACTCATCTGTTGTTGGATACCTAGGTTGATTCCATATCTTGGATATTCGGTATAGTGCTGAAATAACCATGAAGGTACAGATGTCTTTTTGATATGCTAATTTCCTTTCCTTTGAATAAGTGCCCAGTATTGAGATTGCCAGATCATATAGTAGTTCCATTTGTAATTTTTTGAGGAGACTCAATACTGTTCTTCATAGTGGTTGTATTACACTAGTTTACATTTTCGTCAACAGTATATAACAGTTCCCCTTTCCCAATGTCCTCATCAGCATTTATTATTTATTGTGTTTTTGATAATAGACACCTTAACTGTGGTGAGATAATACTTTGCTCTATTTTTTATTTGCATTTTCCTGATAATTAGTGATGGTGAGCATTTTTTCATACATTTGTTTGTTATTTGTATGTCTTCTTTTGAGAAATGTCTGTTCAGATATTTTTCACTTTTTTTTTTTTTTTTTTTTTTTTTTTTGAGACGGAGTCTTGCTCTGTCGCCCGGGCTGGAGTGCAGTGGCCGGATCTCAGCTCACTGCAAGCTCCGCCTCCCGGGTTCACGCCATTCTCCTGCCTCAGCCTCCCGAGGAGCTGGGACTACAGGCGCCCGCCGCCGCGCCCGGATAGTTTTTTTGTATTTTTAGTAGAGACGGGGTTTCACCGTGTTAGCCAGGATGGTCTCGATCTCCTGACCTCATGATCCGCCCGCCTCGGCCTCCCAAAGTGCTGGGATTACAGGCTTGAGCCACCGCGCCCGGCCATTTTTCACATTTTTTAATCAGATTTTTTTACTGTTGAGATTTTTAGTTCCTTGTATATTGTGGATATAAGCCCCCTGTTGGATAAGCAGTTTGCAAAATTTTTTTTCGGTCTTTAGGTTACTTCACTCTGTTGATTGTTTATTTTGTTGTGCAGTTTTTTAGTTTGATATAATGCCATTTGTTTTGTTTCCTCTATGTGTTTTCTAGTAGTTTTCTCATTTTAGGTCTTAATTTAGGTATTTGATGCACTTTTGAGAGAGGAAAACAGCATCTGGAGGCAGAGAACATGAGCCAATTCACACTTCAGCTACGACAGGAAATTTCCTTTCCATAGGGCATAGGCCAAGTAAATGACTTTGTAACTTTACTTCATCCTCTTCATTTACATAGGGTGTACCCCAAGTAGAGAGTATTTAAACTCCTAAAAATTATGTAATGGGGATTTTGAGCCCCTAAACTTGGGCTCACTCCCAGTCTGTGGAATGCACTTTCATTTACAATAAATCCCTTCATTTCTTCCTTGCTTTGTTTGTGCATTTTGTCCAATTATTTGTTCAAGATGCCAAGAACGTGGACACCCTCCACCATTAACATATTTTGACCAGTCAGCCAGAAGGAAGAGGTAATCCCAAAGTTTGAGATTCATTTTTCTCCCTCTCTCTCTCTCTCTCTCTTTTCTTTTCCAACTTGGGACCCTTGGTGGGTAGCACCTAAACATGGAGACAACTGCAGGTTTCTGGCCATGGCCGATGAAACTTAGGGGTTTCCATGTGGAGAAACCTGACCACCACCACCTGGCTCACTTAAGGAAACTGAGTCTTTTTCATTTTTTTCCTTTCTTTCTTTTTCAGTCTTTCAGCAACTGTTTATAGTCGTCCTGCCCCAAAGGGCCAAGAACTTCTTTTTTTAATCTTTTCTGAACATGGTCCCTGATCCCTACATGCGGAGCAGCTCACAGCAAATCACACGTTTCAGGGGACTTAAACCTTATTTTTGTACGCTAACTTCTTCCCTTATCAGACTCAACTGGCTAAGGACGAAAAAGGCCCAGATGGCATCCAGTTCTCATTACACTTCATAGCTATTCTTATAAAGCTCATAGTATGCTCTGGAGGGGAAAACCTGCATGCGAGTTGATTTTTGTATAGGGTGAGAGGCAGGAGTCTAGTTTTATTCTTCTGCATTTGAATATCTAGTTTTCCCAGAAGCATATTTTGAAGAGACTAATTTTTCCCCAGTGAGTGTTCTTGGGACCTTTCTAAAAAATCAGTGGGTTGCAGTTATGTGGATTAATTTCTGGGGCCTCTATTCTGTTTCATTGTTTTATGCATCTGTTTTTATGTCAGTACCATGCTACTTGGTTTGTAGTGTATTTTGAGGTCTGATCGTGTGATACCTCTAGCTTTGTTATTTTTGCTCAGGATTGCTTTGGATATTTGAAGTCTTTTGTGGTTTCATATAAAGTTTAGAATTTTTGTTTTCTGTGAAAAATGCCATTGGTATTTTGAAAAGAATCATGCTGACTCTGTAGACTGCTTTGGTAGTATTGTCATATTGACAATATTAGCTATTCTAATTTATGAGCATGAGATATTTTTCCACTTCTTTGTTTCTTCTTCCCTTTTAAAAATCAATGTATGTCGGCCGGGCGCGGTGGCTTACGCCTGTAATCCCAGCACTTTTGGAGGCCTAGGAGGGTGGATCACCTGAGGTAGGGAGTTTGAGATCAACCTGGCCAACCTGGGGAAACCCCATCTCTACTAAAAATACAAATAGCAGTCGGGTGTGGTCACGGGCGCCTGTAATCACAGCTACTGGGGTGGCTGAGTAATGAGAATCGCTTGAACCTGGGAGGCTTAGTGAACTGAGATCGCGCCACTGCACTCCTGCCTGGGCGATAAGAGTGAGACTCCATCTCAAAAAAAAAAAAAAAAAAAAAATCAATATATGTCGTTGTCCTTATAAAGATCTTTTACCTCCTTGATTAAATGTATTTTATTTATGTTTCATAAATATATTTATGAAATATATATTTTATTTTAGGTATTTTATTGTATTTCATAGCTATTATAAATGGGATTTCCTTCTGAATTTTACTTTTAGCTAGCTGGTTGTTCATGCATGAAAACACTATTAATTTTTGCTTATTAATTTGTATCTTGTAACTTTACTGAATTTGTTTATCACTTCTAAGAGTTTTTGGTAGAGTCTTTAAGTTTTTCTCTATATAAGATTATGTTATCAGGAAACGGGAACAATTTGACATCCTTCTTTCCACTTTGGATGCATTTTATTTATTTCTCTTGACTAATTGCTGTGGCTAGGACTTCTAATACTATGCTGAATAAGAGTGTTGAAAGTAGGCATCTTTGTGTTGTTTCAGTTCTTACAGGAAAAGCTTTCAGCGTTCCCCTATTCTGTAAGGTGTTAGCTATGGATGATCAGATATTAATATAGCTGCCTCTGCTTTATGTTAATGAATATTTGCATGGTATATATATATTTTTTTTTCTTCTTTTACTGTCAATCTCTGATAATATTTAAAGGGAATTTCTTGTTAATGGCTTATAGTTAGGTCATTTTAAAAAATCTCTTCCATTTCTGTCTGTTAATTGGTGTATTTAGATAATTTACATTTCATTTTAAGTATTGACATGTCAGGGCTTATCTGTCACTTTTTGCTTTCTGGTTGTTCCACGTTTTGTTTCTTTAAATCTTTTTGTTAACTCTTATATTTTTCTGCCTTTCTTTGGGAAACTTAAATTTCTTAAAATTCTACTTTTAGCTCTCTATGTTTTTAAATGTCTCTTTTTATATAGATTTTAAAGTTGTTGCTATAGATTTTACGTGGGACATACATAACTAATCACAGTCTACTAATGTTGACATTTTACCAGTTTGAGTGACGTGTAGAAATATTACTTCTCTATTTATCTTTCTCCATGAATAATTGTCAAAATATTCTATCTGCCTATTTGACACAGTGTTATTCTTTTGCCTGAACCATTAAATATAGTTTAGTAATCTCAAGAGGAAATGAGTCTACTTTATTTACCTATGTTTTTGCTTTTTCCATTGTTCTTTTTTCTTTTAATATTCCGAGATTCTTTTGTTATCCTTTATTCCTTCTTTCTTGCCATTTATTTTCTTTATTTCTTTGTTTTTGTTGTTTTTTCTCTCTCTCTTTTCTTTTGGTTCAAGCAATTTTCATAATTGCTTCCTTGATAGATTTTTTAGAGTAGATCTAAATGCTATACATTTCCTTATTTTTTTGATCTAAGAATACATTTGTTTTCCCCTTTATTACCTTATTCTAGATAATTTTGCCAGCTGACATTTCCTTTCTTTTTTCAACACATGGAAATTGTTGTGCTACTTCCTTCTGGCATAAATGACTTTGATGAGAAATCACCTGTGATTTGAAATGGTTTTCTTTTATAGGCAAGGTGTTGCTTATCTCCTGTGGCTTTTAAGATGTTTTCTTTGTTTTCAGTTTCCAGAAGATTGATCATAATTTATTTTGGAGTACAATCTTTTTGAGTTTATTTTGTTGGGGGTTCATTCAGCTTCTTGAATTTGTAGGCATGTATCTTTTAACAAACTTGGGAAAATTTCAGACATTATTTCTTCAGATAGCTTTTTCAGCCCCACTGTTGTGACTTTTTAAGCTCCTCTTCTGGGTCTTTAATAACATGACCATTAATTTATTTGTTGTAATCTCAAAAGTCCCTGAGGTTCTACTCTCCTTTTTCTTCTTTTGGTCTATCTTTCACTAAGATTTCTATTGTTTTATCTTCAAATTCACTGATTATTTTTTCTGCCCCTTCCATTCTGCTATGGAGTCAATTCACTGAGGTTTTTGCTTTCTTTTTGTTTTCCTTTTATCTGATATTATATTTCCTACATCTAAAATTACCTTTTTGTTCTACTTTATATCTTCTATTATTTTGCCAATACGTATTTTATTCGTTTCAAGCATTTTCATAATTACTCATTAAAGACATTATTGGCTGCTTTAAAATTCTTGTCAGATAATTCTAGCAACTAGAATGTTTGAAGCAAAAAGAAAACTCAGGAAACACCACCATGCTATTCTTTTAGCCTCAAGGTTCTAGCCAGTCAATCCTTTCATTGCTACCTTTCAGAGTCTTCTAAATTATTTATATTATTATATTATATATTTATATATTGCATATATTATATATAATATATATTATATATTATATTATATATTGTATATATTATATATTATATTATATATAAATATATATATTTACAAGACTGTTAGTTGTGTTTAGCATAATGAATAGAAAGAAGTGTATTTACATCTGGAATGTTGAGGAAAAAGAAGTAAAGTATAAGAGAAATAAAGGAAGTATTCTTTCTCTTTTAAGTAAAAAAATGTGGAAAACCTGAGATTTGCTTTCTTTCCTAGCTGGGATAAAAAATAGTGACAATTTTATTAATTTTTTTTAAATGAGAATCTACCATCTCAATATATATAGGGTAAAAACGAATATGTGATTTATCAGCTATGTTCACATGTAATCAAAGGTCCATTAAGTTAGGTTTCGGAGTGCTACTATGCTGAACAATACAAGAGACTTGAGTAATTCAGTGGGTTCACAGTAACATGGCTGCTTCTAGAATAAAATAGCTGGGATTTTACAAATCAATCAAATTTCACAGATTTCTAATTAAGTAGTATAAAATACTAATTATTTTCCTGAAACTTAAAAGTCTGAAAATATTTGAAAGACAGACTTGAAGTTTGATCCTGCAAATTTCCTTCTTATATCATTTATGTACACAGATTTGGGAACAGATGAGAAAAATAGTCAAGTTCTGAAAACTGTAATAGGGACATAAAGTCGAATTGAGAAGATTTCATATTCCACGAGCCATCAACCTTTAGTGGGTTCCTCCTCCATTTGTCTATAAAGTTATTTCTCACTAACTGGTAAAGGTGCAGAAATTATTATTTTGACCCTTTACACCTTAACAAAATAGGCTAGTTTTCTCTATGCCTTGCCCTCAGTCGTCATCCAAATTAAAACTAGAATCAGATTCCAGCATTTCCAGCTAATAGCGGATGATCCAAACAAAGTCAAACCTAGGAAGAGAAGCTTTACAAAGCCAGAAGAGCAGACGTTGCTATTTTAAGTCTGGGAAATAATGTAGGAAATGATTTTGAGACACTGAGTACAAGAAGCAGTTTAATGTCTTCACACTGCTGAATATACCAGATATTCTGAAGTCCTTGGGCTAACAAATGAATAAAGTGATTTTTATGATTCCTTGATTAGCAAACAGAAATATAAATTCAACACAAAATCATAGAGTGCATTTATCATTTATAATCCATCATACTATCTCATACAATGTATATCATTATAGGGATACTCTTGTTAATATATTCTTATATGGAAAATAAATTCTCAACATGTTTCAAAAGCATTTCAATGTTTGTTACCAGAACTATGTGGATTCTCTGTTACATTGTATGTAAACTCGAACATGTCTAAAGAGATCTCTCAATGACAGAGACTAAGTGGTAGCATATAAGAAGAAAATTCATTATGGTTAGTATCATTGAAGGAGTGTGAGAGTAATGATCAGAATTATCTATTCTGTAGACATTTTTGAAGGCTACTATTTGATTGTGTGGGGTTACTCAGAACACAATAGGAGGGCAGCCCACTAGGTCCTTTTTAAAATTTTTACGCCACAAAACAGAGAGTCACAGCTTCCAACTTCTTTCTTAAACCTGACTCTGTACACAAACTTAAAGTTCCTTAAAAGAAGAAGAGTCCATATACTCTTGTAAAAAGACAATCTAAGACCAGCAGAGATTACACTCTAAGACTTCTTCCTCCATTTCCCACAATCTGTAGACTAATAGAGTACAAGAAAATGTTAAATCACCAAAAAGTCAAGACTTTTAGAGCCCTTGCTCTACGAACACTTGTTCCTATCCAAAATAATTAATAGAATAACTAAACTGATTCTCTAACTTCATGAAGAACTTATAGAATTGGCTAAATGTGAACCATAGGAGATTTATTGCTCCCAAAATAGTAAATCCCAAAGTATATCATAAGCCTGTGAGAGTTTCAGTGGTGAGTGCAACTGTTAAGACTTGTAAGATGTAGGGTAGATCATTATTGTACATCCTCATTACATCTCCATGTGTCCAAATACAAAAAAAAAATACCTGTGACGTTGAAGAATAATAATGAATTACATGATAAACACCAGTTACACAAATGAATTTCTCACTAGAGCATATTTGCATTGCCCCTGGCACCTAATGACAAATGTTTTGTCATTAGTCTTATAAACAGAAAACAGAGGGAACAGTTAACTTGCACAACACAGGTAGAAAACTTCACTCTTACCAACATGCTCCAGTGTTCCTCAAAGAGATGAAAAACAATGGGCCATTGTGTCAATTGGGGTGATTGATTTTGACTGTTAGGAAAATATAGGTTCTTCAACCCAATTTTGTCAGGGAGAAGCTACAAATAGAACTCAGGGGATATATTGGAGCACCTTCTAATGGGCTAATAATAAAAGTTAAAGAATAATAAACAAAGTAATCTATACCGTTATTAATCAGGATAGTGGAATAGTGGACATCTTTGGAAGGAGTCATGACTTGAAGAAAATTCAAGGAAGACTTCTAGAGAGCTGATAAGTGTTTATTTTAGGTTCAGGGGATACATGTGCAGGTTTGTTACATGGTAAATTTGCATGTCTTGAGTGTTGTTTGGTTGTATTATTTCATTTTCACGCTGCTGATAAACATATACCCAAGACTGGGCAATTTACAAAGGAAAGAGTTAATGGACTTACACTTCCATGTGGCTGGGGAAGCCTCACAATCATGGAAGAAGGCAATGAACAAGTCTCATCTTACGTGAATGACAGCAAGCTAAAAGAGCTTGTGCAGGGAAATGTCCCTTATAAAACCATCATATATTGTGAAACTTATTCACTATCATGAGAATAGCAAGGGAAAGAGCTGCCCCCATGATTTAATTTCCTCCAACTGGTTCCCTCTCACTACACTTGGGAATTCAAGATGAGATTTGGGTGGAGACACAGCCAAACCATATCATTCGTACACAGATTATTTCATCACCTACATAATTAGCATAGTACCCATTAGGTAGTTTTTTTGATCCTATTTGTTCTCTGCTTCTGATCAGCTGAGTTGCAAGCTAAAGGCAAAGAGTCATTCGATGAGAATGGAGGGCAAGATTTGTAAATACCAGCAACTCTATTTGGATTAGTTTTAGAACAAAGCAGTGTCCATTGTAATTTTCCCTATTTTGTGTTCTCATGGCTATTTATTCATAAAGATTTTGCTTTGCGTTCCTACTCTTCTTACTATATTTTATAAAGTGTCATGTTAAATTCATCTTTTAGTTAATGCTTTTCAGAAAAGCAAGATGGTTATGACAGATGAGTATGCCTTACCCCAAAATACTAGACGTACAAGTTGAGAAGAACAGATATGAATTTGAGTTATTTCCTTTGAGAACACGCTGAGTGTGGTTTTTTTGGTTATAAGAGGGATGGTAACCATATCCAAGGAGGGATTAGTTCTATATAAGTAGGGAAGACAAGTATCTGTAGCTGATGAGCGGGTAAAGAAATTTATTAATAGTATGTGTGGCTGAGCATGGTGGCTCACACCTGTAATTCCAGCACTTTGTGAGGCTGAGGCGGGTGGACCACCTGAGGTCAGGAGTTTGAGACCAGCCTGGTCAACATGGTGAAACCCCATCTCTACTAAAAACAGAAAAAAATAGCCAGGCAAGGTTGTGGGCACCTGCAATTCCAGCTAATCTGGAGGCTGAGGCAGGAAAATCGCTTGAATTAGGGAAGCAGAGGTTGCCGTGAGCTGCGATCACACCATTGTACTCCAGCCTGGGCAACAAGAGCGAAACTCCATCTCAAAAAAAAAAAAAAAAAAAAATGCCATTTTTACAGACTAACTTAATGGTCCTTCCTATTTAAGAATAATCCTCAATAATGTTTGGTATTTGGTATTGGTGGGAAAAAGAGTCCAACCACTTATTAGTAAAGCTATAGAAAAGTGATCATCTCTCTTTAATGCTTAGCAAAAACAGGAGAAAGCATGATTAGGTCATGGGCAACTTAATGTTTTCATACAAGACTCTATACCTGGGATTTGTAACACGAAGCCTAAGGACAGGTTAGAATTCAAACCGGATAAATGCCAAGATAGAGGAGTACCCAGTGCATTGGCAGCAGTGGTAATATTATGGCATGATAGTTCCCGGTGGTTTTTCTGCCTTCTGCTTTTTGTCCTTCCAAAATTTGTTTTGGATATTGTTTTCAAAGTTTGCTACTGCAAGTGCTAGTTGTGTCTCTAGTTATGTCTATGAGTATCTTATATCTTTCAAATGTATTTTTTATTGCCTAAAATAACTAGAATAAGTTTCTGAGGCTCACAACAAAAACCCTGACCATACCCATACATTATCTAAATTGATTATTATAATGAACTCTGGAGGCCGATATTGTTATCACAATTTACAGAACCAAAACCAACTCTTCAGAGTTTAAATAACTTACCCAAGGTTAAAATCTTTTTAAGTATCAGACAGTGAATTTTAATATTATCTTTCTACTTCCAATTTCCCATTTTAACCATTATGTGATACCATACATAAGAGAAAAAAGCCTGCCTAGTTCTTTGTCCAGGACAATCAGGAACCAGGGAGGATGTCAAGTGACTATGCTTCTTAAAATTCTGTAATATAATATGTATTACAATGCCATATCATCATCGATGCTTTCTGCATTAAGCTATGAACTCAAATACTGAACGAGCATTTTCAAACAGTTTGCTTCTACCTCCTAATGCTGCCTTTCCTTCCTCATTCTGCATTAATTTTACAAATACTAGATACGGGCATAAAGTATTTTAAGACTCTCAGAAATAAACTGCACACATGATCAAATCAAGCCAGAATTGCCAGTTTCTAGGTTATTGCTTCCATCTTAACGTCCTTTGAAATAACTATTCTGACTTTAATGCATATGCTAAGATACTTCTTTATCGTTTAATAATACCATTTAACTATTATATGCCAAATTCGATGCTAAGTTCTAAAAGTATAAAGGCAAATACCACATTGTGCCTCTCTTTAAGAGCATAAAGAATTTTAAGAAGGAGAGATCTATAAACATATAATTCTTTGTAATATTCTAAAGTCTGGAATCTACAAAGTGCGCAATTAAAATAAAGAGAAATAACACTTATAACAGCAATGGGAAAGAATGGGATTCAGGGAAGATTTTCTGGAAGAGTTGCCATTGGAAGTAGAGATTAAAGGATGAAGAAGTAATTTTCCAGGAAAAGAAGATAAGACTGTAGGGAGTGTGTACTCTAAGATAGTACAGATTCCAAAAAATACAGAAACATGAATTACACTGGGCTTCTATAACTGGTCTGGCATTATAATGTAGAGTATGAGACAAGAATGGTAAGCAATGATTCTGGAGAGTCAGAAAGGGCCAACTGAAGGAAGACTTTGTAAACCATGCTATAAATTGTACTGAAACTGGGAAAGGGTTATCACAAAGAAATTCAAGGAAAACAATACATTATAAAATTAGTAGAATTTGCTAATGGGTTAACTACTGTGGTAAGGCAGGGGAAGAAGTCTAAGTTGAATTTTGGCTTCCTTTCTTAATCAATTAGGGAATACAGAAAGAGAAGAATTAGTGAAGTTGAGGTCAGGTAATACTGTGTTTAGCTTTTATCATGCTAAAGATGTCAATAAAGCATTTATGTCTACAAATATCTGAAGTGCAAGAGAGGAAATATCTGAAGATATCCGAAGCTAGGCTAGAGATTGCTAGAAACAGATGTTGGTGTACAGCCAGGTCAAGTGAGTCAGGGAGAAGAAGCTCATACAAAAACTTCACAAAGAAAGGAGGCTACTCATTCTCAGGAAAATATTCCTTTTTCTCTGAGTTACATACCTTGTTCTCATCTTCCCCCAAGTTTTATTATTCTTGTATTTCTCTTTGAAGCTTTCACTAAAGTATTACAATAAGCTAAAAATAACTATACTCCATGGACTCATGCTTGGGCAAAGTGAAATTTGGAGAGTATAATCAAAATTTATCAGCCCTAATGAGCTATATCAGTTAATCCAAGATGAACAGACACAAGAAGTGAGAAATATTTGAGCCAATGGCATGCTACAGCCAGCTGGCATCATCTTTTTTTTTTTTTTTTTTTTTTTTAACAACTCTTATTTCAGTGACATTATATTAGTAGCTTGAAATTAACCATGGTGGGAGTATCTATACTACAAAAAAATTGATACTTTGGTTTGAATGTTTTGCCCCTTCCAAAACTCATGAGTTGAAAGCTTAATTACCAATGCAACAGTATTGGGAAGCAGCACTGAACAGAAGGTGTTTCTGTCATGAAGACTGTGGCCTCATTAATGGAATAATATTAAAATGAAAGGGCTTTCAGCCTTCAGGAGTGGTTTCCTTCCCTTCAACTTTTTTTGCATGTGAGGAATAGCATCTCTACCCTCTGGAGAATGCAGCCATCAGTATGCCATCTTGGAAGTAGAGACTGGGCCCTCACGAGACACTGAACCTACTAGCATTTTGATCTTAGACTTCCCAACCTCCAAAATTTGTAAGAAATAAATGTTTTTTTTTTTTTTTTTTTTTTTTTTTTTTTTTTTTTTTTTTATTGTACTTTAAGTTCTAGGGTACATGTGCATAACGTGCAGGTTACATATGTATACTTATGCCATGTTGGTGTGCTGCACCCATCAACTCGTCAGCACCCATCAATTCATCATTTATATCATGTATAACTCCCCAATGCAATCCCTCCCTCCTCCCCCCTCCCCCCTCCCCATAATAGGCCCCAGTGCGTGATGTTCCCCTTCCCGAGTCCAAGTGATCTCATTGTTCAGTTCCCACCTATGAGTGAGAACATGCGGTGTTTGGTTCTCTCTTCTTGTGATAGTTTGCTAAGAATGATGGTTTCCAGCTGCATCCATGTCCCTACAAAGGACGCAAACTCATCCTTTTTTATGGCTGCATAGTATTCCATGGTGTATATGTGCCACATTTTCTTAATCCAGTCTGTCACAGATGGACATTTGGGTTGATTCCAAGTCTTTGCTATTGTGAATAGTGCCGCAATAAACATACGTGTACATGTGTCTTTGTAGTAGAATAATTTATAATCCTTTGGGTATATACCCAGTAGTGGGATGGCTGGGTCATATGGTACATCTAGTTCTAGATCCTTGAGGAATTGCCATACTGTTTTCCATAATGGTTGAACTAGTTTACAATCCCACCAACAGTGTAAAAGTGTTCCTATTTCTCCACATCCTCTCCAACACCTGTTGTTTCCTGACTTCTTAATGATTGCCATTCTAACTGGTGTGAGATGGTATCTCATTGTGGTTTTGATTTGCATTTCTCTGATGGCGAGTGATGATGAGCATTTTTTCATGTGTCTCTTGGCTGTATGAATATCTTCTTTTGAGAAATGTCTGTTCATATCCTTTCCCCACTTTTTGATGGGGTTGTTTGTTTTTTTCTCGTATATTTGTTTGAGTTCTTTGTAGATTCTGGATATTAGCCCTTTGTCAGATGAGTAGGTTGCAAAAATTTTCTCCCATTCTGTAGGTGGCCTGTTCACTCTGATGGTAGTTTCTTTTGCTGTGCAAAAGCTCTTTAGTTTAATTAGATCCCATTTGTCAATTTTGGCTTTTGCTGCCATTGCTTTTGGTGTTTTAGACATGAAGTCCTTGCCCATGCCTATGTCCTGAATGGTACTACCTAGATTTTCTTCTAGGGTTTTTATGGTATTAGGTCTAACATTTAAGTCTCTAATCCATCTTGAATTAATCTTCGTATAAGGGGTAAGGAAAGGATCCAGTTTCAGCTTTCTACTTATGGCTAGCCAGTTTTCCCAGCACCATTTATTAAATAGGGAATCCTTTCCCCATTTCTTGTTTCTCTCAGGTTTGTCAAAGATCAGATGGCTGTAGATGTGTGGTATTATTTCTGAGGACTCTGTTCTGTTCCATTGGTCTATATCTCTGTTTTGGTACCAGTACCATGCTGTTTTGGTTACTGTAGCCTTGTAGTATAGTTTGAAGTCAGGTAGCGTGACGCCTCCAGCTTTGTCCTTTTGACTTAGGATTGTCTTGGCAATGCGGGCTCTTTTTTGGTTCCATATGAACTTTAAAGCAGTTTTTTCCAATTCTGTGAAGAAACTCATTGGTAGCTTGATGGGGATGGCATTGAATCTATAAATAACCTTGGGGAGTATGGCCATTTTCACGATATTGATTCTTCCTATCCATGAGCATGGTATGTTCTTCCATTTGTTTGTGTCCTCTTTTATTTCACTGAGCAGTGGTTTGTAGTTCTCCTTGAAGAGGTCCTTTACATCCCTTGTAAGCTGGATTCCTAGGTATTTTATTCTCTTTGAAGCAATTGTGAATGGAAGTTCATTCCTGATTTGGCTCTCTGCTTGTCTGTTACTGGTGTATAAGAATGCTTGTGATTTTTGCACATTAATTTTGTATCCTGAGACTTTGCTGAAGTTGCTTATCAGCTTAAGGAGATTTTGGGCTGAGACGATGGAGTTTTCTAAATATACAATCATGTCATCTGCAAACAGGGACAATTTGACTTCTTCTTTTCCTAACTGGATACCCTTGATTTCTTTCTCTTGCCTGATTGCCCTAGCCAGAACTTCCAACCTTCATGCTAAAAACGCTCAATAAATTCAGTATTGATGGAACGTACCTCAAAATAATAAGAGCTATTTATGACAAACCCACAGCTAATATCATACTGAATGGGCAAAAACTGGAAAAATTCCCTTTGAAAACTGGCACAAGACAGGGATGCCCTCTCTCACCACTCCTATTCAACATAGTGTTGGAAATGTTGTTATTTTATAGATTACACAGTCTCAGGTACTTTGTTATAGCAAAACAAAACAGACTAAGACATTGGCAAATCCTATAAATCAATATTGATCATTTTTTCGTAAGGAGTTGATTGATAAATACTTGCCAGCACACTACTGGCTCATCCATATAGATAGATGCTCCTTTCTCCATGAATATCTTCAAAAGCAGTCATGGAAACAGCAAGAGAAACACTCAAAACAATTCTAGAAGGTCCACAGGCACCGTATTAGAAAATCTAAAGAAGAACTATAGCAAGAATGAGAAGTGGGTTTCAGGTTGGGCGAGGTTACAGATTCACCGTCTAAGCAGATAAATCTCCTAACATCTTTATATCTGAGTGCTATTACCTGTCAAGAGGAAACAATGACTTAACACAAAAGAATAGATATTAAAAGTTAAGTGATTATTTTAAGAAGTTTGACATGCTATGCATGTGAGCTATTATTAGTAACTCAAGGATTTCAACATCAAAAAAGTGTATTCAGACTTCAAAGGCATCACTAAATTTTGCCCTCAACACCATCTTACTTCACTTGAATTCTCTAAACTCCAGTGGCCTACGGGGAGTTATATGGCTTTCTGTGCACTGGAATTGTAATATAATCAATCCTTTTGTTCCTCCACATGTATTAGGTATCTCTACATTGAGGTTTGTTGTCTGTTTTGCTATTAACAATAGGGAAGAGAATCATTTCTGATATTTTTGCTTGGGAAAGCTAGGAATCTAGGTGTGATTGTTTTCAAACAGTCTGAGAGCATGGCACTGATAATTTTAGAATTAAATTATGTTTTACTATGTAAAATAGTACATGCTTTGGTGATGAGTTTTTCTAATTCAGTTCCTGGAGAGGAGTTGATGCTGCACAGTGAATTGAGTGCCAAATCTGCGATACAACCTGGGTCTCCTGGATTTCAGTGCACGGCCTTTCCAAGATAATATGCTACTCTCTAGGTATGTAAAAAGAAATTTTTAAAGCAAAATTGCGATTGTCTATAGTCAGAATTGTTGGGTCTTCTCTCATTCCTCATCCAAGGCAATGTGCCCTTTGAGGTTCAGTTAGAGTCTCACTTTCTTCATGCAGTTACTCTAATGACTTAGCACCCAATGATCCCTTCCATTCCTATAGAAACATAGCACAATTTTAGGATGTGATTATAGTCCAGCTTGTAGCATATTTATGAGTGAATCTCCCCAAAAAGTATGCAGATTCCTTGGTAACAAAGTAAATATCGTTTTATCTTTTTGTCTTTCTGTATCTTTCACACTGTGTGGCATAAAGTAGACCTAGAATAAGTTTTTTTTCCTTGTAAAGACAAAGTCTTGCTCTGTCACCCAGGCTGTAGTGCAGTGGCGTGATCTCAGCTCACTGCAACCTCCACTTCCCAGGTTCAAACGATTCTCATGCCTCAGTCTCCCAAGTAGCTGGGATTACAGGCACGTGCCACCACGCCCCGCTAATTTCTTCCGTAATTTACTAGAGAGGGGGTTTCGCTGTGTTGCCCAGGCTGGTCTCGAACCCCTGAGCTCAGGCAATCCGCCTGCCTCGGCCTCCCAAAGTGCTAGGCTTACAGGCATGAGCCACCATGCCCTGCCTTAGAATAATTTCTATTTGAATACCACCTAATACATAAAAGCAAATGTGTGCCAACAAATCCATACTTAGCGCTAACACATGTTCCATGCACATTTGGACAAATAGACTATGGAATTCAAAAACATATGTGGCCCACTCAATATATACATGATGAGATGATATATTTATAGACGAGATTTTTTAAAGTTAATTTATGTGTACTATATTTGCAGCCAGTAGTTTCTTAGAAGGTTTTCCCCTGTCCACCTGATGGATATCTAATTAGTATGCTTTAAATTTAGAAAGCATGAATTAATTGCTGAGAACATTTATTTGAAGAAATGGTACTAAAAAATACCTGCCTGAAATAAGATTTTTAGATGAATTATAAAGATGCTCAGCCAGCTGCTTGCCTCCTTGTCTTGACAGAGGAATACTGTGCATTATTTTGTTATTAATTCATGCTTAGTGAAATATTTTAAAAAATAATGATAATGTGGAAAAACAAAAGCTTTTAGACATAGCAACTCCTATGGCATTTTTTTTCCCTGCTGTGACTCAACAGCATTACCTAGTCTGAAAAATATACCACATGACTGCATATTGGTTTTGAGAACACAGTTGCTGCTCTCCTGTGCCTGGGATCTGAGTCACTGTCTTACACTCCAGTAAAACTGGCAGTTGTTGCAACAATGTTTCTGTGTTCCTAGCCAGCATTGTAATCTAGTAATATCTGGATTTATGTATTAGAAATATAACGTAATGGTCTTTTAGCATACCTCCATTAATTTTTCAATTCTCCATTATTTATCCATTTATTCATCATTCATCAAATAATTCAGTGTCTCTTGGGGGTATTTAATGTACTAAGGATACTATTGTGAATGTGACGTTCTTCACATGGAACAAATCTAGGTAGACAGACACTGAAGACTCCAGAGAGACATTAAAGACGCCAGTGAAGATGCTAGGTAGAGAAAAATCTGAGTAGCAGTTAGCCAAGAGCAGAAGAATAAGGAGGAATTAGCCAAAGCCTGAAATCCTAAAGGTTTCTCTCCCTTTTTGAATTAACTGAAAACAGATGATATTTCAGGATATTTAATCAAGAGTAAAAGCTGCCATGCAGCACAACTCAACGTACTTTCTACCATGCCTACTATAGCCAATCATCTCAATTGTTTAATTAATCTAGTCACCTCACATGTCTCAGTAAAATCTTGTAGGTGTATGTGGATAATTTGTCTACTACTTCCTCAGGTATCTCAAGGACTTTAAATATACTCATTCTCCAAAGCTGAAAAAGTCATCTCTCTACTTAAAATCATCCAGAGGCGTCTAATGTGATTTGTAGGAGGAACTAAAATCCTGAGTCCAGCTGTCTTTTCCCCCCTATCTCACTCCATACCAGTCATGCACAGCTTCTTTTTGCTTCTTGGTAAGGCCACGTTCCTATCAGAAACTTGTGTGCTCTTCCTACACAGCCTGGAATACACATTAGGCTGATATCTACATGATTTATAGTCTCACATATTTCAGGTGTCTCCTCAAATGTCACTCAGCATGACAGTTGTCTCACTGTCATACTTAAAATAGTCTTTCTGTTTCGTCAATCACTTTTTTTTTCTTCTGTGCTTTATTTTTCTCCATAACACTATTACCATTAGACATGCCATTTACTTAACTCATTTATCTAATTATTTTGTCTTCCTCCTTCCCCCTGGCACATGGGCATATGTTATATTTGGGCAGGCAATATTGTGTGTTGCTTCATCACTGAATTTCAAGTTCCTAAAATGGTGTTTGTCAACATAGAGATTTTGAATGAATGAACAGATAGGTAGTAATAACAATTTATTCCTAGGTTCCTCTCAAATGCAAATATGTATATTATATACATATATGCAAAGCTTTACATTGCATTTTTAATCCTCTAACTTGGTGCTTTAGGAAATCGTGGACTTGATGACATAATAAAATTTCTTCTCATTCAAAAGGAAGAACCATTGTTCAGGCTATTCTCACAGATGGTCATGAGAAATTCATTAATCTGTCCTTTTACTTTAAATGGAACATGGATATTTAAAAGGTGAGAGACAATGTTGAACAATGTGTTATCCTTAGCACATAGAATAAAAATTATTAGTTTAATTTCTATTCCACAGATTTTGAAGAAAAAAAAAAAAGCTCACCTAAAGAGAAAATAGAGAAAAACTATAAGTATTAATGTACTATTATAAGTCTCTATTACAAAGACAGGTTTATAGGAAATAAAAAGTCACATAAAGCATGCCACAGGCTCATTACTTAAAATAAAATTTTACGGCAGAATTGGCCAGACAGACTTTTATACTATTAGATAATTAAGTAGTGATATTAGAGTTTTTAAAATAACTTTTCAAAATTATGAGAATATTCAAACATACACCAAAATAGAAACAACAATATAATGAAAGCTACTGTACCTAACACCCAGTTGTAACAATTATCAACAGCCTGCTGTACTATAGTGTATGGGATGTCTTTTGGGGATATCAAAAATAACAGCTTTTTTAATTTTCTTATAAAAGATGGTAAAAAAAGGGTCATATGTGTTTAAAATTTTCTCAAAATATATACTCATATTTTCACAATACCTGGATCTACAATTCAAGAAGAGGTTAATTTTATTAGATAGTTACTATTATTACTCACGCTTTCAATGAATAAAGTGAGCATCAGGGATTTTTGGACACTTGGTCAAGGTTATGCAATTAATAATTGAAAGAGTAGAGATATGAGCTCATGTTTTCTGACTGTGCTGTAAAATTATCTTGGAATTAAATATGGCTATTTTAATAAGAATTTTATTCCTGATTTTTTTCATGGACTATTTTCTAATTAAATCTAGATTTTTCCTGAATTATTTTGCATTATTTGTTAAATATGGACATTTATTACATTTACCTTTATATAATTTTTGTTTATTGTGTGATTATTTTATGTGTGATTATTATAATCTACTCAATGAGAAATCCTGAGTCTAATGTTGTATGCATTAACAAATGCGGAGATTAACAGGTAGTATATTTAAAAAATACTTCTGCCATACTAAATTATCATATTTGTTAAGCAAGTAATAACCACAAAACCAACACATAAATATATCTTCTTTGCATAGAATATATTACTTTCATAAGAAAAATAAAGGAAATTTTATTCTTTGAATAAATCTATTTATTTTTGTGAACTTGAATAATGCAACATTTATTAAATAATTTAAACATAAAGCTGTTGGAACTTTAAATTATTCTGAAGCTTGACAGGAATGAGGCTATGCAGCCTGAGTCATGTGCATGCAACTGCATGACTTTTGTTTCTATTAATAACTAGGAAAACCAAACAGCACCAGAAATAAGACGCCCTCAGATCACTGCCCCTCCTCGGGGAACAATAAAGCAATCTTCCTTGGAATGTAAACAGTAGAATCTGTACCAATCTGTAACCAGTTGAATCACCATAACATATGCACTAGCCTCATATGAAGAATTCAGTAAATCTGCTAAAGTTTCTCTTTCTCTGCTAATAGAAGTGAAACCATAACTTCTCCATTTGGAGCATTGATCCTATTCCTTTAGAGTTGGTGTCTCTTTGGTGAATATCCGCAAGCTTTGTATTAATACTTAAATAAATCCTATACTTTTCTGAATATCATTATTTAAGATTGACATTTTGGGGACCACAAAAGGACCAGAAGCAAACCTCCAACAATGTCCACCACTTCACCCACAGGGGACCCTTGGAACCACCACGAATTACATTTGTTTACCTGACCTTGCTAGTCAATGGAATCTCTGGTAAACTTCTCTTGTGTTCAGATCCTCATGGCTTTGTTGAAGAATTCAGACGTTATTTGAACTACACGCATTCTTAACTCAATAGAGTAGGTGTTGAAGCTTTACTGTAAGGTAGGAGTTTTGTTTGTTATTTTCTAGAGATTTGCTAATCATGAATTTGTGATTTTTACTTTTCTCTGAGGGTAAGATTTTGTTTGAAATTACTAAGAGTTTTTACAAACTTTTCTTTCTTTCAAAATTTTGGTCAGGGAGAAAACAGTTTCTCTGAAAAGAAAATGTAAATCTTTTTGGGTTAAGCAAAAACAAAAACAAAAACCAAACCAAACCAAACCAAACCAAAACCCAAACAAAAAAACCAACCAACTAATAATTGTAATCCTTAAAACTGGCCAGGTTCTGAGGTTGGGTTTAGTTGACAAATCTAAACTTTCTTCTTGAGTGACCAAAATTAGAAAAGGCTCTCTATAAGGATGAGATAAGTCTCAAAGTTAAGAGACATTGTTCCTCAGAGACACTGTTTCTCCCAGCTGAAAGCCATTTTAGGCGACTAAGGTCTCACAGGAGTGTGGCAGCTTATTGCTAGTGATATGAAACTGTACTAACAGGGAATCTCTCAAGAACATTCAGGGAAGCTTGTTTAATCTGGTAAGGACACATAATGGTTGATCACTGAGTGCCTTAAGCACCAAAATCTCTTGGGATTGAGGAGACATGTAAAACAGGTAGAATCAGCTCAAGGGTGACACCTTGAGGAGCTATCCCACAAGTAACACACTGGATCCAATACATCTCCCCAGGTCTTGCTGGTCATTCAAAAAAAAAAAAAGTCTAAATTGTGGGAAACTGTACTCTCAAATCTTCCTCCTTAAGAACACATCCACCACTAGAAATACTTTCTGGATTAATGATTAATATTTATTGTGCCCTTTTTCTGCAGCTATTTAGAAAAATAGTGCCATATACTTTGTGATGACCCCAAATTACAATGGCCAAAATGGGGTACCTTTGAAATATCTAAACTAGTTTATCTGTACACTCAGAGAAAGCTGACTCTAAAGTAAAAATAAATAAATAACTGGGAGAACTATTTTCAGTGATAGAAGCTTTTAAAGAGTCTCTGATCAAGTCATTTTCTTGTAAGAGGAAAACAAAAGATTTTCAAAAAATTTCTGAATTAAAAACAACTGCTGAAATTTTGATCCCTTCTTCTGCTTCTCCTTCTCCTTTGTCATAACTTTCTTGTTTGAACTTACCTCCTTCTCCCTCTCTACATTTTTGGCTACTATGGCTTCATTTCAGAAATGCCATGTGTACAGTAGAGGAGAACCTGTCTTAGTTTATTAACCATGGTCAAAAGTAGAACTTAAAGGTATACTTAAAGAATTTCCAGATCCTCTTCAGGCTGCTATTGCATTTACTAAAGAATTTGCATTAAATATTCTAATTTGTGACCCCAGATTCTCTGATGCATATAAATTGGTTCACCTGTTAGCATCAGAAAGCAAAGCCAAAGATAGGATAACAAAAGCAAATTAGAGAAATTATTTAGAGGACTTTCATAAATTTTCTGAAACAGATTGTAAATGTATACACAATACTGCTGAAGCTTTATGGCATGCTATCCTGTTAGTTTTCCAAACAGTAGTTGACATGAACAAAATACAACAATGCTGACAAAATCTTGATGATCATGTAATGGCATACTATGAAAGATTTGGAAAAAAATAAACAATAGTCAGGCCTATCAGAAGAAAGTTATGCTAACCACCAAAATGATACTTTCCTTAACTCAAACATGATAAATGAATTAGATGAAGAATTAGCAATTATAGGAGTCTACACCCTAGTTGAGCTATCTCTCAAACTCAAGATCTAGTTATTTTTTTGATTAGATATTCTATACTTGAACGCAGAAGAAAAGGAAGAGAAGGTTAAACAGAAAGGAAAAGCAAATAAGATCATGAGTTTATAACTAAAACAATTGTCTAACTAATTTGTAATACCTCAACAGTCTAATACATTTCAAAACTCACCCAATTCCCTGCATTACAACTATTGCAAAAAACCTGGACATTTCAAAAGGGACTGTGGAAAATTGAAATGGAGAGAACAGCAACAAGCCAAACAAAAAGAATAAGAATGTTCTGACAAAATCGAAGAGAACTTCTCTTTTATCTAAACTAATACCTTAGGGGAAAATGAAATTAATTTAAATGAGAGAACAAACACAAGTTCTCATTGACACTGGAGCTACATTATCAGTGATAAAATCCACCTTACTACAATACCACATTCCCTGGAGTAAAAAAAAAAAAAAAAAAAAATACACTACCCCCCAAAACTAAAATAAACATTGAAAAATAAATAAATAAAATTAAAATTAAAACAGAAATATAAATGGTACCCCGTCTCTACTAAAAATACAAAAAATTAGCCAGGCGTGGTGGCGGGTACCTGTAGTCCCAGCTACTCAGAAGGCAGAGGCAGAAGAATGGCGTGAAACCAGGAGGCAGAGCTTGCAGTGAGCAGATATTGCACCACTGCACTCCAGCCCAGGTGACAGAGCGAGACTCTGTCTCAAAAAAAAGAAAAAAAAAAAGATATCTATATATATAAATGATATGTGTAATAAGTACTCCTATATCAGTAGATAAACCTCAATCTACAATTTTTCAGTTGGGTCCCCTACAGAGAATACATGTTTTTCTCTTGGTCCCTCAATCCCCATTCATGTAATAGGGAAAGACATTTTAGAATTATACAATACCCACATCTCTTTCTCACAAAAGGGGAAAAGATATTTATAATTAGAATATAAAGTAGAATTGTTACACTTAAAACCTCTCTGACCCTTAAAAAATATTCTAGATTAGAGGTCTTGGAGGGGATAAGACTTATAAATTTGCATTATATAAAAGAGGCTTGATTTTTCTCTGTACAAGCCTATCCCATATAACATTTCAATTCAGTGGTACCAAACCCTCCTATCTTTTTTACTGTCATCCAAACTGAAGGCGAGTTATTTACTGTGATCATTAATATTTTCAACTTGACTGGATTAAAGGATGCAAAGTATTGTTTCTGGGTAGTTAAGAACTGGATCCTGTGGCTAAAAGATTGCCACCTTGCATGAAAGCAATAATTCTTCCCCATGAATAAAAGCAACTGAATAAATTGTGATGAAATCTCCCCTCACTGTCTTTATTCCACATTCTGAGGAAGCACTTCTAATCTCCCACTACACTCAACACTCTTCAGTTAGTAGACTGGCTTCTTATAACATTCTTCTTTTTGCTCCCCTATTATACTCTTCAAATATAATAACCTAAATTTTACCACTCTTCTACCCCTGCTTTCAGAGGAAATGCAACATGATTACACAATCTTAACTGACCAGCTTCTCTCATCCAGGATGCACCTATAAGAAACTCCCTTTACTAATGCTGATGTTGTTTGGTTTACAGATGGATCTTACTTAAAGGATGAATCTGGAATTTAACATGCAAGTTATGCGAGAGTATCTTTGACTGAGGAAATAGAAAGTGCTTATCTTCTGGGAGCAACCTCAGCTCAACAAGCAGAGTTAATAACATTAATTAGAGCCTGTCAATTGACAAAAGAAATAATTGCTAATATTTATACAGATAGCAGATATGCTTTTGAAGTAGCTCATGATTTTGGGGCACTATGGAAACAAAGAAGATTTTTAACCTCTTCCTATTAGTCCATAAAAAATGGACACCCTGTTTCAAAATTATTGGAAGCTATATTATTGCCAACACCATTAGTCGTTGTTAGATTCCTAGCCATTCAAAAACAAACACCCTAGAAAGCAAAGAAAATCATTTTTTTAGCAACTAGTACAGCAAAAAGAGCTGTCCTGCATATATTTAAACAAGAAAATCAAGCCATTTTAGCTTTAAAGGAAGCACTTGATTTTGATAAAAAATTAACTCAGTCCAAAGCCCCAAAAATAGAACAAGAAAATTGAGAGAAAAAAGGGAGAAACAATCGAGAAACAAAAATTTCTCCTCTCAAACTGTGTGATGGCATGAACCAAAAGGTCTGCCCATACTTCCATCCCAATTACCGTCATCTTTCTTAACATGTGTGTGTGTGTGTGTGTGTGTGTGTAATTTAACTCTTTGGAGACTTGATGAGATGATTGCTTGGAACAAACAATATTACTGAAAACCTTCTCCATTTGTTGCTTATAAGGTGTACAATTGCTATCATATCTGCATAAAACATAATCCAGGGAAACCTTTACATCGTTTGCAAAGTCACTTTTCTTTATGGGATAGCCCTTCCAACGTATGGCAACTAGATTTTATTCAAATCTAGAGTACAAATATGTCCTAGTGATGGCTTGTAGATTTTCTCATTGGGTAGAAGCATTTTCGTGCAAAACAGCAACAGCCATAGTGGTAAGTAAAATTCTCTTATAAAAAATTATTCTAACGTGAAGAATTTCCCTAAACTTTGTACAACAAAAGTATTCATTTTACTAGACAAGTAATCTAGTCAGTATATGACATCTTGACCATTCTTGAACATTTCCATTGTGCTTATCACTCCCAGTCATCTGAGTTAGAGGAAAACACAAATGGAACAATGAAAACTCAATTGGCAAGATTAACTAAGTCTTGTAAAATTCCTTGGCCAAAAGCTGTTTCATTAGTTTTTCTTAAACTAAGGTTTATCCCTTCTGGTAAATACTAAGTGTCTCCATTTGAAATTATAACAGGCTGACCTATGAAATTGTCTCCAGTAAATTGTGAATCTGTGATATCAAAAGGGAATATGTTGTATTATTGCAGTGGCCTTATGAAGCAGCTAACTAAAACCTGTAATTTAGTAGAAGACTCTTTCCACAGGAAGTTTACAGGAGATGAGAAACTCAAAGACCAGCCAGGAGATTTTGTCTATTGGAAATAGCATATTTTAAAGGATTGCTTCTAACTGAGATGGAAGAGAACTTATATGTGCTCCTAACCAACTCTTGTGCTGCTAAGCTGAAAGGAATTAATTACTGGATATACATCACTATCTTAAAGATAACTGTTTTGCCTGCTTGGACTTCATCTCAAACCAGTAATTAAAAATTCTCAAAGAACCAACAAGGATGAGAAGGAGACAACATCTGAAGTAGTCTACTTTCCCAAGACACCAGACCAGGCCTGCATCTAAATGAATGCTTAATATTAATAATCATTCATGTCAAGAAGGTCTTTCTTTGCAAATTATCACTTAATTTATTTCTTTTGTTCCTAGTTCTTGTGTTTTGTTACTACTATCACCAGTTCTTATGCTTTAAAACAAACCTTTTCTTGTAATTAGTTGTGGAATATGCTAATGGATTACAGGAAAAAAAAAACAAAAACTGTTGGATATGCAGCCACATGCTCCTTTCAAGTGTTACTGGCCTACCACGGTGGTAGACCAAGAATGTGATTGGACAGAATATCAGAATTATATCTGCATGTCTTAGGAATAGTCATTGGTGCCTGTGATGGTTAATACTGAGTGTCAATTTGATTGGACTGAAGGATGCAAAGTATTGGTCCTGGGTTTGTCTGTGAGGGTGTTGCCAAAGGAGATTAACATTTGAGTCCGTAGGCTGGGAAAGGCAGACCCACCCTTAATCTGGGTGGGCACCATCTAATCAGTTGCTAGCACAGCCAGGATATAAAGCAGGCAGAAAAAACATGAAAAGGTTAGACTGGCTTAGCTTCCTGGCCTACATCATTCTCCCATGCTGGATGCTTCCTGCCCTCGAACATCACACTCCAAGTTCTTCAGCTTTAGGACTCAGACAGGCTTCCTTGCTCCTCAGCTTGTAGATGGCCTATTGTGGGACCTTGTGAGCATGTGAGTTAATACCACCTATTAAACACCCTTTTAAATACATATATATCCTATTAGTTCTGCCTCTCTAGAGAACGCTGACGAATGCAGTGCCTAACATTAGTACAACAAAAACGATGTGCATCACTGGCTTTTTAAAAAAATTGTACTTTAAGTTCCAGGATACAAATGAGGAATGTGTAGGTTTGTTACATAGGTATATGTAATGCCATTGATGGTTTGCTGCACCTATCAACATGTCATCTAGGTTTTAAGTCCCACATGCATTAGCTGTTTGTCCTAATACTCTCCCTCCCCTCAGCCCCCACCCCCTGACAGGCCCCAGTATATGCTGTTCCCCTCCCTGTGTCCATGTGTTCACATTGCTCAACTCCCACTTATGAGTGAGAACATGCGGTGTTTGGTTTTCTGTTCCTGTGTTCGTTTGCTGTGGATGATGGCTTCCAGATTCTTCCATGTCCCTGCAAAGGACAGAATCTCATTCCTTTTTATGACTGCATCATATTCCATGGTGTATGTGTACCACATTTTCATTATCCAGTCTATCATTGATGGGCATTTGGTTCACATGTTTGCTATTGTAAATAATGCTGCAATAAACATATGTGTGCATGTGTATTTATAGTAGAATAATTTATATTCCTTTGGGTATATACCCAGTAGTGGGATTGCAGGTCAAATGGTATTTCTGGTTCTAGATCCTTGAGGAATCACCACACTGTCTTCACAATGGTTGAACTAATATACATTCCCATCAACAGTATAAAAGCGTTCCTATTTCTGCACAGCCTAGCTACCATCTATTGTTCTTGGCTTTTTAAAAATTGTCATTCTGACTGGAATGAGATGGTATCTCATTGTGGTTTCAATTAGCATTTATCTAATGATCAGTGATGTTGAGCTTTTTTTCATGTTTGTTGGCCACAGAAATGTCTTCTTTTGAGAAGTGTCTGTTTATATCCTTTGCCCACTTTTTGATGTGGTTATTTGTATTTTTCTTGTAAAGTTGTTTAAGTGTCTTACAGTTTCTGGATATTTGACCATTGTCAGATAGGTAGATTGCGACAATTTTCTTCCATTCTGTCAGTGGCCTGTTCACTCCGATGATACTTTCTTTTTTCTGTGCAGAAGCTCTTGGGTTTAATTAGGTCACATTTGTCAATTCTGCCTTCTGTTGCATTGCTTTTGGCATTTTTGTCATGAAGTCTTTGCCCATGCCTATGTCCTGAATGGTATTGCTTAGGTTTTCTTCTAGGGTTTTTAATGGTTTTGGGTTTTACATTTAAGTCTTTAATCCATCTTGAGTTAATTTTTGTATAGGTGTAAGGAAGGGGTGCAATTTGTTTTCTGTATATAGCTAGCCAGTTTTCTCAGTATCATTTATCAAATAGGGAATCCTTTCCCTATTGCTTTTGTTCAGTTTGTCAAACATCAGAAGGTTGTAGATGTGTGATGTTATTTCTGAGGTCTCTGTTCTGTTCCATTGTTCTATATGTCTGTTTTTGTATCAGTACCATGCTGTTTTGGTTTCTGTAGCCTTGTAGTATAGTTTCAAGTCAGGTAGCATGATGCCTCCAGCTTTATTCATTTTGCTTAGGATTGTCTTTGCTATATGGCAAATTTTTGGTTCCATATGAAATTTAAAATGTTTTTTTTTTCTAATTCTGTGAAGAACGTCAACGGTAGTTTAATGGGAATAGCATTGAATCTATAAATTATTTTGGGCAGTATGGCCATTTTCACAATATTAATTCTTCCTATCCATGAGGATGGAATGTTTTGCAATTTTTTTTTTTTTGTCCTCTCTTATTTCCTTGAGCAGTAGTTTGTAGTTCTCTTTGAACTACAACTTTGAAGAGGTCCTTTACATCCCTTGTTAGTTGTATTACTGTATTTCTTTTTGTAGAAATTACATCACTGGCCTTTTAATAATACTTAACAAAGCAAAGGACATGGGAAAAGCTTTCAAGTAAAATAGATCAGTCTGTTAGTTTGAATGCTGATGCTTTCCCAGCTAAGAGATAAGACTAGATTTTAGGAGAGTATAACAAAAATGTGGGATAGTTTCATCTTACCTTCTTTTTTCTTTTGGTTCAGTCAGTTCCTCTCTTTATACTGGGAACAAAAGAATCACACCAAAGTTACATAATTCACTATCACTAGATACATGGAATGTATACACAAAAAAATGATGTGTTTATGCCATTATTTTACAGAGTACTGATTGGCATGCCACTGAATGGGCACAGAAACTGGATATTTATTGACTAGTTCCAAATGAAACATCTTGGCTATGCAGCACCAATCTATGGCCATGGTTACCCCCAGGATGGTTAAAATAGTGATCTTTGGTTTATGCCTAGACACAAAGTCAAATAGTTTATACTCTTTTAAAGCCTACAAATCTTCCTCATTTACAATCTCATTTGGTTCATTTTGTATTCTATTGGTATGATCATTTAGCTTCCATCTTTCTATCACAACCGGGTACTGAGGATGTCATTTGGCATGTAGAGGCCCTAAGCAATTACACAAAAAAAGGCCCTACATGATAGCTGCCTGGGTATTATGTTACTAAAAAATGATGTTGCTTTTATGAGAAAGGTTTTATTACAGAACTTTATGGCTTTAGATATATTAACTGTAGCTCACAGATGAACCTGCACAGTCACAGGACTAACTGTCATATCTCAGATGAATCAGATAACATCACTAAAGTGACAGGTAATATGAAAACCCAAATAAGTAACCTTTCAGATCTGATATGGTTTGGCTCTGTGTCCCCATCCAAATCTCATCTCAAATTGTAATCCCCACATTTCAAGGGAGGTCCCTGTAATCCCCACGTGTCAAGGGAGGGAGGTGATTGGATCATGGGGGTGGTTCCCCCATGTTGTTCTCATGATAGTGAGGGAATTCTCATGAGATCTGGTGGTTTTAAAAGTGTGGCACTTCCTCACTCACTCGCTTTTCTACCTCCAGCCAGCTTGTGAAAAAGATGCCTGCTTCCCCTTCACCTTCTGTCATGATTATAAGTTTCCGGAGGTCTCCCCAGCCATGCAGAACTGTCAGTCAGTTAAGCCTCTTTCCTTTATAAATTACCGTCTTGGGTATTTCTTTATAGTAGTATGAAAATGGACTAATACAAGATCTGACACCCTCTCTACACAGTAGGCTAAGCAGCTGGTTTGGATCTTAGGGAATTTGATGGCAGAAACTATTACTATTCTCAGAGTTATAATAATTTGCTGCGTGTGTTTTATCCTATTTTTGTCTTTACTGCTGCTTTATCATTTGTTCAAAATGCAGTCAGTGTACAACTGAATGAACTAAAATGATGGTTGCTCAAAGAATTACATTCATTGAAGGTGCAATCATCAATGGGCAGCCCAACTCAGGTCACAAAATTTCTTCCTTCATGTTGCTTTAAATTTGGCCTATACCCCATGATATGGCTTGGCTGTGTTCCCACCTAAATCTCTTCTTGAATTCCCATGTATTGAGGGAGGGATCTGGTGGTCTGGTGGAAAGTAATTGAATCATGGGGGCTGGTCTGCCCCATGTCTTTCTGGTGACAGTGAATAAGTCTCACAAGATCTGATGGTTTTGTAAGGGGAATTTTCCCTGCACAAGCTCTCTTTTTGCCTGCAGCCATCCATGTAAGATGTTACTTGCTCCTCCTTGCCTTCTGCCATGACTGTGAGGCCTCCCCACTCACATGGAATTGAGAGTCCATTAAACCCTTTTTTTCCGCATAAGTTACCCAGTCTTGGGTATGTCTTTATCAGCAGCATGAAAATAAACTAATACACCCCATCAGCTTTATCACCAGAATAATTCCACTGCCATGGGGTATAACATTCTAGGAATGAGCATTCCTAGTGACATGGGACTAAGTTCTTGAACATAAAAGGGGCAAAAATGCTTGAGTTTATTTATGATGCTTTCTTCAAAAGATCTTGATAAAAATGGGGAAATGTGAAGTTAAATAATTCAAGCTTTATTAAATAATTCAAATGTAAAGCTGTTAGAACTTTAAATTATTCTGAGCCTTGAGAAGAATGTGTCCATGCAGCCTGAGTTGCATGGCATACAACTGCAACTTCTACTTTTTTTTTCTGTAAATAATTCGGAAGACCAAACAATAGCAGAGATAAGAGCCCCAGAGATCACTGCCTCTACTCAGAGAACAATAAAGTAATCTTCCTTGGAATGCAGCAATCTGCAACTAATCAAATTGCTGTAATGTATGCACTGGTCTCATCTAGAAAATGCTGTAATTCTGCAAAAGTTCTCTGTCTCTGCCTATATAAGTGAAACTTTCACTTCTCCACTTTGGAATGCTAACCCCATTCATTTAGAGTTGATGTTTCCTGGGTGGCTATTCTCAAATTCTGCTCTCAGATAAGCTCTATACCTAATTATATTTTCTGAATCTCATTACAGGTTGACATTTGAAACCAGAAGAACCATAAATACACTAATGTCTCTTCATTGTTTTCTACTTCAGGGTCATTGAAACTTAGGGAACATAAGCTTCAGTGTGTTGAAATGACAAGCTAGCCATGGATCCTTCCAGTCAAAAAGTCCAATAGTCTTGAAGGAATCTAGATTAATGTATCTGAAAATTCTGGTATTATTCTGTGGTTTTTAAGTTTTAACCTTGGATTGTGTAATTTATTTAAAATGGAACATTGGGTTTCACATATATACAAAAAGTAGGAAAATTAAACCAGATTATTCCAGTTGGTTTATTTCAAGAAGATCGAATGAGAATACTTCTCAGATGTTTGAAAAAGTTTTGAGAAAAATAAAAAGCATATTTTCTAGAGACAGCTCAATTTCCATAGCTGAGTTATATTGTGATTCAGTAACTGTGAGTCTTACAGTTATGGGCTGAATTGTTTCCCCCCAAAATTTGTATGTTGAAGCACTAATTCCCATTCCCTCAGAATGTGACTTTATTTGGAAACAGAGTCATTAAAGGGGTGATGAATCTACTAAAAGGCCATTATGATTGGCCCTAATCCAATCCAATTGGCTTCCTTATAGGAAAAGGAGAGTTGAACACACAAAGAGACACTATGAATTGCACACACACAGAGAAAGACCATCCGAAGACACCCTAAAATATGATACTGTTACATGCTAAACTAAAGAGGCAGCCTCAAATTCTCTCTGATCTTCCTCCCTTCCCTTCTCCATCCTTTGTCTCTACCAAAACACAGGATAAGGCTGTTTTCTGCAGTTCCTATTATCTGCCTAGAAACCAGAACCCGCAAAAGGAACACATCAGCTCCCTGTGATCTCAATATTTATGCAGAAGAGGAGACTGAGGAATTCAATCGCACCTAAACCGATTTTTTTTTTTTTTTACAAGATAAATGTTTTGTCTTGGGCTCGGTCAAATTCCAAACAGAATCATTTACAAGTTAATTTCTGTCTGCTGGGTTTATTCATTTTTCCTGAAAATCATTTACCCCTACACTTCCCGTCTCTCCTCTCCTCAATTAAGTACTTAGGTGTCAACTATCTGCCCTCCTTTGAGTTTGTATATTTTCTATGATGCCCAGGCAAATATGCACATGTGATAAATTTATCCTATTCTCTTGTTAGCATATCTTTTGTTAAAGGAGTGTTGGTTATGACCCTTTGCAATGAACAGTCAAAAGATCACACCCTTTTCACCACTATGCAGCCCTAGCAAATGAATACAACTACATTTTTATGAAATTCAGATAACTGTTTAAGTGTTATATGTTGAACTGGTATTTGTATCACTCTGCTTTCTGCTTCAGGGATATGATTTTGCCAAAGAAGTATAGGTTTCGTAGTGAGTATTTAACTTCAAATTCTCAGAATATCTTTTTTTTGTTTCCATTTAGCACTATCATATATAGGTGCAGAAAGATCTTACCCTATCAACTCCGTCCCAATCCTTTAGATATTCAGTGTCTCATTTCCTTTTCTTGAGTTTAGAAGTGACCTGGATGAGTGTCTGTAATAGAGTATATTATTGTCCATATGCATAACCAGAAAGATTTAAGGAATGTTGCACAGCATGAAAGAGCACACCTGCAAAGAGAAATCTTCATTGGGTGTTAGTGAGGGAAATTATCTACGTAGCTTTTGGACATAGGAATGAGAGGTTTACAAGGTAGTGGAAGCTGGAGGCAATACTCTCTTCTCAGGATCAACTACTGACTTTTCTTGAGCATGGATCTTCTTGTTTCTGAGCTATCTTCTTCAGACGGCATCTTTTTTTTTTTTTTTTTTCTCATCCCAATCCCCTTATCTAACTTTCTTTTCAATGTATTCATTTATCCCAGGATTGCCTTTTCATTCTTTGCCTTTTGCTTCCTTTTATTCTTTCCTGAAAAGCAAGTTTCATTGTGTATTTTCTTAGTGGATTTCATAGAACCCACTGAATTCAGGGACTAAATTATTAGTAACCACATAGCTCAAAGACAGTGTTAGATCTTCAAATCCTCAAAGAAATTGAAAATAATTACTTGGATTTCATTGTCTATTGCAGCAAATGAAGAGAGTAAAACCAGGAGATCAATTTACATACCAAAACAATCTTAATATTGCTCTTCTGTATAAGTTTTTGCCTATATGGTATAATTTCAGGAAAAAATAGAAAAATTCCTGCAATCTTGTTTTATGTATTTTTCCTGCATTGATATTAAATGCTTTAATTTAATATATACCCCTTTGCAATATTTTCTTTTAATAGGCACTTTTTGATGGGAGAGGAAAGGGAGAAAAGGAGAATTGAATAGTTAGTCCAACATTTCTAACATCATAATTGTAACGAACTTATCTGAAGGGATGGTTGCAAAGACAAGTGATCTTCAAAAGCTTGACTTACCTTCTATCTTCTATCTCACATACACATGCACACACAAACATGGATATGTGTAGATGCATGTACACACACACACACCCCTACATGATTCCCTTCCACATACCTGAAACATCCTGAGTGAATAAAGTCCTTAGAGGCAAAAAGTCACTTTTCTGAGAAAACTGGAACTTCAAAGTTAACAATTTACACTTTTGCTACTTTGCTATTCACTATGCTGGCTGTGGTGTAAAGAAAAGTTCATATAACTTTTAATAACAGAATTTGTGTTTTTGCTTCCTCAACCAATACCTGTGCAAACAGGGAGATAATTTATTAGAGGATTCAAACATAAATATTGCAAAATCACTGCCCACCATTGACAGGCTAGTCTCAGCTGCCTCCTACAGGATAGTGAGTATAGTATAGTAAGAAAGTTAAGCTTTCCTTAGTGAGGACATTCATTCACTCAACAAGTACTGAGCACTTACTAGGTGTCAAGCCCTGTTACTGGCAGAGAGGCTACAGTAATGAAATAAGCAACATTCCTGGTCCAGCCTTGCTGGGTACCCCCAGATTGGCCCACCACCTAGTTTATTACCATTAAGCCATACCTCTTTCAGTCCAATCATACTTCTCCATAACCACTCATTCTTTCATTAGAATTAGCATCTGAATTAGTATAAAATATTTTTTTCCTTGGTCTTTGGTTGTGTATTTTTGAAGACTTCCTGTGTCACAGAAGACTAGATCATGCCAGTATTTCCTATAGTTCCCGATTCTGCCTTTAACTGTGGCCATAAGAGAAATTTTGTAGTAAGATAGATATGTTTGCTTTCCACAGTATCAACCTTAAAAGTTTAGGAAAAAACCCTAATAATAATTTTTTGGCCCATATGTTAGAATTATTTTTATTCATTATTTTTAAATTGACAAGTTGAAATTTTATATATCTATGTATACATATATATGGTATACATATGGTATATATATGCATATGTATACATGTGGTATATATGTATATACGTACATATATATGTATATGGCATACATGTGGTATATATAGTATACATTGATGTTTGAAATATACATACATTATAGAATGGCTAGATCAAGCTAATTAACATATGTATTGCTTCATAAACTTACTTTTTCGCAGTGAGAATACTTAAAATCTATTTTCTTGATAATTTTCAAGTATAAAATACATTGTTGTTAACTACAGTCATCATGTTGTACAATTGATCTCTTGAATGTATTCTGTCTACATAACTTTTTTTTTTTTTTTGAGTTGGGGTCTCGCTCTGTCACCCATACTGGAGTTCAGTGGCATGATCTCGGCTCATTGCAACCTCCGCCTCCTGGATTCAAGCAATTCTCTGTCTCAGCCTCCCAAGTATCTGGGATTACAGGCGCCCACCATCACACTTGGCTAATTTTTGTATTTTTAGTAGAGACAGGGTTTCATTATCTTGGCCGGGCTGGTCTTGAACTCCGACCATGTGATCCACCCACCTCGGCCTCCCAAAGTGCTGGGATTACCGACCTGAGCCACCGCACCCAGTCATAAAATTTTGCATCCTTTGACTCCTAATAATCTTAACTACTGCCAAACACATTAAGCATCTATCATAAATAGATTTATCTTACCATCATTGTAGTCGTCTTATATTTTTCATTTGGATGACTATATTTTTCTCCATGCAAATGAATAACTATTTGACCAACCTTTACAAAAGACTTCGCTAAATTAATCTGTTAGGCTTTTCCCTACCTTATTACCCTGACTTTCATTATAGGAGTGTCAGCCATGAACCTTGCGATGGCTGAGGAAAGGGATTACTTCTTCTTACATACGTGTGTGTGTGTGTGTGTGTGTGTGTGTATGTATACACACACATATATTTATAAGATAAAAATGCAATTCATTTACTTGAAGTCTACATTCAATGTTTTTTAGTGTTCTCAGAGTCATGCACACCTTATCACAATTTTTTTATTTTATTATTTATTTATTTATTTATTTATTTATTTATTTATTTATTTATTTATTTTGAGACGGAGTCTCGCTCTGTCGCCCAGGCTGGAGCACAGTGGCCGGATCTCAGCTTACTGCAAGCTCCACCTCCTAGGTTTATGCCATTCTCCTGCCTCAGTCTCCCGAGTAGCTGGGACTACAGGCGCCCGCCACCTCGCCCGGCTAGTTTTCTGTATTTTTTTTTTTTTTTAGTAGAGACGGAGTTTCACCGTGTTAGCCAGGATAGTCTCGATCTTCTGACCTCGTGATCCACCCGTCTCGGCCTCCCAAAGTGCTGGGATTACAGGATTGAGCCACCGCGCCCGGCACAATTTTTTTAAGAAGTATTATCCCACAAAGAAACCTTATACACCTTAGCGGTCATTACTCATTTGTACTCAATCTGCCCAGACCTAGGCAAACTCTAGTCTATATTCTGTCTCTCAGAAGTGACTATTTGCTCATTTCATATACCATAAGGTTATAAAACATGTTTTTTTATGACCAGTTTTTTATACCTAGCATAATGTTTTCAAGGTTCATCCTTACAGTATGTATCAGTACTTAGTTCTTTCTTATTGCTAAATAATATTCTATTGTGTAGATATAGTAAATTTTACTTCTCCTTTTATCAGCTGACGAACATTTGGGTTGTTTCTATTTTTTTTCTTTTTCTTTTATGAGTAACGCTCCTGCAAATATTCACTGTAAGTTTTTATGTGGACATAGCTTTTAAAATATTTTAAAATGTTCACATCTGAGGTATCTATCTAGGAGTGGACCTGCTGGATCATATGATATCTTGTTGGTTAATCTTTCAAAAATAAAAACAAAAAAAACAGTAGACTGTTTTTCAAAGTGATCACACCATTTTATAGTCCCATCAACAATATATGAGAGTTTCAATTTTTTAACCTCCTTACCAATGCTTATTATACTCTGTTTTGGATGATAGCCATCCTATTGAGTGAGTACTATCTCATTTTGGTTTTGATTTGGATTTCTCTCCTGGCACACGACAGTGAGTATCTTTTCATGTACTTATGGCCATTGTTGTATTTTCTTTGGTGAAATGTGTATTTAGATGCTTTGCCCATTTCACATTTGGTAATTTGACTTTTTATTATTGAGTTGTAAGAGTTCTTTATATATTTTAAGTAAAAGCTGCTTATAATATGTGATCTGCAAATATTTTTTTCCAAGAATTGATTAGTAATGTGACCTGTGAGGCTGTGTATGTAGAAATCAAAATCTCTCTCTCCATGTTCCAGATTTAAGGGTAAGGTGCCTATGACGTTTTTTCCAACATATACCCTTTTGGGGTTTGGACAGGGTTTAATATCTTATTGCAAGAAAATTTAAAGAATCAAATGAGCTAACATTTTACGGTAAAACATTTCCCTGTTGTTGTTTTATGCTTCTCTTTGGCCAAGTGCCTAAGCTTATGTCACACTTTGAAGAGTTTCTACATATGTCTAAAACCAGGGCAGTAAGTTTAGGGCTGAAGGTCACCTCACCTCAATTCAGAATGTGGATCCTGGCTTGTTCCTGAAATAAACTCAAACCTTACAGGTCAACATTTGGTTGGGTCAGCAGCTAAGGCTTTCTCAAAGATGGCCTATTAGTGAAGAGGTCAGCCTGCTTACATTGGTGAAAGCATAAATCCTGTCTTGAATAATTAATTCAATTATTCATAATGCATGGTAAAAGGGTGAAGCTCCAGGAAGATACAGCATTTCCCAGCAGCTCTCCCTGATGATGCTGATGTCAGTAAGAAGGAGATGAAGTGCCAAGACTCATGTAAATAGTGGGAACACAACACAAATCCTTAAGAAAACAGCACTGTTCACTTAGCAACAATGTGCTTGCGACTCAATCATTCTGTTCTTAAAAGTTCACCAGCAGGATCTCATTGTTCTAAAATGGAAATTCCAATAGTAAGAAATAGATGCTTTTTTGAAAACAGAGTGTCTTTTAAAAAGTAGTACAACCTCAGTAAAATCTCAACATATAATTGAAAGTAAAAAGAAGACATGCTTATGGTAATAAAGGAATGACATTTGGGTGCCTGTGGATTAAGAAGAAAAAAAGGAATGTAGTGTTGTGTATCTCTCAATCTGCCTACTGGGTCCTTCTGATTAATTTTAAGTAAGTCTACTTGATCAAAGAAGCAACATGAGAATGTACATCCTATATTTTATTTTTCAGTCTCTTGATAGATGAAAAGAATAACAAAACACTGTAAGAATCCTTATCTGTTTCCTTCTTATTAATTGATACAAAAATTTTTAGAAAAAAATCAAAATAGAAAGTGAAGGAAAGATGGAAGAGGAGAGAGGGAGTGTGAGAAGGATTAAGTCAGGGAGGCAGTTAATGAATAAAAACAAATGTTAGAAATAGGCAGTGAAAGAAAAACTAAAATATTTGCAGGTGTGCCATGTATTTGAATCTTCAAAAGAACTTTTTGGAGTAGACCTTACTGACACATTTCAGATACAAGGCTCAAGTTCAGAGAGGTTAAGTAACTTGATTTAAGTTCACAGCTAGTATGTACATGGGACTCATTGTTCCATGAGGGAGACTCAGGGTAGACTCTGTAAGCACCAATCCAGGTGGAATGCAACAAGCACCGATTTTCCTAAGTGCTGTATGGCCAATGGCCTTTAGTGCTTGCTGAGGTTTCACATTGAGACAATCAGAAATACACTCCCCTCAGGACCTCTTCTGTACAGTAAACATGTTTACTGTATTGATCTGCTCTCTTCAGTATTTTCAAACCATACCCTAATTTCTATATCTCCCTGCCCCATAAATTTCTGTCTTTAATGACTTTCAAACTATGGGACATTTGAATGTGATAAATCAGTGGATATGAATGTACATGTATATGTATTTATGTGTATACACACACATAGTGTGTGAGTGTGTGTGGGGGGGGGAGTGGTGGTGTTGTTGGATGGGGAAATCCCTCTAATATCAACTTTCTTGGCCACTGTGCAGAATTTTCCAGAGGAAACAAAGTATAGTAGTTAAGAATATAAATTCTGAATTATTACTTCTTGTGTGTCAATCTCAATAGTTAACCATTGTTAACTATATAATCAGGGCAATTACTTAACCTCCCAGCATTCAGTTTGCTCATCCACAAAGCAGAGGAACATGAACAAAGATTAGTGAATCTCTTAGAATAATGCTGTGTATGTAACAAGAACTATTTTGTGTTGGCTAGTTCTACTCTGTGATGAACTGCAATGAATCACTAACTTATGTACTCAACTCTACTCTGACTTTCCCCAGTCTCTTCTCCATACTACAGGCAGTGAGATCCTCTCTTTAGGTAAAATCACTCTGCAGGATAAGGCTGTAAATGGACTGTAAAGCTCTGCATTATCATAGTTAGGATCAATCTAATTTGACTAATCCTACTAATAATTTCTCATTCACTCCGCCACAGCCCATCTGATTTTTCTCTATTTCTTTAGTGCTCGTAACAGTCAGGGTTTTTCAGAGAAACAAAACCAATATGTGGGGTGGGGGAGGAGAGATATTATGAGTGATTGGCTTATTCATTTCATTATGGAGGCTGAGAGTCCCATGATATGCCATCTGCAAGCTGGAGGTCTGGGAAAATTAGTGTTATAGTTCTGGTCCAACACAGAAGACTTGAGAAATAAGGAGGCAAATACATAAGTCCTGTTCCAAATCTGAGGGCTTGACAATGAAGAACAGCCAATGTTCAAGGGCAAGAGAAGATGGATATTCTATCTTAAGAAGAGAAAGTGAATTTATTCTTCCTTTCTCTCCATGTACTATCCGGACTCTCCATGAATGGATGATGCTGGCCCACATTGGTGAGGATGATCTTTTTTTACTCAATCTACTGATTTTCATGCTAATCCTTAACAACCTCACAGCCACATCCAAAAATAATGTTTTTCCAGCTGTCTGGGCACACCTTAGCTCATCAAGTTGACAAATAAACCTAACCATCATAGTGCTGCTGTATATGTATCTTTGCTCTTCCCTGAAAGCTCTTCTCTTTCTTCATTAATATTCTACTGACCTTTCAGAGTTCAGGAAAATTTTCCTCAGGGAAAACTTTATCTTTTTAATAGATAAAATTTCTCCTTCCTATTTTTAATAGCACCTTATATTTCTTCTACATAAAATGTTCACTGTTGAAATTTTACAGTTTTTAAACTCAATGAGTTACATAATGGCTACCTCTATCATTAGACTAAAAGATCCATGAGGCCAAGGACTATATTTTTTTGTGTTCACTAGTGTATCCTGGAATTCTAGTGATATGCATTCAGTAAATAATTGTCAAATAAAAGAAAGAGAGAAGGAAGAAAAAAGAAGAGAAAAAAGAAGATTGTGTAACTCAGGCAAGGGAATTTGATTTTGTAGTTGAGACACTGAGGGTTGACAACAGGACTGATTTTAAAACCTCATGGCAGAACAGATATGGTTTAGAATACAGCATGAGAAATCTTGGCATTGGGACTTGAGAAGAAAAGAGTAACTGAGGAAAGAAAAGTCAAGATGAGGGTTAGGAGAGATTTCACTGTCTAAATTATTCCCAAATATTTTCCCAAATATTATTCACTGTCTTTATTATTCCCAAAATAAACTTCACTGACATCAGAGTTTGAACTGATAGCAACATATACACTGTTTAACACAGATGAATAAGATAAAGTAAGTTGCAATATTTTCTTGGATGACCCCTACAAATAAAATTCAGATTTTAATTTTCTTGCCAGGATCTCTAAAGTCCAGCCAAGGTCCCTTTGCTAGTCTTTTTTCAAAAGTAACTTTTCCAGTTTCACCTTGATGTCGAACAGCTCAGTCATTCTGAGGTGGGAGCAGGTTGGAATACAGGCATACCCCCATTGAATTGTGCTTTACTTTATCACACTTCTCAGATATTGTGTTCTTTACAAATGGAAAGTTTGTAGCAATCCTGCATCAAGCAAGTCTATTGGTGCCAATTTCCAACAGCATGGGCTCACTTCATGTCTCTGAGTCATATTTTGATAATTCTTGCACTCTTTCAAACTTTATTATTTTTACACCTTTTACAGTCATTTGTGATCAGTGATCTTTGAAGTTACTATTGTTATTGTTTTGGGGCCTATGAAACACACCCCTATAAGAAAGTGAGCTTAATTTGTTAAATGTTTTGTGTGTTCTGGATGCACCATTGACCAGCCATCTCACTGTTTCTCTCTCCTTGGACCTCTCTATTCCCTGAGACATAACAATATTGAAATTAGATCAGTTAACAACCCTACAATTGCCTATTAGTGTTCAAGTAAATGAAAGAGTCATAGGTCTCTCATTTTAAATTAAAAGTTTGACATAATTAAGCTTAGTGAGAAAGGCATGTTGAAAGCTGAGGCAGGCTGAAAGCTATCCCTCTTGTACCAACCTGTGAAGGCAAAGTTAGCCAAACTGTGAATTCAAATGAAAAATACTTGAATGAAATTAAATGTGCTACTTCAGTGAACACAGGCATAACAAGAAAGCAAAACAGCCTTATTGCTCATTTGGAGAAAGTTTAGGTTGTCTGGATTAAAAAAAAATCAAACCAGCCACAACATTCACTTAAGCCAAAACCTAATCTAGAGAAAGACTCCTTCTTCAATTCTATAAAGGCTGAGAGAAGTGGAGTGGCTACAGAAGAAAAGTTTGAAGCTAGCAGAGATTGGTTCATGAGGTTTAAGGAAAGAAGTCATGTCCATAACATAAAAGTGCAAGGTTAAGCAGCAAGTGTTGATGCAGAAGTAGCAGCAGGTTATCCTGAAGATCTAGCTAAGATAATTGATGAAGGTGGCTACACTAAGCAACAGATTTTCAAAGTAGGTTAAAGAACCTTCTATTGGAAGAAGATGCCATCTAGAACTTTCAAAACTAGAGAGGAGAAGTCAATGCCTGGTTTCATAGCTTTAAAGGACAAATTGATTATCTTGTTAGGTGTTAATGCAGCTGCTGACTTTGAGTTGAAGCCAACGCTCATTAACATTCTGAAAATCCTAGAGCTCATAAGAATTATACTAAACCTACTCTGTTTGTGTTCTAAAAATGGAACAAAGCCAGAATGACAGCTTATCTGTTTACAGTATGGTTTCCTGGATATTTTAAGCCCACTGTTGAGACCTACTACTCAAAAATATATATATATTCATTTCAAAATATTACTGGTAATTGACAAGTACCTGGTCACCCAAGAGCTGTGCTGGAGATATATAAGGAGGTTAATGTTGTTTTCCTGCCTGCTAACACATTTATTCTGTAGCTAATGGATTAAGAAGTAATTTTGACTTTCAAGTCTTATTACTTAAGAAATACACTTTGTAAGGCTAAAGCTGCCATAGACAGTGATTCCTCTGATGTATCTGAGCAAAGTAAATTGAAAACCTTCTGAAACAGATTCACCATCTTAGATATCATTTAGAACATTCATGATTCATAGGAGGAGGTCAAAACACCAACATTAATAGGAGTTTGGAAGAAGTTGTTTCCAACCCTCATGGATGACTTTGAGGAATTCAGCATTCCAGTGGAGGAAACAACTGTAGTAGGGAGAAAATAGCAATAAAACTAGAATTAGAAGTGAGGCCTGAAGATGTGACTGAATTGTTGCAATCTTATGATCAAATTTGAATAGACGAGGAATTACTTCTTACAGGTGAGCAAAGAAAGTGGTTTCTTGAGATGGAATCTACTCTTGGTGAAGAAACTGTCAACATTGGTGAAATGACAACAGATGATTTAGAATATTACATAAACTTAGTTGATAAAGCAGCAGCAGGGATTGGGAGGATTGACTCAATTTTGAAAGAAGTACTGTGGGTAAAATGCTGTCAAATGGCATCTCATTCTATAAACAAATATTTTGTGAAAGAAATAGTCCATCAATGGGTCAAACGTCATTGTTGTCTTATTGCCACAACCACCCCAACCATCAGCACCTGATCAGCTAGCAGCCATCAGCATTGAGACAAGACCCTCCACCAGCAAAAAGATTAAGACTCGCTGAAGGCTTAGATGACTATTAGCATTTTTTAGCAATAAAGTATTTTTTCATTAATATATGTATATTTATTTGACATAATGCTATTGCACACTTTTTAATAGACTGTAGTTTGGTGTAAATATAACTTTTATATGCATTGGAAAACAAAAAAATTTGTGTGATTTGCTTTATTATGATATTCAATATTTGATTTATTGTTGTGATATGAAACTGAACCAGCAATATCTCTGAGGTATGCCGGTAGATGATTTTCTAACCCAATGTGTTAGTTTTATAAAAGGCTCTAAACACGGGTTCCATCTTTTTGGGACAAAATAGTCTGATCTGATTTATTCTGATTTTCCTCCAGAAAATAGCTTCAACCAGAAAAAAAAAATCAATCTCTGTATTCTCTAAAGGATAAACATAAAAAGAATATTAAAATGAGTCCAAAAATTAATATGCATTATACCTTGAAAAAGCTCAAGCCAAGAAATATAAAAAATTGCTAAATTTCCCACAGCTAATCATAACAAGTCTCCTAACATCTAATCCAAAACCAAATCTTATACAATAAAATAGCTCTTTTAGCAATTTAGAAAAAAAGTGAAGGCTTATTATACTGATTCTTATTCATGCCACCATGCTGATGCCTGGACATGTAGAAAAAAACACTAAAAGCCACAAATGAGATACAAAGATGCTTCTACATTTTACCCGCTTATGTTCGCTTCCTCTACCCTTTTCTCTCATCAACTTTATTATATTAAAACACCACGTACCAGCTTTCTCCAAATGACTCCTTATGTCTGGAGTTTGGTGGCTCCTTCAGATGCATAGGGCTTGGCTGGATATATGTGCTTTAGATGAAGGTCTGTAAACTTTTTCTGCAAAGGGTCAGACAGTAAATAGTTTTTGCTTTTTTGGCCATACAGTCTTTATTGCAAATACTCATACTATAATTACTCAACTCTGCTACTTCAGTGAGAAACAATCTATAGACAACATGTAACCCAATGGAAATTTATTTACTGTTAAATGATGCTTTTTTAAAAGTATAAAAATGACTCATAGATAAAAAATGAACATGGGTTAAAGATTGCATTTAACTCATATGAGAAAATCAGATATTACAACCAATTCACAGCAGAAGTCAAAAAAAGACATATTTATTGATCAAGATATTAAAATGAATCTGCCAATAAAAGGAAAACTGGTTCTTCCACAAAGATAAATGGAGTATGTCCATCCACTGGACAAAATTTAGTTGCATATCCATACATAAGAATTATTTTTGCCCTTCTCTCAGTTACTTACAATCTAGAGTTATGAAATAGCTTTCATAGTATCCAAAATTAGTAGAGTGTACTATTAACAGTGCTGAGCTTTTCACTGAAATACCCTTCATTACAAAAACAGATGGAGAGCCACAGCCTCCTTTGTTTACCCCTGCCTTAAATGAGTTGAATGAAATTTAAAAAGGGTAACAGCCTTTTTTTTCTCAGCTAAGAATCTGTGAAGAAAGAGAAAAGAGCATTTCCACTTATTAATATTGCAGAATAAAATAATCAAAACAGCATTAGAGTGGACTCTGTGGCCGGAGCTCGTTGTGAACAATCATGAATGCTGTAACCTTCCAACAATGTGCATGCCACTTCGAAGTCTGGGATCCTGAGCTCTTCAAGAATTACAGAGTGAAAATATTAACTACCTATTTTAATTCTCTTGAGTTTCCTGGGGATTTGACAAGCAAGTGGATATGAAAAACTCAGAAATAAATAAGCACAAGAATAATTATACAAAGAGCCCACGCACATAAAGCTGTGATTTAAATTGCTAGGCTGGTGACTGATGGCTTCAAGCTTCTTCTTATTCTAGCTTCATTTCAATTTGTTCCTCATCAGTGCTTGCCACCTAGGTAATTTGGGAGCAGATGGCAAGAGGAATGGAGGATGTTCCATTCAAAACTGCTGCCTACCTGCCTCTCACTCTGGGCCATGAAAGCCTCCCTGCCTATTCTCTAATCCCTCATCACTAGCCCAGAAAAGTGATCTTTATTGCTCATGATATAGCACTTATTGCCTAATTAGAAGTGCTGGAAAGGAAGTGGGACATGACTTCACTTGAGTTCATTAGGAAATAATATATCAGGTCTTGTTTAATTACAACTAAATTACTGCCACATATTATTGAACAGAACCTTGTTGGAATGATGGAGGGTAGCAGAAGTCTCTGTCTTCTACTGCTCCAAGATCCACATTAGTGGGAAGGGGGTTTTGTTCATTTGGGTTGGAGTTGTAATATACACATTGGCAAAAGGTTTTATCTAATTGTGACCCTTTTATCACCAGATAATGTGATCAGTGTCATATGCCATTCAGTGAGTCACTCTTCGCAGTTGCTAAAGCCTCTAGTAGGGGGAAAATGCTAATTCTCATTGTTGGCAGTTGCTTCTGAATGGCATAGGAAAACATCTCACTCATGATCTCTAACTGCTTAATTGCTGGACATAATGTTTTGCACTAAAAGGGAGGACAGGATGGATTAAACAAGAACATAACCTCCTCTCAGGTATAAGGCAAAAATAGGAGTCTTCCTTCTTTAGTCCTTTTCCTACTTAGTAGAATAACATATGTTGGCTTGTTATTTGTAAATTTATAATGATAACTTTGACAAGTACGTATTACATGTCTAATACATAGTCAACTTCGTTTTAAACTTTGTAGGGAATACAGAGTTGAATAAGACCTAATCCGTATGTACCAGGAGCCTACATTCACACAAAGGAGATAGAATGTATGCAAATATTTACACTATGAGGTAAACAAATGTTTAGAAGAACATTTCAGATTATAAAATTTTCACTGAGGAGTTGAAAATTAGGATAAATTTAAAAATATAGTTTATACATGAAATGACTAGAAAAAGAGCATTAGAGATAAAATGGATATTGCAAAGAAAAATATACAGATCTGATAACAGAGATCATGAATAAGAAACAATATAAATGCAGTTTAGACTTAGTGAGAGCGTAACAAGGAATAGATCAAAGGCCAGATGTGGCATCATATTTTTAATGAACTATCATTTTCTTTTAGGTTGCCCAGCATCTCTTAAGCTGTTACGACGACATACTGAATTCTTTTACATAATTACCTATTGTACATAAAGTAATGAGGTTTTGTGAAAACCAAGGGACATTGCTTGCCCCTACTCAAAGTATTGCTAGTTACTCCAAGTTGATTAAAGAAATTCTCTATGATCTTTAAATCATTGATTGATTGATTGATCGATTGATTGATTGACAGAGTCTTGCTTTTTTTGCCCAGGCTGGAGTGCAGTAGTGTGATCATAGCTCACTGCAAACTCGGACCAGTGGGCTCAAGAAACTCTTTTATCTCAGTGCCCTGAGTAGCTAGGACTACAGGCGCACAATGCCCAGCTAATTTGTATTTGTTGTAGAGAAAGGGTCTCGCTATATTCCCCGGGCTGTGCTTGAACTCCTAGTCTCAAGCAGTCCTCCCACCTCAGCCTCCCAAAGCACTGGGATTATAGACATGAGCCACTGAGCCTGGCCCAGACATTTAAGTCTTGAGCAGAGTGGCAAAGAACTTAAATGTTCTCCCCAAACAGGATCCTTGGGCCTAGCTCCTAACTAATTTATTCAATATTCAAGGCTGGATTTCCTAGAGGCTATCCATTTTGTCTCTAGCCTTTATCTTGATTTACTAAGTTCTCTTTTCAGTAAAATTATTCATGAATTGCTTATAACCAACTCATGGACTCTCATATTTTATGGAGACCCTAAATGCTATTCTATAGAAGCCTTCTATTTCCACATATCAAAATTTTTAAGCAAAGAAGCAATGTTTTCAACACAGGATTCTGGCCACATATCAAAATTTTTAAGCAAAGAAGCAATGTTTCCAACACAGGATTCTGGGCTTGACTGGATATATATGGATATATGTGCTTTAGATGAAGGTCTGTAAACTTTTTTCTGCAAAGGGTCAGATAGTAAATGGTTTTTTTTTTTTTTTTTTTTTTTTTTTTTTTTTTTTTTTTTTTTTTTTTTGCCACAGAGTCTTTGTTGCAACTACTCATGCTACAATTGCTCAATTCTGGAATCAGTGGAAAATGTATGTTGTTTGGTAGCAGCAAGGAAACCAGAGAATAGGTATATCAGTTGGGTCATAGTTTGAGCTACTATCACAAAAAAAGAAACAATAACTTAAATTAGAATTTGATTTCTATCTCATTACCAAATCTGTAGATGAACTGTTCAGGTTGGCAGGATACCTCTGCTCCAGGAAGCATTTTAGGGACCCAGGTTCCTTCAATTTTTAGCTCTACCTTCCTCTAGGGTATTGTCCTTGTCTGCATGGTGTAATTTATGTCACATCAACACTCAAGCCTGTAGAGGGGGTCAAGGGTAAGTAACTGGCTCTTTCAATAAGTGATGGAGAAGTTACATAGTTTACTTCTCTTTACAGCTCATTGACAAGAACATAGTCACATGAGCCTGCCCAGCTATAACAGAGCTGATTATAAATACAGTCTTTAGGTAGACAGTCATGGGCCCAGCTAAAACTTAGTAGTTCTTGCATTATAGGCAAATGGTCCCACTGACAGGTAATAAAGGTGTAAATTAGGTGCTGATAGTAAAAATGGAGAGAAAAGGGAGATATGTTAGAGACATAATCACTTGAATGTAGTATTAGGATTAGATATGTTACAAGAATGACAGAGTTAAACATTAAAAGTTAAAGATAAAGCCTGGATGACTTTGGATGTTACTGATATATTTTTTAAAGCAAATATTCCTAAGGATTTTGAAGGAAAAGATTCAATTTCCTTTTGATTTTAATATTTGTGGAGATGTTTCAAATGTTTTGAGCCCCGCTAAAAGATAATTTTCAGAAAAAGGATAAAGTCATGACTCTCATACATGTATAAAACGACACATTTCCAAGGTTTTACTTAACTCATTAATTACAGGAGAGAACCAGAAAAAAAATACCAATTCAAAAGAGGATCCAAAGAACAGTCACATTTATAGATCAGGAATATTGAAATGAATTTGCAAATGAATATAAAACTGGTTTCTTCTAGAGTGAGTAGAGAAGTCAACTGAACCTATACTTGACAAAATGTGTCTCTCAGTTTTCTGTAAGATACCTTTTACCTTTACATGGTTGTAAAATACAGCCTTGTCAAAGACAAAGGCTCTCATCTCTTAAAATCAGACAATCCGCAGAGCCTCCATCATTCCATTAAAAGGTTGTCCATTAATCTCATTTGCTTACTCCAGTCTTAAATTTCTCCTCACAGTCTTAAGAAATATGGACATGGGCCGGGCACGGTGGCTCAAGCCTGTAATCCCAGCACTTTGGGAGGCCGAGACGGGTGGATCACGAGGTCAGGAGATCGAGACCATCCTGGCTAACACGGTGAAACCCCGTCTCCACTAAAAATACAAAAACTAGCCGGGCGAGGTGGTGGGTGCCTGTAGTCCCAGCTACTCGGGAGGCTGAGGCAGGAGAATGGCATAAACCCGGGAGGCGGAGCTTGCAGTGAGCTGAGATCTGGCCACTGTACTCCAGTCCAGGTGACAGAGCGAGACTCCGCCTCAAAAAAAAAAAAAAAAAAAAAAAGAAAGAAAGAAATATGGACATGGATGCAGCTGGAAACCATCATTCTTCATACGATAAATAAGCAATATTGCAACAAAAGCTATCTGTTATACCTGTTTTAGAGTACCTCATTTATGTCATTTAATGAAGGAACAACAGAATGACTCGCAGGTAGCCTGGCCATAGGCAATGCTGACATGTGGTGGTTCAAGAGCCACCAAAGACTTCTGTGTGGTAGTCTTTTTCATGTAGAGAAGTTCCCTCTCTGGAACCTGAAGTTTTCCCATCACCAATTACTTTCCAGAAAGAACTTGAGGAGTCCCTTTCAAACACTAGCTACATACAAAGCCAGTGTTAGACTTTGAAGCTTTAGTTTAAGTATGCAACCTATACTTTACAGAAAGCAAGACCACAGAAGAGCTGGATGTGGATAGAACATCTAGATCAGGAAGAACTCAGCCTGGAAGAGTATGGGCGAAACACAGCAATGGAAAACCTGGAACATGCAGAGTACTCTTGTAAGTGCTAGCACCCATAAGCTCTCATGATTTTTAAAGAAAGTCAATCTCAACTTGAGGCTGCTTCTGGAAGAAAAATCACTGTTTTCTAGAACTTAGACTTTTTGATCCAGGTGCTCTTACATTAGAATGTAAAGGCAAAATCCTAACTGCAGACACATTTAGTTCTTCACTTTCTCTAATATATATTACACCTGTTATATGATGACAAATAAACCACACAATGAAACAGATTTATGCTGCCAAGAAATCATGATCACCAACATCAATTCCTTTTTCAACAAAGTCCCACAAACTCACTGTGATCTTTTGCTAATTCATTCTTTCTATCCAATGCCTATTTTGACTTTTACCACTCCTCTTTACAGAGAAAGCAGACACCATTTAGATAGGATCCCCAACAATTTTCTGCAAATCTGATTTTCACACCTACACTTCCCCATGTATGCATGTGTGTATGTGTGTGTGTGTGTGTGTGTGTGTGTGTGTGTGTATGTAGGCTAACACAAAGCTTCAGTCAAAATATCTCTTCTCACAATGTTCTCTCTCTTTATTCTCTCATATATTCTGTGGTCATGCCTTCAGTTATTATACATTGTTGTCTCTCAAATTGAAATGTTTTGTCCATTAACAACTTTTGGATCACTAAACATATTTAGTAAACTAACTTTAAGGAATCACTGCTTAAATGGTTATCTCAGCATCAACGTCAAAATTTAAGCCCATAATATTTTTCCCTAGCAAACTTCTCAGTTTGCACATTCATCATGTATTCTTCCCACTAAACAGGCATATTTTCCAAGTTCAGCTAATGGTACAACTATTCTAATCAGGTTTTCCTCATATCCAGCCTATTTATACCCCATTTAAAAAAAAATCCTAAATACAACTTTAATGGCTACACTGTTCTCTAGTTCACTGAAATAGAACAAATGACCAGAATTCTTCATCCAAATCATCAAGATGTCAGTTACCCTCCCCCGCCACTGTTCACACAGTTAGGAGGAACTCATGCTATTCTCCTGCTGAAAACTCTCAAAACCCATTGACTCTACCTGAAAACCCCAAATTCCTAATGTGGTTTTTAAGTTAGTGAAGGAATGGAGATCAGCAGTTATGAGTGTGGGACCTGACTCCTCCTTCTTGAGTTCAGACTCTAAGCAAGTGTCTACCCCATCTGGGTCCCAGATTTTGATTGCTTCCATAAGAAGTTTTCTCCAGGTGAACAATGAGTCTATGGTCTTAGAAAAGAGGAGAGAGAACACTAAAGTAGCAAATAATTATTAAGAAATCTGATTTCATGTTTGAAAATCAATGAGCAAAGGTAACCTAACCTAAGCTGTAAGTGACTGATTTAGAGAGACAAAGAGACAGAGAGAAAGAGAGACACTATATGGTGAGCACTTTGAGAGATCAAAAGAGAAGATGTTCTTTGTTATACCACTCTCTTCTGTCTTGGTTAGCACAGTCTCATGTACACTTCTTCTAAAATAAGGCTAGTACTATTGACTTCACCTACTCTCTAAGGACAATAAATTTGACCACTTGCTAGTGATAGCCCTTACTACATTTTCCAACTCCTTCCATTCTTTAAATTCTCCCTTCTTATGTAATGCTATATTGCTTCCCTATCTTTCTTGTAAGTTGAAATGTTTTTCACTACTCTATTGGGGTATAATTTGCATATCATAAACTCACCCATGTGAACTTTAGCAAATGTATCAAGTCGTGTAATCATCACTATAATCAATTTTAGAACATTTAACCACCTCAGTAAGATTCCCCATACCCGTTGCAGTTAATCCCCCATTTCATCCCCAGCCCCAGGAAACCACTAATCTATTTTCTCTCTTTATAGATTTTTGCCTTTTCTGGACATTTCATATGAATGGATAGAATTGTACAATATGTGGTTTTTATGGCTGGCTTATTTCACTTAACATAATGTTTTTGAGGTTTATCTTTGTGGTAGCATATATTAATAGTTTATTCATTTTTATTGCTGAATAGCATCCTACTGTATAAAAGATGTGCCATGCTTTTTGTAGCCATTTTCCAGTCAATAGACATTTGAGTTGTTTCCACTTTTTGGCTATTGTGAATAATGCTGCAATGGAAACTAACATAAAAGGTTTTGTTTAGAAATGAATTTTTATTTGGGTAGATATTTAGGAGTGGAATTGCTAAGTTGTATGTCTAAATTTTTAAGAAATTGGTGAAGTGTTTTCCATAGTGGGTGACCCATGTTTTGTCGGTTGAATTTTATCATAAAAACAAACAGACACACACACACACAAATGTTCTTTACTCCAAGGCTTTAATGTGGGGAGAAAGAAAAGTTTGTATTTATTTTATTTTAAATATGTATTTAAATCTGTATTAAATCTATATTTCTTTCAAAACAATATTAATTATAAACTAAGCTACTGAGTTGGTAAAAGGGTTGGGTGAATATAGGTGGGGTGATATAGCGGGGAGGTTGGAGAAACACTACATGAATCAATTCTATGTCATTATCCAATTTTAGAAACTTTAATTTTTGAATTTTTTTTCTTAGAATTAAGAATGAATTGTTGAAACACATTGGCTTCAATTTACCAGTGGCTCTTGCTGCCTGCTTTTTTGTGTTGAGAAAAATTTTGCATCCAGATCTTTGTGCAGGCTCAATGGAAAGAAGGACGCTGATTGATGAGTCTGCCCTGATCAGTGAGAAGGGGGTTGTTTTATTATTTGGCTATTTATTTGCTTTCCAGTACTGAGGGTTAATGTGCTTCCACTTAGAAAAAGAAGCACTGAATGAAAACCAATTAAAAAAATCATCAAATAACAGATAATTTTTTTTCCACAAGAATGAATTTCTAATGGTTAACTTCGGGCAGAATTATGGTGGTATCGGGGCAGAGCCTCCTTAAAAATATGCTTCACCTCAAATCATGTGAGTCAACATTTTTCAGTTTCAGTTATTAATTTAACCATTATAATCTGTGATTTTTAATCCAAAAACTTGTGGTTTTCTGCTTGCCTTCTACTTGGGTCTGCCGCATCTCCTGCGTGTTTATTTCTGCTTAACCTTTTCATGACAACATTAACCAAAGGGGGGTTTTAGGAGCACAATATGCATATATATATATATATATATATATATATATATATATTTTTTTTTTTTTTTTTTTTTTTTTTTTTTGTGGTGGGGAGTCAGCCAAAATCACAGATTTCCAGTCTTACACAATAGAACATTTTCAATTTGACCAACCCTCCCCACCCACTGTGGTGAGTGTTCTCTTTTACAGCCATCAGCATTCTCAAGGCAGCTGAATATGAGTCTGTAATTACAAGGGAAACAATGGCTGCAGGGCAGGAAATGTGCATGAAATATAATGCAGCTGAGAGCAGCATTAGCCCAAAGTGCTGTAATGGTTTTAGGACCTCACCAGGTGGTAAGCCATCTCCCTGGATTTTCATTTCCACCCACCATTTACCAGGTAACCTTTGCCCAGTCACTTACCTTCCCAGGGTGCTGTTCTCAGAAGGGATGATGGGATTGGTCATTTGCTGGCCCGGCAGGGCGATCTCCCAGCTGGATGAGGTCATGCAGACAAAGCTTACAGAAAGTGGTAAGCCTTCATTATATGGGCAGAAACGGAGCGGCAGTGGGAGGAAGGTCTACTTCAAAGCTGAGTCTACATGGAGGGAGAGATGGTGATTAGATGGTAAGACCTGAAGGGCCCTGGATAAAGCTTTCCTGTCTCTGTATCACCCATAGCATGGCTTTTCTCAGTGGGAAAAACTGACTCAGTTGAATTATTTCCCTACTAAAAAGCATGAATAATATGTAATAGAAAGAACGTTTTTTATATCCCCTCAACATTTTTCCAACTTAAGTGTGTATGTGAATTACCTGGACATTTTGTTAAAATGCAGATCCCAATTCAGTAGCTCTGTGTTGGGGCCTGAGACGGAGTCTCGCTCTGTCGCCCAGGTTGGGGTGCAGTGGCGCAATCTCCGCTCACTGCAAGCTCCGCTTCCTGGGTTCACGCCATTCTCCTGCCTCAGCCTCCAGAGTAGCTGGGATTACAGGAGCCCGCCACCAAGCCCGGCTAATTTCTTGTATTTTTAGTAGAGATGGGGTTTTATCGTGTTAGCTAGCATGGTTTCTATCTCCTAACCTCATAATCTGCCCGCCTCAGCCTCCCAAAGTGCTTGAATTACAGGTGTGAGCCACCGCGCCTGGCCCAGAGTTTCTGTATTTCTAACGAGCTCCAAGGTTAGCCAGTGCTGCTGGTCATAGGATCGTATTTTGAATGGCAAGTCTCTATCATATACTCCTCCTCATATTTTTGTGAGGTGAAAAAAATGAGACCCAAAGTGGTACAATGATTTAGTCAAGACATCATAGGTACCTTTACTGGCAGGATGAGTCTAGCCCCTGAGTCTCCTCAAGTTCTTTCCCCAACCTCAGCTCTCCTCATAGGAGCAACAGGAAGCAGCAGCAGGAGCACTTACAGAAGGCAATATGGTGGCTGAATAGATACAGGCCCTAACAGAATATGATTTCAGCAAACAGGAACAAAGGGGACAGATTAAGGACTGGATTATATGCTTTAGTGAACATTCAGGCTGCTAAGGAGTGGTAGGAGCTGAGTATTCTACCTTCAGTTAGCAGCCAATTTGGAGTAAATAATTTTGCTTCTAGGCTGCCACTACTCTCAGTTATATTGCCAGGAGGTCTAGAATGATCTGAAGATTGCTTCTAGCTCTGGCATTTTATGATTCTCTAATGACTTTTAATCTGCCAGAACTGAATGATTGATTATTCATCTGTTTTGTTTGGTTTTTCTTATCTTTTGTTTCTTTGCTCTGCCTCCAAGGAGTATAATATCTAAGAGACAAGAAAAACGCTAGGGCAAGACCAACACGTTTTAGAAACCTATGCTACTTGCTCACATGTTTTTTTGTCCTACATTTTCAGAAAAATGTGGTAAAGAGGTCTTGAGTAGATAGAAACCAATAAACTTGGGTTCAAATTCCAAAATAAACAGTACAATAAAGGCTTCGACCATTGTACATGAGGATGGGAAACAGAATATGGTATCTTTATGTGGTACATGTTTTCATTCTGCATCACTGTTGAAAATACACATCATAAAAGTGCTAATGCCAAAATGCCCTTGTTAAGATACACCATTTTCCTACTTATATTTATAACTCTAGCTCAGCTATAATTGGCTAGGGAAATTGATTCTACTAGAACACGTAGATAAGTGTATTCCTTGTGCTTTATAAAGTATGCTTCCTATGCTTGAGTTATCATTTACTCAAACCATATTTTCTTCCTCACTAAAAGAGGAAAGTTGTCCAAATCTAATCATATCAACAGTTTCCTGTTTCATTTTATTATTATTGTATTTTTAATGCCTGGTTTAGTTAATGAGATTTGAAAGTCTTATAATGAGAACCTTTGAAATAGAATTCATTAAGAGGCAGAGATTTTTCTACCGTATTCAGAAAATTACATTCTAATAAAATAGGAATTTGAGTTGAGAAATTTCTAATACAAATTGATTTTTACATTAATGATTTCAGTATTCAGTTCTATGAAAGGAGAAAGATTGGTTCTGCATGTAGGTTAGACATGAATGAAAATAAGTGAAAATAAGTAGTTTCACTCCTGCACCATGCACAACCCCGTATGAGACTCTGTGAGGTCACAATAGTATGATTCCTGCCTGTTGGAGTTTCACTGTCGAGCCAGAAAGATGACTGACATACATGAACCAATTAGAGAGCAACATGAGATAAAACAGAATTAAATTAGTACACTGTTGTATTTTGCAGACTGCAAGAGATAGCTTCATTTGGCGACCTAGGAGAACACTGGACCAAGAAAAATGTCAATGAAAGCAAGGGGTAACATGAACCCCCACTTAAACTGAGAAGGGTAGAAAGCAGAGCTCATCTAATTCATGATGATACAATTCTCTCTAGTTGCATATAGTTTTATTTGTCTTTGGTTTGTGTTTCCTTTTAAAATAGACTTTCTATGGTCATTACCAGTGTTTAGAGAAAGAAACTCAGAATTGGAACACCTGGATTCAAGCCCAGGTTTCTGCTATGCAGAAAATTTGCACTTACTATGCACCTGAGAGAACAATCATTCCCAAGGAAGTAGGAACAGATAATAATGAACTCGCTTTCATTGAAATAAACAAATGTCTTCTTTTCAGTTGAAAAAGACGAGAGTCATTTTTGAGGAGAGTACATTATCTGTCATTCAGATTTATTTTACTGTCCAGATCCCATCTGGATTTATGTACTGAGTGTGGTGTTGAATAGGGAGGATGTAAGAAAAAAATAATAAAGAGCTGCTTTATTTCCTGAAGTCACTAAGACATTGGGATGTGAGCAGCACCACTGTGTTGTGTCAGAGTGTTCCTACTGAAACCAGAAACATTTAGTTTTTCATCTCCTGGATGCCAATTCCTAGCTACAGTGGGCTCTGGCAGAAAAAGTTGCTTCCTAGATGAAAGAGGAGAAGCTGGAAGATGCCCGGCAAGATGCCTCAGTCCTTCCTGGAAGACCATGAAGTCCAGTGAAGCTGTCGGTACTCAACACCAGAAGCCCAGAGAGGAAAGAAACACCAATGCCAAACAGTAACTAACTGGGAAGCTTACTAGACTTGTGGGTAGACACGAATGCACATGAGACACTCTGGGGGATTCTCAGCTGGATTGATGTAGAGGTATTCTAGAAGGAGTTGAAGGGGAGAAATAGATGAAAGGAACAGTAAAATCTGGGTTATTCTTCGAAGCCCCAGACCCTTATCTGAGGACTAATGTTACTCTTAATGTGTACAGTATGTTGATAGCTTTCCATCTTCTTTATGTTTACTAAATTTTTGAAAAGTAATTGTTTTTTAATCATCTCTCTATATTTATATAAACTTTTTTCAAATTTTCATATATTTTCTTATTGTATTTTATTTACAAATAAATTTATACAATACAAAGAACATAATAATAAATATTTTATAATAAATGCATTTTATTTACAAATAAAATAATACAATGCAAAGAACATGATTAGAATATTAAATATTAAAATATTTTATTTACAAATCAAATAAGATACAAATATACAAAAAAACACGTATTGCTTTATTTATTTATTTATAGACAGTGTCTCAGGCTGTTGCCCAGGCTGGAGTGCAGTGGCCCAATCTCGGCTCACTGCAACCTCAGCCTCCTGGGCTCAAGTGATCCTTCCACCTCAACCTCCTGAGTAGCTGGGACTATAGGTGTGCCACCGTGCCCAGCTAATTTTAAAATTTTTTGTTGAAATGAGGTTTCATCATGTGGTCCCGGCTGGTCTCGAACTTCTGGGCTGAAGCTAGTCACCCACCTCAGTCCCCCAAAATGCTAGGATTATAGGTCTAAGTCACTGTGCTTGGCCTGCATTATTTATTAAATTCATAGTTTTCTATTAGTATATGTATATTTATTTTTAAATCTTATATCTTTATTTGTTTTCTTTTATTTTTATGGGTGGTTTTGGTACTTTAGTAAAAGTAGTAATGTCTCAGTACAGCATCTCTTCCAGTTCAAGCTGAGCATGGGAACTTGGCTCTTACTCCCACAATCTTACATTATTTCTATCATGTGATTTCATTTTAGTAGCACTTGGTATCATCCTTTGGTTTGGGCTTCCAAGAATGATTTTCCCACAATTTTAATTAAAATTTACCTTTGTCCAAAGGGGAGGAGAATATATTGTTTTTGAAATGGTAAATGACTCAAGTGAGGCTTTGAAACATTCTTCCACAAGCTTGTTTGAACTATAGCTTGTGAGACAAACCTATTGCTTCTCATGTGAAAAATCTAAAAGGTGAGGAATATTCTGGCCATTTTGAAGTCTTGTGAAGAAGAAATTAACCAAGGGAAAATAAACAAGAGAGAGCAAAATAGAGCAAAGGAGTGAGAGGCATCACCCACGTGCTTTCTGTCCTATTAGTCCACAATAGCCCTGATTACTTAATTTCTTCTGTCATGTCTATTAGCGTCTATAAAATGTAATGAATTTTTTTTTAAAATCTTCCCCTGGTTAGGCTGCTTTGAGTTTTTGTTGCTTGCTATCAAAAAAATTCTAAGACATCACTCAAATATGATTGAGATATTTATTGCAATTCTGTCATCTTCCTAATATCATTCTCTTATCTTTTCCTGTTGTGTGATAACTAGAATGTCACTAATTTGAAAGGAGTGCTCCCTACATTTTCTATTTTTATAATAATAATAGTAATAAATAATAAAAGAACATTGGAAGCAATGAATTTCCCTCCAGGTATAAGTTTGGTCTACTTCATAGGTCTTGTCTTTATTTTTAATATTCCCTCTCTAGAATGCTATGAGTACTTACTCTTGTTTTATTTAGATATCAGTTTAAAGTTTTAGTTCAACATAGACAGCATGACTTATAATTTTGAAAATGCTTATTATATTTTCCATGAATCAAAAATTATTAGTAGGGTGATTGTCGTAGGCTGATACAGCTGTAGGGTAGTGATTTTAGTACATATCCATTAAATATGCTGTGAATTTGCTACTATTGCCTTCTATTGATGAGGACAGTTTTTTGAGAAACTTTGAAGAAAGAATGTTAAGTGCTTATCATTACTTTCTTTAGAATATTTTTCTTTTATATCATATATAGTTATAGTATTTAGTTGTTTGGATGATAAAAATTTATTTTCTTTTCAAATTTCAATGAACATACATTACTTTTATAATCAGAAAATGAAATATTACAAACATAATCTACCTTTGTTATCTTTATATAGTATTCATATAAATAGGCTGAATAACATCTTACTCATTGTATCCTACAATTTGCTTTGTCTGCCTGACATTTATTAGCTGTGTAGGTACAAGTGATTTAACCTCACCAGATCTCAATTTCCTCATCTGTAAAGTATGGATATTAATATGAACTTCATATGATCTGTTTAGGAGTACAAAATGAGAATGTTTCAGTCTGAATATAAGGTCAATTCAAGAAACAGGAAAGCTTGAAATTTACAGGAATGTTTAATTTTCTGTCATTTTTCTATAGTTCTAAACCCAATGCTTTCTCAACCACAAATGCCCAAAGATCAAGAAAGAGCAGAGCACATTATTTCATTGCTCTTGACTCAGCTGGATAGGAAACATATCTAAAGTTAAGATGAATAAAATTTACATTCCCTCAAACCCTTCATTCTCTAAAATTTGTTCCACCTTCCTGACCTTCAGAGTCACAACATCTTTGTCAGTTTGATGGGCTTAATAACTCTTTTGGTAGGTTTCATGTGAAAGATTTAATCTTTTATGGACCCAAAGTGGGTACTCAGTGAATTGTGGAGGCTGCTATGTCTTGGGGGCCAAGTGCATGTAGGGCATGACGCTGTTGAATGTCTTGGGCAGAGTATTGAGCATAACTGAGAAGCCCATTTCTCTTTCTAGGTCTGTTCCAAACAGAGCTGTATGATCCTGTGGGCTATCACTTAATACTTCCAATACTTTGTGTCTTCCTCTAATACATTTTTATCAGAATTCTTTCCTGACCACCTCAACTGGTTTTATGAAGACCAAAGGGTACAATGGATGTGACTGAACTTTCTACTTGCCTACTTTATACTCCACGGTATTATACTTTGAACACTCCAAGTTTCTTAGCTTGGGAATTGAGAACTTTAATGGTTGGGTCTCCTCCTATTCTGACTAAATTTATTTTATATCCCACCTCAAATCTTTGCCTCAGTCATACTAAGTTACCTGAGGTTCTCCACAGTCACCATTTTTTGCATAATGGGGTCCCCTGCAGGGAATATTCCCTCCTATGACTTCTCTCCAATCTCTTTGTTGGACTTAATGTTTTTGGAAACTTAGGCCCCAACCCTCATGTCACCTCAGGCTGAAAAACATATTGAATTTTCCAAGGATGGGTTGATATCATTTACCAAATTATCTTGCCCTTAATTATCTTTATATTTATTTACATCTCTCAAAAGTATGTGAGTATGGTTTCCCAGAGTCTGTCCTGGAATAAATTGCACAAACTTAAAACTGCATTAGCTTTGTTGAATAGATAAAATAGTAAACCATGTAGATACCCCAGTATTATTTTAATGATTATAAATAATCATTTTAAATATAAATTCTGAGTAGGTGGGTGGGTAGAGTAAATAAAGTCTTCATGGAGCAAGACAATGCAATATAGATTTTTTTTTTTAAGTTTAAAAAATTTTTAATTACTGAACCCATATAAAGTGTCATCGGGTAAAAGAATCATATATGAAGAATTATGTTTTGAGCTGGAAAACTTTTAAAGAAGCTCTTTGTTTTCTAAAGTATTCCTTTGCAAAGGTGAAGGGTCAAAGATGCCATGCCTCTCTCTGTTTCCTGACGATTGCTGGGGCTAGGAAAATTCTTTCTTTTGACTCTACTGCCATCTCTTGTTCAAAGAAGTAATCACATTTCTATTATTTTTCAGTGTGACATTAGATCACCTGCACATCAAAAGTGCTAACCTTTGGCCCTACCCCAAATTCTGCTGGGTGTGGGCCTGTAGTCTGGCATTTTCAACAAGCTGTCCAATAAGAAAGGAACATACTTGGCAAAGGACTTAATGTATGCATCCATTGTTAGTGTGTACAAGGCTCTGGACTAAGTAGGAGCTGAGTTTCCTATTATTTCAATGAAAGTACTATCACAGAGGGTTTATTTTTGACTAATTGTTACGAGTCTTTTACTTTCTCTTGAGCCATCCCTACTACCAGACCACTCCTCACTACCAAGCCCCAACTTGAAGAGATAGAATGTTCAGTGCTTATCATTACTTTCTTTAGAATATTTTCCTTTTATATTATACAGTTATGTATTTAGTTGTTTGGATGATAAAAATTTATTTTCCTTTCAAATTCCAATGAAAATACATTACTTTTATAATCAGAAAATGAAATATTACAAAGATAATCTATCTTTGTTATCTTTATATGCTATTCATATAAATAGACTGAATAACATCTTACTCACTGTATCCTACAATTTGCTTTGTCTGCCTGACATTTATTAACTATGTAGGTACAAGTGATTTAACCTCACTGGATCTCAATTTCCTCATCTGTAAACTATGAATATTAATATGAACTTCATATGATCTGTTTAGGAGTACAAAATGAGAATGTTTCAGTCTGAATATAAGGTCAATTGGGTGGAAAAGAACAAATTTTAAACCTCACATCACTTTTGGTTGTATTTTATTTTGTTTTTGCTGGGTTCTTTCAAAGATGTATCTATTTATTTATCCAAGTCTGTGTAAACCATGGGGTAGGAGAAAACCAGTGTTCATTTATTCGGCTCCCATCAGTGTTTTCACTTCAAATACTTCTTTCTCTGTTTCTAACATTTTACCTGCATTAAAGACTCATTCCTTTGAAATAAAGTTTCTGCTTCACCAAAATAAACAAATAACCTTTGGAGTGGTGATATATTAAATAGCTTTAAGTCATTAATATTTACCAGGCCAGGTGCAGTGGCTCACGCCTGTAATCCCAGGATTTTGGGAGGTCAAGGCGGGCAGATCACCGAGGTCAGGAGTTCGAGACCAGCCTGGCTAACATGGTAAAACCCTGTCTCTACTAAAAATACAAAAATTACCCAGCGTGGTGGCAGGCACCTGTAATCGCAGCTACTCAGGAGGCTGGGGCAGGAGAATTGCTTGGACCTGTGAGGCGGAGGTTGCAGTGAGCCGAGATTGCACCATTGTACTCCCGCCTAGGGGACAAGAGCGAGACTTCTTCTCAAAAACAAAGAAAGACACAAAAAACAAACAAACAAAAAATTACCATGAAGAAGTTTCTAAATGAACTTATCTATATCCGGTAAAGAGAGATTGGAGTACTGAGACCATGGAATCATAGGGTGGTTAAATCTATGTTTGGAGAAAGGAGTAAAGATACATGGATACAGTTCAGGAAGGGCAATATTTCGCCATGTATGTGAGGGAAGGACTGTGATATCTGGAGCTGCATCAGAAAGTCAACCATCAAGAGCTAGAATGATATTTAAGAATGGTTAGAAAATACTCATCTGTCAATCTTTGCATTGTGTAATTTTGTCCAAAGCTGACTCTGAATATCACAAGGACATATTCTATGCCTTCACTTTAGGATGCTCCAAATTCTAATCCTGCTTATCATAATTCTGGTGATCTCATTAAAGCTCATGTTCATTCTCTATCCACAAATCTTAAAAAATAGCTGTGATAATAAATAGCTATTATATCATTTTATAGTCAATTATTAATGATATGTAGAAAATTAGAGAATTGTGCCTGTTGATAAGCATCCAATTCTGGTTGAACTGATTTTTTAGCTATATCAGAGAGAGCTGAGCTGATATAGGTAAACACTGAGATATGTATGTGTGTGTATATATATCAGCTATATATATATATAGTTGCTATAGCTAAAAATATAATCATACTGCATATTTATTATACTTTTCTATTCTACTTGTTACATTATATATCTATATCACCTATGTGTATATATATCAGCTATGTGTATATATGTATCAGTTATGTGTGTGTGTGTATATATATATATCAGCTGTGTGTGTGTGTGCATGTGTGTGTATGTGTGTATATATGGTCAGTTTATTCTCTTTGAAGGCAGACACCCTTAACTTCTTACATAAAGATAGCTTTAAATATTTTATCACTATTTATCATGTTAGTATGCTGTAAGTTTCTGGTAGAAAAGCTCTATCAAGCTAAGAGAGCATTATATAGAAAGACTGAATTTTATTAAATGATTTTTTTCAGCATAAACTAAAATGTTTGATTTTTTTAAATTGGTTAATATTTTAAAAATTATTTTATTATTGGCTTAGAATAAACTTACAATATTTTATTTTGAATTTATGTTGTTACATTTATAGGTGAGATTGGCCTTTTTTCTGTATATTTGTGCATATAAATGTGTGTGATTGTGCATATAGAAATGCTTGTAGCCTTATAATATCTTATTTTGTTTTGATGCTGATGCTATTGCAAACGGATAGTTTATGTTGTGAAATATTCTGTTTCATTATGTTTTGGAACAGTGTATTTAACATATCTGCATCATCTGTTTCTTTTTTTCTTTTTTTCTTTTTTTTGAGATGGAATCTCGCTCTGTCGCCCAGGCTGGAGTGCAGTGGCGCGATCTCGGCTCACTGCAAGCTCTGCCTCCCGGGTTTACGCCATTCTCCTGCCTCAGCCTCCCGAGTAGCTGAGACTACAGGCGCCTGCCACCTCGTCCGGCTAGTTTTTTTGTATTTTTTTTTAGTAGAGGCGGGGTTTCACCGTGTTAGCCAGGATGGTCTCGATCTCCTGACCTCGTGATCCGCCCGTCTCAGCCTCCCAAAGTGCTGGGATTACAGGCTTGAGCCACCGTGCCCGGCCACCATCTGTTTCTTAACTGGTATAATTTTTTCATCATACTTTCAGTGACTGGTATCTTTTCTAGAGTAGATCTTTGTTTATATTTCGAATTACTTCTATAGTGATTGGACTCCTCAAATTCTATTATTCTTCTGGAATAATATACTTTCTAGAAAACATATAATCTATCTAACTTTTTCATATTTGTGTAAAGTTTTCCATAATAAATTTTATAATTTTGATATTTTAATTATAGTGGGAAATGACTAAAGTTCTATATAGGGGGCACCTAATGTGATCTACATATTTAGTATAATTTCATTTATTTACATACCTATAGAAAACTGTACACATTGTAAGGATACAGCTTGATGAGTACTCATAAACAAATCTGTAACTAGCACCCTGATCAAGCAACATACTACCAAAACTCTTTGCACGGTTTCTACCTGTCCACTGCCTGCCTAGAGTCATTGCTGTTCTGACTTTTAGCACCATAGATTAGTTTTGACTGCTTTAGAATTTTACATTATTGAAATTTGGTTATGTACTTTTTTCTGTCTTGTGTTCTTTGCTTAAAATAATTTTGTGAGATTCATTTACATTGTCGCAGGTAGTGTAGATAGTTCATTCTTATTGCTGTACAATGTATCATTGTATAAATATATCATTATTTATTCTACTGTTAATTTATATATTATATTTTTCTATTCTACTGGTTATTTATTGTTTTCAGTTCAGGACTTTTTAGGATAATTTTTATGAAGATTCTTGTCCATATATTTTAGTGAATATACAAATCTATTATGTATGGAAGAAGCAATTGTTGGGTCTGAAACTACATGTATGCTCAACCTTGTAAGATACTATCAAAAAGTTTTTCAGAGTAGTTACATCAGCATTGTTTGGAAGTTTCTGTTGATATACAGCTTAACTGACACTAGGTAATTTTTTTTTAATTACTATTTCATTGTGCTGTGGAAATTAACTATAGTTTTTCTTAGCATATCCCAGATAACCAATTACATTGATAATCTTTCATATGTTTATTAGTTAAATGCATATTTTATTTGTTGAAGTATCCGAGTCTTTTGCCAATGTTTGTATTAGGTTTTCTACCTCTTACTGATTTGTAGTTTATTACATACATTCTGGATACAAATTTTTAAAATCCAATTTATGAATTTCAAATATCTTCTCATATTCTGTGGCTTACAGTTTTATTCCCTTAATCGTGCCCTTAGATGAACAGACATTCTTCATATTAATGCAATCCAATATATTATTTTTTCCTTCCCATGTTATTTTTAATATATTGTTTGACAGATCTTTCTTTATCACAAAGTCATTTCTCCTTAATTTCCTTAAAAGCTTTTTTAGCTTTTTATATTAACATTAATATCTGGAATTAATTTTTGATTATGATGGGAGATGATAGTTGTCACAATCCATTTTTTTTCCCTTTGGATCATCAATTTATCCAGCACTATTTACAGGAAATTCCATCACTTCTTTGTTTTATTACAGTTTCATCTTTGTCATAAATTAGGTGATCATATATTTGAGAGTCTCCTTCTGGACCCTTCACAATTAATTTTATATATTGACTTGTTATGAAACAATTTTACAGAATTCTTTAATTCTGATAATTTGTAAATAAATTATTTTAAATTTTTGTATATATAAAATGATGCTATTTATGTACATGAACACTTGCTAATATTCATGAACACTTGTTCTATTTATTCACATCTTGCTAATATTCATGAACACTTGTTCTATTTATTCACATCTTTCTGAGACTGAAATTTTCTTTGTGGAAAATGCATAACTCTAGATTTATTTTTTCTGACAGATTACTATAATTTTCTATTTCATCTTGTTTCCATTTTCCAAATTTTTAGTTACTTAGACATTTGTCATTTTGTTTGAATTTTTAAATTTCTTAGCAAAAATTTTTAAATAAAATTATTTTATAATGCTTTAATGTCTGCAAGATCTGTGGTGATGTCTCCTATTCATTTAGTCTTTAATTGGAGCTTATAGTCCATTCATACTTAATACAATTACTGATATTTGGTGTATAATAATTTGGCCTTACTATTTACTATGCTCTTTTTTTCTTTTGTTCTCAACATCTTTTGAATTAATAATTATTTATTATTCTGTTTCCCCTCTATTGGCTTAGAAATTATATATATTTATATATATTATATATATTTGTGTGTAAATATATATAATATATATAAATGTATATAATTACATATATATGTATGCTAACCCAGAGATGAGAACATGCATACTGACTTACTGAAGACTAAAATAACTTGTTATATTTATTCTACCTAAAATAAGAAAATTATTTAAACTCCATTAATATTTATCTTATATCCAATTTTTGACTTATATACAATTTATATTTACATTTAGAATCCCTATAGGATATTATTTCGATATTCCTTTTTGTTCATTTTTTAATTGTTCTTTATTCCTATATCCCTGTCTTTCCAATAGGTAATTTTTATTTTGTGTGAAGAACATGTTTAACTATTTTATTTAACTAAGGTTTACTGGTAAAAAAAAAAAAAAAAAAAAAAAAAAAAAAAATTCCTTTGGCTCTTGTATGATTGAAAAGATATTTATGCCCTTGTAAGTATATTTTAAATCATACTACAACCATCTGATCTTCCACAAACCTCACAAAAATAAACAATGAGGAAAGAATTCCCTATTTAATAAATGGTTCTGGGAAAACTGGCTAGCCATACACAGAAAACTGAAACTGGACCTCTTCCTTATACCTTATACAAAAAGTAACTCAAGATGGATTAAAGACTTAAGTGTGAAACCCAAAACCATAAAAACCCTAGAAATAAACCAAGGCAATACCATTCAGGACATAGGCTTGGGCAAAGACTTCATGATTAAAACACCAAAAGCAATTACAGCAAAAGCCAAAACTGACAAATGGGATCCAATTAAACAAAAGAGCTTCTGCACAGAAAAGGAAAATAGCATCAGAGTGAAAAGGAAGCCTATAGAATGACAGAACATTTTCGCAATCTACCTATATGACAAAGGTCTAGTATCCAAAATCTGCAAGGAACTTAAACAAATTAACAAGAAAAAAAAATCCCATCAATAAATGGGCAAAGGATATGAATAGACACTTCTCAAAAGAAGACATGTATGCAGCCAATAAACATATGAAAAAAGCTCATCATCACTGATCATTAGAGAAATGCAAATCAAAACCACAATGAGACACCATCTCATGCCACTCAGAATGGCGATTCTTAAAAGGTCAACAATAGATGCTGGCAAGGATGTCGAGAGATATGAACGATTTTATACTGTTGATGGGAATGTAAATTAGTCCAGCCATTGTGAAAGACAGTGTGACGATTCCTCAAGGATCTAGAATGAGAAATAAACCCTGCAATCCCATTACTGGGTATATACCCAAAGGATTATAAATCATTCTACTATAAAGATACATGCACACGTATGTTTATTGCAGCACTACTTCCAATATCAAAGACTTGGAACCAACCAAAATGCCCATTAATGATAGACTGGATAAAGAAAATGTGACACATATACACCATGGAATACTATGCTGCCATTAAAAAAGAATGAGTTCATGTCATTTGAAAGGACATGGATGAAGCTAGAAGCCATCATCCTCGCAGCTAACACAGGAACAGAAAACCAAACACTGCATATTCTCACTCACAAGTGGGAGTTGAACAATGAGAACACATGGACACAGGGAGGGGAACATCATACACTGGGGCTTGTTAGGGGGTAGGGGGCAAGGGGAGGGAAAGAATTAGGACAAACACCTAATACACGTGGGACTTAAAACCTAGATGATGGGTTGATCGGTGCGGCAACCCACCATGACACATGTATACCTATGTAACAAACCTGCACATTCTGTACATGTATCGCAGAACATAGAGTTAAAAAAAGAAGAAGAAGAAAAGATATTTACTTCATACTAATTCCTACAGTATAATCGAGTATTAGATTTTAGCTGGCAAGTATTTTACTTCAGGGCTTTGAATTCATATATTCAAATATGATAATCAGGATCACAATAGTATTACATGTTTGAAAATCAAACATAATATTGAACATGTGAGATCTGAAAAGTAACCAAACATAAAATATGTTACTATATGTATGTGTGTACATACATACTTTGATTTTTTTTAGAACATTGTACTATTTTGAAAGCAGGGATTTTATGTTCAAAAAATGTATGAAAGATAAAAGAGTAAATCACATCATTTTCCAGCAAACAGGGAGGTAAGTTTTCACCAACAGATACTCACTGAAGTTACTTCAAAAAGATGTGCTTCAAACGGAGAATATTGAACCCCAAAAGAAGAACTCAAATGCAAGAAAGAATGGGAGTAATAAACTGGTCAGCACATAAAGAAATTTAAATGAACATCAACTTCATAGGAAATGATAGAAATAACAAATTAGGAGAAGGAACAAAAACAAATTTGAACTAAAATTCTTGAAAATAAAAGCACATGATATCAGAAAGGATGATTGCAAGTAGGAAACGATAATAACTTTAGTCGTAGCCTTCTCTAAGTACACAAGCAAAAAATTTAAGGGTAACTCTAAGCACAAACCAAATGGGACTCTTTTATATCCCATGTTCTTCCACTTCTCTGTTCTTTATGAGGGCCATAATGTTATATTATGGATTGTTCATTATTGAGGTGAATGAAAGTGCAGCTGTACTGAGAGGAAGTGGAGATACTGTAAAGTGAGACAAGGGTCCAGTCTTCTCAGAGGTAGGAAAGAGTTTATTGCAGAAGTTAAGATGGAGTGTTACCCGCTTCTCTCTTATGCTGGAGAAGATTGTATAAGACAGTATCGGCCGGGCGCGGTGGCTCAAGCCTGTAATCCCAGCACTTTGGGAGGCCGAGACGGGTGGATCACGAGGTCAGGAGATCGAGACCATCCTGGCTAACACGGTGAAACCCCGTCTCTACTAAAAACTACAAAAAACTAGCCGGGCGACGTGGCAGCGCCTGTAGTCCCAGCTACTCGGGAGGCTGAGGCAGGAGAATGGCGTAAACCCGGGAGGCGGAGCTTGCAGTGAGCTGAGATCCGGCCACAGCACTCCAGCCTGGGTGACAGAGCGAGACTCCGTCTCAAAAAAAAAAAAAAAAAAAAAAAAAAAAAAAAAAAAAAAAAAAAAGACAGTATCTTTGTCATCTTTGTCTTCTCAGTTTAGATCTTATGGAAGGCACAGAGACCAAGTGCGGATAGCAATATAAGAGTTAGCAATGGCCTAAGATGAGATTTTCCAATATTCATGTGAAATTTTGAGATCAAGTTTAAGCTTGGGAGAAAATGATTGAATGCCTATTGTAAGCTTTTATTCTAACATGAAATATAGAATACACTTAAGGTTCAGTAAGTCAAAATACTGGTGATTATCACAAAAGAAAAAATAAGCTGAAATTTTTCCTATTCTTTTTATTAAATAATGTTTTTGATAAAATAAAAATACACATTTACTGTAATTTCTGCTTAATTAATTCAATTGTACTTTCGTGTTTTTCATCAGATTTGTCTCACATCTAAATTCAAGCAAAGGCATCCCTGTCTTCAGCATAACCATCAATTTAGAAGGAGAGAGAAAAATTTAGCATCAATGCTGCCTTGAACGCCAAACAACAAAATTGCACAGTGCACATGGGAAGAGAAACGTACTCAACCTTCCCTCGACCCATGCACTTCCTCATTTCCCTTTATACTCCTTCTGCAACAGTCATACAGGGTTATTTTTAGCTTTTCATCTACTCTTTTAGAAAAGAATGAGAGTATGATTCAAAACTGGGACATGAACAAATATTTAAAGATGATACAATTTCCAAACAATTAGCCAAATAACAGTGTGGGGTAGCACATCTCACATGAGGAATTATAGTTCTAAAACGTAAGGGAGGATGATATACTAAAAAAAAGTTTCTAATATCCCAAGTTATTACAAGTAGAAGAACACAATGTATGCTAGCAGTAGTGGTGAGGATTAAGGATAGAGAGGTAAGGAGAGGTTAGATCATGAAGGACTCTCTGTGGGAGTTCGTATTACAGTCTGAAGATATTGGAAGAAATCCTGGAGAGAGTTACACAGAGATGCACTCATATTTGTTTGTTTATTCATATTTTAAATATAATACCTGTTACATTTACTTTATATTATGCGTTAAAATAATCATTCTGTATAGATAAAAGAATAAAAAAATAACTTTTGAAATGAGAATAGAAGCAGTGAGCTCAGTTAGGATCAAGCAGCTCTTGCACAAACTCAGAGAGTACATAACAGCCTAAACTAGGATGAAGGCTGCTGGAATTGAATGAAAGGTATAGGTTTAAAAAATATATAAGTAAATAGAACTGGTGATCTGTGGAGGGTGAATATAGCAAGAGGAAGTCAAAGTAGTCAGTGACAACTATTAGACTTCTATTTTAGGTGCAAGGTAGCTAATAATGGCATTCTTTTGTATTTGGAATATGTATATACCTGAAACACACACACACACACACACACACACACACCCTCACCCAGAGGTTTTAGATGGTAAGTTCAATTGTTAGAGGAGAATTGAGTTGGTGATGCTTTTGCAATGTGAAAATAGAAATACAATATCATAATGTGCAGTGGAAATATAGGAGCACAGGAAGAAAATCTAAACTGAAGACCAAGATTTTGGAGTCATCCATAGACAAGTCCCCATGAGGAAAAATGAGATTACCAAAAGAGGCTGTAGAAGTAAGAAAGACCTAAGCAAAACCAAGATTGTGGTGTCAATGATGCCAAGAGAGAAGATTTTGAGTAAGAAATCATGGTTAGTTATGACAAAGGACAAGAAGTTCAATCTCTACAAGAAGTTCAATCTCTAAATCAAAGGACCCTAACCCCTGTGTGGGCTCTTTCCCTACAGAGAAGATATGCTGTGCATTCAAATTAACTAGAAGACATTATGTGGTAGCCTTTCCTTTCTTCTGAGACAGTTCTACGTATGTTTTCCCAAGCCCCAGGACGTTGTCTAGTTGTCCTTCAGAGATTCGTTCTCGAGCTGTTATCAGCCAAATCAGTCTGTGGGAGGACCAAGAAAAGAGAGGCACTCGCAACATTGAAGAGTTGCCACATCCTGGCAGCTGTATCTGTTACTTTACACACATTAACTCACAAAAGTTCTCATTATAACCATATATTGTGGGTATTTGACTGATTTTTAAGGAGAAAAATTGAAGATAAGAGAAACAAATAACTTTCTAAAATTACACAGCTGGTAAGTGATTTTTTTCTTAAATTTGAAGGCCCGTTCTTTTTCCTAAGTGACTTCCAGAGACTTCTCTTGCAAAAATTAATATTTCTATTGGTTCACAGCTTGAAGAGAAGACACATTAAACCACTGAACTCTCTCATCCTGGAATATTGAGAGTAGAATAGTTGTCCTTTAGGGGATTTCTTTCCCATGTTGTCCATAATTAAGAAAATATATTTTTCTTCTTATTTGTCCATGACACTGGTGACTAAGAATCTTACTATAAGTATACTAAAAAATGTTTGAGTAGAAATACTGGGCAGGTGTATGTTGTTTATGTATGGCTACGAGGTCTTATAGTTTGAAATTCAAAGCCCTTCATAAATTAGCCTGTGTCTAGTTTTACATTTGACATATATCATGGCCATAATTGGCCATGTCAGCTGCTGCTTTCTACACACAGTGTTTCATATATCGTCTCCTAGAGGATCTTTTTTTTTTATTGTCACTTTTCTTCTATTAATGTTATCACTCCTACTGCCTTTAAGCCCTCTGATTTCTGACATTTTTGGCTTCAAAATGCTTCGGTATTTCAGCAGGTACACATGGACATGCAGAAGAGAATAGTAGACACTGGGAACTCAAAAAGGAGGGAGGTTGGGAGGGAGGTGATGATTGACAAACTATTGGGTACAAAGTTCACTATTTTGGTCATGGATATGTGAGAAGCACAGATCTCATTGCTACACAACATATTTATATAACAAATTTGCACATGTACCCCGAGTCTACTTTTTAAACAAGGAAAGCATGAAAACACGCTTCAGTTTCTGACTTTACCACTTCTAGAAACTTGTTCTTCTCAATCTGCATTATATAGCACCACTGGCAGATAGAAAGTATTTCTATTATATTTATTAATTAATTATTTCCCTGTTTACTTTGAATCACAGTTTATTTTAAATGTTATTTTAATTTTATTGAGATATACTTTACCTGCAGTAAAATGTCGAGATGGTCAGAGTAGTTTGATGAGTTTTGGCAAACATATACACACAAATCAAGATCAAGAACACCTTTATTACTCTAAAAAGTTTATGACCCTTTTCATCAATATTTTCACAAGGTCACCTCTATTCAGATTTCTATCACCATCAATTATTTTTGCTGGGATAGTTTTTTTTTGTTTAAATTTGCATTGAAATTTTGTTTTGTTCCTATAAAGGTATAATTTAAACATGGTAAAATGCCCAGCTCTTAAGCGTATGGTTTGGTGAGAGCTGATGATTTGACAAATATGAACACTTGGGTAGCTCACACATTTGTCAAGACAGAACAATTTCACCATTAGTTATTAAGAAAGCTTTTATAAGAAACTACAAAATGTTTTAAAAATAGTAATACTTTTTTTTTATTTATATCTGCAATGTGTGAGATTTTGTTTGCTTCACATACTTTCCAACATTAGATGTTGTCTTTTTTATTTTTACCATTTTAGAAGATGGTACTGGTATATTGTGGTTTTAATTTGCATTTTCTCAGTGACTGTATTAGTTTTCTGTAGTTGCTATAACAAATTAACATAAATTCAATCAGTTGAAACAACTAAAATTTAATTTTTCACTTTTCTGGAGGCCAAAGTCTGAAACTCAGGAGACGGCAGGGCTGTACTTCCTCTAAAGATTCCCAATTTCCCAATTCTAGAAGCTCTTGGCATTCCTTGACTTGGAATCTAATTACTCCAATTTCTGTCTGCTCTCTTCACATTGTCCTCAACTCTGTGTCTGTCTGTTCCTTTGTTTATCTCTGATGAGAAAACTTGTTATTGGATTTGGGGCCCACCCAGATAATCCAGGACAGTCTTCTTATATCAAAATCTTTAAATAATTACATCTGTGAATGTTAATAAGATAACATTTACAGAATCCAGAGATTAGGACACCTCATCCCCTCCCACTCCAGCACAGTGGATTCCTAAACTTGAGGAGTCAGAGAAAAAAGTATATCTTTTGAGAGCCACCATTTACTCTACTATGATAAATGATGTTGAATATCTTTTCTTGTGGTGCTTGGCTGTTCATATACCTTCCTAGGTGAAGTATAACTTGCCCATTTTTTAATTGAAATGTTTAATTTCTCATTACTGATTTGTGTAAATCTTTTATATATTCTGAAGAGAAATTCTCTCCTTCTCCCTCTGTTTGAAAATATGTCATATTTTTACTCAGTCTTTAGCTTGTTTATTTATTGTGACCACCCCTGCCTGTGGCACAGAGAGAATGCATACAGAAATGTGCCTGCCAGTGTCCTGCTCCTGTGCCCAACATAACTACCAACACAATCACATACACAGTTGCCATCTGGGCCTCCTGCACCACTCTAGCCATGTTGCCTGTGCCACTGTGATGAATTATCACAGGGAGGCAGGCATCCTGGCACCTTTTGGCACCCTGCCACAGTGAATGAGCATGCACCTCAACACTGCAGCTGCTGCTAGAACATGTGAATGAGGACAGATGCTGCTGTCACCACACTACAAAATGATTTGGCCAATGCTACCCATTGGAGTGTAATGACCAGTGGTCTGGAAGCACCTCATCCCCTCCCACTCCAGCACAGTGGATTCCTAACCTTGAGGAGCCAGAGAAAAAAGTCTGGCCAACATAAGTCCCCCAGATTTAGAGAGCACAGTCTGGGAGCTGGGAGCTGAATGTTGGCCCTCCCTTCTAGAAATAAAGTCAATTGGCTGAATCCACCTTATACCACAATCAGACCCTCAAAGTTACCAAACAGAATAAAAGAAAAAATCCAAAGGTGAGCAACTTAAAAGATTGAAAACATCAACCCACAAAGATGAGAAAGAACCAGTTGTCAACAAGAATTCTGACAACTCAAAAAGCTGGAGTACTTTCTTTATTTCAAACTACTTCTCCACCTCCCCAACACTGGTTCTGAACTGGGCGGAGATGTCTGAAATCACAGGAATATAATTCAGAATATGAATAAGAACAAAAATCATTGAGATAAGGAATATGCTGACACTAAAACCAAGAAAGCTGAGAATCACAATAAAATGATGCAGGAGGTGACAGACAAAATAGCCTGCATAGACAAAAACATAACAGACCTAATAGAGTTGAAAAACACACTACAAGAATTTCATAATGTAATCACAAGTATTAATAGCAGAATAGATCAAGTACAGGAAAGAATAGCAGAGCTTGAAAACCAACTTTCTGAAATAAAACAGTCAGACAAAAATAGAGAAAAAAAATTAAGAAAAGAAGAAATAAAACCTTCAAGAAATATGGGATTATGTAAATAGATCAAATCTCTGACTCATTGGTGTCCTTGAAAGGCAGGCAGAGTATAAGCACTTTGGAAAGCATATTTCAGGATTTCATCAACGAGAACTTCCCCAACTTAGCTAGACGGGCCAACATTCAAATTCAGGAAATGCAGAGAACCCCAGTAAGATACTTGATGAGAAAATCATGCCCAAGACACATAATCATCAGATTCTCCAATGCTGACATAAAAGAAAAAATGTTAAAGACACCTGGAGAGAAAGGCCAGTCACCTACAAAGAAAAGCCCATCAGAGGAAGAGCAGACACTCTATAAGTCATAAAAGATTGGAGGCCAATACTCATTATTCTTAAACAAAAGATATTCCAACCCAGAATTTTATATCCAGCTAAACCAAGCTTCATAAGCAAAGGAGAAATAAGACCTTTAAACAAGCAAATACTGAGGGAATTTATTGCCACTACACTTACCTCACAAGACCTCCTGAAGGAAGCACTAAGTATAGAAAGGAAAGACCATTATCAGCCACTACAAAAACACATTGAAATACACAGACCAATGACACTATAAAACAAGCACATAAACAAGTCTGCATAATAACCAGTTAACATCATGATCAAATCCACACATATCAATAGTAACCTTGAATGTAAATGAGTTAAATGCCCCAAATAAAAGACACAGAGTGGCAAGCTGGATAAAGAACCAAAACCCATTGACATGCTGTCTTCAAGAGATCCATCTCATATGCAAAGACACACATAGGTTAAAATAAATGGATGGAGGAAAATTTACCAAAAAAATAGAAAACAACAACAACAAAAAGCAGAGGTTGCAATTCTAGTTTCTGACAAAACAGACTTTAAACCAGCAATGATCAAAAAAGACAAAAAGGAGCATTACATAGTGGTAAAAAGTTCTATTAAACAAGAATATCTAACTATTCTCAATATATATTCACCTAACACAAGAGCACCCAGAATCATAAAACAAATTCTTAAGGACCTTCAAAGAGACTTAAACTTGCACACAATAATAGTGGGAAACTTTAGTCTCCACTGACAATATTAGATCATCAAGGCAGAAAATTAACAAAGATATTCAGGCCTTGAACTCAGCACTGGATCAAATGGACCTGATAAATATCTTCAGAATGCTCCAACCTGAAACAACAGGATATATGTTCTCATCTTCACATGGTGCATACTCTAAAATCCAGACATAAAACACTCCTCATCAAATTTAAAACAACTGAAATCTATAACAACCACTCTGTCAGACCAGAGCACAATCACATTAGAAATCAAGCCTATGGAGTTAGCTCAAAACCATACAATCACATGGAAAGTGAATAACTTGCTCCTGAATGACTTTTGGGTAAATGATGAAATTAAGGCAGAAATCAAGTTTTTTAAACTAATGAGAACAAAGATACAACATACCACAATTTCTGTGACACAGCTAAGACAGTGTTAAGAGGGAAATTGACAGCACTAAATGCCTGCATCAAAAAGTCCAAAAGATCTCAAATTAACAACCTAACATCACAATTAGAGGAGCTAGAAAAACAAGAGCAAACAAACCCCAAGGCTAGAGACAGAAAAGAAATAGCCAAAATCAGAGCTGAGCTGAAGGTGACTGAGCCACAAAAGACCATTCAAAAGATCAAACAATCTAGGAGTTTTTTTTTTTTTATTTTTTAAAAATAGATAGATTTCTAGCTAGATAAATAAAGAAGGAAATAGAGAAGATTAAAATAAACACAATTAAAAATGACAAAGGGGATATTACCACTGACCTTACAGAAATACAAATAACCATCAGAGAATATTATGAACACCTCTGTGCACATAAACTAGAAAATCTAAAAGAAATGAATAAATTTTTGGCACACACACTCTCCCAAGACTGAGCCAGGAAGAAATCAAATCCCTGAAGAGGTCAATAATAAGCTCCAAAAGTGAACCAGTAATAAATAGCCTACCAAACAAAAAAATAAGCCCAGGACGAGACTGACAAACAGATTCACAGCCAAATTCTATATGAACAAAGAAGAGCTGGTACCATTCCTACTGAAACTATTCCAAAAAATTAAAGAGTAAAACCTCATTTCTAACTTATTCCATGAGGCCAGCATCATCCTGATACCCAAACCTGGCAGAGACACAACAGCAACAACAATAGCAAATCTTTGGACCACTATCTTTGATTAACATTGAAGCAGAAGTCCTCAACAAAATACTGGGAAACTGAATCCAGCAGCATGTCAAAAAACTTATCCAACACAATCAAGTAGGTTTTATATTTGGGTAACAAGTTTAGTTCAACCTAGAAAATCAATAAATGTAACTCATTACATAAACCATGGGTGGCCAACCTTTTGGCTTCCCTGGGCCACACATAAAATACACTAACAGTAACGATAGCTTATGAGCTAAAAAAAAATAGGTCTGTGCATAATTTTCATGATATTACCACCACAGATAAACAAAAACGTCCTCACGTTCAAAGGGTTGGTCACTACTGATGGAACTAAAAACAAAAACCACATGATTATCTCCATTTTATTACTGGGTAGTTTGTTTTCTTACTATTAAGTTTTGGTAGTCTTTATATTCTGAATATAAGTCCTTTATTAAGTATATGTTTTACAATTATGTTCTCACAGTTTTGTGTAGTTATTTTTTTAAATCTGATAAAGTCAAATTTACCTTCTTTTATTTTTACTTTATTTTGTGACTGCTTTTTCCGGTGTTATATTTAGATGTTGTTGCCTAACACGAGGTCAGAAAATATAAATACTTGGAGATAAATTGGCCCAATTGGTTTTTCTAAAAGTTTTCTACTTTAAGGTTTTATCTTTTGGTCAATGACACATTTGAGCTAATTTTAACACACATTGTGAGGAGTGGAGGAAATTTTGGGGGGAATATACATATGCAAATTTCAACGTTACACATCAAGACTACCCCTTCTCCACTAAATTGCAATTGCAACTACGTCAAAATCATTTGGCCATTTATGTGTGAATCTATTTCTGAGCTCGTTATTCTATTCCTTTGATCTAGCTGTTTATCTTTGCCAATACTATATTAATAATTGTTTCTTTGTAAGTCTTAAAATTGAGTAGTTTTGATCCTTTCTGTAAAAAAAAAAAAAAAAAAAAAAAAAAATTGTGTGTTCTAGATCTTTTGCCTTTTCGTATGAATTTTTAAGTTAAATTGTCAATGTATACAAATATCCACAGGCTGTGATTTTGACCAGGATTACATTTAACCCAAGAATTAACTGGTGGAGAACTTACATTTTACAATATTGAGTCTCTGACATTTTAAAATGGTATATTCCTTCATTAATTTAAGTCTCTTTTAACTTCTCTCAACAATGTTTGTATAGTATTTAGAGTATAGTCAGACACATCTATTGTCAGATTTACCCCTAAGTATTTTATATTTTTGATGCTATTGTAAATAGCATTTTTAATATTTCAATTTTCATTTGTTAGTTGCTAGATTACAAGACAAAACTGATTTTTATGTATTGACCCTATGTACTACAAACTTGCTAAACTAATGTCAGTTTTAGTAGTTTTATTCTTAATTCCACTGGATTGTCTACAGAAATGATCTTGTCATTTAGAAATAAAATGGTTGCTCTTAATTTTTTAAAATATCAATATCTTTTATTTCCTTTTTTCTTTTTGCACTAACTAGAAAATTCATAAAAATATTGAAAATAAGTAGTGAGATCAGAGAACCTGTCTTATTCCTGATCTTAGGGGGAAGGCATTCAGACTTTTCATCTTTGATATGGTGAGTTTTTTTGTTGTTTGCTTTGTTTTGTATTTTTTATATGCTATTTATTAAGTTGATAATATTTCTTTCTATTACAATTTTGCTGAAATTCTAAAATATGGAATGGGTACTGGATTTTTTCAATTATATTTATTTGTGAATATTAAACCTACCTCACATTCCTAGAATAAACTTCTTACCTAGAATCAATTTCATATGATAATGATAATTTGTGTGTGTGTATACATATATATGTACATATATACATATATATACATATATATATAGCTGTGTTTGATTGCCTAAAATTTTGTTAAGACTATTTACATCTCAATAAAGGATATTGCTCTGTAGTTTTTTAAGTAAAGCCTTCCTTTTTGTTCTATATTAAGGTAATACTAGCCTTTATTAATGAATTGAAAAATATTTTCTCCTTTTCAACTTTTTAGAAGAGTTTGTGTTAAATTAACATTACATTATTTCTTCCTCAATTGTTCATTTAGAACTCTGGTTCTAAATAAAGGAATCTGGTTTTGGTTCTGGAAGCCTGCCTTCCCTTCCTTCCTTCCTTCCTTCCTTCCTTCCTTCCTTCCTTCCTTCCTTCCTTCCTTCCTTCCTTCCTTTCATTCCTTTCCTTCCTTTCCTTCCTTTCCTTCCTTCCTTTCTTCCATTTCTTCCTTCTTCCCTCTGTCACTCTCTCCTTCTTTCAAAGGTTTTAAATACGAATTGAATATTTTAAATTTAAATAGGATTATTCAGATTTTAATATTTATTCCTAAGTAAGTTTTGGGAGTTTTAGGCTCTCGAGTAATTTGTCCTGGTTTTGGTCATGTTTTTATTAAACATTTATTAGCATTAACACTATTCATCATACATGTTGTGTATTCCTAATGCAAAAATCCACAATTTGAAATGCTCCAAAATCTAAAATTTTCTGAGCGCCTATATGATACTATAAGTTATACTACAACATTGTTTTTTCACTCTATTAATGGAATGCCATTTTTTACTGTTAAGCACTTCTGTGTGAATAAGTGTTGGAAAATGATTGCTTATTGAAAGCATACAAATACAGAATCAGGAATGATGGTGATGACAAACAATCATAGATTATCCACAAGGGTGGCTGAGATGGTGACATCATTGCTTTCTAATGGTTCAATGTATGCAAACTTTGTTTCATGCACAAAATTATTTAAAATATTATATAAAATTAGCTTTAGGCTATGTGACTAAGGTGTGTATGAAACATAAATGATTTTCATGTTTAGACTTGGGTTTATTTCCAAGATATTATCTAAATATTTGAATTTTCCAAAATATTAAAAACAACCCTGAAATCTGTTGCACTTCTCTTCCCAAGCATGTTAGATAAGGGATACTCAATCTGTATTTTCATGTTATCCTCTTACTATCTGAATCTGTAGAGACATGACCTTTCTCATTCCTGATATTAATAATTTGTTCCTTCTTTTTTTTTTTTCTACTGACCAGTCTAGCTGGAGCTTCATCCATTTTATTGATTAAAAGCAACAACTTTCTTCTAAAAAAAAATTTTGTTTCATTGACTATTTTTGTTTGCTATTTTATTGATTTCCACTCATGTCTATTATTTCCTTTATTTTCTTATTTGGGCTCTCTTTTTCTAGTTTCTAAAGGTAGAAACTGAGATCATTGATTTGAGGCCTTTCTTGGTTTCTAATATGGTCCACTGCATTCTAAGCTGTGCTTTAATGACATTCTACATAATTATATATGTAGTGTTTTTATTTTCATTAATTTCAGAACACTTTCTAATTTCTCAATGATATGTTCCTTTTTTACCCAAGTGCTATTTAAAAGTGTGTTATTTAGTTTCTAAATAGGGGTTTTTCAAATGTCTTTTTCTTCATTTCCTACTGAATTCCATTGTGACCTGAGACCATACTTTTTGTGAAAAATTGTTTTACATTTGTTAAGACATGTTTTATAGCTAGAATATGGACTAATTTACTTATTCTATTCTATATTCTAAGCTATAAAACATGTCTTAACAAATTTATAGTTGTGTTTTATAGCTTAGAATATGGACTAAATGTATCTTATCCTGTTGTTGGGTGAAATAATCAATAAGCATCAAATAGGTCAGGTTGGTTGTAGTATTGTTAAGGTCTTTTTTGTTTGTACTGCTTTTCTGTCACTTGTTCTAACAAGATATTTTATACAGATAGATAGATATAATAATTGAGAGATGAGTATGTGAAGCTCCAACTCATAGATTTGACAATTTCTTCTTGCAGTTGTATTAGTTTTTGCTTCCTTTATTCTCAAAGCTATTTTTGCTGCATGGAATTTTATGTTCTCCTAATGAATTGACTTCTTTATAATTATGAAATGAACTTACTTATCACTGGCAAAAAATAACATTAATATACTCACTCATGCTTTCCTCTGATTAGTTTTAGCTTACTGTATCACGTTTTATGCTGTTACTTATGACATAACCTTATGTTCAAATGGAGGGTGGGTTTGTTTGTAGGCAGCATACGTGTAGATTATGCTCTTTTTTTCCCATCTAACAATTTGTTCCTTTTAATTGGATGTTTAAACTATTTATGTTTTATTTGATCATATATTTTATTTGCTTTAACCTATCATCTTTCAATTTGTTTATTTTTTCTAACTATTCTTTGCTCCTTCTTCTTTTTCTGCATTCTTTTGAAATAATTGTATAATTTTTATTATTCCCTTTAACCTCCTTGACAGCTTATGAGCCATAACTATTTATTGTTTTATTCTAATAGATGCATCAGAGTTTATAATATATTACCTTAACTTACCACAATCTACGTCGGAGTTGTATTATACCACTGTATGTATAAAAAAAAGTACACGGCAACAATAAACTTCCAATTTCCCACTCCAACTTTTGTGCTATTGATGTCATTCATTTTAATTCTTTAGATATTAACTCCCACAATCAATTGTTATTTTTAAAATAATTATGTTTTAAATAAATTTAAATAATACTTCAAAGTTATATATATTTATATATTTATAAATAATACTTCAAAGCTTTATGCATTTAAATAATACTTCAAAGTTTTATATATTTACAAAGTTTTATATATTTACCTAAATAGTTACACTATTCCAGTAACTTTCATTCTTTTGTGTAGATTCAGATTTACACATGGTATCACTTTCCTTCTGTCTGAAGAGCTTCTTCTTTCAGTACGTCTTGTAGTATGGGTGTCTCTTGCAGCATTGGTATTTCTGAAATGTCCTTATTTTCATTGTCATTTATGAATGACACTTTCCCAGAATATAGTATTTTAGGTTAAAAGCTTTTTTCCTTTTGATACTGATAAAAGAAAAACTTTAGTTAAATAAAATTTACAGGAGTTTAGTTGAGAAATGAACAATTTGTGAATTGGGCAGTCCCCAGAATCACAGCAGAATCACAGCAACTCCAGAGCAGTCACAGGGTGGAAGAAGATTTATAGACGAGAGAGAGAGAGAGAAATAGAGATGATATACAGAAATTGGAAGTGAGGTACAGAATGGCTGGCATATACATTATTTGAACACTCAGCAGTGTTGAAGTATGGCCGCTGGGACTGGCCAAGACTTTTTACAAGAGCACACTACTAACATAGGTTTTCAATTTTTTCTGCCTATTAAACTAGGTTACAGTTCATCTACAAGGACTCAAATGTAGAAGTATAGAATCCTTCCCAGGCCATATTCAGTAAGCTTTAAAAGTACTTTATATATACTGTTTCACTGTCTTCTTGTTTGCATTGCTTTCTATAAAAAAATCTGCCTCAACCCATATCTTGGTTCTTCTGTAGTTAATATATTTTTTTCTTATGCTGTATTTCATATTTTTCTGCTTTATTAGTGACTTTGCACAATTTCATTATGATGTGACTTTGTGTCGTTTTCTTCATGTTTTCTATATTTGGAATTCATTGAGCTTTCAAGATATGTGGACTTTGAATTTTCATCAAATTTGATAATTTTATGACGATTATTTTTTAAATGTTTTTGCTTTTCTTTGCAAAACTCTAACTATCTATATATTAATGTGCTTGAAGTTTCCAAAAACTCACCAATGCTCTGCTCAGTTTTTCAGTGTTTTTACTTCCTGTGCTTTATTTGAAAGTTTTTATTGCTGCGGCAATATGGAAGGTGCCCCCAGGCAGAAAGCCAGTGTGGGTTTAATACTCACCTCATGTGTTTTTTTGTTTTCTCTCAAGGATCTCAATGTTGTGATACCTATTGTCTGATGCCTGAAATAGCTGATTCACATATTTTGTACTGTTTGGTTTTTTTAGTGGTGTTGGGGTAAGTTCATTAGCTAAAACTCTATTATGAGTAGAACTGGAAATATTCCTATCACATATTTTTGAATAAAAACATGAGCATCATTAATAGATTAAAAGCTTCTTAAAATCTGAGGCCATGTATTAAACTTCTATGTAAATTAAGTATACTATTTCAATAGAATAGCATTAAATATCTCTTAATATGATATTTCCATTTTTTTTTTTACTTAAAAATGAAATAATGACCAGAAAAGATCATTAAAACCATAAAGCTATTGGCAATTGTGCTTTGTGAAAGAAAAATATCTTGGTGCCCCAAGATCACTAAGGAAAACTCAAGCTGGAAACTGCTTATGGCAAACCTGCCTCCTATTCTATTCAAGGTTATCCCTCTGCTCACTGAGACAGATGAATATATGATTGCCTTTTTTGGAAAGGCTAACCAGAAAGTCAAAAAAATGCAACCCTTTGTGTCTTACCTATCTGTGACCTGGAGGCTCCCTTACCACTTGGGGTCTTCCTGCCTTGCTTCAAGATGTCCAGCCTTTCCAGATTGAAACAATGTACTTCTCTCATAAATTAATTGATGTCCCTAAAATATCTCCCTAAAATGTATACATCCAAGCTGTTCCCTGACCACCCTGGGCACATGTTGTCAGGACTTGCTGAGGCTGTGTCAGGGGCACACATCCTCAACCTTGGCAAAATAAACTTTCTAAATTAACTGAGATCTGTCTCAGATTTTCTGGGTTCACAGTTTCTAAGTTTTTAATATTTTCAATGTCAGAGACACACACAGTGCAAAGATTATATAGATACAGAATCTAGTGTCTATTCATGTCACTAAAAAGTTATTGATGTCCTATAATATTTCTGAAACTTATAAAATGTAATAATAATGAGAGACACTATGCTTGACTAGGAAAAATCTGCCTACAGCTGAGGGTGTCAGTGTCCACTAGCAGAAAATTAACTAGAAAAACTGACATGAAAGAAAGAGCAGGGAGATGAAATTAACAAAAGAACACTATTTGAAAGGATGGCTATACATTTGCACATTTGAGCAAGTTGGAGAGTGCATCCTGATTTCATCAACTCCAGATAATTTTTCACTATAGTTTTTAATCAAATAAATAGGTTTTAAAATATTATATGATAAAAACTTTATAACTCGTATATTGCTGTGGTAAGTGTTGGGCGATGAAAATTTTATTATATTCTCTATTGTGTTGTAAGACATTTGTAAAGGTATATGCAGCCTAGTACGAATTCACTGCCATGTCCTAGGAAAGGAGTTCCATATTCGGATAGCATTGGTGTACATTTTCCACTAGATGGCAATCTATACCTATTTGATGTCTTTAAATACAAAGCAGTTCCAACTTAAAACTGTGCACCTGATTCCTGGACTCTTATGATTAGGAGGGCCTGTTCATTCACTCATTTACTCCTTTAGCACTTTCAGAGCTCCTACTATGTGCCAATATAAACACTAGCAATAAGAATAAATAAGACATAGTTGCTGTCCCGAAGTTTCTCACAGATTCTTGAGGGGAGAGACAAATATGTAACCCATTAATTAAAAGTCAAAATGATAAGTATTGTAACAAAAAGAAGCTCTCAGAGCCCCTGACTTGAGGAGTATAGCAAATATCTCTAGAGTCTTTGCCTTTCCCTAGTACTGCATTTTTCGAAAGTGGGGGCAATTTTATAACAGGAGGGTTGATATATAAAAAGGAATCTAAGCAATACATATTTATTAAACATCGGGTATATACATGTGCAAACCAAGATATTAGACACTACCATAGAAAATCAATAACTTATTCTTTCATTCATTCACTGCTTAAGAAACTTACATCAGTTGGAGAAGTTGAAAAAAGTGCATAGATAACTATAATATGGGAAATACTATATTAAGAAACCTTTAAGTTTCTGGGGAGAGAAGGCTATGTTCTGGCTGGGGAAATCACAGAGGTCTTCATCTAAGAGGTACCATGTAAATAATCTTTTAATAGATAAAGTACCAATCAGAAAACAAAATGAGTAGGAACCTCACTTCAACCAGGAGGAATAGATGAGAGGGAAAATTACCATCTGTACAAAGCCACTACTGTGTTTCTAAGACTTTATCTGATTCTAACCATGCTACTAACTGACCAGCTCTGTGTCCTTGGGCATGTCAGTTAATTTTTCTGGGTGCCAGTTTTCACCTCCATTGAGCTGGCTAGACATATATAATCATTCTCTCTCATCTCAAAGATATTCAGTTCAACAATAAGGTGGTGGGAAAATGTAGGTTTTATTTACAGAATGGGAATTCTGCATGTCTAGCTGAAATGTAAGGTATGATGAGAGGCATTTATGGGCTAAATTTTGTGTTTCTTCGCACCCTCAACCTTACCAAATTCATGTGGAATTCCTAATCTCCAGTACCTCTGCACAGCATGTGACCGTATTTCAAGACAGAGCCTTTAAAGAGGTGATTAAGCTAAAATGGGGTCCTTAGGTTGGGCTCTAATCCAATCTGACTGATGTCCTTGTAAGGACAAAATTTGAACACACAAAGAGACATCCGCTATGCATGTGCACAGAAAGGAGACCCCGTGAGGACAAAGTAAGGAGACAGCTATCTGCAAGCCAAGAAAAATGGCCTCAGGACAAATCTAACCTGCTGACACCTTCATCTTGAACCCTCAACCTCCAGAGCTATGAGAAAATCAATTTATGTTACTTAAGTCACCCATTCTTTGGCATTTTGTTGTGACAGCCCCATGAACTAATATAGAAGATATTGTAAAATATACCTGGAAAAATAATCTGGGACTATTCTATAGGATTCCTTAAAGCTGAGATAGAAATTACATAGTTGATCTGGTACTAAGAAACTATCACAAGTTATGAGCACTGGAAATGGACACTCTTGCCAGAACCCAACCATTAGCTGCTCTCTTTGAGAGTAAAGATAGGATGGAAAAAGCAAGTAATGTTGAAAAGGCATTCTGAAAACCATTTGGAAAAAGAGGAAGGAAAATTGAAGTAAAGTGGCATAGCACAGTAGAATAGTTCTTTCTAGAGCAGCAGCTAGGAGGTCATGTTCTTATGTTAGCTCTCCGGCTCAGGTCCTCAGTGACTTTGTAAAAGGTCCTTGACATTGCGGGGCTGCTGTTTCTTTGTTGGTAGCACAGAAATGTTAATAGTGGTCATCCACCTTCTACAGGATGCTTGCTGGTCAAATATGAAACTATTGAGAAAGTACTTTAAAAATTATAGAATGTTAAACAGATATTCTATATTTTCTTAATGTTGGAAGAGACCATAAGGCCATAGAGACTAATCTCCTTACTTAAAAGTCATTAGACAAAGTTATGGCATTATTTGTATTGAAGGCAGATAAAATATCCTGACACCTCTCCCCTGATCTCCAACATTAATAGGTTTTAAAAAAAAAATATTCCTCATATATCTGAACAACTTGACAGAATTGAATTGGCATACACTCAGGAGAAAAGTAAGAGGAAGACATTTAATTCAAGTATCCAACAAGACCTGGAAATTATTTAAATCAAAATTTAGCTGTATGTTCTTAGGCAAGTAATTTAATTGCATCTGTGTGTGTATATGTGAGGGGGTATGAATCTGTATTATATATTGCTAGAGAATATTAGAAAATCTATTTTTAAAGAGTCCAAAAGATCACTAGATCAGTGACAATTATTGGTATTATTAAAAATTGTAGTAATAGTGTCAACATTCTTGTCAGGTTAAATCCTAGTGGTGTTTAAGAGCTAAACCATTACATTTTTACTTGCTCTAATTGTTAGAAAACCTATATATATATATATATATTCAGTTGAATTTTGCATTCCCTGATTTCTAACCAGACGCCCTTGTTTTCTTCCTGTCATTTTCATTTTATTTTTCAAAAAATAAATGTCTTTTCTCTTCCAAATAATAGTTCCTTAGTTGTTTGAAATCAACCCTCATGTACCTTTTAATCCTACAATCTTCAGGTAAAGGGTATCAAGTTCATTGCATCGAACCACACATAAAATGATTGGCTATCTCATCCCTGCGCTAGTTGCAGTGTTCTAAATATACTGTAATGCCAGTTTCTTTAATAAGTAATACCTGGAACTTAGCATTAAATCTCAGCTGTGGATGGACTACTGCTGAACACTGTTGAGAAATCTCCTTCCAATCACTAGATCTTCTAATTAGCATTCCTTGTACTGTGTCATTTACAATAGCAGATACTCAATAAATAGTCTTAGGTTTTTGTATGGCTTAAATTGACATTTTAGGCTTAAATTAACATTTTAAGTAGCTATTTTCTGTTGTCCACTGCCCTTGTATATTCCAGTGAATTCAAATCTAAAGTCAAAGATGTTTGCTAAAATAGCACAGAAATTATGCCCCATGCATAAGCTATAGATAATGTTGGGTCTTATCTGTTCCCTTCTGGTGGTTAATAGAAAAATAAAGCCACTTGATAGGCATAACTAAAATTTCCATAATAACATTCTATTATATATTAAGTCACTTAGAGGAATGCAAACATTTTCATATAACAGGACAAGAAACTGTGTGACTTGCAGCACAGCTGTGAGAAATAAAGTGCTAATCTACATTACATGTGAGTATTTCATACATTTTTAATAGTATAAAAAAATAAAATGATGAGATGATGAGATATTCACAGTGTGGATGAAAAAGGATAAGGGAGGACCCAAAGCCCAAGAAACACATCTTTCCCACACCCTTTCCTCAGCTTCTCAGAGATATCCTAGCTTCACTTCTTCGTATGCGAGGTTGTCAATCAAACTAGGTGTTTTTGGTGTTGAGATGTCACTCAAAATGGACATTGTGCAAGTGAAACTGTCATTCAACATTGCTGCCTGGCAAATGGAGCTGTCAGTCATCTTGAACTGTTTAGTCTGTTAAATTGTCAATAAGATTGGCTGGTATGTACTGATAGCTGCTTCATCAGATTCAAAAAGTCTTGATTAACTCCCTAGTCTGCAGTTCCGCAACTTCTTTTTCTTTTCAATGGAAAGACACTTTTTATTTTCCAAAAGCTAATGATAACCAACAACTAAAACAGAAGGGTACAGTGAAAAGCAAACATTTAGGTTACAAATTGCTAATAAAAATGGACAAGGAACGAGGTTGGCTACTCACTCAACTTGTCATCATTAAAGGCCAAAGAGAATGTAGTATATATAGTGTATGATAAGCATTATGGACATTAATTTATTCATGTATTAACTACATAAACCTTGATGACGTATTTATTGGGAGCCAGCTGATATTTATTTGAAAAAAGACATTAGTGAGTTCGGAGCAAAGCAAGACTGCAGGAGCAACATTTTTCAACAGGCTCTGAGTAAAATGCTCCATCCTGTGGTGTCCCAATTTTGCTTCTTCCTCCATCATTCTTGACACAGTTTCACTTATGTTATGAAATTCTATTTCCGTTTACCTGCTATGTGGCTACAAATGAGCTTCCTCTTAATCCTTAATTTACTGGCTTCACCGGCCAAAGCTGCTTTAGTTTTAACTCTTTTCCTGTTTAGGAAAAGAAAGTGCATCTCGCTGCCAGTGTTCATTTAATCTTATACAAAAAGGCTTTTTGAGGCTGAAGCAAATCTGACTGATTTTCAATGTGAAAATAAAATGTAAAAACTGTTCTTGGAGTTATTTCTAAACAGAACTAACATCAGAATCGTCTGAATCATCAGGATTGTCTATTTCGGAAAAAAACGGATTCAACAAATGACCATTCGGCCAAGTGCTCGAGAAAAATGTTAACATGACGCGTAGAAATACTATGGTTTCTAGGATTTGACATTTTCAGCGATTGAGAATTACTATATTTTGTAAATGGAAAACATTCTGAAAACAGAATGCTATAATTAGAATGCTGTCTTTTGTTTTTAAAGTCGATATACTAAAGCGATGCAAAAAATAATAAAAGCGTGATAGTGTGTAGCAAAGTTTTCTCGGGGCAAACGCCGCACCTGCAAGTGCCACTAGCGAGTAAGCTTGGGGCAAAAGGCAATAGGGTCAAAAGATTATGGCAAACGTATTGGGAGATATCGTTTGAATCTATGTCTATGAAATGTCCATATAAAAAATAATTTAAGCTGACGTTAAGTTAATGTATGACTTTCCAGCTATACCTACTAATGGAAAAATGAGATATTAACCTGTAGTTTCAGCTGTAACTAGACCCCATGGAAATCCCCAAGGAAATAAACTCCAGATCCATGTTGGCAGAAAATGTAACTAATTTTAACTACTGTGTTAGAAACAGTCATTGTGCTCAACACGGAGTACCTTCGGTAAACAGTATTAAATAAAGGAATCTTAGCCAGACTACGGTGTGCTTTAGGAAGCTTCTATTTAATAGTAAGATAACTACAGACAGCATTTCTGGCACACGTAGGACTAGTATTTGGAACGATAGAGCAAATTCCCTAGATTCTGCTTGCTCAGAATGACTCAGCCTGGTTCTACACACACTTCTGATGGCAAGGGCGGGGCACTTGGAGCAGCTGCTGCCATTGGGAAGGCTGCAGCAGGAAGGCACTGGCGGTGGCGGCAGGAGTTGCTGAGGGAGCAACAGTGGCGGCAACGGGACCTTGTGTCCCGCATTTCCAAGGCAGCCAACTGCGCCACCCCCACCCTCTCATGGCCAGGCAGGACCCACTCCCAGGTCTGGAGCCTCCGTTGCAGCCTCAACCTTGCTACCCCGTGAATTCCGGGAGCCCACGAGCACCCAGTGGAAAGTGCAGCCAGGACTCACCGGGTTGGCCCCAAGAGGGTCAGGTTCATTTGTGCGGGGTTGGCTAGGGTGCCATGCCACCTGCACCTCACCCACTGCGGCTGCACGGAAAAGGTGCAGGGAGGACCTTTTGGTCTGGCTGAGTAGAGAAGAGGCGGCAGAGGAGGCTGTAGAGAGGAGGCGGCAGTCCCCAGGACCTGCCCCTGGGAGCTCCCCAGGGCCCACTGCCCTCGAAGTCACTGCAGTGGGGCCGAGCCACGTCTCCCACCAGCAGTGGGGTGGAGTATGGTCCAGCACAGGAGGGCGAGCAAAGAGGGGCCCAAGGAGCAGCTGGGCCCGGGGCAGTGCCACGCGCAGGCAGGAGCCCTGCACTCCCAGGTGCAACTACAGCTGCACAAGTCATGGCTGTGGACCCGGGCTTCCCTGTGCTCTTGGGGGCCTGGAGCAGGCATGAGCGCCCCTGTCCTGGCCGCAGCTGAAGCTGCCCAGCCTCGCCTGCAGACCCAGGCATCTCTACTTTTGGGGCCTGGAAGGTCCCCCATTCACCTGCAGTGGAGCGGAATGCTCCCGCTGACACTCGGAGGTGTCCTGCTGCCTGGCCTCTCCCCACTCCTGGCACCCACTCTGATCTTGGAGCAAGTTTGGGGCCAAGTTTGGGGCCAAGCCTAGGTGCTGTTGCAGGCAGGCCAGGTGTGCGCATGCTCGGGGCAAGGTAACATGCCTGTCTCCATCTGCTTCAGCGCCGCTCCCCTCACCCCCACCCACCGGTCTTTGGGCACAGATGAGTAGTGGGAGGAAAGCCGAGGGGGGAGCTGAGGGCAGCTCCGTGCTGGCCTGCATGTGTCCCTTGGCACGAACAGCCTGGGTGCTATGAATGGAGGAAGGAAGCAGGCTGGCTCCTGAGTGGAAGAGGGCCGGTCCTGGGTGAAACTCCGCCTTCAAGCCGGGGAAGGCCTGAAGCCTAGGGACTGGGCTGCTGGTCCCACCTACTGGAGTGGGAACTTGTGGTGCTTTCTCTGGGCCCACCGTGGCCGCCCATGGACCAATCAGCCCTCACTTTCAACCCTCTGAGACCCATAAAAAGCCCTGGACTCAGTCAGACCAGAAGAGATGATGGGATGACCTGCCTACAGAGAGGAGCTACCCTCTCTACTAACAGCTGGACACTCATCAGGACACCCTGACTACAAAGAGGAGCTAGCCACTGTGGCTCTCCTCTGAGCTGTTCTATCCCTCAATAAAGCTCCTCTTTGTCTTGCTTATCCTCCACTTGTCTGTGTACATCATTCTTCCTGGATGCAAGACAACACTTGGGACCAGCCAAATGGAGGGGCTAAAAGAGCAGTAACACCAATAGAGCTGAAACCCGCCCCTTGCTCGCCTCGTTGCAGGCTAAGAAAAGGAGAGAAGAGCTATGGCCCTTTGAGGAGTCCAGACCTGGGAGCTCCCTGAGCCAGTGCTGTAACTCCCCTTATGGGGCCCTGAGGTTTCTAGAATCTCCAAGCTTCCAGGCACCCCCGTGTTCCCTGGTGCTAGCCATGGAAGCTGCCTGCAGTGAGCCTGGTCCAGCCACAGCCTCACAGGAAGCTGGGTCCTGTTCCAACACCTGGTGCTGCCCACCCTGTCACCACCGGCGTGCCTGGCTCTGCGCAGTGGCCAGACCCCATGCTTGCTCATATACCCCTGGTCACTCTGTGCCTGGCTTTTCCTTGGCAGGCATAGGATTCAGGCCAGTAGTGTGAGCCAAATGCAGTCTTCCAGGCTGAGTGGGCAAAAGGAGCCAAGAAGGTCAGAGTAAAAATCGGACAAAGCTGCCACTGTTAACAGAGGTTTCCAGCTGGTAAAGCAACATGCCAAGGATCCTATAACACTTCTGTGTTGTCCTACGCTGAAATGGTAAACCATTGCCCTGAATTTTTGATCTATACACAATTAAATTCTAGAAGGCAAGTCTCCCATGGCATCAGTAAAATTAAGACCCTGACACAGTGCTATTCTAATTCTTTCCAGTACTTCCTCTACCTAGAAATAAATGCAACCCTGCCATTTAAGACCCAACTAGAAGGCTGATGTAGCTGCCTCAACTGATTATGAATACTGCTCACCTTCTCCACTTCTGATGAACTGTTTTTCCCAGAAAACTGCAACTCTTTGGATATTTGGTAATATACCAATTTTTGGCATATTTGGATACTGGTTAATGAAACCCTACCACTCCCCACAATCCAGTCTCTTTCTTCAGTCCCAGGTTTTCCTCTGCCTAGTTCCTTCTCAGCTGATGCCATTCCTCTTAAAGAATTTCCACTAGAGTATGGCAAACAACCTCTACACTATTTGTTTTGGTCAACTATATAAATAAAATCTTCATTTCAAATAACAAAAACTATAAGAAGTAACCCATATTTGTTCATAGATTTCATGGTATTTTCTTTCCTTTTTTATGCTTCTTAGCTATTTCTCCTAACTATATCTTGTCTTAATTTAACTAAGCTCCATGAGAGGAAGGTGAAAGTAATGTCAGAAGGCATTTTACAGGGAAGAAAGAAGTCTGTGTTCTACTGATAGATCCACCACTATCTTCTTGGCTGGATATCATGAGAAGTTTGTATTAGAAAATTTTTTATTTCCCTTATAGTTCTGGAATTTTCTGATCTTATATGAATAAAGAGAGGAAATGAAGAAAGTAATTTTTTCCCCTAGGAAATGGGGAATTAGGAAGTATGAAAGGTATAACAAATCCCTGTCTAGCTGATGGTAGTATTGCTCAGTGATGAGGCTCAGATGAACAACATCATGTCATCACATGCACTGTATGAATAGAATAAACCATGCATAACCTCAGTGTATTGGAATATGCCACTGATTTTGTTGAAGGTAGCTTTAATGTTTCTGGCTGTACTTTTCTCGATAGCCACCAGGTGGCATACGGATTTGATTTCCTGAACTGCAGACAGGCCTACATCTTGGAAAAAACATGCTGTAGCAGAGCTTTTCCAGGTTCACTCAAAAAATAAAGCCTTATTTTAAGAATTACATAGAGAATTCTACTAGCTCAACTATCAGAGAAAATGGACTAATCTCTGTGATATATTTATATATAAAAACCTGTCAAATAATGAGTCATTAATATGCAAGAGCAGAAAAAGACATTAGAGGGCAGAGAATAAGAGATATAAAAATAAAATGTTAGTGGAAGAGAGAGAGAAGGAAGATGACACAAATAGAAAAAGAGAAAAGGAATATGGAAAAACGAAACTTGAAGAAAGAATGGAGAAATGTAAGCAAAGAGAAATAATGAGAAAGGGAAATGCGGGGAAAGAAAAAAACAATAGCATTGAGAATTCCACAGAGGAAGACTAAAGAGATAATAGTCTTGCAGAGAAAAAGAAAGGGAGAGAAGCTCTGTAAGTTTTGGGATGACTTATAGAGATTACTCCATCTTATTCTTGCTATCACAATATTTCTTTTGTTTCACAAATCTTTAAAAGTTTTGCATATAATTATATACATACTTAAACTGGCAAAATATTAGCTCCAGCAAATGAGTAGATGGATCACTTGACTTACTGATAGCCCAAGTTGAAGCAAGAAAGAAGGATATATTCAGAGGCTTCTTGTATTGAGGCTCATATGGCCTCTTTAGAAAAAAAATACTTTTGATGATGTAAACATTTTCACACTGTGCCTCTAAAAACATTGCTAGGCAAAAAGAATATGGCCTCCCACCACTAACCAACCCTCCAGGTCTGACATTGACATCTGCTCCATGACTCAGTCAAATGTAACACTTTATAAGAAATCAAAGTGGTGATGGAGTTTCCTGATTCATAAAAGTTTGGCCAGAAATTGAAAAATCAGAGCTTTGGTTAAAAGAATGACTTCAAATAGCTCTCCAGCTAATTTCTCTCTATGGCCACGAGTAATAAAGCTAGAATCAGATATAGTCTCTAAATCAGAAGAGCACAGTTCTATGTCATGAAATTTAGTAGAAGTGGGTGCATCTTGGACTCTGTCCAGTGGAATTTGTTAAAAGGATTGGTCAGTAACAATACAATGATCCACTGGTGTGAAACCTAAATTCAACATTCAAATAGATTTTTGGAATAAAGCAAAGTCATATAAATAGAAAAATTTTGACTGAAAGTTGTTATGTACTACATGCTTATATCCCCCAGAAGTTTAATATGTTGAAATCCTAATCCCCACTAGGATGATATTAGGAGGTTGGGCCTTTGAGAGATAATTAGGTCATGAGGGTGAAATCTTCATGATGAGATTAGTTCCCTCATTACAAGAGATAAGAGAGCTTGCTCTGCCCCTCTTTCCTCTTCACCATGTGAGGATACAAGAAAACATTAAGTAACCTTCAAATTAGAAAAAAGATCTTCAGCAGACAGTGGATCTGCCAGCACTTTAATCTTCTACTTTCCAGCCCCTAAAATTATGAAAAGTAAATGGTTGTTGTTTAAGTCAACTAGTCTAAAGTAATTTGTTGCTGTAACCTGAAAAAACTGGCTTTAAGACAGTGGAAAAGACAATCAACTCAAACCAGCTCAAGAAAAAAAAAAGAAAATATATTTATATGTTAGTAGATAAAACCAAAAAATTCAAGGATGAAATTGGCTTCAGTTCAGTTGAATCTAGTTGATCAAATGAGATTATAAGAGCTCTGCCTCTTTATCTCTCACTTCTCAAAATTTCTGCTTGGTCCATTTGCTCTTGGATTCAGGGACAAAATAATGTCACCTGGGTTTCTTTCCCTTCTCTCTCTCTCTCTCTCTTTCTCTTTCTCCCCACATAAGATCTGACTGACTTTATACTAATTGTAGTCTCTGTTCATATGGCAGGAAGCATGGCCATTCAACCTCAGATTCATGTTCTTTTAACATTGAACACTTCCAATAAAAATGTTTCTCTTCTTAACAGGTATTGCAGGATAGTTCAGGGGATGGTTCTGATTTATCTGGTATAGATTTTCCGTTCTCTCACTAATATAACCAGAAAAATAGAGTTTTCTTATTTATTATGTCCAAGGATAAATGTCCATGATTAAGGGAGATGATGTGGGTCCAGCCACATAATAGCCACATGAATAGGTTTCCCCTAAATATATATATGCTTGTCTATCTATCTACCCATCAGAAAAGGAAGGAGTGCTGTGTTACAAAAACCATTGATGTCAATTATAGAAGGCCACACTAACTATTCCACAAAGACAGGTTGGGATGTTGACCTCGGCAATTTTGTACTCTAGCACACAGGGAAATCAGGACAACCCTGTTTACTGTGCAACTGTGTAATATGTCCTTTATCAGCATCTAGGAGGTCATCCTATCACTAAATGCCTCCCTTCAAGTTAAGAAGTTTTTAACATTAGTTGATTCCACCATTAATTAAAGTGGCAAAAACAACTCCAAAAATGATTGTGTTGAAAAAAATTCAGCTTAGTGTACAGAAATCAACTATTTTAAAATTTCCACAGAATGAAAATAAAGATAAATGAGGACATTCTAAATGATACCACTGAACTAAAGTTCATTTTATATCTATTTTCAGTGTGTGATATATGGTATTAAGTCAAAAGTATTTGTTGATAAATGAATGAATGTCATGGTCCTTAAAAGCAAAATCTGGAAGACATGGAAATTGTCAGTGATCACAAGCTAACTGAGTGGAGGTGTATTCTTTAATGAACCTTCAGCAGATATTCAGTAAAGAAGAATTTCTGGGGAATGCTTAAACGAATGCTTATTATTTTGGTTTGGTCCCTTTGTTACTTTTTTTAAAAAAATTATTGACTGTTGACCTTTCAAAGGTAAATTTCATCCTTTATCTCTTTTTTCAAAAGAGTACATTACACATATTTTCCTTTACTCTTGATGAGTCAGGTCCACAAGACTTAATATCATTTATCGTAATGTGTTGTATCCAGGTATAATTTCACGAGGTAGGTTATTATTATGACTATATTCTTACAATAGAAAACCATTACAATTTTATATATGTATGTGTGTATGTATATATGCATAGAAAATCTTTCATATGTATATGCAGGAAATAGAAAGTATTTACTCTCTGAAAAATTGAAACAATTGATAGTACCAATTAGGAGCAATCAAACAATACTTAAATATTTTACTGAACAACTTCTTTGTGCTTGTGCTTACCAGAGACTTAGAAGAACAATGTAAATTATGAGCCATGAAATGTTTTAGAAGAATAATGCAAATTATGAACCATGAAATGTTTTAGAAACAAACTAGGAAGTTTCTGATCTATGTGGGGAATATACCATAAATGTATTCAAGAAAATAGAGATGAAAGTAACAGCCAATGGATGCCATGAGCCCAAAGAGGGATACAGCTAGGAGAAAAGCCAAGTAATCAGAGAAGGTTTGGCAAAAATTGTGGTTTTTAAATTGAACCTAAAGATAGGACAAAAATATTAAGTTCATATTTTTTCTGCGGTATGGTCTTTTTCGTTTGACTGTGCCTAACTCTGTCCTGGGGTGGCTGGTCCTCTGGGGTTTGAGACTCTGAGGAATAAGACAAAGCAAAGTGAAGTTTCCCTACTGGAGATGACCAAGAGCACAAACAGCAGTAGAAAGACGTATTTTCATGAGGCCCAAGAAGTAACTCTGGAAAACCAGAACTCTATAAATTTCAAAAGGCAGCAGTAGATCATGAATAAATAGGCAACTTAGGCAAAGATTTTGAAGAAAAAATACATTAAAATCAATCAGAATTAAAGCACATTAAGAGCAAGCCCCAAACGTCCTGGGGACTCGCTATGAAAAGATGTATATGCTAAATGCAGATGACCAGTGCATTTAGTATATGGCACACAGGCAGTTTAATATGTTTTACAAAAGCAAAGGTGGTATGAGTAGATTTGGATAAAAGAATCACAGTCTTCTAGAATCAAAAAAAGTTGTAGAGGTGAATTACTCTAATTCTATTCTACAGTAAAATGAATCAAGTGTAATGTATAGTTTTTGAGCACATATGAGCAAAATACAAATCTTCATACATCTAGTTCTGCAGATACACCCAACAGGATTCATCACTGTAATGGATAATTTGTTTATATTATCACTTAGAGAGACCAATTAGAGGAAAATAATTTACTTCTAAGCAGTCAGTCACATTCATTCGTAAGTCCATAAATTCAGTGAAATTGATTTGGTTTCAGAAGCAGCCATTTCATCCACAAAATCCTAGGGATTCCTCCAAGATTTGTCTATTACAAGCATTTTTGGTGGCCCCAAAAGGTGTAGTTTTAGTGTTTAGTAACTTTAGTGTATGTATTAAAGAGATTTTCCTTTTTCTACTTTCCTTTTCTTTTTTTACTATTCATTTATTTTTATGCCTTTTGTTTGGGTGCTACTGAAAAAGAAACAGCATTTCAATTCAACAAAAATTCTTTTGGCATATGCTAGGTAGGGTAATCACAGAAGTTATGATTCAAACTGAAACACTTTTTTAACAGCTTTACTGAAATTTAATTAACACATAAACTGCATATATTTAAAGTGTGCAATTTGCTAAGTTTGGATATAGGTATACAATTACAAAACTGTCACACAATCAAGATAGTGAACATATCACTCACAAAAGCTTTCTCATGCCCCTCTGCAATCCTTAACTCTTGCCTCTTCTGCCCCAACCTTCCCAGGCATTCACTGAACTGTTTCTGTCACTATAAATTTATTTGCTCTTTACAGAGTTTTAGATAAGTGGAATAACAAAATATGTATTATTTTTGTTTTATTGCTTTCACTCAGCATGATTATTCTGAGAGAGTCTTCCAAGTTATTGAATGAATCAATAATTTGCTCCTTTTTGTTACTGAGCAATATTCCACTGAATGGATATAACATGCTTTGTCTACTCCTTGTTCTGTTTATGTACATTTGGGTTTTGTCGGTTTTTTAGCTGTTATATATAAAGCCTGATGTGAACAGTCTTTGTATGCTTTCCTTTTGATTGGTAAATATCTAGGAACAGCATGCCTGAATTTGGGGGCACTTCGAGGTGGAAAAGTACAAGATCAGATGTCAGGAAAGCAGACATGAACCACTGTGTTCTGGGAAAACCCAGTTTTTAGTCACCCTAAGGTCAGGCTACCAGAAGAGTGTTTTCAAGTTGAAAGTAATTGACCTGGCAAAAAGCTATTTTTCATTGTACTTCCATACTGCACTTGGCAATAGCATGGTGTCAGAGACTACTGGCTGTCTCCCAATACTTGTTATCTTTCAGAACAGGAGTTCAAACTGTGGCCATTGGGTTACATTTAGCCTACCACCTGCTTTTGTGAATAAAGTTTTACTGGAACATAGCCATGCTCATTCATTTACATATTGTGTATGGCTGCTTTTGAACTATAACAGCACAAATACTTAAATACATGAGACAGAGACCATATGGCCTGCAAAGCCCAAAATATCTACTATCTTAGATGTTTTATACATAAAAGTTTGCTGATTCCTGTTCTAAATTCTTAGCTATATTCTTGATTACCCAGAATAGGATCTAATTTCTAGTTTCACCTGAAGCTATTCTGGCTAATATCATAGAATATAAGAAGTGGTATGTGCAACTTCCAAAAATTATCTTTAAAACAAAGGGCTTAGCCATTCCCTTCCTGCCAGTGGGTCTACCTTTGTACATATTAGAATATAGCCATAGTAGCTAGACATCCTGCAAGATCTTAGACAATGATGTGACCTTGAGTGTGGAAGGAACCTGTCTTCCCAATGCCATGGAGTATCACATCACACCTGGATGGATTTCAGCCAGGCACATATATCAAAAGTAAACTCCTACCTTGTTTAAGCTGCTTTGTTTATTGGTGGGATGATGAGTTCTATTACTCATAGTGAATGTAACCTAAAGGATATAATATCCTATGTCGTAACCAACTTTCACATTGTACAGCATTCCGAGGGTAATCAATGCTATGGAACCTTGGGCAAGTTTCTTTTTTTTTTAATTTTTTTATTTTTTTATTTTTTTATTTATTATACTTTAAGTTCTAGGGTACATGTGCATAACGTGCAGGTTTGTTACATATGTATACTTGTGCCATGTGGGTGTGCTGCACCCATCAACTCGTCAGCACCCATCAATTCATCATTTATATCAGGTATAACTCCCAATGCAATCCCTCCCCCCTCCCCCCTCCCCATGATAGGCCCCAATGTGTGATGTTCCCCTTCTCGAGTCCAAGTGATGTCATTGTTCAGTTCCCACCTATGAGTGAGAACATGCGGTGTTTGGTTTTCTGTTCTTGTGACAGTTTGCTAAGAATGATGGTTTCCAGCTGCATCCATGTCCCTACAAAGGACGCAAACTCATCCTTTTTTACGGCTGCATAATATTCCATGGTGCATATATGCCACATTTTCTTAATCCAGTCTGTCACAGATGGATATTTGGGTTGATTCCAAGTCTTTGCTATTGTGAATAGTGCCGCAATAAACATACGTGTGCATGTGTCTTTATAGCAGCATGATTTATAATCCGTTGGGTATATACCCAGTAGTGGGATGGCTGGGTCATATGGTACATCTAGTTCTAGATCCTTGAGGAATCGCCATACTGTTTTCCATAATGGTTGAACTAGTTTACAGTCCCACCAACAGTGTAAAAGTGTTCCTATTTCTCCACATCCTCTCCAGCACCTGTTGTTTCCTGACTTTTTAATGATTGCCATTCTAACTGGTGTGAGACGGTATCTCATTGTGGTTTTGATTTGCATTTCTCTGATGGCCAGTGATGATGAGCATTTTTTCATGTGTCTGTTGGCTGTATGAATGTCTTCTTTTGAGAAATGTCTGTTCATATCCTTTGCCCACTTTTTGATGGAGTTGTTTGTTTCTTTCTTGTAAATTTGTTTGAGTTCTTTGTAGATTCTAGATATTAGCCCTTTGTCAGATGAGTAGATTGCAAAAATTTTCTCCCATTCTGTAGGTTGCCTGTTCACTCTGATGGTAGTTTCTTTTGCTGTGCAGAAGCTCTTTAGTTTAATTAGATCCCATTTGTCAATTTTGGCTTTTGCTGCCGTTGCTTTTGGTGTTTTAGACATGAAGTCCTTGCCCATGCCTATGTCCTGAATGGTACTACCTAGGTTTTCTTCTAGGGTTTTTATGGTATTAGGTCTAACATTTAAGTCTTTAATCCATCTTGAATTAATTTTCGTATAAGGAGTAAGGAAAGGATCCAGTTTCAGCTTTCTACTTATGGCTAGCCAATTTTCCCAGCACCATTTATTAAATAGGGAATCCTTTCCCCATTTCTTGTTTCTCTCAGGTTTGTCAAAGATCGGATGGGTGTAGATGTGTGGTATTATTTTTGAGGACTCTGTTCTGTTCCATTGGTCTATAGCTCTGTTTTGGTACCAGTACCATGCTGTTTTGGTTACTGTAGCCTTGTAGTATAGTTTGAAGTCAGGTAGCGTGATGCCTCCAGCTTTGTTCTTATGACTTAGGATTGTCTTGGCAATGCGGGCTCTTTTTTGGTTCCATATGAACTTTAAAGCGTTTTTTTCCAATTCTGTGAAGAAACTCATTGGTAGCTTGATGGGGATGGCATTGAATCTATAAATAACCTTGGGCAGTATGGCCATTTTCACGATATTGATTCTTCCTATCCATGAGCATGGTATGTTCTTCCATTTGTTAGTGTCCTCTTTTATTTCACTGAGCAGTGGTTTGTAGTTCTCCTTGAAGAGGTCCTTGACATCCCTTGTAAGTTGGATTCCTAGGTGTTTGATTCTCTTTGAAGCAATTGTGAATGGAAGTTCATTCATGATTTGTCTCTCTGTTTGTCTGTTACTGGTGTATAAGAATGCTTGTGATTTTTGCACATTAATTTTGTATCCTGAGACTTTGCTGAAGTTGCTGATCAGCTTAAGGAGATTTTGGGCTGAGACAATGGGGTTTTCTAAATATACAATCATGTCATCTGCAAACAGGGACAATTTGACTTCTTCTTTTCCTAACTGAATCCCCTTGATTTCTTTCTCTTGCCTGATTGCCCTAGCCAGAACTTCCAACACTATGTTGAATAGGAGTGGTAGAGAGGGCATCCCTGTCTTGTGCCAGTTTTCAAAGGGAAATTTTCCAGTTTTTGCCCATTCAGTATGATATTGGCTGTGGGTTTCTCATAAATAGTTATTATTTTGAGGTACGTTCCATCAATACCGAATTTATTGAGCGTTTTTAGCATGAAGGGCTGTTGAATTTTGTCAAAAGCCTTTTCTGCATCTATTGAGATAATCATGTGGTTTTTGTCTTTGGTTCTGTTTATATGCTGGATTACGTTTATTGATTTGCGAATGTTGAACCAGCCTTGCATCCCAGGGATGAAGCCCACTTGATCATGGTGGATAAGCTTTTTGATGTGCTGCTGAATCCGGTTTGCCAGTATTTTATTGAGGATTTTTGTATTGATGTTCATCAGGGAGATTGGTCTAAAATTCTCTTTTTTTGTTGTGTCTCTGCCAGGCTTTGGTATCAGGATGATGTTGGCCTCATAAAATGAGTTAGGGAGGATTCCCTCTTTTTCTATTGATTGGAATAGTTTCAGAAGGAACGGTACCAGCTCCTCCTTGTACCTCTGGTAGAATTCAGCTGTGAATCCATCTGATCCTGGACTTTTTTTGGTGGGTAGGCTATTAATTGTTGCCTCAATTTCAGAGCCTGCTATTGGTCTATTCAGGGATTCAACTTCTTCCTGGTTTAGTCTTGGGAGAGTGTAAGTGTCCAGGAAATTATCCATTTCTTCTAGATTTTCTAGTTGATTTGCGTAGAGGTGTTTATAGTATTCTCTGATGGTAGTTTGTATTTCTGTGGGGTCCGTGGTGATATCCTCTTTATCATTTTTTGTTCCGTCTATTTGATTCTTCTCTCTTTTCTTATTAGTCTTGCTAGCGGTCTGTCAATTTTGTTGATCTTTTCAAAAAACCAACTCCTGGGTTCATTGATTTTTTGGAGGGTTTTTGTGTCTCTATCTCCTTCAGTTCTGCTCTGATCTTAGTTATTTCTTGCCTTCTGCTAGTTTTTGAATGTGTTTGCTCTTGCTTCTCCAGTTCTTTTAATTGTGATGTTAGCGTGTCAATTTTAGATCTTTCCAGCTTTCTCTTCTGGGCATTTAGTGCTATAAATTTCCCTCTACACACTGCTTTAAATGTGTCCCAGAGATTCTGGTATGTTGTATCTTTGTTCTCATTGGTTTCAAAGAACATCTTTATTTCTGCCTTCATTTCATTTTGTACCCAGTAGTCATTCAGGAGCAGGTTGTTCAGTTTCCATGTAGTTGAGCGGTTTTGATTGAGTTTCTTAGTCCTGAGTTCTAGTTTGATTGCACTGTGGTCTGAGAGACAGTTTGTTATAATTTCTGTTCTTTTACACATGCTAAGGAGTGCTTTACTTCCAATTATGTGGTCAATTTTGGAATAAATGCGATGTGGTGCTGAGAAGAATGTATATTCTGTTGAATTGGGGTGGAGAGTTCTATAGATGTCTATTGGTGCTGGTCAGCTGCTGCAGACCGACCAGCGAGAGCTGAAGCAGGGCGAGGCTTGCCTCGCCTGGGAAGCGCAAGGGGGAAGGGAATCCCTTTTCCTAGCCAGGGGAACCGAGACACACAACACCTGGAAAATCGGGTAATTCCCACCCTAATACTGTGCTTTAAGCAAACGAGCACACCAGGAGATTATGCCCACACCTGGTCGGGAGGGTCCCACGGCCACGGAGCCTCCCTCATTGCTAACACAGCAGTCTGCCATCTAACCGAAAGGCAGCAGCTAGGCTGGGGGAGGGGCGCCCGTCATTGCTGAGGCTTAAAAGTAGGTAAACAAAGCCGCTGGGAAGCTCGAACTGGGTGGAGCTCACAGCAGCTCAAGGAAACCTGCCTGGCTCTGTAGACTCCACCTCTGGGGACAGGGCACAGCTAAACAACAAAAGGGGAAGCAGCAGAGGCCTGTGCAGACGCGAACGACTCTGTCTGACAGCTTTGAAGAGAGCAGTGGATCTCCCAACACGGAGGTTGAGATCTGAGAAGGGACAGACTGCCTGCTCAAGTGGGTCCCTGACCCCTGAGTAGCCTAACTGGGAGACATCCCCCACTAGGGGCAGTCTGACACCGCACACCTCACAGGGTGGAGTACACCCCTGAGAAGAAGCTTCCAAAGTAAGAATCAGACAGGTACACTCGCTGTTCAGCAATATTCTATCTTCTGCAACCTCTGCTGCTGATACCCAGGCAAACAGGGTCTGGAGTGGACCTCAAGCAATCTCCAACAGACCTTCAGCTGAGGGTCCTGACTGTTAGAAGGAAAACTATCAAACAGGAAGAACACCTATACCAAAACCCCATCAGTACGTCACCATCATCAAAGACCAGAGGCAGATAAAACCACGAAGATGGGGAAGAAGCAGGGCAGAAAAGCTGGAAATTCAAGAAATAAGAGCGCATCTCCCCCTGCAAAGGAGTGCAGCTCATCGCCAGCAACGGATCAAAGCTGGTCAGAGAATGACTTTGACGAAATGAGAGAAGAAAGCTTCAGTCCATCAAACTTCTCAGAGCTAAAGGAGGAATTACGTACCCAGCGCAAAGAAACTAAACATCTTGAAAAAAGAGTGGAAGAATTGATAGCTAGAATAATTAATGCAGAGAAGGTCATAAATGAAATGACAGAGATGAAAACCATGACACGAGAAATACGTGACAAATGCACAAGCTTCAGTAACCGACTCGATCAACTGGAAGAAAGAGTATCAGCGATTGAGGATCAAATGAATGAAATGAAGCGAGAAGAGAAACCAAAAGAAAAAGGAAGAAAAAGAAATGAACAAAGCCTGCAAGTAGTATGGGATTATGTAAAAAGACCAAATCTACGTCTGATTGGTGTGCCTGAAAGGGAGGGGAAAATGGAACCAAGTTGGAAAACACTCTTCAGGATATCATCCAGGAGAACTTCCCCAACCTAGTAGGGCAGGCCAACATTCAAATTCAGGAAATACAGAGAACACCACAAAGATACTCCTCGAGATGAGCAACTCCAAGACACATAATTGCCAGATTCACCAAAGTTGAAATGAAGGAAAAAATCTTAAGGGCAGCCAGAGAGAAAGGTCGGGTTACCCACAAAGGGAAGCCCATCAGACTAACAGCAGACCTCTCGGCAGAAACTCTACAAGCCAGAAGAGAGTGGGGGCCAATATTCAACGTTCTTAAAGAAAAGAATTTTCAACTCAGAATTTCATATCCAGCCAAACTAAGTTTCATAAGTGAAGGAGAAATAAAATCCCTCACAGATAAGCAAATGCTTAGAGATTTTGTCACCACCAGGCCTGCCTTACAAGAGACCCTGAAGGAAGCCCTAAACATGGAAAGGAACAACCGGTACCAGCCATTGCAAAAACATGCCAAAATGTAAAGACCATCGAGGCTAGGAAGAAACTGCATCAACTAACGAGCAAAATAACCAGTTAATATCATAATGGCAGGATCAAGTTCACACAAAACAATATTAACCTTAAATGTTAACGGACTAAATGCTCCAATTAAAAGACACAGACTGGCAAACTGGATAAAGAGTCAAGACCCATCAGTCTGCTGTATTCAGGAGACCCATCTTACATGCAGAGACATACATAGGCTCAAAATAAAGGGATGGAGGAAGATCTACCAAGCAAATGGAGAACAAAAAAAAAGCAGGGGTTGCAATCCTAGTCTCTGATAAAATAGACTTTAAACCATCAAAGATCAAAAGAGACAAAGAAGGCCATTACGTAATGGTAAAGGGATCAATTCAACAGGAAGAGCTAACTATCCTAAATATATATGCACCCAATACAGGAGCACCCAAATTCATAAAGCAAGTCCTTAGAGACTTACAAAGAGACTTAGACTCCCATACAATAATAATGGGAGACTTCAACACTCCACTGTCAACATTAGACAGATCAACGAGACAGAAAGTTAACAAGGATATCCAGGAATTGAACTCATCTCTGCAAGTTTCTTAATCTTGGGAGCCTCAGCAATTTCATCTCTCAATATAGTCAAAAGAGCCATACCTCCCTAAAGACTGAGGTGGAACTCAGTTTCCTGTTCAAATTCCTTCCACTGCAAATTCATGAATCGTCCTCACCATTATCATCCCCAAATGTGTGTCACCAGCCTATGTATTCATTTTATGCAGAACTGTGTTCAGGCCTTACCAAGGGTACCAATACTAGTTGCCTTGAATAGTTTATTCTTTGTTGTAGGAAATCAGGTCAGTCCAACATTTTATCTTGATTTTGTGGACAACAATTTTGCAGATATGAGAATTTCTTTTTGATGTCAATGTAAATGTTGTATTAAAAAGAAAAATTCAAAACCCTTGATCAAGCTATACACCCATGTTATACATCACAGATTAATAAAAATATGATCATACATGTTTATAGTATAGGCAATGTTGATAATACAAATAAATCCATGAGTACTTTATAGTCAAAATTCACAGAAGCACCAGTTTGAATAGTAACACTTTATGAAAATGATAATTATTTTATAAAAGTATTCTGATTTTATAAATTCATAACATTAAAAAAGTCTCTCACATATTACCTCTAATTTTTGCCTGTACTTATTTTTCTACTATTTTTGACATACATATTTGTACAAAGAGATAAGCTAAAACAGAAACATTAATTTATTTGAAAAATGTGTATCAATATTGCCCAGTGGTAAAAAGAAAACAGCAGAAATATAATGACGATCATCACAAGAAGTCATTACTAATATTGCTCCTGCTATAGCTGCCGATGGTTTTATTATCTACAGGACTATGGCTACCACTAGAATTACTGCCACCATGATTAGAATATTACTGTAAAGAAAGTGGATATCACTCAGGCTACAAAATCAGTTGTACAAAAAACAAAATTACTTTTTCTTCCATTTTCTATACATTAATTTCCAGGTCCCAAACTGCCTGGCTGGCAGGAAATTCAGAGTTATTGTGGGGACTCCCTGCTTCCAGGACTGTGAAAACAGCAAAGTGTAGTGAGACCTACTTGGTCACTACTAACCACGGTCTCAAGCCTCTGACCCTATGAGACTCTTGGGCACAGAAACAGTGTGTCAGGCTGGGAAATTACAAACCAGAGCCCAGCCTCCCTTGACACAACTATCAGCCTCTGAAGTTTTGCTGCTGCTCTAGTATACTGTCACCAAGCCACAGGTCTTGAAAACTCATTCTCTGGCCTTAGAAAAACTCCTCTCTTCCTCTGTCCTTTTATGGTCCTTTAGTGAAATATTCTCTTTTCTCTCTCACTTACTCACTTCCCCTCTCTCTCTCTCTCTCTCTCTCTCTCTCTCTCTCTCTCTCTCTCTCTCTCTCTCTGTCAATTTTTCAACAAACCCTGGCTTTCACAAGATGAGAAAAACCCATTGATTTTTTAAAAATCTCTTTTTAAGGCCAGGTGCACTGTTTTACGCCTGTAATCCCAGCACTTTGGGAGATGGAGGAGGTTAGATAACTTGAGGCCAGGAGTTCAAGACCAACTCTGATAGTGTAGTGAGACCCCAAGTCTACAAAAATAAAAATAAAAAATTAGATAGATGTGGTGGTACGTGCCTGTAGTCCCAGCTACCTGGGAAGCTGAAGCGGGAGGATCACTCAAGCCCAGGTATTCGAGGTTACAGTGAGTTATAATCGCACCACTGTACTCCAGCCTGAGCAACAGAGAGAGACTATCTTAAAAAAAAAAAAAAAAAAAAAAAAAAAAAATCTATTTTCAGCCTAGCCAAGATTTCTGGAAAAAGTTAATGCTAAGAATCAAACTCCAGGTTTCTTCCCCTTAGCATATTAACATTTTGGGCTGGAAAATTCTGTTATGCGGGTCTGTCATGTGCACTGCAAAGTTGTAGAGTAGCATCCATTGACTCTACCATTGATGTCTATAGCACCCTTCCCCAGTAGTTAAAAACTAAAAATGTCCCCAGACATTACCAAATGTCCCATTGAGGGTAAATTTGCGCTGGTTGATATTTCTTTTTCTAATGGCTTAAAATGGAGGAAGAAAAAAAAAGCTAAAAATATAGATTAAAATTTAATATTTTTTTTGGCCCCAGAGTTATGTTTAGAGCGCTTACAATGTAACAGGCTAAGTATTTTTATGTGGTCTCATTTAATCCTCGCATGAAATTGATGAGTATTGAAAGTTTCCTTGTTTTATACTTGAAAAAAATATACAACATCATTTAGGGTCCCGTCAGAAGTCAGAAAACACACTAGCCATTTGAACAGAATTTTTTTTAAAGTTAAAGACATTTTAGTCATGTATAATATTACTAACAAAGCAAATAAACAGTGAAAAAGAGAACTCTAAAGGAGCAGTAGGCTGCTAAAGTGGCATTGTCTGGTAGAGGTGAGAATAGCCCTGGCTGTTTAGCATGTGTCAATATCAATGGTGGGCATGTTCCCATCACTGCTGATGCCAAACTACCAACTGGACATCATGGAACTCTTGAAGAGAAGAGCACAGTCAACTTTGGCAAGCTGGTATAAGCCAGTGCCAGCATAGTATCAACCCTTAAGTTTCACCTCAGAGCTGGTTCTACAAATATTGGAACAAATATAATTTGGATCAGCTGCTGCTACAGGAAGAAATTGCCGCTGCTGCTGGAGTGAAGAAGTGTTGCTATGGTGATAATGACACGAAAAACAGGCAGACAGAAAGGAAAGAGTCCCTGTTCCCTTCTCCAGCCTTGTGTTCTCCCTGAGGTGCAGAGCCCAACAGGGAAACGCCAACAAAGCAGAGGTATTTAGAGTCCTCGCTCCAGCCCCAACACTATAAAACAGAACATTGAAACTGACAGATGATAAACTCAATAATCGACACAGATATCTAGTGACACACGAGGTCATTTATATAATTAACAAATATCAACTATCTAAGTCTATTTACTTAAGAGCAGATAGACTTGAACTCAATTCTTACTTCATATGTTCTTAATTGCTATATTATATTACGAATACGTTTCAGTAAATGATTTTTTCTTTTTTTTTTTTTTTTTGCTCTGGGTGTTACATTGATCTTTAACTTGCTTCTCAAATATGCTATAATTTCTATTTGTGGTGTTGACTCTATTTTTAAAAATTTCTAACATATCCTTTGCTTCTTCTTGGAAGGAAATGCACCACAAATGAATGCAAATGAGAAATTGATTTAATGAAAATAAATGAGATCTGGCTTCTGAAAGAGCATACTTATTTTAAGTCTTCAATATATTCACATATCCACGAAGCTAATAATTCAGTACGAAGAAAATCTCATGGGATCAAGCATTTCCAATTTCTGAACACAATTTTAAGACTTCCTTTCAGTTACCTAGGAAAGAAGTGTTGTATTACGATGGCTAAATGGAGCTGGAACACTGAGAAATTCAAAGATCTCCTTCCCATCACACAAAACATTGATCAGATGGAATTGGAAAAAATATAAAGTACTATAGGTTCAGTGACACACACACAAACATCACACTCAAAATACAAAAATACTGTATAGAAAGAAGATACAGAACTTGATAGAATTTAAATTCCATTAATTGTAAGATTTTCCATTAATCTATTACTAAGGAAAAAAGCTGTCACTTAACTTATGACAAATACACGCTTTTAAGATATATCACAACTTCAGAATATTAAAACATGAAGAACATTTATCTTGGACTCTATGAAGTATGATATAAATAAAGGATACAATTAAATATTTGTGTTAGTAATGACATATTAAGTAAAAGAGATTCTGTACTAGTGAGAAGAATGCTTTCAGCCTTAGTATGACTCTTAGGATATAAACTTTTTTATCCTTCATATGGTTTTCCTCTATCTTCGTCAAATAATAAACGGGGGAGTGTCATTTTTTGCCAATATATCGAATTACAATTGAATGTAAGAAAACGTTTTTTTAAAGTAAGATGTATTAGTGCTCTTCAAGAAAAAGATGTCAAAATGAAATTAGACAAGGCAGAAGTATGTTGAACTATGGAGTAGAGGAAGAAGGAGAGAGCCTTCAGACTGTGACACGGGTATCACTCTTCTTCCTGTAGTAGATGAGAGGGAAAGAAGGAGAAGGAGGGTTGAGATAGCAAGAATGTGTGACTGCAGCACTGCACCAAGAAAGGTTTGGCAAAACTAACGTAAAGCCCCAAGGGTAAGTCATCTGTTGGAGGAATAACATGTCTTGTTGGAATGAGTAGGCTTTCAGGCCCTGCAATGCACTGTCACTGGCTGGGAATAGTTGCAAGAGCCATGGCCTCAGTAAAAATGAAGTAGATCCAGAAGGATAGCACCTGGACTGTCAATTACACTCCCTGCAGCAGGAAAACTGGGCAGAGCATTTTTATATCCACCATTTAAGACCCAATAAGTACTGGAGGAAGACTGATAATTGTTTTCATTATGTGAAAATAAAATATCATCTAATGTTTTGGAATGAGATTCGTTCTAAAGGGAAGAGACAAACCTTATGAACTATTTAAGTCTTTCTCGGCACTGCAATTTCATTACTACACAAATCTACATTGTGATCTACAATTGACGAAACTTTAGGAGCAAAAATCACAGCTGGAAATGAAAGACATTTATATTGCAAGATTGTTATTGAGGATGTACCAGATGATGGTGTAGGAGCAATATTTAGAAGTCTACAGATGATGCTGAATTAAGTGAAATGGTAATAATGAGCACAGTGTATTCATACACAGCACAACTTTAGCCATTTAATTACTGTGCTGGGCTAACATGATAAATGCACCCGGACACAAATCAATGGTAAATGCTTCCCAGAAAAAAACATTCAAGAAAGCCACGTATACTAAACAGGATAGTGTTTGCAATATGCAGCTAGAAATACTTCTAATGATAGACCATGAAGTTGAGGCAGCAGAATTCTAATTACATATTGAAACTGGCTCTGGTAGATGAGTGAGCTACTTCCTGGTTAAAAATGTGCAATTCTGGCAGGTGCTGTTAGTCTTGGAAACACAATTTTGTACACTAAATGTCTCTTTATGTCCTGAGGGAGAAGAATAAATGCCTACCTTCTCCCTTTGTTGAATCTGAACTCAAAACTAGCACCCACACTTATTGCAGTTAGAAATTGTAACAGGTAAGCCCTGCCTTTCTCAAACTTTTTACCAGAGAGAAATATACATGATACCAGAGGGAAAAAGGTCATTAATAAACTGAGGACAGTACACAATATTCATGCCTTTTCCCATGAACTTAGCCAACGTCTACCTTTCCTTTTTCCACTATTTCTAAGATGATGGGAGCATAGACTCATGGTCATTTTTATTTTCAAAATAACAAAAAATGCCTAGTAACACAGGGCTGAGACACTATATGATATTCAATTATTATTTACTAATATATTATTAAGTTAACACAAATTGCTTCTTTGAAAGTATCACTTTTTCACATATTGGTCTTTGGAATTCTGTGTCTTTTACTCAGTCTTAAACATAACAATTTATTTTATTTAGGATCTTATAAAAAGATTAAATTTCCCCCTGACATATGGCTACACAGATTTGGCACATAAATTTGCAATTTTAGAGGCAATAAGCCATTAATGATTTATTAATAAGCCACTAATGATTATTGATTTATTCAATATTTCTTATGTACAGACAGAAGTTGTGTATCTGGAAAATGCAACAGGAGGTAAATATAGTAGATGTTTGTTGTATTTTGAGGTATAAAATATCCAGTAACACACTGAGAAACAGTTAATATGTTTGTTTAGGGTTTCTGCCTCCTCCCTCACTCTCAGGATGTGCAGTTCCTAGGAAGCTGACTATAACTCCAGTCTCAGGAGCGGGACATATGAGCAATGAATATGAACCTATCAGCTCATTCTACCCCCAATCCTGGGTGGCTTGTCAATGGGTATATGCTCTTTACTAGGCCAATCATAACTTTGAAGCTTCAATGCAAGTACTTTTTTTTAAACTTTATTTATTTATATTTAAATTGCCATATAAAATTATATGTATTTATCTTGTACAAGATGTTTCGAAGTGTGTATGTTTACACACACACATATATATTATATACACCTATTATATATGTGTGTGTGTGTGTATATACATAAAAATGGAATGGTTTACTCTAGCTAATTAACAAATACATTCCTTCACAGATTTATCACTTTCGGGTTGGAGCACTTATCCGCTTGCTTAGCATTTTTCAAGAACAATACATCATTATTAATTGTATTTGTTTGAGCCGTTGGGGGAGTAGATTGAATCCTGCTGACTGTAAACGCGAATGGATGTATGAGCTGGACTTGTTCCCATCATCTTGCTACCAGGTGGACCTGAGACTGAAGCCAACATAGCAGAAGGCTAAACCCAGAGATAGAGAATAAATTGAGCCCTGAACACATCATCTGATTCCAACAGTACAGTGATAGCAGAGCCAGTTCTCTCCCTAGACATTTCAGTTGTGCAAGACAATAAATTATCTCTTTATTGGGTCAATTTGGATCACACTTTATACAGGCAACCAGAAGTGTCCTGACTTTCAGATTACCCAACAGGGGGAGATGAGTGTGTTGGGGTAAGATATATTGAAGTGACAAAGTGATTAGAAGTGAACGTGAAACTCATTTTGTTTAATATTATCATAACAATTCCTTTAAAATAAGCACATAATAACTGAATGAGCCAGGAATGCTGACTTTAACAGAATACCAGTAAGGTGATTAAGATAAATTAGGGTGTCTTATATTATGCCAACCCCTAGAAAACTTTATCATTTCAAATAATTATCTAGATTCTTCAAGAAGGAGGAAACTATGGCCAAGAAAAACATAAAAGAAAAATAATATATGAAAGAAATTTAAAAAGATTTTTCCCGAGAAAGTAGTATAAATCACGGTAAGAAAGCTGGGATGTAAAAGCTAGGAGGGGACTTTGGAGAATGAAAACTGAACTGCAGGTGACGTTTCCTCAGGATGAAGGTATTTTGAATTCCTGTCCCACATCTTCCCGTCCCATTACATCTTCTATGTCCACCTGACAATCCCTTCTCCTAATAGTGAGTGCCCTAAGTAAACTTACTGAGGGACTCGTAATGCACTCAACAGTCAACAAGTATTTCCTGAGCACCTACTCTAGGCAGGTGCTGTGTTAGCTGTGAGTAATATTGTAGTAAACACAAGGATGGGCCCTTTCCACGTAGAGCTTACGTTCTACCAGAATACACAGTAGAAAACAATTCATTATACAGACTTATTTTTTAAATGTTTTCAAATGTTCTGTGGAAGTTTATGACTAAGGGAAATGACATTATTTCTAGGCTCAGCAACTATATCCTTAAGAAAGTGGCATTAGAACGTTCCTTAGTGTAGGAGTCAACCAAGTAAAGAGGAAACCAGGAAGAGTCTTGCATCCAGAGGGAATAACATGAGTGAGACCCTGTAGTGGGAGGGAGTTAGGCATGTTTGAAAATCTGAAGAAAAACCAGTGAGGCTGAAACACTGAGGGTGCATGAAAAAGGAGCATAAGGTGAGGTGGGAGAAGGCAGGGGCTGGACCAAAAGGAACCTGGCCACGAAGGATTGAGGTCTTTATTCTTAAAGTAATAGGACTTTACTGGGGAGTGCAATCAGAGGTGCCACATGATCAGATATGTAATTTCAAAATATAATTCTGTGTGGATGGTTAGTGAAAAGACAGATTTGATGTTGGAAGTCGCATTAGGAAGCTCTTATAGCAACTCAAATGAGAAAGGTTGGGAGTTTATTAGGGTGTCAAAATGAGGTGAAGTCAAGCAGTTAGATTCAAGAGATGTTTAGGTAAAAAGTCATAATCTTTTCATTGATTAAATATGAGAGACGGGTAGATAAAGACTGAGAGATGCTTACAGTCATCCCTAGCTTTCTGGTTTGCATGAAAAGTGGAGGTTTTTTTTCCCAGTCCATAGATACCAAAAATAGTCTTGATAGATGCCCAAGAGCGTATGTTCACTTCTGTCAGATAAAATTTTGAGGTATCTAGAAACAGTAGGAAAATTGAATAGGCAGGTAAATATATGAATCTGGACCTCAAAGGATGGATATGACAATACATATACTAAAATTTCAAAATAAAAGGCATATCAAGAGCAATTGAAGAGGCCACAACATGATGAAATAGTCCAGAAAGAAAGTATGAAATAAGAAGACAGGAGGATCCTTTTGAGATTCCCTGTTATTTTATTCTCCTCTATCAGGCCGATAAAAGTTGAAATAAATTCAGGGCTACATATAAGATCATAAAAATAGAAACAAGATGGGTCATCACAGAGAGCAAGAAGACAGAATAACTCAGGGTGGAAGAAATGGTTAAGAGTATCAAATGCTACTGGGATCAAATAAGGTTTAGATTAATGTCCATTTGATTTAGTTTTATGGAGGCCATTGGTGACTGTATTAAGAGCTGGGGAAATGAGTACAATAAACATGAAATTGAAGTGTCTTAAAAATAAATACAGACTCTCCATTATTAATACATCACATTCTAGTTTTCTTACTTAATGATGAACATGTACAAAATTAATTATGATCCCTGATTAAACCTGTTCCTTGAGATGTAGTTGAAAGCTAAATAATATGTTTTCTATTTTGAAGTAATCCTGCTTTGGAAGTAGAATCTGAGCAGAAATAGTTTCCAAATGCACAGATCAACTTGACATAGTATTGTCATTGCCTCCAACATTCGTGTAGCAAAAACTTTGTTACGATTAAACAGTCATGGCATTTGCAACTAACAATGGAGGGTACTTACAGCTAAAATGGAAACTACCAAATAAAGCAGTTATATATCAGCATTTGGAGGCAATGAGTTAGTCTGTGCTTGCCGACTGAAAGGAAAACTCAGTCAAGACCTGTTTGAATAAACCCTGCTAACTGAACAGGAGCTGAAGGATTGAGTTGGGCTACTTTTTCAGTTACCTACTTAGATCATTTAAAGTTAGAGGGTTGTAGTCTCTAGTAAGTAAGATAGACTGTATGACCCTTTATCCTCCCCTACTTTCTATGTCAGTAATTTGCTGGAAGCAATCTTTTAAAGAAAATGGTATTTACAAAGTAGAGATGAGATCATTATTTGGTGAGACAGAACTTACTGAGATACGATTCACTGTGAAAGTGAGAGATAAAGCAGGCCAAACCTTTAATATTCACTGTCAGGTACAACAACTGCTGTTTTTAGAGACATCTGCAGAAACAAAGCACGTGTCGCTTTTCAGATCAAGTTTCTGTCTTAAATTTAAGGAACAGCTGTTTCTATTTGAGAAATGACAAGAAGACTTTAAATTTCAAATGTGCCACAAACATCTTTCAAAATCAACAACTTCAACAGGGGAAGACACTGACTTTTTTTTCCTTCTTTTTCTGTATTTTCTACAAATTCCTGTAAAAATAGCTCATTCATTTAAAAAAAAAATTCATTGAGTTTGCTAACACAATGTTAGGTCCTGGGACACAAAGTGAAAATGTGCTACATCCCTTACAGAAATGGACATTGTGCCGGACCAGGCATAGAACTACATATATTACAAATTGAAAATGATGATTGGTGTAACAGAAGTGTAAGAAAACTAATATGAGAGTGAATACCCTGGAGTGAGAAGAGATTCAGCTTATAGAATGTGGGACATATGGAGCTGTACTTGAAGGACCAGTACATTATTAATGGGAAAAATTAAAGGGTGGTTTATGATGGAGAGAACTGCATGAGCCAAGAGTTGAAAGTATGAACAGACATAGCTCATTAAAACAAACAAACAAACAAATGGTCTGAGTGCCAAGAAAAGGAAAAAAAAAAAAATCGTTTCTATTTTGTCTGAAGGTTAACACATGGAAAAGGACTTAAAGATATATATTTAATTATTTACCATTTATAAAATGGATAAATGAAAAGGGAAGAAAGATAAACTCTTCTACCATAGATAAAGAGGCAGTATATTCTATTTTTAGAAGCAAGATCCTGGAGGTGGACTACCTGGGCATGGATTGAGCACCTGCACTTACAAGCTGTGTGACCCTGGGCAAGTTATTCAACCTTCCTGAATCTTGGTTTGCCCTTCTCTAAAATGGGCATAAGAACATTACTTCTTACACATGGTATGTTGGTTTATTAAGTGAGTTAACACATGTAAAGCCTTTGGACCTGTTTCTGGAACATATTAATTCTTAATTCTACATAATGTTCAGTCTTTGTTTTTATTCAAAAAAAAAAAAAAAAAAAAAAAAACCTCAACCATTATTATTTGATAGGTTACAGCGCCACCTACTGGTTGATGGGGTTTGGCACTGTTTTCGGTATATTTGGATTCACATTGTTTTTATGTGTGTAGGCACCATGGGTGGCAGAGTATATTTTCTCTCATGGTTCTTTCCCTTGTTCTTTTCCTATTGAAGTCAGTGCATGCCTGCACTTTCTCTCAAAGAGAAGGAGATGGCAAAATAGAAAGTTAAAAATCACCTGTTTTGGGTTTTAAAAAGTCAAAGAACTTTAGAGAAATTAAGGCATTCTCAGTTATGGACAGACTGCCCTGAAGTAAACAAAATAGACTCTTTCTCCTAAACTGGAAGAGACATCTGGGGCTGATAGAGGGGTAGGTGTGGAGAATGATCTATTCTCTTCTTCCTTGTAGCTCTGCTAAGGAGGTCGAAATGCACACAGGCCAACTGGTGTTAAGAAAGGCAAGTGGAAGACTACGGGTAGCCCAACCATGACACTGGATAAGACTGTTTAAGGGGCTTATTCAGCCTGGATGGTGCTGACCTGAGGTAACCTGTGTGACTCTGCAACCATGGTTGGTATCTCCTAAAGCTGGATTACATTTCAGGCCATGGGAAGCCAGGGAAATTCCTATAGTGTTTGAGGTTCTTATTGTCCCTGCCAGTAATGACAATGGTTGTGCACAATTCATTATATAAAATGTAAAATGATCTGAAGTGCTCACCTAAGCTTATGACTACATAATAGCTATATCCTGGTATAAATGAAAACAAAATTTTCATACAAATCTAGATCATTCTTTTTCCTCCATTCTGCATTATCTCTTGTTACATGGTAAACAAAATGGGGTTGAACTCAGAAAGCTGAGTCTCAAAGGTTTTTCAAACTAGTCTTTATCTCAGTTAGAAGAAATTCAAAAGTTTCCACCAGAAGTCACCACAAATCTAGGCCAAGTTGGCTTCCTCAGTTTGCTTCCATTATTCTCCCAAGTCTAATTCTGACACCCTTCTAGACCATCTCCCTCTTTTCTCTGAATTTCAATACCAACATTCCTCATACTACCAACTTCTCACCAAAAATTGTTATAAAATTTTCCTTTCCTATTTTCTATGATAGCCCCAAGCACCAGTTATTGCTCTCTGTCTCATGGCATTGATCTGATTATCTACTTAGAGAAATTGAGAATAAGGCTTAAAAGAACATAATTTCCCACAAGACATTTTCATTTTGTTAATACGGGGGAAATGTCAGTTATTGGAATGTATGAGGAAAATAAATTTAACACAGGACAATATCTTGGGCTGCTGTCTATTTCTTGGGTTGGTGCAAAAGTAATTGTGGTTTTTGCCGTTTTAAAAAATAATACTTAGTTTTCTAGAATTTTAAACATGAAATCAATGCAGAAGTCCCAAGTAAAAATCTGCTCCTATCCCTGGAAGTGAAAGAAACCCTCCACTGATACCTTGTAGCACATACAACTTAAAAAGGCACATCATTTTAAATACGTTCACTCATTTGATTTTCAGGAAAACTGGTTATAATAGACCTGGTACTGCCATCCTTAAATGAGCTACTATCAATTGCTCTTTACCTCTCAATGTTAAACATGCAAATGCTTTCTAAACTCAAAATTTTGCAAACTGTTTTTTAACTCTCCTTTTATTAATGCAATCATAATTATTGATTTTGAAGAGTTTTCCTAAGTTTGATTCTACAATGAATATTCAAAGATAAGAGGTTTAGGTAAAACTCATTTTCCCTTCACTCAGAATAGTAAGTCTATAGAAAATACTAGTTTGACTTCAAAACAGATTAGATTAAAAGTTACTTGGAAGCTTCTACATCTTGCTGAATAAAAGCAAAAAAAAAAAAAAAAAAAAAAAAAAAAAAAAAAAAAAAAAAAAAAAAAACAAGAAATCAAGGCTAATGGAAAAACAAATGCAAGATGCACTTGTATGTTTAAAGGCTCTTTTCACACCCTTATACTTCAGTTCCACAGAGAAAATACCTTGTTCATTGTTAATTTTTAGTAGATGTTGATCATGTATTAGCATCATAACTACCAAATGCTGAATGTGAAAGCACCTTAGTCACAATTGAGACTAGCCCCTAGTTTTCAGATAATGAGAGCCAGGGATCTAAGATCCACACAATAAACAGATTTGCTACAGGCACAAATAAAGCCACAGAGACCTGGAATCATGTCTTGGTTTTCTAATTCATATTCCAAGACCATTAGAAGACTGGACCCCACACTACATTTTCATCTATTTGGGAGTTAATGTTGATGTCCCACCGAAACCTACCTTCTCTATCATGTCTGTTAGAGAAACTCACTCTTTTCTTTCTAACTTTCCTCCATTCAGTTAATTCCAGATGCCACTATGTTTGCATCTTTGTCCTGATTCATCTTTCTGACTCGAGTCATATCTCCTATTCTGCCCACTGCAAGCTAAATTCTACTAAGATGCAAATCTGATCATGTCATTCACCTCATTAAACTCTCCAAACAGTGATAAGCAATGCTTATTTACCACTTATTAGTGGAGTCTTTAGGCTCATTGTTTCATTGAATCTTCACAACTGATTTTAGGAAACTGGCACCAAAAAACTAAAAAGCTTGTCCTGGGTTCCAGCTAGTAAGTGGCAAAGGAAGATTCACACTTCAGACTTCAAACTCTTATCATGCTATGCTATGCTGCTTCTAGGACTCAACAGTGCTCTTATGACAAATTCTGAACCCCTTCCACACCACAAAATGTTGTTGGATATAGTGAATGCTAACAAGGAGTTGCTTACACCTTTGCCATTACTCTGGTTACCTGAGTATACTTAAGCCAGACTAAACTCATGATTCTCAGTGTTCATATACTGTTTCTCTCCTCTGAAAAAGTTGGGATTAAGAATTTCAGAGGCTAGTTACTGGAAAGATACGATATTCTTCCACTTTCTTGTCATTCAAAATAAACATAATATAAAATCATTAAGTGTACAAAAACAGAATAAAGTAATTTTTCCTATGGTAGACAGTCAGATATTTGAATATCAAATTCTTTTTTTTTTTTTTTTTTTTTTTTTTTTTTGAGGCAGAGTCTCGCTCTGTCGCCCGGACTGGAGTGCAGTGGCCGGATCTAAGCTCACTGCAAGCTCCGCCTTCCGGGTTTACGCCATTCTCCTGCCTCAGCCTCCCGAGGAGCTGGGACTACAGGCGCCCGCCACCTCGCCCGGCTAGTTTTTGTATTTTTTTTTAGTAGAGACGGGGTTTCACCGTGTTAGCCAGGATGGTCTCGATCTCCTGACCTCGTGATCCGCCCGTCTCGGCCTCCCAAAGTGCTGGGATTACAGGCTTGAGCCACCGCGCCCGGCCGAATATCAAATTCTTTATACTTGTTTCTGATTGTTTTTAGATCTCTGCTTTTATAAAGCAGAGAAACAACCTGATACAATTTGACTGTGTCCCCATCCAACTCTCATCTTGAATTATAACTCCCACATGCCTACGTATCGTGGGAGGAACCCTGTGGGAGGTGATTGAATTATGGGAGTGGGTTTTTCCTGTGCTGTTCTTGTGATAATGAATGAGTCTCATGAGATCTGATGGTTTAAAAAAATACTGAGTTGCCCTGCACACGCTCTCTCTTTGCCTGCCACCATCCATGTAAGACATGACTTGCTCCTCTGCCTTCTGCCATGACTGTGAGGCTTCTCCAGCCATGGGGATTTGCAAGTCCAATTAAACCTCTTTCTTTTGTAAATTGCCCTGTCTGTGGTGTGTCTTTATCAGCAGTGTGAAAACAGATTAATATACAACCTGTACATAACAACCTGTACTTTACTTGCCTATTGGGTAAACTGGCATGCATTCCTGGGATCCCATTTTTACCCACCCTTTTTGCCTAACTTATTTCCAGATTATAGAAAGACTACCTGATCTTATAATGGTCTTCCCTGAAACTAGGCCAGCTCCCCAGATTTTGCCTTACCCCAGCCCTCTGCACATCTCTTATGTAGCCCTCTATCATACTGCCCATCTATTAGTCTATATCTCAAACAGCATAGTTATATATCCTTACAGCCTAACAGATTTCAAGCAACCAACTGTTATTAATAAAATAAGTGAGAATTGAGCTCTATCATTGTGCTGTGTTATAAATGCAACAAGACAAGAATTCAGAAACTTGAGTTCTAATTTTGGGTCTATGAAAAATTGTTTTATCATCCTTGATCTTGCCTCTTCAATTCCTAATGAATAAAGCATAATAAAATTTAAATGTGTTTACCTACATCATAGAGACTTCATGAGCATCTATGAAGAAAAATGTGAATTAAAACAATTTAAAAGGCAAACCATCGTTGGAGAAAAGTTTACGTTATTTTTATGACTGTAAAATGTGTCAGTGTCTCCAAACATCATGATACTAAACAGAACATTATGAACAATATAAAGGATTTCCCCTTGCAGCTCAGTTCTTGGGCCATTAAATCTAGAATTATAAACCTGAGCCTTAAACATATGAAGCAGAGTGTGTAAAATATGACCAAAGACTACCACCCAATATGCCTGGATAAAGTCAATAGCAGATTCAGAGGATATGGCTACTAACTTGATTTAGCAGATCGAGCTAGCATGGGATAAATAGACATGAGTTACTTACATAATGAGCTGAATTCTATTTTGCCTTTTCCCTATTGGAATCAGTTGAGAAACCGTTCTAGCTGAAGGGACCTGGAAAAATTGTCTTCTGCTGTGGGGGCACCTAAATAAGTATGATATAAACACCTTGCCTGCATATCCACAAATCTTTTGGATGACAGAGCCCAAAATACATGGATGATCAACTTTGTATGTATAGACACTGTTTACTTCCAAAATTCAGAGCAGTGTTTCATACTGGAAAAATGCTGCACTAACATGTAAGTGACTTGATGCCTGGATTTATTCCTTAACTAGTCTTTTAGCCTGAGACAAGTTACTTTCTTTACTTAATCTATGCCAGGTTCTTTATCTATGAAAATGAGTAGAAAATACCATTTGCATCTACCAGGTAGCATTATTACATAGATTAAACTCAAAAAGAGATGGGGAGAATGTTCTGTTTGAAGCATTCGGGGTTTTGCAAGGGATAGAGAACTTGGCCTCCATGCCACAGTAAGACCATCAATGGACACGTTGAATATTAAAATTCGTCTGGCAATTGGAGTGCTGGGATTATTAAGTAAAATAAGGGTTACTTGAACACAAGGCCTGTGATACACCAACAATTAATCTGATAACCCAGATACCTATTAAATGACTAACAGGTGGATCATGCAGATAGCATAAATATGCTGGACAAAGGGATGATAAACGGACAGAGTGGGATGGTTGAGATTTCATCATGATACTCAGAATGGCATACAATTTAAAACTTACAAGTTGTTTATTTCTGGGATTTTCCATTTAATATTTTCAAACCATGGTTGACCTTAGGTAACTGAAACCATGAAAGGAAAGCTACAGATAAGAGGGGAGCATTGGGCAGTGCAAGGAAACCTTTTCTATCCACTCAGATAACCCCACTGTTAAAATTCCTTTCTTCTTCATTTGCTCTATAGCCTCCTTATATTTCTCTTCACATACAAACACATATGTATGTAATGTAATCATCAGTCTTTTGTTTTCAACTATTAAAAAGCAAGCTGCAGATAGGATATCCCCAACACCCCTAAATACTTCAGTGCTTATTTCAACCAAATAGTATCTACTATCTAACTACCATAAAAACTTCCAAATCAGATAATCAATGCCGTTATGACACTACTGTCTAATAATGTCTCTTTTTCTTTCTGGTCCAGAATGTCATTTAGGAATACCTATTAACTTAATTGCTCTGTCAATCCAGTCTTCTTCAAACTACATGCTTATTATTCATTCTCTGTATTTAATACCCTGGATAGATTTAAAATCTATACATCCTATGTTTCATAGGATGATTCTTTTTTTTTTTTTTTTTTTTTTTTTTTTTTGAGACGGAGTCTTGCTCTGTCGCCCAGGCTGGAGTGCAGTGGCCGGATCTCAGCTCACTGCAAGCTCCGCCTCCCGGGTTTACGCCATTCTCCTGCCTCAGCTTCCCGAGTAGCTGGGACTACAGGCGCCCGCCACCTCGCCCAGCTAGTTTTTTGTATTTTTAGTAGAGACGGGGTTTCACCGTGTTAGCTAGGATGGTCTCGATCTCCTGGCCTCGTGATCCGCCCGTCTCGGCCTCCCAAAGTGCTGGGATTACAGGCTTGAGCGACCGCGCCCGGCCATCATGGATGATTCTTAATTGCATCTGTCAAGTGTTACCTCATAATCAGACCCATATCACTTTAAATAATTTTAAAAAATAATTTTGAGGTCTCCTTTGTGGCATCATATCAGGGATAGGCAACATTTGTCCATCCCACCACTAATGGTGTTAACCATAAATGCCTGGTGTCATAATGTCTCCCTCACTGTAAATTCACAATATTTTTGGTAATCAATAAATATTTTTCCAGAGTATGCCAATGCCCTGTCCTTCATTAAACTTTTGCTTATTTGCTTTAGCCTTAATTATTGACTATTACATCAAACAACTAGCAACATGATGATTGCTAAACTCTGATGTTCCATTTATTTTCCCCCTACATTTATCACGGGCATTCTACCACAACGAAGAGCTTTTCACCCTTACCATCAACTATACATTTATTCATACATTTATTTATATCTGTATGAACTCATAGATCTCTATTTTACTCAATGTGGTGCAATCCATCACTATCATTATTTACTTTGATGCTCTAATTATACCATATTTGTCCAGAAGGAGTCCCTTCAAGCTGGTTCTTGTGGAGTCTTGACACGTCCCCAACATTCTTTTAGGATTTACCACAATATATTCTAGGCCCATCTTGTTTTCTCCTCACAGCCCTTGAATGTGGCATTTCAAAAATATTTATGTAAATATCCCTGGTGATATTTAGATATCAAAATATGGGTGCTGTGTATATTCATTTCTAGTGGGATGCCTTCACTTTCATTATTTCTAGGTCTTCTGGAAGATTAAAGCATGTAATACACGAATATATATATGTATGCATACATATAAGTATATATATTCAGAAATTTTCATGTACATAAGTGTGTGTGTATATAAACACATACATATATATGTGTATGTCTCATATAGATTAATACCCATAATTCTAATTATATTCTGACAAATCAATGGACATATTTCTCTCTACCCTTTCAATATTTTGAATTACTTTCTCCAGTTAGAAACTTGGCTTTCACTATTTATAGTGTACGTTTTATTCACTTATTTGTTCAATATTGCAAGTCTCACAACTGTGCTCCCCTTTCATCTGTTACCCCCGCACCCATCCCCTTTAGCACCTTGTAACCTAGACTGCCAATGTGCTTTGTGTAACTTCCTCTACCCTTAAATGCCATGTCCTTGGGTGCTAGTGAGCACACAGCCAGAATGCTTCCATGTGGCATCTGCTAACCTACCCACATCTTTGGCCACTGGTAAGCACATTGTCATTGTGTGTTGGAATATCTCCTCTGTTCACCTCTTATTACTGATCTCCAAGCCCTCAGGCACCTCTCAAACACTCTGCAGTGTAAAGAAAGGAAAAGAAACCTGGGAAGAACGGGGACAATGGAAATGAAGGATTATTCTTGGTTTTTACAAGCCCTTCCGTTATATCAGACCGTCAGCTGTCACTTTTCCTGTAGTCAATATGCCTATCTCTACTGTATCATCCTCCAACTTCCACACATCTGATATTTCCATCAAGTCATTATAATAAAGAGTCTTACCTGTCTGTGCCTTTGCTTCCTCATCTGTATTATGGCATAATAATGACGCAGAGTTCATATGGTTGTTGTGGGAGTTATATGTGCTTAAAATAATGACAAAGAGTGAGTGCTGAATAGACACTAACAATTGTTTAATTCCTATTTGGGCCATGTGATGGCACCAGATGCCCTGTTTTCAGTATTTGGTGGCTGGCAGTAGACATCTCCTGGCAGTCTGTTGGCTCATGGAAGATCTGACCAGAGAAGCATATTAGTGTTTTTGAAAACTTTGTTCATAAAGAAACCGGCTATAGGTCAGGGACACTTTCATTGTGACCAAACAAGATCAGCGGATGAGGTCATGTGAATCACAAATGCTATTCTTCACAAAAGTAAAGTGTGAAAAGTTTCCATGGGCTAAAATGACTGGAAAAAAGGAACATAATACTTTAAACTCACACCTTTCTTGACTTTTACTTCCTTTTGCAGCTCAACAAATGTCGTTAATGCTATTTGAGGCTCTTTGTTCTGTGTTACCCATTTGAATTGTATTTCATGGACAGATCTTCCTGAATACGTTCTCTTTTGCATGCTGTAATTTTGATGTCTCCATTTCCTAGAAATGAATGGGAAACCTATATATACAGACTGATTTAGAAGAATATACAAACTCCTAATCCTTCTGCCATTCTCCGAGTCTGGTGCTATTTGTAGCAAGTGTCTCACTGTCGCTTCAATGGTGTCAAGCTATCAGTGGAAATGGGAAACAATCTGATCCAGGTGTGAAGATGTAGAGCAGAAAATGATGCTAAATTGTGACAGTAGTAACCCAGTTCATCCTAAGGAGCAGATGGAATTGATTATTTACCACCCTATCAAGAACTTGGTGCTTGATTTACCATTGTTCCAGCGACTATCATTCACCCTACAGATAACTAGAGAAAAGATTCCTTATAGAACCTACACTGCTTTTTTTTATTAGTATGTTCCTGGTTGTCACCCTATTGTAACAGGATCATTCTTTTCTTCTGAGATAGATGACAGAGCACGAACATCCTCAAATAACATTGGCTAACTCCCCCAGAGTACTTGACCAGACCATTTATCTACAGAAATACATTTTTAACACTTTCAAAACAAAGAAATCCAGCATATGGCAGTTAATTTGGATCTTAACAACTCTGTACTTTGAAAAGACAAATGATCAGCAAGCTGTTTCAAACCTTAACCTATAATTTGAGAGGAATAATTTATTATCCAAACAAAACTCCTTTAATTAATCAAAACTTAACATTAAATTCAGAATTAAGTTATGCCACCAAGCCATCTGTTTCCGAGTACACACAGGTATTCTCCTCTCCTACTGACAAAATACTTTCTCCTATGTAAGTTTGCAAACAGGTGTTTTTTAAAACTTAATTAAACTCAGACATTGTGTTATTCATTAAACATATGTTAATGACTTTTAATCAAGAGTTGGCTGGATAAAAAGCTATTCAACATTTCTGTGAAAGAGAAAGGCAATGGACAATTAAGAATATAGCAAGAAAAGAAGTGATCAACTTGTCAGGCACAGAATGACAAAGAAGTGAAAGTTTGTCTCATTGGTAACAATGACAAAATTCACCTGATCTGCCATGAAATCATGATCCAACCTTCCACTATTTAACTTCTAGACTTTTTAAGCAAATTGGACTTCAGTTATCAAGTAATTTTGAACACACAGGATGCAAATAAGTCTGGGAAAGAAGAAAAGTCTGAATCATTTATGAGTGAACAAAAGTAGACGTCCTAAAGCATGTCTCAATAAGCATGCCTCATGGAATGGTTCAAAATTTACTAATGATACTACAAAACTATACCTGCTAATAGGAAAGAGGAGAGAAAATATTAAATACAGTCAAACAGAATTTAAAAATCTGCATATAACTCTTTCCCTTAGGGAGGTATAGCTTATATATTTCAGGAGCTTCTGAAAGCATTGCTGTATTACCAGTGAAGATAAATAATGATTCAGGATTAATGTTACATTATCCCTACTGCCTACAATGTAAGAAGGTAAATAATTATGTGTTGCATCTAATTTTACATAAACTTAAATTTAAAATAATTTAGGTGCATCTCAAATACCTGTTTAGCAGGAAAATTTGTTCCCCCAGTATGTTAGGTTTGGAAAGTTTTCCTTTACTCTTGTGGTCCAAATTAATTTGGTCCAAGAACTTTAAAAGACACTCCTATTGGACTATGGATACAATTCAATAGACTAGATTCATAATATATTCCATGTCAGCCAATTGGAGGATAATTTTAGGTGAAGGGAAGAGCTGAGTTTTCTAGAGATCCCTTCCATAAGTTTTGAATCATGATTTAGTATTCATGTCAAAATATAAATAAATGCCTAGGAGCTATGTTTTAAAAAGTGTTTTTCCAACATTTCTCATTACAACTCCCATGTTTCCTGAATGTAGGTATTCTAAAGCCATTCATTTCAACACCCACTTCTTTCTTTTCTTTTTCTCTTTCTTCTCCTTTCTTCCTTGCTACCCTCTATCTTACCCACTTTTCCACCTTTACTCCTTTATTTGGTTCTAATACATTATGCTTATTTAAAACATATGTTTACCAAGTTTCCATTTCCAGTTGAGATAGACCAAATTTTATGAAAAACTAAAACAGTGAGATAAAATTTTAAGACATATGTTTCAAATCACTGGAGAACTACAAATGCAGCAAGCAAGGAAGAAAATTCTGGATAGAAAAAAACATATATAGAGAGGTCTACATTTATATAAAGCTATTAAATAAAAATAAGCTGATATATTACTCCAGTCACTGCTATATTGGCATATCGGTCATTTGCATTTGAAGTTAACTCTAATGAGTAAAGCTATTCAGTGCTAGAATAGAGTCCAACCTAGCTTTGATGATTTAAATTTCACTAATTTTTATGCCTCCACAGAGCACTTGAACTTCAGAACCTTTGAGGAAGGTATTGAGGAGAAATATATTCTCACAAAAATGCAAAGAGCAACCCTATGAAATTATCCAGTGTTTAGTTTTCTTCATCCTTCTGTGCTAGAAATTTAATTGGCTGTGGGGGAAGCTTCATGTCCATTTTTGTGCTCTCAGATGATGTAGAATAATTATTGAGGACTCTATTAATAACTCTGCCAAAGGAGACAACATTGAATTTATATTTCAGGAACTGGCCTGTAAGGGCTCGCTCAGCTCCTCACTAGCTGTGTGACATTGTCAAGTACTCTACCCTCTAGGAGCCTCAATATTTTCATCAATTTGATGAATCATGTAAACGATTATAACAATTACTACCAGAGGGTGCGGTCAAAATGGCAGGGCCAAGATGGCAGACTAGAAGGAGCTCATCTGCGACCCTCTCTTGGAGAGGGAACAAAAGGGCTGGTGAGACCAGGCATGGTGGCTAATGCCTGGGAAGCCAAGGTGGATGGATCACTTGGTCTCTGGTTGAAGACCAGCCTGGCCAACATGGTGAAACTCTGTCTCTACTAAAAATACAAAAATACAAAAATTGCCCAGCGTGGTTGGAGGCACCTATAATCCCAACTACTCAAGAGGAGAATGCCTTGCACCTGGAAGGCAGAGTCTGCAGTGAGCCGAGATTATGCCACTACACTCCAGCCTGGGTGCCAGAGTGAGACCCTGTCTCAAAAAAAAAAAAAAAAAAAAAAAGGTGGGGGGGGCCTGGTGAACACTAACCCTGCACCAGTCATCTGAGAAACAACACTGGGATCCATCAAGGCAGCAGGGGAACACAGAGAACAGAGAGGCGCAAAGCTGGGTGCCAGCCTATCTGGGTTCAGTGTGGAGGCAGTGGAACCTCTCCTACACAGGAAAGGGTGAGTGAGTGAGAGCCCTTAGAGCAATTCACACTCACCACAGGGACTTATGCAAGACTGGAAACAGGAGAATCCCACTGGCCACCCCACAACTCCATACCACGCTTCTAGAATGAGACAGACAGCCACCTGGACATTTTGTCAGGGCAATTCTTTAGTCCAAGGAGATCACTATGAACCTTGAGGCACAGAGGGGAAGAGTACTGGTGCCATAGCCCCAGTAGAAGCTGCAGTTGTGGTGCCTGGGAGCAGTGAGATTGCTCTACCTCAACTTACCAGACAGGGTTTAGTGCATATTTCTGGCCCAGCCATCTTGCTTCTGCCTGAACTCAACCAGCAACTCCATCAGCCCTCACCACTGGCAGTCAAGCAGCCAACACTTGCTAGAGCTTTGAGTCCAGCAGTCCTGTTTTTTGTAAACTCAGTTGGAGGGCACAGTCTCTTGTTGTCTTCAAAAACACCCAGATGGCAGAGCACATGACTCCACCCACCTCCACCACTGGTAGCCAGGCAGGCAATGTTTGCTAAAGCTTTTGGCCCAGTGGCCCCACTTCTATGTGAGCTCGACTGGAGGCTGCAGTTTCCTGTTTTCCCGGGAAACATCCAGATGGCAGGGCACACGACCCCACCAACCCCTACCACTGGTAACCAGGCAGGCAGCACCTGCTAGATCTTCTGACCCAGTCGTCCTGCTTCTGTGTGAACTCAGCTATTGGGTGCAGCCTTCACTTATCCCCAGGAAGCACCCAGATGGCAGGGTAGGTGACCCCAGGCATCCCCATCACTGCCACCCAGACAGGCAATGCTTGCTAGAGCTTCCAACTCATTGGTCCTGCTTCTGTGAGAACTCAACTGGAGGGCACAGCTTCCTGTAGTCCCAGAAAACACCTGGATGGCACAGCACACAATTCCACCCATTCCTGCCACTGGTAGTAAGGCAGACAAAGCCAGCTAGAGTCTCTGGTCTAGGTTCCTGCTTTTGTGGTAACTCAGCTAATGGGCACAGCATCCCACTGTCCCAGGAAGCACCTGGATGGCAGGGCAGGTTATCCCCATTCTCAACCCCACTCCATGCTGGTAGCCAGGTGAGTCACACCTGCTATTGCTTCTGGCCCAGTGGTCCTATTTCTGCCTGAATTTACCAGGGGGTGCATCCTCTTGTTGCCATTAAAACACTCAGATGGCAAGGTGAGCAACTCTACCCACCCCTGCCTCTCATAACCAGATAGGCCACACATGTTAGATCTTCCAAAACAGCAGTCCCAATTCCACCTGAAATCTGCAGACAGGTGCAGCCCCATGTTTGCCAGGAAGCATACAGATAGCAGGTTAGGTCCAACTTGGCAAAGGTATAGCTTGTCTGCCAACTGTCTCTGCCTGATGGAGCCCTGTGAAACAGAATACTCAACCAAAAGAAATGCATACATAGAGATAGTAATCAGAGAGGGATTCTCCAAGATCCAAAAGTGGATTAGAATTGAAGCCAGTCAACTGAATCCACATCGTCTTATACATCAAACCCCAAGAACATCAAAGAAGAAAAAAGCAAAAAATTCCATCCAAAGGACAGCAAAGTCAAAGATTGATAATACATCAGCCCACACAAATGAGAAAAAAACAGTGCAAGAACTCTGGCAACTCAAAAAGTCAGCATGTCTTTTTAGCTCCAAACAACCACACTTGTTCCACAGGAATGGTTCTTAACAAGGCTAAATTGGCTGAAATGTCAGAAATAGAATTCGAAATATGGGTAGGAATGAAGATTATTGACATATAGCAGAGAGTCAAAACTCAATCCAGGAAACGTAAGGATTACAATAAAATAATACAGGAGATAATATACAAAATGACCATTGTAAGAAAGAACCAAACTGATCTGATAGAACTGAAAAACACACAAGAAAAATTTCATAATGCAATCACACGTATTAACAGCAGAATAATTGACCAAGCTGAAGAAAGAATCTAAGAGCTTGAAAACTGGATCTCTGAAATAACTCAGACAAAAATAAGGAAAAACAATAAAGAATAATGAAAAAATTGGCCTTTGAGAAATGTGGGATTATGTAAACAGAGCAAATCTGTGGCTCATTAGTATCCCTGAAAGAGAGGCAGAGAAACCAAGCAACTTGGAAAATGATATTTCAGGATATCATTTATGAAAATTTTTCCAACCTCACTAGAGAGACCAACATTCAAATTCAAGAAAGGGAAAGGATCTTTACAAAATACTACCCAAGACCATCCCAAAGACACACAGTCATCAGATTTTCCATGGTCAAAATGAAAGAAAAAGTGTTAAAGGTAGCTAGAGAGAAGGGGTAGGTCACCTACAAAGGGAACCTATCAGGCTAATAGCAGACTTGTCAGCAGAAACTCTACAAATCAGAAGAGATTGAGGCCTACATTCAGCATTCTTAAAGAAATAATTTTCAAAAATATTTTATACCCAGCCGAACTAAGTTTCATAAGTGAAGGAGAAATAAGATCCTTTTCAGACAAGCAAATTCTGAGGGAATTTGTTACCACCAGATGTGCCCTACAAGAGATCCTGAAGGGAGACCTAAATATGGAAAGGAAAGACCACTATCAGCCACTACAAAAGCATACTTAAGTACATAGACCAGTGGCACTATGAAGCAGCAACACAAAATGTCAGCATAATAACTAGTGAACAACATGATGACAGGATCAAACCCACACATCTCAGTAGTAACCTTAAACGGAAGTGGATTAAATGTCTCGATTAAAAGACACAGAGTGGCTTGTTAGATACAGAAGCAAAATTCAATAGTATATTGTCTTCGAGAGATCCATTTCACATGCAATGACACCCATAGGCACAAAGTAAAGGGATGGACACAAATTTAACAAGCAAATCCAAACCATAAAAAGGCAGCAGTTGCTGTTCTAACTTCAGACAAAACAGACTTTAAACAAACAAAGATAAAAAATCATAAAGAAGGGAATTACATATTGGTAAATGGCTTAATGGCTAAATGACAAAACCTCACTATCTTAAATATACGTGCACCATCACAGGAGCATCCAGATTCATAAAGCAAGTTCTTAGAGACCTACAAGAAGACCTAGATATCCATATAATAATAGAGGCAGACTTTAATATCCTACTAACATTTTAGACAGACCATCAAGGCAGAAAACTACCAAAGATACTTGTGACTAAATGGACCTAATAGACATCTACATAACTTTCCACCAAAAAACAACAGAATACACATTTGTCTTATCTGCACATGGCACATACTCTAAAATTAAACACACAATAAGGCATAAAATAATTATCAGCCAATTAAAGAAAACAAATCATATCAACCATGCTACCGTACCACAGTGCAATAAAAATAGTAATCAATGCTAAGAAAATCACTCAAAACCATAAAATTACATGGAAATTAACCTGCTCCTGAATAACTTTTGAGTAAATAATGAAAATAAGGCAGAAATCAAGAAAGTATTTGAAACTAATGTGAAAAAAAGATACAACATATGATAATCTCTGGGACACAGCAAAGCAATGTTAAAAGGGAAGTTTATAGCACTAAATGCCTACATCGAAAAGTTACAAACACCTTAAATTAAAAACCTAACATCACAATTAGAGGGATTAGAAACAAGAGAAATCCAACCCCAGGCTAGCAGAAGACAAGAAATAACCAAAATCTGAGCTGAACTGAAGGAAACTGAGACATTGAAAAACATTCAAAAGATCATAGAATCCAGGACTTGTTTTTTTTTTTTTTTTTTTTTTTGGAAGAATTAATAAGATAGATAGACCATCAACTAGACTAAAAAAACAAAAAAAAAAAAAGAAGAGAGAATATCTAAATAAACACAATCCAAAATAATAAAAAGGGATCTTACCCCTGACCCCACAAAAATATAAAAAACCTCAGAGACTATTATGAACACCTCTATGCACACAAGCTAGAAACCTAGAAGTAATAGATAAATTCCTGGAAATACATATAACATTTTGAGATTGAAGCAGGAAGAGATAGAATCCCTCAACAGACCAATATTTAGTTCTGAAATTGGATCCATAATAAAAAGCCTGGGATCACATTGATTCACAGGTGAATTCTACCAGAGGTATAATAAAGAGTTGGTACCATTCCTGCCAAAATTATTCTAAAAAATTGAGGAGAACTCCTTCGTAACTCATTCTATGAGGCCAGCATCATTTTGATACCAAAACATGGCAGAGACACAACACAAAAATAAAACTTCAGGCCAACATCCTTGATAAACACAGATGCAAAAATAATCAACAGAATACTAGCAAACTGAATCCAGCAACACATCAAAAAGCTAATTTGCCCCAGTCAAGTAGACTTTTATTCCTGGGATGCAATGTTTGTTCAGCATACGCAAATCAATCAATGTGATTCACCACATAAACATAACTAAAATCAAAAACCACAGGATTATCTCAATATATGCAGTAAGGTTTCAATAAAATTCAACAGCCCTTAATGTTAAAAGTCCTCAACAAACTAGGCATTGAAGGAACATACCTCAAAATAGTAAGAGTCATCTATGACAAACTCGCAGTCAACATTATACTCAGTGGGCAAAAGCTAGAAGCACTCCCACTGAAAACTGGCACAAAAAAGGATGCCCTCTTTCATCACTATTATTCAACATAGCACTGGAAATCCTAGCCAGAGCAATTAGCTAAGAGAAAAAAATAAAAGGCTCCAGATTGGAAGAGAGGAAGTCCAACTATCCCTGTGTGCAAATGATATAATTCTATACCTAGAAATCCCCATAGCTTCTGCTCAAAAGTTGCTTGATCTGATAAACAACTTCAGCAGAGTTTCAGGATACAAAATTAATGTACAAAAATCAGTAACATCCCTAGACACCAACAACATCCAAGTTGAAAGCCAAATCAAGAACACAATCTCATTCACAATAACCACAAAAAGTATAAAATACCTAGGTATCCAGCTAACCAGGGAGGTGAAAATTTTGTATAACATAAATTACAAAACACTGGTCAAAGAAATCAGAGATCACACAAACAAATGGAAAAACATTCCATTCTCATAAATAGGAAGAATCAACATTGTTAAAATGGCTGTACTATTCAAAGCAATTATAGATTCAATGCTATTCCTTTCACACTACCAATGACATTCTTCACAAAACTAGAAAAGAAAAACTATTTTAAAATTCATATGAAACCAAACAGGAATCCAAATAGCCAATTCAATCCTAAGGAAAAAGAACAAAGCTGGAGGCATCACACTATCTACCTTCAAACTATACAAGGCTACAGAACCAAAACAGCATGGTATTGGTAAGAAAATGAGCACATAGACCCATGAAACAGAAGAGAGGGCCACACATCTATAACCATCTGATTTTCACCAAAATCTACAAAAACAAGCAATGAGGAAAGGACTCCCTATTCAATAAGTGGTGCTGGCATAACAGGCTAGCCACAGGCAGAAGACTGAAAGTGGAACCCTTTCTTACACCTTATACAGGAATCAACTCAAGATGAATTAAGAATTAAATGTAAAACCTAATACCAAAAAAATGCTTGAAGATAACCTAGGAAATACCATTCTGGACATAGGACCTGGCAAAGATTTCATAATAAAAATGCCAAAAGCTAATGTCTCCCAGCCCCCACCCTCCACACACAAACAAAACTGACAACTAGAAACCTAACTAAACTAACTAGCTTCTACAGAGTAAAAGATACTACCAACAGAGTAAGCAGACAACCTCCAGAATGGAGAAAATTTTTGCAAACTATGCATCCAACAAGTCTTATATCCAGAATCTTAAGGAACTTAAACAAATTTACAAGCAAAAACCCCAAAAAATTTTATTAAAAAGTAGGCAAAGGATATGAAAAAGCAATTTAAAAAATACATACACATGGGCAACAAGCATATGAAAAAATGCTCAATGTCATTAATCATTAGAGAAATGCAAATCAAAATTACCATGAGTTACCATCTCACACCAGTCAGAATGGCCATTATTAAAAGGCAAAAAATAACAGATGCTGGTGAGGTTTCAGAGAAAAGAGAACATTTATACACTGTTGGTGGGAGTGTAAATTATCTTGACCATTGTGGAGAATAGTTTGGTGATTTCTTAAAGAACTCAGACAGAATTACCATTTGACCCAGCAATCCCTTTATTGTGTATATACCCAAAGGACTATAAACTATTCTACCATAAAGACACATGCATGTGTATGCTCATTGCAGCAGTATTCAAAAAAGCAAAGACATGGAATAAACCTAAATTCTCATCAATGGTACACTGGATTAAAAAATGCAGGTATACATACACCAAGAATTAGTAGGGAGCCATAAGAAATGAAAGCATGTCTTTTTCAGCAACATGGATGGAACTGGAGGCCATTATCTTAAGCCAACTGACACAGGAACAGAAAACTAAATCCACATGTTCTTACTTATAATTTGGAACAAAACTTTGAGTACATATGGACACGAAGAAAGAAACAACAGACACCAGGGCATACTTGAGGGTGGAAGGTGGAAGTTGAGGATCAAAAAACTACCTATCAGGTACTATGCTTATTACCTGGGTAACAAAATAATCTGTAAGTCAAACCCCTGTAACATGCAATTTACCTATATAACAAACCTGCACATATATCCCTGAACCTAAAATAAAATTTAAGTAATAATAACTACCATCTATTTATTATGTAACTAAATTGAAATAATATTAAAGTGTTTTAAAATATTTACGATTTATTTTAAAATGCTAACAAAGGTAACAACATTATTGTTATGTTTGCTACACATCAGCCAAATTTGCTGCAATTCCATGAGTTCATTCTAAGTATCCCTGAAGGGCTAAGCATTTCTATACCTGTGGTGAGTCCTCTGTGGACTAGAGACCTCACTGACCCTATTGCGCATTAAGGTCTTCTTCATTCGTTTTTGAGATGTTCCCAGGACATCACCTACATTATCTCCTTTTACTCAGCTGCTTCCTCAGCCTGTTGACAAGTACCTGTCTCTGTTACCAATGACTCTTTTAGTTGGAAAGGTGAGCACACTTGGGATTCACCAATGACACTCACTCTCTTCACAGGGATGAGGATAGTGATATTCGCACAGCCTCACCCTGAATTCAGTCCTAACCTAAAAGTATTGCTCATAGAGGGCAATAACACTTAGTAAAAATTTATGGTGTATGTGCTGTATAAAAACTGTCATAAAATGGAAGTTCAAAAGAAAGAACAATTTGTGTGTCTATGCCCTATTCTAGGAAGGGTCCTGGCTTGACTTGATATTATGAGGACAGCTCAACTTTCTTCTCTTTACCCATCCCTAAAACACACACATACACACACACACACACACTCTCTCTCTCTCTCTCTCTCTCTCTCTCTCTCTCTCTCTCTCTCTTTCTCTCTCTCTCTCTCTTTCTCTCTCTCTCTCTCTGTTCCTGAAATAACCTAAGCCATCTTCATAGTTTGGCACCTAGGTCAATCAAAACTTATTTGGAAATAATAATTTTTTTCTTCACTCCCACCTTTCTAAATTCTCACTTTCTTATCCAATGTTAACTTCTAAAAATGGCTGAATGCTGAATATTGTGTTTCATTTTTTTTCAAAAGAAAACTACCCCCTTACTCTCAATTGCATGCTCAGTTTTTTTTGATATAAGAATCCCAACGTCTTCCAAGAAGGGTACAGTTCTGGCTTCGTCTATATTCATGCCAATTTAAGTTTGCAAAAGCCTTTTTGTTGTTGAAATTATTGGATTATATGACATCAGTCATTAATTACTGCTGAAGAGCAGAAATCTATGAGAATAAAATTGGCCTAAGAATGTCCAGTTGAGGAGAGAAGTCTTCAGGGGTAAGACGCTTCATACAGGCAGCAGAAACTCAGGGGATGCAGGACTCTAGGAGGAAGAATGTGGAAGTTGAATTTGTGCCCAGTCAACATATTTCAGTCAGTCATGGTGGGTGAATGATATGGTTTGGTTGTGTGCCCACCCAAATCTATCTTGAATTGTAGCTCGCAAAATCACCACACATGGTAGGAGGGACAGGGTGGGAGGTAATTAAATCACAGGGTCAGGTCTTTCCCATGCTGTTCTTGTGATAGTGAGTAAGTCTCATGAGACCTGATGATTTTATAATGGGAAGTTCTCCTGCACACGTTCTCTTGCCTGCCACCATGTAAGAAGTGACTTTGCTCCTCATTTACCTTCTGCCATGATTGTGAGGACTCCCCACTCATGTGGAACTGTGAGTGAATTGCATCTCTTTAAATAAATAAATAAATTACCTAGTCTCCGGTATATCATTATTAACAGTATGAGAACAGACTAATATAGTTAATGCAACATACTTAACCAGAAGACTCCCAGTCAAACATGTAGAGAGAGAGACATGGGAAAATAAATAATTAAACAGACAATAGGAATAAAGTAGGATATCACAGGCATCCAAAGATTAAGAATTTCACAAGAATATGTCTATTTTCCTGTGAGGATTTTCTGAAAGAGAGAGATTAGAGGTAACTCAAATTCTAAAAGCCACAAGCAGTATTTACATTTATCCATTCCAATGTCCTCATCTAATACAGGAGGAAACTATTGTCCATAGGAGTTAGGTCCACAGAGATTATGTGGACCTATTAATCCAGTGGCATAAAGGGATCATTTCAAAACCGTAAGAAGCTTGTCATCAGTCATACCTTCCTGATATGGTTTGACTGTGTCCCCACCCAAATATCATCTTGAATTCCCATGTGTTGTGGGAGGGACCTGGTGGGAAGTCATTGAATCATGGGGCAACTTTCCTGTGCTGTTCTTATAAAAGTGAGTAAGTCTCATGAGATCTGATGATTTTAAAAAGAGGAATTCCCCTGTACAAGCTCTCTCTCTCTTTGCCTGCTGCCATCTGCGTAAGATGTGACTTTCTCTACTTTGCCTTCAACCATGATTGTGAGGCTTCCCCAGCCAGGTGGAACTATAAGTCCAATTAAACCTATTTCCTTTGTAAATTTCCCAGTGTCTGGTATGTCTTTATCAGCAGCATGAAAATGGACTAATACAGTAAATTGGTACCAGTAGAGTGAGGTGCTGCTGAAAAGATACCCAAAAGTGTGGAAGCAATTTTGGAACTGGATAACAGGCAGACACTGAAACAGTTTGGAGGTCTCAGAAAACAGAAAAATGTGAGAAAGTTTGGATGACTTTGATCAAAATGCTGATAATTATATGGACATTAAGGTCCAGACTGAGGTGGTCTCAGATGGATATGAGGGACTTTTTGGGAACTAGAGCAAAGGTGACTCTTGTTATCTTTTAGCAAAGAGACTGGTGGCATTTTGCCCCTGGCCTAGAGATATGTAGAACTTTGAACTTAAGAGATGATTTAGGGTATCTGGTAGAAGAAATTTCTAAGCAGCAAAGCATTCAAGATGTGACTTGTGTACTGTTAAAAGCATTCCATTTTATAAGGGAAACAGAACATAAAAGCTCAGAAAATCTGCAGCCTGACAATGCAATAGAAAAGAACATCCCTTTTCCGAGAAGAAATTAAAGCCTGCTGCAGAAATTTGCTTAAGTTACAAGGAGCAGAATGTTAATCCCCAAGATGATGAGGAAAATATGTTCAGGGGATGTCAGAGACCTTTGTGACAGCCACTCCCATTACAGGCTCAGAGGCCTAGGAGGTAAAAGTGGTTTCATGGGCTGGGCCCAGGGCCCTCATGCTGTATGCAGCCTAGGGACTTAATGCCTTGCATTTAAGTCACTCCAGCCATGGCTGAAAGGGGCCAAGATAGAGCTCAGGCCCGGGCCTCAGAGGGTGCAAGTGCCAATCCTTGGCAGCTCCCAGGGGGTGTTGAGCCTGTGAGTGTACAGCAGTCAAGAATTAAGGTTTGAGAATCTCCACCTAAATTTCAGAAGATGTATGGAAATGCCTAGATGTTCAGTCATGTTTGCTCCAAGGGCGAGGTGCTCATGGAGAACCTCTACTAGGGCAGTGCAGAAGGGAAATGTTGGGTCAGAGCTCCCACACAGAGTCCCTACTGGGGCACTGCCTAGTGGAACTGTGAGAAGAGGACCACCATCCTCCAGACCACAGAATGGTAGATCCACTGACAACTTGCTCCATGCGCCTGGGAAAAGCTGGACACGCTTGACACCAACCCGTGAAAGCAGCTGGGAGGAAGGTTATGCTTGCAAAGCCACAGGGTTGGAGCTGCCCAAAACCACAGGAATCCACCTTTTGCATTTGTGTGACCTGGATGTGAGACATGGAGTCAAAGGAGATTATTTTGGAGCTTTAAGATTTGACTGCCCCGCTGGATTTTGGACTTTCATGGTGTCTATAGCCCCTTTGTTTTGGCCAATCTCTCTCATTTGAAATGGCTGTATTTACCCAATGCCTGTACCCCTACTGTATCTAAAAAGTAATGAACCTGCTTTTGATTTTACAGGCTCATAGGTAGAAGGGACTTGCCTTGTCTCAGATGCAACTTTGGACTGTGAACTGTTGAGTTAATGCTGAAATGAGTTAAGACTTTGGGGGACTATTGAGAAGGCATGACTGTTTTTTAAATGTGAGGATGTGAGATTTGGGAGTGGCCATGGGCAGAATGATAGAGTTTGGCTGTGTCCCCACCCAAATCTCACCTTGAATTCCCACATGTTGTGGAGGGAACCTGCGGGAGGTAATTGAATCATGGGGCAAGTCTTTCCCATGCTGTTCTTGTGATAGTGAATAAGTCTTATGAGATCTGATGGTTTTATACAGTGGAATTTCACTGCACAAGCTCTCTTTGCCTGTTGCCATCCATGTGAGACCTGACTTGCTCCTCCTTGCCTTCTTCCATGATTGTGAGGCTTCCCCAGCCATGTGGAAGTGAAAGTCTAAATAAACCTCTTTCTTTTATAAATTGCCCAGTCTTGGGTATTTCTTTATCAGCAGTACCAAAACAGACTTATACAATTCCTTTGCTTTATTTTGTTTTCTCTACCACCTTTACACCAGATATATCTAATCTTTGTAGTTCATGTGGGTAGCTAAGGAAGAAACATGAACAAGACAGAGATAAATTCTGATAGGGTGTGGAATCTTCTCTTTAGTGCATTCTGCTTTTGAATTGTATATTTTCTATTGATTTTAAATCTCCTGTCTTTCTCTCCTCCCTTCCTCCAGTCTTCCCCTCCTCCTCCGTTCTCTCCCACTCTTTTTCTCTATTCCTTTTCCTCCACTACATCTCCTTCTCTTTTCCTTCCTTCGTCTCTCCCTTCCTGTCTTTCTCTTGCTATATTTCCTTTCTTTCTCTACAAGTTTTTCTTTTTCTTTTCTAATTTAGTCTTCTTTCCCATTGAAATGTCTTGGTTGCTTTTTCCATCTTTTTATTTGATCTTCCTTTTTTTCCAATAGTGTCTGATGGAAGGGGAAAATATTTAATTGAGACAGTGCAATAAAAAGATTACGTGGCTCTATAATTATGAGATTAAATGAAAATGATGAGAGTGATGTCCACGGGTTAATACAAAAGAGCTAATCTTATTCACTAATGGAATAGTTTAATCCTCACATAAGATTATATTTAAAATAAGATATCATAAATTGTCTAAGTCATAGCTTGTCATAAGACAAATGGAATTCTCCTTTCATTCTTTTTAAGCCACATGTTCATTTTTATCAATGTTTTTAAAAAGTTCTCATTAACTAAATAGCTGTGTTTTCTTTTATTTGATGAGCTCAAGATTCAATCACTATGAAGCCTCTTGACATTTCTTAATAGAGATGTTTCCAAGCTTCCTTTGGCAATTTGGGAAAAGGGAAATGGTTGTTAAAGAGAATTTCTGAAATTTAAGTTTGGTTGCTATAGGATCTATTACAGAAAATATTTTGTTCTTTGTTAAATTGGTGTGGTAATTACCAGCCATATTTTAGTTTCTCACTGAATCCACTTTACATAAAAAAGAATACTGTTCTCTAATGGACATTGATAGAGATTCTAGCTGCATGCAGATTTCCTTCTCTGCCCATCCCCACTATTGAAGTTGCAAGAAAGCACTTAATAATTTTTATTTAAGAAATAAATTTTTAAGTATGTGTTGAATTAAATGCATTTGTTGTCAGAAGAGTCATTCAAATTCTGTTCTTATTTATGGCTTGATGATATGAGAAAGGTTCTTTAAACCTCAGCTTTCCTATTTGTATTTAGGTATAATCACAACACTTGCCTCCTGCTCTAAATAAGATATTTATATGAGAAAATTAATGTAGTGTTTTGCCTACTGCTTGTATCAGATAAAACACTTTATAGATGTTCATTGCAATGATAATTGTGATATAATTCACACTTTCAAAAATACTAACATGTAGAAATACATATTCTAATAAAATGTTTATATCTTTATCATATTGCTGAATATAGAAGGATGTTATGATTGTTTTATATTAATATTAAAGCACCCTTTCTATTGCTTTAGGACTATAATGCCATTAGAGTCATAGAACTGAAAGGAAAGTTAGAAATTATCTTCTTCATACAGTTGGCACTTGCCTTTATCTTTATGCCATGCCTCTTCCTACTTCTCATTTTTTCCTGTTTGAAATGCTGATATAATGGCAGGCGTTCTAGCAGTAATATCTTCTCATGAAGCAAGGTGAAAAGAAAGCCACAGGCTAAAGATGGTGGAAGAAAATGGTAGAAAAAGCCTCTGATATCATTGGCAACATGAAACTGATATGTCATGCTATCCTGCCTGCCTCTGGACTTCAACTCCTAATTTTTCAACTTACTAGTATATACAGTCTTTTCATTAATGAAATCAGTTTCTATGGATGGCAACAGTTAGCAGAAGACTAAGCCAAATTTTATTGGATTATTACACCTATTTCTTTTTAGAAAACATTTTTGATACATGATAGATGTACATATTTTCTGGGTACATGTGTTAATCTAAAATATTCATGTAATCTGGAAAGCTCAAAACCATGTAATTGCGATGCTCATCACCTTAAATATTTGTTTAAATTCATTTCCTACACATGTCAAAATTCAATTAAAAATGAGAAAGAATGAAGACCCTTTTATCTTTGCACCAGTCTTCTTCCTTTGGCTAAGCAACATCGGATCAAGAAGAGTCTTCAAAAATAGATAAACTCTTTGCAGTTTTTGGCTGAAAGGAAGCCTGTTGCTGGGACATAGTGTTGATAATCTGAAGTAATCTGCAGCTTGCTCTATCTTTAAAGGGCAAATATTTTCCTCCCACTTTGAACTTATGATCTTTCTTCACCTTCTGCTTTATTATAGATTATTACATGCTGGTTTGGGAAAAGTTGCAAGTGCACTGGATTTTCTTTAACGTGATCTCACCTGTGTGTCCCATGCCCACTCCCTCCTGAGGCCTTCTTGGGTATTCCCCTGGATTCCCAGGGCTCAGTCAGAATAAATCTCAGCCAGGCATTCCTGCTATTGGTATAACATGCTCCAGGATTACCACCATCCTTTTAATTTCTGTGCCATACAAGCTCTCATTGTATTATTTTCCCAGTATTCCCAGAGGAAAGGAAGATTGTTCATTCATCTTGAGTCACTAGTGATAGACTCTCATTTTGTATCTTCCCTAAAATGTTCCTTAGGATATTTTCATCTTTGTTGATCAATTTCTCTCTTGAACTACTATAGTTATTATAATCTGTACCAGCCATACAATTTAGCCCTTAATTACATAACATATTGTATTCCTCGAGATTTTTTGCATGTTTTCCCTCTCCTTCTAGATTGTATATTTCCTAATGGTAAAACATTAAGTAATCATTAGGCGTACTATATTTCAATTGATTGAACATTTAATATGTTTCAAACTCTGTTATAATAAAATATGAACCTAATTCTCATTACATAGTTTGAAAATAATTATCTGAAGATATTGAGATACAAAGCTAAGATACATTGAGGAAAATGCTATAAGAAAATTGAGATGAGACACAATTTAGAATTACTATCTTGAAGCAAACAGAGATGTACATACTAGAAACTGAAGCTGGTTTAGACAATAATTAGCAAGAGGTATCCTTTGTGAAGATAAGTATATTTGAAATGAGGCACCATCACGTTAGTTTTCTTGCAAAGATATTTGCATAATGTTAAAAAATATGCCATCATTTTGTGGAGAAGCATGCTATAACATTATTTTCAAATTTTATTCAATATTTAATGGGTATTTACTTGATTGAAAACATATGTCAATTTGCATATCCACCCAGGAAAAGACTGTTACTAAGTACTAACTAGGGGCACTGGTCACATCCTCAAATGTCATGGTAATTCTCACTGGGTATGTTCTGAACTGGTAGGTGAACATTATGATTTCTTTTCTCATTCTCATTGCTCCTTGTCAAAAAATCAATTTTATTTTAAAAATTTAATCTCTAATTTTTTCTCAGCACCAGATTCATTTGGAATTCAGCTGTGATTATTTTAAAGCAGCAATGTCTTGGGAAAAAAATGAATGACACTGAGATGTTACACACTGTCTGTAAATGAGGTTAATGTTGGGGAGTGAAAGTCTTTTAATGACTCTCACATCACAATAGCTAGGTCACTGCTCATTCTAGCATTTTATGAAAGGCCGGAAACCATGTTTGCACACAAAATCATAGTGTATTACTTTTTAAATTTTTTCACTAGATAGAGAATTTGCAAGCCATTTATTCCATTCCTCCTGCTGTGGTTATTGCAGACTCATTCATTCAGCAATCAGCAATTCTTTAGAGCCTATGACAGAACTGGCTGCTATGGGTACCAGAAATACACCATTAACACTAATGCAGGACATACTAATTCACTTAGGGGCCACTTGATGCTCAGATATTCATCTCTAATTCACTTGAAGTCAGCCAAATCAAGAACCATACATCCTGTGAGAGTCTGCGGATATCAGAAATGGTTCTGCTTGTTCCTTAGCTGTATGCTCTGTGGCTTGAGATCTCCTATTTCTATCTCCGTATTGCACTGAACGTAGAAAACAAACGTTTAACTTGCTTTCATAAGAAATTTTCTTTTAAGATATTTATATATATGGGCACAGTTTAATTAAAATTTGGGATACAGTTACGTGGTGGTGTGTCCAAATTTTCACAGCACCAGGTGCTACTTTCTCTTAACTTCCATATCTTCTCCTCACTCTTTGCTTCTCCAGATTTCCCTCTGGATTAGTTTGCTAAGCTGCCTTAACAAATACCACAAACCAGGTATCTTAAAGTAACAGAAATTTATCCTTTCACAGTTCTGGAGATGAAAAGTTTAAAATTAAGGCAATGGCAGGACTGTTTTCTCTCCAGATTCTTTACAGAAGGATCTGTCTTTGCTTCTTCTAGCTTCGGGTAACCCCATATGTTACATGATTTGTGGCAGCATAATTACAGTCTCTGCCTCCATCTTCATATGACTGTCTTCCCACTGTGTCTGTCTCCGTGTCTTTTCTCCTCTTCTTTGGAAACATACTAATCATATTAGATTAGGTCCCACTCTACTCTAGTATGACTTCATTGTAACTTTGATGTGGGAGGGGGTGTAGGGAAGTGCTTGGGGGCAAAGGGTGCGGTCCCTGAGGAGGGCTCCATGCTCTGGCCTGTGCCCACGGAGCTAAGGAAGAATAGGCACTCCTGTTTTCATGCCCAAATGTTGCGTTTCCCAAGACCACTCTGGCCCTCCATGCCCCCATCCCGTGCCTATAAAAACCCCGAGACCCTAGTGGTCACACACACAAACAGCTGGACGTTGAGAGGAACACACCAGCAGAAGCACACACGGACAGACTCCAGTAAGCCATCAACCGCGAAATGATGTGAATGACGTGGAATTCAGCTGGGGGTGGTTGGAGGACAGTCCACTGAGTGGCCCAACTCCAGGGAAAGACCACCTTTCCACTCCATCTCCCTTCTGGCTCCCATCCATCTGCTGAGAGCTACTTTTACCACTGGATAAAACCTTGTACTCATTCTCCAAGCCCACGTGTTATCCGATATTTCTGATACACCAGGACAAGAACTCTAGGATACAAAAAGCCCTCTGTCCTTGCGATAAGGCAGAGAGTCTAATTGAGCTGATTAACTCAGCCACCTGAGGATAAACTGAAAGGGCGCACTGTAACACACACCCACTGGGATTTTGGGAGCTGTAAACACTCATCCCTAGTCGCTGCTATGGGGTTGGAGCCCACATTTCCCACAACCTGCCCATCTACATGTTCCGCCTAGGGGTTTGAGCTGTGGGGGGCACCCAAGAAGCGAGCCACACCCCTATTGCATGCTCTGCAAGAAAGATATGGGAACTCTTCCCATTTCAACTTAATTATACACATCTTCAACCTATTCCAAGTAAGGTCACATTCCAAGGTATCAGGTGTTAGAACTTCAACAAATCTCTTTGGGGAACACAATGAAACCTACAACCACCTCCTTCTATTATGTTGACCCTGTAGAAATTCCTGTTTGGGAGGAAAGTGAGAATGTGAGTCTCACTCATTTTATTCAGTGCATTGACACTTCTTTTTCTCCATGATGTACTCTAATATACACTTTTAACAATGTGCTCCAGGACAAATGCACAGAAATAAAACAAGTATTTTACAAATCACCCTTCCTAAGAGTTACCTTTAATATCACGTATCATCCTATAGTCTAGTCTATTTCCTTACAAACATATTGCAACACCAAATTGATTGCAAAATCCACTAATGGGTCTTAACAAACAATTTTAGAAATAATGCTATAACTTATGTACAAAAATCCCACAAGGCACACTGCAAAACAATTGTCCTCTGTTAACCACCATTGAGATCATAGGAAACAAAAGATTTTTATCCCTTTAGTAATCCAATTCATTCTTGGGAAAAGAAGGTATATTTGGAGCTCCACACTCATCACAAGAAGCAATCTTGCTATGGCAGGGAATTAACTGAGTGATATCTTTGAGTCTCTTCATCATCACTTGCCTGCAATTGTGAAATTCCCTTGGACATTTTCCTTGAGAGAATTTAATTGTTCTTGGCTTTTGAAGGCATAGATTTTTAGTTCTTTTTCTGCTCTGATAGATTTTCATCATGTCTCAAACCGATTAACTTGATCATTTTTAACTCATCCATATTAATAAAGCTTTTATTACAGGTGAAGTCATTATGACTTGACATGGGCCACATTTTTAAAACAATTTTAATTTTCTAGTAGTCTTTCCACAGGTAGAGAGGACGTATTCCCTTTGAAAAATGTGCATTTTGGGAAAATGCAAGAATAATTTAAGACATAAATGTACAGGTATTTATGACCCATACTTGGCCACTTGTGTGCATACATGTGTGTAAAACCTTCTATATCTTGAATAATTCTCTATTATAGTGAGTATTACCTCTATTATTTGTCTAAATCTCTTTAGCTACCTTTATATAGTAAATCCATGCTTCATATATTAAATGCAAGGTCCTATGGATTGTGGGATACAAATAAGGATAATGTTAACTTTAATGAAGAGCATTTCTCTGAATCACATTTCATCTGCTACTGTGTGGCTTTGTTGTTTTTTTCTTTATTGTTATGATCCTATTTGGTGAAAACATTTTTCTCAGAAGCTGTGAGCTCTTTCCACACCACCGCCTGAGTCTTTTCAGCAAGCTGCCCCTGAGCACTGCTACTGAACACCAGTCCCTCCAAGTGTCCAGGTTGGGATGTTGCTAATGCCCTGAGGCCCTGGGTCCTCACTGGAGAACTCCAATGTGCCTAAGACACACTATGTTTATGCAAGAATGGGAAAGATAGGATTTTCTTCCCATCGTTCTGGGTATGAGTGCATTTCTGGCTTGTTTTCCAATGTGTACAGATATTACATACAATATCTACAAACATATTAATTTTCCTAGAGATATATTTCTCCATAATATTAGACCTCTAGATCTGGTTGGAATTAATGTGGAAGATGGATATGATGCTGTAAAAAGCAACTGCATTATTATAGGGTTTTTTTGGTTTGCATTTTTTGTAAAAATCTTTTTGTACTCACATTTTTCACTAAAAATGACAAGAACATAGTAAAAGTAATCCAGATGAATCAAAAGGATATGAAATGAAAAAGTATTTTATTTCCCACCCCACGTGCCTGGTTGCTGAGCCTCAGCATTCCAGAGACAGTCATTGTTTACTCATTCAAATAATTCTGATATTTTTTTTACTAGTATGAAAGATATTTTGAGAAATGTCTAAATCCCAGATGTTGACACAATTTAGAGTCAAAATTGGCATGCTTCTATATGCACAGATGTTTACATATCTGTCTTTGTTTCAAGACAAGCAGTGTGTCCTATTTATCTTTAGATTGTCAGCAGTGTGTCTGACGCATGGAAATTAATTAATTCTTGTTTCATTGTTAGAATGAGTCCTAGGACCTGATAGAAGTGTTTTTGTTCACTCATTGTAGAAATGTCATTCAACACTCTTACTAGTTAATCAAGTAAGCAATTGTCTTTTCAAGTTCACGAATTGATTTCCAATATAAAAAGATGGGAATGTTATTGGTTGCATGAAAAGAGATCCTGGTTTTACTGTGTCTGTTGCATATTTGCTGTGTGAGTTTGGTATGCATTTTCCTTTCTCTGGATCTGTTTGTTAATTTTTTTTAACTGAAGGAGCTGGATAAAATAATCTATGAAGTCTTTTCCAGCTCTACCATTCTTTGAATCTCTATATATTTTTTATTTAGCATGTTCTTTTGGAAAATATCCTAGAACTTATTTGACCCGTATTCAAGCTGATTCTTTTCCTAGACTAAAATTGTGCAAGGTTGAAATTTACAGCTCTCAAATATCTACTCCTACAAAATCCACAACAGAAGCTACATGCAATTTATATCATGTGAGTCTCAAATCTGTCTGATTCCATTAAATTTGTCTAAAAGGGAAGAGTGTGAATGCTGGCAAACCATTACAGAATTTCCATTTCTTTCTTTCTGTTTCAGCAAATACAGAGCTGGGTCTGTAATGGACAATTGGTTAATGTTTTTAAAAGTCAATTTGATATGTCAAGCTTTGAAGAATCTTTTTTCTTTTTTTTCTTTTTTTTTTTTTTTTTTTTTTTTTTTTTGGTGAGTTCATGTTCTTTGCAGGGACATAGATGAAGCTGGAAGCCATTATTCTCAGCAGAGTAACACAGGAACAGGAAACCAAACACCACATGTTCTCACTCACAGGTGGGAGTTGAACGGTGAGAACACATGGACACAGGGAGGAGAAGCTTACACACCGGCATCTGTTAGGGGGTGGGGAGTTGGGAGAGGGATAGCATTAAGAGAAATACCTGATGTAGATGATGGGTTGATGTATGCAGCAAACAACCATGGCGCATATATACCCATGTAGCAAACCTGCACGTTCTGCACATGTACCTCAGAACTTAAAGTATAATTTAAATAAATAAACAAATAAATAAATAAATAGCAATCTTTGGGTCACAATCCCTTAGATGAGTCTTGGAACTCAATCATTGCTTAAATGCATTGATATTTCTGAAATCGTAATTTTATTTTTACCAAATACAGGCAAATATCTTTATGTGGGGAAAATGAGATTTATTTTTCAGAAAACCCACAGGACAGCTTAGTACAATAAATTGGTTCATAACTGTATAATAAATAATGATAACGAGGAAGGTATTTTCTGTATTTGTTGTTTAGCACATTGTGATTTAGTCTTAGTCTTTATATTAAAGCATATACAATTATTTTGAAAAAAAATGTTTTTTTCTTACTACAACTTCCTCTCTTCATGCTTATTCTCCTATACAAAGCTGCAATTTTATCCACATATTATCAGGGGTTCCCTGAGATCCTCATTCTTCATCCAGACCACAAGCCAATGTGAGCTTCTTTGCTCTCTAATCAGTTCTATTCCACTCTTATGTTCACCCCCACCCACACTGCACCTCGTCTTCTGTATCTATCTTTACCATCCCCAACTCCAAGTGAGGCTAATTATCTTTTTCTTCATCTCATATTTATCCTAGGTTGGTTTTCTATATTTACATTTATGTTTAAATACATTTAAAACTGGCTTCCCTAAGATGGATGTTCAGTGTATTTATTTGCAAACATAAAACATGACATTGTCATCTAAGTATTATAGAGATCACAGATCTAAAATAAGTCCCAGTTGGCTAACATCAGGGTGTCCTCGGGGCAGGTTCATTCTGGAGGCTCTGAGTGTAGAACCCACTTCCTTTCCTTTTTCACATTCTGAAGGTCACCTGCATTCCTTCATTCTTGACCACTCCTTGAATTCCTCCAATCTCCTGCTTCTGTTGTCACATCTCCAACTGCTGATTGTGATCCCCCCTCTCTCTCTCTTTTATGGACCCTTGTGACTACATTAGGCTTACTTATAAAATCCAGGATAATTTTCTGATCTCAATATCCTTCACTTAGTCACATCTGCCATGTCTCTTTTACCATGTAAGGTAACATATTTACAGTTTCTGGGGATTAGAATGTGGGGATCTCTGGAATATTATCCAACCTACAATATCCAGTAACCTCTGATCATCTCTCAGTGTCAGCATTTGGTGCAGTCTGCCAAAAATTGTGGTCCATGATCTGCATGAAAATAGTAATTCCAGAGCCCTACCTATGAGGCACTGAAGCAGAATCAGGCATGGGACATAGAAGAGTTAAAATACCTTTAAAACATATATATACCTTAGACTTAAGGAATTTGCTCATCCCTAATTAACTTAATGTTCTATTGACTAAATCAATTCCTCACAAATGTTACTAACATATTTTATTAAAGCTCAAATTACTTAACATGTCTTCTGAATCACCACATGACTCTATTTTATAAATCACTGTGGAAATAGTGCTTATGTGACAAATGTTTCTGAATACCATATGTGTAGTTTGGAAACCTAACAAGCTACCAATTCTATGTTCTCATGCTCTTAAAACCCTGCTCACAAATCACCACTGGGGCCTTGATTCCATCATTTGTACCTTTCTCTCTAATGTACTAAATTTGTCACTTTGGTTTTGGAAGATATATCCTTTTATTTTATCTAAATCAACATATGTACATACAAATTGACAAAGGTGAAAAAGCAAGGGAATTAAGAGAATACCTCTTCCCTTTCTCCCTTCTCCTGAATGAGTTAGATCCCAGAGTCCAGTCCAGACAGAAATCACTGTAGCAGCAGAAAATAGAGATCTGCATTGTAAAATCCGCACATCTCCCTCTCTGCTCTCTTCTCTCTCCCCTTTTCCAGTGTGATCTCATTTTTCAGGCTGACTTAGAACCACTGGGACATACTACTCAGTCACTTTGGTGTGCTTACACATGGCATCCACTCTATCAACCTTGGCCTGAAGTCCTCTGTGGTTTACCAGCCCCCACTGCAACCCTCCACACTTGCACCTAAAACTACTCACAAGCACTACGCACATATGCCACACTACACAAACACATATGCACACACCATCCCACACGTACAAACCCAGGCTCCCACCTACCCCCAACACAGATGTACATCCATACATAAAAACCCACATAGACACACACCATACATACATATCCACTTACATGGTTTGGCTGTGTCCCCACCCAAATCTCATCTTGAATTTTAGTTCCCATAATCCCCACATGTGGTGGGAGGGACCCAGTGGGAGGTAATTGAATCATGGGGGTAATTTCCTCCATGCTATTCTCATGATAGTAAGTTCTCATGAGATCTGATAGTTTTATAAGGGGCTTCTCACTTCACTCAGCTCTTGTTCTCCTTGCTGTTGCCACTTGAAGAAGGACATGTTTGCTTCCCCTTTTGCCATGATTGTTAAGTTTCCTGAGGCCTCCCTAGCCATGCTGAATTTTTGCATTTTTAGTAGAGACAGTTTTTCAGCATGTCAGTGAGGCTGGTCTTGAACTCCTGACCTCATGATCCACTTCCTTGGCCTCCCAAAGTGTTGGGATTACAGGTGTGAGCCACTGCGACTGACTACCCCGTTTTTATGTGAAAACTAAGCTGTTTATTTGTCATCATTCAATTGATATACATGCAATTTCCCACTATGCATCTTTGATTGTCTTTTCAACTGTCTTTAAAAAAAACGTTCACACTGATTCAACATTGAAATAAAAATTCTATGCAGAAATGTATGGAAATAGAGCAATGGGGTGTACATTTGATAATTATGAAGGAGATAGCGCTTGTTGAGAATGACCACTACCAGAGTAACCTGAGGAACTGATGTAAGCAGTTTAGAAGAAATTCTTAGAGGCAATCTAAGACACATTTTTAAGAAATGTGGTCTTACCAATACTCTTGATGTAGTTTCTTCGTTGCTAAATTGGGGATCTGCAGTTGGAATTGCGATATTTTGCCCAATATTCATTTCTTAGGAATATAGCCCCAATCTTTATTAGCTAGCCACATGGCTTTATATAATAAAAAAAACACATTTTGCAACCTCCTTTCAAGCCCAGTCTAAAAGCTATGTAACTTAATTCTTTCCAATTTGATGAAAGTACAAATGCAAAACTTTCAGGAAGTGTTTTTGGTTAGTAAGAATGTCTTTCTTTACTTTTCTTTTCCATATTAGATCATAGAGTAGAAACCACATCTTAAGAATAGACAAATAGCAAGACACAAGGTATCTGGGTCTGTAATAATCGTGGTGCTATCAAATTATCCATCGATTGCTTTCTACAATATTTTGTTTACCTAAGAATGAACTTAATATCTATTATGTTTAAGACATTTGTTGGGGGTGGTGTTCTTTCACTTTCAAAGCAATTTTAAACTTAATTCATACAACACTAAAATGCATATGCTCTAGAGGTAACCTTTGCACGCTTTGAATAGGAAATGCAAAACAATATGACTTCATTGATAATAATCAGTTACTTATCTTCAGTCCCTCTAGTGGTAGAAGTTGGGTATTACAATATTTCTTCGGACCTGTACCATTAAGTATAAGGCTGTGTCCCTTTTCCCAAGAGGTTCCTCTTCCCCCTCTTTTTTCCCCAAACACAATCTGAGGGAAACCCAGTTTTCCTCACGTAATTGTGTGGGTCATTAGTGGATCCCCTGAGATAGATCTCATCCAGCCTGGGCACTTGTTGGAACAAGTAAGACCCTTACATTATGAAAAACAAAAATACTTTAATTTAGTATCTCAAAAATAGTATCTGTATTATACTTAAAATATCAGATCAGTCAATAAAAATTATGATTGTTATGGTATAATCTAATTGAGGTAGTTATTCAGACTATTCAGACAGTAAGTTAACTTGTAGTCATTTGAAGAAATTGCTAGAAAAATTGTCTTGGAGACATGCATTTTCTTAAGCAACATTTTAAAAATGTGGGTTTTTCTTTTCTTTTTTTTTTTTATAGCTATTTTCACTGTGTTCTTGCTTTAAAATTGACAAGTGCTTTCTTCTATGAGCCTTTTAAGTGTTGCAGACTGCTTTATAGGTATGAAATTGAAGATATCAGACATGAGACTCTATTGACCTTTTCATGGTTTAAAATGCTTTGGTTTGAAAGGACATCCTTGATGTTTTGCTAGCACAAGGAATGTAAACTTCTTGCATCACTTAAGATGGGCAATATTTGAAGCTGTGATTCATAGTCTCTTTCATTCAGCTTGTAAAATGCTAGTTTATGACTTCAAGTTAATGCTTGTTAGCAACTTGTAAATATGGATTCATGGTCACCTGATTTTAACCCACACTTAAATCTAATTGAGCTTTAGTGGAACTTTATTCAAAACAATGTACTGATTTTAACAGGAAGTTTGCAGACTCAGCAAGGGAAAATGCATGAAAAAAATCAATGTACAATGTGCATGACGTTAAATTTCAACCGGAGAAATCAATAAGTTCCAGATGTACATGGCTTCGTGACTCTTGTTTCTCCTCAGGAAAAACATAATATGATATATTTTTTCACATCTAAATAGGATGTGAAAAATGTTCACGTTAGTTTAAAATTGTGTTACTTAAATTACTTCTGTAATCCCTGGAGAACTGTTTAAAATGTTAATGCAACATCAGGAAAAGGACTGTGATCTTAGAGTTAGAAAATCTTGCCTTCAAACATCTTTCTGCCATTGCTCCTCCACTAATATCTAAGAGAAGTCACGTACAACTGAAGTATCATAATTCTGTTACTTTCTTAATTTTTTAATTCACCGTTTTTTGAAAGAATGATGTGTGCCCATCACAGGAAAGTCAAAAGGTACAGATATATACAAAGTAAAATATCAGACTACTTTCAGTCTGTTGGTCAGCTAGTTTTCTTCCTCAGAGACAATCATAGTCAGGGAGTTTCTTATGTATTCCTATAGAGACATTTTACATGCACAAGGCATGGATATGAAACTCAATATTATCCACTGAAATATGTAAAAGGGAGGTCTCAGCACTTACTTAGCACTGTTCCATGGCTTGATATTTTTTGCTTAAATAGTCTTGGGGATTCTTTTTCAGCATTCACATTAACCATAACCCTAATTCTGATAGTCACTCAATTTTACTATATGGAGTTACCATAATTTATTTAATCAATTCCTTGTTAATGAACACTTAGGTTACTTCTAGTGTTTTCCTACATTAAGCAATGTTGTAATAAATAGTCTTAATATAATTTTTTAGGTTCACTAGTATCATATTTGGAGCATGAATTCCTAAAAAGTGAATCATATGTGCAAGCAAAACACATTAATTTAATATCTATGACTAATATTCTTTCATAGAATTTACACCAACTTATACTCCCATCAGTAATGTTTGAGTGTCAGTACCCCCACTCCACCAAAATACTGTGGCATCAAATTACTTGATTTGATATAAACATAGCATCTTATAACGATGCTGTACATTATTACAATAGATTAGGTCATTTTTTATGTTTAAACACTACAGTAATTCCCTCTTCTTTTTAGGAAACGAGATCTTGCTATATTCCTCAGTTTGGACTGGAAATCCTGGGCTCAAGCAATCTTCTTGCCTTAGCTTCCCAAGAAGCTTGGACTGCTCAGGAGTGTGCCACAGGATGGAGTGCCTGAGTGAATTATTTTTCTGTAGGAATAATTTTTATGTCCAGTGTTCTATTAGGCTCTTGGTTTGTTCTTTCTCATTTTTAAATGAGATTTGTATATATTATAATTTGTGTTGAAAATATTTTCCCCAGTTTTTCTTTTACCTTTAATTTTGCATCTGGTAATTTTTTGTCTGTCAGATTTTTTTTTTAATGCAATCACAGATAACATTCATTTATTGTTTTTAGGTGGCATGTCCAAATTTGAAGAATGTCTTCATTCTAGGATTTGTTTTTCAATTAACATTTTAGAAGATATTTGTATTAATTTTATTTTACATTCAAATATTTGCTTCATCTACACTTGATGTTGGTGTAAAAAGAAAGTAAGAGGCTGGGCAAAGTGACTCATGCCTGTAATCCCAGCACTTTGGGAAGCCAAGACAGTCAGATAATCTGAGGACAGGAGTTTGAGACCAGCCTGGCCAATATGGTAAAACCCGATCTCTACTAAAAATACAAAAAAATTAGCTGGGCTTGGTGATGGATACCTATAATCCCAGCTACTTGGGAGCCTGAGGCAGGAGGATTGTTTGAACCCAGGAGACAGAGGTTGCAGTGAGCTGAGATCATGCCACTGCATTCCAGTGAGTGACAAAATCAAGGTTCGATCTCAAAAAAAAAAAGAGGGAGAAAGAAAAGAAGAAATTTACTTTTTGTTTTTCTATATGACTGCCCAATTGTCCCAAATTCTTTATTAAGATACCTTGAGTCTCTCTCAGATGTACAATGCTGTTTCCGCATTTGAGGGAAATTGATGAGCATATTTAGCTGAACAAAACTCTGGTAAAACTACCCTGAAGTTTAATTGCTACACTTTTTTCCTAAGATTTGGTTGAGGACACATTTATTTTGTCATAATATGAGGCTTTACCTATATAACCCTCAGTCCCTGGAAACACACACACACACTCAAGGGAAATGTAAATAATTTATGAAGCATATGATATATCCTATACTATGTAAAGTTCTTATTTGCAAGCAATGGAATGCAGTCTAACTAGTTAAAGCAGAAAAATCTAGCTAAAGACTATAAGTGACAGTTTTCTGTCTTCTTTGGGAAAATAGAAAATTACCAAAATGTAAGGAAGTTGTCCAAAAATATTACAGAAGTTCATTTCCTATCTATTAGTTAACTTGATCCTCATCACAATTCTGTGATATAGGGAGCTATTTTAATACTGTCCACATTTTACAGATGAGGAATCGAGAGCCCAGAAAGGAGGCAACAAATTAACAGTTATGTCATCCATTGTGCTAGATACCCAACGTTTTCCCATTTAATCTTCACTATGCAATGAGTAAGTTAATTATTCTCATGTTATAGATAATTTAATTGTGTCTTAAAGTGGTAAGTGAATTGCTCATGGTCACAATGCTAGTGAATTACAGAATGAAGATTTAAATCTATGTCACTTGACTACAGCCACTATTCTTCCCAATACACTAAGTTGCCTTAATAAAAGTGCAGAATTATAAACCAGAAAGGTAAGTCATCTCAATGTCAGCTCATATCTGAAAAGTTGTGCTCAGGTCTCTTGTATATTGTAATTTTAAATTCCAATTATGTACGAAAAAGTACTTGTATATGTTAGCTAATCAATGGGAAATTAAATTCATGTGTATTATTGGTATTGCTTTTTACAGAATATTCAATAATTATAATATTAAAACAATATTATCTTAGTTTTTTATTGTAGTGCTATGATTTGAATGTGTCTCCTCCTAAATTCAGGCGTTGGCAAAACACCTTTTTTCTAAGCTTTTTAAGGGGCTTTCAAGAGGTGATTAGGTCATGAGGAATCTTCCCCTTCTAAGTTTGATTAGGTGCTGTTATTAACGGGCTTGACTTTACAAAGGCAGTTTATCGTGTTTTACCCTCTGCCTTCTGCCATGGGAGGACTCAGCATTCAAGATGCTGTCTTGAAAGCAAAGACTGGACCTCACTAGACAACAAACCTGCTGACACTTTGGTTTTGGTTTCCCAGACTTTAGAACTGTGACACAATTAATTTTTGTTCTTTTAAAATTAACCAGTCTCAAATATTCTGTTATAGCAGCACAAACTGGACTCAGACATCTAGTATAGAGATTCCTCTTTGGAAGTAAATCACGTGGGATTGACGATATTGAATCAGACTCTAATCTCCCAGGGATTTTTCCTTGTGAAGACAATATGTGAGTTTTGGCTGTTGCAATTTGCATCATTTTGAGGTTTTCAAGATCTAGCATATCCATGTTGCTATTTAGAATAGTACTTCACTGTGCAGGGGAGAAGTTTAAGGTTAGTCAGATAGGCATATGTCTAAACTCTACACCAGGACACTGTGATATACCTTCTCAATTGAGAATCACCTTGTAAAAAGTTTTCTAAAAGGTTTGTGTGGCTTACCCTAGACAAATAAAATTTATAAGAAATACCAATTCAGAGTCTATCCATGGAAAAGTATTTTCCTCTTTCAGAGGCCATTCAACCTTCTTCTAGTCCACTGTACATTAAGTTATATTCAATCACAAAAATGTGATTTTTAATAGTGAGGCTTTGTAAGCAGAACTACCATTGAAACTATCAAATTTAATGAATTGTTTTCAAGCATTATTATAAACAAAGTTTTTGTGATTTCCCATTTTATTTCTACCCTGCCTGCTATAGCAGCTTCCCACATTCCCCAAGTGCAACCCTGACAACCCGCTGTATTTATGGGCATATCCAAGGCAATGATTCTTGAAAGTACTCATGAGTTCATCCAGTTACCACTCTATGCCTCTGTCAGTTTTCTCTTTCTGTTTTTTTTTTTTTTTTTTTTTTCTGTTTGGTTCCCCTCTGCTAAGGAGGTTTTTGTTTTTTTGTTTTTGTTTTTCCTAGAGCACCCCATGGCCTTGTACTCTGCAAAGTCTTCATTTTTGTGCTAGGATTTGGGGGCCATCCTGCTGTAGCCAAGATGAGTGGCCCGCTGCTCCTCCTGGAGCCCATTCTCAGTATCTGCAGGCTCTAGTGCCACTGCTGGCTCATCCAGGTGTCCTTAGTTGGGACTGATGCCTATGATACTACAAATATATTCAGTGTCTGGAGACAATGCATAGGAAATGCTGCCCTTTAATTTGTCACACTATGAAAGAACCACTATAATATTACTGCTTTGAACCCTTATCTTTTAGATCTTCAGGAGAGCTATAGATCCTAACACTGGAGAACTTGGATTCTCTCAAACACAGAGTCATTAGTGTCATCTGGCCCAGCCTACCTACTGAATTAGAATGTGCATTTTAATAAAATCCTTAGGTCATTCACATGCATGTTAAGATTTAAGAATCTTGGCCTTAGTAGATTTGATTACTAAATTGTGACTCTGTGGCTCCTCTCCTTCTAATCCTATACATTGCAGTGGATCAGGTCATTGGCATATTCCTGATTTCACACTATGTATTTAGAAGGATGGACTTCTTTTTAGGAAGCTAACTTTGTTACGGACTCAAGATTGCTTTTTTTAGACCTCTTTTCCCAGGAAGCTCCTTAGATCCTGATGCAAACAGATTTCTGCTAAACTATTCCTCCAGACTCTCAAGCACACTTGAACTTGACTGGATTTTAGTAAGTGGACTCTGATCCAAAGTGGAGCATCCTACTTCTCTTGTATTATATGTCATTTCTGCTCAAGGTTCTTTCAATATGGGACTCGACTTTGAATTATCAAAGCAAGTCTATTATTGTAGGAAGATTTTTCCTTGCCTCTCAGTCAGCAGCAAGTCTTACACAAAGGTTCTATCAGTTATAGAGAAACATTTGCATATAAAACAGATGAGGGAGAAATGAAAAGTTAGGAATGTTTTGAAAATACACACCAGGACATTCTCATGCCTCATAGACTGAGAATCACTTAAATTTTCTAAAAGTCTTGACTTTTCTAGGCAAATTTAGTTGATGAACTTGAAAGTGTGTGGCACTAAGCCACAAAATGGTTGAAACTTATCATCTTATCTCAGGTCTGTGTGCACACCTATTGTGGTTAGCATCACCTTCATCATAATTGTTTTCATGAACATCATCATGAGATTGTCCACATGCTTTATCATTTATTCAGAAATCTGATGGAAATTCCAACCTTTTTTTTTTAACCTCTTACTCTGTAAAGTAATAAGATACTCAGACACTTTATTCATATATCCTATTATTGGACATAGTAAATATCTTATGACTCAAAGAAGAAATATTTTCAAAATAATCTAACAAAGTGAAAAAAAAAAAAACCTAAACTAAGTAAATATAAACATTATTTTTAGTTTAATATCAATCCAGACTTCTACAGGTGCACCAGGGAACCGATCAAATAAGCAGCATAGCATCAGCTAAGTGTTGCCATCCAATGCCACCAGCAGCACATGGATGCTGAACCTTCTTATGTCTCCATGCAACCAACTAGTCAAATGGATTCAACAAACAGAAACCAAAGGACTGACTATACAGCAGCCTCTGAAAAAGAAATTCACGATTTTTCCTTGTTGTCAAAAGTACAAAATAACAATCCAAAATATACTGTGAAAGGAGTGACTGACTTACAACCCATATTACTGTATAATGATTTCACTACTAGAAATGGTTTTCTATTTCTGTCTTAGGATGTTGCTCTTATACTTGGATTCAAATTATCGAGTATATGCGGATGTAGTTCTAGAACTAATTTATTTTAAATAGCCATCACTGAATTGACAGGTCACTAATTGAAATGGATTAATTCTGTACACAATTTCTTATAATGGGAGGAAACAATGGTAGGCTAAGGAGCTAAGCTGAGTATGAAGGACGTGATCACAGCCTAACTCCAAAAGTGCAGTTGCAGTAAGGGTTGGGTCATGAAACTAAAGTAGAGGAATGACAACATATTCCTAGAGGACACACTAGTCAATAAGTGGAAGGAAAGCTTGATTAAGAAATGAAAGACATGACTAAAGCCAGAGGAGTGTCTAGAAGGTCCCAAAGCACAGGTCCTAAGATATAGTCACATGCACAAACTTGAGGCACTGTAGTGAAACTTTGTAATTAGTATCAACTTTTGTCTAACACAGATTAACCAATCAAGAGTCAAGTGCTTATGTATAAAGCACACTACTTTAAGCAATTCTGAAGAATTTTCTTTTTTTTTTTTTTTTTTTGAGACAGAGTCTCGCTCTGTCACCCAGGCTGGAGTGTAGTGGCGCGATCTCCACTCACTGCAAGCTCCGCCTCCTGGGTTCAGGCCATTCTCCTGCCTCAGTCTCCCGAGTAGCTGGGGCTACAGGCGCCCACCACCATGTCCCGATTATTTTTTTTGCATTTTTAGCAGGGACAGGGTTTCACCATAGTAGCCAGGATGGTCTCAATCTCCTGACCTCGTGATCCACCCACCTGGGCCTCCAAAAGTGCTGGGATTACAGGCGTGAGCCACCACGCCCGGCTGAAGAAATTTTTTAAAATGTACTGGGTACAGACACTAATCTCAAAGAATTCCCAGTCCAGCTACAGACAAATCTAACATAAAGATAAAATAAAATCTTAGAAATAATGCTAAGTTTTACTATTTTTACTACTATCTACTTTTACTACTGTATTCATTTCTTCTACAACATCACTATTTTCTGCAATATTTCCAAACTATTGTTGAGTACTTTCTCTTTAATCAGCACTAGTGATAGAGAATTCACAAATTCTCAAATTGTTAAAACAATTTATTCCACTGGGACAATTCTAATGCTTAGAAAATTCCACTCACTATTAAGCCAGTCTATGTATCCATAATTTTCATTACTCACTTTGCTGTGATTTTTGTTTCATATTATTTAATCTTCTTCTCCAATATTTCAAAAAAGTGATTAAACTAGAATCCTAGTTTCTAACCCTGATGTCCTATTCTACATCTTTTTCTTGCTTCACTTAGAATGCTCCTTTCGGTTGACTTTTCCTAATTGGGCATGGTTTCAAGGGCTCCCACAATCAAGATATTTTTCTCCTAGCTGAACTCTCATTCCATTTTAATGTCCCACTTAAAATATAATTTTAAATTCCACTTAAATGGTTCCATTAGAAGTGAGTTTTCTCAGTACTATTGATGCCAGAAAAAGGCTTATTATTCTCCTCAGATTATCACCTAAGTCAAAGACAAAATTACCTGATTTATCAACTTTAGCCACCTATTTATGTGTATTAATGTTTTACTCAATCAAATCTTGTTTGGTTTCCCTTATATTGTACTTTTGCTCTGCTTCAAAAATCTGAAGTATGAGACATTTCCTCTTTCATAAAATAATTATATGGCTGATACACAAACAAACAAAAGATGTGTGTTTGTGTGCACATGAGGAATGCTTCCATTAAGAATACAAATCATAACATACCTAGTTTTCTACCCTGTTGTCTAAATTCTGATATTGGTATATCAACCCATTTACCCATACTTTGTCCAGGAAAGAGTGGTTTAATAGTAGTTCAACAGGAAACAAAGACAATTGTACTTAGGAAGATGCTGACATTTTTAGAGGTGTTCCGTGAGTTGTCTCAGGAGTAGTGTCAAGTTGGAGATAGTAGAGCACAATTCTGTTGTTAACATGCTGTAAGGCTGGGTGCAGTGGCTCATGCCTGTAATCCCAGCACTTTGGGAGGCTGAGGTGGGCAGATCATGAGGTCAGGAGATTAAGGCCATCCTGGCCAACATGGAGATACCCTGTCTCTATTTAAAATACAAAAATTAGCTGGATGTGGTGGTGTGTGCTGTAATCCCAGCTACTAAGGGGCTGAGGAGGAAAATCGCTTGAACCAGGGAGTCAGAGGTTGCATTGAGCCGAGATCGCGCCACTGCACTCCAGCCTGGTGACAGAGCGAGACTCCATCTAAAAAACAACAACAACAACAACAACAAAGTTTATAAAACAACATGCTTCATCTGTCCATCATTCATTTCTTGAAGTTGAAGACACTGCATCCAGTTAGCACATGAAATGTGTTCTTCCTGTATTCTAATATCCAATGGGGTTTTAAAGATCTGTTAAATTTGGGATCAGATCATGCAGAAATTCAGAGGAAAACAACCCTTAGTAATTTTAGGGTGTTCTGTCTATCCTTGACTGACAAAAGTCATTTCTTAGCAAGGAATGTTTAGAACACACGAGAAAGTTATGACACCCAATGTGATTTGCTGTGGGTTATTTTAAAGTCATCTTTGGAAACTACCTTTGCATGCCATGTATCATGTGAGTCTCTGTGCTAATACTTACCTAATACATCTCTAGAGGGAATCCTATGCATTAGAAAAGGCTTGCGTTTCCATCCAAATCCAACAGAATGTGCAACAGATAGAACACGTTTGAAAAATATTTTCAGCCTATTATGTTAAACAAGAATTTGATAATTATTCCTGTCTACATTAAGGTTAAACTGTTAAGTTCGACTAGACAGAGAAAATATTTGTTTAAAGAAGACCTTTCATATTCTCTTTTATGTATCACAGCATAGAGGGAAAACTGTGTGTTTTTTTTTTTGTTGTTATTTTTTTTGAGACCGAGTCTCGCTCTTGTTGCCCAGGCTGAAGTACAGTGACACGATCTCAGCTCACTGCACCTCCTCCTCCCGGATTCAAGTGATTCTCCTGCCTCAGCCTCCCAAGTAGCTGGGGTTACAAGCACCCGCCACCACGCCTGGTTTTTTGTTTTTGTTTTTGAATTTATAGTAGAGACAGGGTTTCACCATGTTGGCCAGGCTGGCTCTTGACCTCAGTTGATCCATCTGCCTCAGCCTCCCAAAGTGCTGGGACTACAGGCATGAGCCGTAATGCCCAGCCTGTTTTTTTTTTTTTTTGGGGTTTGTTTGTTTTGTTTTGTTTTTTTAACATGAATAAGGATGCAAAATTAACTGTCTTCTGTTATCCTGATCGAAAGTACTTTGTTCCTTCCAGATTTTACTTCAAGTATGTTGAGAAGCCCAAGAAGATAAACACATTATTAACACCACAGGCAAATAATCTCAAAGCCATTGGATCTAGAGATGTTAATAGAACAAAATGATAGGACAAAAGAGAAAGGAGGTATTTGGAATTGATCCACTAACACAACCCAATATAGACACAGTTTCTGCCTTTACCTAACCCCTTTAACATAACCCCATATGTTACCTTGGGGTCCCTACTCCCTACCAATGGCCCCACTATTTATAGTTTCATCAGAAACTCTCATTGTAGTCTTTCCGTAAGTGTATAATTTTTATAGTCTTTAGAAAATCTGTTATAAGTTAAATTTTTGATGTGCTTAGTGATGTTCACTCAGAAAAAGACTTGGGCATTTTTTCTAGAAGCTTGTAGAAGAAAGAACAGATAGCAGAAAAAAGAGCTTAAGATATTCTATACCTATATCACAGTTTTCCTAGTGAAAAACGTTGGCATCCTTAATTTAAACTAGAGCATAAATCATTTTTTATTGCTAGTGCTATAAAATTTAAATCACTCTCATGGATACTGTCTCTTCACTTGATATAATTTTTTAAGACTTGCCATAGAAATGGTGGTGTGGCTTCTTAGCAAGGTTTCCTATTTATAGGTTACTATGTTTTGTACCATGTGACTGGACCCTCCCCCAGCGCTAACTGGAACAGCACCCATGGGCTGGCCAGGAACTGGGTTGGTAGTTCAGAATGAGAACTCAACAGACTTGTGTTACCTGCAGTGGCATTATACCCCAGATAAGTCTGATTTGCTCCATGGAGCTGTCAGAAACCAAAATAAAAAGAGACTCTAAGGCTTAGAACACAACAAATGTCTGCTTCTGATGACACGATTATTCATAGAATCACTGTTAAAACTTGACAGCTTGTATCACCCTAACAAAACCATTGATGTACCCTGAATTACTGTCTGTTTCTCTCTAAAATCTATTTGCATTATTCTGAACCCTTTATTGGTCTCTCTCTAGGTCTCTTTCTTGGTCGAGAGAGAGAGAGAGAGAGAGAGAGAAAGGAAGGATTCAGAAGTAATGCAAATAGACTTCAGAGAGAAATACATATATATATACAAACACACATATATCTCCCTAAACCCCACTAATTGAAACACCTGGAACATATTCCTATTCTTTACCAGGTACATGAGCCTAATTTATGTAATGTTTGGGGAGCAGGGGTCAGAAACCAATACAGTGATATTGTTCAATTGAAAGCACTTCTCGTTGGGGACACAGAACATAATAATTAGCGTTGTTGATACTCAAGCACCCTATGGTGCAAACAGGCTCACATTTTTCACAATTGCTAGTTCTTTGCTCCTGATCTTGATTCCATGTAGACTCAAGTGGAGATAAAGAAATGGAAATGTTTGGGAAGCTCTGCTTGGGAATTAAGGTCCTGTCATAACATTTAAGCCAGCATGGCAGAATTGGGTATAAAATGCCTGCCAGCAGCTAGTATAGTTCACAAATCACAGAAAACAGAGCCGTGAAAAGATTCATCCAAGCCAATTCAGACTGGTGTAAACAGATGTACCACTTCTGTGCACTTTGACATTTCAGAGACAGTATTTTTGAGTGTTTTTATCTTTTTCACACTGGGCTTGAATAATTATACCAAAGGAAGTATAATATAATTATATTATATAGCAGATAAAAATGTTTTGAAACTCTATTTAATAGTGTAGTTTTTCTCTTTGTCCCAGGCCAATGATAATCACTCCCAGTCATTTATTTCTCAGCAATGTGAAGAAATGAGCTTTGACTTTGTTCCCATGACAATGTTTATAAAATCTAACAACTGCAGAAGAAAAGATGGAAAAAAGTGAAAAAGGATGGCAAGGAGAAAACAAAAACCTCAATTCTTAATTATTTGGTTGTTAAACTCCAGTGATGAGTTTAAAATGATCAGAATTTTAAATCTGGTATCTGACTATGGACACTGCCCTTCTCAGTGAGGCTATAAGAAGTATGAGCCAGAGGCAAATGTACAGAAGACTGAATCAGCTGATTAAGGGTCTGAACCATTTCTACTCTTAATGACTAGGGTGTTCCCAGGGACATCAATTCGCTTCTGGATTTAAATAGGTAAGATATTTAGACTGAGGAATAGATGAATAGGTGGATAGACCAATAAAATGAGGACCGGAAATCATATGCTACTACCATACAGAAATTAGTGAAAATAAGAAATGTTTACTATAAGTTTTAATTTATTTTTTGAATTGACAGATTAAATTGTATGTATTTATTGTGTATAATATGTTTCAAAGTATATTTACATCATAAATAGTTAAATGTAGCAAATCAACAAATATATTACCTCACATAGTTATTTTTGTGGTGAGAATACTTAATATCCATTCTCTTAGCAGTTTTCAAGAATACCATATATTATAATTAACTGTAGTCACCATGCTGAACAATAGTTCCCTTGAACTTATTCCTCCTATCTAACTGCAATTTTGCATCCTTTGGACTAACAAGATTCTTGTTTTAATAGTTCCTTAAAGAGATAAAGGACAGGATGGTACTATTGCTTTGGAAGACAGAATTTGAGACTATAAAATTAATTTTATTTGGCTACTGTGCTAATAGATTAACCAGATAGAAGAATAAATAAACCTTAGATATCAAGGTTTATGTCAATAGAGCATAGATGACTGGATCAAGAAACTTCACACCTGATTTGAACTCCAAATCACTTCATTAATACTAACTGCAAACCAAAAACTATAAACTCTGGGGCTGGTGATAAGGCAAACTGACATATAAGCCAGGAGGGCTTCACAACAAATAGATCAAAGTTGGAGACAGAACAAATCATGAAGCCCGTGTCACTGGGAACAGAGACAGCTGGCTTAGTGCTAGAAATCAGAATGAACCGACACAGTGCCAAAAGTTGATGCCAGAACAAGGGCACAGATATCTGACGTTGCCCAGAAGTTAAGCTACAAACGTGCAAGAAATATTAATTGACTATTTGACTGAATGAGTGAATGTTGATAAAGAGTTATCTAGCTAAGTCAATCAATTCAATAAAGAGCATCTGCTTCGAAAGTGAAGAAATAATATTTAAAATTACATAAGTCATGAAGGAAGATAGTCAATTTAATAATAACCAATGATTATTCTATCATTAATAGTAGTAACACATATCTATTATTTATTGAGCATTTACTATATAATAGCAGACACTATATAAATTATTACATATTATCCTTATCAAAACTCTCTGAAATAGGTGATATTATTTTGGCTTCGTTTTTTTAGGCCTAATAAGATTTACAAACCTTTTTAAGTCACCTGGGCACAAAATGACTGGGCCCAAATTGCATCCAGATGAGGCTACATGCAAAACTTAAGCTCTTTTGACTCTTAAGTCACTAGTGTGACTTTCATTAACAGATATTTATTGAATAGCTGTTATGTTTCAGTCAATCTCTAAGGCTTTCCAAGAAATGAAAAGATAAGACACAATATCTTCTTCAAAGTAGAGAAGATTATAATCTATGAAAGTCTAAGAAGGAATGATGTAAAAATGAGGTAAGAATTTTAGTAAGTGTGATTCAGCTTTTAAGGGAATCTAAATAATCTAGCCTAAAGGATAGTACTTGGTGTGTTAAACGTCAGTACCTAATGGTTTTGGAGTTGTTTGTGGTTTTTGCCTTTTCTTTTTCTTTCCAAGGGGGACAATATTAGACTTATAATGTACAATAGTCCCTCCTTAATCATGGTTTCACTTTCTGTGGTTTCAATTGCCAATGGTCAATGAAGGTCTGAAAATATTAAATGGAAAATTTCAGAAATGAGCAATTCATAAATTTTAAGGTGCATGTCATTCTGAGTAGCATGGTGGAATCTTACACCATCCCACTCCATCCCACCTGGGATATGAATGATCCCTTTGTCCATTGTATCTATAGTGTCTATGCTATCTGCCCATTAGTCACTTAGTAGCAGTCTTAGTTATCAGATTGATAGATCACAAGTAGTACCGTGCAGTACTATATTTTGAAACAGAGATCACATTTATATAACTTTTATCATATGTTGCTAAATTTTTCTATTTTATTTTTAGCTATTATTCATTTCTTACTGTGCCTAATTTATAAAGCAAAGTTTATCATAGACAGGTATGTACAGTATTTGAAAAACCCTAATATAGACAGGGTTCAGTACTATCCATGGTTTCAGGCATCCACTGGAGGACCTGCAATGTATTCCTCACATATAAGAGGGAACTACTTTATTTGTACATACTTTTATATCCTGCTTTTCTCCTGAGATTTTAAAAGTATTTTAAAACTGAGATATAATTCATATACTATAAAATTCACTCTGTAAAGTGTACAATTCAATGGTTTATTACAAAATCATAAAACCATTATCATTCTCTAATTCCAGAACATTTTATCTCCACCAATCCCCTAATGTTAAAATTTGATTTTGAATGTTATTATTTCTCAATTTTTTAAGCAATGAAACCCCTTTTAAAACTACTTATTACACAGAAATTTAGAATAAAAGATATATTAAAGCACAATTGAATTAGTTGTGTGAATGGGAATAGAGCCCTAATCACTCTGGACTCTTTTTTCTTTATCGTTTAGAATTCAATCCAAAACATAGTGGTTAACATAATTCTTAATGTGCATTGTAAACAACTAGTAAAAAAAATATTAAAAGGTTCTAGATGGGTGAATAGACAGGAACAACAGATACACAAGAAGGTCTTGACAAGGAAAGGGCTCCAAAGTATTATATAAGTAAAATATATGGAAATACTCTTAAACACTCTTATGGATTGAATTGTGTCCCCTTAAAACTCAGATGTTGAGGTCCTACCCCTCAGTACTTCAGAATGTGACCTTATTTGAAAATACTGTTGTTGCTGTAACTAATTAAGATGTGGTCATTATGGTGGATCCTAATTCAATATCACTGATGTCCTTATAAAATGGAGTTCAGACACGCACACAGTGAGAAGGCCATGTGAAGAAAAAAGTAGAGATGTGGGTTATGAGTCGGTAAGCCATGGAATGACAAAGATTGACAGCACACCACCAGAAGCTGGGCAAGAAATGTGGAGCAGACTCTCTTTCACAGCTCTCACGAAGAACTAACCCTGCTGATAATTTCATCTTGGATTTTAGCATCCAAACCTGAAAGACTATGCATTTCTTTATTTAGTCCACCCCATTTGTGGTAACTTGTTACAGCAGAATTAGCAAACATGCCTTAACATCCATCGTGAGTTATTATTATTATTTTTTAATAGCACATATTCAAAGTTCTCCTTCAAGTTACTACTATACCACCATACCAAAGATGTTCTCATCCCTTGGAAGGAAAGATTTATCAGGTGCTTAATGATCGCAGGAATAGCCTTCATTTATTTCACTACTCTTAAGTCTGTATCTACCACTGATAAATCTACTGACTTGTGAATAATTTTTAAAAATGAGAAAGACTTCAGAAAGAGATTAGAGTTGTGGAGAACAAATATCAATGCTTCTGTAAATCTGGCATATTATTGTCAAGGTGGAGACTTGTCCTTGTGATTTTTCTACTCATAATGAGTAAGACCTGTGCAAAACACCACATATCTGAGTGGAAGTTTCAAGTGCAGAATATAGTTTGTTCTCTGTGCCTTTCTTCTGAATAAAGAAAAATATCCTTTCCTTTAAACTATTTAATGAGACTTTTTAAAAAATAACTGCACCTAGAATATACAGATGTTCCTTGACTTACATAACTTAGTGGATTACATTACAATAAATGCATCCTAAGTAGAAAATATAATAAGTCTAAAATGGATTTAATATACCTAACCTACTGAACATCATCACTTAGCCTAGCCTATATGAAACGTGCTTGGAATACTTAATTACCCTACAGTTTGGCAAAATCATCTAACAGAAAGCTTACTTTGTAATATACTATTGAATGTTTCAAGTAATTTATTAAATGATGTACTGAAAGTAAAATGGTTGTATGGGTACTCAAAGTTTCTACTGAATGTGTATCACTTTTGCACCATCAAAAAATTGAAAGATTTAATTTGAACAATTGCTAAATTGAAGACTGTCTGTATATTAAAGTGTGAAAACATTGCTTGCAAAAATATAGTAAATAAAATGTGTGGGTTTAATTATTTAACAATTTTTTCTTTGCAACTACTAGATATATATTGGTGCTAAGCCATGGAAACATTTTTAAATGATGAAAGAAATGTAATGAAGAGAACTCAGCAAGACTTAGCCACCTATAAAAATTACTGTTATATAATGAGAAAATAGATATAAAAATACTAGTAAAAAGATAAAAATTCATTTAAATATTATCTTTTACATTTCTTTTATGCATTGTAGCTATTGTTTCATGAGAGACTGGTAACTTGCTCTACCAAAGACAAAGTTGGTAACAAATGTATACATGTATATTCTCCAAAGTAAAACATTTGTTACTACATTCTATCTCCTCTTGGTGCACACATATATAAATCAAAACATCCCCAGAAAAAAGTATGTATGTATGTATGTAAATATATAGCAATTCATCATGAAGAATACATACCCATCTGGATTCTTGTACAGTGGCTTTCTCTAGGGTGGCCAATAGAATGGAAGGAGGTTTATATTGAAGGGAAACTTCTACTCTACAAGATATTTCAGTTGGGTGTGAACTGTTCACAATGAGAATGTTTTCTTGTATTATTTGTGTCATTATTTACAATTATGATTATAAAAACACAAGGAAATTGATTATATATATTGTGTGGTAGAGAATTTCTTTCTGACATAAAATATATAAATAATACAATGGTTATATACTTATTGTCTACAATTATAGGTTTTCTGTGTGTCAAAAACACCATAAAGTCATGTTAAAGGCAAATAAACTGAGGAAATGACTGCACTATATTGTTCATACCAAGGGGCAGACCCCATCAAAATAAATTACTTAAATATCAATAAGCACAACACCCTCAAATGATCATGTAAGGAAAAGCTCTCAGTGATAATTCACAAAAGTACAAAAACAAAAGCAATAAACTTGTAAACAATGCTGAATCATACCAGTCATCAAAAAAACATATGTAAAAGTAATGTCACTGTGTTTTAAAAAAGATTAGAGAGGGTGCCAATATGGCTGAATAGGAACAGCTCCAGCCTCCAGCTCCCAGCGTTGAGTGACACAGAAGACAGGCAACTTCCGCATTTCGAACTGAGGTACTGGGTTCATCTCCCTGGGATGTCACACAGTCGGTGCAGAACAGTGGATGCAGTCAAAGAGCGAGATCCGAAGCAGGGCGAGGCATTGCCTCACCTGGGAAGCACAAGTGGGAAGGGAATTCCTTTTCCTAGCCAAGAGAAACCGTGACACACAACACCTCGAAAATCGGGTCACTCCCACCCAATACTGCGCTTTACCAAGGGTCTTAGCAAACAGCACACCAGGAGATTATATCCTGTGCCTGGCTTGCAGGGTCCCACATCCACAGAGCCTTCTTCATTGCTAGCACAGCAGTCTGAGATCTGACTGCAAGGCAGTAGCGAGGCTAGGGGAGGGGCGCCCTCCATTGCTGAGGCTTAAGTACCTAAACAAAGTGGCTGGGAAGCTCCAGCTGGGTGGAGCCCAAAGCAGCTCAAGGAAGCCTGCCTGCCTCTATAGACTCCACCTCTGGGGACAGGCCATAGCTAAACAAAAAGCAGCAGAAACCTCTGCAGATGTAAATGTCCATGTCTGACAGCTTTGTAGAGATTAGTGATTCTCCCAGCACGGGGGTTGAGATCTGAGAACAGACAGACTGCCTGCTCAAGTGGGTCCCTGACCCCCTAGTAGCCTAACTGGGAGACATCCCCCACTAGGGCAGACTGACACCTCACACCTCACATGGCTGGGTACACCTCTGAGACAAAGCTTCCAAAGGAACAATCAGACAGCAGCACTTGCTGTTCAGCAATATTCTCTCTTCTGTAGCCTCCACTGCTGATACCCAGGCAAACAGGGTCTGGAGTGGACCTCAAGCAAATTCCAACAGACCTGCAGCTGAGGGTCCTGATTGTTAGAAGCAAAACTAACACATAGAAAGGACATCCACACCAAAACCCCATCTGTATATCACCATCATCAAAGACCAAAGGTAGATAAAACCATAAAATTGGGGAAAAAGCAGTGCAGAAAACCTGAAAATTCAAAAAATCAGAGGGCCCCTCCCCCTCCAAAGGAATGCAGCTCCTCACCAGCAACAGAACAAAGTTGGATGGAGAATGACTTTGATGAGTTGAGAGAAGGCTTCAGTTGATCAAACTTCTCAGAGCTAAAGGAGGAACTACAAACCCAGTGCTATGAAACTAAAAATCTTGAAAAAAGATTTGACGAATGGATAACTAGAATAACCAATGCAGAGAAGTCCATAAACAACCTGATAGAGATAAAACCCATGACATGAGAACTATGTGACAAATGCACATGCTTCAGTAACTGACGTGATCAACTGGAAGAGAGTATCCAGCAACAGAAGATCAAATGAATGAAATGAAGTGAGAAGAGAAGTTAGAGAATAAAGAGAAAAAAGAAATGAACAAAGGCTCTGAGAAATATGGGATTATGTGAAAAGATCAAATTTATGTCTGACTGGCGTACTTGAAAGTGACGGGGAGAATGGAACTAAGTTGGAAAACACTCCGCAGGATATTATCCAGGGGAATTCCCCAACCTAGCAAGGCAAGTCAACATTCAAATTCAGGAAATACAGAGAACGCCACAAAGATACTCCTTGAGAAGAGCAACTCCAAGGTTGAAATGAAAGAAAAAATGTTAAGGGCAGCCAAAGAGAAAGGTCGGGTTGGCCCATGAGACTAATAGTAGATATCTCGGCAGAAACTCTACAAGCCGGAAGAGAATGGGGACCAAAATTCAACATTCTTAAAGAAAAGAATTTTCAACCCAGAATTTCATATCCAGCCAAACTAAGTTTCATAAGTGAAGAGAAATAAAATCCTTTTCAGACAAGCAAACGCTGAGAGATTTTGTCACCACCAGGCCTGCCCTACAAGAGATCCTGAAGGAAGCACTAAAGATGGAAAGGAATAACTGGTACCAGCCATTGCAAAAACATGCCAAAATGTAAACACCATCAATGCTAGGAAGAAACTACATCAACAAATGAGCAAAATAACCAACTAACATCATAATGACAGGATCCAGTTCACACATAAAAAATATTAACCTTAAATGTAAATGGACTAAATGGTCCAATTAAAAGACACAGACTGGCAAATTGCATAAACAGTCAAGTCCCATCAATTTGCTGTATTCAGGAGACCCAATCTCACATGCAGAGACACACATAGGCTCAAAATTAAGGGATAGAGGAAGATCTACCAAGCATGTGGAAAACAAAAAACGTCAGGGGTTGCAATCCTAGTCTCTGATAAAGCAGACTTCAACCAACAAAGATCAAAAGAGACAAAGAAGGCCATTACATAGTGGTAAAGGGATCAATTCAACAAGAAGTGCTAACTATCCTAAATATATATGCACCCAATACAGGAGCACCCACACTCATAAAATGAGTCCTTAGAGACTTACAAAGAGACTTAGACTCCCACACAATAATAATGGGAGACTTTAACACCCCACTGTCAACATTAGACAGATCAACGAGACAGAAAGTTAACAAGGATATCCAGAAATTGAACTCAACTCTGCACCAAGCAGACCTAATAGACATCTACAGAACTCTCCACCCCAATCAACAGAATATACATTCTTCTCAGCACCACATCACACTTATTCCACAAGTGACCACATAGTTGGAAGCAAAGCACTCCTCTGAAAATGTAAAATAACAGAAATTATAACAAACTGCGTCTCAGACCACAGTGCAATCAAACTAGAACTCAGGACGAAGGAACTCAATCAAAACCACTCAACTACATGGAAACTGAACAACCTGCTCCTGAATGACTACTGGGTACATAACAAAACGAAGACAGAAATAAAGATGTTCTTTGAAACCAATGAGAACAAAGACACAACATACCAGAATCTCTGGGACATATTTAAAGCAGTGTGTAGAGGGAAATTTATAGCACTAAATGCCCACAAGAGAAAGCAGGAAAGATCTAAAATCGACACCCTAACATCACTCTTAAAAGAATTACAGAAGCAAGAGCAAACAAATTCAATAGCTAGCAGAAGGCAAGAAATAACTAACATCAGAGCAGAACTGAAGGAGATAGAGACACAAAAAACTCTTCAAAAAATTAATGAATCCAGGAGTTAGTAATTTTGAAAAGATCAACAAAATTGATAGACCACTAGCAAGACTAATAAAGAAGAAAAGAGAGAAGAATCAAATAGATGCAATAAAAAATGATAAAGGGGATATCACCACTGATCCCACAGAAATACAAACTACCATTAGAGAATACTATAAATACCTCTATGCAAATAAACTAGAAAACCTAGAAGAAATGGATACATTCCTGGACACATACACTCTCCCAAGACTAAACGAGGAAGAAGTTGAATCCCTGAATAGACCAATAGCAGGCTCTGAAATTGAGGCGATAATTAATAGCCTACCAACCAGAAAAAGTCCAGGACCAGATAGATTCACAGCCAAATCCTACCAGAGGTACAAGGAGGAGCTGGTACCATTCCTTCTGAAACTATTTCCATCAATAGAAATAGAGGGAATACTCCCTAACTCACTTTATGAGGCCAACATCATCCTGATACCAAAGCCTGGCAGAGACACAACAAAAAAGGAGAATTTTAGAGCAATATCCCTGAAGAACATCCATGCAAAAATCCTTAGTAAAACACTGGCAAACCAAATCCAGCAGCAGATCAAAAAGCTTATGCACCATGTTCAAGTGGGTTTCATCCCTGGGATGCAAGGCTGGTTCAACATATGCACATCAATAACTGTAATCCAGCATATAAACAGAACCAACGACAAAAACCACGTGATTATCTCAATAGATGAAGAAATTCAATGACAAAATCCAACAGCCCTTCATGATAAAAACTCTCAATAAATTTGGTATTGATGGAACATATCTGAAAATAATAAGAGCTATTTACGACAAATCCACAGCCAATATCATACTGAATGGGCAAAAACTGGAAGCATTCCCCTTGAAAACTGGCACAAGACAGGGATGCCCTCTCTCACCACTCCTATTCAACATAGTGTTGGACGTTCTGGCCAGGGCAATCAGGCATGAGAAAGAAATAAAAGGTATTCAATTAGGAAAAGAGGAAGTCAAATTGTCGCTGTTTGCAGATGACATGGTTGTGTATTTAGGAAACTCCATCGTCTCAGCCCAAAATCTCCTTAAGATGGTAAGCAACTTCAACAAAGTCTTGGGATACAAAATCAATGTGAAAAGTCCCTAGTATTCTTATACACCAATAACAGACAAACAGAGAGCCAAATTGTGAGTGAACTCCCATTCACAATTGCTTCAAAGAAAATAGAATACCTAGGAATCCAACTTACATGGGATGTGAAGGACACCTTCAAGGAGAACTACAATCAACTGCTCAACGAAATAAAAGAGGACACAAACAAATGGAAGAAATAAAAGAGGACACAAACAAATGGAAGAACATTCCATGCTCATGGATAGGAAGAATCAATATCATGGAAATGGCCATACTGCCCAAGGTAATTTATAGATTCAATGCTATCCCCATTAAGCTACCAATGACTTTCTTCACAGAATTGGGAAAAACTACTTTAAAGTTCATATGGAACCAAAAAAGAGCCCGCATTGCCAAGACAGTCCTAAGCCAAAAGACAAAGCTGGAGGCATCACGCTACCTGACTTCAAACTATACTGGAAGACTACAGTAACCAAAACAGCATGGTACTGGTACCAAAACAGAGATATAGACCAATGGAACAGAACAGAGTCCTCAGAAATAACACCACACAGCTACAACCATGTGATCTTTGACAAATCTGATATAAACAAGAAATGGGGAAAGAATTCCCTATTTAATAAATGGTGCTGGGAAAATTGGCTAGCCATAAGTAGAAAGCTGAAACTGGATACCTTCCTTACACCTTATACAAAAATTAATTCAAGATGGATTAGAAACTTACATGTTAGACTTAAAACCATAAAAACCCTAGAAGAAAACCTAGGCAATACCATTCAGCACATAGGCATGGGCAAGGACTTCATGTCTAAAACACCAAAAGCAATAGCAAGAAAAGCCAAAATTGACAAATGGGATCTAATTAAACTAAAGAACTTCTGCACAGCAAAAGAAACTACCATCAGAGTGAACAGGCAACCTATAGAATGGGAGAAAATTTTTGCAATCTACTCATCTGACAAAGGACTAATATCCAGAACCTACAGAGAACTCAAACAAATTTACAAGAAAACAACACACAACCCCATCAAAAAGTGGGCAAAGGAAATGAACAGACATTTCTCATAAGAAGATATTCATATAGCCAACAGACACATGAAAAAATGCTCATCATCAGTAGCAATCAGAGAAATGCAAATCAAAACCACAATGAGATACCATCTCACACCAGGTAGAATGGCGATCATTAAAAAGTCAGGAAACAACAGGTGCTGGAGAGGATGTGGAGAAATAGGAACACTTTTACACTGTTGGTGGGACTGTAAACTAGTTCAACCATTGTGGAAGACAGTGTGGCGATTCCTCAGGGATCTAGAACTAGAAATATCATTTGACCCAGCCATCCCATTACTGGATATATACCCAAAGGATTATAAATCATGCTGCTATAAAGACACATGCACACGTATGTTTATTGTGGCACTATTCATAATAGCAAAGACTTGGAACCAACCCAAATGTCCATCAATGACAGACTGGATTAAGAAAATGTGGCACATATACACCATGGAATACTATGCAGCCATAAAAAAGGATGAGTTTGCATCCTTTGTAGGGACATGGATGCAACTGGAAACCATCATTCTCAGCAGACTATTGCAAGAACAGAAAACCAAACACTGCATGTTCTCACTCATAGGTGAGAACTGAACAATGAGAACACTTGGACACAGGAAGGGGCACATTACTCACCGGGGCCTGTTGTGGGGTGAGGGTAGGGGTGAGGGATAGCATTAGGAGATATACCTAATGTAAATGATGAGTTAATTGGTGCAACACACCAACATGGCACATGCATACATATGTAACAAAGCTGCACGTTGTGCACATGTACCCTAGAACATAAAGTATGATAAAAAAAAAATAAGTTTGGAAAATCTTTCAACAAATTAAAAAAGAAAACTTTCCAGCATCTGAAGAGAAAAAAAATGAAGGATAAGTTCTTAAAGTTGCTCTGTGTATTTGTAGAAATAGGCATATATATTTTTCCTTTATTAAATACGAGTAAAACTTTCCAATAAAAGATTAGATGTAATTATAATTTTAGTGCTGGTATGTCAAAGAGAAACTGTGATGAGCTCAAAGTGCTATACGTATGAGAAATTGGTAAAAATAATTAATTTAAAAAGTATTCAAAGGCCAATTTTGTAATGTGCATCAAAATCTCTAAACCTATGTTTATTTTTTGTGTAGCAATTCCACTTCCAGGAAATCAGTCTTAAGGATATAGAGATTAATATACATGTTTGCCCAACATAGCATGCTTAAAAAGAAACTTCTAAAACATTCTAAATAGACAGTGTTTGGAAACAGATATAATGAAATGTTAATATTGTATTTAATGTTATAGAAACGTATTACATTTTAAAAATCAGTTTTCAAAAAACAAGATAATTATACTGATTATATTTTTGTTTAAAATAGTATACATAAGATGGTAAATAACAGTATTTTGCAAATGGTTATCTCAAGATAGTTTGACTATAGGTAATTTTATTTTCTTCTTTTTTTATTTTTGTACTAAACATTGATAGCATGTACAATAAATTTGCATATTGAAATATAACTTATTACTCAACTCATAAATCACTTGTAAAGAACACTGATTGTAGTCAGATTTTGAGTCTGTTATCTTCAGGAAAAGAATACAAATAGGAATCAATCTTGTCAACCTAAATTACAAACAGAGAGAGCTCTCTTAATAGAAAATGATATTTATTGGAAATAGAACATAGCAGTGGTGATACACAAGGAAGAAGGATTTTTTTGTGTGTGTAAGATTGCAATGGCCTTTGTGCACGCTCCTGGTTTTTGCATAGTCTCCTATGACAATTTTTTTTTTTTTTGTCAAGCATTTATAAATGAGAATTCTCTCTTCATAGCATTCTCCAGCTCTATTTGTTAGTTTTTTTTTTTTTTTGAAACACAAGTGACAAATTTGATTCTGACAACTTTCACAGTTTCCAACTATTCCAGTTGTAATTCTTTTTGAGTTCAGTTGAAGTTTAAAGTCATTTAATCTCCAATATTGACAGGATTCAGTGAGTGGCCAATATAACATGGATTGACATCAAAATGTCAGCATTGGAAAATTAATCCAAAGGGGATTTTTTTTTTTTTTCTTCAGAGAGCATGAAATGAGATAACCTGAGGGAGTGAGAATAAAAACAACAGAACCTTTAATTGGAAAAACAAACCTATGCTGGCTTCAGGATTTCTAGTGCTTTATTGGACTTTCAGGGAGGAAATGAACCTTATGAAATTGGAAGCTGGATACATCTCCAATGTCCCCTCCAGGGTCTTAATAGTTGGCATTCCTCTAAAAGCTTTATGAAATAAATTTCCTTATGGGAATTGTACCTGTTCAATTTTATAGTTTTAATTTAGTCAACATCTTTATATGTTTTCCAGGAATTTAATTAGTAAAATTATTTTTTAAAAATGAAGATAATTCAGATTGTCTAAAATATATAATAGAAGCTACAAATAATAATAATACAAAGACTTATATGTTGCAACTCATTTTCATTTACATTAGTTAATTTGTTTCACATAACAAAACTGTAGAAGTAGATACTTTTATACCCATATTATAAAGGAAGAATTTGTTCTGATCATGCAATCTTGCATTTTTTATCCTAGTAATCTTAATAACAACACAAAAATGATAAATAACGTATTTTGAGGAGAGTCTACATGTGCCAGACATTTTTCTGGTACTTCACATAACTTATCTACAATATTTACAATAGACTTGAAAGAAAAAAATATTTTTATTCCCATATTAAATATTTAGAAATAATATTAGTCCTTTTTCACACTTCTACAAAGAACTACCTGAGACTGGGTAATTTATTAAGAAAAGAAGTTTAATTGACTCATAGCTCCACATGGCTGGGGAGACGTCAAGAAACTTACAATCATGGAGGAAGGGGAAGCAAGGCTTAGTCTTACAGGTGGCAAGGAAGAGAAAACAAGTGAACAGCGAAGTGCCACAACCTTTCTACCAATCAGATCTTTTGCAAAACTCACACTCACAGGAACAGCAATTAGGAAGGCAACCCCCAAGATTCAATCACCTCCTCCTACCAGCTCCCTCCCCTGACACATGGGGATTACAATTCGAGATGAGATTTGGGTGGAGATACAGAGCCAAACCACATCAGGAATCATGACACATAAATGTTAATTTGCCTGAAATCACTTGGCTATTAAAATGACATTTCCCCCTCTTCTAGATTCCATTTTTGAAGAACATTTTCTCTGTTTTTTTACTTACACACACATTTTACAACCAGCGCATGGGAAAAAAACAGACTGGATTAAATTTAGACTATCTGAAATTTTATGAACCAGTCCAGCCTGCCTTTCCAGATGCATAGGAAGTAAACTCACCTTCATGATTAGTTCACAGGAGGTCAGACCAGAACACACCCAGAACTCTTTCTAGCATTCCTGGCTTTGTTCTTACGACCTTGGGAGTTTGAGAAATGAATGAAATCAGCAAATTCAGAGGAAGTAAAACAAACACAAGACAGAAATTAGTGGGAGAAAAGAGTCTAAAAATCAAATTGGATGTAAAAAATGTAATAAAAATGTCGTGGTAGAGCAGAACATTTTATTAAAAGATTTTACCATTTTTCTCCTTCCGTGGAATGATTTGCTAAAAAGAAGGAATAACTATTTGGAAAATGTCTGTGGAACAGGAAAAATATTAAAGCTTAAGAAGATGTACCAGAATTCACAGTCAGACACCTGCCTACGCCTCAGTCTTCTCCTAGCTGTTGGCTTGTAACTGTATATAAATTTGATCATATGGATGCAAGCTGGGAACATATTTAATCATGAGTTAGATTTATTATACTTCTAATTAGCTTGATTAAAAATGTGTGTTTCCTCAGTGAGAAGAAACACATTACTCTAATTGAGGAAAAGAAATTTAAAATAGGAGCAAGGTTCTGTTTAGTTTTCGATATATTTCATTTTTATTAAAAGAACTGATTATGTTCCTACTTGTAATAAACTAAACATTTGTTTTAGCTGGGAAATTTAACTTCCATAAAATCTAAAATAGTGATCAATGGAACAATACATATCCTAGATTAGTAAAGAGACTAGAATAGGTCAGACTAGAATAAGTTTTATTACTAAAAGCCTATGATTAGCGTAATATATTATGACCAGGAGTTAAGTTCTTTGCTTTGGGGATACTTTAAAAATGTCTTAGTTATTCATTTAGTCACATTGCAAACTCAGAGAGATTTAATAACAGCAAAACTAAACAGCTTTTACCTTAAGACTGTCATAGAGATAGATTTGATTAGAGTATATTTCATCTTTAGAGCAATATTTTCAGCTTTGATTGCATGTTGGAATTCCCAAGGAGTTTTACAAAATACCTATGCCTAGGACTTTAGTCCCAAAGCTCTGCAATTACTTGGTCTAGTATATTGGCCTAGGTATCAGGAATTTTAACAGCTGCCCAGCTCCAGTGTATGAGAAAACTGGTTTCAAAAATCTCATTATTACTACACAACACAGTTAAGGCGGGCAAAATCCAGTGCAAGGCATGGGAAATAAACAGAGGTAGAAAGTGTTAATTCCACAAGTTCTCTGAATATAGGACAGTCTTGCTCATTAGTACTGTACCTGTATAGCAGTAACAAGAGCAACAACAATAAATTACCTCTTAATTTTAGTTAATATATTGCAGAGTGTGGGAAGCTTGATTGAGCAAAGAATTCCATAAAGGACAGATATACTTCTGCCTGATTTTTCTCTAGAATCCTAAGATTCCTTCTGATACACATTGCCTATTTTGGACATTCTTTCATTAAATAACAATTTATGACTACCAGCTATATACTAATGGTAGTAGTGGAAAAGAAAATAATACATCAGACTTGCTCCAAAGAGCTTACACATAAGGTAAAATATGTACATGTAGAGCCACACACAGACATGTACACACACTCAACTACTCAACTACAAAGATATGTGATAAATACTACAGCAGAAGTACAAGTCAACCAACCATTTCATGGGCTCAAGGAAGAGGATCCATTCTTCCAGAATTATGCATTACTAATTATATAATAAATTATCATGGAAAAACATTCGTCAAATCTAGTTTTTAATTTATGTGTATTTTTTTCATAAGCAAAAACTTTTTGAATATAAGAAACCTGTTGTACTTATTTTTATATGTTTTGGATCCAGCAGAGTTTAAAGCAAGTCCAGCAAGTTCAAAGAGTAGGACTTGATACTTTTTGTTGAACTAACATAAATTTGCAATTAAAACAAGTGGAAAATCTTGGTGGATCAAGAGTAATTTAAAACTTATCTCAATTTGAGAACAGAACATGAGAAGTCTAGCTGATGGTGTTACAACAAAGAAGCAGGAAACAATCTTTGTGGGTGTGAGTTCTTGACAAGAAAATTTACTATAACTAGTTAATACAGAAGAAAAAAAGTGTTGTAGATAATGTACAGAAGCATGGAGAAAGGCTAAATACATTAATTCTAGGCTAAGCTTCCAGAAAAAAAGGCTATTCTACATTGCAAAACTGGCTCCACAAGAGAACTGCAACCTTAATCATATTCAGGAAGCTTTCAAATTAGAAAGCCATGATAAAGAACCAGATTGGCTCTGGGGCAATTTACAGAAGCAAAAATGATGGTCCCTTCAAATCTGTCATTTATTCCCCCAAATAATACAATTCTGAATCATTTTTATATCTCAAAGGGATGCATCTCATTGGCAGAATCTAAATCATGTGTATTTTAAAACTATTATTATTATTATTATCATTATTATCAGTATTACTCACTGGCACAGCAGCATTTACACTGTTGAAAACAAGTAAGTTATTTTTGATGATCAAAAATGAAAAGGCCTTTTTCCAAGACAACCAACTAGATGCATCTAAGAAGTGCTACTCCTACAGCAAGAGGTGATTTCAACTACACCAGTATAATCTGAACAGATCTTCAGAGAAAAAATGCAGAATGTGACAGGAGAAAAGATATAGTCACTGAGGCAGAAGAGGGAGGAAGCCTCAAAGATACACAAAGGAAACATTTAACTAAGTTTACCTACTGCCCATTGCTCTCAAGTGCCATCTACTGGTTCCTATCCCAAACTACAACGTCCTAAATTGCTCTACTAATTCACCCCCTTGCAACATGAGGAACAATCATTCTGTAACAAAGACTCTGTACAGAGCCTTAGTACTCAAAAAACTTCCAAAAACAAAGCCAGTGGACCATACTCAATTTACAGCACAATTAAAGTAATGACAGCCCTTCCAGATGAGAAAAATCCAGACAAGAACTCTGGCAGTTCAAAAAACCAGAATGTCCCCAACCTCCAAACGAGCCTACTGGCACCCCTGCAATGGTTCTTAGTCTGAGTTGCTGAAATGACAGACATGGAATTCAGAATGTAGATGGCAAGGAAGCTCATTGAGATGGAGAAAGTTGAAATTCAAAGAATCCAAGGCAAGCCAGTAAAACAATTCAAGAGCTAAAGACAAAACACTCATTTTTTTAATACTTGAAGTTCTAGGGTACATGTGCACAATGTGCAGGTTTCTTACATAGGTATACATGTGCCATGTTGCTTTGCTGCACCCATTAACTCGTCATTTACATTAGGTATTTCTCCTAATGCTATTCCTCCCCCACACTCCCACCCCACGACAGGCCCCAGGGTGTGATGTTCCCTGCCCTGTGTCCAAGTGATCTCATTGTTCAATTCCCACCTATAAGTGAGAACATATGGTGTTTGGTTTTCTGTCCTTGTGATAGTTTGCTCAAAATGATAGTTTCCAGCTGCATCCATGTCCCTGCAAAGGACATGAACTCATCCTTTTTATGGCTGCATAGTATTCCATGGTATATATGTGCCACATTTTCTTAATCCAGTCTATTATTGAGGGACACTTGGGATGATTCCAAGTTTTTGCTATTGTGAATAGTGCTGCAATAAGCATACGTGTGCACGTGTCTTTATAGTAGCATTACTTATAATCCTTCAGATATATACCCAGTAATAGGACCTCTGGGTCAAATGGTATTACTAGTTCTAGCTCCTTGAGGAATCGCCACACTGTCTTCCACAATGGTTGAATTAGTTTACACTCCCACCAACAATGTAAATGCATTCCTATTTCTCCACATCCTCCCCAGCATCTGTTGTTTCCTGATTTTTTAAAGATCACCATTCTAACTGGTGTGAGATGTGATTTTGGTATCTGGTATCTCATTGTGATTTTGATTTGCATTTCTCTGATGACCACTTACGATGAGCATTTTTTTCATGTGTCTGTTGGCTGCATAAATGTATTCTTTTGAGAAGTGTCTGTTCATATCCTTTGCCCACTTTTTGATGGGGTTGTTTGTTTTCTTGTAAATTTGTTTAAGATCTTTGTAGATTCTGAATATTAGCCCTTTGTCAGATGGGTAGATTGCAAAAATTTTCTCCCATTCTGTAGGTTGCCTGTTTGCAGGGGTCATTGAAAACAATATGCTAAGAATAGATAGGGCTCAAGGACAGTATCTCCAGTTGAACTTTTAATGAACTCCAGTAGGCGCCAAGAAGGCAGACAAATAAGGAAGAGCCTAGAGACAAGGAACTAAGCAGAAGGTTACATCTGGGTAGAGAAAGTTTGTTTTGCATTGTGTTATTTCTGCTGACGTGAGGTTTATGGAGTATAAATAAAGTGAGGCGGAGGCTCTGCGCGCGGCCGCCATGTTCTCTGTTTGTCTTTGTCTCTTGTGTCTGTTCATTCTTCACCACCCCCAGCGTGGTCCTCAATACCTGTTCACTCTGATGGTAGTTTCTTTTGCTGTGCAAAAACTTTTTAGTTTAATTAGATCCTGTTTGTTTATTTTGACTTTTGTAACCATTGCTTTTGGTGTTTTAGTCATGAAGTCCTTGCCCATGCCTCTGTCCTGAATGGTATTGCCTAGGTTTTCTTCTAGGGTTTTTATGGTTTTAGGTCGAACCTAAATTAATTTATGTATAAGGTGTAAGGAAGAATTAATTTTTGTATAAGGTGTAAGGAAGGGATCCAGTTTCAGCTTTCTACATATGGCTAGCCAGTTTTCCCAGCATCACTTATTAAATAGGGAATCCTTTCCCAATTTCTTGTTTTTGTCAGGTTTGCCCAAGATCAGATGGTTGTAGATGTGTGGACTTATTTCTGAGGCTTCTGTTCTGTTCCATTGGTCTGTTTTGGTGCCAATACCATGCTGTTTTGGTTACTGTAGCCTTGTAGTATAGTTTGAAGTCAGGTAGCATGATGTCTCCAGCTTTGTTCTTTTTGCTGAGGATTGTCTTGGCAATGTGGGCTCTTTTTTGGTTCCCTGTGAACTTTAAGGCATTTTTTTCCAATTCTGTGAAGAAAGTCATTGGTAGCTTGATGGGGATGGCTTTGAATCTATAAATTACTTTGGGCAGTATGGCCATTTTCACAACATTGATTCTTCCTATCCACGAGTATGGAATGTTTTTCCATTTTTTTGTGTCCTCTTTTATTCCATTGAGCAGTTGTTTGTAGTTCTGCTTTAAGAGGTCCTTTACATCCCTTGTAAGTTGGATTCCTAGGTATTTTATTCTCTTTGTAGCAATTGTGAAGGGGAGTTCATTCATGATTTGGCTCTCTGTCTGTTATTGGTGTATAGGAATGCTTGTGATTTTTGCACATTGATTTTATATCCTGAGACTTTGCTGAAGTTGCTTACCATCTTGAGATTTTGGGCTGAGATGATGGGGTTTTCTAAATATACAATCATGTCATCTGCAAACAGGGACAATTTGACTTCCTCTTTTCCTAATTGAATAACCTTTATTTCTTTCTCTTGCCTGATTGCCCTGGCCAGAACTTCCAACACTATGTTGAATAGGAGTGGTGAAAGAAGACATAACTATCTTGTGCCAGTTTTCAAAAGGAATGCTTCTAGTATTTCCCCATTCAGTACGATATTGGCTGTGGGTTTGTCACAAATAGCTCTTATTATTTTGAGATACATTCCATCAATACCTAGTTTATTGAGAGTTTTTAGCAAGAAGGGCTGTTGAATTTTGTTGAAGGCCTTTTCTGCATCTATTGAGATAATCATGTGGTTTTTGTCGTTGATTCTGTTGATGTGATGAATTATGCTTATTGATTTGCATATGTTGAAGCAGCCTTGCATCTCAGGGATGAAGCTGATTTGATCATGGTGGATAAGCTTTTTGATGTGCTGCTGGAGTCGGTTTGCCAGTATTTTATTGAGGATTTTTGCATGGATGTTCATCAGGAATATTGGTCTAAAATTCTCTTTTTTTGTTGTGTCTCTGCCAGGCTTTTGTATCAGGATGATGTTGACCTCATAAAATGAGTTAGGGAGGATTCCCTCTTTTTCTATTGATTGGAACAGTTTCAGAAGGAATGGTACCAGCTCCTCTTTGTACCTCTGGTAGAATTTGGCTGTGAATCCATCTGGTCCTGGACTTTTTCTGGTTGGTAGGCTATTAATTATTGTCTCAATTTCAGAGCTTATTATTGGTTTATTCAGAGATTGAACTTCTTCCTGGTTTAGTCTTGGGAAGGTGTGTGTATCCAGGAATTTATCCATTTCTTCTAGATTTTCTAGTTTATTTGCATAGACATGTTTATAGTATTCTCTGATGGTGGTTTGTATTTCTGTGGGATCAGTGGTGATATCCCCTTTATCATTTTTTACTGTATCTATTTGATTCTTCTCTCTTTTCTTCTTTATTAGTCTTGCTAGCGGTCTATCAATTTTGTTGATCTTTTCAAAATTTCTAGCTCCTGGATTCATTGATTTTTTGAAGAGTTTTTGTGTCTCTACCTCCTTCAGTTCTGCTCTGATGTTAGTTATTTCTTGCCTTCTGCTAGCTGTTGAATTTGTTTGCTCTTGCTTCTGTAGTTCTTTTAATAGTGATGTTAGGGTGTCGATTTTAGATCTTTCCTGTTTTCTCTTGTGGGCATTTAGTGCTATAAATTTCCCTCTACACACTGCTTTAAATGTGTCCCAGAGATTCTGGTACATTGTATCTTTGTTCTCATTGGTTTCAAAGAACATCTTTATTTCTGTCTTCGTTTTGTTATGTACCCAGTAGTCATTCAGGAGCAGGTTGTTCAGTTTCCATGTAGTTGAGTGGTTTTGATTGAGTTCCTTCATCCTGAGTTATAGTTTGATTGCACTGTGGTCTGAGAGGCAGTTTGTTGTAATTTCTGTTCTTTTACATTTTCAGAGGAGTGCTTTGCTTCCAACTATGTGGTCAATTTTGGAATAAGTGCGACGTGGTGCTGAGAAGAATGTATATTCTGTTGATTTGGGGTAGATAGTTCTGTAGATGTCTATTAGGTCTGCTTGGGGTAGAGCTAAGTTCAAGTCCTAGATATCCTTGTTAACCTTCTGCCTCGTTGATCTATCTAATATTGACAGTGGGGTGTTACAGTCTCCCATTATTATTGTGTGGGAGTCTAGGTCTCTTTGTAGGTCTCTAAGGACTTGCTTTATGAATCTGGTTGCCCCTGTATTGGGTCCATATATATTTAGGATAGTTAGCTCTTCTTTTTGAATTGATCCCTTTACCATTATGTAGTGACCTGCTTTGTCTCTTTTGATCTTTGTTGGTTTAAAGTCTGTTTTATCAGAGACTAGGACTGCAACCTCTCCTTTTTTTTTTTTTTTTTTTTTTTTTCTTACTTTCCATTTGCTTGGTAGGTCATCCTCTATCCCTTTATTTTGAGCCTATGCATGTCTCTGCACATGAGATGGGTCTCCTGAATACAGCACACTGATGGGTCTTGACTCTATCCAATTTGCCAATCTGTGTCTTTTAATTGGTACATTTAACCCATTTACATTTAAGTTTAAAATTTTTATGTGTGAATTTGATCCTGCCATTATGTTAGATGGTTATTTTGCTGTTAGTTGATTCAGTTTCTTCCTAGCATCGATGGTCTTTGCAATTTTGCCTGTTTTCGCAGTGGCTGTTACCAGTTGTTCCTTTCTGTGTTTAGTGTTTCCTTCAGGAGCTCTTGTAATGAAGGCCTGGTGGTGACAAAATCTCTCAGCTTTTGCTTGTCTGTAAAGGATTTTATTTTTCCTTCACTTATGAAGCTTAGTTTGGCTGTATATGAAATTCTGGCTTGAAAATTCTGTTATTTAAGAATGTTAAATATTGACCCCCACTCTCTTCTGGCTTGTAGAGTTTCTGCTGAGAGATCACTGTTAGTCTCATGGGGTTCCCTTTGTGAGTAACCCTGACCTTTCTCTCTGGCTGCCCTTAACATTTTTTCTTTCATTTCAACCTTGGTGAATCTGACAATTATGTGGCTTGGGGTTGCTCTTCTCAAGGAGTATCTTTGTTATGTTCTCTGTATTTTCTAAATTTGAATGTTGGCCTGTCTTGCTAGGTTATGGAAATTCTCCTGGATAATATCCTGAAGAGTGATTTCCAACTTGGTTCCATTCTCCCCATCACTTTCAGGTATACTATTCAAATGTAGATTTGGTCTTTTCACTTAGTCCCATATTTCTTGGAGACTTTGTTCATTTATTTTTACTCTTTTTTCTCTAAACTTCTCTTCTCACTTTATTTCATTAATTTTATCTTCAATCACTGATACCCTTTCTTCCAATTGATTGAAGCAGCTTTTGAAGCTTGTGCATGCGTCACGCAGTTCTAGTGCCATAGTTTTCAGTTCCATCAGGTCATTTAAGGTAGTCTCTACACTGCTTATTCTAGTTAACCATTTGTCTAATCTTTTTTCAAGGTTTTTAGCTTCCTTGTGATGGGTTCAAACATCCTCCTTTAGCTCCGAGAAGTTTGTTACCACCGATCGTCTGAAGCCTACTTATGTCAGTTCATCAAAGTCATTCTCCATTCGTTGCTGGTGAGGATCTGCAATCCTTTGGAGGAGAATAGGCTCTCTGGATTTTAGAATTTTCAGCTTCTGTGCTCTGGTGTCTCCCCATCTTTGTGGTTTTATATACCTTTGGTCTTTGATATTGGTGACCTACAGATGGGATTTTGGTGTGGATGTCCTTTTTGTTGATGTTGATGCTATTCCTTTCTTCTTGTTAGTTTTTCTTCTAACAGTCAGGTCCCTCAGCTGCAGGTCTGTTGGAGTTTGCTAGAGGTCCACTCCAGATCCTGTTTGCCTGGGTATTACCAGCAGAGGCTGCAGAACAGCAAATACTGCAGAACAGCATATATTGCTGCCTGATTTGTCCTCTGGAAGCTTCATCCCAGAGAGGCACCCACCTGTATGAAGTGTCACTCAGCGCCTCCTAGGAGATGTCTCCCATTTAGTCTACAAGGGGATCAGGGAGCCACTTGAGGAGGCAGTCTGTCCATTCTCTGAGCTCAAACACCATGCTGGGATAACCACTGCTTTCTTCAGAGCTTTCAAACAGGGACGTTTAAATCTGAATAAACGTTTATTTATTATGTTTCTGCTGCCTTTTGTTCAGCAATGCACTGCCCTCAGAGGTGGAGACTACAGAGGCAGTCGGCCTTGCTGAGCTGTGATGGGCTCTGCCCAGTATGAGCTTCCTGGCCACTTTGTTTACCTACTCAAGTTTCAGCAATGGCAGACGCCTCTCCCCCTACCAGGCTGGTGCCTCGCAGGTTGATCTGACTGCTGCACTAGCAAGTAAGCAAGGCTCCGTAGGCTTGAGATCTGCTGACCCAGGAGCAGGATATAATCTCCTAGTGTGCCATTTGCTAAGACTGTTGGAAAAGCGCAGTATTTGGGTGGGAGTGTCCCATTTTTCCAGGTGCGGTCTATCACAGCTTCTCTTGGCTAGGAAAGGGAAATCCCCCAACCCCTTGTGCTTCCTGGGTGAGGCAACGCCCTGCTCTGCTTCAGCTCACCCTCTGTGGGCTGCACCCACTGTCCAACCAGTCCCAATGAGATGAACCAGGTAAATCTTGATTGGAAATGCAGAAATCACCCATCTTCTGCGTTGATCATGCTGGGAACTGCAGACTGGAGTTGTTCCTATTTGGCTATCTTGAAATGGAATCCCTCCATTTTCTCAAAATACTCATTTTAAGGAAGATGCAAATTGAACTTTTTGAGCTAAGAAATTCACTACCAGTTTTTCCTAATACAGTTGGAAGTATTAACAGCAGAATAGACCAAGCTCAGGAAAGAATCTGAAAACTCAAAATAGTTCTTCAAATCAACTCAGATAAATATAAAGAAAATAGAGTTGTTAATAAAAAAGAGTCAAATTCTGTAAAATATTTGAAGAGATTTATTATGAGTCAAACATAAGTGACTATGGCCCATTACTCAGTCCTCAAGAAGTCCTGGGAAGGTGTGTGCAAGGTAGTCAGGGCACAGCTTAGTTTTATATATGTAGGGAGCCATGAGATATTAATCAAATATATTTAAGAAATACATTGGTTTGGTTCAGAAAGGTGGGACAACTCAAAGCAGAGGGCTTCCAGGCTATAGATAAATTTAAACATTTTCTGGTTGACAATTGGTTGAGTTTGTCAAAAGGCTTGGGATCCATAGAAAGGAAATGTTCAGGTTAAGTAAAATATTGTGGAGACCAAGGTTCTTTTGAATTCTTATAGTGGCTGCCCTTAGAGGCAATAGATGACAAATGTTTCCTATTCAGATATTTAAACAGTGCTAGACTTTTAGTTAATCTCTTCAGGATTGGGAGGGCCTAGAAGAAAAAGATCTAGCTATGTTAATAGAGATTCTTTACAGATGCAGATTATCCTCAACAAAACATGGCTTTGAAGGGCCTTTTCAAGATATGATGGAGAAACATGTTTTGGAGTAAAATATTTTGATTTTATTCCTTGTCTTTTAATGTTATACCAGTGTCAGATTTGAAAGTAATTCATCATATACAGGGTTAAATAAAACCCATCTGATGAGGATTTATGGTTTGTAGGGCATGACTCCCCAGACCCCTTAGACAGGAATTTTGGCAAAATAAAAATCAGAGCTTAGTCCTCAGAATTAAGAAAAATGAACAAAACCTTTGAAAAATGTTATTACGTAAAGAGACCAAATCTACAACTCATAGACATTTGTGAGAGAGAAAGAGGGAGAATAAGTAACTTGAAAAATATATTTAAGGACATAGTCCATGGAAGTTTCCCTAATCATATTAGAAAATGTGATGTGTAAATACAAGAAATACAAAGAACTCCATCCAGAAACTATACTAGGCCACCATCCCCAAAGCATCTGATTTACCAAAGTCAATGCAAAAGAAAAAAATTCTTAAAGGCAGGTACAAAGAAATGACAGGTCACTTACAGAGGGAATCCCAGCAGACTAGCAGCAAATCTCTCAGCAGAAAACTTATAAGCCAGAAGAGACTGGGGCCCTATGCTCAGCATTCTTAAAGAAAAGAATTTCCTACCAAGAATGTTATATCCTGTCAAACTAGACTTCATAAATGAAGGAAAAATAAAATTAATTTCTGACAATGAAATGCTTGTTGAGAATAAGTTACTCTTCAAATGCCCCTGTGCTTTCTTGTTCTTTCCTCCTCCGTAAACAGCCTAAGCTCTTCCTGCCCTTGCCACACCCAGATATTACCAGACATGCCTTGTACTTTTTCTGTAAACAGCCCTTCCTGCCTTAGCAATGGACAGCCTCTCCCTTCCCGCCTAATTAGCTATATTCAATTTCAAAATTGGGTCAGCTTAGATTGTGTGGTCCAACTCCAGTCAATGAGGAAAGGACACAGAAACAGGAACTGAACTGTGTTAGGGATAAAAGCCCCTACCCTACCCAACTTGGTGTGCTCTTGTGATCATGACTGATGCAGGCAGCACCCTTCTGAAGAAGTAAATTTGCCTGGCTGAGAAGTCTTTGATTGTTCATTTCCTTTGTGACTCTGAGCTCTTATTTCAAACAATCTGGGTCCTCATCTGGGATTCCCATTCTCCTCTGGAAAGGGTCTCCAATCACCTCTTGTGAGGAGATACATCTTGCTGCCTTGTTGTGGTGGCCTTAGGGTTAAGGAATCATGATCCAGCCAGCATGATGAATAAACCCGGGCTCCCAGCAACGTGGGAAGGGGGAAGAGAAGGTCTACAAACACCGTGGTGACCAGGTAACTCTGTGCACAGATCAAGGTAAGAAAAACCGCAGAAGCGGTAAACTATTTCCTTGGTGGTTGGGACATCTTGAAGGTTGAAAGTGTGTTAATCAGATGCAAAATGGAGTGTGCAATGAGTGCACAGTCCAGATCCACAGTTCCATGCTCACCTCATATGGTTTAGGGTGGCTTCCCTGTCAGGGGTTTACAGTAACCTGTCAATGGTAAGAGGGACCTAAATTCCCATGAGGGAAGCAGCTGGAGAAGGACAAAGTGAAAGCTGAGGAGTGCAAGAAACCTCCAGTAGTGGGGGTTGAGCCTCTAGAGAAGGGGTACAAGAAATCTGTTAGGAAGGTTTGAGCTCCAGTGACTCAGGGAAACTCAGGAACACCTAAAACTTCCAGGATGGGAAATAGCTGAAGCAAGATGGGGGTTTAAAAAGAAAAGGCAGACAGTATAATCCTCTCAGATAGCCCTCTAGTTCTCATGTTAAAATATCAGAATGATAACGAGAACCAAACACAAGAAAAAGCAACAAATTATAAAATATTGCTGTTTTATCTGTGCCAAAGAACCTATCTTCAAATCCTCAGTTTTCTGGCCAAAGTTTGGGTCTAGTGATGATTGGAACTGTCATCTTGTAATAGAATATGTCAAAAACAAAAGTCCTGTCTCCAAAAAGGAAACAGACTATGCCCTGTGTTAGCTCCAGGGGTCTGTCCTCCTCTGTCCCCTAAAAACTATAGGAGACAAGCAAGGAAATACTTCCCCTCAGGAAATTGAAATCCCTAACTCCAAACGGTCCACTAGCATGTGGTACCCTTTAGACCACCTTCCTTCATCCATGTCCATGGAGGAGCCCCCAAATTTGTTGGAAACAAGTGTTTGATGTAGCCAAAAGTAACCTGCACTTGGACAGAAAAGTTCTCACCTCCCTCAACTTGCTCACCACCACAGATGAAGAATATATTCATCTAGATATTTGGTCAAGAGAAGGAAATCTGGGAAAATTGCAAGTTCCTCCAGTTAAGGTCAAATTAAAGATTTCTGGGGAGGTAGTAAAAGGAAAACAATACCCTATTCTTCTAAAAGCCAGAATAGGTTTCAAACCTATAATTGAAAGCCTTGCTCACAATGGACTCCTTGAACCCAGTATATCCCCTTACAACACTCCAATATGGCCTGTAAAGAAGCCAGATGGGTCATACTGGCTAGTGAAAGATATCCAGGCTATTAATCAAATAGTTCAAACCACTCACCATGTTATCCCCAATTGTTACACCATTATTAGCAAAATTCCACCTGACCATGAATGGTTCACGGTAATAGATCTAAAAGATGCCTTCTGGGCTTTGCCCTTTAGCAAAAGACAGTCTGGACTTGTTTGCCATTGAGTGGGAAGACGCCCACTCTGGCCTAAAACAACAGTACTGATGGACAGTTTAACCCCAAGGGTTTACAGACACTCCAAATCTTTTCAGTCAAATTTTGAAACAAGTATTAGAAAATTTATCCCTCCCGTCATTCATAGGTCTACTCCAGTATGTGGACAACCTGCTTATCTCATGGGGCAACAAAAAATGGGTAACAGCATTTGAAATTAATTTTCTAAATTATCTGAGAGGACAGGGGCTAAGAGTCTCAAAAAGTAAACTCCAGTTTGTAGAACCTGAATTAAAGTACTTAGAAATTTTAATCAGCAAAGGCAAGCAAATGATTGGGCTTGAATGAATTGAAGGTATCATATCACTACCTCTGCCAGAAACAAAATAGGAACTTACAAAGTTCTTAGGCTTAGTTGAATACTGTCACCTGTGGATCACCTCTTAAGCCTTAGAAACAAAACCTTTATACCAAAAGCTTACCCAACAGGAGCCAGTCCCTTTTATATGGACCATCCTAGAAATACAACAGGTAGAAAAGTTAAAACATTTACTAGTAACTGTCCCTGTTCTAGCCTTACCCTCCCTAGAATGGCCATTTCATTTTTTCATCGGTGTAAACAAGAGAGTGGCTTTAGGGGTACTCATCCAAGGACATGGAGGCTACTGGCAGCCCATAGGCTTCTTGTCAAAAATTCTAGACCCAGTAACCCTTGGATGGCCTGAATGTGTCCAGTCTGTAGCATCAACAGCTTTGCTCATGGAGGAAAGCAGAAAATTAACCTTTGGGGAAAAACTCATTGTTATCACACCTCACCAAGTCAGAACTATCCTCAATCAAAAGGCAGAAAGGTGCCTCACCGACTCAAGAATTTTAAAATATGAAACTATCCTGTTAGAGAGAGATGACCTGGCACTACCCACCGACAATTCTCTAAATCCAGCTGCTTTCCTAACCAGGAATCCAAACCAAAATGTAACAGGGAACCCACACCCAAAGGAACCTAAGCATAAATGTTGAGACCTAATTAGTTACCAAACCAAAGTTAGACTACACTTATGGGAAACCCCTTTTCAAACAGGGAAACATCTTTTTGTAGATGGTTCCTCCCAGGTAATAGAAGTAAAAAGGCACAACAGATACTTCATAGTTGATGGAGATACCCTGACAGAACTAGAATCAGGAAGATTACCAAATGACTGGTCTGCACAGATGTGCAAGCTATTTGTCCTAAATCAAGCCTTAAAATTTTTACAAAATCAGGAGGAAACAATTTATACTGGCTCCAAATATGCCTTTGGAGTAGTACATACCTTTGGAAAAATCTGGACTGAACGAGGCCTTATTAACAGTAAAGGTCAAAACCTAGTCCACAAAGGGTTAATAATACAAGTATTATATAATCTTCAGTAACCTGAGGAAACAGCTCTTGTTCATGTCCCAGGACACCAAAAGAACCTCTTATTTGAAAGTTGGGGAAATAATCTAGCCAACCAAATAGCCAAACAAGCTGCCTCTTCCCAAACTGCACCTAGTTTTCATTTAACCCCTCATTTTCCCCTTCTAACCCACTCCCCATCTTTTCCCAAGCAGACGAGGAAAAGCTAAAGAAATTGGCAGCTGAGGAAAACCCAGAAGGAAAGTGGGTACTACTAGATGGAAGGGAAATGTTATCCAAGCCTCTTATGAGGAAAATATTGTCACAACTTCATCTAGGATCTCATTGGGGTCCTCAAGCTATGTGTGATGCAGTCCTTTGAGTCTATGGGTACACAGCAATATACACCCACGTTAGACAAGTAATAGATAGTTGCAGTGTGCAGAAAAACTAAGAAGCAAACCCTAAGAAGGCAACTTACCGGGGGAAGAAACCCAGGGTTAAGGCCATTCCAAAGCGTCCAAGTTGACTATACTGAGATGCCCCCAAAAGGCCACCTCAAGTATTTACTAGTAACAGTAGGTCATCTCACCCACTGGGTAGAAGTCATCCCTTTCCCAAACGCAACAGCCAATAATGTAGTGAAAGCTCTGTTGGAACATATCAAACCCAGGTTCGGACTAATAGATACCATTGATTTGGATAATGGAACCCATTTCACTGCACACATCATTAAGGGGCTAACTCAAGCACCAGGAATAAAATGGGAATACCATGTCTCTGGCACCCATCCTCATCAGGAAAGGTAGAAAGGGTGAATAAGATTCTAAAGAATCATTTAACTAAACTAATTTTAGAAACCCGCTGCCTTGGGCAAAGTGTCTTCCCATCGCCTTGTTAAGAGTCTGAACAGCCTCTCAAATAGACATTGGCCTCTCCCCTTATGAGATGCTTTATGGATTGCCTTGCCTAAACTCTACTATTGATCTTCCTACATTTGAAACAAAAGATCAGTTTCTCAGAAGCTATATATTAGGTTTGTCCTCCACCTTTTCCTTCTTCAGGACTCAAGGCCTTCTAGCACAAACCCCACCCCTTAAATTTCCAGTCTACCACCACCACCCTGGAGACCATGTCCTCATCAAAAATTAGAAAGAGGAAAATCTTGAACCCACCTGGGAAGGACCTTATCTAGTACTCCTAATGACTGAGATGGCTGTCCGGATTGCTGAAAAAGGATGGTCTCATCATATCCGAGTCAACAACATGTCACCCTCTCCAGAATCATGGACTGTCATCCAGGGCCCAGTTACCACAATCATAATGTTAAAAAGAAGTCCCTAATCTGTCTGTCCTTTTTTCCTCTTCTTTTTCCTTTAGCTACCCTACATCTCATTATTAATGTAACCAGGTCAAGCTCACCTCAAACATTACTTTTGATGTCGGTCTTATTATAACTTATGGGAATTTGCAAGGTCAAAGGCAAATCTTTACTTCAGAAAAGTATCTCTGCCCTGCTTAGGGCCCCTCAGATGAGGTAAATTATCTTAATTGGGATGACTGAGATGGATTCTGAAAAATATTCTGTTGAATCCTGCCCTACTAGCAAAGAGCTTCTCTGTAGTAGCTGGTCCAACAACTTCCCAAAATCAAGACTGGGCCACTTCAGCCAGTAAGTGTATATCTCTAAAGCCATATATTCACTCCACTAAAGGAATTAACCCCGCCAATTATCAACTAAACCAATGTAATCCAGTATAAATTTCCATTACTATCTCAACTTCCCAAGATTCCTCCCCTTCATTAAGTCATTTTTATGGTATGGGAGTAGAAGCTGCAGGGGCGGACCCTAGAGGCTAATTTGCAATGTGCCTCATCCACCCTCTACCAACCCCTCCCTCTCCTTCTAAATCTTCTCTTCTCTCTCCTTCCAAACCTTCTAATCTCTCTCTACCCAATAGCAACACCAAAGACACCATTGTAGAAGTTAAATATGTTTTAAAAACCCTAGCTATTGAAACAGGGTATAAGGATACAAATGCCTGGCTGGAATTGATTAAATATTCTATTCACACACTAAATAGAAGAGATTGTTATGCTTTTGCAATGGGCAGGCAGAGTCCAAAATCATTCCCTTTCTACTTGGATAGTCCTCCGATCAACAAGGTATGCATTTCATGGTAGTTCTCTTCCAAGATCCCATAGCCTGGCTTAATAAGGGATGCAAAACTCTCTCACTGCCACTCCCAGAAGTTGAAGGCCCTGTGGGTCAGTCCCCAAGGGCTCTCAGGCCTCTGGATAACGATGTCAATTTTACTTCATGTCTCTCACAACAAGGGGAAACTTTGGCATTCCTTGGAAGCCTAACAGGATTCAGTGAATCCAAGCCTTTTCAAGAGCTAATGAATCAGTCAGCCCTTGTTCATCCCCAAGTGGATATATGGTGGTATTGTGGTGGGCCACTACTGGGTACTCTGCCAACTGTAGTGGCACTTGCCCTCTAATCCAATTGGCTATCCCTTTCACCCTAGCATTTCATCAACAAAACAAAGAGAACAATTGTAATAAAAGAAGTGCCCCTCACAGGTCTTTTGACCCTCACATTTATATAGATGCCACTGGAGTTCCACAAAGGGTGCCAAATGAATTTAAAGCTCAAAACCAAATAGCTGTAGGATTTAAATCTATATTCTTTTCATGGATAACTGTAAACAAAAATGTAGACTTGATAAATTACATTTACTATAATCAACAGCAGTTTACTAATTTTACTAGAGATATCATTAAAGGGATAGCTGAACAATTAGGCCCTACCATCCAAATGGCTTGGGAAAAGTAGAATAGTTCTGGGCATGAGATCGGCTGAGAAAGGCAGGGTCCAGTTATGATTGGAGTTCAATGCTGTACTTTTTCCCCTAACAACACAGCCCCTGATGGAACAATCACAAAGACCTTACAGGCCCTCACTGCCCTAGCAAATGTATTGGCCAAAAATTCTGGAGTAAATGACCCTTTCTCTGATCTCATGGAAAAATGATTTGGAAGCTGGAAGGGACCTATAGCTCAATCTTTACCCACCATGAAATTGTTACAGGTGTACTCATTCTTGTAGGTTGCTTCATCATACCCTGCATTCATGGATTAGTGCAAAGGATTATAGAAAAAGCCCTCACCAAAACCCCTCTTGATTCTCCTCTGCCTTATTCAGATAAACTTCTCTTTTTAAGTGACCAAGAACAACAAAGCAAAAATATGTTAGAAACGTTTGAAGAGGAAGAACTATGAAATCAAGAGGGGGAAATTGTTGAGAACAATAAGTTCCTCTTCAAAATCCCCTGTGCTTTCTTGTTCTTTCCTCCTTTGTAAACAGCCTAAGCTCTTTCTGCCATTGCCATGCCCAGACATGACCAGACATGCCTTGGACTTGTTCTGTAAACAACGCTTCCCACCTTAGCAATGGACAGCCTCTCTCTTCCCACCTAATTAGCCATATTCAATTTCAAAACCTAGCCAATTGGGTCAGTTTAGATTGTGTGGTCCAACTCCAGCCAATGGGGAAAGGACACTGAAACAGGAACTGAACTGCATTAGGGATAAAAGCTCCTGCCCTACCCTGCTCGGCATGCTCTTGCAATCATGACTGATGCAGGCAGCATGCTTCTGCAGAAGTAAATTTGCCTTGCTGAGAAGCCTTTTGTTTGAGTGCTGGTTTTCTTTGTGACTCCGAGCTCTTATTTTCAACATGCTGAAGAAGTACATTTCAACTAGACCAGCCTTACAAGAGATCCTTAAAGGAGTGCTAAACATGGATTGAAAAGAAGGAAACCTGCTACCACAAAAGTGCACTTAAGCACATAGCCCACAGGTACTATAAATCAACCATGCAATCAAATCTACTTAACAGCCAGCTAACAACACAATGAGAGGATCAAAATGACACATATCAATACTAATCTTGAGTGTAAATGGGCTGATCACTCCACTTAAAAGACACTAAGTGGCAAGCTAGATGTCCAATCATCTGATGGCTCTTCAAGGGACCCAGCTCACATGTAATGACACTCAGAGGCTCAAAGTAAAAGAATGGAGTTAGATTGATCATGCAAATGGTAAGCGAAAAGAAAAAAAGCAGGAGACTCTGTTCTCATGTTAGATGAAACAGAGTTTAAAACAGTAAAAATTAAGAAGGACAATGAAGGTCATTACTTAACAATAAGGTGTACAATCCAATAAGAAGCCTTAAACTATCCTAAATATATACGTATTCAACATTTGTTCACCCAGATTTATTAAATAAGTTTTTCTTGGCCTATGAAAAAACTTAGACAATCACACAATAGTGAGACATTGAACACCCCACTGTCAGCATTAGACAGATCATCAGGGCAAAATATTAACAAAGAAACTCTGGACTTTAATTTGACACTTGGCCAAATGGACCAAATAGACATCTACAGAACACTCCACCCCTAAACCACAGAATATACATTATTCTTATCTTCACAAAGAACATATTTTAAGATTGAACATACGTGCAGTCATAAAGCAAATCTCAATGAATTCAAAAAAATTGAAATCATATCAAAAAATACTTTCTTGGACCGTGGTGCAATAAAAACAGAAATCAATACCAAGAAGATGTCTCAAGGGTACACACATTTATGGAAATTAAACAACTTGCTCCTGAATAACTCCTAGGTGGACATTGACATTAAGGCAGAAATTTAAAAGAACATATATTTGAAATTAATGAAAATAGGGACACAACTTACCAAAATAACTGGCATGTAGCCAAATAGTGTTAAGAGGAAAGTATATAGCCATAAACACCTTCATCAATATCAAAATAGTGTTAAGAGAAAAGTTTATGGCTGTAACACCTTCATCAATAAAATTGTTCTCAAATTAACCACCTAACTTACCACCTAAAGAAACTAAAATCAAACACCAACAAAAAATAGAACAAACCAATCCCAAAGCTAGCAGAAGCAAAGTAAAAACTAAAATTAGAAAACTTAATAAATCGACTTGGCAAGATGGCCGAATAGGAACAGCTCCAGTCTCCAACTCCCAGCGTGAGCAACACAGAAGACCGGTGATTTCTGCATTTTCAACTGAGGTACTGGGGTCATCTCACTGGGGAGTGCCGGACAATCGGTGCTGGTCCGCTGCTGCAGACCGACCAGCGAGAGCTGAAGCAGGGCAAGGCATTGCCTCACCTGGGAAGTGCAAGGGGGAAGGGAATCCCTTTTCCTAGCCAGGGGAACTGAGACACACAAAACCTGGAAAATCAGGTAACTCCCACCCCAATACTGCGCTTTAAGCAAATGGGCACACCAGGAGAATATATCCCACACCTGGCCGGGAGGGTCCCACGCCCACAGAGCCTCCCTCATTGCTAACACAGTAGTCTGCGATCTAACCGCAAGGCAGCAGTGAGGCTGGGGGAGGGGCACCCGCCATTGCTGAGGCTTAAGTATGTAAACAAAGCCGCTGGGAAGCTCGAATTGGGTGGAGCTCACAGCAGCTCAAGGAAACCTGCCTGTCTCTGTAGACTCCACCTCTGGGGACAGGGCACAGCTAAACAACAACAACAAAAAAGCAGCAGAACCTCTGCAGATGCAAACGACTCTGTCTGACAGCTTTGAAGAGAGCAGTGGATCTCCCAACACGGAGGTTGAGATCTGAGAAGGGACAGACTGCCTGCTCAAGTGGGTCCCTGACCCCTGAGTAGCCTAACTGGGAGACATCCCCCACTAGGGGCAGTCTGACACCCCACACCTCACAGGGTGGAGTACACCCCTGAGAAGAAGCTTCCAAAGTAAAAATCAGACAGGTACACTCACTGTTCAGCAATATTCTATCTTCTGCAACCTCTGCTGCTGATACCCAGGCAAACAGGGTCTGGAGTGGACCTCAAGCAATCTCCAACAGACCTACAGCTGAGGGTCCTGATTGTCAGAAGGAAAACTATCAAACAGGAAGGACACCTATACCAAAACCCCATCATTACATCACCATCATCAAAGACCAGAGACAGATAAAACCACAAAGATGGGGAAAAAGCAGGGCAGAAAAGCTGGAAATTCAAAAAATAAGAGCACATCTCCCCCTGCAAAGGAGCGCAGCCCATTGCCAACAACAGATCAAAGCTGGTCAGAGAATGACTTTGACGAGAGGAGAGAAGAAGGCTTCAGTCCATCAGACTTCTCAGAGCTAAAGGAGGAATTACATACCCAGCGCAAAGAAACTAAAAATCTTGAAAAAAGAGTGGAAGAATTGACAGCTAGACTAATTAATGCAGAGAAGGTCATAAAGGAAATGACAGAGATGAAAACCATGACACGAGAAATACGTGACAAATGCACAAGCTTCAGTAACTGACTCGATCAATTGAAAGAAAGAGTATCAGCGATGAGGATCAAATGAATGAAATGAAGCGAGAAGAGAAACCAAAAGAAAAAGGAAGAAAAAGAAATGAACAAAGCCTGCAAGAAGTATGGGATTATGTAAAAAGACCAAATCTATGTCTGATTGGGGTGCCTGACAGTGAGGGGGAAAATGGAACCAAGTTGGAAAACACTCTTCAGGATATCATCCAGGAGAACTTCCCCAACCTAGTAGGGCAGGCCAACATTCAAATTCAGGAAATACAGAGAACACCACAAAGATACACCTCGAGAAGAGCAACTCCAAGACACATAATTGCCAGATTCACCAAAGTTGAAATGAAGGAAAAAATCTTAAGGGCAGCCAGAGAGAAAGGTCGGGTTACCCACAAAGGGAAGCCCATCAGACTAACAGCAGATCTCTTGGCAGAAACTCTACAAGCCAGAAGAGAGTGGGGGCCAATATTCAACGTTCTTAAAGAAAAGAATTTTAAACCCAGAATTTCATATCCAGCCAAACTAAGTTTCATAAGTGAAGGAGAAATAAAATCCTTTACAGATAAGCAAATGCTTAGAGATTTTGTCACCACCAGGCCTGCCTTACAAGAGACCCTGAAGGAAGCCCTAAACATGGAAAGGAACAACCGGTACCAGCCATTGCAAAAACATGCCAAAATGTAAAGACCATCGAGGCTAGGAAGAAACTGCATCAACCAATGAGCAAAATAACCAGGTAATATCATAATGGCAGGATCAAGTTCACACATAACAATATTAACCTTAAATGTAAATGGACTAAATGCTCCAATTAAAAGACACAGACTGGCAAACTGGATAAAGAGTCAAGACCCATCAGTCTGCTATATTCAGGAGACCCATGTCACATGCAGAGACGTACATAGGCTCAAAATGAAGGGATGGAGGAAGATCTACCAAGCAAATGGAGAACAAAAAAAGCAGGGGTTGCAATACTAGTCTCTGATAAAACAGACTTTAAACCATCAAAGATCAAAGAGACAAAGAAGGCCATTACATAGTGATAAAGGGATCAATTCAACAGGAAGAGCTAACTATCCTAAATATATATGCACCCAATACAGGAGCACCCAGATTCATAAAGCAAGACCTTAAAGACTTACAAAGAGACTTAGACTCCCATACAATAATAATGGGAGACTTCAACATTCCCCTGTCAACATTAGACAGATCAACGAGACAGAAAGTTAACAAGGATATCCAGGAATTGAACTCATCTCTGCACCAAGCAGACCTAATAGACACCTATAGAACTCTACAACCCAAATCAACAGAATATACATTCTTCTCAGCACCACATCGCACTTATTCCAAAATTGACCACATAATTGGAAGTAAAGCACTCCTCAGCAAATGTAAAAGAACAGAAATTATAACAAACTGTCTCTCAGACCACAGTGCAATCAAACTAGAACTCAGGACTAAGAAACTCAGTCAAAACCGCTCAACTACATGGAAACTGAACAACCTGCTCCTGAACGACTACTGGGTACATAGCAAAATGAAGGCAGAAATAAAGACGCTCTTTGAAACCAATGAGAACAAAGATACAACATACAAGAATCTCTGGGACACATTTAAAGCAGTGTGTAGAGGGAAATTTATAGCACTAAATGCCCACAAGAGAAAGCTGGAAAGATCTAAAATTGACACTCTAACATCACAATTGAAAGAACTAGAGTGGCAAGAGCAAACGCATTCAAAAGCTAGCAGAAGGCAAGAAATAACTAAGATCAGAGCAGAACTGAAGGAGATAGAGACACAAAAAACCCTCCAAAAAGTCAATGAATCCAGGAGTTGGTTTTTTGTAAAGATCAACAAAATTGACAGACCGCTAGCAAGACTAATAAAGAAGAAAAGAGAGAGGAATCAAATAGACGCAATAAAAAATGATAAAGGGGATATCACCACCGACCCCACAGAAATACAAACTACCATCAGAGAATACTATAAACACCTCTACGCAAATCAACTAGAAAATCTAGAAGAAATGGATAATTTCCTGGACACTTAACACTCTTCCAAGACTCAACCAGGAAGAAGTTGAATCCCTGAATAGACCAATAGCAGGCTCTGAAATTGAGGCAATAATTAATAGCCTACCCACCAAAAAAAGTCCAGGACCAGATGGATTCACAGCTGAATTCTACCAGAGGTACAAAGAGGAGCTGGTACCATTCCTTCTGAAACTATTCCAATCAATAGAAAAAGAGGGAATCCTCCCTAACTCATTTTATGAGGCCAACATCATCCTGATACCAAAGCCTGGCAGAGATACAACAAAAAAAAGAGAATTTTAGACCAATCTCCCTGATGAACATCGATGCAAAAATCCTCAATAAAATACTGGCAAACCGGATTCAGCAGCACATCAAAAAGCTTATCTGCCATGATCAAGTGGGCTTCATCCCTGGGATGCAAGGCTGGTTCAACATTTGCAAATCAATAAACGTAATCCAGCATATCAACAGAACCAAAGACAAGAACCACATGATTATCTCAATAGATGCAGAAAAGGCTTTTGACAAAATTCAACAGCCCTTCATGCTAAAAACGCTCAATAAATTCGGTATTGATGGAACGTACCTCAAAATAATAAGAGCTATTTATGACAAACCCACAGCTAATATCATACTGAATGGGCAAAAACTGGAAAAATTCCCTTTGAAAACTGGCACAAGACAGGGATGCCCTCTCTCACCACTCCTATTCAACATAGTGTTGGAACTTCTGGCTGGGGCAATCAGGCAGGAGAAAGAAATCAAGGGTATTCAGTTAGGAAAAGAAGAAGTCAAATTGTCCCTGTTTGCAGATGACATGATTGTATATTTAGAAAACCCCATCGTCTCAGCCCAAAATCTCCTTAAGCTGATAAGCAACTTCAGCAAAGTCTCAGGATACAAAATTAATGTGCAAAAATCACAAGCATTCTTATACACCAGTGACAGACAAACAGAGATCCAAATCATGAATGAACTTCCATTCACAATTGCTTCAAAGAGAATAAAATACCTAGGAATCCAACTTACAAGGGATGTCAAGGACCTCTTCAAGGAGAACTACAAACCATTGCTCAGTGAAATCAAAGAGGACACTAACAAATGGAAGAACATACCATGCTCATGGATAGAAAGAATCAATATCGTGAAAATGGCCATACTGCCCAAGGTTATTTACAGATTCAATGCCATCCCCATCAAGCTACCAATGAGTTTCTTCACAGAATTGGAAAAAACTGCTTTAAAGTTCATATGGACCCAACAAAGAGCCCACATTGCCAAGACAATCCTAAGTCAAAAGGACAAAGCTGGAGGCGTCACGCTACCTGACTTCAAACTATACTACAAGGCTACAGTAACCAAAACAGCATGGTACTGGTTCCAAAACAGAGATATAGACCAATGGAACAGAACAGAGTCCTCAGAAATAATACCACACATCTACAGCCATCTGATCTTTGACAAATCTGAGAGAAACAAGAAATGGGGAAAGGATTCCCTATTTAATAAATGGTGCTGGGAAAATTGGCTAGCCATAAGTAGAAAGCTGAAACTGGGTCCTTTCCTTACCCCTTATACGAAGATTAATTCAAGGTGGATTAGAGACTTAAATGTTAGACCTAATACCATAAAAACCCTAGAAGAAAATCTAGGTAGTACCATTCAGGACATAGGCATGGGAAAGGACTTCATGTCTAAAACACCAAAAGCAATGGCAGCAAAAGCCAAAATTGACAAATGGGATCTAATTAAACTAAAGAGCTTCTGCACAGCAAAAGAAACTACCATCAGAGTGAACAGACAACCTACAGAATGGGAGAAAATTTTTGCAACCTACTCATCTGACAAAGGGCTAATATCCAGAATCTACAAAGAACTCAAACAAATATACGAGAAAAAAACAAACAACCCCATCAAAAAGTGGGGAAAGGATATGAACAGACATTTCTCAAAAGAAGATATTCATACAGCCAACAGACACATGAAAAAATGCTCATCGTCACTCGCCATCAGAGAAATGCAAATCAAAACCACAATGAGATACCATCTCACACCAGTTAGAATGGCAATCATTAAGAAGTCAGGAAACAACAGGTGTTGGAGAGGATGTGGAGAAATAGGAACACTTTTACACTGTTGGTGGGATTGTAAACTAGTTCAGCCATTATGGAAAACAGTATGGCAATTCCTCAAGGATCTAGAACTAGATGTACCATATGACCCAGCCATCCCATTACTGGGTGTATACCCAAAGGATTATAAATCATGCTGCTATAAAGACACATGCACACGTATGTTTATTGCGGCACTATTCACAATAGCAGACTTGGAATCAACCCAAATGTCTATCTGTGACAGACTGGATTAAGAAAATGTGGCACATATACACCATGGAATACTATGCAGCCATAAAAAAGGATGAGTTTGCATCCTTTGTAGGGACATGGATGCAGCTGGAAACCATCATTCTTAGCAAACTATCACAAGAACAGAAAAACAAACACCGCATGTTCTCACTCATAGGTGGGAACTGAACAATGAGATCACTTGGACTCGGGAAGGGGAACATCACACACTGGGGCCTATCATGGTGGAGGGAGGGATTGCATTGGAAGTTATACATGATATAAATGATGAATTGATGGGTGCTGACGAGTTGATGGGTGCAGCACACCCAAATGGCACAAGTATACATATGTAACAAACCTGCACGTTATGCATATGTACCCTAGAACTTAAAGTATAATAATAAATAAATAAATAAATAAAAAAGAAAACTTAATAAAATTGACTTTCACAAATCCCCACAAAAGATTCATGAAACCAAAAGTTTGTTATTTGAAAACATAAATAAGATTGATAGACACCTAGCTAAAGAAAACTAAATACAAAATTTAAATAAACACTATCACCAATAATAAAGGTGATTTTATAACTGATCTCACAGAAATACAAAAAACCCTCAGAGACTACTATGAACAACTCTGTGCAAACAAACTAGAAAATACAGAGGAAATAGATACATTCCTGTAAATACACAATCTTTTAAGATAGAATCAAGATTGAAGCCTTAAATAGACCAATATCAACTTTTGAAACTGAATCAGTAATAAAGAACCTACCAACCAAAAAAGTCCTGGACCAGACGGATTCAAGGTTAAATTCTACCAAGTGTACAAAGAATAACTGAAACAATTTCTACTGAAACTATTCCAAAAAATTTAGGAGAAGTGGATACTCTCTAACTCCATCTATAAAGTCAGTATTGGCATGATACCAAAATCTGGCAGAGGTGCTACCCAAAAAAAAAAAAAAAAAAAAAAAAGCTGATCAATATCCCTCATTAACATAAATGGAAAAATTCTCTACAAAATACTAGTCAATTGAATCCAGCAGCATATCAAAAAGTTAATACACCATGATCAAGTAGACTTTATTCTTGGGATGTAAGACTGATTCAACATATACAAATCAACAAATATGTGCTAGAATGTGAGCTGCAAAAATAAATAAATATTCATCACATAAACAGAATTAAAAGCAAAAACCATGTGATCATCTCAAGAGATACAGAAAAAGCTTCCAATAAAATCTGAAATTTTGCCATGATAAAAACTCACAACAAACAAGGCACTGAAGGCAAACAAGGCATTATCTCAAAATAATAAGAGCCATCTATGGCCACCCAACAGTCAACACCACACAGAATGGTCAAAAGCTAAAACTATTTCCTAGAGAACAGGAACAAGCCAAGAATGTCCACTTTCACCATTCCTATTCAAAATAGTACCAAAAGTCTTAGCCAGAGCAAGCATGCAAGAGAAATAAAAGGCATCCAAATAGGAAAATAAGTCAAATTATCTCTCTTCTCTGATGATATGATTCTATACCTAGAAAATCCTAAAGACTGTCAAAATCTCCTAGAATGGATAAATGACATTAGTAAAGTTTCAAGATACAAAAATAAATGTACAAAAATCAGTAGTATCTTATATACTAATAATGTCCAATCTGAGAGTGAAATCATGAACACAATCCTACTTACAGTAGCCACAAAGGAAATGAAATACCTAAGAATACAAGTAACCAAGGAGGGGGATGATCTCTACAAGGAGAACTACAAAATACTGCTGAAGGAAATCAGAGATGACACAAATAAATGTGAGCGCATTCCATGCTCGCTCATGGATTGGAAGAATCAATTTACAGATTCCATGCTATTCCTATGAAACTACCAACATTATCATTCACAGAATTATAAAAAAGATTATGAAGTTCATATGGAACTGGAAAAGAACCTGAATAACCAAAACTATCCTAAGCAAAAAGGACAAAGCTGGAGGCATCATACTACCCAACTTCAAAATATACTATAAAGCCACAGTAACCAAAACAGCTTGATACTGGTACAAAAAAGGCACATAGACCAATGGAACAGGGTAGACAACTTAGAAATAAGGCCATGAACCTAATCAATAAGGTTGACAAAAACAAGCAATTAGGAGAAGAGACCCCCTATTCAATAAATGGTGCTGGTATAACTGGCTAGTCATACGTGGAAGACTGAAGATAGAACTCTACTTTTCACCACATACTGAAACTACTCAAAATGGATTTAATATTTAAATCTAAGACCTCAAGCTATCAAAATCCTGGAAGATAACCTAGGGAAGATAACCTGGAAGATAACCTATTCTCAACATTGGCCTTGGCAAGAATTTTTGGCTAAGCTTCCAAAGCAATTCCAACAAAAACAAAAATGAAGTGAAACTTAAAATAAAGAGCTTCTCTATAGCCAAAGAAAGTATGAACAGAGTAAATCTACAGGATGGGAGAAGAGTATTTTCACACTACACATTCAACAATGGTCTAATATCCAGAAACTACAGGGAACTTAAAGAAATCAATAAGCAATAAACAAATAACCCCATTCAACAATGGGCCAAGGACATGAACAGACACTTCTCAAAAGAGGACATACAAGCAGCCTACAAAGATACGAAAAACTGCTTAATATCACTAATCATCATAGAAATGCAAATCACAACCACAATGAGATACCATCTCACACCAGTCACAATGGCTATTACCAAAAAGTCAAAGAACAACATATGCTGGCAAGGTTGCAGAGAAAAGGGAATGCTCATACACTGTGGGAATATAAATTGGCCTAGCCACTATGGAAAGCAATCTAGAGATTCCTCAAAGAACTTAAAATCATGCTATCATTCAACTCAGACATCCCATTACTGGGTATCCCTCTCTCCCCCCAAAAATAATGAATCATTCTACCAAAAAGACACATGCACGTGTATGTTTATCACTGTGCTATTCACAATAGCAAAGACATCCAGGTGGATGATCAATGGTCAATGGGATTAAAAAAATGGAGATACATGTACACCATGGAATACTATACAACCATAAAAAATGCATCATGTCCTTTGTAGCAATGTTGAAGGAACTGGAGGCCACAATCCTAAATAAATCATCACAAGAACAGAAAACCAAATACCACGTGTTGTCACTTATAAATGGGAATTAAACACTGAGCACACATGGCCATAAATATGGAAAAAACAGATTCTGTGGCTACTGGGAAGAGGGGTTAAAAATGATCTATTGGGTACTATGCTCACTACCTGGGAGATGGGATCCATATTTCAAACCTCAGCATCACAGTGCATTCCCAGGTAACAAATCTGCATGTGTATCCTCTGTATCCAATGTAAAAGTTGAAGCTTTAAAAATGTAAAAATGAAAGAAAAAGGAAAATCCCTGGAAGGGATTTTTTCCTGGAAGGAAAATGAAGGACTCATCTTCCTCAGACTGCAGGGCCCAGCATGACTTCTGAGGAACTGCAAATGTCTCTTCCAGCATGGACAGTAGAGCTTTGTCGGGAATAGGTCACTGAATTTTCTAGGCTGTTGAGCTTTTATTAATTCACAAGAAAGTCCTCTTCTGTGATAGAATTCCTGGAAAAATTTAAGTTGCCCTAGAAAACAGAAATTTCTAAAAGCTTCTCCCATAGCTCATGCCTCAAGGAACTATTCCTGAAGTTCAACTAGGAGCTTGCTTTTTCTGCCTGGCTGGTCCTCATTGCAATACTCTGATTAAGCCTCAAGTTTCCTATTAGAAATGAAACTTAAGACTTTCTTGTCCATGGAAACTGCCAACTCTGCCCACATGTGCAGGCCTTGTAGTCTGACCCCTGGTATTTCCTACTCTTTTTCCCAGCCCTCTTACATCATCTGTCCCATCCTTTCTCCCCTAGCCTTCTGTCCTAGAGTCTCTGTGCCTGCTGCTTTTCTCTTGATGCTGTTAACAAATCAAGTCTAAGGAAAGTGAGATGCATGTAAAATAATTCCCCTGATCAGCATTTAGGGAAGTACTCATGATTTGAGTTTAAATGATGCTGTTTTCCATTAATCTTCAGAGATGATCAAAGAAAAGTATTTGCTTCCTTTTAAATGGTTAAAAAAAAAATACAGATAAAAATATTATTTTTCATTTAAAAAGTATGAAAGAACCAGGAGGCATATATTTTTCAAATATGATATGCATAAAAATCAGGCTGAACAGTACAGTAAAATAACAGCACTTTCAATGCTGTGGTTGGGTTGCCAGGAATTTCTGCCAACTAATCAGATTATTGTTATTTTTGCCCCCAAGATCACATTCTTTCTAACTAGACTAAATTCCTTAAAGGTGGAAAAAAAGTCTCATGTAGAGTTTGGAAGCCATTGTTCATCTCTTACTATGGGGTCTGTGCTCTCTGTGCTCTTTAAGCAAGTCTGTAGATTGACCTTATAATTCTTGGTTTATAATTTTTTTGTTTTCGTTTCAAAAATGTCTGACAGTTTGTAAGACCAGTACTCTTTTACACTTTTAAAATATAAATTTTAAAATTACTCTTTCATCAGGCAAGTTTTAGGAATTTTGTCCTATCAGAGAAGTGGCATTAAATATAATTGCATCATTGTAAATAAAATGATTGAATTATTGATATGTAAATTGACCCAATTTGTGGGAATCAATGTATTTTTTTAATCAGAAACAAAACAACTGCCACTGAGGGTTCTTTATATGAGTTTTTCTTTCTTTTTAATCTTAAGCTAACTTCAAAGACTCTGTGGAATAGAATGAACCACGTGAGTTGGTAAAATTGAACACTCAGATTGCTGCACTTGGGCACCTGCTAAGTCTGCCGTAACTACCGTACTAAAATTAACCATTTCTCTCACCATTGATTACAAGAATAAACTGAAAAATTAGTCATTACATGCTTAAAAAGGATAACTAATTATTTTTACAAATAGAAACAGGCCAAAAAAGAGACAACAAGACAAAAATGATCTAGGAATATACAGACTTACTTAAGTTAATTAAAATAATCACAAGGACCTCCAGCACTGAAATGAAGCCCCAGTGCCTGACAGAGTGAGATGGTGGGAAGAAATTGCTTCTTGGATCACATATTGAGATGGAGGACCAACCATCTCTATAACTCACCCAACTCTGGGCTTTTCAATTGCATCAACCAAGATGGTTGATGCAATGTCTTTTGATAATAGTAACACATACAGTACCTTAAGTGTTTTACATATATTAACTTATTTAATCTTCACTTTTAAAAGTAAGAAACCTATGAGATTATTTCTATTAATGTTTTATTTTAGTGATAAGGAAAATGACATATACAGGGAAGAACACAGTCAGTTTTCAGATGCAAGATGCACCCATAAGTTTAGTTAGAGTCCATGGTATTGACCATCAACTTATAAGGCAAACAATTGATAACTGTTGATAAACCTATAAGGCCTCAAAACAGTTGATGCTTATGGAGATGATTACAGTGTGCTAGACACTTTCTAAGTGCTTTCCATGTATATTGTCATATACTTCTCTCAATGCCATATCAAGTAGATGTCCCTGCCAGATTGTGCTGAATTGACTTGCAAATACTGGATGTGGAATCCACTGAAAATCAGAAATAGCTGTGTCACTATATACCTCTTAGGCTTCATCTCTTCACAAGAGCTAAATGCAACCATGCTCATCTCACTAGTTTTTTTTCGAAGGAATCACATGGGCTGACATTTGCAGGACACTTTTGTATTTTATAAAGTGCTATGAAAAGCTTGCCTGCCCTGTCTCACTTAACACCTGCCTCCGCACATGCTGCCTTCTCTGCAGAACTCCCTACTCTCACCACTTCTCAGAAGTAAACCCTGCTCAGAACATTTTTTTTTTTCTTTCTGGCTTTGTAACTTCTATAAGCAGAACTCCTTATCCTCTGAACCTCCCCCTGGGTATTTAATTGTTCTTCATGAGAAATCATATTAATACATCCGTGTTAAGCTGTTAACGGCAGAAGTTAAACACCAGAAGTTTAATAGCACCTTACCCTAGAGAAAGAATCATGGGTTGATCTATATATTTAGATTGTTCTGCATTTTTTTCCTTTTTGGTAAACACATATTAATTTTTATAGCTGGATTTAAAAATATGTTTAATATAAAGACATTGTGAAGATAATGTGGCCTTGATCTTTAGTAATTGTAGTTCCAATCCAGTGTGGGCACCTTATGTAAGCGTAGCCAATTAGATTATCTCTGTAGGAATTTTGGAATTCAGACTGAGAACAATAGAGATTCTCATTTTCTTTGACGAGTTGGAGGTGAAATATGTGCATTTTAAAGCTGTGGGGAGAGCACTTTTAATGCACTATATGTACCAGAGAAGCAGGCAAGTGAATATTGGGAGAAGGGTGGATGAGAAGGGAGGGTATATTAGTTGAGGTTCTCTCGAGAGACAGAACTTTTATATATATATGTGTGTGTGTGTGTGTGTGTGTGTGTGTATACATATATATACACACACATACACACACACACATTCATATATACACAGACACAAACACACAAAGAGGAGTTTACTAAATATTAACTCATAATCACAAGGTCACACAATAGGCCACCTACAAGCTGGGGAGCAAGGAGAGCCAGTCCCAGTCCCAAAACCGAAGAACTTGGAGTTTGATATTCGAGGGCAGGAAGAATCCAGCATGGGAGAAATATATAGGTTGAAAGGCTAGAGCAGTCTCCTCTCTCACATTATTTTGCCTGCTTTTTACATTCTAGCCATGCTGGCAGCTGATCAGATGGTATCCACCCAGATTAAGAGTGGGTCTGCCTTTCCTAGCCCAGTGACTCTAATGTTAATCTCCTTTGGCAACTCCCTCACAGACACACCCAAGATCAATACTTTGTATACTTCCATCCAGTCGACGCTCACTATTAACCATCACAAATCCACCCCTTGTCACCTTGAACCCATACACATCTCCTGAGATCGTACATAATTTTCAAATAAAGACAATAATAAGCTCATAATTATACCTAATATAATACAACTATATTTCCTACAACTGGAAATGCACCAGTTCCTAAACCAAATACCACTACACAAATTTAACAATACTTAAATAATGATATGAAGTCAATAAATCTTATGTCACACAATAAAGGTAAAAGGAACCAAAATGAGATATTTTCTTAGTACAAATGTATACATGAACAAACATGTTTTTAACAAAAGAAGGGGGAGATACTCATAACAATTACAGTCCTGGTTTCTGAAGCTGGACGCATGATCATAGCTGGTATTGATGACTATCTTCTTCTACTACCCATTCTGTATTCCTTTTGCCTTCCGCAACACCTCAGCAGGACATGATTTTTTTCCTGGTGCAGCAACCCAAATTTTCATTCCTGAAGAGTCTGAGCCATTTGTAGTCCTGCCTGGATTTGTCTGTTGCAGTTTCCCATTACCCTTGATCACAGGGCATGGTAATACTGAGAGATGCCCTAATGGATTGCCTGTATTCCATGCATACTCTTCCTTACCTTCGTTGTGGAGTAGTAGACCGATTTCATCATGATAGTCAATCATCCCAACCAACACAGTCACTCTCTTCTTAGCCTGTTGACTTAAAGGTAGGAGGAGCCCAAAGTGTTCAGGTGGCAATCTTAACTTCAAGTTTAATGGAATCATTGTTGTGTCTCCTGGTGGAAGCCTTCCTCCATCTGGAACTAAAACCTCTAGGCCAGCAGAATGTAATGTCGCAGGATCAGGGGCAAAAATTTTGCTAGTGGATCACTAGGGGTGATGTTGAGTGGTGCCACTTCCACTTCCACACCTTGATTCCTGGACCTGTGATTTCTGGCTATGGGACAAACAGTACGATATACTGGATGTGATTCAGAGCGTACACAGCCTTCTGGAGAACTTTTCCTCACCCCTGCAAAGTATTGTTACCTAGTTGGCATTGTAATTGTAACTTCAAAAGGCCATTTCATCATTCTATCAATCCAGCTCCTTCAGGATGATGGGAAACATGGTAAGACCAGTGAACTCCATGAGCACGAGCCCACCGCCTCACTTCTTTAGCCTTAAAGTTAATGCCTTGGTCAGAGGCAATGTTGTGTGAAATACCATGATGGTGGGTAAGGCATTTGGTGAGTCCACAAATGGTAGTCGTGGGGGAAGCATTGCATGCAGGATAGGCAAACCCATACCTGAAGTAAGTGTCTATTCCAGTGAGGATGAACCTCTGCCCTTTCCATGATGGAAGAAGTCCAATATAATCAACCTGCCACTTGGTAGCTGGCTGATCACCCCGAGGAATGGTGCTGTATCAAGAGTTCATTGTTGGTATCTGCTGCTGGCAAATTGGAAACTCAGCAGTGGCCACAGCCAGGTCAGCTTTGGTGAGTGGAAGTCCATGTTGCTGAGCCCATGAATAACCTCCATTCCTGCCACCATAGCCACTTTGTTCATGGGCCCACTGAGTGATGAGAGGGTGGCTGGGGAAAGAGACTGAGTAATGGCCACAGAACGGGTCATCCTATCTACCTGATTATCAAAGTCCTCCTCTGCTGAGATCATCTGTTGGTGAGCACTCACATGGTATACAAATATCTTTACAGATTTTGACCAGTCAGAGATGTCCATCCACATACCTCTTCCCCAAATTTCTTTGTCACCAATTTTACAATCATGTTTCTTTCAAGTCCCTGACCATCCAGGAAAACCATTATCTACAGCCCATGAATCAGTATATAATCGCACATCTGGCCATTTCTCATTGCATACAAAGTTCACAACTAGGTGCACTCTCGAAGTTCTGCCCACTGGGAAGATTTTCCTTCATTTCTGACCTTCAGGGATGTCCTAGAAAGGGGCTGTAGTGCTGCAGCTGTCTACTTTCAGGTGGTACCTACATATCATGCAGAACCATCTATGAATCAGGCCCTAATCTTCTCTTTCTCTCTCAACTGATCATAGTAACTCCCCATGAAGCCATTTGTGTAGGCTGGGGGAGAGAAGGCAGGGTGACAGGAGTGGAGACCATGGGCATTTGAGCCACTTCCTCATGTAAATTAGTTGTGCCTTCAGGACCTGCTTGAGCCAGATCATGTATATATCACTTCCATTTGATGATGGAATGTTGCTGTTCATGATCCACTTTATGGCCAGATGAGCCAGAAAGCACCCAGTTCGTGATAGGCAGTTCAGGCTGCATTATGACTTGACGACCCCTAGTCAAACGTTCAGTTTCCACCAAAACCCAGTAAGAGGCCAAAAGCTATCTCTCAAAAGGAGAATAGTTATCTGAAGAAGATGGCACCATGTTGCTCCAAAATCCTAGATGCCTCCCCTGTGACTCACCTATGAGGGCCTGTCAACAACTTCAAACAGCATACTAATCTGCCACTGGCACCTCAAGCACCACTGGATCTGCTGGGTCATATGACCCAAGTGGCAGAGAAGCTTGCATAGCAGCCTGGACCTTTTGCGGAGCCTTCCCCTGTTCTGTACCCCTCTCAAAACTGGTAGCCTTTTGGATCACTCGATAAATGGGCCAGTGTAATACACCCAGATGAGGCACGCATTGCCTCAAAAATCAAAATAGGCCCAGCCTACTCGGGATTGTGCCTCTTCCTTAGTTGTAGGAGAGGCCAAATGCAGCAACTTGTCTTTCAACTTAGAAGGAATACCTCACAAAACTGAATCCCTATAAATTTTACTGAGGTGGCAAGTCCCTAAATTTTAGTTGGATTTATTTCCCATCCTCTGCTTGCAAATGTCTCACTAATAAGTCCAGTGTGCTTGCTACTTCTTGCTTACTGAATCCAATCAGAATAATGTCATCCATGTAATGTAGCAGTATAATATCTTGCGGAAGTGAAAAGCAATCAAGGTCTCTCTGAATACGATTATTACACAAAGCCAGCGAGTTGATATACCTCTGAGTTAGGACAGTAAAGGTATATTGCTGGTCTTTCCAGCTGAAGACAAATTGTTTCTGGTGGGCCTTATGGACAGGAATGGAGAAAAAGGCATTTGCCAAGTCAATGTCTACATACCAGGTACCAGGAGATGTTTTTATTTGCCCAATCAATGAAACCACATCTGGTACAGCAACTGAAACTGGAATCACCATTTGGATAAGCTTATGATAATCCACTGTCATTCTCCAGATTCATCTGTCTTCTGCACAGGCTACATAAGAGAGTTGAATGGGGTGGGTTATGGTGGGAATCACCACCTCTGCCATCTTTCAAGTCCTTGATGGTGGCACTAATCTCCGCAAGCCCTTCCGATATGCAATATTGTTTTTGATTATTTTTCTAGGTAGAGGCAGCTCTAATGGCTTCCACTGGGCCCTTGTCACCATAACAGCCTTCAATCTAGCAGTCAGAAATCCAGTGTGGGGGTTCTGCCAGCTGCTAAGCATGTCTATGCCAATTATGCATTCTGGTACTGGAGTAATGATAACAGGATGAGTCCAGGAACCCACTGGACACACTGTAAGTTGGGGCTGTACTAAAACTCCAGTAATTACCTGACCTCCATAAGCCTCTACTTCAGTTGGAGGACAACAATAACATTTTGGGTCCCCTGGAATGTCAGCTCAGAGCCAGTATCCAGCAGTCCCCAAAATGTCTGATCATTTTCCTTTCCCCAATGCACAGTCATCCTGGTAAAAAGCTGGAGGTCTCCTTGGGGAAGGTTGGGAGAAAGATTCACTGCATGAGTTTTCAGTAATGTAGTGGGGTCCTTTCTCAGGGGACTGGCCTCCCTTTCATTCAAGGGGTCCTGGGTTTGTAAACTGCCTCTCATGAGTAGTGAATCAGGATTGTCAAATGCATTTATTTTGCATAACGCTCTAAACAGTTCACACCAAGGACTATTAGTGTTGTCCATACTATTGGGAGTAGTGTCCTTAGCATTTTTGAGTGTAATCATATTAAGGAGCCAACTCCAGAAACCCCAAAACCAATCAAAGAACTCCATTCTTAATATTCTGTTTCTCTAGAACCACTCCTGGTACCAAATCTGTATTAGCCTGGGTTCTCTAGAGGAATAGTATATATAAATATTACCATATATATATTCATATATATTAAATATATATTCATATATATGTAAGTGTATATATAAAGTGAGTTTATTAAGTATTAACTCACACAATCACTAGGTCCCACAATAGGCTGTCTGCCAGTTGAGGAGTATGGAAAGCCTGAGTCCCAAAACTGAAGAACAAGGAATCTCATGTTCAACAGCAGGAAAGCAAGGCATTGCCAGTGTTGTTCTCTCTCTGAAGCCTCCAGGGATGATTATTTCTTGCCTCTTCCAGCTGTAGGCAGTGCCAGGCACCCCTTCGCTTGCAGCTGGAGCACTTGCAGCTGTCACTGCCTCTGACATCATATGGCGTTCTCCTTGTGTCTATGTCTTCATAATGTGTGTGTGTGTGTGTGTTTTAATAAGGATGCCAGGCATATGGGATTAGGGCCTACTCTAATGACCTTGTTTTAACTTTATTACCTCTGCAAATACCTTATTTCCAAACAAAACACCAGAGATTAGGACTTTCACAAAATTTCTGCAATTTTTTTGTAGTCATCTGTCTTTAATTCTACTTCTAAGAAGCTAGCAAGGTAAAATGCTTATTAGGTTTATTGTTCTAGACAAGAAGTCATCCTAATTGACTTGTTTCTAAACTAACTTCTTACTAATATTCTCAGAAAATCTCTGGAGAAGTATAATTTTCATCACATATTTCTCATTAAACTAATTAGTTTTAATTAATATACAAATGGTTTTCAAAATAATCTTCTTTATAATCCAACATAATTTATGTTTTCAATTAGATTTTGTGTTTGGCAAAATATTGAATTGATTAGATTTCTGAAAGCCATGGATATAACGGCTGAGTCCTCATTTTCCTTTTCCCCATGGGGCACAAGTGGGAGAAGAACAGAGGAGTGGATAATAGACTTTGTTCCACTTGTATACTGTGAATGTAGCTATTTGTCTTTCCTTTTCCTAAGCCTTTGGTCTTGTTCCCTTATTCTGTTTATTGTTTGGTATGTTCATGCCAAAACAAATGTTTTTCTAATAGGAGGGAAGTAAGTAAAGGAACTGCCATTTGATCTTGGTAGAAAAGTCTACAAAACACGTTCAATAAAATGTTAGCTGAAATCTGATGTTTTTTAAGATTAAAGTCAGCTTCACTCTAAAGTATTGAGTATGAAGGATAATTTTAGTAGGGATATCAAGGTCAAACCACACAGATCCTTGTCAATCATTTGAGGGGATATTGTCTTTAGCTTAGGGAAAACGAAGAATCATACATAATTTTAAGTGAGGGGGAAACATAACCAGAATTGTAGTTAAAAAGTTCCTTGTGTCTGTACTGTTGAGAATGAATTATATACAGTCAGAATGAATGGGAATATAAATATTTATACCTTATTTCAATGACTGTTCTGTTGTCAAAATGTTAGTGCACCTATCATTTGCTAGACCCTAGCTAGAAATACAAACTGAAACCACTGTCCCTTTTTTTCTAAGTGGGAATATAAATAAACACGATTTTAATATTTTCACATCTCCAACACCAAACTCTATCTATTTATTAAGATTATGTAGTGTACTTTGCTGAAAAGACAACTATCATCTGATTTAAACTCACTCCATTTCTCTTTTCTATAGTAGGCATTGCTATATGGCACCTACTAAATGTCAAGCATCTTTGTAGGCCCTGAAGATATATCAGTGAATGGAAGTAGAACTTGCTCTCCTGGACCTTATGTTCTAGGGAGTCTCTACTCAATTACCACTCTCAGAACACTGATATTTCTCATGGTATTTAAAGAAATCACTCACTCTTTATTACCTGCTTTTCCTTTACAATGAATTCAGAGAGTCCTGGGTTGACTGGAAAAATCTCCACAGAATATCTTATTTATCTGATTGCCAAATCTTTTGTCATGATAAGTAGAAAATAATCTTGTCTTCTTTAAAAATAACATCTTGCTTTTTTCTTTTTTCATTAAAATAAATGTACATATATTTCACCCTTCTTACTATACAATTTTGAGTTTTGATAAATGCATTAGGTCATGCAAACATACACCAATGAAGACATAGAATAGTTCCATCACCCAAAAGCTCCCCCCTCTCATTGTTTAGTCAAATTCTCCCCACTGTTCCCCGCGCCCATATCCAGTCCCCGGAAATCACTGATCTGTTTATCTCAAGTTTCTACCTTTTCTAGAATGCTATAAAAATGAAATTACATGGGTATACAGCCTTCAGTCCAGCTTCTTTCTCTTAGCATATGGATTTACAACTCCTCTATGTTGTTGCGTGTATCAGTAGGAGGATTCTTTGTATTGCTCAGTAGTATTTCATTAAATGATGTACCACCCTTGCATAGCTGTTAATCTATCAGTTCCACAGTTGAGAGAACTTTGAGTTTTGTCATGTTTTTGGAAATTAGAAATAAAGCCTCTATAAATATTTGTGTAGGATTGATATGTGAAGATTTCATTTTACTTTGATAAATACAAATCGAGATGTCAGGCTACATTGTTAAGTGTATATATAGCTTTATAAGAAACAACTCTTCTCCAAAAGTGGCTATACCAACTTGAAATCACTTCAGCAATGTATGAGAGTTGCAGTTGTTCTGCAACCTTGCCAGAATGTGCCATTATTTACTTTTTATATCCATTCTAATATGTGTATAATAGCATCACATTGAGGTTTTAATTAGCATGTATCTAATTACTAATGAGTTTGCACATATTTTCTGGTGCTTATTTGTATGTGCCTGTCTATTTTGGTGAAGTTTCTGTTCAGATATTCTACCTGCTTTTACAAAACTTTTAAAGAGATTATTAAAATTTGAGAATTTTGTTAATAGTCTAGACACAGGTCCACATGTGATTTGCACAAATTCTTATGATTTATTTCAGTAGCCTTTTGTAGTTTTCAGCATATGGAGTTGATAACTTTTTATTTAGATTTGTATTAAAGTTTTACATTTTTTGTGAAGTTACTGTATATATTACAATTTTGTTTAGTTTTATTTTGGTCTCTAGTTGTTCATTGCTAGTATATAGAATTACAATCAGTGATTGTGTGTTGGCCTTGCATTCTGTCACCTTGCTAACTCATTTTTAGTTCTAGAATATCTTGCTTGCTTTATGTATTACTTTATATGTTCTATGCAGAAAAAAATATATAATTTATAAATAGAAACAGTTTAATTCTAATTTGTATAATTTTTGTTAATGTTTATTGACAATGTACTAGAGCTAGGTGTTACGGTACAATGCATATCATTGTACACACATCCTTGCCTTATTTCTTACCTTTGAGGAAGAATTCATTATTTCCTTATTAAGTATCTGCGATGTCTGCAGAGTCTGTAGTGCTATCCCCTCTATCTTTCCTGATGCTGGTAAATGTGTGCCTTTTCTTCTTATGCCTCTCTTTTTCTTAGTTTTAATAAATAAACCACAATAATGTAATAGGTTAACATAAAAGGAAACTGATTGAGGAATATAAGATAAATCTTTGTACTATCTTTGCAAATTTGTTGTAAATTCAAAATTATTTCAATTTTTTTAAAAATATTAAAAATTCATTAGGTTTATTAGTTTATATAATTTCAATATCACAGACTAGAGAAAAGGCAAAGATTGGTCAATCGTTAGTATTGGTTAGTATCACTATACTGAAAACCTGCTCTTTCCTGTCTGGTATCAATATCCAAATCTTTTATGATACTTAAATAAAGAATCCAGCACAATATAAGTATGGGTTTTGAAGCCAAAATTTACTTCAATTTGAATCATAGGTCTATCACTTACAGGTTAGGTAATATTAGGCAAATAATATACCCTTCATAAGTTTGTTTCTCTACTTATAGAATAAGATTAATTGTCTTCATCATACAAGACTGAAATTTAAATGAGATCATAGTTACTGTGTCTAGAACATTATATGGAATATTACAGGTATTCAATAAACATTCATTTTTTTTCTTTCTTTGGATCTCACAGTTGCTTACCTTTGCTTAAATGCCAATGTTCTATTTTATTTATTCTTAGTTTCCTTTTATGTTTATGAAATTATTATTGTTTTACTTGAATTATGTAAGTGGGAAACAAATAGATAATAGGTTTAATCTGTAAAACAGAAGGTTATAGCTTATACATTTAGTAACTAAAATCTCTCAACACTCTGGAAAATCAAAGGCTTATTCTAAGGATATTGCTATTATTAGAGAGATGATTAGAAATATGCCTTATCATAACAACATTCATAAATTTACTGCCCAGTATAGAATGATGAATTTTTCCTGAGCAGTACAGCTCACAATCTACAAGGGTGTTCCCTGGTTGTTGTATTTCATGATATGGTGAACCAGCTGCACTTTCTGCATTCAGGTTTCCCCTGGTCTTCTGGACTTCAAACATGCCTTCCCTGAGACCTGCTTTCCAGACCAGAGTTAAAATCTTAGGGCTTCTCCTCATCCCATCTTCCAAAAGCAATTCTTTTCTTATGGTGTATTTGTGCTCTATTATCAGCCCCTAACCTCCATTGCTTATTTGCCTAGAAATTCCTAAGTGTGTCCCCAAGCTCAGCCCAGGATCAACCTGAGCCCTACACCAAGCTCTGGAACCTGGTTTTGCACTCTTAGCACTAGGTCATCACTTCATAGGCAAGACTCGCTACGGCCCACCATGTCAGTTTCTAGCCGGCAAATTCTCCATCACTGCGTGTTGTTTTCTTTTCTTTCCTCCATTCTCCCCTCTCCCCTTCTTCCCTCCCTTCCAGTAGGGTCTAGCTCTATTGTTCAGTCTGCAGTGCCTGGCATGATCATGGCTCACCATTGGCTCGACTGTTCGGGCCCAAGCTGTCTTCCCACGCTAGCCTCTTGAGTAGCTGGAACACTGGCATGCACCACCATGTCCGGCTACAATTTTATTTATTTATTTATATTTATTTATTTTATTTTTTATTTTTTATTATTATTATTTTTTAAAGAAACAGTGGGTCCCTGTGTTGCCCAGGCTGGTCTCAACTTCCTGGGCTCAAGTAATCTCCTGCTTCAGCCTCCCAAAGCGCTGGGATTACAGGTGTGAGCCACCACACTTAGTCCCCTTTTCATTCATTTTTTCCCCCATAGATTCATTGTTTTCATTTACAATCGAAATCCAAATGTCTATTTGCTTAAAACAAAAGAGAGAAACACAACCTATATTTCTCTCTAAAAATAGCTTTTAAAGATTGAGGTACACAGAAATCTTGCTTTATTGTTTATACACATCTGCCTTAAGTGGGAAGTGCTGGGGGCTCATTGGCAAGTGTAAATGGATTGAAACCTAATCATTTGTTTGAATATTCTTCTTGTCTGATATTTATAAACTCATAAGCGCCTTGTAGAATGTGTTGGAAATTTTCTCTTTTTTGTTTCCTTGGAATATTTAAGATATTTTGCATTATCCACTCCTTGAAAGTTTAAACCTTCTGAATATCGTCACTTTTTAAAATTTTAACGCAGAAAGATTTTAAACCATTGATTCAATTTCTTTAATAACTGTAGAACTAGTTAGACTGCCTACTTTGTCTTAATTTTTAGTGAGTTATATCTGTCTTGAAATTTATCTGTTTTATCTATTTTCAAATGTAGTCATATAAAATTTTTCAAAATTATTTATTTTCCTAATTTCTGTGTGTCTATAATTATGTCCTATTATTTAGTCCCATTTTTCTTGACTAATCATGACAGAATTAATCTATTTTATTAACTTCTCCAAAGCAAAATTTTGAATTAATTCATCCTCTTTATTCTATGTGTTATTTTAACTTTTAGTAATTTCTTTTTTTAAAAGAATATTTTCTTCTTTTATGGGCAGTTTTTTTTCTCTTTTATTCTGTGTCTTAAGCTTAATGTTTTATTTTTTAATTTTAAACTCTTATATCTTTTATGAACTTTTAATGTGATAGATTTCCTTCAGTTACTGTGTCTGACATATCTCATAAGTTTGAAATTTGACATTTTTATTATCATTTGGTTCTTACTTTAGAATTTACATTACAATTTTTAGTCATAAATTACATTATGTACAAATATATAAGCATTTAATAGAGTTCCATACCTGCAACATGGAAAGAAATAACTAATTGTAAGTAATTTATAATCATTTGAAAAATAATCATTATAGTCTTATGTCTTTCATTTATTATTCTAAGCAATGCAGAATCCTATGCACATTGTTATTTCAAAATGTTCTTATGTTCAAAGTATGAAAATGAAAAAGAAATTGATATTCTGATCACTTTTTCTTCTGTGGCTTTTTAATACAGTATAACTCCCAGATATTAATTATAATTAGATATCATCACGTAGCTTTCTCTGTCCAAAAAAAAAAAAAATCAGCTGGCATTTCTTTTCTCTAATTTTTTCTTTGATATGTCTGAAAAAAGGTCACTAGTTAAGATAAGAACAGGGGTCCAGTTGTTAACATATACAACCTTTAAAGTCATTATTTTTATATCCTTCTGTATATTCTTTATCACTAAAGATAAATTTAATGAGAATTCATTATGACTTCTCTTTTGCAATCTCTTTAATAAATAAGCAAAAAACTGCAAGGGAAAGTACTATTCAAAAATCATGTTTTTGTTTTGTTTTCTGAACATTGTTACTAATAGCATCCAAATTGGTATTTGTCTAATTGAACATGGTTTGGGACTTGTTAAGTCTAATTTCCCAGGTCAGGGTCTTTTTGCTTAAAGAACTCATGTCCCTCAAACCATAAAAATGAAATTGTACAAAAGTATTTAATCAGATGATTAAATATTCAGTCACTCAAACTGTGTCTTTGTTTGAAAAGCTTCAGGTAATCATTTTGATGTGTAAACCATAGCTTCACTGGCATTTTAAATAATTTGATTACTAAGTTAAATAGTAAGTATTTTCAGCACCTACTATGAGTTTCAAACTACCTCAGAGACCATGGAATATTCAAAAATACGAAAAGTAACATTTTCCCACAAGTAGGTAAAATACAAATGAAGAAATAAGAAAATAGAATAAAATATTAATTATTGCATATAATTTTACAGAATAAAAGCCTTATAAAAATCAAATATTTGGTCTCATGCTAAGTGTCAGGTTCTAGCCCAAGCTGAGGTTCGAGGGGAGTTGGTGGATGAATGATGGGTAGCTGAAAGAACACTTGATTGGCCATAGGCAGGTGAAATATGGTTTTATTCTGCTCTTTCTCTTTGTCAGCCTTTGTCTTGACTACCTGCTCTAGCCACAGCCCTTCTCAGCAGCAAGTTCTGGACTCTGTGGCTCCTGCCACCCCAGTATCTGCAGCTGCACTCCCTGGTGCACTGCCATTTCTTGGCTCCCCCTTCCTGTCCACCTGCAAGATGGCTAGCTCTATTATGTGTGCAGTAGCAGCAGCAGCAGCACTATTCACAGCGACTTTACTCTCTCTCTCTCCGCATCTGCCTGCAAGGTGGCAGGGGAGTTATGCTTCTTACAGACAACAGTGGCTCAGAGCCAAGAATGAGCTTACACCAACAGGTTACATAATGAGCAGATCTGTGTGCCTGCACTCCAAACGTGCTGAGTCATGCTGAAGTGGATGTTTACTTTGTGCCGTCCCAGTCTGGGGAGTCATTACCCATGAACGCACTCATCTTGCTATTGGGTAAGTTATCCACATGATGACTGTACCCATCCTATCACACTCTCATGAACCTGAAGGGCAGAATATGCAGCTGTGAGCTGCTGCTCTCTTATGAACACTGGAGCTCAGTTGCCTTTTAACGTTGGGACCAAAAGGTGTTCTCAAGTGCTCTGTGTGCTGCCACAGGCCCCAAACAAAACTATTTGTGGTTACATGCACATTAAGTTTAAATGGGTGCCCCTGGCCAATCACTTTAGGGCCTGTGCTTGCTGAATAGCCTGCTTGGCTGCCAGGAAGGAAGTCTCAGCTGCACTATCTCAATCCCAGTCAAGAGGGCCATTGTTGCTTCTAAATTTGCAAGAGAATCAGAGGTTAACATAATATCATCAATGAGACCATGACATATGGTGGGGTATGCATTTAGCCCTGTGGCAACATTGTGAAAGTCCATTGTCGCCCTCCTATCAAGGTGAACTGTTCCTGGCTCTCTGGAAAAGAATTCATTAGCCAAGTCCACCACACAGTTGTGTTGTCTCAACTCCTTTGTCAAGTGGTCTATTGAATCCGTGATAGATGGGACAGCTGCTAAGCCATATAAAACATTCACCCCCAGAATGTATTCAGGTATGGGAGAAACATACACAGTGTATAACCAGGGAGCCAAGTGGCCAATGCCAAAGTGCAAAGATACAGGTTTCACTTCCATTGACTGGCTTTCACAGTCAGATAGATAGATAGATAGATAGATAGATAGATAGATAGATAGATACACATACACACACACACACACACACACACACACACACACACACAGTCTTGCCGGGAAACTTATCTGGGTTCCCATAAACAAGGCTTCAATCTGCACCAGTACCTACTAGTGCCAGCACTCACTGTGCAGAAAAGGCTCTACACCCTCGCCTGGCTGCAGCACTTAGTCTTTGAGTTGGAGCACCTGGGCAGGACTGGGTCGCAAAGCATTATCCTTCTGAATGACTTGCACCAAGTCTGTATACGACTGCCATCTACTGATAGTTTCTGGTATTTCACAGACATCTGGCCACACTGTATGGCCACCATTAGCAATTTAATTAAAGTATAGTTGCCTCACCCCACTGCTAACTGCCTGCTCACATGCAACTGCTGATAGACGGAGGGAGGAATGAGTCATGATGGAAGTCACCTGTCTATTCCAGAGGTGAAACTGGAGATACTATTTGCTCCATCATCCCATAGATAAAGAATCCAGGTGGGCAGAAGTTCCTCTGGATGCTGGTGGCACTGTTTCTTTAATTCCCATAGCTCCATGTGGAATCCTGTAGGGACTGAACATGCACTTTCCACAGCACAGTCACAAACACCCATCTAACTCTGCTGGCAAAAGCTTGCTCCTTCTCAGTGCTCTGTGTTTTCGGCTGCTTTAGTAGATTCTCCATGCTTGCAGGAGGCCTATCTACCACCACCCAGGTTTCCACTAGAGCTCATTTGAGCAGCACCGCTGCCACCAGGTACCACAACCCATGTTGTAGCCACATGGCTGACTCAGAATCAGCAAAGACCGAAGACTCAGTCACCTCAGTATCCTGCCAACTACACCAAGTGTCACACCAAGTGTCAGGTTCTAGCACCTGCTGAGGTCCAAGGGGGAGTTGGTGGCTGAGTGGCAGGTAGCTGAAAGGACACTCGAGAGGCTTTAGGCAGGTGAAATATGGCTTTATTATGCTCTGTCAGCCTTTGTCTTGGCTGCCTGCCCTGACTGCAGCCCTTCTTGATAGCTGGTTCTGAGGCTCCTGCCATTCCCACACCTGTAACTGCACTGCCCAGTGTGCTCGTCATTTCATGGCTTCCCCTTCTTGTCCACTTGCAAGGCTGCCAGCTCTATTATGCATGTACTGACAGCAGCAGTGCTATTCATATCATCAGCAGCTTTATTCTTTCTCTCTCCCTCTAAAACCTGCAAGGTGGCAGGGCAGTTATACTCCTTACAGACAATAGTAGCTCAGAGCCAAGTATGAGTTTACACAAACAGGTTACATAGTGAACAGAGCTGTGCACCTGTGCTCCAAACTTGCTGAGTCATGCTGGATGAAATGTTTACCTCGACCTAGTCTTGACTAAAGCACACCTGTTTTGTTTACATTCAGTTAGCACTTAATTTTTACCAAGCATTCAACCAAATATTTTTAAAACTACTGTGAAAGGCACTGGGAGTACAATTATAAATAAATAAGAACCTCTTACAAGCAGCTCACAGTTAGATGGAAAAAAAAAAAACCAGTAAGCAATTAATTAGGATATAATGGGGTAAATGGTACACCATTCAAAAGTGGGGGTCAAATGTTGGAGGCACTTAATCTGGTCTTTGCAGGTTAGGAAAAGACATGAAACAGGTAAAAAAAATCAGGGAGGGCAGGTAGCAATCATCAGTGTTCCAGAAATCAGAAGAGTATTTTGTGCAAAAGACAAAAATGGCACATTTGAAAAATTGCAATTAGGACAAATAGTTAAAGATGTCAGGAAAAATTGCCAAGAAATTACTCTGATAAACTTGTAGATATATGCAGAGACTATAACATGAAAAAATATAAGCCATATTAAGAAATTAAGCTATTAGTGTATTCTAAAGGCAATGGCTTCCAAAGTTTATAAGCAGGTGTGATTTTTTTTTTTTTTTCCAGCAAGCCAATCTGCCTTTATCATGGAGAATGAATTGGGTTAAAAACAAGACCAGAAGTTTACTATCAGAAGCTAATTCAGAAAACATGGTTTGAGACCTGAACTAAGGTAGTCACAAATGGAATATAGAGAAATGCTGATTTAAAAGCTTTTAAGGAAGTGAAATGCAAAGACCTGAGGATGTCTTACACGTGAAGCAAGAGGGAGAATGAGAGGTCAATTGTGAAGTTTTGGTTAAAAACAACTTTGCCACTTAGTGTCTGATGGTGAAATTCACAAGTTAGGAAATACTAGAGAAGGTCTGGTTGAAGGAGATAGCAAGTTTTAGATATATTGCTTTGCAACTGCGTTTGAGATACCCAAATGGATATAGTCATAAGGGTGCAGAATAAATGTTGACTACTGAGCTCAAGAGAGACTCTGCATGAGAAATAAAAATATAAGGCAACATTACATACATGATTCTAAAAATCTGACAACTATCTAATGAGACAACTGTTATTCCTAATTGCCACATTCCTTTAACGTTCTACTTGGAGTCTCAAGAGTTCTTATTGACAAGTTAGGGATAACAGTTCTGTTTAATGGTGGCATGAAAATAGATGCATATTCTATCCTGCTCCAAAATCAGTGTTTTCCAAAATTCATTTATGCATTAAACCCTTTTAAAGGGAAAATAATCTGATGGATCAATAGTTAACTTACTTTTTCATCATAAAACATGATATGCAAAAATGAGTTACAGTGTCCCTTTATCTACGCTTCCTATAACAGCCAAAACCACATTTACAAATCAAATGCACAGAAAAATTTCCAACAAAACTCAAAACATATTTAACAAAATGAATATATGGTTTAGCTGACCCAAAATTTCCACCTACCCTTTGCATATGGACTAAATGCTATGATGTGGGGTCTTTTAAGTTTAGCTGCATTTACTACTTGTGCTTTATGATAACTCAGTTGTACTATTTCTCCTATTATGTTTCTCTATTCTAGGTAGAGATCCAGCTTATTAACAGAAGGAGGGCAATTTGGTGTAATTCAGGGCCCGAGCTGTGTGTTCTGCAAAGGCGGTAAGCTGCATTTCTACAGTGATGACACCTGCTCCAGAGATCATTATCGCTAAGGGGTAGAGCCACCAGGGGACCTGCCACACTCACAAAAACCAGTAATGTTGCACCTTCCAGGTGTGTGGGCATCTAGGCAATGTGGGAAACACAGCGGCAGGCACATAAGGGGATCCCCAAGTACAATGCCCAGTTCAATTTTCTGGCAGACATGGCCATCCTGTTTCCCCACAGACCCATAAACTCCCAGGGGGCACAAAGTCCACTGGAGCTCGGCCTTCATAAGGCCACTTGTTCAACCACACCCTTGCTTCACCCCAAAGTCTAAGTAACCAGACAAGAAGTGGCTGCCGGGGAGGCTGCCTACAATGCTTGCCTGACTCCCGGAGCTTAGCAGGGGTATAGGCACTATACGGAGTGTGTTCCACCACGGTAGGGGGCCCCTAAGCCCGCCCTGAGGTGCCATCGGCTGCTCATGAAGGGGAGTTTCCAGCAGCGAGCATGGGCTCAAGGTCACACTGACGGCAGTCGCTAACTCCTGTTCCGGGATGTTTATCTGGGCCTCTAAATGCCCTGTTTGTGTCTGGAGGTCCCTTACCTCTAAGTTTTGCTCCAAGCTGTGCATTTGGGCCCCCGGGCATGTGGCTTGCGTGTAGAGGTCCTTTACCTGCGCAGCATCCCGCAGGGACTGAGCATGTACTTCCCGCAGTACAGTCAGAAACGCCCATCCAACTCTGCCGGCGAAGGTGCATTGCATTTCTTCTCAGCACCGTGTTGTTCCAGCTGCTCTAGTGCTTTCTCCACACTCACAGGAGACCCGCCCACTGCATCCCATGTTTCACTGGGGCCTATCCCAGCAGCACCGCTGCCACTGGGTACCACAGCCCCTCATGCTGCGGCCACATAGGCTGCCCAGGAGCCTCGGGGACTGAAGATCCACTCACTTTATCCTGCTGACAACGCTAAATGTTAGGTTTGAGCCCCAGCTGAGGTCCAAGGGAAGTGGGTGGACCAGCAGGGAGCTGGAAGAACAATCAAGAGACAGCAGGTAGATGGGATATGGTTTTATTCAGCAGCTCTCTCACAGTGTCTGTGCTACATTTATATAACTCACAGAAAATAGTGGCTCAGAGTCAGATGATAAGCCTCCCCATGTTATGGCTACATGGCTATAATTATATGCATGGAATTATGCACCTGTGTTCCAATTCCGCTGAGTCATGCAGGATGTTTACCTCAGCCTGTGCCTGCCTGGCTAGGCCTATGCTTGCACAGCCATGTTCCTTACAGTAAGTCCAGACTGTTCTACCTTAAAAATATTTAGTAAATCTGAGCAATGAGAACACATGAACACAGGGAGGGGAACAACACACAACATGGCCTGTGGGGTTGGGGGTGGCTAGGGGAGGGAGAGCATCAGGACAAATGGCTGATGCATGCAGGGCTTAATACCTAGGTGACAAGTTGATAGGTGCAGCAAACCACCATGGCACATATTTACCTATATAACAAACCTGCACATTCTGCACATGTATCCCAGAACTTAAAGTAAAATTTAAAAATATGTATATACATGTATGTGTGTATATATAGAGGGAGAGTAAATCTTAACCATGTCTCAAACGTCCATTAGTAATTAACGCAATCTATTCTTGTCTCTCTCAGTATACAGCAAAAAATAAAAACAACATATTCTCCTTGGTTTCCCTCTTGCTCCACATCATCTTAAAGTGCCTACACACCGTATACTCTGGCCAGGAAAATTGTAACCATCTGCAAACATCATGCAGTTGATACGGCATTCTCACTTAACACAATCCCCCTAATGACCTCCATCTGGAAACCTTTACTTAAAACTCAGGGCCTCAATCTCCTCTACAGCCTGTATTCCAGTGGGTGGGGGGGGGTTGGGGTGGGGACTCAGCTGTTCTTTATAAAAGGAACGCCTCTCCAAGCTGGCCACTCCTGGATAATCTAGCTTGGAACATTCAGGTGCACTTCAAACAGTGACCAGAGTGAAATGTTTTTTTCTTTCCATGTAAGCACATCCCTCCACCATGTAAATTTTTCTACCAGCTTCTCACCCCACCTAGAGTAAATCCCAAATACTTGCCCCTACTTTACTGCCACACTCACAGGGACAGACAGTTTTTCCTCTCTTGCACTTGCTGTGTCTTCTGTTTGGAATCCTTTGCTTCAATTCTCATGTGGCTCCCTGCTTCTCACTACTAAGACCTCAGCTCGAATGACTCCATGTCTCATCATTAAGTCAGCTCAGCTGTCCTTTTGATTTTTGATTAAGTAGCTTTACCGTTCTGTGTCCCCTCACTCTATTTTATCTTCTTCCTAATAGTTATCAAATCTGAATTAGATATTTTTAAAAGAAATGTTTATTGTCTACTTTTTAATTCGTTGTTAAAAAAAGTGTTTTTTTTTTTTTTTTTTTTTTTTTTGAAGTGTTTATTGCTTTTCTCCTCATTCAAAACATTGTTTGCTGGAAGTCAGGCAGTTTTTCTGTCTTGTTATCTATAATATTACCTATCCCTGGAACAAGCTTGGTCCATAAAGGATATGCAGTAAAATCTGTTTACTAACTATTATGAACTTTAAATATAAATAACTAGAAGTCAACTGATATCTCTTGGTTATAGAATAATAGATTATAATATAGAATTTAAAAACTCGGAGGTAAATTAAGACAAAAAATCATTTACAGATAAATTAGCTGAGGTCCTGAGAGATCAACTAGTAAGTGAGACACCTGGGTCTCAAATTCAGGATCACTGAATATAACTTTCAAATTGTCAACCTTTTACTTGGGATTTATTTTATTTTCATTACTGATCAATATGAATGTGGACAGAAAAGATAACTTTTAATTAGTCATAAACCACTTATATAACCATGTATTTGTTTGAGACCAGAATATGTGTGGGAAATACAGGGATTCTCACCTGTAAACACGCCCTCAAGGAGGCCAGTGTGTAGATGAAATAATGTACTTCTTTTATTTTATTTGAGAAAAGATGTTTAAGTCTTAAGTCCCTAGGCAGAATAATAAAAGATAAATACAGACTCTGCAAAGGAGGAGAACTGAAATTAGTAGATCTATGACTTCAAGCTGGAAGGGAGCAGGTTGGATGAGAGATCATTTTTGAGCTCTCACTTGAAGAAGAGAAAAACTGCCAAGAGATGGAAATGGCAAAAAGATAAAAGTAGCCAGGGACAGAACACAACATAGGATTCTGCAGCATAATGAATTCAGTTTGTTTTTAAGTGAAATTGGGAAAGAAAATTAAAAATAATTCTGGCCCATCCATTTGTTTTTACTGGAAAGATCCAACATGAAACACAAAGTTCAGAATAAGATGAATGATATAAACTTAAAATCCTGAGGACCCTTCACCCCAAGTGAATGGACCCTCCTGTGGCCAACGCGATCCTAGAAAAATCTTAAAACTGAGTTCCTGGCAATGACACTAGAGGAAGTCATACAGCCTTTGTTATACCCCCTCCCCTTTATGGTTTACAGACAGCTGACCAGCATTAATCTTAAAATAGAGATCTTAAGACTGACAGAACACTCTTTGTGGCAATAAGATACCAAATTACAAACAGGAGCTAAATGCCAGGCAAGGGTTAAGTAATGCACAGCACCCCTCCCCGACACTTTGGCCTCCAACACTTAAAGAATCAACTATGTTCTATCTGCCACAAGGTTTTTCTTTCACTGTGGCAGCTAAACAAGCACTGGTCTTGAGATAAACAATGTTAAAATAATTACAGTTCATCCAGCTCACAGACATTGACGGAGCACCTGTTTTACCAGCCACAACTAGATTGTGCTTTGATTGGCCAAGACTCTGATTTTGGTAACTTTCTATTTATAAGAAGACCAGTGACCATGGACTGCTCCTGGCCAGTATACAGAGATTGTGCACTTGCAGGCCTTTGTGTCCTGAAAAGACCTTTTGACATATAGAGCCTAACTGTAATACATTTACATGTTATGTCTCCATCCTATTGTATCAAACTCCTACTAACCTCAGTATGGAAGGCACCAGATTCAAGAGGCCAAAGAAGAGACCCAGAGCCAGCAAATGAGACATGGGGCTTGATTAGGGGCTTATATACAGGAAAGAGTCCAATGCCTGTGAGCTGGACAACATAACCACAGGACCCAGTGGCGATGGCCTGGGCAAGAAAACTGCAACTCCGTGCAACTGCCTGCAAACATCATATAGCATTTCTATTTAACACCCTCCTTCTAATGACCTACATTTGGCAACCTTCATTAAACCTAAAACTCAGGACATTAATCCCCTATACAGCATCTGTTCCATGGGACAGGCTGTGTGGGTTGAGGTGGGGGGTCAAATTTTCCTCTTTGATAAGGAAGGAATCTTCAGATTGGCTCCTCCTGGATTCTCTAGCTTGGACCACATTCAGGTGCATCTGCTATAGAGGGTCATTTAAAGGTGTACTTAAATTATTGCTATCAGGTGTGTTTACCCTACATGCCCCAAAGTGAACTTGGGTCATATGTTACAGGCATGTTCAATATGCATGTGTCAGGAGTGTCTTCAGGAATATTAATAGCTCTTCCTGTAGGCTGGTGAATGTCTGTGTTTAGCCAAACTGTTTAGCATAAAGTTCCTACCCCAACCTGTCCTCTTTCAAAGTGCCTGTTCCTGGTCTTTGCTGGAGGCATAGTCCCCAGCCTGTGGAATGGCCACCTTGCAAGCTATAACCTTTTATAAGAAATAAACTCTCCTCTCATTTTACAAATTTATAAATTGTGTGTGTGTGTGTGTGTGTGTGTGTGTGTGTGTGTGTTTGACAATGGATAAGAGGAAGGTTAAGCAGAAGCAGCAAACCGAATATCTCACATTAGGGATTTTCGAGGAAGTTTCCAAATGAATTGGAGTTTGGAAAACATGAGTATGGTAGAAGAAGGGGTTAAAATAAAAATAGGAGAAAAATTTGAAAGAAGCAAAGGGATGAAGACTATCATGCTTACACTTTAATTAGGCATTAAGATTAATGACGAAACGTGAGAAAGAGACCAGTTAAGGAAAGTCACATTTCATCACTGAAACACATATGAATAGTTGATGAGGTCAGATACTCTAAGACAATGCCAATTGATGAATATGGTGATATTGATGAATATGATGAAATCAATTGATGAATATGGCGATAGTCATCATTTAGTAAATGGGTTGTGCCTGTAACTGCAGAAAGAAAAAGGCAGCCAAAACAGTAGAGAGGCACAGAAAATCACAGCAAAAAAAAAAAAAAAGGGACAGAGAGAATGAACAACAGAAGAAAGGAAAGGGGAGAAAAGAAAAGAAAAAAAAAACAAGAAAAATGAAACTAAAACAAGTTGACATTATTAAGCAATACAGGAACCATGAGTTTAATTTTCATTGTCTGGTATAAAAATTTAGCCCATGTGTGCTTAATTTTTTGGAGCAGTCTGGCATCAGTTACCATATAGATAATTCTATAGATGACTGCTTTATTTTCTAAATCTAATAATGAAGTTCAAAACCCTTCAAAGCTTGGAAATAAATGTCTCTGTGTTTCTTTAGGAATCACTTCAATTGGCAAATAACTGTAACCGCATCATTACCATTTAATATCTCGGGCAGTTCCAGTGGTACCTGGAAGATAATAAAGAGGTGTCAGTATTATTCATATCTTTTAATTGCTCCTATTAGCATTTTTTGTTATCCTGTGGGCAGAATTGTAACACTTGGCTAGGCATACAGTGGATAAAGGAGACATAACAGTTCAGACTAAAATACTCTCCTAAGTACCTATTACTTCGGATAGCTACGAGCAACAATATAACTTTGTAATAAAACCTATTTACTGGTAAAAATTAAAATTGCTTTTAACAGCTTTATAGCATGCAAACAATTAAAATAATGATATCATGCTGCAGCTGCTGTTCTAGTAAGTCTGGCTAAGAAATAAAGTAAAAGAGAAAGAAAAACAAAAGAAAGTGTAACTGCCAAGAGCAAATGAAAGACCCTTGTGAGAGCAGAGAATTGAGGGTCTAGCGTTACCATCTTTCTTCCAAAATCATTCACTATTCAAATAGCTGAAGGAATGTTCTTATATACTTTCATGTTTATAAAGATTAAATAAAATAATGCATGCTGCACTATTTCTGAGGCTTCAGGTAACACTTTTTTGAGATGTAAGAAATACCTCTTTATAGAATCCCTAAGTAGTCTCTTTACTTTGACTTAGCACATTTTGTCAATAAGCTAGACATTCCCATGCCATGATTAGTAAAACAATTTCAAAGGAATCCAGAAAATTGGATATCTCACCATCTCTATAGTTTTTAATTTGCCATATACCTTTGTATTAATTTCAGAAAAACAATGTGCCTTCTGAAAATTCAGTAAAAAAATTAAAAATGACTTTAGCGTGTCCAGGATTTTGTGAAGATTTTTGGGACAAAAGAAGGCAAGATATACATGTAGATGTCAAATAGGTGACAGCATGTGAGTTCCAATTCAGCCCACTTTTCACTTTGTCTGCATTTTAGTTAACATATATGGTTAAATAGCCTGAGATTCAGGGAATATATAACTTACACAAAGTCAAATGTGATTTCCAAACTAATACTAGCTAGCTAGTTCTGTAATTCGTGGTCACTTATTTACTCATTACACATATTCCAAGCCTGTCTTATGTGCTGACATCTGTTACTCATGTAGAATGAAAAAGTGAATAAGGCATAGTTCCTGACATTGAGAAGCCCACAGTATAAAATGGGAAAGACTGACAGATAAAAACATTATTGCAATGTTATTAGTCATATATATATATACACACACATAAAATATAGTTTTTCCTTAATCACATCATGTATGTAAGGTAAATTTTCTTCCCAGCTTTACAATTTAGCACCATATTTCTTAGCCATAAAGATGATTAATATGTATTTTGTAGGGTTGTTTGGAAAATAGTAATAGCATCTGCTAAGTTGCACTATCCATGTACACTTCAGAAAAATCTATTTACAGAGATGGAAAGGTAGATTTGGCTGTGGTAAGATCTCAGACTCTGAATCCATATCCTCTAGCTTTGAATCTTAAGCTTGCCTCTGCCACTTACCATGTGACCTTAAGCAAGTCAGTTTTCATATTTGCAAAAAATAAATAATATGAATACTTATATCATAGTGTTATTGTGGGAACTAAATTGGTTAACACACGAGCAATTCCTGACACAGACACAACACTCTATGGGTATTAGGTCTATCATTGCATCCTCTAAACTTTATAAAAAGTCTACGAAATGGCTGATATGCTTCCTATTTTTCAGGTGTGACAATTGTGGTTCAAAGGATTAGGGAACTTTTGGTTAGTTTTCCCATGAGCGAATCCAAGAGCAGAATTCAAATTTAAGTTTGTTTAACTCTGTTGACATGATGGTAAGCCTTGATTTATGTTCCAAACTGTTTTATCTCATCTCATCCCTCTAACCTCATTTTGTACACCCATACAGGCTCTATCTTGGGTCGGTCTCACAAATGATTTGAAAATCATTTGATTATTTCTCTAGTGCCCACTATGATGCCTGGCACTCTCTATGGTGTCTGCCTTTTAATGTCTTTCAATATCTCTTTCTTTTATGCCTTTTGCATTTTGTGGCTTGTTTCAGAAATCATTTCCTCAGAAAAATTATAACAGTCTTCTCCAATATTGTCTCCCAAAATAGCTTTATTTTTTTCTCTTTAAATAGCCTGGACATAGTTTTTGTGTATGGTTTTAGGTATGCTATAATTTCATTGTTTTTGACAGCCAGTTGCCCCAGAATCATGTTAAAATGATCTACAATTTTCTTACTTATTGTCAATAACAGAGTTTTCATAAATCCCGTTTCCAAAAATGTATGGACTGAAATTTATCATATTGCCTATTTCTGTACAAATGTCTTATAATTGATAATAAGGCACACCCTCCACCCCATTTTTTAAAGAATGGCCTTGACTATTCATAGAGTTTTTCTCCTTCATGTAAATTACAGAATTATGTTGTCAAGTTGTAAAACAATATATAAGGCATGAAGTTTCTAATTGAACTTATTGACTCTAAATATGAATTTGTGAGACTCTAGATATGAATTTGGCATTTTTCTAATCCATGAACATAGTAATTTCCCAAATACGTGTAGCTCTCAGTAAATATCTCTCAATGAAATTTTATAGCTTTACTCTTAATGAATTGTGCAACTTTAGATTCTTAACTAATTTATAATCTATTCTATAAATATAATTTTAAAATGACATTCTGCTGCTTAGATGTGTATAGTAAGTTTACACACACAAAGTTGATAAGTTAATAATTTGTAGTCAGCAATTTGCTTAACTCATTAATTCTAATGTTTTACCTGTAGATCCTTTTTACATAGTTCATGCAGAAAATTATATTGAATTTGATTTCTTCTTTTTAAACTTTATACTTTTCTTGCCTTATTGTTCTCATTAAGACTTTTAGTACAGTAATAAATATCAGTGATCACAGAGGGACATTGTGTTTTTATCATCTTAAAGAGAATGCATTAACATTTCATGATGTAGTGGCTGATTTGCTATGAGTTTTAAAAGAAATGTTCTATCCCTAATGTTCTATTTATGTTTATTTATAAAATAATTATAAAATACATTCCCATCTCTACAGATTGAAAAGATTGTAATATTTTACTCCTTTATTTTATTAATGTAGTTTATCATTTTTCTAGGGTTATTTATTTATTTGTACTGTAAAACTAATGTGGTCTTGATGTACCTTGCTGGAATTTGATGTGCCAATACTGAATTTTACTGAACATTTTTCTTTAATTTACTGAGTGACAGTGGAGTATGGGTTTTTCTTTCTCATACTTCCTTTTCAGATTTTGATATTCCTATTACAGTAGGCTCATTAAAATTGAGAAGAGACACTATATTCTCTAGTTTTTAAATCTGGACTCGTTGATGGTATATTTGTAATTTATTCCCTAAATATTCAGTAGAATATAGCAGCATAACTTTCTGTATCGAATGATGTATTTAAAGGAAATTTTAAACTTTTATTTCAACTTTTAAAAGATTATGAGACCCTCTAGGTATTTTCTTTCTTTTTGGTTTCGTTTTGATAGGTTCAGCTTCCAGGAATTTGATCATATTGTACAAGCTTTTCAACCCATTGCTATGAATATCATTTTAGTATTTTTAACACCTATGACATATAATGTCACCATTATCATTCTCTCTGTGTGTGAGTATGTGTTTGTGTTAGCTTTCTTTCTTTTATTTTAGCCGATATCCCTGGAGTTTTGTCAGTGTTGGATTTATTAATATTCACTATTGATATGTAAGCAGTCTTTGCTTTATACTGTTCTGATACATATGGATTTCAGTTCTCACGGTTTAGTTAAAAACACCAGACCCTCAAGAAAACAGCTAAAATTTCAGCTATTATGGTATAATAACGGTGAGTAATTGCATAATTATGTCACTTTTTTTTTACAAATTCTGTTCATGACCAGTCACTTTATATTTTATTCAGTTTATGCACAGACAGCAAAGTGTGTAGTTGTGTTGCCTCTTTTTCTTTCAGTAGTAAACATGACATTTCACAGAACTTGATAGTCAAATGAGTGAATCAGCCAACAAAAATGAAAATACATCAAATAAACAAAAAGTAAAAACGGAAAGTAATTTTAAAAGTGATTAGAAGATTTGAAAATTGCAACCCCAAAACAAAACATAAAAAAGTCTTGGCCTGAATTGAAAAAGTCTAATGATTAAAAATCAAGATCAAGTCATTTCAACATGTTTTAGTTTATTTTTTACTAAGAACGGAAATCTGTTTGTGATTAAAATAGAACATTTCCTTCTATTTCAGGTAGAAGACAGGTGTAATAAAAAAATTCCAATAATAGATCCTATTTAGGTCAAAAAATGGAAGTACTTACTACTTTTAAAGAAAACAGCAATTACAAAATATTAGAGATTATGAGATTTTTTTAGTGGAGTTTTGACAGCTAATATGACATAAAAATATAACTGAAGACCCTAAAACATAATGGTAGGAATGAACAATGAGTAATATGTATGTAGTATGGTAGAAACTTTTACCATATTGTGCAAACAATTTTGCAGAAATCAAATAGAGTGTAGAAGGAGTTGTAGTAGAAAAAACTGACAGTCAGAATATCATTGACTTTGACACTTTCTAAGAGACTTCAGACATGCAGTGAGAGGAATTTAATGAAGGTGAACTTACTGAAGTAAATAAGAAAAACAGTTGTGACAAAAAGGATAATGTCTCCGAGAAAGTAATGCAGCACAAACTTGACTTTAAAGAAACTCTCAGAAATATTTTATATTTTATGACATTAAAAGTTCAAGGCATAAAATGTAAGAAGCCAATCCAACTTAGAAAGAAGTTGGATTCATCAAAATGTGGAAAAGTAATTCAACAAGAAAAAGGTAAGCATATTCAGACTACTCTGACTATGATTTTCTACAAAGAAATAAAATTCTCATGATGTATAACATTTTAAATTACAATGTTCTAAATGAATAGTGATTTTAGTGTGGTTTATTTTTCATTTATACCTTATAACCAACAGTAACAGCTTTCATTATCCTGACAAAAAATTGGAAAGCCATGAAACAATCATAATTTTCCCACTGATTATTATGATTACTTTGCATGTTTCACTTTTCATGATTTTTTATAGTGAGTAAACACCAAGAACTGCCTTTGTTTTCTATTTTATTATTTCATGTTCTCTTTGCTTATCATGTTTGTTATTCTTTTCCATCATTTTTGAATATTTATTCTACTTAGCTTATTTTTCCTAATTCTTAGATAAATGCTTTATCCATTAATATTAAGCACTTTTTATTACTAATATGTGTACTTAAGATTATAAATTTTTATCTAAATTTTACTCTGACTGCATCTGACAAGCTTTGATAAAGAGCATTTTTCTTATTACTCACTTCCATATCTCTTTCAATTTCTATTATAATTTTTTATCGAGAAGATTAATGGAAGATCATTGCTTAATTCCAAAATTTGTGACATTTGGATGATTAGCTCCCTGTTATTTACATGTAACTTAATTCTATATTGCTAAAACTACATGGTGTATATAATATGAATCCTTCGAGAGATTTACTGGTACTTACCTGAATGCATTACCAACTTTTATAATTATCTCTTTATTTTTTCTTGCTTAAAATTGTTTGGACTTTATAAATGTATTAATTGTTTTTATTAAAGCTTCACAGTTATTAGGTATTTTGCTGTTCCTTTTATACCATTCTCTTCCTTCTGGTCTTATATTATATATTCTTCTTATATCTTCCATGCCTGTTATTCATATTTTTCATTTAATTTATCTCACACTCTGTGTTACACTCTAGGTGATTTCTTTAATTTTATATCCCAAATAATGAATTCCCTTATTACATAGGTCTAATGTATTATTAAGCCATTCAACTATGTTTTAAATTTCTATCATTATATGTTTTGTATTATTTTTCTAAGTTCTTATTAATTACAAAAATACTTCTTGGTCATTTTGTATAGTCTCTTAATTATATTTTCAATCCCTTTTTTAAAAAATTTAAGTTCTGGGGTACTTGTGCAGATGTGCAGGTTTGTTACATAGGTAAACGTGTGCCATGGTGGTTTGCTGCACCTAACAACCCATCACCTAGGTATTAAGGCCAGCATGCATTAGTTTTTTTCCCTAATCCTCTCACCACTCCATACCCTCCCCCGACAGGACCCAGTAAATGTTGTTTCCCTCCCTGTGTCCATGTGTTATTGTTCAGCTCCCACTTATAGGTGAGAACATGTGGTGTCTGGTTTTCTGTTCCTGCATTAATTTGCTGAGGATAATGGCTCCCAGCTTTATCCACATTCCTGCAAAGGACATGATCTCATTCCTTTTAATGGCTACATAGTATTCCATGGTGTGTATATACCACATTGTCTTTATCCAGTCTATCACTGATGGGCATTTGGATTGGTTCCATGTCTTTGCTATTTTGAATAGTGCTACAATGAACATATGCATGCATGTATCTTTATGATAGAATGACCTATATTCCTTTGGGTATATAACCACTAATGGGATTGCTGGGTCAAATGGTATTTCCAGTTCTAAATATTTGAGGAATCACCACACTGTCTTCCACAATGGTTGAACTAATTCACATTCCCACCAACAGTGTAAAAGTGTTCCTATTTCTCCACAACCTCTCCAGCATCTGTTGTTTCTTCACCTTTAAATAATCCCCATTCTGACTGGTGTGAGATGGTATCTCATTGTGTTTTTTATTTGCATTTCTCAAATGTTCAGTGATGTTGAGCTTTTTTTTTTTTCATGTTTGTTGGCTGCATGTATGTCTGTTTTTGAGAGGAATTTGTTCATATCCTTTGTCCACTTTTTAATGGGTTTGTTTGTATTCTTGTAAATTTGCTTACGTTGTTTGTAGATTCTTGATAATAGACGTTTGTCAGACGGATAGATCGCAAAACTTTTCTCCCATTCCGTGGGTTGTCTGTTTGCACTGATGATAGTTTCATTTGCTGTCCAGAAGCTCTTTAATTTAATTAGATACTTCTTTTTAAAAGTATATTAATTTTTTTTTCTGAATCTGTAATGTTGATATCCGAGGTATTTGCAGATCTGATTCTCTGTGTGTTTGTGTGTGTTTGTGCACATGCATGTGTGTGTGTGGTTTCTTTAGTTGGTGTTAGCTAGCTCATAAGCACCATTTTCTTGGGCATTTTGTGAGTCTATGCAGCTGCAAATCTTATAATTTTAAGTATAAAAAGTCCTTAAGACTAAACTCATGGTGAGTTCTTTATGAGAGGATTTACATTTGCTTCTGCCAATTTTGGGGGATCTACGTCTCAGGGACTACTTTATGACAACTTATTGGTTTAGTTTCTTATTCCCCCCGCCCCCAAGACCATTCAGGTAACACAGTTTTAGCAATAATCACAGAAGAGCCTGATTGTGGTGAAAGCTTCTCAAGTTGTAAATAGGAATTTGTCCCCTCTCTATGCAGCAACAAGTTCACCACAGAAAATTCCCAGCACTCTCCTAAAGAATGGCAGGATTATTTCTGTTGCACTTACTAAGAGTACAGGCTTTCAGGGTCTTAGCATTATATGCAGAAACCTTATCTTAGCCTCTCCATCTTGGGCAAACCTGACTTTTCTCCTCTCCCATGAGTCCTGTGAGGCAATGAAAACCCAAAAGTCATATTCACTGGCTTCAGCAAATATCCTCAAGACAGAAGCCAGACCCTGTGTTTTTCTGACCTTTCTGGATCTCTCCCACCCTTAATTTTGGCTTGTGAAGTTCCCTTCTTTTTTATCTAATATGTTGAAACATTTAAAAATTTGCTTTAAAATATTTTTATGTTTTTTCCAACACAACTGAGACATTGGTTGGCATACCAAATCTGCCCTTTAGTCAGAAATGGAAACTTTCACCCAGTTCTCTTTTTCACTATAACATACTTATTTGTGTTTATTGCTGTTTCCATTGCCCTGAATTATCTCTGCAGCTTTTTCTATGAACTTCATATGTTGCTAATTTAGTTTTTCGCTGCTATAATCATAGTGCCCACAAAATTACTTGGCACGTAGGAACTGATAAATATTTTTTCTAATGGAGCAGTGGTGAATTTCATGTAGTTAGAGTGATTACAGCATGGAGTAGTTCTGTCTCTGTCCTTTTTCTCTCTTTTTAAATCTCTCTTTCACATAAGAGAAGGTTCCAGGGTAATTACACTGACTTAATAAAGTATTGGTTCTGCATCTCATTGAAGCTACAGATTTAAAAATTCATATTTACAATTGAGAAGACCAAAGCCACCTGGGTATGCAGTCTTGTGAAAAGCACTGCTCCATTGATCCAACACAAATTACTAGCTGCCTGAATTGCAAAAATCCAATTAATAATAGCACAGTCTTATATGTAAATAAGGCAATATTTGGGTTTTAATAATAGAGCAATTTTATATGTAAATAAGTCAATATTTGGGTTTTTATTGTCCCCTTGCCTAAATACATTTTAATAGCACCCTAGATTCACTCAATTTATATTATTTCCCATTTGGAATTTTATTATCTGTCCCATGATGATATAATTTCTTCTCAGATTATTCTCTTGGCCTTAAGTTTGTTTTTGTTGTTATTATTGTTTGCTTGCTTTCTGACTACCAAACGCATACTTCCAAATACTCTGACTATAAACTTACATTTAGAACTTTGCCACCTAGGTTTGTCCCACATTAGTGACAATACAAGTTCCTGTTATGAGACCAAATTACTTAACATTTATCATAAGAAGGAAGGGAGTGTTAATCACTTTCTCTATAACAGGAGTTCTAGGGGTGGGTGTGTGTGTGTGTGTGTGTGCGCGCACGCGCGCGCGCGTGCGCACTTAGATGTGTGAACTCATTCAGTGAAAGCCTCAACATTTTAGAATAATACATATTATTCTATATGTATTATACATATGAATATATAACTCACTCTCAAACCTAATCTATTCATTTATTTATTCAATAAATTTATATTTATATTTTTTCTGAATCCATCTAGATTCAATTAACATCTACTTTGTGATCTATAGTTTTAAGTGGTAGGGTCTATTTGCTTTAAAGGAAGTCATTTGCTTCAAAAGTTTGACTTTAAAAAATGTGTTCTTATCTGAATATTTTAATACTTCTTTTAAAAAAATGCAACCCCCATATTTAAAATATAACTTCCTATCTTTAATTTATCACATGTAACCTTCTTTTTCTTTGTCATTCATTTTTCTTTGCAAAATGTAGTTCTGCTGGTTTTCGTATTATAATATTTGCTCTATACCAAACATACCTCCTTTAAAAGATTGTTCTAAGATAAGCTGAATCCAATGTTTTATTAATGATTCCTAAGAGAAAGATTCATTTGAAATGCTTCCAGTTTGGAGGAAGCTATTGGCTATGTACCTGTGGCATTATCTTAAATATCATCTCTAATCTTTATAGAGCAAAGGAAGCCACTTCTTAGGCTGGCTTTCAGAACCATCAAAACCTGAAGGCAATGCCTCAGGCATTTATACTGATGGTCATTAATACAAACGTGAGAAGAGCATGACTAGCTGTCATTATCACACACTGAATTTACTTGTATTTCTGAAGAGAATAAAAAAGCATATTAATGTTCTTGCTTCTCTTAGCTTTTTTTTCCCTTGCCGATAATTAGAATGCTTAGAAAATAACATAGCCATAGATTCTTATCAGGCACGTGGAAGGTGTTAAAATGATTGCACGTATTTTTCTTCCATTTACAAGAAGCAGGCAAGTTATTATTCAATTATTATGCTTTTACCTGAGGCAATCTCAGAAAGACTACTACCAAGTTTCTTATCATGCATTTTCAAAATCTCATATTTTAAGGAGAATATTTGTAGAATAAACCTTTTGGAATTACAAAACATTATTTTTACCAAGAAACTTTTATAAACTAAGGGCTAGAAACAATGGATAATTTATGAATTAAGAAACTAATACAGAGAATATGTATACAAATATCTGTTTTTTTTATATTTGAGGGAACATTGGGAGAACCGCCTAAGGGAAAACTTCAGTTTTCACTTCATTTGGTGTAGTAAAATGTAGAGACAATCTAAATGAACTAATGATTCTGATTTCAATCAAAGGGATCATGGAAATATGAATGGCAACTCTTTATTTTTTGAATTAAACTTTTGAAAAGTGAGAGCATGGGTTGTTGAAGTAATAATGTTTATTTAATAAAATGCTTTGCATGACATGCCAGCAACCTCCACTCAGGGAATACCAGAAGCCTTCCCTTTTCCAACTAGAAAGCTTTCCCACTCCCCTGCCTGCCTGAGTCTCTGTCAAATGCAGATGATGGTGCTTGACTCCCTTGCCACAGCAAGCTCTGATTAAATAGCCTCTTATGGTTCTCATTTGTGTGGTCTTGGTTTGTTTCCACAGGGCTTTCTCTGGCTCTGGCTCCATCAGTGACGACTGGAAAAAACATCAATCTCACAGAAAATAAAAATAATATCAATTTCATTTTTTTGACCCAGACTTTGAAACACAAAAAAGTGGGAAGTATAAACATTTCTGAATCCTCACTGTTCATTACAGTTATTCTCACTGTTCTTCACACAATGGCACATACAGTCCTAAGATTCTCCCTCATTTTCTATCTCCATGTAAAAGGTTATTTCAAACTAAGAGGCTCTTTCCTTATAACCCCATCCACGGACATCTACTCTTCCACTTGCTTTTCCCTTAATTTTTCTCACTCATGTGAAATCTCAAACTAATATCTTTCTGATGCAAATCCTCAATGACAGGCCCTCCCCTTGTTTCCTTTTTTATCTTTTGCTCAGATTCTGCATCAAAAGACTGGCAAGTAAAACCAGAACAATCTGTGCAAGATTCGTAGACTGTATCAATGTAGATATTCTAGTTTTAATGTTGTATTATAGTTTTGCAGAATGTTGTGGAGAAAAACTGGTCAAATTGTACAAGTGTTCTGTCTATATTACTTCTCACAACTGTATGTGAATCTACAATTATCACAATAAAAGTTTTAATTAAAAAGAAGACACCTGAAGCTGGAATAGGCAACAATATTTTTCTTTGCAGATGAGTTAGAGGCTAAAGTGAAAGGCAAACAGAATTCTGTTTCACACTCAGAAAAATGTAGAAGGCTATGAATACTCATATAATATTATTTTTTAGTTGTATGTGTATTAACCAAATTAAAAATTAACGATGATACACTGTAAATATGGGCAAATTTGTTAGAAAGGAAGTGGCAGTATTTAATCTTTGAAAGAATTTAGTGAAAATAGGACCTCAGACTTGAAAACTTGAACACATGGAGTAATTTAGCCACGATATCATACTAAAATTTCTTTTATAATGTTTCTTCCAGGTGGATATATAGCCAAGAACTAAACCCATACTGGGCGAAGGAATGCTGTTATTCATAGAAATGATTCATACCTTCAAGACAATTAGATGATTAATTTTCTTCCAGTGAACAAGGAACATTTATGTTTGTTGTAAAATGTATATTTAGTTGGCACGTGCTAAGTGCCAGTGTCTGGATACTAAGGATGTGGTTAAAATAGGTTTATTCTAAAATTGTTCAGTCTAGTTAGAAAGATAAAATAAAAAATAAACAAATCAAAAAAGTCATCGCTTCTTAATAGATGCATTTATACAATTTGAGTGAAATAACAGATGTTGGTATAATTTATTCATAGACCTGAGATGGTTATGATAACCAAAAAAATAAAGCTTTAAGAAATCATAACATTTGTACTAGACCCTTAAAGCATGACTAGGTTGTTATCAGAAGCAAAAATGAGCAAAGTCATAGAATCAATGTTTCAGGGTTCATTTAGCAAAATAAATAACTAAAAAAAAATAAGGAAATATTGATGAAAATAAATAAAATAAGAACAAAATCAGGTTACAAAGGACTCAGGTGAACAATTCTGTAGATTAGTATATTGCCTTGACAGCAATATGGCAAATGAATTGGCAGGTAGATACTAAAATCTGGGAGACAGGGAAGGCTATAAAATTAGTGTAAGGAATGGGAGGTAGGGTCAGTAAAAACTGGTGCAGACAAGTGGATGTATGGAAAACAGTGATATGTTAAGCAGTAGTCTGGTTAAAATGATTCAACTAGTTGTTGATATCTGACTAAGAACTGCAGTGTTATAGGGGGACATTAAAACTTCTCAAGCCTAAATATATTTTGAGGATTCTTTTGCATATCAATTTTAAAAAATAATCCTAGTATAAAATGAATGGCCTTTATTGACTTCATCGTGAGTCATAATGATCACCTTTTGGTTCTAGGTCTTAATAGCAATCCTTTAATCATTGTTTCTTTAATATCCCCAGAGGTTGATAGAAAGTTAAAGAGTATATACATAATTTGTGGATCTCTTCCTTTTTAAAAGTTGTCATGATGTACACAACTTTCTTCTTCCAGTTGAACTCTAACTGCTCATCATTTTTTAAATTGACCAACATAGATTAGTAATTTTACCAACCAGAAGTTACATTAAACATTTAGTTGAATTCACCTGTGTGAGGAAACTTGAAAAAGCTGATTTTTCTCCTTCAAACTCTTCATCTATCCTAGGCTTCGATGTCCTCTCTCTATTTCTTTTTTCTCCCACTTTCAGTTCAAAGATTCTTTTTCCTGACAGAAAATCCAAAGGTTAAATAAGATTCAAGGTTTTAAGTAATCTATTAAAAATTCTTCATTTTCTCCCAAAATTCTTACCCTTTTTATTCTGCTAATGGCTCCAAGGTCTTCTGTATTTTTCTTGGCATTATTTGCTAGACATGATCTTAGATTACCTGTGATATACTGTTAGTTTTGTTTTTATTTATATTTTAAGTGGTAGTTTAATATTTTTGTTCACTAAAGTATTCTGAAAAGTACAGTTTGGTTTTCTTCATAAAATAGATGTGCCAGCATAATCACAATTGAAATTTGCAATCTGTGTCTTGGAGAATGATAAAGTATTTGGTCTCAGACACACCACTTTAAATTCCCCCTGGGAAATTCTAATATGTTCTTGAGAAGACATTTACCTTCTATGGTTACATTTTTCTCACTGGTAAAAATGGAGATTGCAAGAGATTAAATCATGACCCTCAAAAATATTGTGTATATGTCCTAAATCCTAAAATCTTAAAATATAATCTTGCTTGAAAAAAGAGGTCTTTGCAGAAGTAATTAATTAAAGCATTTCTAGGTAAGATCATCTTGGAATAGGATGGGCCCTAAATTCGATGACAAGTTCTTACAAGAGAAGACAAAAAGAAAAAGGCAGAGAGATGCGGAAGATAAAACTCTGTCTGAAGACAGAGTAGATTAAAGTCATGAAGGCCTCACCCAAAGTACACCTGGAGCCAACAGAAGCTGAAAGAGGTGAGGAAGAATTCTTTCTCAGATACTTTGGAGAGAGCATGGTCCTGCTTATACCTTGATTTCAGGACTCTGGCCTCCAGAACTGTAAGACAAGACATTTCTGTTGTTTTAAGCCATCGAGTTAGCAGTAATTTATTCCAGCAGCCCTAGGAAACTTGTGGTAATTCCTCATATCAGGCCTAAGAAACCAATATAGAGATAATGTCACATTTTTAGGATTAAAGGAAAAATCAGATAACCCATATAACAACTTTAATAGATAATGTACTGGTAGCATAGCATGTTCTTTTTAACATTAATTTGCTTCTTCACTCTTGGATTTTCTTTTGCAATATACTGGGATTGAACTAAAGCTAAATACTCTCTATTTTTGCAGTTGTATCCATTATTTTGGTTTTACCCTTCTGAAAAGTTGACTACCATGTTAAAATGGTATAGATAACTTTTCTTCATCTTTCTTATTATGGTCACATTACCAAACCATCCATGTTACTTAGAATATGATGTAATTATAGTAAAACTTTCCCTAATAATCACTTCTAGCCACAACTATAGTTGATTGCCATTAAAATGACCCCTGATTTACCCAGGCCTCCATTCTCTCTCTTGTTCCCTACTGGCTTCTCTATTCTGTCACTGGCCTGGGAAATTGTTGTGTGTCAAAAATGTTTGGACTCAGTTCATTATACATACAAAAGGTCCATTGGATACTTAGAGCCTCGTGTAGGCAAGAATAAAGGAAAATATCATAGAAGAATAAAATAGGGTTTTACCTTTCTGCAATAAAATAGAGTTTATTTTGCTCATAGGTGAGAGGCTGACCTAAAAAACCTCTTATATTCTATTTCTAGTTCCTAGTATAGAAAAGATGCCTCAAAATTATTTTTTATTTTAGAGAAACTAATGGTATTCTTACAGCTTTTAGAACTTAGTCTCATTTAAATTTGAGATTTTTCTACTTTAAAATTTGCATTTAACTGTCATAGTTTAAGATCACTTTACCTTAATAAAATGACAACCTGATACTACAGTAATTGTTTCTTAAATGCAATAATGTGAAAGCCTCTGAATCAAGTGAAATAAATGTTGGGCTATAAAAGCAATAACCCATTCTAATTCCTAGCTTTATTGCAATGTAAAAATTATTATCATTATACTTACTAACCTGAAAAAATAAATATTCATTGAATGATCACACTTCCTTTTTATTAGGATTTTCATAATAATAAAGACATCTAAATTTCCCTTTTACACTATGTTCATATTAAACATTCCAGATGAAAATGAGATGAACAACATGATCAGAGTAGTGAGGATGAGACTATTTAAGAGAAAATAACTTATGTTACTGGAAAAGGGCCTGCCTCTTTTCTGAGATATACTAAGAGTTATTTTCTCTTTTCATTTCCCTTTCTATTCCCACTTCTACCTCTCTCTTTCTCTCTTCTCTCTCTCTATTTCTTTTCTCCATATCCAGTCCTATCTCCCCTTCCTTCCTGTCTTCTTTTTAAAATACATTTGTCTTTCTTTCATTTCTCAAATTCTTATTGAGAACTGTTATATGCCAAGCACTGAAAGCTGGGGGTATCATGGTGAACAAGACAGACTCACTAATCTCATAAAATTTAGATGTTACGTGACCACTTTATATAGTCAGACTTGTGTTCACGACCCCTAATTGGAAATTATCATCTGGATGACACTCTACAGCTGAATCAAACACATTTCTTAATCTACCAAGTTTAACTCACCCCCAAAATTTCTGAGCCCTTATGAATTCCTTTGACTGTTTCATTCATCATAGCTAGTCATGCAAAAAAGTTTATTTTACCTCTGAATTTTTTGAACTTATATATTTGCTTTTGATTGCTTTTCTTTCTATCTCAATTTGGTCATTCCCTGACGTGATTTGAATTTGTTTCCCTGCCCAAATCTCATGTTGAATGGTAATTCCCAATGTTGGAGGAGGGGCCTGGTGGGAGGTCATTGGATCATGGGGTTATATTTTCCCCTTGCTGTCCTCATGATAGTGAGTGAGTTCTCATGAAATCTGGTTGTTTAAAAGCGTGTGGTACCTTCCCCTTCACTGTCTTTCTCCTCCTCCAGCATGTAAGACATGCCTGCTTCCCCTGCTTTCTATCATGATTATAAGCATGGCTTCCTCAGACATGCTTCCTACACAGCCTGAAGAACCATGACTCAATTAAACCTTTTTTCTTTTTTTTTAAATAAATTACCCACTATCAGGTAGTTCTTTATAGCAATTCAAAAACTGAATAATACAGAAAGTTGGTATCAGAAAGTGAGGCATTGCTATAAAGACACCTGTAAATGGCGAAGTGACTTTGTAACTGAGTAACAGGAAGAGGTTGGAACACTTTGGAAGGCTCAGAAGAAGACAGGAAGATGAGAGAAAGTTTGAACTTCCTAGAGACTTGTTAAATTGTTATCACCAAAATGCTGATAGTGATGTGGGCAATTAAGTCCAGATTGATGTGATCTCAAAAACAGATAAAAAACTTACTGGGAACTGGAGCAAAACTCACTTATGTTATGCATTAGCAGAGGTTGGAGGCATTGTGCCCCTTCCCTAGAGATCTGTGGAACTTTGAACTTGAGGGAGATGATTTAAGGTGTCAGGTGGAAGAAATTTCTAAGAAGCAAAGTGTCGAAGCTGTGACCTGGCTTCTTCTGTGTATTGTCATATGCATGAGCAAAGAGATGATCTGAAGTTGGGACTTATATTTAAAAAGGAAGCAAAGTATAAAAGTTTAGGAAATTTGCATCCTGATCATGTAGTAGAAAAGAAAAACTCATATTCTGGAAAGGAATTCAAGCCAGCTGCAGACATTTGCTTAAGTAAAGGGAAGCTGAATGTATAGCCAAAACAATGGGGAAAATTCCTCAAAGTCATTTCAGAGACCTTTGTAGAAGACCTTCCCATCACAGGCCCAGAGGCCGAGTAGGGAAAAGTGGTTTATTGGGCAGGCCTAGGGCCCTGCTGCACTGAGCAACCTCAGGACATTGCTCCCTGCATCACAGCTGCTTTAACTCCAGCTGTAACTAAAAGGGCCCATGACACATTTCAGGCCACTGCCCCAGAGGGTGCAAGCCATAAGCCTTGGCAGCTCCCACATGGTATTAAGCCTGCGGGTGCACACAGGGGAAAAGTTGAGGCTTGGAAGCCTCTGCCTGAATTACACAGGATGTGTGAAAATACCTGGATGGCCAGGCAGAAATCTGCTGCAAGGATGGAGCCCTCATGGAGAACCTCTGTTGGGGCAGTGAAGAGAGGAAATATGGGGTTGAAGTCCCCATGCAGGGTCCCCACTGGGGAACTGCCTAGTGGAGCTGTGAGGAGGCCACCAATCTTCAAACCTCAGAATGTTAGAGCCACTTACAACTTTCACTCTGTGCATGGAAAAGCCACAGGCACTCAATGCCAGCTGATGAAAGCAGCTTAGGGGGCTGTACCATGCAGAGCCACAGGGGCAGAGATGCCCAAGGCATTGAGAGACCACCCATTGCATCAGTGTGGCCTAGATATGAGACGTGGAGTCAAAATAGATTATTTTGAAGCTTTAAGATTTAATTACTGCCCTGCTGGATTTCAGACTTGCATGGGGCCTGTAGCCCTTTTGTTTTGGCTGATTTCTTCATTTTGGAATAGGTGTATTTACACAATGCCTGTACTCCTATTGTGTCTTGGAAGTGACTAACTTGTTTTTGATTTTACAGGCTCATAAGCAGGAGGGACTTGCATTGTCTCAGATGAGACTTTGGACTGTGGACTTCTGAGTTAATGAGAAAATGTGTTAAGACTTGAGATACTGTTGACAAGGGATGGTTGTATTTTGTAATGTGAAAAGGACATAAGATTTGAGAGGGAACAAGAGCAGAATGATACAGTTTTTTGTGTTTCTGTCCAAATGACATGTCAAATTGTAATTTCCAATATTGGAAGAGAGGCCTGGTGAAGGGTAATTGAATCATGGGGGCGGATTTCCTCCTTGCTGTTCTCATAATAATGAGTTCTCTGGTTCTTTAAAAGTCTGTGGCATCTTCTTCTTCACTCCCTTCCTCCCACTTCAGCACATGAGATGTGCTTTCCCTTCACCTTCTGCCATAATTGTGAGTTTCCTGAGGCATCTTCAGCTGTGCTTCCTGCACAGTCTGTGGAACCATGAAGCCAGTCAAACCTCTTTTCTTTATAAATTATCAAGTCTCAGGTAGTTCTTTATGGCAATGCACAAATGGACTAATACATTCCCCAAATTTTTCTTTATTTTGTCACTGAATAAACTCTCTTTTATCTAAAATTTATTATGTCTAAATACCTAATGGAAGTACAAATACCTCTACAGTGATTTCTTTGGAAATTTTGGGGGTAAAATGTAAAACTAGGTATGTATTATAATTAATATTGAAATATTTAATATTATTAAAATGTCAGTTTTCCCCAAATTAATCTATATACCCAATTAAAATCTAAGTCTTTTCCCCAAAATATAACTAGTGAGTTCTAAAATTATTTTGGAATTGTGAAAGGTCAAAAATTTCTTGGCAATTTTGAAGAGAAAATCTGGAGGACACACAACACTAGATATAAGACCTATTGTAAAGATATATTAAGATAAGATCGTGTTGCAAAGATGGACCAACTGACAGATGAAATTGGATAGCTCAGATAAAGACCAGTGTATATATGACTACCTTATTTTTGACAATGTTGGCACCTCAGAGTTATTCTGATAAAACAGATAGCATCTTAATAAATAGTACTGGACCAATTGGCTACATTTTCTTTATACATCACATTATCAGTGTGAGTAAATTTTGAATCGTCTTATAGTTATTCAGAAGAAAGGTTACATTTAATCTGATATAGAAAATTTAAGACTAAAAGGATTTACTAATAACTTTATGGTTTTTTTATTAAGCCTAGATAACTAAAAATCGTAGAAGTCATTGACATAATAAGCAAATGGAAAAAGAATATCAGACCTGAGGTAGAGGTTCATTGGTTTGGTTTTGGGTATTTAGATGAACTCACCATTAGCAGTAAGTGATGTTAGCTGTTCCTTGTTGCAACAACATGGATAAAACAAAACACCAGACTGATAAATTCTAAAAAAAAAAGTGTGACATCAGAAATCTTTGTTCATTTTATAGGTCTATAGATATAATAATTTTTTATATTATTTAATATGGATATGCCTAAGCTCTAAGAAGCACTCAGCCTACTTGGAATTATTCAGCTACAGATTACGTGTAAAGTGACACAAGATGGACTATTAAGGTCAAAAAGATCTTTATTGCCTTTCAAAACTTTTTTTCTGTTCTTCCATTTCCTAAACTTGAATATCTATGATATTCTGTCATTTGCTTTTTGTACTCCTCCTAGAAATGCCCGTGCTGCTCATTACATCAGAGATCTTTATGGATCTGTAAGAATGATAAAGGTCCATGTAATACTCAAAGAAAAGAAAAGATAAATCCTGGAGTGAACACTTATGTTTATATTCTGCCACAGGGCAAAACCAAATGGGACCAGCCATTCTTTGGAATTCTTTGTGTCTGTGTGAGTTGCTCAGAGAACAAAGAATACTATTTTGTCCTGTGATGATTCTTCAAAGTCTTTAAGGTGATATAGGGATCATGTTATTTTACAAACAGAAAAATTCTGTGACAAGAAGAAGAGAAACAGGAAGATTTCTGTTGCTTGGCAACTTGCACCTGTACCAAACTTCTTTTTTTTTTTTTTTTGAGACAGAGTCTTGCTCTGTCGCCCAGGCTGGAGTGCAGTGGCCGATCTCAGCTCACTGTAAGCTCTGCCTCCCGGGTTTACGCCATTCTCCTGCCTCAGCCTCCCAAGTAGCTGGGACTACAGGCGCCCGCCACCTCGCCCGGCTAGTTTTTGTATTTTTTTAGTAGAGACGGGGTTTCACCGTATTAGCCAGGATGGTCTCGATCTCCTGACCTTGTGATCCGCCCGTCTCGGCCTCCCAAAGTGCTGGGATTACAGGCTTGAGCCACCGCGCCCGGCCCAAACTTCTAATCTAAACTTTTTATTAGTATGTTACATGGTTTGCTTACCAGGTGATGTCAATAAGCATAAACTTTTAAAATATTATTATATTTAAAATAAATACAATGTTAAAATTTATCTTTTTTATGCTTAGTCAAACATGGTTCAGGAAACCCATAGCAATATGATCTGTTTTATGAACATTCTCCCTAAATGCATCCTTTCTATTACACTGCTGGAGCTGCATCCACTGCAGGATAATAATTTCATGATAAATATAGTGACTCATATTTTCAATTGTTAAAAACCTTACAAATCCAGGAGGATGTCTGTCCAAAAAAACAGGTGTTGAATTTTCTGCTCTTCTTGATGGCATCCTCATACATTCGTCGATATCAACAAGGTACTATTTTACATAGAAGAAAAATTACTTTTTCAGGAACTTGCCAATTGAAAAAACCATGAAGTGTCAGAAATAGAAATAGCATTAGAAGTCAGTTTTTAGAGCTATAATTTGATATTTGGAAGGCGGCATAGTGTGGGAGTAAAAGGGTTGATAGTTAAATATAGTTAATGGGTATAGTTACCACTTGAGTGACCTTGGACTGGCAATGAAGCATATCTGCATTCATCTTCATCATCTCTACATTATAATTATCCCAGTTTAGTGTCCTGAACCTATAAATAATTCTTACAAATTAGTAAGAAAAATCAAATGTGTAATAGAAAAAAAGAGATATGAAATGGCAAATCACAACAGAGAAAATCTGAATGGCTCAGATACATCTGAAAAGATGTATATCTTCACTAATAACCAGAGAAATTAAACAAAAATGATGATGTGATGTTTCATACCATGAGATGAGCCAAAAAAAAAAAAAAAAAGTTAGAAGTAATCAATTCTAGATATTGAGCAAAAGTTACCAAAAGCAGGAGCTCTTGCACTTTGTGAGCTCTCCCAATTATTCCAGGGAGCAATTTGGCTATATCTAGTGTAGATGAACATGAAATGGCCTGTGACTCAACCATTTTACCTCTAGGTGTGTACTCAAGGGGAATTCTTACAAAGATTCACAGGTAATTATATACTGAAATTTTTCTTGCAGCAGTATTTGCAATATTACAAAAATAAATTGAGGCTATGTCTAGTAATAGTCTATCCTACATCATATAAAATGAAAGAATTAGATTTATTTGTGACAGTACAGAAAAATCTAAAAGTAAACTATTAATTGGAAAAAATAAGTTCCATAAGGCAGAATGTAACATTATGTAAAATTTTAAAATACAGAAAATAATATACTATTTCCGGATATACATGTATGTGCAGGGGCACAAGGAAAACTTCCTCTTTGCCCTCTGAAGGTTTGCTGAAAAATCAACTGACAAAGAAAAGCAGGTTGATAGAAGGAAATATACATAAATATATTTGATCATAGTTTTAAATGACATGGAAATATTCAGAATAAAGACCCAAAGATACTGGGAAAATCGTCCATTTGCATTTTCAGTGGAGTACAGATAGCCTTGTAGAACTATGATTCAGCAAGAAAGGTCTGATCTAATACTAATAGACTGGGCGGAGAAACTTACCAAATGGTCTTTCTATGCGGCATTTCTTTCTCCCAGGTAAGGGGCAGGACCCTTTCTAGAATGAAGATCTTATGACCTACAATCAAAGAAGGTAGGTCAGAGAATTTTTTAATGGCCAGTTCTTAGGCAGAAAGCGGGAAAAGTCAAATTAATATTTCACATTTTATATCTGGCACTGGGGAAAAGAGGTTATTGTCTTTATACCAGCCTTGGGGAAGAGGAATTCTAGTTTCTATGGCTTGCCTTAGGGGAGCAAGGGATGTGAGACAGGAGGGCAGAAGAAGGTCAGAGGGACGCTTTGCTTCTGAGGCTGCTTATGAAGCCTTCATTTTGAGGTATCATTTTCTGATCCCCACAATATGTAACAAAACTAAAAATGTATGGACTGTTATAAAAGCAAAATCATATTTGTGCACTGGGAAAAGAGAATATGGGACTAAAGAGTAAAATCAGGTATCTTTAGGTATATTGATGGTGTTATTTTTCTGCAAATTACACAAGGTTCAATTAAATGGGGTCATTATTAAAAACAAAGTAGGGTGTACATATTAAAAGAGCAAAATCATGAAGATACTTAATTTTTAAAAACTTTTTATTATAAAAAATTCAAACATTCACAAACTTCCACTGGAAAGTCACACATCCCTAATTGGTATTAAACAATTGTCAAGCTTTAGTCAATTTGTTACATCCCTACTCCCACCCATTTTCTCTCCTACACTATTTGTAACAAATTTCAGATATCATTTCAAGTTATATATTATTCTATTAATATATAAAATATAAAATATTTTATAAATATTGATATTTGATTGTTCTGAGAAGTGTGTATATGAACCTTTGCTATCGTAGCATTTGGACAGTTTCTTTTTTTTTTTTCCTGCTTATTATTTATTTTATTACATGAATATTTTAAAAAATAATTTTGTTCTATTGAAGAGGAAGCATGTAAAACTTATTCTCTACAGGAAAGCATTCCCAGTACACTACTGTTAGGAACTGTATGAAACATCTGAGCAAGTATAAATGAAGAAAAAATAATTTAGTAATTTACTTAAAAGGAGTGAGGTAAATGCCTGCTTGTCTTTTTTATTTTTAATTTTTGATTTTTTTTATTGTACTTTAAGTTCTAGGGTACATGTGCATAACGTGCAGGTTTGTTACATATGTATACTTGTGCCATGTTGGACATTTCTTTAATAAACTTTTAATTACAAAAAATGAAAATGGTAAATAGCAAGAAGTGGTAAGTGAAGAAAATAAAACAAATAATAGTCCTCGACTATTTCTAATCACTATCTCCAAAATAATCGTGCACTTTCACAAACTGATTTACTTTGAATTCTAGGTTATAATTTTCATCTTTCACCCAATTGTAGAATATGCTTTACTTTACAGAATGAACCAGAATTTCAAAAGATGTCATCAGAGGGCTTCCTCTGCTGGACCCCACTTATACACTTTAAGCAAAGTGTTTGTTCTGCAAAGCAAGAGTCAGTATGAGATTTTCCATGTTGTCCTTTAAATATTAACATTGTAAAGAACATTCTCAGAAATATTTTCAGCAAATTCATACAAGGACTCCCTCTTGGCCTCAATAATCCAGAGGGGAGAGTGTCCACAGGTAGTTTGGTTTAAGTAAATTCACATTCAAAGAGCTCCCAAAGGCTGTGCCAGCAGCTATTTTTTTACTGAAAAAAAAGTTCAAGTACTATACAAATAAGAAATTTATACTCACCCATATACCAGCAGAATTGATCAATGACAAGAAACATAAATTAGAAAGTGGTGAAACAAGATTTATTATCTTCCTTTCTTCTACACAGTGCACACATCATTTGAATGTAGGTGTCCAAGACAATTAATTTCATTCAGGTGAGAGAGAAGATAATTAGGTATCAGGAAGGAGCATGGCTCTAAAGCACCAGTTCCTCTGAAAATGAGAAAATTGCATCTTCATGTCAAAGATTAATTTAAGCTCTCTTCTTAGAACATATCAATTGAATTTAAGTTAGGAAAATGTTATGTGTCAAGAACTACTCACTTGGATTCATGAATGCTATGATTTAATTAACATTTTCTTAAATACGAATATATATATATATATATTCTGGCATATATATATGTGTGTGTATATATATATATATATTTATATATATATATATATATATCAGTGTTTTTTTGCAGCCAGCTCAACTCTGTAGAATTGAGAGAAGTTATACCAACCTAGATTTTTGGAATCTAGAGAAGGCATGTAATTTAAATATTCCTTCCAAGAGGAAACAAGAAGTATGGAATGGGCACATTCATAGAAAAGTTTCAAGATACCTTTAAAAAATTCCTAGCTGAGATGATTAGTCAAAGATTTTATCTCCTAAAACCAGTCAGTAAACACTATAGGAGGTAACTCGTTCTTCAAATGGAAAGACAGGAACACAAGACTTTAAGAAACATGAACAATCAAGAAAATATGACACCACAAATGAAACATAGTAACAATTTAGTAACTGACCACTCAGAATTGGTGATCTACAAATTGCCTGACAAGAAATTTAAAATTGCTCTTTTAAGGAAGTTTAGAGAGCTACAAGAAAACACAGAGAGATAACTTAAAAAAGCAAAAGAAACAGTACATCCTTCCCTTTTCCAATCACCCTTCCCTTCTCCTCCATGATGCATACCTCCCACACTGATCCTGTTGAAAAAGAGATCAACGAGGGGAAAAGAGAATCAGAAGCCCTAGGGAAGGTGGGACATTGATTCCTGTTTATGCCATCCTCAATAATTCTACTTTCACAGTGGGAAAACAGTGAACTCAACTACCAAACTTAATTTTATTATGATAACACTTGTATCATCTCATAAGTTCAATTGTCTTTTCTGTTTAAGAGAAATATTTAATGAAAATTTTATTAAATGTCCTCATATCTGTGTAAACCAAAGACTCAGTTAAAATAAGTTATCCTTTTGAGCAGAGCCCAAATAGTGATTGTGGACACATTGTGTTACGTAGAATTGGCTTGCTTAATGTCTCAGACTTAATTTTGTCATCTAAATTCTTATGACACACGAGATTACATACATTAGACATTATAATGCTTAAGGTCTAATAAAATTTTGCTTCCCCATACCTTTGAGGGAAAGAAATCCTCATTTACTTTTCCCCACTAAGTGACCAAGGTTCTTCATAATTGCATCAGATACAGATACTTTTTTACTGTTTAGAATTCAAGTTGATGCTTTATTATGTGCTATTATATTTTAACCTCTAATTACAATATGTGAGTTTTTCCTCCTACCTGTTCAAATTGCTCTTATGATTCACAAACAAAATAACATAGTTCTGCTCATACAAAAAGTTTAGTAAATAATTTATGAAGCTGAAAAATCTCGGGAAAAGGAAACAGCAATCTTAATTAATACTTGGATCAACGTAAATTGACAAAGACTAAGCCCCTTCTCTATTCTAAAATTTAGTAATGATATATTTATTTTTAATGTGCCCTGTTGGTGTAAACACAGTGCCTTTTGTTACTGTGTTAGAGAGGTAAGCCTAAAGATTGATTTATGTCAAGACCCACAAAACTAAAAGTGCCATGAGATGGTGATATGATTTGGCTGTGTCCCCACCCAAAGTGTCATCTTGAATTTTAATCTCCATAATTCCTATTATCCCCACTTGTCAAGGATGGGACCAAGTGGCGGTAATTAGGTCATATAGAGTGGTTTTCCCAATGTTGTTCTTGTGATAGTAAGTCTCACATCTGATGGTTTTATAAGCACCTGGCATTTTCCCTGCTTGCACTCATTCTCTCTCCTGCCGCCCTGTGAAGAGGTGCCTTCCACCATGATTGTAACTTTCCTGAGGATTCTCCAGCCACGACTGTGAGTTAATTAAACTCTTTTCTTTATGAATTACTCAGTTGTGGGTATTTCTTTATAGCAGCATGAGAACAGACTAATACAGATGTGTACTAGTGAACAAGGAAAATCCTTCAGTTATATGATGCTCTTTAAGTGTTACATAAAACTTGGAAATTGAGTCAGGAATGTATTGTGTTGGACTATTTTTGCATTGCTATTAAAAAAATACCTTAGTCTGAATAATTTATAAAGAAAAGTGGTTTATTTTGTCTCAGCATTCTGCAGACTCTATAGTTAATATGGTGCTAGCATCTGCTTCTCAGAGACCTCTGGGAGCTTACAATCATGGCAGAAGGCAAAGGGTGAGCAGGCACATCGCATGACAAGAGAGAGTGGGAAAAGTTATCCTTAAAGGAAAAGGTGTCACACACTTTTAAATAAACAGATCTTGTGTGAACTCAGAGCAGGAACTCACTAATTATTATGAGGACAGAAGCAAACTATTCATGAAATATCCACTCTCATGACCCAAACACTTCCCTCAGGCCCTACCTCCGATACTAGAAATCATGTCTCACCAGGTGATTTGGAGGAGACAAACATACAAATTGTATCAGGTATTAATTCTAGTTTTAAAATAAATGTGTAAATGGAGACTGAAATAACTTAGTGATTTATTCATGGTGCCACAATTTTAAATGCTCCGGCCTTTCCTGTTCTGGTTCTCCTCTTTCCATTTGCTGCTTTGGGGGTTCTCTCCCCCATCCTAGGGAGAGAGAAGCCATTCTCTCCCTAGGATGAAAGCCTAGACTCTGTGGGAGTTTCAGATGAAATTGAAAATACCCTTTCCTGTCAGCAAGGTTCTCATACCCTAAAACAGGTAGTCCTAAGAAAAGTCCCAGGACTATTTTAAAACGATTAAAAGAGAGTCAGAGGAGAGTGGTTTTGCTAAATAGGAAATGGTTCTTATGGTAGAGTTAAGTCAAGATCCTGAGGCTATATAATCAGCCCCCTTCCTTATAATGGTCACTGACACAGGCTTCCTTTCCCTAGAATCAGAACTTAGAATGGCTACTTTTTCTTTTCTTTCTTTCTTTTTTTTTTTTTTATTATTTTACTTTAAGTTCTAGGGTACATGTGCCCAACGTGCAGGTTTGTTACATATGCACACATGCGCCACGATGTGTGCTGCACCCATCAACTCGTCATTTACATTAGGTATATCTCCTAATGCTATTCCTCCCACCTACCCCCAAGAATGGCTACGTTTTCTTATACGACTAATGCATGGTCCAGACAATTCTCTGATCTCTGGTCCTTTAGTCTTACTGCTTCTTTCTTCTCAATGGCATGTTCATTAATACAGGAGCTGTTGTGCTCCTGAGTCATTTTGCTCATAATTTTTTCCTTTTCCTAAGGGTATCCTCATCCTCTATTTTCTCTGAAATTCCATTCAGGTCCTAGTCCAGGTCTCATCATCTCTGTACAGGCAAAATCCAGAAACCACTCAAAAGTGTCAGTGATCCCAACAATCATTTGTTTAGGATCATATAATATTTTGCCATCTAGTGCTATTGATTTAAAAGTATGTGTTTTTTAAATCAGAAGACGTTCCTTCTGCTTCTCTACAAATGAATAATGTAGTCCTGGAAAGGATTCTTATGTTCTTACATTAGGGTATCTGTTGTTATTATTGTTATTATCTGTCATTCATATTTCAACATAAAATTAGATAATATTACTAATACTTAGCAATCAGAACTTAGAATATTTTAAAATACTTTGTTAAACTTTGCCAAGGTATCATTTAGCTTTTTGATATAATTATAATGCCCACAAGGACTTCTCTTTTGTATTTATGAACTTTCCAATGTATCTAAAACAATGTTATTTATTTATCACAGAATCAATAAACATGTACTAAATAAATATAACTTTAGCTCCCAGTTGTCTTTGCAAATGATATAGTAGGCTCATATATTCCCCCATTTCTCTTGCAAATTTCATCTACAAGCTAAATATCAAACAATAAATGAAAACAGAATAACTACAATTAGAGTTGATATACAAGGTAATAAGAATTACTGATATCAGGTTTTTACCTTTCCACATTTTTTCCCTTAAATTGTGCCTTGGCTGTAAGTTTTCTTATTGGTCTATAAAGATAATGAAATATTAGCAGTTAATCACTCTGAGTATATTATGCTAATAAGTAAATTATTTTACCAAATTAAATAAATACCATAATAGTATAAACAAGATGTATACACCGAATTTTATATTCTAAACTCTTCACCTATTTATTAAATAATGGGTAGATAACTAAATTAATGTCTCTCATCTTCATTGAATGGCATATACCAACTGGGCTAGTGTACATTAACTAGGTACCTAGTAATATAAAATAATACAACTTGCCAATATCTTTCAGGAAGTTACATTACAAATTGTATTTACTAATTGGATATAACTACCATTTGGATGGAATTTACTATTTGAGGGAAAGAGCTTGCTGTGCCTGGAAAAATATTTTACATCTATATAGCCTTCCAGCCTTCCTCTATTTAGTCTTACGGTACCATAAAAAAGGTGAATTCCTCTAATTCTGATATACTCATAAAGAGAGGACAAACTGAAAGATGTGAAATTTATAAACTTCCATTCTTCACTTCCTTCACTTCTCTGCTTACAGTTGAAGAGGTGTGGGGCTTTGCAAACTTGTATCAGAACAAGTTTAAGTTAATTGAAGCAGAGTCGTTTTTAATTGGTGTCCTACAGAGGCCAAATGTTGGTCATTGGAGGATTTATGTGGGATATTTAGAGCTTTAGCTCATGAGAAATTCTTCATGTTTATAGAATAGTTTTGCTAATTAATGACCCACTTATTTTCTTTGTTTCTGATAAGCAGAACTGATTTAGACAAAACATTTGTTAAAATTTTATTCTCCCAATATTTCTCATCTGCTTTAAAATACACAAAAGCTTACTTACTACAGTCTCATGACACAGTAACTAGTACCTGCTAATCCTTTTAAAAATACAAAAGTAAAAAATGCAGAAAATGTAGAAGATATCTGTTTGTTGTTATACTATGAAGCACAGGACTGTGATCTTTGAGAAAAGGAAAAAAAAAAAAAACACTAGGTGAACCCCGTAAGTGAGACCCCTTTCTTCCTGGAGGCAGAAATATCTATTCATCATGGAAACCCCTAGCCAAAGAGGGCCAACAAACAATGACACACTGGAAGCAGAGTACTCATAGTACCAAGATCTTCATTTCTAAACACTATCTTTAATTAAAAAGAAAAATAACTCATTAACAAAAAAGACTCATGCAAGCACTGAGTCCATTGAGGTACTGATGGAGCTGTAACTTCAGAAAGTGAGGAAATATTCATGGACACATAAAAAATACACAGGGACTAGGTTGAAGGTGGTCCCATTGGAAAAACCTGGGACAGCTTGAGCATCAAAATAAATAATAACAGTAAAAAATGAAGCAAGATTTCATGAAATCATATTGTTATAAGTCCAAGAATAAATAAATGGAAAGAAAGAAAAGCTCTCTTAGAAATAAAAGGAATGATTGAGTTAGAAAATCATCAAGATATTCTAAAACTAGTAGATGATTATTTGACAAGAAGCATGATTTTTTTTCCTCAAAATATCCCCCAAAGTGATTAACTTGAAATGTAAAATGTTAACTTTACAGTCCAGATTTATGGTGCAAGCCTCCTTAATCAAGTGATTAAAGTTAGCTTCACTAAAACTGGGATTAGCTAACATCATACACGATGGTCATGAACTGAGAAGTTCCCATCACTTCTAAGACAGCATGCAAAGAGAAGATTATAATGGATGACCTTGGTCGTTAGAAGGGTTAGAAACTGAGGGAGAGAACCTGAAGAATTCATACTCTTATCCTCATGTTTCAAATAAGGAGACTGAAATCTAATAGGTCAATTGACCTGATTAAGTTCACCAATCAGTGAGTCCCAAAGATAAAAACAGTTCCAAACTCCATATTTTATTCTCTTTCTATGTTTTTAAGAATACAAAACATAAGATTAATAAATGAAAATTAAATGGGTTTCTCCTCAGATCAAATCCACAATTTTGGATTTTCAACTTTCCTACCTATGCTTCTACTACTCTTGCCCATTTACAGTTGTATTGTCATAGAAGCAGAATGTCTGTAGCATAGGGTTATTTCTTTACATGATAGCCCAGTTCCAATACGTTTGCATCAGGTAAATCCATACTTTGTGAGAATTTCAACACATTCAATACTTTCATGGAAAGTATAAGTCCATTTTGGTATTTTTGTCTGTTGTATTCTGGAAATACATACATTCCAGTACTTGCAATATAAAACACTGTGCCAACAGACAGTATGTCTACGAAGGGGGAGCTTTTGTTTAAAACACTTCCCTGCTCAAAGTTACTTAAAAAATTGCCCTTCGGAGTTTCCAAACCTCTGTCACAGCATCACTTCTATTTGGAGGCAGTTATACATAATTATTTCAAGTACAGAATTCTTTTTAGGTTAATGTCAATTCTTTTAGTTTAAAATAAAATGATTACGAAAGTGTTCAATTACTCAGAAATTTTATAAGAAAAATTTATAAAACATAACTACATACAAAATACAGTGCCAAAGTGGAGATCCATGAAATGTAATACTACCTCAAAATAGGTAAAATTTTATTGACCTGTTAATCAATATGCACACTGTACACAAATAGAGCATCTCACGCAGCTATAGAGAGCCCAGTCCAGGCTTATAGTTTAGAGATCAAAAAGTCTGAGCTGAGTCTCAAATTAGAGCGTGAAAACATATGTTTGTTGAATACAAATGTGGCTAAAGATGGGAAAGATAAGAAATGGGCACTGGGGTGAGGCCTACTAGAGGGGGAAGAGGAGAAGGGGAGCAACAGTTGAAAAACTACCTATCGGGTCCTATGCTCACTACCTGGGTGATGGCATCATTTCTATACCAAACCTCAGTGGCATGCAGTTTACCCATGTAACAAATCTCCATTTGTACCCCCAGAACCTAAAATAAAAGTTGAAAAATAAAAGCTATGTTTGGATAAGGAAAGATCAGATTTGCCAGAATTATTAAAACAGATAATAAGAGGAATTCTGAAATGTGAAAGCACAGACAACCACAAAGTATTATATTTAAAAGGTATATAGTGCTACTTCAGAGGCTGAGGAAGGAGAATCTCTTGAACCTGGGAGGCAGAGGTTGCAGTGAACGGAGATCGCGCCACTGCACTACAGCCTGGGCGAAAAGGGCGAGACTGTCAAAAAAAAAAAAAAAAAAAAAAAAAATGTATATAGTGTTCTATAGGCTTCTCCTCCCAAATTGTTGGGATGGAATATATGAGAAGAAACTTTATATGAAGAGACTCATAGAAGCATTCATCAATTCTCATAAATTCACTGAGAATTCATGGCATCCCATTGAGCCCGCAGGGCATCTTAATTGAGATTAGAGGAATCTGTCAGTGATCCCAGGAAGGGATCCCTTCCCTCTTCCCCATTGGCTACCTTTAACTCCCAAACCTCACCCTTCCCACGTCTGCCCTGGCTGCTGTGTTTCTACAAAACTGGGAGTAAACTACTTTTAACAAGCATTGGCGTTAAAGGAAACCAAAGTTCTCTTGGCAATCAAGGAAGAAATATGTCAAAGCTTCCCTAAAATGATGAAAGGCAGAAATTTCATATTAGCCCATGTTAATGAAACTAAAATGTTCAAGCAACATTGGCAAATTATGTACAGGATTGTGAACTGTTTATTGGAGATATTGTACCTACATTAAAAGTATATATTTTCATTGACTTAGATTGTTTTTTAATGCTTTAAAATTTTACTTCATTAGTTACTGTCTCAATTTTTAGAAGTGTATATCCTATTTACAAATAGTAAAACATTGATAAATGTATAAGGCATTAAAGTGCTATAATTTGGAATGACAAAAATGTAGCATATCAAAAATACAAATCACTTGAATTATGAGATTTTTAAAAATGTCAACTATGCATATAGGATATATAAGTGCAGGTTTGTTACATGGGTATATTGTACCCAGATAGTAAGCATAGTACTCAATAGGTAGTTTTTAAACCTATGCCCCCTATTGGTACCCTCTAGTAGTTTAGTGGTAGTTTTTAAACCTATGCCCCCTATTGATACCCTCTAGTAGTTTAGTGTCTGTCGTTCCCATGTTTATGTCCATGTGTACTCAATGATTAGCTCCCACCTATAAGTGAAAACATGGAGGATTTGTTTTTCTGTTTCTGTGTTAGTTCGCTCAGGATGATAGTCTCCAGCTCTATTCATGTTGCTACAAACGGCATTATTTTATTCTTTTTATGGCTGCATAGTATTCTATGTTGTACATGTACCACATTTTCTTTATCCAATTGACCATTGATGTATACGTGGGTTGATTCCATGTTTTTGCTATCATGAATAGCAAACTATGTGGCAATGAACATGAGTGCATGCGTCTTTTTGATATAATGGTTTATTTTCCTTTGGCTATGTATTCAGTGATGGGATTGCAGTGTTGAATGGTCCCTCTGTTTTAAGCTCTTTAAGAAATCTCCACACTGTTTTCCACAGTGTCTGGACTAATTTGCATTTCCACCAACAGTGTATAACTATTTTCTTTTATTCACAGCCTCACCAGCATCTGTTTCTTTTTCTGACATTTTAATAATAGGCATTATGACTGGTATTAGTATCTCATTGTGGTTTTGCTTTGCATTTCTCTGATAATTAGTGATGATGAGAATTTTTTCATATGAAAATTTTTTCATATTTTTTCATATGGAGATGGAGTCTCACTCTGTCACCAGGCTAGAGTGCAGTGGCACAATCTCAGTTCACTGCAACCTCTGCTTCCCAGGTTCAAGCAATTCTCCTGCCTCAGCCTCCCAAGTAGCTAGGACTACAGGTGCGCACCACCGCAGCCAGCTAATTTTTATATTTTTAATAGAGACGGGGTTTCACCATGTTGGCCATGGCCAGGATGTTCTCTGTCTCTTGACCTTGTAATCCACCTGTCTCAGCCTCCCAAAGTGCTGAGATTACAGGCATGAGCCACTGTGCCCAGTCAATAACATATTTTTATGACAACCCTGAATTAAAGTAAAATTTGAAGAAATAAGCACCCTCATACAATTTGGTACCTTTCTTACTATTTGCTAATTGTTATAAATTATTGATTTTTCTCTTTTTTTTATTATTATACTTTAAGTTCTAGGGTACATGTGAACAACGTGCAGGTTTGTTACATATGTATACATGTGCCATGTTGGTTTGCTGCACCCATTAACTCGTCATTTACATTATGTATTTCTCCTAATGCTATCCCTCCCCCACACCCCCACCCCACGACAGGCCCCAGTGTGAGGTTCCCTGCCCTGTGTCCAAGTGATCTCATTGTTCAATTCCCACATATGAGAACATGTGGTGTTTGGTTTTCTGTTCTTGCTATAGTTGCTCAGAATGATGGTTTCCAGCTTCATCCATGTCTCTACAAAGGATATGAACTCACCTGTCCTTGTGATAGTTTGCTCAGAATGATAGTTTCCAGCTGCATCCATGTCCCTGCAAAGGACATGAACTCATCCTTTTTTATGGCTGCATAGTATTACTTATAATCCTTCGGATATATGCCCAGTAATAGCATTGCTGGGTCAAATGGTATTTCTAGTTCTAGATCCTTGAGGAATTGCTACACTGTGTTCCACAATGGTTGAACTAGTTTACACTCCCACCAACAGTGTAAAAGCCTTCCTATTTCTCCACATCCTCTCCGGCACCTGTTGTTTCCTGACTTTTTAATGATCGTCATTCTAACTTGTGAGATGGTATCTCACTGTGGTTTTGATTTGAATTTCTCTGATGATCAGTGATGATGAGCATTTTTTCATGTGTCTGTTGGCTGCATAAATGTCTTCTTTTGAGAAGTGTCTGTTCATATCCTTTGCCCACTTCTTGGTGGGGTTGTTTGATTTTTTCTTGTAAGTTTGTTTAAGTTCTTTGTAGATTCTAGATATTAGCCCTTTGTCATATGGGTAGGTTGCAAAAAATTTCTCCTTTGAGGAAGTGTCTATTTATGTCCTTTGACTTTTGTTGAATAGTGTTATTTGTTTTTTTCTTATTGATTTGTTTAAGTTCCTTACAGATTCTGGATATTAGACTTTTGTTGGCTGCTGAATTTTATCAAAATATTTTTCTGCATCTATTTAGATGATCATATGATTTTTGCTTTTAATTTCTGTTTAAGTGGAGAACCCCCATTATTGGATTTAAGGATTATAAATAATGCTACTGTAAAGACACATGCACATGTATGTTTATTGTGGCACTATTCGCAATAGCAAAGACTTGGAACCATCTCAAATGTCCATCAATGATAGACTGGATTAAGAAAATGTGGCACATATACACTATGTAATGCCCTTTTTTGTTTATCTTAATTTTTACTGCCTTAAAATCAGGTTTATCCAATACAAGAATAGTGACTCCTGCTTTTTTTTCTTAACTTTTCCATTTGCATGGTATTAATAGATCTTTCTACATATCTTTATTTTGAGCCCATGGGTGTTGTTACCTGTAACACAGGTCTGCTGACACAGCAGATAATTGGGTCTTGTCTTTTTATCCAGCTTCCCACTCTATACCTTTTATGTGGAGATGGTTCATTTAAATTCAGGATTAATACTCATACCTGAGATTTTGGTTCTGTCATCTTGCTGTCAGCTGATTGTTACATAGACTTTATTATGTGATTACTTAGCCTGTGGACTATGTTCTTAAGTGTGTTTTTGTAGTAGCAGATGCCATTCTTTCCATTTTATTTATCAGTCCCATAAGCACCTCTTGTAAGACTGGTCTAGCTGAAAGAAATCACCTCAATGTTTGCTGATCTAAGAAGAATTTTCTTTCTCTTTTGCTTATGAAGCTTAGTTTGGAAATATATGAAATTCTTGATTAAAATTTCTTTTCTTGAAGGACACTGAAAATAGGCTCCCAGCCTCTTTTGGCTTGTAAGGTTTCTGCTGGGAAGTCTATTGCTAGCCTTATGGAGTTCCCACTGTATGTGACTTGACTCCTCTCTTACTGCCTTTAAAATTTTTCCTTTTGCATTGACCTTAGTAAATTTGATGAGTATCGTGATAGTTAATATTGAGTGTCAACTTGATTGGATTGCAGAACGCAAAGTATTGTTCCTGGGTGTGTCTGTGAGGGTATTGCCAAAGGAGATCAACATTTGAGTCAGTGGACTGGGAGAGGCAGACCCACACTTAATCTGGTGGGCACCATTTAATCAGCTGCCAGTGTGGCTAGAATAAAGTAGGCAGAAGAAGGTGGAAGGAGCTGACTTGCTGAGTCTTCTGGCCTTCATCTTTCTCCTGTGCTGGATTCTTCCTGCCCTCCAAAATCAGACTCCTAGTTCTTCAGCTTCTGGACTCTTGGACTTATACCATTGGTTTGCCAGGGGCTCTCAGGACTTCAGCCACAGACTGAAGGCTACACTGTTGACTTTTGAGGTTTTTGGAGTTGGATTGATCCACTAATGGCTTCATTGCTCCTCAACTTGCAGACAGCCTTTTGTGAGACTTTACCTTGTGATCGTATGAGTCAATTATCCCTAATAAACTCTCTTTCATATGTATACATAAACACATGCACATATATGCATACATATATGTGTGTATATATACATATATATCCTATTAGTTTGACCCCTCTAGAGAACCCTGATTAATTAAACTATGTTTTTTGGGGATGGTCATCTTGTATAGTACCTAGCTGGGGTTCTCCTTATTCCTTGTATTTGCATGTGAACCTCTTTTAGGGAGATTAGGGAAATTTTCATGGACTATGTCTTCAAATATATTTTCCAAATCCTTTATTCTCTCTGTTTCTCTTTCAGAAATGCCATTCAATTATAGATTTGGTCTCTTAACATCTCATAGGTTTTGTTCATTTTTGTATTAGTCAGTGTTCACACTGCTGATAAAGACATACCTGTGACTGGGAAGGAAAAGAGGTTTAGAGGTTTAATTGAACTTACAGTTCCATATGGCTGGGAGGTCTCAGAATCATGGCAGGAGGTGAAAGGCACTTTTTACATGATGGCAGCAAGAAAAAATAAGGGAGATGCACAAGGAGAAACCCCTGATAAAACCATGAGATTTTCTGAGACCTTTTCACTACTATGAGAACAGTATGGGGGAAGCTGCCCCCATCATTCAAATTATCTCCCACCAGGTCCTTCCTGCAACATGTAGGAATTATGGGAATACAATTCAAGATGAGATTTAGATGGGGACACAGAGCCAAACCATATCATTCTGCCCCAACTCCTACAAATCACATATCCTCACATTTCAAAACTAATAATGCCTTCCCAACAGTCCCCCAAACTCTTAACTCATTTTAGCATTAACCCAAAAGTCCACAGTCCAAAGTCTCATCTGAGACAGGGCAAGTCCCTTCTACCTATGAGCCTGTAAAATCAAAAGCAAGAGAGTTACTTCCTAGATACAATGGGGATACAGGTATTGGGTAAATACAGCTGTTCTGAATGGGAGAAATTGGTCAAAACAAAGGGATTACAGGGCCCACACAAATCCAAAATCCAGTGGGGCAGTCAAATTCTAAAGCTCCAAAATGATCTCCTTTGACTCCATGTCTCACATCCAGGTGATGCTGATGCAAGAGGTAGGTCCCCACAGTCTTGAGTGTGTGTGGTTTTCCCAAGTGCATGGTGCTACCCATTAGGTATGTCTTTATCAATAGTGTGAAAACCATTGGTGAATCTACAATTCTGGGGTCTGGAGGATGGTGGCCCTCTTCTCACAGCCCCACTAGGGGATGCCCCAGTAGGGACTCTGTGTGGGGGCCCCAAACCCACATTTCCCTTCTGCACTGCCCTAGCAGAGGTTCTCCATGAGGACCTTCCTGCAGCAAACTTTTGCCTGGGAATCCAGGTGTTTCCATATATCTTCTGAAATCTAGGTGGAGGTTCCCAAACCTCAATTCTTGACTTCTGTGCACCTGCAGGCTCAACACCACATGGAAACTGCCAAGGTTTAGGGCTTGCACCATCTGAAACCATGGGCCAAGCTGTACCTTGGCCCCTTTTAACAATGGCTGGAGCACCTGGAACACAGGGCATCAAGTTTATAGGCTGCACACAGCATGAAGACCTTGGGCTCAGCCCATGAACCCATTTTTTTCTCCTAGACTTCTGGGTCTGCCAGGATGACCTCTGACATGCCCTGGAGACATTTTCCCCATTGTCTTGTGGATTAACATTTGGCTCCTCCTTATGTATGCAAATTTCTGCAGTCAGCTTGAATTTCTCCTAAAAAAATAAATGGCGTTTTTCTTTTCCACTGCATTATCAGGCTGCAAATTTTCTGAAATTTTATGCTCTGTTTCCCTTTTAAAATGGAATGCCTTTAAAAGCACCCAAGTCACCTCTTGAATGCTTTGCTGCTTAGAAATTTCTTCCACTAGATACCCTAAACCATCTCTTTCAAGTTCAAAGTTCCACAAATCTCTAGGGCAGGAGCAAAATATGCTAGTCTCTTTGCTAAAACATAACAAGAATCAACTTTACTCCAGTTCCCAACAAGTTCCTCATCTCCATCTGAGACCACCTTAGCCTGGAGCTTATTATTGATATCACTATCAGTGTTTTGGTCAGAACCATTCAACAGGTCTCTAGGAGGTATCAAACTTTCCTACATTTTCCTGTCTTCTGAGCCCTCTGAACTGTTCCAACCTTTGTCTGACACCCAGTTCCAAAGTCACTTCCACATTTTCGAGTATCTTTTCAGCAACAACCCACTCTACTGTTACCTATTTACTGTGTTAGTCTGTTTTCATGCTGCTGATAAAGACATACCTGACAATGAGAAGAAAAAGAGGTTTAATTGGACTTAGAGTTCCACATGGCTGGGGAGACCTCAGAATCATGGCAGGAGGCCAAAAGCACTTCTTACATGGTAGCAGCAAGAGAAAATGAGGAAGATGAAAAAGCGGAAACCCCTGCTTGTGAGAACTTGTGAGAACTCTCACTACCATGAGAACAGTATGGGGGAAACTGTCCCCTTGATTCAAATTATCTCCAACTGGGTCCCTCCTACAACACTTGGGAATTATGGAAGTACAATTCAAGGTGAGATGGGGGGGGATATGTAACCAAGCCATATCATTTTCTTAATTCTTTTTTTTTTTTTTCTAATTTTGTTTGACTGAGTAGATTTGAAAAACCAATCTCTGAGCTGTGGTATATTCTGCTGTTATTACTTCTTATTTTATTACGAAATTCTTGTAGTGAGTTTTTCAGCTCTAGAAGCTTGGTTTTGTTCTTTCTTAAAATGACTACTTTATCTTTCAGCTCTTGAGTCATTTTACTGTATTCTTTAGATTTCTTGGATTGGCTTTCAACTTTTTTCTCCAATGATTTCCTTGACACTCAGATTCTGAATTCTATGTCTGTCATTTCAGTTATATATGACAGGTAAGAACCATTGCTGGGAAGCTCCCACTGCTGGTGGACTCACTTGGAGGTAAGGGGACACTCTGTTTTTCTGAATTGCCAGAGTTGCTACACAGATCTTTCTCATCTGGGAGGGTTTGTAGTCGTTTAACTGTAATATAAATTGGGTATTGTAAGTGGACTTCATTTCTGTAAGTTTTCAGATGGCCAAGGATTTGTGTGTGGCTGAATTCTTGCCCTTGATTTCACAGGGGGGTATATTAGCAGCATTTTTTTGGTGACGTAGTTTGGGATGTAATCTAGTAGAAAGTGCTTAAGAGTACATGCCAGTAGATAGACTCTCACTCAGCCATGTGACTCTATTATACAGGGGAGAGAAGACCTATTCACCAGGTTCACTCTTAGGCTTTGGGGGAGCCCCCTCCACTCACTGGCAGTGCTCGCTCATTTCTTTTTTTGGTGTTCCAGGCCACAAGGTTCCCTCAGGCAGACATCATGTCAAGGAGATAGACTACACCTTTTCTGGGCTGGCCATTGGGAGGAAGGCATGCCTCATGTTGCAGCAGCCCACGAACCCACTTGACTCACTCTTCTCAGTGCTCTGAGAATCTGTGCTGAAGTACTGGCCACAGAACTCTGCTCAGCACTCCCAAGCTGCACGTCACACCCAGGCTTTTTGTTCCCTTTGATAGTAGCAAGTGCAGGGACTGTAGTGGCAGCAATGGCAGAGGACATGTCAGTTGCCTTTGGCAGCTCCACCCCAGAGAAACACAGAGTCACTACCAACTGGAGAGATCAACTGGGAATGGAATGGCTGCTGCTGTCCCAAGCTGGGGGTCCCTGCCTGGTGAAGAGTGGTGGACAGGGACTTACTGGTAAGGCAGCCTGTCCTTTTCTCTGTAGGTTGATGGTGGCAGGCTGAAGGTCTGAGTAAAGCAATCAGGATTTTTGTGCCCTCCCAATGCTTAGAAGCAGCAAGGGCAGGTATCACAGTAGGGGTAGTGGCAGAGGGGCTGTCAGTTGCCTCAGAAAACCCCACTTGAGAGAAATGCACACTCTCTGCTAATGAGATGATCAGCTGGGCATAATGTGACCATGATGAGGGTCCAAGCTGGGGGACTCTTCCTGGTGGAAGAGGAAGAATATCAGGAGTTCATGCAGAAGACAGTCTGGCCTCTTCTCCATAGGATGGCCTCTGAATGTTCTAGGCATGTAAAAGCAATCAGCCTGTTTATTCTCTCCCTAGCCTGATGTGAGCAAGAGTGGTAATGGCGGAGAGACTGTCATTTGTCTCTGGGAGCTCCACCCCAGAGAAATGCACAGCTGCCATCAACAGGGATAGGGCAGCTGTGCTGGTGGTCCAGACCAGGAGGCCTTGCCCAGTGAGGACCAGCAGAGACAGGCACCTAGGTGGAAAACAGTCTGGCCATACAAATGGCAGCTGCAGTGTATTGGAAGTCAGTGACAGTTCTTAGTAACAGAGATGGGGCCCATGACAGCAGTAGTTGCAGCAGACCTGTGTCTACTCTGGGGGTTCAAGTCCAGAGAAATGCAGGACAGCAATCAGCTGGAGTGCTCAGGTAAGGAAGGAGTAGTTGCACTAGGGCTCCAGCCAGTAGTCCTTTCCTGGTGAGGTGTAGTGGGGACAGGGTCTACAGTCTATCTGCTCCCCAGCTTCACGGATTCAGTCCCTATCCTAGGGATGTGTGAGAGAGCCTGGCTTTCCTTTTGTGTGGAGCTATGGCAGCTGGTGCTGGGTGCTCAGGGATCTAAAACCCACGGAGCTTCATGTGGGCTTGACTAGTGGCTCTCCCCAGACTCCAGGCAGCTTTCCATGTTGGTCTGGAGTCCCAGAGGGTCAGGGGGATCTCCCATGCCAAGGATTGTAGGGGCTCATGGCAGAAGTGTGGGTACCCAAGGGCTCTTGTTTACTCACACTTTCCCTTCCAGTAGGGAGACTCTCCTGGCTCCATGCTAATCCCAGGTAGGTGGCTGTCATGTCTCACTGGTCTCTGCTCTCCATGGGTCACCACTGCTTCCTTGATGAATCCCAGGGTCGGCCCCTGGATGATCTACTTGAAGAACTAGTGTTTACTCACCACTCTGTCTCTTCTCCATGAGAGCAATCTGTATCAATGTGTATTAACTGTTTCTAGACAGCCATTTTGGTGTTTCTCCTCTAATTATAGTCCTAATAAGGGAAACGAATGACTACAGAGTAAAAGTCTACTACATTTAGCATAAAAATTTTTAAAAAGTTCTGCATAAGGGAAGGGTAAGGTAGGCAGGTCTCTGTATAAAAGAGAGTTATTTTACTCCTTAAAATTCAGTTCAAAAACAATACCGAATATAATAGTGAATTTTATACAACACTTACATGACCCAGGTACTGATCTAGGGCACTGCATATATTTAACTCACCTAGTCCTCACAATAACTCTATGTGTTAGTAACTTGTTCAAGATCACACAGCTGCTAAATGGCAGTGGCAAGAGTCAAAGCTGTATAGGGTGAGCATGGAGTCTTTGCTCATAACTATGGTACTATTAATTATTCCAATATGCCACCTTCAGTGCTAGGCATTGGGAATGCAAGGATGCTTATGACAGGGTTTTCAATCGCAGCAAAATATCTGTCTGGGTAGATAAGATTTTATGGTGAAATATGGACCAGAACACAAAAGCCAGAACATCAAATCAAATCTAGGGGTGGTACAATGGAAAGAGATTGGAACATGCAAGAAGAATTCCTGGAACACTTAGATATTTTACAGGTTATGAGCCCTAATATTTACTCAATCTTCCCTTGTATATCATATGCCTGTGCATTTCATATTGGAAAGATTCATACCAAAAGCATATGAACCCAAAAGGGACAACTGCCAGGCTAACATAGTCTATACAACAAGATCTATAGATTGAGACATTCTCCCTTTGAAATAGTCCTTTAGGTTGAACTAAACAGAGAAGACAGAAGGGAACCACTGCATTTTCCAAAGCCCACATCTGAACCACTGTTAAGTCTGATCTTTCATGTGAACCGTTCTGAACTGTGACTGCACTGTTGCCTGAAATCCAAGTTAATCACCTGCTTCATACTCTACTTCTATGCTCCTTTATGCACAAAACACACTGGATATGGTACTCTGCATGTTTAAATCTTCCTTATCCCCCAATGTTCCACTTAAGTCCTACTTTTCCCTTGAAGTCATTCATGACCAAACTGTATTACTTTCTTCTCTTAACCTTAAAATCATTGTGTGTCATATTCAAATACAACACATTTCATAAGGAAATTGTGCTTCATTCATTCAGCAAATAGCTATTGAAGGCAATATTCAGTAATAATGAAGAAAATGGCTTTAGAACTAGACTCTGTGGGTTCAAATCCCTGAATTTCCCACCTACAAGATTGATGATCTTTATTAAGTTGTCTCTATAATCATACATAGTTTAGTCTCTAGGAACTGCTATTTACTCATCTATAAAATGACTTTAATGGCAATGTCCATCTCATAGAATTGTTATGCAGATTAAATGAATTAACATATTTAATCTTAATGTTGATTATATTGAGATTATATTGCCTTATATAATCTCTTGAAACTTTAGATATTTTTATTACATTCTAGTCACCGTTTTATATCTCAGTTACTGTGACAGAGCATAGAACAGGCAATTTTCTTCTGTTTTTCACAGCCAGAATTCAAATAGTATGTAATATTTTGAATTAAAATGACAGTAATATTTGAATTTTTATCAGGCTATTAGGTTCTGAATGAATACTTTTTCAAACCTATTTATGCTTATCTCAGTATGAGAGCATTCACATCAAACAAAGCACTATAATAAATATAAATTTTCACTTATTGTTTAGTTTTATAGTAGCCGTTTGGTTTAAAAAAAAAAAAATACCGTGCCCTGATTTATGAAGAGAACAATCTTCTGTGTTTACATAAAGTCGCCTGATAGTTATCCATAGGCAGAGAAAAAACAATGAGTCATGATGTTTTCCCTTTTGCTCTCTTCTAATCAATTGATACAAATAGGGATTCTACTTTTGCTTGGTTCCTGCTTCAGCATTTGAAAAGTCTGTTTTATTCAGTTATATAGCAAATAATCAAACTTTTTCTTCTCTTCTCTCATCAGGAACAAACATTATGCCTGTGCTGTCCAGTGTGAGAGTCACTATCTCTATGTGGCAGTTGACCATGTAAAAGTGGGTAGTCCAAACAGAGGCATGCTACAAGTGTAAAATGTTTGCTGCATTTCTAAGATTCTGTATGAAAATAATAAAATAGTAAAATATCTCAGCAAATTTTTATATTGGTTTCATGTTGAGATCATATTTGAATATATGAGTTAAATAAAATATGTTTTAACATTAATTTTACCTATTTCTTGGTAAGTTTTATTTATTTATTTATTTATTTATTTTGAGACGGAGTCTTGCTGTGCCGCCCAGGCTGGAGTACAGTGGCCGGATCTCAGCTCACTACAAGCTCCGCCTCCCGGGTTTACGCCATTCTCCTGCCTCAGCCTCCCGAGTAGCTGGGATTACAGGCGCCGGCCACCTTGCCCGGCTAGTTTTTTTTGTATTTTTTTTAGTAGAGACGGGGTTTCACCGTGTTAGCCAGGATGGTCTCGATCTCCTGACCTCATGATCCGCCCGCCTCGGCCTCCCAAAGTGCTGGGATTACAGGCTTGAGCCACCGCGCCCGGCCTCTTGGTAAGTTTTTAACGTGCCTACTAGTAAATCTAGGATTACATAGGTGGCTTGCATTTTATTCATATGAAACAGTGTTAAGTCCTGGATGTACAAATGCTCCATCCACATTAGTCCTCCAATTGGTGTTCTGATACAATGTTTATCTCTTCTTCTCTACTTTCTTTTGCATCCCTAACTTTTAATGCTTATTGACAGCAGTAGCAGAAATAATTTAGTGCAAAGATAAAAAGATATTGAGAGATCATCCCATTATTTTTCCAAATTAAAGTGAAACAATTTTAGACTTCAGCTAGGGTCGTGTTGTTTCCTGAATGAAATTCCTTCAATAACTTCCTGTTTCCCTCCAGTGAATTTGCAGATTCCGTAGCACACCTTGTAAGACCTTGAAAAACCTGGCCCTGGTCCTTGTTCCAGTTTCATTTCTTGTCACTTCCTACCTGGCAGTCTAATCACAGCTATACATGTTACTTTTGTTCCTTATATGGAACATCTTCTCTCCTGCCTGTAGACTTTTGCTCAAGACTGTAGCTTCCTCCCTCCAACCACATTTCATGTGATTCAATTTTATTCTTTCTTCAGTTGCATTTTCTTTAGAAAGACCATCCCTGATCCTTTCAAGCTCTAAGGTTGGATTAGACGTTTCTACTATATGCTGTAATGTTCATTTATGCTGTAATTCTGTATTTTATTTTTTATATGAGTATACCATATTTTAAGTGCACATTGTCTTTTTTTCCTGTAGTATTTTTCAAAAGGGACACTATGAGTACTTTGGGGAGGCAATTCTTCATTGCATGGGTCTCTCCCAGGCAGCACAAGATGTTTACCATGCCTGGACCTTACCTATTGAAGACCTACAGCACTGCTCAGTCATTATGTCAATCAGTAGCACACACCCCTTTTCCCTAACCCATGCCTATGCACATATACACTATTTGACATTTGTCCACATCCTACCTAGGGAAGCTAATCACCATTGGCTGAGACCCACATGACTATGAGCCCCATGAAGCCAGGCAGGAGACCATGTCTTACTCTTTCATTACTGAGTCCACTTCACTAGTGTAGAATCAGCCGTACAGAAGGAGCTCTCTGTTTATTACAGTAGGATTTATCCTACTATTAGCTCAATTTTTTATGTTATATATCACTAGATATTAAATATTTTTTTAAATTGAGTGGAGCATGTTCAAGTTAATTTTCCTTTATATTTAGCATACACTGATGGAGGTCATTACCATTAGTGCATTCCTCTTTGACTCTCAAAACCCATCCCTTATAAGTATCCATGAAATAAGAGCTGAAGAAACTAACTATTCTTCTCTATATCCTCCGAATTTCAAGCTCTTTGGAACACCAAGTTTGTGTACTAGTACATTTCAAATGAGCATTTGCAGCATCCAACTTAATAAAAGTAGATCATTTTGACTGGTTAAAATATTTAGTCTATGTTTACTGCTAATAAGCATTTATCAAATTATGATTCTATAAAAGATAATGTTTGGTACTAGAAATGTAAACAGGTCATAGCATTTAAAGAAAAAAGATTAATTAGGCTGAATGCAGTACTTCATTGACTGTCATTGGTAACATGTTTCCTTAATCTTCCAATCATGTCTAGTACCCAGTTGTCTCATCAACATGTCTAGATGCCCAATTTAATGCTTACCTGGACTGTCTCATCTCCAACTTTCATGCTTGTTCCTGACATGCTACCTTTGCTACGTAAGGTCCCAGTGTTGGCAGAGAGCCCCAACACCATTTCTATAAATGCCATCTGTTTGCATCAGAGATGTTATTTCTAAATGATGAGTCATAAATATTAAGCTCTGGCCACTGACAGAACAAGATAGAAAATGGGAATCCCTGTATGTTCAGAGACAAAAAATCAAATCCCAGTTTCTACAATGAATATTTAGACAACCGCTAAAATATTCAGAAAATAGAAACTAACGCAGACTCAGAACATAATTAAGTGAACAAAATGTTTGTTTTTAGATATCATTATAAGCCACTTGAAATTATTTCTGGATTAAGGTTTGAGCATAAATAAACTAAAAATAAAATGCATGTTTTTATGTTAAGGGGAAAAGAAGTTTCTGATTTTGGTAGCTGCCATGAGAACAAAAATCAATATCTGCAGAAGAGGAGTGATTACTTGAGTTTTGTTGTTGTTGTCAGGCAGATTTTTAAACCACCTGGTATACCATCTGTACTAAGAATCTGAAAAATTGGAGAAAAAAAAAGATGTGCGAATGTGTTAGCTTAGAAGCCAAACAGATTCTTCTCCCAGTTCCATATTTAGCCCACCACCTGAAAATATGTATTTACACTGAATTTATGAATGAACAATTTCCATTCATTTCTGTCTTTTTCCTCCAAGTAGGAATATATTGCTTTATTTAGATAACAATAGGATTTCTAGTACTTGTTGATACTTAGTGAAAAAAATATTTCACCAAGATTGACTGCTTTTCATTTCATTAGTTTCCTAGTCACAGTCCATCTAACAAATTCTAGCAGTAAATTGTATCTTATTTAAACTAATCACTGTTCTATATGTCTGTCTTCTTTCTTTGTCGCATAAAAGAAATGTTGGACACAAGTACCATATCACAGTTATAGTAATATACATATATATATTTGTAATATACATATTTGTAATATACATGGGTATATTCATATGTATATTTAGTTGCTCATTAACCATGAATTGAGCATTTACTGAATAGAAAAGCAACAGGAACATATAAATTTGAATAAAATACAAAGCAAGTGTATTTAAGTTGAGGAGAGATGAATAAATCCCTTCAATGAAAGATATTGAGTAGAAAGAGAAGGAGCAGTGTCTGGTGACATTGAGGATATAGATTAACAGCCTTCTGTTTCCACTCTGGAACATCGCGTTACAGCATGCATCACCTTAAAAATGCTCTTACAGTAGCTATATGCTCATTTTTAAAGCTTAATTACTAAAGTCATGCAAACAGGTATATTTCAAGGGCTACCCAAAATTATGATGCCTAATTTAAACGTTTATCTGGGCACATGATATGATAACACAGTGTTCAGAACAGGATGGTTCTCTGCTAAGTATCTGACAAATAATCACTGTGATACTGAGATTGTGGTGGACACAGGTGGTGCTTTTCCCAGATCCCCTTTATAGAGTTGATGCACCTGCTCCCAGCTGCTATGGTTATTGTTTGCTAATGCTCACACAGCTGCACTCATCCCTGGGGAATTTCCCTCTGCCAAATGGGAGCTGCTTTGCTTGAGAAGTTATGTCCCTTACTCTTGTAACTGGTGATATCAAATGACTAACTGGCATGAGATTACAAAAGCCCAGATTCTTTGCTTTGGATTTTTTTTTTTTTTTTTTTTTTTTTTTTTTTTTTTTTTTTTGCTTTGGATTTTTACTCTGTGCAGTACAATTTATCGTCCAGAGTTATCATGGAGCTCAGGCTGAAGCTATACTCCAGCTGAAACACTCACGGGTTTAGTTTCTTTTCCTGTCCTGATTCCATCAAGCTCTGCCTACTGAGAGCACTACTTTAAAAAAATATCACATGGAATCAAATCCTTGTCTTGGGTTTTGCTTCCAGAAAATCTAGCCTCAGCCAGGGATTAAACTAAAAATACTTGTGTACAGTATTTTTTACTATAGAGAATACACATTAAACTTTGTAGTCTCTGAAACTGCCATATTTCATCAAATGAGAGAAGTATACAGTGGACATAATCTAATTTATTGATATTTGCACAATAAAGGGCCAAAATAACTTCATTAAATTGTTTTTTCCTACTTTTTGTTTCATTTGCATGCTGGTTTTTAAAATTTTATTTTATTTTATTTATTTTATTTTATTTTATTTTATTTTATTCTATGTTTTGGGATGCATGTGAAGAACGTGCAGTTTAGTTACATAGGTAAATGTGTGTCATTGTTGTGATTTTTCTGCTCCTTAGCTGAGCTAGGTCCAAGTTCTTGTCTCACAACCAGGAAAAATTAGGTACACAGACACCAGAGAGTGAGAGGAAAAGAATTTATTAAGTGAAAGGAAGGCTCTCAGCAAAGAGGGGACTTGGTGGGTGGTTCCCCTACCTGCAGGTGGGAAAATCCCTATGTGACTGCATCCCCAGGCTTTTATGACCTCAGAATGGGGAATGTGTATTGATTTGTTTGTGAGTATGCAAAAAAGGTTAAAACAGAGACACCATTCATAGGTGGGCACAACAGTGTAGAAAAACAGCTAGGAAAGGGTATGTATATGTAAAATAGGTGAAGAGTGGGGATCAATCAGAGGAAAGCATGCCAAACAGGAAGACAAGTTCTCAATTCAGTCTGAGGATCTAACTTGTAGCTTGGCTTTCAGGCTTAAAACCATCTTCAGCTTGGAGGTGGTGTTTCACTGGAGACCCTCTCCTATCTGCCTAGGCATTTGGCTGCCTCCTGGTGCTATCATTATGGTGGTTTGCTGCACTTCTCAACCCATCACCTAGGTATTAAACCCTCCATGCATTAGCTATTTATCCTAATTCTGCCCTTTCTCCCATCCCTCAACAGGTCCCAGTGTGCATTGTTCCCCTCCTTGTGTCCATGTATTCTCATTGTAGTGAGAACATGCAGTGTTTGGTTTTCTGTTCCTCTGTTAGCTTGCTGAGGATAATGGCTTCCAGCTGCATCCATGTCCCTGCAAAAGACGTAATCTCATTCTTTTTAATGACTGCATAGTGAATAGTTTGCTCTATAAAATATTTTCCTTTAGAAAAATTTTTATTGAAAACTTTATAAACTTGATAAAAGATGGAGGGATGATTTAAAAGCATTAATCTCCTCAAAGTATGTTTTTAAAGATTACCTGGGTCAAGACAACGTGGAGGTATTTCTTTTAAAGCAGAGGTACCTTGGCTCCCAGGGACCCCCAATTCAGAATAATAGGAAGTGGGCTTTGGAGATCTACATGTAAATGTTAACATCTTTATCCACCACCATGAGTAAGAAGAAAATTAAAATAACTACCAAAAATACAAAATGAAGAAAAATATTTTCTTTAATAAATATAACCACAGTTGCAAGGACAAAAAGGAAAGGAAAGTAGAGAAGCCTTTTATATTAACCTTAAGAAGAGTGCAGATGACAGATGTAATGAATCCTTAAACAGTTCAGAGACAAAAATATGTGCATTGGTTTGTGTGTGTGCGTGCATGCACACGTGTGTAGAAGAAGTGGGAGGGAATAAGAGAGAGAATGATGCGGTGAAAAAATGGGGTTAAATGTTAACCATAGATGAAACTGAATAAAGGGTATATGGATGTTTTTTCTACTATTATTTCTGCCATGTTATGTGCATTGAACATTTTTTTTTAAGTTTTTAAAGTAGTGCAAAATTTGGTACATAACAAAATAAGTTCTATGATGAAACAATGGTGTGATATAATAAAAAATACATCTTATCTTTCTCTCCACTGGATTCCTGGCACAGAACTTCTAAAGCTCTTGGAATTTCCTGAGTGATAGGAGTGAGTGGCTTTGATATACTAATGAAGTGACAAGTGAGTTCCCTGGATAGCTTCATGATGAGGGCTGGTCCCCAGGAAAGCTAATTATGTGATTAGAAGTTGGGATGGGTGCTGGAGATTGAACTCAATCACATGGCCAAGATTTAATCTAATCTATCATGCCGGCATGTCCTTCCAATAAAACAAACAAACAAAAAGCCTCTGAGGTTTGGTGGAGCTTCCTAATTGGTTGGTAAATACACTTATGTGCAGGGAGGGTGATATGCCCTGACTCTACAGAGAAGAGTTATAGAACCTGTGTGTTCAAAACCCTTCCAAATCATGTCCTATTTGTAGCCTTTACAATAACATTGCGAAAGTAAGCATAGCACTTTCAGTGAGTTCTTTGAGTCATTCTAGAGAATTGTCAAACGTGAGAGAGTCATAGAAACCCCCACATTTATAGCCAGTCTTGTCAAAAGTTTGGATGGTCCCTGAGGATTGTGGCTGGCATCTGAATTGAGGGCAATATTGTGAGACCGAGCCCTTCATCTTGTGGAGTCTGACACTAACTCCAGGTAGCGTTAGAGCGGAATTGAATTGTAGGTAACCTGGTTGGTATTGTGAATTTGGTATTACATAATTAGTGGTGTTGGACTATGAAAATAAGTAATGAATATACCCAATACTCTCCTTATTCAGTGGCCTCTAGATTTGAGTTTTACTTCATAGTCTTGGGACTGTATTTCCTCCACTCATTGCCTTTGATTCTGGAAGCCGCCCTGGAATACTCAAGTCAAGATAGTTCCATGTGCTCCATGTTGTTTTCACAGAAACATTATATAATCCATTCCTCTTGTAATAGGGACATTCTCATCTTCTTTGCACCATGGAACCTTGTTAGCCACTAAAACATAAATATAATTTTATGTAAATACAATCATCCCTTGTTACAAGGGAAATTGGTTTCAGAATCTTCACATATATCATGCATATTTAAGTCCCAAAGTTGGCCCATGGAATGGCGTGTAGGAAAAGTCAGTCTTCTGCATATACAAGTTTTATATCCTGTGAATCCTGTATTTCTGGGTGAAAAATACCCACTTATAAGTGGACCCGAGCAGTTCAAACCCCTGTTGTTCATGGGTCAACCATATATTTATATCAGGCATTTGATTCTCCATAGATACCAAAAGATGAAGGGTAGAAGAACATATGCATGAACTATTTTTCCTCATATCCCTACATCTCTTGCTTCTCATCTCAGCTACCTGCAGTCTTAAGTATATTCCCTATCACAATCACTTTGTGACTTGCTCAGGTTCTGTTCAACAGAAACTGCCTGCTGTTTAATGTGTGTAACTATATCTTAACTTTTCCTTTCCCAATGAACTAGGAAAGGTGTCCCCTAGTAATGGCAGTTAATTATTTCTTTTATGAAATCGTGATTAGAAATAATTGAGTAGTATATGGTCAGTGTATAACTATAGATTGACAAATTGATTACAGTGTTTGTCCTTATAACTAAAGTTGCCTCTAATGTTGGGTAGAAAGAAATACTTGAAATTTGCTTTTTTTCTTTCTTTCTTTCTTTCTTGAGTAGGAAGTGGGTAGAGTGATGTGCAAGGAAGTGAAGGTGAAAAGTTTTGGATATAATTGAAAGTAAAAAGGAAATCCCATGACCATTGAGTACTATAGTATTTTTGGCTTTATTCTGTAGAAAACAAGGAATCTCCAAGTGCTTTTATAGGGGGCAGACATTATCTGACTTGAGACTTAACAAGATAAATTGGACCACAGTGAGAAGGAAAGATTATACAAGAGAGATAACAGATAACAGATAACAGAACAGTCAGGAGTCCACTGCCGCAATTTCCAGGATGAAGGATGATGAGAACTTGATCAGAAACTACTCCAGTAACCCTGAATACACAGGACACCACGACTGTCTGGATGCAAGAAAGGAGAAATTAATCTAAAATAATGATGAGTTATAGAGAAGTATAGGGTTCATGCTTCTGAATACTGAAGATAGCATGAATTTGAAGCTATTCCCAAGGTTGATGGTGGTTTTCTAGAGCTTTGGAGAATTTGGACATGGAGGAAACCCTATAATAAGGTCAATTTTGATGTGGGTAGATAAGAAATATAACAAGGAAGCAAGTGTTACATTTCCTTCCTCCAAATATTCATATTTACTCTCCTGTCACTCTGTAGCTAAAGTGATCCAGTAATCACATCCTTTATTACAAGAGAGAATTTGAATTCTCAATGTCTTTCTATGAGAGCTGTTTTATTTTAATGAATGCCATTAGCTTTCATTGGGGTATGATTAGAGTATGTCACATGGAGTCAACGACTCTTTAGTGGGGCTTTACTACACCTGGAATGCATATAAACACATCAACTATTCCTAACTGAAACAACACCATTCATTATACAGCCCTGTAGACTGGTCATATTATCATCTTCATGCTAATTGGAAGCACTTTGTAAATGTATATGTAGAAATGCCAGCACCAGGTGCGTATGTTTTTTTTCTTTTTTCAGAATTGCATGTTTTGCTAGTAAAGTGTTTTAGCAGAATCGTAAAAGGGACTTTTGATATCACCTATGTTATTTTTCAATTTTTGTGTAAGCTTCTCTATAATATGTCCATTTTAAACTGATAATATGCTGTATTGTTGTATTAGTATGTGACCATGCTAAACTGAGTACCATATATAAGCAACACCTAAGGGTCCTGGAGGGCAGGTTAACACAAAGCCTTTGTGAATAATGTGGATAGTAATTAAGTCTGTTGAACTAAATTATCCCATTATTATGAGTGCCTGCTCAGTCTTCATTTACTTAATAACACAGTAGGGTTCTTTTGGAATATTTTATATGCTAGCTGGACTAAAGAACATTTATTGGTAAAGAAAAATATATATTTACATAATAATTTTTTATTTTATCTCAAAAAATAATATAACAATCTAATAAATATGATAGATAATTCTCCTTGGACTTTTACATGTCCTTAAGTATAGTCTTAATATTTTCATAAGCTAACAAGAAGGAGAATCAATATCCTTGGGATGTCTCAGCTTCATCACATGACTGAAACAGGTTTCTTTGGCAAGAACTAAGACTTCACTCTAAAATGATGATATTTATCGTGTTAAACTATTTTCTACTGTGCTATTATTGGTATGGGAGTTAATGAATAGCCTCATTTTGCTTTACAGGAGCAAACCCTTAAGTAATTTGCAAATATGGCAATACATCAAAATTATTCATGAGTTTTTATTTAATTTCAAATTTCAATATACCCAGTGGAAACTCTGATCCCCTGGGGGGCTGTTAAACAATAATCCCAATATTAATCTACAAACAGATAAGCTCTTAAAAACTACTGATAAAATCACCTTTATTACTCCCCATAAGTATCCCCCAAACACGGTGGTCCGTTATCCTTTCAAGAAGTCATACTACCAGAAAAAGTCGGCACAGTTGAGTGGTCAAGAGTTCAAAGCCTGAAGCTAGATGGCCTGGGGTTGGATTTGTGCACTGCCTTTCCTTAGCTGTGCCAAGTTATTCAGCGTCTCTGTGCCTCACTTTTCTTGTATATAATTGTTTTGTTTTGTTTTTTTTAATGGTGATTAAATGAATCAATATCCCTGGTCCCTATTCTTGACACATTTCATTTTAGCAAGAAACTTGGTAAGTCAGTTTAGTACTAAGAATCTGTCACGCTTGATATCTCATCACCCTGCCCTGCCTTCAGCAAGAATCTTGTTAGGTCAATTTAGCAAGAACTCACTTATTCTTGTAGTCTCCTCTTAGTAACTTTTTATCCACTGACCCCCTCACTGTTGGATGTAATTCTCCAGCTGTCTTTGTTTATTCACGGTTGAATTCAGTCTCTTACCTCTAATGCAACGGTCTTGACACCTTTTGCAAATGTTCTTCATAAAGTCTTTCTTACCATTTTAACAAATGCCAGAACAATTTTTATCCTTAATAATCACAGGGCATTGACATTTACATTTTGCATATAATAAGCTCAGCAGTTCAAGATTTGTGAGGGAGGAAGCAGATACCAGGTAAAAAGGAGAATGGTGAAGCAGAGGTCATAGAACAGCCAGACTTCAGTTAGAGCAAGAAGGTCAGAGAGATTTTAGAAAGGAGGATGGTGAATAAGACATTTTGCAGATAGTGAATTTTAGGAGATGCAAATGGGTGTGCAGTTGTGAAGGCCATGGTTGTGGGACATTTTAGGACATATTCGGAACTACAGTGTAACAAGAGTATAGGCAATTAGTGATTATATAAAGATCTTAGATTTATTTCAAAACCTGACACAAGCAGGGATTTCAGGCATAGAATTGTCACAGGCATTTGAACCAGAGCAACTCTATCTTAAATAGGTGCTGAGTAAAATAAGGCTGAGACCTACTGGACTGCATTCCCAGGTTTCTCAATACAAGGTGTACATTAGAGTCACCTGGAAACTGACACAGCCTGTGCAAAAATTGTTTCAGTGAGAAAATTGTGGCAGTGAAGGAGATGTGATGTAGCCCACCCCCACACTTGTCTTTAGCTTTCAAGGTGCCTTAATTATTCCTGGACTTGGGCCTAATAAAATAAAGTAAAAAGAACTAATAACCTGAGAGGAATATTTGCAATAATTATTGTGCATAGGTCTTATGACAATTTTTAGCTGTTTTTGCGTTGCTTCCTATGTTTTTGTCAGCATCCAAACTATTAAGAATGTGGAACTATAAACTCTATCTAGGTAAATTGTAATTATTAATTTAGTGTCTTGCATATATTGTAGTTGAAAGATCTTATTATTTGGGATTTTGTATTTGGTGACATTTAGTTTATAGTTTAGATGATAACTGTCCTTCCCTAAAACTTAACTACTTTTATAAAGCTAATGAAATGCTACTAGGCTAAGGGGAGAAGAGGAACTTGAATTCTGCTAAGGTGTAAAGTTGTAAAGTTGTCATGAGGTATATCCTGCATCATTATTATAGATCAGCCTTTTGAGGTATCTTTTCAGGTTTTTTGCATGTCTGACACCCATGACTCCACCTGGACCCACTGACCATGTGGCTCCACCTAGGAAGTACCTCAGCTTAAGAGGACAGCTTTGACCCTCTGTGATTTCATCTCTCCCCCATCCCATCAGCAGTAAGCACCCATTTTTATGTCATCCTCACCCCTTCTCCTAAGCTGCCTTTGAAAAACTCTTAACATATGAGCTTAGATGAGATTGATTCGAGTAACATCTTCATCCTGGATATGGGGCGGATCGCCTCAAATCAATTAAGCTAAACCATGCAATGCCATAGTCTTTGTGCAGTGGGCAGGAAGAATCTATTGGGTGGTTACAAAACCTTTAAAAACAACTGTACTCAAGACCTACGCTAGAAAAACTATGTCAGAATTTTCAGGTTGGGACCCGGGCAATAGTAATTTTTCAAATTTATCTTTAGCATTTTCTGTGTCATCAACCTTGAGACGCTTTAATTTATGACTTACTGATAATTGCCAATGGATGCAGTGTAGCTAGCCACTTTTAGCTTTCAGCTTTTTACTCAGCTAAATATAGGAGTAATTGTTCTTACTTAAATGATTACTACATATTAATTCTTAAATACATAGTTCTAATGTTTTAAAGATAATACATGCAATATATCTAACACAATGTCTTACTTTCCCTTAATCAACCTGATGGTCACAGCAGAAGATATGACCAAAAAAGAAAAAAATGCCATGCAGGCTACAAGCAGTTTCAAAATGATAACATGAATGATGATTTGTTAATGCATAGACTGTTTAACCATCAAACAAGTTTTCAAAGCGAATTATTGGGTAGAAAAATATTATCTACCCATCTTTTTACATTTTAAGCCTTTTGTTTTTATAAAATTTTAAATTTAAAACAAACTTCATAAGTAGTACAAGGAAATCCTGTATATGGTTTACCCAAATTCATCAGTAGTTTACATTTTGCCCTATTTACTTTAGAATTTATTCTATATCCATATAGTTTCTGAAAAATTTGAAAATAAATTGAAGGTATTGTACTCTTTTATCACTAAACATTTAAATTTGTATTTCCTAAACACAAAAATATTGTCCTACATAAACATATTAGTATTGTCTACATTAGAAATTTAACATTGATAAAATAAGAGCATTTGATCCATAGTCTATACTCAGTTTTCATCAATTGTGGCAACCATAGGTCCATTTTAAAAATGATTTCTAGCTAGAATTTTATTTCAGAAAATATGAAATCAAACTGTGAAACATAAAATCCTTAAAAGTTATAACCTCACAAGTGATGGTAGCTGCTCAGGATATAAGCAAGGTCAGGCTGTGTCTACAGATGTCCATATAAAAACTTGTATGCATCAATCACTTCCTCCAAAACCTTGGATAACTCTAGTCCTTCTGTGAGCCCAAGCACAGCTGAGTGCCCACACTAACTTTCTCATTATTCTCATGGGCCACTAGCATAGTGAAACTCAATAAATATTTATTAGTTGAACAGAAGAACCAAAGAAAATTTGTTTGGTTCCACCACCAGTAATTTCCACCACCAGTAATGATCCCTTCCTCTTCTCTATACATTCACAGTCTATTGCTCTGTTGATTTTCTAATTATTCTAAAATAACTCATTTAGAAATAGCTATTGAGTGTCTATTATATGTCAGGCTATTTTTTAGGGGCTAGGCCTATAACAGTAAACAAGACAGATAAATGCTCCTGTTCTTATGGTCTTCGTTCCAGTGAAGGATAAGTTGTGTCTAAGTATGTCTCTTTTTCCTTGGCCTCATTTAAATATTGGCATTTGAATATTTAAAGTTTTGTATCTCATGCTACTTTATGCATCTCTAATTATTTTAGTTTTTCTTCAGGGTGTTGATACAGCTTAGTGGTTACAAGTTCAAGGTTTGGGGTCAGATTGCCAGGGTCTGAGTCCTTGCACTGCTGCTTATTATTTATGTAATAGTGAGCAAGTCTTTTTATTGTTTCAAGCTTCCCTGGAATAGCAATAAGAACACCTATATTATAGGTTGATAATGGTTGTAAAACACTTAAGAGAGTGCCAGACAAAAAGTGAATGTTCATTAACCATTGGTTGTTAGAATTAATTATTAACTTTAAAGCCAGGACGTTCCATTTGGACATTCTTTTTCATATCTTATAACAATTAGAATGGTGCTGAGGTGATAGAGAGGTAACAGTCAATTTCTGATCAGAAAATAACTGACTTATTTGAAAACAGTATAAAACTGTGAAAAGCTTATCTACAAATAATAGTGCCAAATATTTATATGCAACAACAGTTTTACACTTCTCACTGGTATATAAGGGGAAAAAAGCTAATATTAGAATAATTTAAACATTTATTCTAATATTCCTTTTTTGCACTTCATTGAGGTAGCCTGCTTCTTTTTTGAAAATAATTATTAGATTATATTAAATTAATACGTTATTCATACCATCATGAATCAAAACATACAAATTAGGAATTTTCTGTCAATGCTATAAAGAAGTACTTATGCATAAGATACAAGAATCTAGAAACTACTAATAGATGGTGGTTGGTAATAAATCCCTTAAATTTAGAAAGAGCTTGGACTTTGATGAATGGAAGCCCAAGTTCAAATCTTGAGAAACCAAATTAACAATGTCAACATCCATAAAATAGAAACAATAATAACATATACCTCATAAGTTATCATGAGGCTCAGTGAGATACTGTATCTGAAATCCTTTTGGTGATAATGAAATATACTGACTTGATTATTGTTAATATTTAATTTGACATTATGTTCAAAGGTTTAGGATTCAGACTGTTGACACTATTTCCTGTCTAAAGGTAATGGAATAAAGATGACAATTAAGTCACTGGGTATGCTGTAAACATAGGTATTGTAAGAAAGGATCCTTGTTTCTTTGAACATTAGTTTTAGGTGACATTTCCCCTTCTCTGTAGTTAGTAGGAAGGCCAGAATATGCATAAGTGCAAGAGAAGCACGTGCAGCTGACTTTCAGTGAGGGAAATCCTGCCCTCCCAGACTTATTTTTAAGATATTGGATTATGTGATTGTATGTGCTGAGAAGTTGTAAGTGCAGACTCTGTGGGGCAGACCAAACAGGAGTCAGTGTTGCAGTTCTGAGGCAGAATTCCTTCTTCTATGAGAAACCTTCATTTTTGCTCTTAAGGCCTTCAACTTATTGAAGGAGGCTCACACGAACTGTTGAGAATAATCTCCTTTAATTAAAGTCAACTGTAGATTCTCATCACATCAACAAAATGCCTTCACAGCAGCAGGGACACTAGTATTACATAACATAACTGAGAGCAACAGCCAAGGTCACACCTACTAAATGTGACAGTGTATGTGTGCTAGCAAAAGCAGCACGGGGCACTGGCTTTTGTTTATAGTGCACTACAACCCTAGAGAACCACAGATTTTGTTTCCAGTCTTTAGAAAAATTATAAACTTGGCCTATGTTTGTGTTTTATTTTTTATATTTTATTATATTTTAAAGACAGGTTCTCACTTTGTAGCCCAGGCAGGAGTGCACAGGTGTGATCATAGTTCACTGTAGCCTTAAACCCGTGGACACAAGCAATCCTCTTGCTTCCCAAAGTGCTGGGATTACAGGCATGAGCCACTGTGCCTGGCCCTCTGTTTTTATTTTCTACCTTTCTACATCTGCCTTCAGTGCCTTCACTTCCTTCTTGCCTCCTAGTTTTGATGCTGCTCTCATATCCCTGGATATGCAGAGTCCCCTACAATAGCTTATCCCAAACATGCAACCCTTTAGATCCAAACTTTCTTCTACACTCATTTTCACAGAAATGTAAGGAGGAAAAGGTAGCATTTATTTTCCTTCAACCATGGCTAGGTTCCTGACTGAATCCCCTATAACAAAACATAGAATAGCAAGATAAAAGTATATACATTTATTCAATATAATTTTACCTGATATCTGAGTTTTCAGAAATAAAGACCCAAAGACCAGGGAAAACTGTATTTTTATGGAGAGTCATGCAGAAGTATGATTGAAGGACAGAAGGATTTGATCTAATTATAATAAACTGGGTGTGAGGAGGCAGGAGAGGATTAGCAAGATGTATTTGCTAATCTTGAATTTGCTAATTCTTCTTGGCCTCTCTATGTGATATTTCTTTTGTCCAAATGTAAATCAGGATACCTGTAACATGAGGATCTTCAGGGGAGAAAGAAGGGAGAATGCCAGAGAGGGCTCTTCCTAGGTGCTATGGCCTGCTTCAGGAAAGAAAAAGAAGCGAGGAATTTCAGTTTCTATGGCTTGTTTTAGGAGACAGGGAGGTGGAAATGGTCCTCAATTAATTTCAACTTAAAATACTCTGAACGCCAAAGGGCCATGTTTTGGGGTAGCTTTTCCTAAGGAATGCTAGCATTTCCTACAGCATTTCAATAGCCTGTTTCAGGAGAGAGGGAGGTGGAAGAAGGTCCTCAATTAATTTCAGCTTAAAATACTCAGAACACCAAAAGGCCATGTTTTGGGGTAGCTTTTCCTATACCCCATTGGAAGTTACTTAATTACCATATGATTTATTACTTTATGAATTTGATTAATTGGTTGATATGTTCTTTTTCTATTAAAATTGTGTACTACAATTAGAACAGCATTGATTTGAGAGCCAAATGTCCTAATTTTAGGACATACAAGTGTAGGACTTTTACTGATTCATGTAATCTCATTGAAGCAGACTCAGTTTTCTCATTTGGTGGAAAAAGAGCATTCTATGAAGATAAAATCTTTTTTGTTCTCAATAACAAAAAGACTAGAGGCAATCATGCTTTTTTCTTAATTTTTAAAGATATCATTTTTAGTTTGTTCCCTAAAACTAAACATTTTTTAAAATTTTAGATATGTTTAGATTTGCTTAATATGTTTAATTTGAATGAATATTTCTCTTTCTTACTACTTGATGTTAGAGTAAATCAGGTTACAAATTCCTGTAGAATGGTGTTTAAAACAAAGATTCAAAGAGAACTATTAATTACATCTGATTTATTGAAGAATGAATGAAATTCTGCATGACATGATATTATGTCCACAACAAAAGAAGAATAAGAAAAAAGAAAAAAAAATGAAAAAGTTAAAATCAATATACCACCTAATCTGCGCTAGTTAGATAATTTGTATCTAACTTGGACTGAAAAAGTTAGCATGCCACTTACATTTCTATTACAGTGATGACCTAAAACACTTAAATTCCCTCACATTTCTAGGTTATTCTGGGGATGGGTGATGAATATCTTCCATTCAACTTTCTAATTCTTGTGTTGGGCACTTTGGCATATTGTATTTCAAGAACAAGTATAGGTAATTAATTTCCCATGTCAAGACAGTATTATTTTTTCCCAAGGCTGAATATATGCACTTCTATATTGATTCCTACTGGGTTCTTATGTATGAGTTTTATCACCAGAAGTAGATGACGAATTCATCAAGGATACTGATTATACACTGTCACTCTTTAACCTTCCCCAGCAACAGCATCCCACAGAGAGCTGGACTCAGAGAGATTTTGGAAATTTCTTGTTTATTTGAGCATATCAGTAGTTTTCTATCACCATACACTTAGAAAATCAAACAACACTAAAAAAACTTGAAAAGAGAAAATACCTTTTTATTCATTTTAGCAATTGCACATGATATGGGTGGTACAGCAACCCAGCTGAGCCCACTATTCAAAATATCTTGGCCAAGCAAAAGAGGCATGCAACCCTCTAAAGACTTTTAAAATAATAAAAACGGTTACCAATGCTCTGTTTCCTATACATAGGCATATGATACCTCCATAAGGATAAACCTAATTTGATTACCTAATGAACAAATATCATATTTGATAAACTAATTAATGTAATTAATTATTAATGTGTGTATTCACATATACATAGAACCCTATGTACTTGATACCACAGTAGAAATTACATATTGTGTGGATCCAGAAGAAACATTTAACAAAGATGGCAGGTAAACATAGAAATACTCACTTTCTCTAATTTCTTGTATTGTCTTTCACATATTTACAAATATGCTAAATCATTGTTATCATGGGCACAGAGATCGACCATTGCTTTTATTCGCTAACTGGTTTTGTTTATAAGTTTGCATTTAACACTGAGTCAGAGCTTTCAGTATTTCTAGCAGAATTCTTTGCTAACCATACTTTTCAAAGAAAAATTACTGGTCTTGATGATAGTACCAAAATGGAACTAAACTGAGTTAAACACATTAAGAATTACATATTTTATCAATGATTTACCCTTCCGGTTAGAGCAAGCTTGCAGATCTCTCTTTACTGGGCTGATATTATGAATGGCCCAGATGCAGGGGGAAAATGGCATGGCTGGCCCTGTGGAATCCCTTATGATACACGAAATAAGAATTCTTCAGGTACACCTTGTAGTATATAAACTTTGTTCTCCCCATGTCTGACTCAAGCTTACTTGTGCTTAATGCTGGGTAGGGACTTCATCATCTGTCTTTGAAATATCTTCTCATCCCTGAAATGACAACCATCAGACCCCACGGGGCAACATGTAGGAGAAGCAAGGGAATTGTTGCCCATCAGCTTCAATGATCATGTCTTTGCTTCAGTAGAGAACTAGCATCCTGGGAATGACTGCCTTGGTCTTCTGATCTGTCAAGAGGATTTGATGGGCAATTGTAGAGACTAATAATCCCTTTGCTTTGTGACAACAAAGTTCTGAGGTGAGCTTTCACAGGCTCAAAGAAGAGTGATTCTTTCCTTTGAATGTCGGGGCTCTCACCTAGGGCAAGGAACCCATATAGGGTTGTAACTTGGAAAAGGCATGGCAAGTATAGGGCAGCCCAGGTTGTCATTTCAGGGATGAGAAGATATTTCAAAGACAGATGATGAAGTACCTACCAGCATTAAGCACAAGTAAGCCTGAGTCAGACATGGGGAGAAATTAGAGCATTCTTGCAGTCAGCAAGACTCTCAGTCAAGCACAGGGTATCCTTTTTGTACAGTTTCTCTTTTCTTCACACTTTTATTTTTTATAGATAATTTTGATCCTCATTGAACTGATGGAGAATTGCTGTTTATCACGTCAGGCAGTCTTCTCTCTACAAATCAGTCTTCTGGGAGTTGGACTGATTTTACATGAAAGCCTGTATGTCCCACATTCAAAGAGAGGATGAAGAATTTAAGAATGCAGTCAGGAGTTATCGCTATTTGGAAAATGTCCTTGTCCTTGCCTGTTAGTTTATCTTTTGCCAAAGATTTTCTCAGTCTGGAGCTTGTCCAAGCAAACATGCTTTCAACAACACTCTTCATGGCCAGCTGAGATACTGTCAACAGCATGATTTCAACCTGCAAGTAGACTGTAAGCCCCAGACTGCAAGCTGATTGAAATCTCTCTTCTGAGGTACTGAATGAGAACTTGTCTTTTATTAAATGAGATAACTCTCATTGCATCACGGTGCAGTCAGACATCATTGGCATAGTAACAGGAGATGAAGATCCTGCTGCACTCCCAGCTCACACTCAACCTGCGATTCATGCAGTTCCATTACATTAAGGCAGCTCAAAGTGTTTCATATAAAACCTGTTTTATTAACCATACCAATCTGAGTGCAAAGTTTAGGAAAGAAAAGAGTAAGGTAAAATTATTCAGCAAATTTACTTTGAAAAGTGCATTTATACTAATGTGCAAACTTTAATATGAAAAGGATGGCATTAAAAGGCTTGACAATGTACCACATCTACAGAAAAATTTAAATATGGTTGCATTCACTAGGGGGCTTCATTTTTTTACAGTGTCTTTTTATTGACGACAATGATGTTTTACTCGTGTTTAGAGCATGACCTTTTTCATTTTGAACACCATCTTGAAAATGCCAAAAGATATTTATTTGTAAATAGATAAGGAACAGACATCTTTTAAGTGTCGAAGAGCAGATTATTTTTACATATACAATGCTTAATAACACATGAACCTGCCACTTTATACTAGATATGTCTTAGTGACCTGTGTAACATATTGATTCACCTGGAGGAATTAAAAGATGCAACTTCTGTCCTTCAAAACACTGTAGACACATATTCTTGAAAAATGGGCAGAGAGAAGAGCAGTACAGATGAAAATGCTGAACTATATGTCATTCAGGTGATACGTGCGATTCTTATAAGTATAAGGGAAACTATAGACTAAATAGAAGACAGTTATTATTTTTAAACAAAAAAGGGAGGAGCGCTCAAAGCACTGCATGGCAGCAGGGTTGAGCACTGTGGCAGTGGCCAGCTCACTCACTGAGGGGGCAGAGAGGAGTAGTAAAGTGGTGGGAGCAAACCTATCACATGGGCTTGAAAGTTAAAAAAATAGCATAAAATCTATGTGTCAGCCAATCAGGAGACACCACAGGAGGTCGAAGACTCTGCACTGCTTTTCCATGAGTTGGTGAATCATGCACTCTGGTTATAAATTAGTTTTAAGAATCAATTGGTATTTTGTACTTTCTAGGACGCTAGATGTCTTCTTTACTCATCCCTAACCATTCACTCATCATTTGCTGCGTTCAGCTGCCCTAGACCCTGGTACTCCACCAACCTAACTGGTTTCCAAGGGACTACAGATTTCCTGGAGCATTTGAAGTTGAGAGCTTCAATGGGGCCTCTGATGGTGTCTTCAGTACTCCCTACTCCAAGGAAAACTACCTTTGTTTTTCATTCATTTGCATGTTAGTAAAACAAAGCTAAATCTTTGGAGCAGAAGCCTGTCATTTTGATCGGCTTGTATCCTAGGAAGCTTTGCTATATCACACATACCACTCACTCTTAAAGACAGCCGATTGAGGGAGGAAATTGCTCCACAGTCACTACTGCGTTTGCTCACAAGGAAGCAGTGTGTTATTGAAAGCTAACTGTCTATTAACACAGAAGACCGCACTGGCTTTATGCTCTTAATATGCCTAAGGGCTGAGCTGTTTCAAGGTCTTAATTTACCCGACAGTGAACCATGTTATTAAGGGTACATCACTTGGCTTCTATAAAATATAATAACAAAAGGCTAAACATTGGCTAATTAATAAATAAACCTAGTTGTTCAGCAAATATACACCAAAATGTCCCCTATTATCCATGTTTTGCACTCGGGATGCTGATATAACAGTGATAGATACACTTATCCCTCTTTGGAGCTTCCAATTTAGTAAATTGGGAATCTGGAGGTTGAGAAAAATTTCATTGAGCTGGGAAGATAGAGAAACAGAAGAATGCAGGCTAACAACATGAAGGATCAGGCTGCCTTAAAAAGATGTAGACTATATTTTTCTCTATGTGAAAGGAAAAGTGGCAGAATCTGAATTTTGTTGTCTATAATTATTTCCTTTTCTCTAATACAAACCCTTGCCATACCTTACAGAATCTGCTAAAATTCTAGCACTATTTATCCATTATAATTTCCCAGACTAGATAGACATACTACTCTTAGAAACTCCAGTTGTTGATCTGGCACCATAGAAATCTCATCAGGCTATTGTTTAGGAACAGTGAGTTGCAAAGATCAGGAAGAAAGCAGAGGGGAAGAAAGAAAAAGAATCGAAGGAAGGAATGAAGGAAAGAAGGAAGGGAGGGAGGGAAGGAGGAAGGAAGAAAAAATAAAGAGAAAGAACGAGTGAAATAAAGAGAAAGAAAAAGAAAGAAAGAAAAAAAAGGAAAGAGAAAGAAGAAAGAAGGAGAAAGAAGGGAAGAAAGAAAGAGGAGGGGGAGGGAGAGAAGAAGGAAGGAAGGAAAGAAGGAAGGAGGGAAGAAATGAGAAAAGGAAAGAAAAGAGAAAAGAAAAGAAGGGGGCTGAAGAAAAACTGGTTAAAATTCTGGTATTCATGTTTATTTCCTTGCTGTTATAAACTTATACTAATATGTTCTTTCTCTTAGATTTTATTGTACTTTGTATCAGTTCTGCAAAACATGGAACTTTGTTTTATTTGGTCATACAGTTATGACTACGGTTGTTAAAAGTAGAAATTGATTTGAATTAAATTAAGCAATACACTAATACTAAGAATAATTAGAGCAATTTATTGTAATTTGCAAGATTGGAAAACAGAACAAAAAAGCAAAAATTACAGCCAGGTCCAGGAGAATAACAACATAAAATGCAAAGCTATCATGGCTCTTTTTCTGATATTTGTCTCTCTCTGCCTGTCCCTGCAATATTCCGATCTCTCTGCCCAGAAGCTCTCTGTGGCAGGTTAGGTTTCTGGGACATGCATGCTAAAATAGAGTTGGGATGCAAGATATTTATCAGGAATCACCTACAAAGGAAATGGGGAGAAAACAGGATTGGGCAGACGAAAAATGTTGAATTGTGAGCCATGCTCAACAGGGCCTTATCCACCTTAGCTGGGAGATATGGAGCCAGATCATCCATAAGGGTTGTCTCCCAGCAGGCACCTTCATACTCCCTCCTCACTGAGGCACAGGGTTTGGGCTTTCCCCAGAAGTGAAAAGAACATAACTTCAAGAAAAGATGGTTCTTGCTTAATGGAGATGGAGCTAAGACTATCCAGAAGGGTTAACAGGAGACTCTCAGCTGACCACACTCCGCAGCTGGCAGTAAGTCTTTCCTCAAAAAAAGGTCTGGGTGGAGCATCTCCATGTCTGCCATACTCTGATTTTCTTGTCCTCATGGATGTATGTTATTCCACAGCTGCTGATTTTACTCACATGCTGTCTAGTTACTCAACTGTAAATTTGGTAGACAGAAATGGTCCTTTACACTGTGTATTCCCCACAATAGAGCACTTAGAAACTATACACTGTCATTACACAAAGAGTGTTACACTCAGGAAGCGCTGAAGAAATTCTCAATTGGTTTCTGAGTAGGACAAACTTAGTTACCACTAGAATACCATTTTTTTTTTTTTTAAGTTTCACTGGACAGACAAAAAGGATTCCAGTGAGAAAACACAATCAAACAGGATACTAACGAATTTGGTGGAAATTATTTTTCTAGAGAACTTCAAGGGGAAAGGATAGTAATGGTTTTTTATTAAGAACTAAAAACATCTGTAAGATTTTGTATTGGCAACTTCAGTTTTTGCCTTAGTTCTATGGGTTAGATGGATGGCATTGTTCAAAGTGATACAGGGCAGGTGAGTCCCTAAATTGGTGCTTAGCCCAGGAGGGTTCTTGGCTTCACCCAGGAAAGGATTCAGGCATGCACCAGTGGTGTTAGACAGCAACTTTTGTTGAAGTGGCAGTGCACAGCAGCAGCAGAGGCACTGCTCCTTGTGGAACAGAGCTACCCCATAGGCACTGTACCCAGAGTAGCAACTCGGGGGCAATTGTGCAGTCATATTTATACTTACTTTTAATTACATGGCAGATTATGCAGACATTTCTAGAAAAAGGGTGGTACTCCTAAGTCACTGCCATGGAAAGGGGTGGTAATTTCCAGGTGCTATTGTTGCAATGGCAAACCAACATGGCACAGGTGAACAGGTCTTATAGAGAGGTTGTTTTTTTCTCTTCCCTGTTTCAGCTAGTCTTCATTCTGCCCTGGAGTCCAAGCCTCACCTCCAGAAATGAGTCTGACCTCTTACCCCAAAGGCACGTGGAATCTTTGGGTTTGTTTTTGTTTTTTAATCTGTTAAACATTGGTAGCAATGAGATGTCACTTTTATTGTAATATTTCACAAAATCTATAAGAGCATAGATGGTGACATGCTGGGTGTTTCAGTCATCTATTGCTGAAAATTAGATGTTTGGCTCAAACATTATTTGTGTATGTTTCTTCTAGTTTAGGATTTTTCTAATCCTGAAGATGGAGGCTAATATGATAAATGAATAAAAAAGAAAAAGTCAAACAACATTGAGAAAATAAGTTGAAACAAAACATTTATGGTTGGCATTTTTTGAAGGCTTAGGTCTTAGAATGGAAAACCTTGAGTTTCAATTTATCTTCTTCCCCTGATATCCACAGCTCAGTGGCTATGGAAAGGTCACTTAAACCCTGTGAATCATTTCCCTCACCTTTTATAAGTGGTATGAATAATATCTAACGTATGTACCATACCTCAAGGGAATGTTATAAGGTTATCATGAGATTACACTCTGTGTGTGTGTGTGTGTATAAGCACTTTGTAAATTCTAAAGATTAATGCAAATATTACTAATTTGTTTATAATTCCTTCAGTTCTAGGTGGATAATGGATTTGCTATTTTAAATAATTTAAACCATTAATAGCTAAGTGTGAATTTATAAGACCACTTTTAACAATGACATAGAAACCTGGGATAATTTGAGGCCTTGGACAATTGAGCAAGAGGTAGGGATACTGGAAGCTTATAAAGGTATAAAAAGTAGACCTAGGGTGGAAAGGATTACCTTCTGATCTCCAATCTTTCTGAGATCTGTCTATGATTTCATATATTCTCTCTATCCCAAGTCTGTCATTTTGTACTTTATCCTGATAGAGATTTTTTTACTTCTTAAGATAAAATGCGGGGGGGCGGAGCAAGATGGCCGAAGAGGAACAGCTCCAGTCTCCAACTCCCAGCGCGAGCGACACAGAAGACCGGTGATTTCTGCATTTTCAACTGAGGTACTGGGGTCATCTCACTAGGGAGTGCCGGACAATCGGTGCTGGTCAGCTGCTGCAGCCTGACCAGCGAGAGCTGAAGCAGGGCGAGGCAACGCCTCACCTGGAAGCGCAAAGGGGAAGGGGATCCGTTTTCCTAGCCAGGGGAACTGAGACACACAACACCTGGAAAATCGGGTAACTCCCACCCCAATACTGTGCTGTAAGCATACAGGCACACCAGGAGAACATATCCCACACCTGGCCGGGAGGGTCCCACGCCCACGAAGCCTCCCTCACTGCTAACACATCAGTCTGCCGCGATCTATCCGCAAGGCAGCAGCGAGGCTGGGGGAGGGGCGCCCACCATTGCTGAGGCTTAAGTAGGTAAAGAAAGCCGCTGGGAAGCTCGAACTGGGTGGAGCTCACAGCAGCTCAAGGAAGCCTGCCTGTCTCTGTAGTCTCCACCTCTGGGGACAGCGCACAGCTAAAGACCAACAGGGGAAGTAGCGGGAGCCAGTGCAGACGCGAACGACTCTGTCTGACAGCTTTGGAGAGAGCCCTGGATCTCCCAACGCGGAGGTTGAGATCTGAGAATGAACAGACTGCCTGCTCAGGTGTGTCCCTGACCCCTGAGTAGCCTAGCTGGGAGAAATCCCCCACTAGGGGCAGTCTGACACCCCACACCTCACAGGGTGGAGTACACCCCTGAGAGGAAACTTCCAAAGGAAGAATCAGACAGGTACACTCGCTGTTCAGCAATATTCTATCTTCGGCAACCTCTGCTGCTGATACCCAGACAAACAGGGTCTGGAGTGGACCTCAAGCAATCTCCAACAGACCAACAGACAGTCCTTCTGACTGTCAGAAGGAAAACTATCAAACAGGAAGGACACCTATACCAAAACCCCATCAGTACGTCACCACCATCAAAGACCAGAGACAGATAAAACCACAAAGATGGGGAAGAAGCAGGGCAGAAAAGCTGGAAATTCAAAAAATAAGAGCACATCTCCCCCTGCAAAGGAGCGCAGCCCATCGCCAGCAACGGATCAAAGCTGGTCAGAGAATGACTTGGACGAGAGGAGAGAAGAAGGCTTCAGTCCATCAAACTTATCAGAGCTAAAGGAGGAATTACGTACCCAGCGCAAAGAAACTAAAAATCTTGAAAAAAGAGTGGAAGAATTGACAGCTAGACTAATTAATGCAGAGAAGATCATAAACGAAATGACAGAGATGAAAACCATGACACGAGAAATACGTGACAAATGCACAAGCTTCAGTAACCGACTCGATCAACTGGAAGAAAGAGTATCAGCGATTGAAGATCAAATGAATGAAATGAAGCGAGAAGAGAAACCAAAAGAAAAAAGAAGAAAAAGAAATGAACAAAGCCTGCAAGAAGTATGGGATTACGTAAAAAGACCAAATCTACGTCTGATTGGGGTGCCTGAAAGTGAGGGGGAAAATGGAACCAAGTTGGAAAACACTCTTCAGGATATCATCCAGGAGAACTTCCCCAACCTAGTAGGGCAGGCCAACATTCAAATTCAGGAAATAGAGAGAACGCCACAAAGATACTCCTCCAGAAGAGCAACTCCAAGACACATAATTGCCAGATTCACCAAAGTTGAAATGAAGGAAAAAATCCTAAGGGCAGCCAGAGAGAAAGGTCGGGTTACCCACAAAGGGAAGCCCATCAGACTAACAGCAGATCTCTCGGCAGAAACTCTCCAAGCCAGAAGAGAGTGGGGGCCAATATTCAATGTTCTTAAAGAAAAGAATTTTAAACCCAGAATTTCATATCCAGCCAAACTAAGTTTCATAAGTGAAGGAGAAATAAAATCCTTTACAGATAAGCAAATGCTTAGAGATTTTGTCACCACCAGGCCTGCCTTACAAGAGACCCTGAAGGAAGCCCTAAATATGGAAAGGAACAACCGGTACCAGCCATCGCAAAAACATGCCAAAATGTAAAGACCATCGAGGCTAGGAAGAAACTGCATCAACTAACGAGCAAAATAACCAGTTAATATCATAATGGCAGGATCAAGTTCACACATAACAATATTAACCTTAAATGTTAATGGAATAAATGCTCCAATTAAAAGACACAGACTGGCAAACTGGATAAAGAGTCAAGACCCATCAGTCTGCTGTATTCAGGAGACCCATCTCACATGCAGAGACATACATAGGCTCAAAATAAAGGGATGGAGGAAGATCTACCAAGCAAATGGAGAACAAGAAAAAGCAGGGGTTGCAATCCTTGTCTCTGATAAAACAGACTTTAAACCATCAAAGATCAAAAGAGACAAAGAAGGCCATTACATAATGGTAAAGGGATCAATTCAACAGGAAGAGCTAACTCTCCTAAATATATATGCACCCAATACAGGAGCACCCAGATTCATAAAGCAAGTCCTTAGAGACTTACAAAGAGACTTAGACTCCCATACAATAATAATGGGAGACTTCAACACTCCGCTGTCAACATTAGACAGATCAACGAGACAGAAAGTTAACAAGGATATCCAGGAATTGAACTCATCTCTGCACCAAGCGGATCTAATAGACATCTATAGAACTCTCCACCCCAAATCAACAGAATATACATTCTTCTCAGCACCACATCGCACTTATTCCAAAATTGACCACATAATTGGAAGTAAAGCACTCCTCAGCAAATGTAAAAGAACAGAAATTATAACAAACTGTCTCTCAGACCACAGTGCAATCAAACTAGAACTCAGGACTAAGAAACTCAATCAAAACCGCTCAACTACATGGAAACTGAACAACCTGCTCCTGAATGACTACTGGGTACATAACGAAATGAAAGCAGAAATAAAGATGTTCTTTGAAACCAATGAGAACAAAGATACAACATACCAGAATCTCTGGGACACATTTAAAGCAGTGTGTAGAGGGAAATTTATAGCACTAAATGCCCACAAGAGAAAGCAGGAAAGATCTAAAATTGATCTAAAAAGATCTAAAAAAGATCTAAAAAAAGATCTAACATCACAATTAAAAGAACTAGAGAGGCAAGAGCAAACACATTCAAAAGCTAGCAGAAGGCAAGAAATAACTAAGATCAGAGCAGAACTGAAGGAGATAGAGACACAAAAAACCCTCCAAAAAATCAATGAATTCAGGAGTTGGTTTTTGAAAAGATCAACAAAATTGACAGACCGCTAGCAAGGCTAATAAAGAAGAAAAGAGAGAGGAATCAAATAGATACAATAAAAAATGATAAAGGGGATATCACCACTGACCCCACAGAAATACAAACTACCATCAGAGAATACTATAAACGCCTCTACGCAAATCAACTAGAAAATCTAGAAGAAATGGATAATTTCCTGGAGACTTACACTCTCCCAAGGCTAAACCAGGAAGAAGTTGAATCCCTGAATAGACCAATAGCAGGCTCTGAAATTGAGGCAACAATTAATAGCCTACCCACCAAAAAAAGTCCAGGACCAGATGGATTCACAGCTGAATTCTACCAGGGGTACAAGGAGGAGCTGGTACCATTCCTTCTGAAACTATTCCAATCAATCGAAAAAGAGGGAATCCTCCCTAACTCATTTTATGAGGCCAACATCATCCTGATACCAAAGCCTGGCAGAGACACATCAAAAAAAGAGAATTTTAGACCAATATCCCTGATGAACATTGATGCAAAAATTCTCAACAAAATACTGGCAAACCGGATTCAGCAGCACATCAAAAAGCTTATCCACCATGATCAAGTGGGCTTCATCCCTGGGATGCAAGGCTGGTTCAACATTTGCAAATCAATAAACGTAATCCAGCATATAAACAGAACCAAAGACAAGAACCACATGATTATCTCAATAGATGCAGAAAAGGCTTTTGACAAAATTCAACAGCCCTTCATGCTAAAAACGCTCAATAAATTCGGTATTGATGGAACGTACCTCAAAATAATAAGAGCTATTTATGACAAACCCACAGCTAATATCATACTGAATGGGCAAAAACTGGAAAAATTCCCTTTGAAAACTGGCACAAGACAGGGATGCCCTCTCTCACCACTCCTATTCAACATAGTGTTGGAAGTTCTGGCTAGGGCAATCAGGCAAGAGAAAGAAATCAAGGGTATCCAGTTAGGAAAAGAAGAAGTCAAATTGTCCCTGTTTGCAGATGACATGATTGTATATTTAGAAAACCCCATCGTCTCAGCCCAAAATCTCCTTAAGCTGATAAGCAACTTCAGCAAAGTCTCAGGATACAAAATTAATGTGCAAAAATCACAAGCATTCTTATACACCAGTAACAGACAAGCAGAGAGCCAAATCAGGAATGAACTTCCATTCACAATTGCTTCAAAGAGAATAAAATACCTAGGAATCCAGCTTACAAGGGATGTAAAGGACCTCTTCAAGGAGAACTACAAACCACTGCTCAGTGAAATCAAAGAGGACACAAACAAATGGAAGAACATACCATGCTCATGGATAGGAAGAATCAATATCGTGAAAATGGCCATACTCCCCAAGGTTATTTATAGATTCAATGCCATCCCCATCAAGCTACCAATGAGTTTCTTCACAGAACTGGAAAAAACTGCTTTAAAGTTCATATGGAACCAAAAAAGAGCCCGCATTGCCAAGACAATCCTAAGTCAAAAGGACAAAGCTGGAGGCATCACGCTACCTGACTTCAAACTATACTACAAGGCTACAGTAACCAAAACAGCATGGTACTGGTACCAAAACAGAGCTATAGACCAATGGAACAGAACAGAGTCCTCAGAAATAATACCGCACATCTACGGCCATCTGATCTTTGACAAACCTGAGAGAAACAAGAAATGGGGAAAGGATTCCCTATTTAATAAATGGTGCTGGGAAAATTGGCTAGCCATAAGTAGAAAGCTGAAACTGGATCCTTTCCTTACCCCTTATACGAAGATTAATTCAAGATGGATTAGAGACTTAAATGTTAGACCTAATACCATAAAAACCCTAGAAGAAAATCTAGGTAGTACCATTCAGGACATAGGCATGGGCAAGGACTTCATGTCTAAAACACCAAAAGCAACGGCAGCAAAAGCAAAAATTGACAAATGGGATCTAATTAAACTAAAGAGCTTTTGCACAGCAAAAGAAACTACCATCAGAGTGAACAGGCAACCTACAGAATGGGAGAAAATTTTTGCAACCTACTCATCTGACAAAGGGCTAATATCCAGAATCTACAAAGAACTCAAACTAATATACGAGAAAAAAACAAACAACCCCATCAAAAAGTGGGGAAAGGATATGAACAGACACTTCTCAAAAGAAGATATTCATACAGCCAACAGACACATGAAAAAATGCTCATCGTCACTCGCCATCAGAGAAATGCAAATCAAAACCACAATGAGATACCATCTCACACCAGTTAGAATGGCAATCATTAAGAAGTCAGGAAACAACAGGTGTTGGAGAGGATGTGGAGAAATAGGAACACTTTTACACTGTTGGTGGGATAGTAAACTAGTTCAACCATTATGGAAAACAGTATGGCAATTCCTCAAGGATCTAGAACTAGATGTACCATATGACCCAGCCATCCCACTACTGGGTATATACCCAAAGGATTATAAATTATTCTACTACAAAGACACATGTACACGTATGTTTATTGCGGCACTATTCACAATAGCAAAGACTTGGAATCAACCCAAATGTCCATCTGTGACAGACTGGATTAAGAAAATGTGGCACATATACACCATGGAATACTATGCAGCCATAAAAAAGGATGAGTTTGCATCCTTTGTAGGGACATGGATGCAGCTGGAAACCATCATTCTTAGCAAACTATCACAAGAAGAGAAAACCAAACACCGCATGTTCTCACTCATAGGTGGGAACTGAACAATGAGATCACTTGGACTCGGGAAGGGGAACATCACGCACTGGGGCCTATCATGGGGAGGGGGGAGGGGGGAGGAGGGAGGGATTGCATTGGGGAGTTATACATGATATAAATGATGAATTGATGGGTGCTGACGAGTTGATGGGTGCAGCACACCAACATGGCATAAGTATACATATGTAACAAACCTGCACGTTATGCACATGTACCCTAGAACTTAAAGTATAATAAAAAAATAAAAAATAAAAATAAAATAAAATAAAAAAAAGATAAAATGCAATTCATAAGAAAAATGAAGTAAAATTTATCCCTGAAAAAAATAAAGCAAGCTATAAAATGAATGCCTTCTTCAAACCATAAAGCTCACTGAAGCCGACCCTTTCAATTAGAGCTCATTCCAAGCATCCACAATATTTTCATCTTCTTCTCAGTCATCAGGATTTTTCATGAAGCAGGTATAAACTCTGTAATGAATCAATAGTTCTGTGACTAATGGAGGAGTTGTAAAATCATTTTAATTACTGAAGTTTATAAATGGTAAATCATAAAATAATGGTAAATGGTAATGTTTATAATCTCCTCATCCTCACCCAAGCTGACCAACTTTGTTTCATGATAACAGAGCTTTGTGTAAATATATAATTGGCATAAATAAACACAGATGAGCTTGCCTTTTCAATCCTTTATAAAACAAAGTTTAATTTTATGAAGTAAATGAATGGTGTGTGGTTTATGATCTTGGATAATCATCTTTTATGATTTTTAGAAATGGAGTATATCTCTGTTTCTACTGACACACAATCACTTAAAGTTAATGATAATATTTGAGCTTATCTGGTTCAACCTCTTTCATTTTCCTGAGGATAAATCTGAAACAATGGAAAGTAAGACGGCTTGCCCAAAGCTCACAGCTTTTTATTAGCAAAGCCTGAACTGGTTTCAAGCTTCTGTTACCAAGACCGGGACAAAGATATAACCACCTTTGCCTTCCATGCACTGATACGAGCAATCATATCCAAATGATTCTGGATTCACTTACATTTATTCTTATATCCATTAGAGAGCATCTTCTGTGTGTATTCAACAGGGAAGAATGTTCATATGGGTGTGTGTGACTCTAAGAAACACGATAGAGTCATAGACTGCAAGAATCGTAGTAAAAAGGGGCCATAGAAATCACTTATTTCATGTGTGACTCCACAAAGTGGTCATATAATCCTTGATGAAGCCTCTCAAAAGGCAGAGGTTTATTGCTTTATTTCCTAAGGTAAGATAGTTTTAAATGTTAGTTGTTAATCTGTTCAAAACCATAATATTATGGCTGAAATATAAAGATATTTGAAGCAGCCATTTTTCTCTCTACCTGCTCTCCCTTCCAGGTAAACCTAAAACTTAAGGCCTTGTGCTGACACATCACTGTATCTACTAAGTCTTTAATCTCAAAACTAATTAGGCATCTCATTCATTCCAGAACATTTGAGACTTTAAAAATTTACGATGTCAGAGAACAAAAAATTAAAATTATAAAATGGTACAACCAAAATGAATTCACATTCTAGTGAAGGGAAAAGTTAGTTTCCTAAATGCTTGCAAAATTCTTACTTAACCATGGTATAAGTTATGCACAAATAGTTTAGAAAATGTACCTAGAAAATCAGGAGAGGTAGGAGTTTTCAAGAAGCATGGACATTGTTACACTTGCAGAATTAACTCAAGGACCAGAAGCAGAAGTGATATTAAAGATCACTTCCATTTGCTAATCTTAAAGTTGGAGAAATGAAGGCTTAGAGAAGTGACATTCTCAAATTTCTATAATTTCTTTGTGACAGAACTGAAGGGAGGCTTTGATGAGAAACTGGGGTTTTAATATACTCATAAGCTACTGAGTTTGAAGAGCAGCAAGGGGTGGGAGAATGTTTCAGACCAAGGGGACTACCAGCGTGAGGCCTGGAGACAAGACTCCCCAGTATGTCACTGTCACACTGAGAAGGTAAGCCTGGTGAGATCATGTAGCACCATGGAAGGATAAGACTGAAATAAATGACTACAAGTAAAAATAAGATTGAAAAATCTCAGTGCTTCCTGTTTTATCCATTTTCAACCTCCACCATCAGAAAAATCTTCTCTCTGCATATCCTCATTTATTTGCCAGCATCAATTAGATGGAATTATAGAAATGGATGTAATTGCTTTTTATTTATTATTCCTCAATCAAATGGCTCATTAGATTCACATGACAGTGTTCCTAATACATACCATCTAAAGAATAGGCGAGTAGACTTCTTGTTACTACTTTCTTAATTTTTATTATCTTCAAGCAGGAAAAGCTGGACAAGATATCACAGAAAATTCATCATCTCTTCCTTCAGCCCCTTTATTTGTTTTCCTTTGGTTTTTATCCACTTACTTTTTTACCCGCTGACATAGCAGAACTATCATTCACATCTCATAGCCATCTCTTCTGCTGGCCTCTTTTCTTACGCACTTGCTCTAATACAGACAGGAGCTTCAGAGGCTAGCATCTAAAGAAGGGAGGCCTGTGTGTCCCACCTCTATAGGCTTCCCGTGCATATTGTGTGACTGATATTCAGGAGAAAGTAAATAAATGCTACCCTCTGCTGTTTTTCATTTGTAAATAAGAAAGCCAACTCAGGAGGAATAAAGGTGAAATCCTGTCTGCTTAAAAGCAAAATAGCTATGTGAAGCCTTAAAAGCCTGTAATTTACTCAGGAGCTGAAACATATGTACTCTCAAAATAAGCAAAACAAAGAAATAACCTATTTAAAAGCCATGTGGATACAGTCTTTTAGCTGTAAATCATACCTTCCATTAAGCTGGGAAGAAACCACTTCTGCATGTTTTACAGATAAAAAACAAATGTGTGCTTATGAGTCCCTTGGAAGCTTTGAGATACTTGTGGCCCAGAATCTATCATGAGGAAGAGCAGTTTCTTCACAGAAAACAGGGGTGTCTGTTTTTGAGCAGACAATTACATAGTTAAACACAGAGAAAGACATTGGTTCCAGATGGGGGTGTTTTAAATCTGAACCAATTTTTATCATGGCAAGATGAGAGATTCTTCAAGTAACATTCCGAAATAAGGAATTTGGATACTGAAATACCTTGGACACAAAACCTGTCTTTCAGATTGTTTCTCTATTCTTTAGAACCATTGCCCCAACTGCAACACACACATACGTGCACGCGCGCACACACACACACACACACATGCAACCACATACAACCAAAAGAAGATAACACAACTATGGATATTGAACAGTAAATTCCTGAGATTCTTCCCTTCTTCCCCACAAATGTCTAATATTAAACACGGATAGTTATGAGTCTTCTAAAATGATCCTCACTAAAACTTGGAAATCAAAGTTTTTAAAATTAATTTATTGGTTAAGCCAGGCTCTCACCATATGCCATATTTCTTACTCTAGAAGAGTTTACAGGCTGTAAGAGGAGACAGACGGGTAAACCAATTGCACTGAAGAAAACAGCAGAGTTGCAAATGCTTTAACGGGACTTTATTCCGGAAACTATAGACATAAGGTGAGAGGGAGCCCCTCAGGGAGACTTCCTCCCTTTCCTCATTTGAGCCTCGCCACCCACATCCCCAACATCATCACTTCGGAGTCTCAAAGTCTGCTTTCTGATCTGTTTACACTGAGAGATAACTGTTGAGAAGGACGGGGGTGGAGAAAGGCTGAAAAACAAACTGTAGGAGTATAGTTTCAGGCATAATGCGATGGATAGAGCATGCCTGTGCATGGGTGTGATGATGGGAGGAAGCAGGCATCAGGTCCTTGTCTAGAATCCTTTAACAATTCATGCCAATATGTAAAGCTGGTCCTGGAAGCGCATATCCTGTGGCTATTTCTACTTTGGGGCAAGCACTAATTACTGTGTAACCCTCATATGCAGATACAAAACCCAGCTCCTTGTCACATTCCTCTTCACTGAACGATTTAGGAATATGCGGAAAATACTCCCCATACACTCAAGAATATATCATATCTATTGTTACACGCTATTTACTGTTTTATTTCTCATCTACTGATTCAGCCTCTTCTTGCTGTATAGCTCCATGTCTTATCGGTTTTCTGTTATTTCAGAAGTAGTGGTTATTTCTGTAGGTTATCCTTTGATTGGAAGTTATTTAATTAGGATCTACGAAAGACGTAGAACAAATTGACAACCTATTCAGATACAGTAACTTCAAGTTGCAAACCAAAACATGGGGACTAGCCAAGAAAATTCTTCCAATAGATGATGTATTTATATGAAAATTCTTACACTTTTATAAAATTAAATTCACATTTACTCATATACTTACATTATAAAATGATCACTAAAATGAGTATTTAAATCAATTGCATGGTTTACTGTGCTTTTTGATACAGATGTTGAAAACTCGGTCTGCAAAATAAATATTTTAAGATAAATGATTTATTTTTATTCTAGTTATGATATTTGAATTTTCAGGGAATGTCTATAGTGTATAAGAAAAATAGGTAAGGATATTTGAAACCAGCATAAATAAAAAGCTAGCTTACTTTCACTTTCTCTAAGGGACGAAGGTAAGCAAAGTTGCAATAATTTCAGCAGTAAACTGCAACCATCTTAACTGTTTTGCTTTGCTTTGATTTTGATGTTAACTTTCTTTAGGTTACCAAATAAAACTGTTTTGTGTTACTGCTGGTACCAAACAGATGTCTGTTCAATGAAACAATTACCTCAAAATGTTTTGAAAAGCTAATCAGTAATATCTTTATTTCCTTTGGGTTTTTACACTGGTTTATTTTGTCTTTAATACTTCATAGGTGGCTTTTGATATGCAATTACTTTGCATATTCTTAATGACTAGGTTGCAGAATTGGAAGAAGTATAGGGAGATGAGGGATTGTATGTTGAGTTTCATGATGCAGAAGTCAAGCAAGACTTGTGGGAACAATCATGATCATATTGTGAGACCTCTTTGAGTGCTACTGGAGTGCAGCACTCATTGCAACCCTATGGATCAATTTTTTCCCACATCCTTGCTTCTCCCAAGCGCGCACGCTTTCTTCCCTCTCCCTTATACAATAGAGAAGTGTAAATTAAGCAGCCTGACTTCTTAGGACACGTCTCAGTCCATCTGCCTCAAATTTGAACTTTCTTGTGTTAAATTAATAGATACTGTTCTGTACTTCATAACCTAGTGTACCCAAATCTCTAGATGGAGAATGAATACAATTAAAAAATATTGATAAAGGTTTAGCATTTCTCAACTTATTAGAGTCATATATGAGTATCTTGAATTTAAAAATAAAATCTGTTGAACAACAGGGAAAGGACGATATTTTGAACAAATGGTTCTGAGGCAGTTGGTTAGCCATTTATCCAAATAAATGAACATTGGTCATCTACTCACATCGTATATAAAAATTAATTCAAAATGAAATATAGACCAAAATTTGAGAACTAAAACTCTAAAATTCCTAGGGGAAACAAAGGAGAAAATCTTAGGGATGTTAAGCTTGGTAAAGATGTATTAACTTACAAAAATGAAAAACCAAGCCACAGATTTGGAGAAAATATTTATGAAATGTATAACTGACACAGGAATTTTTTACAGAATATATAAATAACTTTTACAACTCAATAATATGAAAGCAAACAACCCAATAAACAAGCTGGCAAAATATTGGAGAAGACACTTTCCAAAGAAGACATATAGGTGGCAAAAATACATGTGAAAAGATACTCAACGTCATTCGTTATTAGGGAGATGTTAATTAAAACCACAATGGGATATATTACTTTCCCATTAGAATGAAAAAAATAAAAAAACACGGATGATACTAAGTATTGGCAAGAGTGTGGAGCAACCACAACATTTCCACACTGCTGGCGAGAGTTTAAAATACTCCAGCCACCTCGGAAATATTTTACCTGCAATATGGCTCATCCATTTCATTCCTAGGAATTTGCCTAAGAGAAATGAAAGGATATGTCCAAACTAAGATTTGCGCAAGAGTATTCACAACATCTCTACATATTTGTAATATGCTGAAACCAGAAGCAACCTAATTGTTCATTAACAGGTAAATAGATAAACAAATTACAATAAAACCACACAATACAATACTACTCAATAATAACAAGGAATGAAACAGTGACGCATATAGTGATGAGCTGGATTTGTCTAGAACTAGCTCACAAGATGTGATCGTGTGCATTTCTTTCCTACTGTGAGTTCAGAGACAACATGTTGGTAGCTTAAAATCTATCATGATGGGAATCATTGCACCATGAAAATCAATAAATGCTACAGATCGCTTACACCCACCCCTACCAACAGTGCCACCAGAGAGCTGGTGGTTAAATATTTATCATCATGCCCCTGGATGCATGAACAAAAAATGAATCTAAAAGTCATTATGATAGATGAAAAAAGCCAGACCACAGAAAGTATGATTCTATCTGTATAAAATTTTAGAAAATGCAAACTAATCTGTAGTTCCAGAAAGCATACAACTGATTGGCTGGGGACTGGGGAAGAAATGGATTATAAAGAGGTGTGAGGAAACTTTTGCAGTCAATGCATCTATTTATTATTTTAATGGGGATGATGTCTCATAGGTGTATATGTGTATCAAACTTATCAAATTGTATACTTTATGGTTGTGCAATTTATTGAATGTTAATTATACCTCAATAAAGATTAAAAAATCTATCAGAGCACCAAATTTTCAACTTCCTTTTACCAAATTAGATGTTGTTGTCCTCCTCAATATTTTTGGTTAACTATATATTTTCTCCTGGGATTTCTGTGTCCATATATAAAAATATATATAAATAATATACACACACACACACACACACATATATATGTATGTATGTATCTATTCCCTACATGTCCATGTAAAGTCTTCTGTACAATCTTGTTTCATGAAAGCAGTGAAAAGTCGTTCTTACTTCTTTGGACCTCCATAGCCCTGCTGGACAGCCTGTACTGTCTTTCATGACCTTAATTTATTCAGTCTTGCATCATTTATTGCTTTAGTTTATTGCATAAATATGATAAACATGATGCTACTGGAAGAATAATCAGAAGTCATTGTACAGAATGAATTTGTGTGAAAAGAATTTGGAGACTGGGCATGGTGGCTCACACCAGTAATGCCAACAATTTGGGAGGCTGAAGCAGTAGGATGTCTTGAGCCCAGGAGTTTGAGACTAGCCTGTAAAGCATAGGGAGATGCTGTCTATACAAAATAAAATAAAAATAAAAATAAAAATAAATCAGCCAAGTGTGGTGATATGCACCTGTGGTCCCAGCTACTCAGGAGGCTGAGGTGAGATGATTGCATGAGCCTGGGAAATTGAGGCTGTGGTGAGCTGTGATCGCATCACTGCACTCCAGTCTAGGTCACAGAGAGACGTCATGTCTCAAAAAAAAAAAAAAAAAAAAAAAAAAAAAAAAAAAAATCAAACAAACAAACAAAAAGAATTTGGATTATTATCTCTATCAAAAGGGTCAGAGGGTAAAAGACAGTTATTCTCCAGATGTGACTCTTGAAGAAAAACAACAAATAGACTTACATGATTGAATTATCCAGAGCAAAGAAATGTTTCTGCTTGGTAGGATTACAGAAAATTAAATTCTTCTGGGAAATAACTGGTTTTCTAGAGTTTGAACAACAATGCACATTCTCATGGGAACATGTCAACATTGAGTAGTTTCAGCAAAAACTGGATATGCAGTCCATCCTTAGTTTTTGCTTCTATTTTTCTACAAATGCACCACGCTGTCCTATATAAAGTAAACCATGTAATTTTAAAACTGTGGATGTGTCAGTCAACACAGTGTTTCTTCAAATGGGGAAAATGAATGTCTAATCCTTGTGAAGCACATGAATGATCTGAAAACAGATAAAAAAAAAAGGACATTTAGAAATGATAGATTGAGGATATGAAATGGAGTTTCTAAGAAGTTGAAAAAGACTCTCATCAGCCATACCTAACTCCACATGTTCATGGGGAAAGATGAAGCAAATAAAAATATTGCCAAAATAAGATGACTGGCTACTTCTTAACACCCCAAACTCTTGATTCTTTAGTAAACTAATTTGTCTCTAAACTCTTATTTTTTAAACTATTAAGGAGGACTAAAACATTGAAAATGTTCACTCTGAAATTAGCTATTTTATTTTGCCTCTGTAGATCATTCAACCTATCACTTATTTTAAATAGTTGCAATGACTTTTTACATTAAATCTAATAGATATGTGTATATACCCACCATGTATATACACACTCACATACACAGTTATAAGTAGTCAGATTCCCAGAGAAAACATAAAAAAATTCACTTCTCTGATACTGAGTGTAATTTAATACATGAAACTTTACTAAAAATCAATTTTTAATTTTATTTTAGGAGGTTTGATTCTCTTTCCAAATAGTTTTACCAAGGCCAGGGCAAGCAAGTAGAGAAGTGGTGAGAATAAATGAAATTAGTCAATCTAAATATTTATTGAATGACTCCCAGTATTCCTGATGTCACATCTATGTGAAGTCTATTCATATACCGAATCTTATTTTAAAGCTATTGGAAAAAGTATAAAGTAACTTTGCCACATTGTCTTGATATAAATTGTCTTAAAAGTAGCTTCTTATTCTATGATAGAGTATAGTAAAATGTTTTCATTGTATTTATACTTGTGTTTTCTCATAGAAAATATTTGATTCTTTTTGAACATAGAATATGGAGGCAGAGTGAATTGAAGTCCAATGTGGGACTGAGGTTGAGCTTAGTCTAGATATACTTGAAGTGATGGACTAACAGAGTGGAGAGTAGTGTGGCTGAGAAGTGCTCCGACAAAAAGAGGAAAATGGTGGATCAGGTCAGTTTCACCGCAGGTATTTAGTGCTTGTCATTTTGAGAACTGTTCTGGGCCCTGGAATCCAGAGATAAATGAGACACAGTTTCTCACTGAAAGAAGATGAGGAGAAAGAAGATGTTAATCCATGATGTTTATTAAAGGCTAGCAATGAGGTACGTTGGCCCAAGTTTTCAATTCAGGAAAGATGTTTTTAGAAAAAATTATGTGTGTGTTGACTCTTCAAATATGACCAAAGTTATTCAACCAAAGAAAAGCAAGAACATTGTTCTAAGAAGATAGAATAATATCACAAAAATTAAAAGCATGAAAGAAGATTATAGGAGTAGTTTGATGGTATTTAAATATAAAGTGCAAGGTAGATATGGTAAAGGAAATAGGTCACAATATATCTTAATATAAGCAGTTTTGTTTTCTCTAATAAGACTCTTCAGAACTTATAGGGCACAAATATGGATGGCTTTAGATTTATATATAATACTGTGCATTATCAAGTCTCCTGTGAAGCAAACCAGGAAAGTTCAACCGAAGCACATGTTTTTGTGTTGGATATAGGTTGAAATGCCATTGTCAGATGAGATTGCAGACTAGTTGATCAAAGGGCCTGAGGACAGGTTCTCAGAATCGGGGTATATTATTACCATTTTAATCACTTGCTAGTCACCCACTTGGTGAGAGTGTGAGCCCTGGCTATGGGGATGACCAAATGTATGACATCTGATACTGAACAGATAAGATAGACAACAGTTTATTGGTCACATATACTCACAACCCAGGGGAGGAAGACACTATATAAGCCATACAGAAGTAGCACCTGGGCACAGAGTGAACAACCATGGACTGTGGGGAACAGATATTGTATTGTCTAGAGAGTGGGATGACTGGTGATTCTCACAGGAGTACATGCTTATCTTGTTTGAATAATTCTGTGGGGTAGCAGAGAACTGAAACCCACTCTTCAGAGATGAGCCAGAACTGTGCTGATCACTTGACAAAGAGGGTTATTTGGCTAGGGGACTTTATCCAAGGGGACAGAGACAGGGAGAATTCGGGGTTAGGTCATCCAAGACTTTCCCAGATTTCGCTGACAAGGCTGCACATAATATTGTGGTTTAACTTTAGACATTATTCCACAGTTATGTTTCCCTAACAGTGAATATCACAATCATCTCTTACATTTATTGGCCATTTTCCATGTGTCAGGCACCTGTTCTAAGGGTTTCACAAATGCTGTTTCTTTTAATTCTCATAAAACTTTTTGAACTAGAAACCATAAATGTCTTCATTTTAAATACAAGAAAACTGAGGCATACTAAGGTTATTCAATTTGCTCAATTCACAGTTAGTAGATCTTAGAACCAGGATTTGAACAACATATTATTTAATGCCAATGTCTTCAGAATACATGTGATGCATCATAATTGAAAACAATCATTACTCAATGATTAATGTTTCAATTATATCTAGCACAGATATGTTATGAACTAAAACACCAAATATGCTCTAATTTTTAGGACAAATTCAATTTTTTTTTTTCCTACAGGAGTCGCTTTGGACTTTGATTCTAAATCCTCCTGTTTATACATTCACTACCCCCTGCCTTTAATGATACTTCACTGGAAATACGTAGAAGTACTTGTAGTAGAAAAACGTCTGTGAATCATTTTAGCACTGCTACCAAGAGTAAAACCTAGCATAAATATTTTCATTATTGTTGACTATAGCTTCTTCACCTTTCAAATAAAGAGGGGATTAATTGACCTCTGAAAACACAGACAGGTCTCAGGCCCCTCACTTATGAAGAAGGCAAACCCTTTCCCTCACAGAGCTTATGTTCTGGTTATTAAAGACAATACATAGGTAAAAAGTAATATAATTTCAGATAGTTATAAATGCTACAAAGAAAATTCAGAATGAGGCCAGGAATGGTGGCTCACACCTGTAATCCCAGCACTTTGGGAGGCCAAGACTGGCAGATCATTTGAGGTTAGGAGTTTGAGACCAGTCTGGGCAACCTGGTGAGACCTCATCTTTACTAAAAATACTGGGCAGGGTAGCCCACACCTGTAATCCCAGCTCTACAGGAGTCTGAGGCATGAGAATTGCTTGAACCTCAGGGGGGCAGAGGTTGCAATGAGCTGAGTTCATGCCACTGCACTACAGTCTGAGTGATAGAGTGAGACACTGTCTCAAAAAAAAAAAAAAAAAAAAAAAAAGTAAGAGAAAAGAAAAAAAAGAAAACTAATAATGATAAAAGGTCAACTACAGGGGAAGACAATTTCAAACAGAGGAAAGAAGAAAAAATACATGATGCATGCCTGAACTGCAAGAAGACCAGTGGGGTTGGATCAGAGTGAGCAATACAAAAAACAGGTTCTAGGGAGGCAAGCAGGCACCAGATCAGGCAGACAAGAGACAACTTTCAAACTTATGCCTTGATTCTTTCTAGTAGGATACATCCTTTTTTTTTTTTTTTGGAAATAAAAGATACAGAAAAAAATGTAAGAAAAATATGAAATTATATAAACTGAGGAGTTCAGAGTATAAATAAGCTAATTTTTGTGATGTGCATGCTACCTCATCCAAGATGGAGTCAGATTCTACTTGGTGGAAGTGTGACACCAATCACTACACAGTGATATAGCACAATGTGGGCATTAAGACAAACAGGCAGACAAAGCATCAACATCAAGAAAGATAATATGTGACATGCTTCCATCATTTGGGGAACTTATTGCACATTGGTTAGGGAATAAATGAGACATGAGAGAGAGAAGAGAGTGGAGACTACTCGATCAGGAGGAGACTAATATATTAAAGGAAGAACAAATTTGGGTGAAAGAATGAAGTTAATCATAAGATTGATGGGGACTTATAAATGTGGTAGACATTTAAACATATTTTATTCAGAGGGTATCAATAGGAAGAGAGAAATGGAAGCTTCCAAAGAGATAGGGTAGTCAATAGAAAAATGTCTATATTTTAGTCTAGGTGAACAAGAACAACAAAAAAGAATGAATGAACAAAAGTCTAAAGGGGATTTTACATGAATAACAGAGGTGTGGCAAGGGATCTGAAATATTGAGTAGACAGCAGAGGCACTGGTGTGGGAGCGAGAGTGTGAGTGTAGGGACAATAAAGCCTAAGTGCAAATATTAGAAGGCTAAAGGCTAAGACTTGGGAGAAAAATGAGTTATCAGCAGGGTGCGCTGTTATTTTCTAGGAGTCGAACAGGATTACTTTTTTTCTTATCCTACATTACAACTGTTGTATGAATCATTTCCTGTCACTGCTGTGGTACACACTTGCCTCCTGTTGTACTATGCCTGTCAGCCTTTGGACTGGCATCCTCTTCAGACTGTAAAAGATCTGGGACTAAATATGAAAATAGGAATCTGGATTAAAAGAGAGGGTGACTTGATTCCATAGCTTTTAAGTCTGAGCAAGAGTGATAACAGCCACTGCTCTCATGGAATCGATTTATTTTTTCCAAAGCCATCACACCATGAAATTGGGTTCAGAAACAGGAAAGTCAAGAGCAAAGTTCCTCAGAGTGTGGTCTGTGGGTCTACATCAGTTCAGGAACTGTTTGATACCAATTGGCAATGAACAATGGAAATGAGAGTGAGCAGTAATATTTGGATCACTTTTTAAGATTAAATTTGTTACTATTAAATATAGTGATTCAAAATGGATGCTTGATTTCCTTTTGCAGGTCTGTTGTCTTTGCATTTCATTTTTCTATATTGATTTTTATTGTACTTTTCATAACTAGCCATCATGATAGATTGAGAATATAAATAAACTGGTCCTTCACCATGGATATGGTGGTTTAAGAAGCATTAGCTTCTCAGCAGTATCAAGCAGCTTTTTTGTAAGAAGCAGACTCTGAATTTCAGGATTGTAGAGCTCACATCTTAGTTAGCTCTCCCACACTTCCTGAAATACAAGCCCTCCATGTAATGTCATGGACCCTCCATTTACACTCCTAGGCTGTTGTGATGGTTAATACTTAGTGTTAACTTGATTGGATTGAAGGATGCAAAGGATTGATCCTGGGTGTGTCTGTGGAGGTGTTGCCAAAGAAGATTAACATTTGAGTCAGTAGACTGTGAAAGGCAGACCCACCCTTAATTTTGGTGGCCACCATCTAATCAGCGGCCAGTGTGGCTAGAATATAAAGCAGGCAGAAAAATGTGAAAAGACTAGACTGTCCTAGCCTCCCAGCCTAACATCTTTCTCTTGTGCTGGATGCTTCCTGCCTTTGAACGTCGGACTCCAAGCTCTTCAGTTTTGGGACTCTGACTGGCTTTTCTTTCTCCTCAGCTTGCAGATAGCCTATTGTGGGCCCTTGTGATCACATGAGTTAATAAACTCCCCTTTACACACACACACACACACACACACACACACACACACACATATGTATATATATATAAAGGATATATATAGTGTGGAGATATATATATATATATACACACACACACACACACACACACATATATATATATACTAGATCTGTTCCTCTAGAGAATCCTGACTAATACAGATTTTGGTACCGGGAGTGGTTCTATAGAAACAGAATATTCAGGATGGAGTTCTTTCATTGCCTTTTGAATTTCTGGAGTTGGCTGATTAATATGATTAAACCCCAAAATGCTAAGGACTCTACTTTCAATAATATGAAGAACACTGATAATCCTTGGTGTGAACTGTTTACAGTGTTATGCAAAATAAATGAATTTAACACTCCTGATTCACTGCTCATGAGAGGCAAGACATTTAGTGATTCTATACATAATACCTTTGACCATATGTGGAGAACCAAGGAACATAATGAAACTGGTTGGTTGCTCCTAAGTTCAGTGGACAAAGTGATGAAAGAAAATGATGAACTCAGGGATTCTATTTCCCAGCTTCAGAAGAGGATATTGAGCCTCAAATCTGCTAAGGTTGCCCTGAGTGAGAGTCTTATCTTCTGTAAAGAAAGAGTTGAAATTGTGGAAAAACAGCCACAAGCTCTTATCATGTGAGCGGCTGACCTGCAACGAAAGGTGCAAGCACAGCCTTGTCAGGTGCCTACTGTTAAAGTGAGGTTGTTCATTGGAATAGAATGGGACCTTGCAACTTGGAATGGGGATGTGTGAGAGGACCCTGTTGAAGCTGGGGACACCAAGTTTGTAAACTCTGATGAAATGTTTTTGCCAGAAGAAACAGCTTCCCATCCCCAGTAGTGGCAACATCCCCTCCCGAACCCATGCTGCCATCAGCTTTTCCACCTTTGTCTGATGAGATAAACATGGCACTGCCTTAAGCAACAGTGATGGCCTCCTCCCCTGAGGTAGTTGCCAGGCAAGATAATGTTGATTCTCCTCAGGAGCCTCTGCTGACACCCATTTGTTTCTAGACCTATTACTACATTAAAGTCCCAGCAGGTCCCTAGAGGTGAGGTTAAGAGTGTGACTCATGAGGAAGTGTGCTACACTCAAAAATAACTGCTTGAGTTTTCCAATTTATATAAGCAAAAATTGGGAGAACAGGCATGGTCATGGATATTAAGAGCATGGGATAATGCCCTTATATCCCATGTGGAAGGAACATAGAGTTGGATCAGACTGAATTTATTGATTTGGGCCCAGTAAGTAGGTACTCTGCATTTAATGTGGCAGCTCGGGGAGTTTAAAAAACTTCCAATAGTTTATTTGCTTGGTTAGATGAAATAATGGATTAAAAGATGGCCCCCTGAGAGCCAGCTGGAAATGTCTGATCTCCCTTGGTTTAATGTAGAGAAAGGGACCCAAAGGCTTAGGGAGATTGGGAGGGTGGAGTGGATTAGTCACTTTAGACCTACTCTTCCCAGCTGGGAGGGTCCAGAAGATACACACTTGACCAAAGCCTTGTGAAATAGATTTGGGAGAGCAGCACCTGCATCTTTGAAGAGCCCTGTAATTGTTCTCTGTATGTCAGATCTAACAGAGGGAACCACAGTCACTCAACTACAAAATTTAAATACAATGGGAACAATTGGATCCCAAGGTGGCAGAGGCAAAGTGGTGGCACTCAACCATCAAAGGCAAGGTGTGCTTAGCTACAGTAATGGACAGCAGAGGCAAAATATCAATCAGAATAGTCTGACTCATGTAGAGCTCTGGCACTGGCTAATTATAGTGTTTCTAGAGGAAATTGATAGGAAGCCTATTAGATTCCTACTTAATCCTACTTAATTTATATAAGCAGTAAACTGACAAAAGACTAATTTGAATTATAAAGACAGAAAATCATGGCCCCTCAATCATTTTCGAGACGAGCCAGTTTGCATACCCAGAACCCCTTGAATGAAGGGAAGGCTGGGTCCCCTTGAGGAATGACCCACTGCACTACTGACAATTTATGCTGTTAATCTTTCTCCCATACTTCCCCAAAGGTAACTCTGGCTTTTTAGTAGGATAACTATGCACTGGGGAGAGGGAAATGATCAGACATTTCAGGACTACTGGATACTGGCTCTGAGCTGACATTGAGTTCAGGGGACCCAAAACATCATTGTGGTCCTCCATTTAAAATAGAGGCTTATGAAGGTCAGGTAATTAATGAAGTTTTGCTCAGGTACAACTTACAGTGGGTCCAGTTTAAGATGGACTCATCCTGTGGTCATTTACGCAGTGCCAAAATGCATAATTGTCATAGACATATTAGCAGCTGGCAGAACCCCCACATTGGCTCCCTGACTGGTAGGTTGAGGGCTACTCTGGTGGCAAAGGCCAAATAGAAGCCATTAGAGCTGCCTCTACCTAGAAAATATAGGACTATCTGCCAAGACTACCATCTGTGGACTCATAGAATGCCTTATCATGGTATTCCACACAGCATTGCCTCTGACCAAGGCACTCACTTTACAGTTAAAGAAGTGTGGCAGTGGGCTCATGCTCATGGAACTCACTGATCTTACCATGTTCCCCATTATCCTGAAGCAGCTGCATTGATAGAATGGTGAAATGGCCTTTTGAAGTCCCAATTACAATGTCAACTAGGTGACAATACTTTGCAGGAGTGGGGCAAAGTTATCCAGAAGGCCATGTATGCTCTGAATCAGCATCCAATGTATGGTACTCTTTCTCCCATAGCCAGCATTCACGGGTTCAGGAATCAAGGGGTGAAAGTGGAAGTGGCACCACTCACCATCACCCCTGGTGATCCACGAACAAAATTTTTGCTTCCTGTTTCTGTGACATTACATTCTGCTGGCCTGCATGTCTTAGTTCCAGAGGGAGGAATGCTGTCACCAGGAGACACAACGACTCCATTGAACTGGAAATTAAGATTGCCACCTGGACACTTTGGGCTCCTCTTACCTTTAAGTCAACAGGCGAAGAAAGGTGTTACAGTGTTGGCTGGGGTGATTGACTTGGACTATCAAGATCAAGTCAGTCTACTAGTCCACAGTGGAGTAAGGAAGAGAATGCATGGAATACAGGATATACATTAGGGTGTCTGTTAGTGTTACCATGCCCTGTGATTAAGGTCAATGGGAAACTACAACAACCAAATCCAGGCAGGACTACAAATGCCCAAACTTTTCAGGAATGAAGGTTTGTGTCACTTCACCAGGAAAAAAAAACAAGACCTGCTGAAGTGCTTGCTGAAGGCAAAGAGAATACAGAATGGGTAGTAGAAGAAGGTAGTCATCAATACAGAAACCAGGACTGTAATAGTCATGAGTATTTCCTCCTTCTTTTGTTAAAAACATGTTTGTGCATGTGTACACTTGTACTAAGAAAATATCTTCATCTTATTTCCTTTTTCTTTTATCATGTGACATATAATTTATTGACTTTGTATTAGCATTTAAGTATTGTTAACTTTTTGTAATAGTATTTTGGTTCAGTATTAGTGCATTGCTGGTTGTATGAAGGATAGTTGTATTATGTTAGGTGTAATTATGAACCTATTGTCTTTATTTGAAGATTATGTGTGATCTCAGGAGATGTGTAGGTTCAAGTTGACAAGGGGTGGGCTTGTGATGGTTAATATGGAATGTCAACTTGATTGGATTGAAGGATGCACTGTATTGACCCTGGGGTGTGTCTGTGAGGGTGTTGCCAAAGGAGATTAACATTTGAGTCAGTGGGCTGGGAAAGGCAGACCTACCCTTAATCTGGGTGGGCACCATCTAATCAGTTGCCAGTGCCGCTAGAATATAAAGCAGGCAGAAAAATGTGAAAAGACTAGACTGGCCTAACCTCCCAGCCTACATCTTTCTCTTGTTCTGGATGCTTCCTGCCCTTGAACATTGGACTCCAAGCTCTTCAGTTTTGGGATTCTGACTGGCTCTCCTTGCTCCTCAGCTTGCAGACAGCCTATTGTGGGACATTCTGATTGCATGAGTTAATACTTAATAAACTTTTACATATATATATACACACACACACACACACACACATATAATACACGTGTGTATATGTGTGTGTGTGTGTGTGTGTATCTTGATAGTCCTATCCCTCTAGAGAACGTTGACTAATATAGCTGTTGATTGGCATAAAATTCTGTGAATAATAGAAGTCTCTCAATAGGAGGATGCTTATTGACAAAAATATATCACCTTTTTTTAAACTACAGAAATGGAGCTCAAGAAGATATTCCATATTAGTAGCTAACTTCACTAACAATTCAAAGATAAATTTGCTATTATTTACTGTGACTGATAAATTTAGATAGATATCACTGCCTATAAGATTTGATTTTGGAGCCTCCAACTCCCAGCGCGAGCGACACAGAAGACCGGTGATTTCTGCATTTTCAACTGAGGTACTGGGGTCATCTCACTAGGGAATGCCGGACAATCGGTGCTGGTCAGCTGCTGCAGCCTGACCAGCCAGAGCTGAAGCAGGGCGAGGCATTGCCTCACCTGGAAGCACAAGGGGGAAGGGGATCCGTTTTCCTAGCCAGGGGAACTGAGACACACAACACCTGGAAAATCGGGTAACTCCCACCCCAATACTGCGCTGTAAGCATACAGGCACACCAGGAGAATATATCCCACACCTGGCCGGGAGGGTCCCACGCCCACGAAGCCTCCCTCACTGCTAACACAGCAGTCTGCCGCGATCTATCCGCAAGGCAGCAGCGAGGCTGGGGGAGGGGCGCCCGCCATTGCTGAGGCTTAAGTAGGTAAACAAAGCCGCTGGGAAGCTCGAACTGGGTGGAGCTCACAGCAGCTCAAGGAAGCCTGCCTGTCTCTGTAGTCTCCACCTCTGGGGACAGCGCACAGCTGAAGACCAACAGGGGAAGTAGCGGGAGCCGGTGCAGACGCGAACGACTCTGTCTGACAGCTTTGGGGAGAGCCGTGGATCTCCCAACGCGGAGGTTGAGATCTGAGAACGGACAGACTGCCTGCTCAGGTGTGTCCCTGACCCCTGAGTAGCCTAGCTGGGAGAAATCCCCCACTAGGGGCAGTCTAACACCCCACACCTCACAGGGTGGAGTACACCCCTGAGAGGAAACTTCCAAAGGAAGAATCAGACAGGTACACTCGCTGTTCAGCAATATTCTATCTTCGGCAACCTCTGCTGCTGATACCCAGGCAAACAGCGTCTGGAGTGGACCTCAAGCAATCTCCAACAGACCAACAGACAGTCCTTCTGACTGTCAGAAGGAAAACTATCAAACAGGAAGGACACCTATACCAAAACCCCATCAGTTCGTCACCACCATCAAAGACCAGAGACAGATAAAACCACAAAGATGGGGAAGAAGCAGGGCAGAAAAGCTGGAAATTCAAAAAATAAGAGCGCATCTCCCCCTGCAAAGGAGCGCAACCCATCGCCAGCAACGGATCAAAGCTGGTCAGAGAATGACTTGGACGAGAGGAGAGAAGAAGGCTTCAGTCCATCAAACTTCTCAGAGCTAAAGGAGGAATTATGTACCCAGCGCAAAGAAACTAAAAATCTTGAAAAAAGAGTGGAAGAATTGACAGCTAGACTAATGAATGCAGAGAAGATCATAAACGAAATGACAGAAATGAAAACCATGACACGAGAAATACGTGACAAATGCACAAGCTTCAGTAACCGACTCGATCAACTGGAAGAAAGAGTATCAGCGATTGAGGATCAAATGAATGAAATGAAGCGAGAAGAGAAACCAAAAGAAAAAAGAAGAAAAAGAAATGAACAAAGCCTGCAAGAAGTATGGGATTACGTAAAAAGACCAAATCTACGTCTGATTGGGGTGCCTGAAAGTGAGGGGGAAAATGGAACCAAGTTGGAAAACACTCTTCAGGATATCATCCAGGAGAACTTCCCCAACCTAGTAGGGCAGGCCAACATTCAAATTCAGGAAATACAGAGAACGCCACAAAGATACTCCTCCAGAAGAGCAACTCCTAGACACATAATTGCCAGATTCACCAAAGTTGAAATGAAGGAAAAAATCTTAAGGGCAGCCAGAGAGAAAGGTCGGGTTACCCACAAAGGGAAGCCCATCAGACTAACAGCAGATCTCTCGGCAGAAACTCTACAAGCCAGAAGAGAGTGGGGGCCAATATTCAACGTTCTTAAAGAAAAGAATTTTAAACCCAGAATTTCATATCCAGCCAAACTAAGTTTCATAAGTGAAGGAGAAATAAAATCCTTTACAGATAAGCAAATGCTTAGAGATTTTGTCACCACCAGGCCTGCCTTACAAGAGACCCTGAAGGAAGCCCTAAACATGGAAAGGAACAACCGGTACCAGCCATCGCAAAAACATGCCAAAATGTAAAGACCATCGAGGCTAGGAAGAAACTGCATCAACTAACGAGCAAAATAACCAGTTAATATCATAATGGCAGGATCAAGTTCACACATAACAATATTAACCTTAAATGTTAATGGACTAAATGCTCCAATTAAAAGACACAGACTGGCAAACTGGATAAAGAGTCAAGACCCATCAGTCTGCTGTATTCAGGAGACCCATCTCACATGCAGAGACATACATAGGCTCAAAATAAAGGGATGGAGGAAGATCTACCAAGCAAATGGAGAACAAAAAAAAGCAGGGGTTGCAATCCTTGTCTCTGATAAAACAGACTTTAAACCATCAAAGATCAAAAGAGACAAAGAAGGCCATTACATAATGGTAAAGGGATCAATTCAACAGGAAGAGCTAACTCTCCTAAATATATATGCACCCAATACAGGAGCACCCAGATTCATAAAGCAAGTCCTTAGAGACTTACAAAGAGACTTAGACTCCCATACAATAATAATGGGAGACTTCAACACTCCGCTGTCAACATTAGACAGATCAACGAGACAGAAAGTTAACAAGGATATCCAGGAATTGAACTCATCTCTGCACCAAGCGGACCTAATAGACATCTATAGAACTCTCCACCCCAAATCAACAGAATATACATTCTTCTCAGCACCACATCGCACTTATTCCAAAATTGACCACATAATTGGAAGTAAAGCACTCCTCAGCAAATGTAAAAGAACAGAAATTATAACAAACTGTCTCTCAGACCACAGTGCAATCAAACTAGAACTCAGGACTAAGAAACTCAATCAAAACCACTCAACTACATGGAAACTGAACAACCTGCTTCTGAATGACTACTGGGTACATAACGAAATGAAAGCGGAAATAAAGATGTTCTTTGAAACCAATGAGAACAAAGATACAACATACCAGAATCTCTGGGACACATTTAAAGCAGTGTGTAGAGGGAAATTTATAGCACTAAATGCCCACAAGAGAAAGCTGGAAAGATCTAAAATTGACACTCTAACATCACAATTAAAAGAACTAGAGAGGCAAGAGCAAATACATTCAAAAGCTAGCAGAAGGCAAGAAATAACTAAGATCAGAGCAGAACTGAAGGAGATAGAGACACAAAAAACCCTCCAAAAAATCAATGAATCCAGGAGTTGGTTTTTTGAAAAGATCAACAAAATTGACAGACCGCTAGCAAGGCTAATAAAGAAGAAAAGAGAGAGGAATCAAATAGATGCAATAAAAAATGATAAAGGGGATATCACCACTGACCCCACAGAAATACAAACTACCATCAGAGAATACTATAAACGCCTCTACGCAAATCAATTAGAAAATCTAGAAGAAATGGATAATTTCCTGGACACTTACACTCTCCCAAGGCTAAACCAGGAAGAAGTTGAATCCCTGAATAGACCAATAGCAGGCTCTGAAATTGAGGCAACAATTAATAGCCTACCCACCAAAAAAAGTCCAGGACCAGATGGATTCACAGCTGAATTCTACCAGAGGTACAAGGAGGAGCTGGTAGCATTCCTTCTGAAACTATTCCAATCAATAGAAAAAGAGGGAATCCTCCCGAACTCATTTTATGAGGCCAACATCATCCTGATACCAAAGCCTGGCAGAGACACAACAAAAAAAGAGAATTTTAGACCAATATCCCTGATGAACATTGATGCAAAAATTCTCAATAAAATACTGGCAAACCGGATTCAGCAGCACATCAAAAAGCTTATCCACCATGATCAAGTGGGCTTCATCCCTGGGATGCAAGGCTGGTTCAACATTCGCAAATCAATGAACGTAATCCAGCATATAAACAGAACCAAAGACAAGAATCACATGATTGTCTCAATAGATGCAGAAAAGGCTTTTGACAAAATTCAACAGCCCTTCATACTAAAAACGCTCAATAAATTCGGTATTGATGGAATGTACCTCAAAATAATAAGAGCTATTTATGACAAACCCACAGCTAATACCATACTGAATGGGCAAAAACTGGAAAAATTCCCTTTGAAAACTGGCACAAGACAGGGATGCCCTCTCTCACCACTCCTATTCAGCATAGTGTTGGAAGTTCTGGCTAGGGCAATCAGGCAAGAGAAAGAAATCAAGCGTATCCAGTTAGGAAAAGAAGAAGTCAAATTGTCCCTGTTTGCAGATGACATGATTGTATATTTAGAAAACCCCATCGTCTCAGCCCAAAATCTCCTTAAGCTGATAAGCAACTTCAGCAAAGTCTCAGGATACAAAATTAATGTGCAAAAATCACAAGCATTCTTATACACCAGTAACAGACAAGCAGAGAGCCAAATCAGGAATGAACTTCCATTCACAATTGCTTCAAAGAGAATCAAATACCTAGGAATCCAGCTTACAAGGGATGTAAAGGACCTCTTCAAGGAGAACTACAAACCACTGCTCAGTGAAATCAAAGAGGACACAAACAAATGGAAGAACATACCATGCTCATGGATAGGAAGAATCAATATCGTGAAAATGGCCATAGTGCCCAAGGTAATTTATAGATTCAATGCCATCCCCATCAAGCTACCAATGAGTTTCTTCACAGAATTGGAAAAAACTGCTTTAAAGTTCATATGGAACCAAAAAAGAGCCCGCATTGCCAAGACAATCCTAAGTCAAAAGGACAAAGCTGGAGGCGTCATGCTACCTGACTTCAAACTATACTACAAGGCTACAGTAACCAAAACAGCATGGTACTGGTACCAAAACAGAGATATAGACCAATGGAACAGAACAGAGTCCTCAGAAATAATACCGCACATCTACAGCCATCTGATCTTTGACAAACCTGAGAGAAACAAGAAATGGGGAAAGGATTCCCTATTTAATAAATGGTGCTGGGAAAATTGGCTAGCCATAAGTAGAAAGCTGAAACTGGATCCTTTCCTTACCCCTTATACGAAGATTAATTCAAGATGGATTAGAGACTTAAATGTTAGACCTAATACCATAAAAACCCTAGAAGAAAATCTAGGTAGTACCATTCAGGACATAGGCATGGGAAAGGACTTCATGTCTAAAACACCAAAAGCAACGGCAGCAAAAGCCAAAATTGACAAATGGGATCTAATTAAACTAAAGAGCTTTTGCACAGCAAAAGAAACTACCATCAGAGTGAACAGGCAACCTACAGAATGGGAGAAAATTTTTGCAACCTACTCATCTGACAAAGGGCTAATATCCAGAATCTACAAAGAACTCAAACAAATATACGAGAAAAAAACAAACAACCCCATCAAAAAGTGGGGAAAGGATATGAACAGACATTTCTCAAAAGAAGATATTCATACAGCCAACAGACACATGAAAAAATGCTCATCATCACTCACCATCAGAGAAATGCAAATCAAAACCACAATGAGATACCATCTCACACCAGTTAGAATGGCAATCATTAAGAAGTCAGGAAACAACAGGTGTTGGAGAGGATGTGGAGAAATAGGAACACTTTTACACTGTTGGTGGGATTGTAAACTAGTTCAACCATTATGGAAAACAGTATGGCAATTCCTCAAGAATCTAGAACTAGATGTACCATATGACCCAGCCATCCCACTACTGGGTATATACCCAAAGGATTATAAATTATTCTACTACAAAGACACATGTACACGTATGTTTATTGCGGCACTATTCACAATAGCAAAGACTTGGAATCAACCCAAATGTCCATCTGTGACAGACTGGATTAAGAAAATGTGGCTCATATACACCATGGAATACTATGCAGCCATAAAAAAGGATGAGTTTGCATCCTTTGTAGGGACATGGATGCAGCTGGAAACCATCATTCTTAGCAAACTATCACAAGAAGAGAAAACCAAACACCGCATGTTCTCACTCATAGGTGGGAACTGAACAATGAGATCACTTGGACTCGGGAAGGGGAACATCACGCACTGGGGCCTATCATGGGGAGGGGGGAGGGGGGAGGAGGGAGGGATTGCATTGGGGAGTTATACATGATATAAATGATGAATTGATGGGTGCTGACGAGTTGATGGGTGCAGCACACCAACATGGCATAAGTATACATATGTAACAAACCTGCACGTTATGCGCATGTACCCTAGAACTTAAAGTATAATAAAAAAAAAAAGAAAAAAAAAAAAGATTTGATTTTGAATATCTCTAATGCAAAGAATATTTAGCCTTGGGTTACATATGAAGTCTATTAAATACCTCCTTTATAAGACATAAGACAAGTAAAGTGAGTGCAGGAAGATATAAACACTAGAAAATACTAATGCATTTGAACTACATTATTCTGAAAATATTATGCAAATAACTATTAATATTTATTATTTATTTGAATGAGCTACTTTTACTGTTAGATGGAATGAGTAAGACTACTTTTCATTTGCAGAAATTCTATGCAGCAATTTACCCAGAAAGCCAGGTTTCAATTCTCCACATCATATAAAGGACCCAGGTAATAACAAATAAGTGATTTAACACTAAGACACATAAAGATATAAATGATTTAACTTTAAGACACAATGTTACAATAAAAATATGAGGAGGTTGATAATTAATATGAAATGATAAGAACGCACATGACCAGGTTTAGAACACCTGCCTCAAAATATGGCAGCTGGGCATTTGAGGAAACAACAAAAGCAGGAAGGTCTGTCTCTCTGACCTTCTCTCACTTCTTCTTTCCCAAAAGGTGTGATAAAACCTAGCTGACCTTCCCTTGAAGCATGTCATAAGATCCTCAAGCCACAGGTACCCTCCCTATACTAGGAAAAAGGGAACATTTTTATCTCTGAAGACACAGAAACACAGAGAACTATCTGAACAAACAGGCTTTGGTAAGTTTCCTTCAGTTTAATACCATTAGATTACACTCTTTTGTCCTTCAATCCTTCTGTTACAAGACTGTCCATAAAAATGCACATATTCCTCTGTTTCTTTAGGTCTTCATTTCGGAACCCTCCTGTGTTATGTAAAATAAGTTTACACAATTTTCTATTATTAATCCATCTTTTGTTACAGAGGTCTCAACCATGAACCTTGCAAGGGGTGACACAATAGATTATTACTTTTCTCTCCAACACACAGCACATTGCAAACAAAAACAATGCCTGATTGTTGTTTTCTTGATTGGCTGTAGACAAATATCAAATTAGTTCTCTAGGTGGCAGCAGCAGTCTGAAGACTTGTTCAGGAAAGAATGTCTGCAAATGCCCAAGGAAAATCTAAGACAAAATCATTTTTGAAAAACAAGCTTTCCCTTTTTCATGTCTAAGAGACATTAGAATTTCTTTACTGCACAAACAATCTTTGGATTGTTTTAAACCAATTGGATAATGTAATAGAGAGTTAATAGCCACAACAAAATTGTATCAACTCAACTGTCTGTCTTCTTCCTTGTCTAATATGTTATTTTAGGCAAAAAAGGAAGGTACCAGAGAATGCAAATATATTATCTCCTTGTGGACCATGTATACCTGAAATTGTACCACAAAAATCCAACTTGTATTTTTTAAAGATCTTGATTATAGCTAAACAAACATTTTCTATAGTAACTTAGTATTTAATGGACTGGATAGGTATCATATATATATATAAGCTTAGAGCTGGAGGATGCATTACATTTGCCATCTTTCTCTCTTCTCCTTCTATTCTTCCCTCTGCTGAATTTTTCTCCTTACTGCTCACTTCTTCCACCATTTTCTCTACACCTACTTTCCTTTCTTGTTTGGTATTCTTTATCAAAAATAATTTCCACAATTATGAATATATAAGGCAGGATGAAAACATTTGTAGTTTTATTTTATTTTTTATTTTTTATTTTTTTGAGACGGAGTCTCGCTCTGTGGCCCAGGCTGGAGTGCAGTGGCCGGATCTCAGCTAACTACAAGCTCCACCTCCCGGGTTTATGCCATTCTCCTGCCTCAGCCTCCCGAGTAGCTGGGACTACAGGCGCCCGCCACCTCGCCCGGCTAGTTTTTTTGTATTTTTTAGTAGAGACGGGGTTTCACAGTAGCCAGGATGGTCTCGATCTCCTGACCTCGTGATCCGCCCGTCTCGGCCTCCCAAAGTGCTGGGATTACAGGCTTGAGCCACCGCGCCCGGCCCAACATTTGTAGTTTTAAAAGTTAATAAAACAAATTTCTTTGCTGGTAATTTTCCTGAAAAAAGGGGTTGGGAGAAAAAAATTTATTTCAAGCCTATAAACCTTTTTCTAAAGGAAAAATAATTTTCTTGCTATTAAAAGGTGAAGTCTGGAGCTAGTTTATAAGGAAGAGAAATATACTATAAAGATTAGAAATATATAATAAATTATAGTTACTTGGCAGGGGAGAAACAATGATCAAGAAATATATAATAAATTAATATAATTTTAGTTTTCCATGGACAATCTAGAAGACAAGAGTTTCAGGAGCCCAGACCTCAAATAAGAATTAAATTGGTAGAAATCTCTTGCAAAGAAGGGGACTAGTTTTTCTTTTCTTTTTTTTTAATTTAATTTAATTTATTTATTTTTATTATACTTTAAGTTCTAGGGTACATGTACACAACTTGCAGGTTTGTTACATATGTATACATGTGCCATGTTGGTGTGCTGTACCCATTAACTCGTAATTTACATTAGGTATATCTCCTAATGCTATCCATCCCCCATGCCCCCACCCCAGGACAGGCTACAGTGTGTGATGTTCCCCACCCGGTGTCCAAGTATTATCATTGCTCAGTTCCCACTTATGAGTGAGAACATGAGGTGTTTAGTTTTCTGTCCTTGCAATAGTTTGCTCAGAATGATGGTTTCCAAGCTTCATCCATGTCCCTACGAAGGACATGAACTCATCCTTGTTTATGGCTGCATAGTATTCCATAGTGTATATGTGCCACATTTTCTTAATCCAATCTTTCATTGATGGACATTTGGGTTGGTTCCAAGTCTTTGCTATTGTGAATAGTGCTGCAATAAATATACATGTACATGTGTCTTTATAGCAGCATGGTTTATAATCCTTTGGGTATATACCCAGTAATGGGATGGCTGAGTCAAATGGTATTTCTAGTTTTTCATTACATGGTGACAGGAGAAACTTAAGAAAAAAAAAGGCAGTTAAAAAAACCACAAAATTTATATTAAGACAGTATGAACACTTCAAAGGAAAATGTTTCTCTTACAGAAGCTTTTACCTGAGATATCAAACCTTTTTTTGGGGTTTCATCCCAACCAATTATAATCTGCTGAAGTTTATATTGGGGCATACATTTTGACCCTGAGACACCAGACTCTTACTGGAACTAACAAGATTTTCCTGAGCAGGGATCAAAGAAATTATTTTAACCAACTGTATACAGACCACTGAACTCATTCTGTCCTCTCTCTTATACTAGTTTTAGTTTCCAATTATCATAATGCCTGTGAACTCCTTTTCGGTTCTTTAAGATGTCTGAACTTTCCCCTCATGGAAGTACTTAGTGAATTTAATCATTGATGTGTATTTCCTCCCTTGGCACAATTAAAGTTGACTCGGCTGTGGAATTTTTAGCTATATTGGCATTTGTTTTATTTGGCAGCCTGTTAGCTAATATTTAGTATGAAGTCCGCTTTTTTTTTTTTATTATTGTTCTGTATTTCCCTTTCCTCATCACTAAACTTTAGTTAAAAGGCCACTGTACAAAAGAGCATCATCTTCATGATGCTTTGGGAAATGTCTCCCAAACACCTTACTTTTATTCTACTTTCCCTATATACCCCCTCTTCAAGTTTTCATCAGTCTGACAAACTAGCCACCAATTCTATCTCTTGTTCTCATGATAATGAACATCAATGACTCCTGCTTAGAGCATTAGAACCTCATTAAAGAGTTGCCACCACTAGTCCTAAACTATTTTTTTCCAGATCTACCTCCCTGTAATCTCCTGAGTTTATGTATTGTTGGTTTATTCCAAATATATCTATTCCTTACTCTTTGAATCTACTTAATGACCTTATTTTTTCAAGTTCATCTTTCACTGGGAATAGCATGTTTGTCTCTTCAAAATATACCAATGTTTAAGGGCCAAATTTAAGCCTTTCTATTCCCAGTGAGCCTTGCGGAGCTTGTGTCTAGTCATTTCTCACATCTTTGAGATTCTAACTTTTATTATATGCGCCATTATTACATGTGCCATTTATTTGGTGACCAAGCAAGCACCCCCAGTAGCATCTCTTGACTTGTGATTTTGTATTGTCGTTTAACTTTCTGTAGGCTTTTCTCAAATCATGCTACTTCTTTGTATATTTCTAATTTTATCGGTAACTGTTCAGTTAAAGTTTGTTGATCACCGAAAGCAGGCATCATTAGTGTTTCAAAGTGTGTCATCATCAGGATGTACTGGGTTATAATTTGCTCATACATAACCCTCAAATCCCAGCAGCTTAAAGCCACAAAAGTTTCTGTCTCACAGAAGCAAGTAGATTATCACAGAGTGTCTGGGTAAACTGCTCACTCCCAGACCCAGGCTTCTAGAGCAGCTGCTGTCTGGAACAGGGCTTCATTCTTGGCAGAGAGAAAAGTTGGCAAGTTTCACACTGACTCTTAATGCATTCCACCTGGAAGTGATATGCAGCACTTCTGTTCACATTTTACTGGCAAAACAAATCAAATGGTCAAAACTTACAAGAAAATTGTAGAGTTGTGCAATTCTACCATCAACACCAAAAGTTAAACGGAAATATTTGGTAAAGCGAGCAGGTAGGAAGCAACAGAGGTATACGTTTCACATACTACCTCAACTTGAGCAAAAAGAAACCTCGCCACATAACCCAATTATCTCTTTACCATATCAATTACCAATTTTGCAAATGATAGTGGGTAGTATTGAAACATCTTGTATATTTTCAATCAACTGGCATTTAATTCTATGTTAAGTATGTTTTGCTCCTTCTACTGATCAAATATTTATTAGTCTTGCTAATACTGAAAGATAACTGCATTGTGGAGCCAGGTTGTTTCTTCATCATATGCTGTAAATAGTTAAGCCTTATAGATAAGCACTAGTCAAAGCCGAATACCAGTAAGAAGCACCGAATTTAATTATTTCACTGTCTAGTCCGAGAAAAACAGAGCTAGTTAAAGCAGAAAAGAAAAATAATTGAGAGCTGGTAACAATCTTCCTATACTTATTTTGAAAGGTTACTTAATATAAGATGCGAATTTGTTTTGAAAATATGCTAACTAAAACATGGGCTTGGGGCAATGTTTATACTGTAATTAATATTCAAAATAATGTAAAAAACATTGACTGTATTAACCCCTCATAAAATTCAAAGGCTTTGGGGCACATCCTTGTACCTGAGTGTCTGTAGAAAGAAAAACCTTACCATCTGCATTTAATTGGAAATTGCCTGTTGCTTTTGTCCCATAAAAAGTAATCTTATAAAAGACATCTATATTAGGGAGAAAAGGCAACAGAGAACCTCCAATAAAAACAGAACCTGCAGCGTTGCTTTCTCCACATAGATATTGGATCTGTAAATCCAGCCTTGCCTTGTAAAGTTAATGAGGCTCCTCCAAGCTTTTAAAATGACTACAACGTGAAATCCACATAACTAGAGAAATAAATGGAGGTTAATCATACTGTGGGCTTGTATTATACTTTCTATGCTAACAGTCCCATAAAAACTTGGGCTAAGTGAACAGGGATATTAAACATTTTATAGCATATATATTGAGAAGAATCTTTTGTTGGGGCTGCTGTGAACTGGGCAAGACAGGTCACAAATTACAAGATCCTTTTGAAGAATAAGGAAAATAAATAACTTGAGAAGTAAAATGAGATAATGGAAAAAATATAAAAGCAATAAACAGGAATTCAGTAACAGTATAAGTAGAGAGGGGGAAGCCAGGAATGGTACAAAGAAAACAGGAGAAAAGAAATAAAAGACAATGTGCAGAATAAGATACCAGATATGCAGTAATCAACCTGCACTGAAGTTGAAAACTAAAGGCTTCTGTACTTACCTTTCCTTTTGTTGTTGTTGTTTGTGTGAGTGTGTGTTTGACTCCAAACTATTTTTAATGAAGGATAACATAACTACAATAAAAGACCCAAATCCAAAGTGTACAGTTCAATGCATTTTTGAAAAGTTGAACCACCTATGCAATCACCACTGACGTAAAGATTCAGAACATTTCCAGAAACCTAATGAAAGACTCTCTAATTAATTGCTTCCACAAGTCACTCCACCCTCATAAACTCTGCATCTATTTTCTTCATAGATTGGTTTTGATGGCATTTAAACTTCTATAAATGAGATTTTGTGAAATGTACCTCTTTTGTATCTACTTTCTTCAACATTGTGTCTTTGAGATTCACATAGCTGTCATTTGTCCTTTTTCATTGCTCTATCATATTCAGTTCTATGAACATACTACATTTGTCTATTCTTGTGTTGATGAACTTTAGGGTTAGTGCTAGATTGAGGCTGTTATGAATTCTTCTGCTACCAATCTTCTTGGACATGTATATCGAGCACATATTCACATTTTGGGGGGTATATACCTAGTAGTAAAGGTTTAGGAGCATATATATGTGTGTGTGTGTATATATATGTATATATGTATGTGTATATATATATATGCTTGATGTTTCCAGAATATTGATGTATTTTAATTTTTGTTATTCTGTTTATTTTGTATTGTATCACATTTTGATCTTCATTTGCTAAAATTACTAATGAAGTTCACCACCTGTTTGAAAGTTCATTATATTTCACTGTTGTTTTTTGGGAAATACTTATGCAGAACATCCATTTTGGAGAAATTGTCTTTATAGTATTTTTCTTATTCATTAGTAGGCACTTTATACATATATGTAAATATATACACATGCACATATACATATATACACACATATGTATTTCAAGTAGAACAGTTTTGATTGTAATGTTTCTCAATTTCTCTGTACATCTACTAATTTTTTGTCAACTTGTCTGTGAGTTTCGAAGACAGCTATTTTTAAACTTTTCACTGTAATTTAGGCTTTTCTATTTATTCTTTTTTTCATTGATAATTTTATATTTTGAGTCTATTGGGAACATAGAGATTTATGATAGTTTTTTTCACTAAAGTAGCTATTATGGAATTGCTATTATGAAATGTTTATTTTTATCTCAATAATACTTCTTGATTTAAAGTCTACTCAGTCAATGAATCTATATGGAACTCTCTTATTTTAATGGTGTATCTTTTTGATCCTTTTAATTTCAACCTTTTGTGTCATTATCCTTCCTTGAAGTGTCAAATGATTGTTTATTTTTACCTGTTTATGAATGCCTTTATTTTTATACAATCTGATATTTCTGCTTTAATTGGAGTATTTAGTTTATGCTAAATTTAATTGCTGTTACATCTGGGATTAAATCTGACATCTTGCTATTCATTTCCTTTTATTATGTCATCTAGTCTTTGTTTCTTTGTTTCTTGTTCTTACCTTCGTTTGGCCATTTATTTGTATAAAATTAGCTTATTTGGCTAGTATTATATTATTTAACTTAATACTTAGGTATTTAATTTTCATCTTTGGTTATTATTTCAAGTTTCTTTTAGAGCTCCTAGCATGCATTTTAACTTATTGTAGCCTCCTTTAAGTTAGCCCTTAAGCATTTCATAAATAATACAAAGACCCCACACAACTTTAAATTCATTTATTCTTTCTACAAACTGTTGTCATATATTTTGATTCATATACATTTTAAATCCTACACAAATTTAAAAGCAGTGAATATTCATTTAAGCTTTCCCCTATATTTACCATATCACTGTTCTTCATTAAATCTTATAACTATGCTTTATTTATGATCATTATCAATCTACCTAGAACACTCCTACAGTAGTCATTTCAGTGCTCACCTCCTAGAGAAAAATTTATCATTATTTTATTTTTATATTTTAGTGAAATATTACAAGGTTAGAAAATTGTTTTTGGTTTACTTTTCCACACTTTATATATTTCATCCTTATTTCTGGCTTACTTCCTTTGTGTTAAAAAGTCAGCTTTCATTATCTTATTTCTGCTTTGAATGTAGTGCACTATTTTCTGGTAGCTTTCCAGATTTTTTTTTGTTTTGTTTTTAGTTCAGTCGATGTTTCTCTGATATGCCTAGGGATAGGGTTCTGTGGTGGTGGTTGTTGTTGTTGCTGTGAGTTTGTATACTTCTTGCATTTTGATAAAATTTTCAAAGCTATGACCTGAACTTTTTCCTCAGTTTTGGAAAATGTATATCCAATATCACTTTAAATATTGACCTGCTTGTTTTCTGTTTTCTCTCTTCATCATCCTGTAATGACAGAGTATGTGCTTTATCAAGAACAGGGTGATCCATTTTCAGTCTTTCCTGTTCCTTGGGTTTAGCTACTCTAGGTTGACAACTAAAAGTCTAAAGTCCTTACCTGATCTGCTTTTACTTGATGAAAACTTGAATCCATTTCTTAACTTCCTAGAGATGCCAGCATGCTTTACTTAGGTCTTTCGTTCCTTAGCAGCTGCTTGTCGTTTGGTTTCACTGTGTTTCATTCTGCATGTTTCGCTTAGGAGTCAGCAAATGCCCTGAGAGAACAGTATGCACAGATGTTGGGTTCTGCAGCTTTCTTTTCCCCACCTTGGCTCCTTCAGTTTGGTAGGTTTAGTAGCCCTGAACTTCATTTTTGTGTGCAACTGCTCTGTTCATCCTCTAACCTGCAGGAAATTGGCAAGCATCCCAAGGAGAAGCAGCAGAGAATATTGGTTTCACTTCAATGCATTTTCCTTCTCCCCGGAATCTTAATTTCCCCAGTCCTGACTGCCTTGGTTGTTCTCCAGTGCTTCTGAGCAGCTGTTGTATGTATAATATCCAGCTTTTATAATTGTTCTCAGTGGGATACTTAGTCCAATATCAGCTACTGTGTTATAGACAGAAACAGAAATCTTTCTTGTTTTATAAGAGTAGCATTAGTTGACAAGAATATGGCCCTGTTAAATATCTGAACATATTAAAAAATGTCTCAGCAAAACTGCCAAGAATAAGGATACAGTGTTCCTCTAAATCCCATGAATTATTTGTATGGTAATATTATCATAAATTATCACTTTTCATTGCAATCAATGTGATGAAAGACACAAATGTAATTTCTTCTACAACCTACATTTTAGCCAATAATTGACTCTAGCTCTGTCTTCTTTCTTGCTAATAATGAAAGGAGCAGAATAAAAAATATCTTTGGACTCACTGATAAATGAGCAACCAGAAGCCATTTTTGTTAAAATCATTAAATTCAATGAAAAAATATAAAACAGACCCCAAAAATATGAGACCAAGATTTATGGATCACTGTGTCACCTTCCATCAAAGAAGAAACCTCAGAGATCCTTTTCCTGGCTTCCCGCTTGGGATGTTCCATGGGTAATCTGTCAACAAAAGCATGAAAGAGGCAACACAATGGGGAGTCATTAAAAATCTGCTCAGGCCACCACAGACTGTAATATATATGATATTTTTACATATTTCACTTAAAATGAATTAGTCTCCTCTTGCTTAAACTGCAGACAACAATTCTATGATTTTACTTTTGGACAAAATTATCAAAGGAAGAACAACATTATTAAGTCTGGAGGGAAAGATACAGTTTAAGTCAGGAGTCCGACAAACCACAACCTGCAGGCCCAAAGGAGTAAGCGACTGCTTTTGTAAGTAAAATTATATGAAACTCTAAGATACCTAAAAATTCCACTGAAGTGCCATTTTCCTACTCTCACTCACTCAATAATTTTGAACCTAGATGTGTGGAGATACCTCTCCAAAAACCAAGAAATTCTCTATCAGGTTCTCCAGTGGATACCAGCTGATGTCCTCTGATTCAATTTCACCCTGATGCTCTCTACCTTGGTATAGTGTCAGATCTCACAGGTTGAGAGCTCAGTCCCACAAAACTGCCCCTCACTTCAGATGCCAATAGGAAGTAGTAAGTTGTCACCGATATTTCTGAATGGCTCTAAATTGCAGTGCCCAAGACCCTCTCCTCAGGTTTCATTAATTTGCAAGAGCAGTTCACAGAACTCAGGAAGACATTTTACATCTGTTTATAAGTGTATTAATAAAGACTATTAGCAAGGATACAGATGAACAGTCAGATACAAGATACATAGCACAAAATTTCTAGGTACGATAAAGATAGTTGAGCCCAAAACACACAAACTGAAAGATAGAAGAATCTGTTTCCTCAGGAATGTTTTTCTGATATGTTACGTTTTCTACTTGCTAGCTGTATGACTTGCCATCTTGAAGCCTTAATATTCTTAACTATTATTGGGGACAAGTGTATAATTAGCTTCGTGTGTGTTACAATTATTAATGAACTGTTACCTGTCAAATGCTTAGGTCATTGTTCAATAGAGTGAGTGCTCCATAACTTATTATCTCTAATTTCTCAAAATATTTTCAGAAGGCAAAAAATGAAATTTTAATAGTTTTCTTTCAGAAAAACTCTTTTCTAGTATGCTGTCTCCAGATAGCAAAACTTTTGTTTCCTAAGCCCTGCTTTAAGATTCTTACTGACCAATGGATAAGCATTAGCATTATCTTAACTCATCAAGTAGAAAAGGAATTATGTTGCAAAAGTTATTATCCTAAAACACAATCAGTTGTGAATATGACCTAGATCATAAAGATTTAGTACTTTAAATATAATAAACTTATTCATGTTCAAAACATTGAGAAAAAACATTGAGAAATCTCCTCCATTACACTCTGCAAATGAAAAAAACTGAAGCCCAAAAATGAGAAGTGACTTTTTCATCGATAATTAGGAGGCTGACTTCATAGCTAGGCATATGACCTGCCTCAAATGGTTTTTATGTCATTGTTCACTCTCCTGTCTCTTATTCCCTGACTTAAAATTCTTGGGACTTATTTTTCTCTTTGTTTTTAATAAGTTAATTTTTTTCTGTTGTTATTTTGGCCAATTATTCCTCAGATTCATAATGATATTGTTTAAAAGATACCATTATATCTTGATTATTACTTGTTTGTTTTAATCCAATAATGCTTTTAGTCTTAAAACTTCAACTTTTCCATTTCAATCAATTTAAATCATAATTGACAGAAATTATTCATCTTTATTAGAGAAACTAAATAAGAGATGTGATTAAATTAGCCACTGCAATGACATGGCATTTATTTGGTAATTCACAAGTGGTTTTTTTCTGTTTTACACACAATTCTTCATAGGATGCTGTGCAGATTTTGGGTACACTGTATTTCAGAATGGCTGAAGGCTGAGGGGAAAATTCACATATGAGTATAAAATACTACTACTTTTATGGTGGGTGATCATTAACTGAGTTTGTTTTACAGGTTTCCCAGCTGACTGAGGCAATGGATTTAATCTTCTGGGGGAACTCTGGTTAATCTCACTATTTTTCATGGTCACCAAGCACTGAAACTCTAGACTGATGTCACTGTCTTGGAAATCCATCCTTTTATGTCCAAGGGGTATGTACATAGCAAAAGGAATAGGTGAAACACTATTGCAATTTAAAATCGGCAGGGTGCAGTTTGGCATTCTCACCTTATGACTCAATTTCACTAGTTAGTGGACAGCGTATTACCTTGAGATTCAGCAGGGTCTCTGGAGTCAGATAGCCTGGGTTCCAAATCCAGCTACTACTTGTTCTATCAGTGGTAGTGGAAAAATCACTAATCTAGGGGAATTATTTCTCATCTATAAATCCGGAAGAATAAAAAGTAGCTATCCCAGAGGGATCTTTATCAGGATTGAATAGGAAATTTGTATAAAACACTTAGCTAGTGCCTGGCACACAGGAGTCACTCAGGAAACATTACTTATAATAACAATTATTACTGTCATTATTGCTGTTTTAAATAAATCCACGTTTTGCCGTCTCTTCTATCATGAACTCATACAGTGTGGAGATATCTTTAGACTCAGGCATTCATTCAGTAGGCAAATAAGGACCACAGTGCCAGACACATATCTAGATACCATAAATACACAAATGAAGAAACCATTGGCAAGCCGAGTCACCTTCTCTGTGCAGGAGAGAGACTTCTGCAGCGTTCAAGACAGACATTTTGATCCAACCTGAAATTTTCTAGTGATAAACACTTACAACTTCATAAATCAGCATCATAATTCATTACTGGACAGATGTTACTTTAAATTTTCAAATTCTGCTCACCTCAATAGTTACAACAGCAATAACAATGAGGCAAACAAACAAACAACATTCTATCATGTCTGAAGTTTATGAATGTTTCAGTTACCATCACTGCATAACAAACCACCCCAAATGTAGTGTTGTAGAGAAACAACTGTACATATATATGTGTGTGTGCATGTGTGTATATATAGATATATATATCTCTCCTGGATTCTTTGGTTTAGGAATTAGGAAAGGTCACGGAAGAGATGACTTTTCTTTTCACAATGTCTGAGAACTCAACTAGGAAGACTTGCAGCTGAAGACAATTAATGGCAATAGGCTTGGGCCATCTGATAGTCCATTCCCTCAAATGTCGCTGAATGATACTTGTTGACTAGGACCTGAGCTGAGCCTGTTGGTCCTAACACCTATGTGTAGCCTCACTGTGTGACTATTTGAGCTTCGTCACAGCATGGCAGTTGGATTCTAAAAGAACATATTGAGGGAATCCGATGGAAACTGTATTAACTATTATGATCTCACCTTGAAAATCACATAGGATTATTTTGGCTAAAATAAAAGTTTACTTAGAACCATGGCAAGGGAACAGAGATCCTATTTCTTGATGGAAAAGTGTCAAAGTTTTAAATAAAGCATGTGGGATGAGAGACATGGCTGCAACCATTTTTAGAAAGTATAATCTGTCACAAGGATGAGAAGATACAGCTGATATGATCAGAACTCACATTATTATAAGCAGATTTTGGAGTTAATCTAATCTAGTCAGCTGATGGTCAAACTGAGTCCAGAGAAATAAAGTAATGCCATCTATCTGATTAGGAATTTTTTTTGTCTTATATGTAACCACTATTTTGATTATATATGGTTATTTACTTCCTTTATTTTGGGGTTTATTTTGGGTACGCCTCCCTGTGAAATAAATGCTGCTTCTTTTTGAACTTTATGTGCTGAAATTATATATATATACACACATAATATATATATATATATATATATTTTTTTTTTTTTTTTTTTTTTTGAGACTGAGTCTCATTCTGCCCCCCCAGGCTGTAGTGCAGTGGTGTGATCTCGGCTCACTGCAACCTCTGACTCTAGGGTTCAAGCGATTCTCCTGCCTCAGCCTCCCAAGTAGCAGGGATTACATGCACTCTCCACCATGCCTGTCTAATTTTACCCCACACAAATTTTTGATATTGTACACATTTGTAAATTATTATTTAACCCCTCCCTGAACCCACCCTCACCACCATCTTAGTCTGCTCAGGCTGCCATCGCAAAATACTACATACCATGCAGCTTAAACAACAGAGATTTTTATTCTCATAGCTCTGGATGCTGGGAAGGCCAACATCAAGGGACCACCAAAGTAGCTCTCACTCTGATGCCTCTTCTTTTGACTTGTAGGTAGCCACCATCTCAGTATGTTCTCACGTAACGTCATCGTGTACGCTTGGAGAAACAGACAGAGACCTCACAGGCTCCTGGTATCCTTTTTTATGAGAATATTAATTCTATTGGATCAAGGCCTCACCCTTAGGACTTCATTTAACCTTAATTATTTCCTTAGAGGTCCTATATCCAAATATAATCACAATGGGACTTGGACTTCAACATATGAATTTGTTTGGGGAAATGGGGCACAAACATACAGTCTATAACATCCATTCCCCCAAAAAAATATTAACAGAAGCTAATGTTATTTGTAACGTTACTTTTTATGCTCAAAGTTATCCTGGAGTTGTTGCCAAGAAAACTTTCCCTAATCTAAATTACTCCATCCTGTCCTTATCCTTCTCAATAATTTTGTTTTCCATGACCTCAGCTGATGACACAGCTTTGAAGACAGACAAATTCTCATCACTTCTTCTTTTATTATGTATCCACTATAATTGAGTACATCACTGTCTAATCATTGTCTTTCTCTAACAAATACAAGTATGTGAGCAAACTGTACATTTTTAAGCACAAAAGCTCAATATTTTTAGCTATAAGAGCCCCATCATATTTATGATACAGATAAAATATAATAATGCATTCAAACAAGAAATTAAAAACAAGACTGAAAAAAAAGAAGAATCCCGAAATGTAAAAGTAAAAGGAAAACTAGGCATTCCTTTTTTATGAGCTTAACTGTATAGATATTGTGTAATTATTTTATATATTAAGAAACAGACTCTAAACTCTATCAGATGGGAATATAATGACCAATGTTAAGATAGTTCAATCTGCTAGCTGGCTGTTTAAATTAAAGGAATGCTGTATTCTCATTTAAAAGTTTATTGCTGGTTAAAGTTCACTCTTCTTACCTATTGGTAGAAAAACATTGTAGCATACCAGTCTCACTGCCTAGTGCAGAAATATACTAATGACTAGCACGTCTTTGAAATGCAGAAGGCATAAAAGAACTGAACTCATGACCCCGTAGTGTGATCTGAATTTGTGCTCAGCTTTGTTCTTTGTCTATCCTGCTCTGAGGTTGACATGGGAATCTTGGTGAAGGGTTATTGACCTTTAAAAATACAAACTGTGCCTCTCACTATAGAAAAAAATCTTCATGCAAAACATTAATTTGTGATCTAAGATCTCTAAGCCCAGAAGGCTTGGCTAGGGAATTCTTTTTATTGAGCATCTGTGTTTTCTTTTATTGCTACTGATGGGCTTGAGGGGCATAATAACCACGTGGTCACCATGTTTAGTGGTTAAAAAACATGAAGCTTCTTTCTGAATCATTCTCAAGTCATTAAGCACAAAAAGATTTAGACCAGCAGAGGAAATGTATATTTTTGAGTGCAACAGGAATGTTAAATCTCAGCGTGGGAATTTATAATTGGAGGATTAGGAATATATTTTTCTCCTTCAATATGGAATTGTTTGCCATTTTTCCCTACTAAGACCAAATTCAATTTCATTTGAGTTATTTGACTCTTCAAGGCCCAGTGCCAGATGCCACAGATATAGTGAGATGTATAGGAAAACAGTCTGTGACCTGAAGGAACTTACAACCCAGAGCAGGATATAATTAAGTACCTAAATATAAGAGAAGTTCTTTAAAGAAGAGAAAGCCCCATTTCCATGTAGAGTCCCCAATGAAGATGTGATGCCTAAGCCTGAGGAATGGTAAGCTTTTGACATGAAGAAATATGCCAGAGGTAGCATACCGGGCAGATGGAAAAGCATGAACAATGTATGGAGGTTGGTTTCCACTTGTGCAGAAATTTACTGATCAGTGGGGAGATTGTCAGGTGAGTTATTTTACCATAGATACCTGCCAAGAGTTACCTTGCATTAAAAAGAGTGGATTTTTAAACAAAAGACCCCACAGTCACAGAAAGGTATGCATGAATAGCAAGACGTTTTTGTCTATTGACACTCCTTACATCCTTCAGCCATACCATGGATTTGAATTTCCATTCTGTCTTCAGGAGTGCCTATTGCTTCTTCTTTTTGTTGTTTTGGTTGTTGTTGTTATTGTTGTTTTGAGACAGAGTCTTGCACTGTTGCCCAGGATGGAGTGAAGTGGTGTGATCACAGCTCACTATAGCCTCAACTTCCTGATTCTCCCACCTCAGTCTCCCAAGTAGCTGTACTACAGGCATGTAGCACCGTGTTTGACTATTTTTTGGATTTTTAATATATATGGGGTTTCACCATGCTGCCCAGGCTGGTCTCCAACTCCTGGGCTCCAGGGATCTGCTTGCATTGGCCTCCCAAAATGTTGGGATTACAGGCATGAGCCAGGAATCTGGCCAGGAATCTCTATTGCTTCCTGCACAAAGATTACAATAGTTACTTATGCTTTCAAGTGTGACCAGAAATAAGCTAGTCATATCCAAATAAAGGTGAAACACATGCAATTTATGCCTTGAGTAGAGACAGGTAAGATGATTTGGGTAAGTGTATTGTGTGAGCAACACTGGGCTCTCGAGGTGCAAAATGGAGACATGTGTTCCAAGGAAAGGGGGTGATGGCCAGCGACAATAGTGATACGCATAAAGCAGAAAATCAGTCAGGACAATGTACAGACTTCTATTAAAATGAAAATTACTGCTCAAAGTAATTGACTGAACCAAACCTCCAAGCTTTATGTCCCTCTTTAATCTATCTTTCTAATTGTCTGTCCCACTGACTTTATGAGACTGAAGCACTACCTACTGTGCTAACGAGGCACCTAAACTTTAAATTCTCTTCACATTAACTGTTCAGCCAAAAGAGATATATGACCATTCTCACAGCACATATTTATAGCTTGATTTCCTATCCTGAAATGTTTGGTACCTCCTTTCTCACTTGGTAAAAGCTTACTTATTTTTCAAACTCAGCTCAAAATTTCATTTTCCTGTGGAATGTTTTGATTGTATTTCATCATTCTTTATTTAGAGTTAATTTAATGCAGCCTGCTGAGGATGTCTTAGATATATTAAAACACTAAATTATGATTTTTGTCTGTATTCCTATCCCCCTCACCATACTTTGGCCCTTTGGTGAAAACTGATTCTTTTTAGAATTACATTTCTGTGACCCAGCACATAGTAAATAGTATACATTTTTCTACTCAATAAGATGTGGGAAATAAATAAAAGAAACTAAGGCAGGAGTGAGAAAAGGGAGCCAAAGATCAGAGTACAAGAATCCACATAAGTGTGAGACACTGCACTAGCATTTTTTAGGACATATTGAAGTTGAGATCTAAACTCAACTTACGTCAACACACCTGACCTTTGACAACACAAGCCTAAGATGATTGTCTTTGTAAGGTCTGTCTTTACAGAAACAGCCTAGTGAAATAAGGCAAAGTTAATAGGAGAAACACCCTTGATGGTGCTTGATAAGATACATTGATTATGTGGATCGAGAAGGAAGTGGATGAGGCTAGTGTGTGTGGCTAAAATGAATCTGTGCTAATCATCTTTGCAGAAAGTTGGAATAACTGAAAGATTGTTGTTGTATGCCGAAATAAATAAGTCTTAGTCATGATTGTTGAAAATCTTATAATTTTGTGGTTGCAAGTAGGATTGAATAACTACAGAAGAAAGACGAAAATCCTTTTTTTTTTTTTTTTTAAAGATGGAGTCTCGCTCTGTCACCCAGGCTGGAGTGCAGTGGCACAATTTCGGCTCACTGCAAGCTCTGCCTCCTGGGTTCATGCCTTTCTCCTGCCTCAGCCTCCAGAGTTGCTGGGACTACAGGCACCTGCCACCATGCCCGGCTAATTTTTTGTATTTTTAGTACAGGTGGGGTTTCACTATGTTAGCCAGGATGGTCTCGATCTCCTGACCTCATGATCCACCTGCCTCAGCCTCCCAAAGTGCTGGGATTACAGTCGTAAGCCACCGGGCCCGGCCTGAAAATCCTTTTAATGAGATTTGTGTAAGACTCTACTAAGCCGGGAATGGTTGTAGTCTGTGTTGAGGACAGGAAGAAGGACAGACCAATTGGACAATGGCATGCATTTTAGATAATGATAGCTCTGACAGAGGCAAGATGGAGGTGGAAGCAGAGACCCTTACCATCCCATAGGTTAAGAAAACAACCACTAAGAGTAACTGAGTTTCCCTTTAATTCTGGGTAATATGACAAGCTTCAATATGTACAGCACCGGCAATTGCCATAGTAACACATGAAGCATGTTTTGAATTATTTCTGTTTGTGTGGAGAAAATTGAGAATCTTTCATAGTCTCAAGATTGCTCAAGATTTTTGAGACTCTCAAAGTTGCCTATCATGAAGAAGCTGGTCTGAAGCCACGAATAAAATGCAAATGTACCCAGTTGTGGCTGACTTCTGTAATACCAGGACTTTGAGAAGCCAAGGCAGGTGGATCACTTGAAGTCAGGAGTTCAATACTAGCCTGGCCAAAATGAGGAAACCCCATCTCTACTAAAAATGCAAAAATTAGCTGGGAATGGTGGTGTGTGCCTGTAATCCCAGCAACTCGGGAGGCTGAGGCAGGAGAATCACTTGAGTCTGGGAGGCGAAAATTGCAGTGAGCCAAGATTGCGCCACTGCACGCCAGCCTGGGTGACAGAGCAAGACCCCATCTCAAAAAAAAAAAAAAAAAAAAAAAAAAAAAAAAAAAAAAAAAAAAAAAAAAAAAAAAAAAAGAAGCAAATGTACCGGATCCAAAAATCTATCCCCTGCATTTTTTGCTATTCTCTTCCTCATGGTGGGCTTCATGCAGATACAGTCCTCAGTTGACCTGTAGTTTTAATTCCACAGATATTTTCAGGTGAAGAGTTTTCTCACTAATTTGAATTTTTTTTTTTTTTTTTTTTTTTGAGACAGAGTCTCACTGTGTCACCAGGCTGAAGTGCAGTGGCCCCAATTCAAGTAATTCTCCTGCCTCAGCCTCCCAAGTAGCTGGGACTACAGGTCCATGCCACCAGGCCCAGCTAGGTTTTGTATCTTTAATAGAGACAGGGTTTCATCATGTTGGCCAGGATGATCTCAATGTCTTGACCTCATGTTCCGCCAGCCTCATCCTCCCAAAGTGCTGGGATTACAGGTGTGAGCCACTATGCCTGGCCCAAGAGTTTTCTCACTAATTTGAATCTTTTTCCAAATGACCACAATGAAAAGCCAGCTCTAATGATAAAGGATACTTCTTTTCTTAACAAGAGGTAAAATCATGACTCTCATTGAGATTTAAATTTTGGGATGTTAATTTCTTGTCAGCATGGTTTCCAAATATTGTCTCCCAATCCATGGGCTGTCTTTTCATTTTGTTGATTGTTTCCTTTGCTATATAGAAGCCTTTTAGTTTGATGTAGCCTCACTTGTGTTACCAGAACATCAGGGATTTAGTCTAGGCTCTGTTGTTTGTGCACAGAAAGCCAATCACCAATACAAATATTACCAGAGGAGAAGGCTTTTAATTTGGGTGACATCAGCTGGAGAGATGGGAGCCAAAACCCAAATTCATTTCTTCCAACCAACTAAAATTGGGGTTGTATGTAGCAGGGAAGAAATGTAACTACATGCAGAAAAACAGGAAATAGAGAGGGGCTAAAAAGAGAAAATGGTAAACAGGCATTAGGAAGGGTCTTGCATCTCATTGACCGGGTGTGGTGATCTAAATGAGGTTTGACTTCCTAAAGAAGAGCTCAGATAAGACAAAAGCAAGTTGCAAGTTTTAAGATGTGGAAGTCAATTTCTGTGTTTATTTAAAAAAAATCTATAAATATTAGTTATTTAGGAAAATTCGGCCACTTTCAATTGTTTATTTTTGCTTTTGTTTTCTGAGCTTTTAGTGTGATATCCAAAAAAAATTACTAACGCCAATGTCAGGAAGCCTTTTCCTGATAAGTAACTCAAACAACTCAGGAGGAATTTTAAAAAGAACAAATAACCTAATTAAACAATGAAAAAAGGTCTTAAATACACATTTCTCAAAAGAAGACATAAAAATGGCCAACGAGTATATAAAATGATGATCAATATCACCAAAATGGTCCACAGGTATTTAAATGATGCTCAATATTGCCAGGGAAATGCAAATGAAAATCACAGTGAGATTTCATTTTATACTTATTAGGATGGCAATGATCAGAAAAAAAGAGATATGTGAGATTATAAAGAGAATCTTTGCACACTGTTGGTAGAAATGCAAATTGGTTCAGCCATTGTGGTATGAACCAAAAGGCACCTGAGACAAATATCAATCAATTTAGAGGTTTATTTTGCCAACATTATGAATCATGACCCATGATTCAGCCTCAGGAGGTCCTGAAAGCATGTGCCCAAGGTCATTGGATTATGGCTTGGTTTTATATGTTTTAGGGAGACATAATTCATCAATCAATACATGTGAGGTATACACTGGTTGGATCCAGAAAACCAGGACAACTTGAAGTGTGACATGGAGGGAGGTTCTAGCAGATCATGGGTGAATTCAAAGATACTCTGATTGGCAATGTGTTGAAAGAGTTATTATCTAAAGACTTGGAGTCAATAGAAAGGAGTGTCTGGTTAAGATAAGGGATTGTGGAGACCAAGGATCTTATTATGTAGATGAAATCTCATAGGGAGCCACCCCCAGAGGCAATAGATGGCAGACATTTCACATTGAGACCCTTAAAAGGTGCTACACTCTCAGCCTCTCTTCAGGATCCAAAACAAAACACAACATGGAAAGAGAAGGAGATTCCGTATAGAATGCAAATCTCACCAACAAGAGACAGCTTTGCAGGGCCATTTCAAAATATGTTAAAGATATATATATATATATATACTTCTTTGGTTTCTTTCAGGCCCCTGCAAACTGTCAAGTGACTCAATACTAGAATCTGGTTGGAATTTGGCATCTTATTGCTACAAAAAATCTGTTATGTCAGTCTTAGGACCTCTGTTTTAACGTCAATGTTAGTCAGTGTGGACTCCAAAGGGAGGAGAGTGTAATGAGGCCCATCTGACACCTCCCTCCATTTCCTGTCATTGTCTGTACTAGATCTTCAGATTTAGTTGGATCCCCTTCACCAGGAGGAGGGTCCATTCAGTCAGCTGGAGGCGGTGGGAGAGGGAGGTCTTCGAAATTTACTTTTGGTATACACTGAAAAACAGTGTATGTTGTGAAGGATCCTCAAAATATTAAAAATAGAACTATCATATGACCCAGCTATCCTACTTCTGGGTATATATCCCAAGAAAATGAAATTTGCACCTTAAAGAGATATTTTCAATCCTTTGTTCATTTCAGCATTATTCATGACATATCCAAGATTTGGAAACAATCTAAGTGTCCACTGACATATAAGTGGATGAGGAAAATTATATACACACATATACACACAATAGAATATTATTAGAGAGGACACTGCCATTAGCGAAAACATGGATGAAACTGGAGGACATTATGGTAACTGAAATAACCCAAATATAAAACAAAAAATACTGCGTGATCTCACTTATATATGGAATCTAAAAATGTCAAATACATAGAAACAGAAAATAGGATAATGATTACGTGGGTTGGGAGTGGGGAGGAATGGGAAGGTGTAGGTCAAAGAGTACAACCTTGTACTTATGTAGAATGAATAAGTCTAAAGAACTAGTGAATAGCACGAAGACTACAGTAAATAATATTGTATTGTATACTGGAAATTTTTTAAGAGAGTAGACTTTAGGTGCTTTTACCATACACAAACACACACACACAAAGTAATTATATGAGCTGGTGAATATATTAATTTGTTTGACTGTAGAAATTATTTCACTATGTATATGCATATCAAAATATTATGTTCTGCCCCTTAAATATATATTGTATGGTCCATTCTCATGCTGCTAATAAATACATACCCTAGACTGGATAATCTATTAAGGAAAGAGGTTTAATTGACTCACAGTTCAGCATGACTGGAGAGGCCTCAGGAAACTTGCAATCATGGTAGGAAGAGAAGCAAACACATCCTACTTCACATGGCAGCAACAAGGAGAAGAATGAACAAAAGGGGGAAAAAAACCTTAAAAAACCATCAACTCTCATGAGAACTTACTCACTATCATGAAAACAGCAGTATGGGGGTAACCACCTCCATGATTTAACTACCTCCCATCAGATCCCTCCCGTGACACATGGGGATTATGGGAACTACAATTCAAGATGAAATTTGGGTGAGGATACAGACAAACCATATCATATACAATTAAAAGGTTAGAAAAATTAGAAATAAACTTTGTTATTAACAATAAATATATAATGCTTAAAAAGAAGTAAATAAATAGCTGTTAAGATTTTATTTAACTCATTATTAATGAAGAAACTGGTAAGATGTTATAATTAATTGAAAAGAAAGTTCAAAACACAAACACTATTATATATCAGAAATATTTAAATTAACTTGCAAATAGACACAAAAGTAGCTTTTTGGGGAGCCGGTGGTTGCCCCTGCACCAAACAGCATTTAATTTTCGAAAATTGATCTGCATTACTATTAGTTACCTACAACTTTCAGAGTTATTAGATAGTTCAAAGAAAATGAAAGCCCAAAAACAGCCCAGAAGAATGAGTGCCAAACAATATATACTTTTTAACTGAAGGCACCAGTAGTATGTGTGCATATATATACATACACGCATGTATATATGTGTGTGTGACATATATACACATATATATCATACACATATATCATAAATATATCAGTATATCACACACATCTCCACTATATATGTGTATTTTACATATATATACACACACACACACTATATCTACTATGTATTTATTACTTTACTTATTCTAATATCCTTACACTAACTTAAGTAAAATGAACACTTGACCATAAGGGGGTATACAGGGATGTTTTATGACACCCAAGGACCAGTCACTTGGAGAAAAATATAAACCAAGGAGGGGCTCAAATGCTACCCTGAATCTTTATTGTTACATTTTTCTTCTTCTCTCTTGATATCATTTTCTTCTTTCTCTCTACCAATTACCTTTCTCTTCCATGGTCTTATGACAGAATGTTACTTTGAACAGCTCTGTAGTTTATGATATTTTCTGGAGAAGCAGCTATAGTGTGCTGGATCTCATTTCCCAATTAAAAATTTCTGCAAAGAACCCTGATTGGTTTCACTTGGATTATGTGCCAATTTCTGGAGCTACAGATGTGTGGTAAGGATGAAGGTTATGATTTTCCAACTGGACAACTTAGTAACAGTGTGAATAGAGTGGGGAGAATACAGCCACAATTTCATAAGAAGGGAGGAAGGTGGAACAGATGAAACAATGGTATCCACTGCACAATGTAGGCCAGAAGGGAAAAACCTTTGAGGTAATTTTTATACAATACAGAGGCATGCCAACCATGTAGGATTTTAGAAGTCAGTGGCTTTCAGACTACAAGACCTAACATAGGAAATAAGTTTTATGATGACCCATTAGACAGACACACAATGAAACAAAAGTATTATAAAATAGTAATGAATATATCCTTACTATGTAACAATACACAATGATCTATTCTATTCTGATGTGTTAGTCACAACCTATTAATTTTTTTTGGTTCATCCCCCAAGAAATCATGACTTACCATTTGAAAACCCACATCTAGGTGAAGCAAAAAAAAAAAAAAAAAAAAAAAGGCTCCTGGAAATCAAATATAAAATTAAATATCATAAGGAAACTTACTGGCTGGGTGCCATGGCTGAAGCCTATAATCTTAGCAGTTTGGGAGGCTGCGTCAAGAGGATTGTTTGAGCTGAGGAGTGTGAGTCCGGCATGAACAACATTGTGAAACCCCATCTCTGCTAAAAATTAAAAAGGAAAAAACAGCTGGGTGTGATGGTGCATTCCTATAGTCCCAGCTACTCAGGTGGCGGGGGTGGAAGGATGGATTGAGCTCGATAGTTTGAGGCTGCAGTGAGCCACTGAACTCCAACTGAACTCCAGCCTGAGAGACAGAGTGATACCTGTTTAAAAAATAAAAATAAAAACAACTAAAAAAGAAGCTTATTATGATTATTATTAAAAACAAACAAACAACAACAACAACAACAAAAAAACAGTGATTAGCCGCCTTATATGAAGCTTAGCTGTGGTCTGGTACTGGTGAGGTCGGGGGTGCCGAGGATCTTTGACAGTGGAGGTAGAGCCTAAGAAGAAAACTCCAGACCAGAATTTATTTTGTAGGTTCGGAAAATAGTTATTAAATAAATAAATAAATAAATAGGAAAAAAGAAAATAGTTATCAACAGATCGATCTATGTTCGTTGGGCTCTGAGGAAATTAGTCACACTAATCGAAATCACATGATTAATGGAATTAACTCTGGGAAATAACAGGACATTTCCATATTAACATTTCCAATGACAAACTTAAGGAAAATAATTTGTTTTATAAGATTTAAAGTAAACGAAGGGATGTTTTAATCAAAGAATTACTTCCTTGAAATAGACTAGCTTGATGTGGTAGCCTATAATCTATAAGTACTTTTTTTACATGGTGATATCTATAATTATTTAGTGTTGATTATAATCATTGTTATGTTAATTTAGGCATTACATACTTTGCTATAAAATGCTCAAGGCCCTCTGACAATTCAGTTCTAGTGACTCTTTCAGTTAGGCTCCAATGTAGATAATCGTCCTTTTGTCACAGTCTATTATTTAAAAAAATTGTCCTTGGCTACTTCCTTCACAATCCACTTAATAAAATTTGAAAAATATACTTTTCTCCATTTTTTAAAGATGTATTTATGAAATTGAGAAGAATCCTAGTAGTGTTTCTCAAACTTTAATATGCATTTGAATTACCTAGGGATCTTGTTAAATGCAATTCTGATATAGCAGGTATAAATGAGACTTGAGAGCCTGCATTTCCAAGTTTTTAAGCAATGCTAAGATGCTGTTGTTGTTTGCTGGAGAACCACTGGTTGAATAGCAAAGTCCTAGATTCATCAATGCATATATTTTGCTTTGTTTAGGTAATTATTTGTGACACTCACTGTCTTATGTGTTCTGAATATAGCAATTTTTAAGAAATGTGAGTAAAAATCAAGTGTCTGGAGAACCACAGCCATTTTAAATGTTAGACTCAGCTTTGAGCAGTGGTTTCATAGCACTTCAAGGTTTAATTAGGAGTAGAGAAATAAAATTCCTATTTTTTAATTTGGTAGGCACATATTAAAATTGATAAAGCAGAAAATACCTCAGCACAGACTGTTCTTAATGAGATTTCAATGCCCTTATCGTCAGAGATTTTTTCACTGTTTTATTAACCCATTAGTTAAACATTTGAGCATGTACCTCCTGAATGCTAAGCATTAGTTACATAGGTTCTGATGTCTAGAACTCTTAAACTTCAGCAAGGAGACAGATGCATAGACAGAAGCCTGAAAAACAATGTAGTAACAATGCAGGGCAGGTGAGCCCCAGAGTGGAGCTTAGCCTGTGAGGGTTCTTGGCTTTTCCAGGAAAGAATTCAAGGGCAAGCCAGTGGTAGGGTAGAAGAAAACGGCTTTATCAAAGCAGAAGTGTTACAGCTCTGGCAGTGTTACAGCTCTGTGACTGCTCCTGCCTGAACAGGGTTACCCCGTAGGCAGTGTGCTGATAGTAGCAACTCAGGGTAGTTTTTCAGTCATACTGATACCTAATTTGAATTACATGTATACTAAGGGGTAGTTTATGCATAAATTTCTAGAGAAAGGGTAGTCACTTTGGGGTTGTCAAGTCATTATCATGAAAGCATGGTAACTCCCAGATGTTGCCATGACAACAGTAAACTGACATGATACACTGGTGGGCGTGTCTTATGGAAAGCTGCTTCTACTCCATTTCTGTTTTAGCTAGTCCACAATTTGGTCCATGTCTGAGTCCCACCTCCAGAGTCAAGTCTTGTCTCCTGTCTCAGCAAGATAAGAGTTTTGCACAAAAATTGAAATTAGGGGGATTTATATATAATTTATTGGAATGAACATGCCTAACCACTAGCAAATGGCAACCTGAAGTTGGACTGTAGGACACTGAGATTGAGTGGAGAATTTGGTTTCTTTTTGCATATGCCTATATCCACTAGCCTTATTTTGAATTTTTTCAGGGTCCTAGGAAATGCTCTTCTTTTCTGTGCTTCAAGCCTTCTTTAAAAGAGGTACAATTGAAATTACTTACTTAACTCCTCATCATCTTGAAGGACTAGAGCAAAACCCCATGTCTTTGTACAAACACTGATAAGGCATACACAGTAGGTGTTTGAAGACTGAGAAATAAAGTAAAACAATAAGATCTTAGCAAAGGGTGGGTTACAGTGAAGTCACGATAAAGCAGGTTGATTAGTGAACAAGAAGGTTATCACTGAATGATCGCATTTTGTAGTTTACAGAGGACACTGAAAGCTCTTTTTGTTTCAGCCTTTTCAAAAAGATTTTCTACAAAATGTGGTCAAATTACCATGCTTCAGTTACCAAAAAAAGACTTCAAACTTTATTTGTGTCAGAATTCTGAGAGATGTCTGTTCTGTGTCTTCAGCCGTATCTTTAGTCATTAAAATCATTTCTGAAAGGGAATACATACTATTTTTAAATTGTTTAATATTTTTTTCTGTTCCTTGTGGAGCTTTCTCCTTTCATTTAGAAATAATGAGTTGACTCTGTGTTGTATTGGTTATAATTATGTTTCCAAATTTGATTTGCTTATTTGCACAAGACAGTATTTTTGAGAAAATGAATGGATCACATATACCATATACCCTGAAAGTTCAGAGAGTGGAGAGGTGAGCCACTGTCTGCCTACTTCCCTGTTCAAATGGAAGTGCCTTTTCTCTAGGTGTTTTACCTGGCTCCCGAAATTCAGACTCACCCCAGATTTATTTTCATTCTGAGGAACTTGTATCTAGAAGATCTGAGACTGACTTTTGCCAGCTGTTCCTCTCCCCAAGGACAGGATCTTAACTAGGTAAGTATTAGAGTATGTGTAAAGGGGACAAAGGTCACTAAGAGAAGTCTCTTCACAAGGAACTGTGAGCGTGACTGTAGTCATGCTCTCTTTTAAGCAGCTGTGGCTGGGAGATGGTAGTTTTAAAGGCTGAAGTTAATGCATAATAGTATTTAAGCCTGTAGTTTATCACAGTGGCCAGAAGCCAGGAAGGCAAAGAACCCGAGGAGATGGGCCTCAAACTTAGGCAATGAGCAGGTTGTGTTATTTCAACAAATGAAAGCAGAGCCCAGCTGGGGAGCAAGGTAGCCAGGCTGACATTGAAGAAAGTCCAAACACAGATAAAGGATTCTTCACAAAATATAGAACCTAGAAATATAGGCAGCTTTCCATATGAATATGATCTCTGTTTAGCCCAGGCATTGCAGTGAAAACCAATTCTGAGTAAATGTGGTCATCAGAGAGTTTATCATTCAGCCCCTGTGGTGTAAGGCCTAAAATTAACACTCACTATTATGTGATCCCGTGACATTTGAAACAAGGAGGGCATCACAAGGCCTAACCACAGCTGCCCTTCCCACAGATAAAGTCTGCACAGATCAACCCTCCCTGTCAAGGGCACCAGGCACAGTTCCCGCTTATCCCCAAGTAGCAGGTTTCAGTTCCTTGCCAACCCATGAAATTATTCAAACAAGCCAATCACATGCTCCAGCAGGAACAAGAGGTCACCTTACCCTCTTGATACTACAAAACCTGTCTCCCACAGCCCCTGATTGTTCACTCTGTTCCCGAGTACAACCACTGTGTGGCCCCGAACGGTATGCAGTGTCTTCTACCCAAAATTTGAATATATGTGACCAATAAACTGCTGCTGTTCTCATTTTCTCGGTGTCAAGTGTCCCATATTCAGCCATCCCCAGAAACCTAGAGCAGAATTCTCTCCCTTTCAGTTGGGTACAGAAGAAGTAGTTAAAATAGCCCTAAACTGGGTGAGGTATTCCATGGCCTGGTTCACATGTGACTTCTTCCTATTTACGATTAAAGGTAAAAATAAAGGGTTGATTCTTACATAGGATCCTGTATTTGGTACTCTTTAGTTGATGTGGAGAAAATGTAATGGTCAGACATTCTGAGGAACAAACGTTTTCTTAATTCGCATACAGTGTAGTTTTCATGGCTTCACTCAGACACTAAATACTCCCATTATGTGTGTCAGGATAATACTCAGGAAATAGTGGACACAGTTCCCATCCTTTCAGTGTAGTCCCAATGAAAATGATAGAGAGGAAAACCTCCCTTTTCAAATCTTTATTTGGCCATCTTAAGATGTAGCTTGTTCTTGTTTATCTGATTGTTTCCTATTTCCTTTTTCACTTTGATAGTCTAAAATATTAGTTTTTTAATTTCATTTCGTGGGACACTTTATTAAAAACTACCTATTTGATATAAACATGTTCTAATTACCAAAAATGTCTTTATTATGTTCAAGAACAATGCCTACATGCTATGTCTTGTGTGCATGTGAGCACACTCAAACATACAGCCCAGGAGAGGCCAGTGTCTGTTCACTCCAGGCAGGGTAATGGACAGATAATTTCCAATGTTCCTGATACTGTCAAATGAAATACACTAATTAAAACAATCACTTATTTACCTATATCAAATGCTCTTTAAATATCACTTATTCTCTGGTTCTTTATTTTTCTTCTTACACGAATACAAACATGCATGTAAGTAAGAAACTTAAAATAAATAAAGCCTAATCACTATTTGCCACATTGTCTGGACAAGATTGTGAGAGAATGAGAAGACACTTTAAAAATCTCCAGTTACTGGCCAGGCATGGTGACTCACTTCTGTAATCTCAGCACTTTGGGAGGCCCAGGTGGGTGGATTACTCGAGGTCAGGAGTTTGAGACCAGCCTGGCCAACATTGTGAAACACCGTCTCTACTAAAAATACAAAAATTAGCCAGGCATGGTGGCGCATGCCTATAATCCCAGCTATTTGGTAGACTGAGGCATGAGAATTGCTTGAACCCAGGAGGCAAAGGTTGCAGTGAGCTGAGATCACACCATTGCACTCCAGCCTGGGCAACAGAGTGAGACCCTGTCTCAAAAAATAAATAAATAAATAATAAAAACATCCCCAGTTACCTATAAACACATGATCTTATTAGACAGTCTATTTTCATTGTATCTTTGGCCCAAAAATGGTTTAATAAAATTACAGCTATAGTAAATTACATAAATTAAACAAGTAATTGCATCCACAAATATAAACAGTATTGGCAGAATGATACTGTCTTCAAGCTGGACAATGTTTAAAAATATTTATATATATTTTTGACTTGAGAGCTAGCAAGTGAATATTTTATAGTTGGAAAGTCCTTAAATTCTCACCTAGAAAAATCTCTCAGGTTTATTTAAACAAAAACAGTCTAAATATATGGCACCAAAAAAAGTTTAAACCTACAAAACCTTGGAAATTTTTAAAACACAAGGATAAGCCAAGGTAGTTCTTGCATACACAAACAAAAACTGAGCATGTCTGCAATATTAATAAGAGGTAAGGTAGAATTCAAGGTAAAATGAGCTAAATAGGACAAAGAAGGTCACGTTTTAATGGTAAAATGTAAAATCTACAATGATGATATGAATGTCACAAACTGCAAAGCATTAAAATGTATTAAATGAAAAGTCCTGTAAATCAAGAAAAATTGAGAGGACACAAGCAGTGGAGGCTTTAGTGCATCTCTTCTGCTCTTAATCAGATCAAGAAGGGCCAACTTAATAAGGATAAAGAAAATCTAAGTAATATATTAATTGGATTATTTCATAATTACACAGTACCTATTAAATTTCCTACTCCACACATGATCTATATCTTCTTCAACATGCCCACAGAACACTCAAAAGAGCTCACTATGTGTTAGGCAGAAAGAATACATCTAAAAAGAGAGAGAATATAATATGGACCATATTCTTTGATCATAAAGGAATACATAAGAAATTAATCAAAATAGAAAACAAAAACAACTACTTAAGAATCTATGTCACTTTCCTAAATTTCACTCTTAGAGCCAAATGCAAAATTAATAGCTGGAAAATAATTAAGAAAGGGTAAATAAATACACAAAATTGAGTATGGGTTCTTGGAAGAAGGTAGGGCATATACATTAATCCTAAATTAGAAAATGTTATCTTTGGCCAGGCGTGGTGGCTCACACCTGTAATCCCAGCACTTTGGGAGGCCGAAGCAGGCAGATCACAAGGTCAGGAGATCGAGACCATCCTGGCTAACGGGATGAAACCCTGTCTCTACTAAAAATACAAAAAATTAGCTGGACGTGGTGGCAGACGCCTGTAGTCCCAGGTACTTGGGAGGCTGAGGCAGGAGAATGGCGTGAACATGGGAGGCGGCGCTTGCAGTGAGCCGAGATCGGGCCACTGCACTCCAGCCTGGGCGACAGAGTGAGACTCCGTCTCCAAACAACAACAACAGCAAAAAAGAAAATATTACCTTTAATGCTTGCTGCAACTTGAATAGGAGATGAACCCATTGGTACTCATTTGGAAGAGAAGGCATATCAGCAGCTGGTGTAACTTCACATTAGAAGACCTTCTAGCGAAAAAATGTAGTTTCTTGTCCTATCAAAACAAGATGTGGTCTCTTAGCTTTCATGTATACCTTTGTACTGCATCTTGCTCAGTAGCTCTTGCTTTTTCCTGTTTCTGTAGAAACAGAAAGAAACCAACAGCAAGTTTGTCCTCCATTCTTTCTTTGTTACATCAAAATCAACGGTTCTAGAAATGAGTAGCTTCTTAACTAGGCCAAAGAAGACCAGTCATGCAGAGTCAAAACTAATTAGATGAGTAATTTTAAAAGATGGGCTTCCGCAGTTGTGATATTAAAAAAATAAGAATCGGATTAGTGTTATAACAACTAAAGAAACATCAGTCAGGGATTGAGAAAACTCTGCATAAAAAAAACCCAACGAATCTCAAAAATTTTCCAAAAATTGATTTGTAACTTTCTGCTACATATATAAATTAACATGAGTTACTACACAGAAATGTAGGTGATATTTGTTTGTATTCATAGAAAAATAAGGAAAATATTTCTTTTTTTTCACAAGTATGTAAGTTGCTTGACAGCATATGACATTCTTTTTCTTTATTTCTCTGTTGCCTAGAACAATATCTCGTAATTTATAACAAGTAAATAAATGGTGCATATATAAAATAATAAATAAATTAATTAAATCTTTAACTCTTGGGGACAACATAATGGCAAAGTTTAAGCAGTAACTGGTAAAGCATATTCCGTTGATGCAAACAGGCAAATCAACAATATCACAATGGCATGTGTGACACAAATTTCCTCCAGAATTTTGGCGGGATAAAGAGATGAGTAGTCCATTTTATCTTACAGTTCTCCAGCAGCTATAGGAGGACATAAAAAGGATATTCAATTCAAGTGACTAGGGTCTGTGCTTTTTCTGCTCCCAAGTTGCTCCTAAAAGGATACAATTCACATTCAATTCACTACTATTTCTCAGAAGAGCTTTTGGGATTTATATTAAGAACCTTTCTATGAATTTTCAGATATAGCTAATTAGCATAAGATCTTCAGATGAGTAATATAGTCACTGTGACTGCTTCTTAGCTTGCTTAATATGTGGAACTCAGACAACTAGTGATAACAATGCAGGTTCCTGATTGGCTTCATTTCCTCTATAGATGTCATACAGATGTTTGCTGTGTCAACTGGAGAGAAGGAGATAAGTCAACTTTAAATCTGTTGCATGAATAAGCCACAAAGAAGGGGCAGGTAGTCAGACATGCTCTAGTAGGGTGGGGAGCCAGGCAGGAGATCAAGGCAATGATGTGAGCTAGGACAGAAAGTGTAGAGGTTACACAGCCCACCAAGCGGGACCTCCACCAAGATCCTCAGAGCTGGAGAAATTCCCAGCTAAATAGGGTTAAGGAGCTCATGCTTATGTTATAGTCCCCTTCAAAGAGCACAGGGAGCCATCTTGCACCTGCTGGTTTCAATACGCACAACTTCAGCAATAGAGCATAGCCCCTGCTCACTCCTATTCTCTCTTTCTTTCTCACTTGTACACTTTTTTTCTCTATTTGCTAAATAACTTGCAATGAGAAATATTAACTTCATTTTGGTTGCCCTTTGCATAAAAAGTCAATCACTAAACTATGCAAATCACCGTAATAGGACTTACACACTTAACAAAGCATTACGATGTACAATGCCACAAAAATTTTGCCTGTACTCTATCAACTGCATCATTTATGTTGTTTGTAAGCCCTAGAATCTATTACCTTAAATGTGTATAGTAAGACTGGACAATATCTGTAACTTAGCAACTGTGTCAAGCAAGCATTTAAGAACCATTGCAAGAAGATTTAAAAAAGCCAATTGATGGATACTCGTTTGTCCTTTAAGATGTAGCCCAAAACAATTTGGATACTCAGACATTCTTACCAGTTCTGAGCCAGATAGAACAACTTCATTCCCCAGCATAACTACTCAGATTTCTGAGGGTAAGTGAGCATGATGTGTGATTCTTTATAACCACAGATGATACTTTCAAATCAAGGATTGCAAGCAAGGAAAATATAATTATTACCAGATCATATGCATTGCTTATGCTAGAATATGCAGTACAGTGAGGGCCATTCAGGAAATCATACATGAAATTAGTACATATCTACTGGGCTTTTCTGGATGCTATCTTCCTCCTCTCTCCTTCCCTCCCTTCCTTTCTTCCATCCTTCCCTGCTTCCCTTCTTTCCCCCTCTTTTCTTCCCTCCCACCTTTCTTCCTCCATCCCAGGTCCCCTCCCTCCCTCCCTCTCACATCCTCCTTTCTTCCTTCCATTCCTTCCTGCTGTCTTTCCTTTCCTTCTGTCCCTCCTCCCTCACTCTCTCCCTTTCTTTCTTTGCCCCTTTCTGCTTCCCTTTTTTCTTTCTTCTCTTCTTCCCTTCCTTCTGCCTTTCTCTCTCCCTTCTTCCTTCCCTCCTTTCCTGTAAGGGTAAATAAGCACATAAATTCTCAGACACTGACATTGAGCACCATGCTTTATGAATGTTTCTTCTAGGACTTTAAGGACTACACGTTTATTGCTTTTGTGCACTGAAACTATTATTTTTCTTTGCTAAGTTAGCCTTTCAGACAATTTTAAGATTTAATTTAAACTTTGCGTCTCATTCTAGGTCACTGTTATCCTTTTTTGTATGCTGAACTCACAGAACCTGAGAATCTATATTTGGCAACCCATCATCAGCTATCAGGGTTGTCAATTTTAAATCTTTTTCATATTATCATTTTCCATATTCATTCCTTGCTTATGTAACAGAAAAATTTAATGTATTTCTATTTGATACATATATGTCCCACTATGCCTAGTGCAACACCAATGTTGCAACACCTAATAAGTGCTTACGGCCTAGGATAATTGATTGTCTATGAAGCTGCCTGGGTTCACACATTAGTGACACTCAGGAAGAAATAAAATAATAAATGCTGAGCCACGATTTTACACTTCTTTGGGGATCCTGTAGACAATTAAAAGTTAAGGAGACCATAAGAGGAATGATTGATAGATTTAATTTTATGAAAATTAAAAAGTAATGTACCCCAAAATAATAATAACTAAGTCAAATTGTGAACAGAAAAATTAACTACATATAAGACAAATAATTTTAAATATTATTTATATACATAAAGAAATAATATCAATAATTTAGAAATAAATATTAGGATTATTTTACATCTGTGGAATACATAAATACATAAAATAGACTAAGATCCATACCCACGTTGTGCTTATAGTCTGGAAGAGAAATGCAGAATACATTGTATAAATAAGTAAACTCTAAGGTAGTCCTGTTTTCTGACTGTGGTCCTGTGGTCTGGGTCCTTGGAAACAGGACTGCCTTAGAAAATAAGGCTACCTTTAAAGGATGCTATTTGCTTAGAAAACAAACATTCTGATATTCTTTCACATTACATGCACACACACACACACACACACACACACACACACACACACACACACAAACTCCTTGAGGTGGGACCTGACAGAACACTGGTGAGAAGTACTAACCAGTATCCACACTTCAAGTACAGCCAATGTATCATCACTCTGCGTGGGAATGAGATGGTCAGGCAGGAATGTGCAGCACAACTGCATTTTTTGGAACAAGGCTGTTACGTCTTTAGAGCAAAAGACATTAGGGCATGCGAGCAGGAGATGAAGAGGGTAAGTTATTTTGTCAGAATAAAAGATGATAGATTAATGCTCTATTCCTTTTCTGAGACAGTGAACCATAATTAATGATATAAAAAGTACTCTTCATAGCTATATTGTGTCCTTTTTGAATTCCTTGAAAAATGACACTCTGCAAATGGGATGGCACACATAGTAAGTTTCAGTTAGTGAAACTCTAAAGTTTGTAGGTAAATGAGAGATGAAAGTATATTTTGCCTCAACCTGTTTAGTTCAGACACTAAAACACAAAACTTCCACCAAAGCAAAAATTCTTTTTACTCAAAGATGAAATTTTCATTTAAAGTAAATTATGCCGTTTTGGTTATATTATGCCAACATTTTACTAAATTAGAATATCCTAAGTCTCTGTGAGACTGGATTGGCTAGGAATACATCACTGTAGATAGCCCAAGCAAGAGAGAACGTGAACAAGCTCTGTCCTAGACTAAAATTTCAATAACCATTCAAGAGAATAGGATATCCAACTGTGAATCTTGAAGGTGGCAATATGAAATACTTCTTATAAAATGATTGGTGTATGTTTCAAAGAAAATTTCTTCTCTTGAAACCTGAGCAAAGTACTTGAGGTTTTTCACAAGTACAGCATATAGAATATTAATACTTTCCTATCAGTTCTTCAATTTACTCCAGTAAGATGGAGAAAAACCTCATTTTAGAGGAATCAGCCACTTTTTTAAAGAGAAGCAGCTGATTTTCTTTGACATATTTAGGTTTATTGAAAGTCCTCTCATCATGCTAGGTGAAATAGTTAAATAGTAACAGATCTTTCATATGAACATCAGATTTAGTTTTAAAAGCCCTCTGGTGAAGCTCAGAGTCCAGAATGCTCCAATTTAACTAACATTTATAACTATACTACTTTTATGAGGAAAAACATCATTATTTGAGTTTCAGTTAGTAAACATTTCTGAGGTTCAATCAAAGCTTCTCAGAGAATAAATACTTCCAACCAAAGGGCACACTGAGATTTTTAGAGCAATTCTTCTCAAACTGCAGGTTTGAGTGATCCATGAGACAGAGTTTGAGTGACCCATGGCCCCACATGAAATCAATTTGTGAATTAAGACAGTATTGCTTCTTTACTGAAGAGTAATGCAATTTGATCGAACAGAACAGAATAGAACACAAAAGATAGAATAGAATAGAAAATAGGAATAGATCATAATTTATCACATATAAAGAAGGTATTACAATCACAGGAAATAGATGTGGTGGGGGCATGGTGGGAGGAGAATGGCATATAGAATTCTCAGTGTTTGTTCTAATGTTCATTAGAAGATAATGAACACAAAGAATGAGTTTACTTCTGAACATTCCAAGATGCAGTGTTGTTTTAAATAAGAAGACAGAAACACATATTTACGTGAAATGCTAGCAGTACCTAGTTTCTACATTAATCCAATAAGCACTGACAGGATGGCCACTTGCTGAGCCCTCTGCTGCTGCTGCTGGAGTCCTAAAGCTGGCAGGGTCACATACCCTCTCTTCAAAGAGACCACTGCAATGAAGGAGATCACCTTCTATACCCTCTTGGATATTTTGTTACTGACCGCTGGCTGTTAGACTTTTCCCGCAATGGAAATTGACATGAGGCCAAGCAAGTTTTCCCGAACAAGGTTCATTGGGGTTTATGCTAGAGCACAAAGGAAGCAGCACAGGAGAAAGGGTTCTCCAGCTGGCTCTCTAAAGGGGGCCACCCAGGGCCTTTTATTGGACAGAGTAAGGAGTTTGATGTCAAGGATCTGCCTCCTGGGGTGATCTTTCCCTTCTTCGTGGATGTGGTATTGAAGTCTCAGTGCATGCTCAGTGGGTTCAAGATGACAGTGTTGCTCATTACTGCCACCCCAGGAAGGTTGTATAAGGATCATTCCTGGGTCTTATGCACATGTGAGTGGTAGAGTCAACTGTCTTGGTGAAAACTTTTGTTCAAATGTTGCTTATCTTAGCTTCTTAGCTGGGAATGCAGGATCTTGTGGTTAACAAGTATGGAACATACGTTGGGGGGTGTGTGATGGTTAATATTAGGGGTCAACTTGATTGGATTGAGGGATGTCTAGATGGCTGATATTGTTTCTGGGTATGTTTGTGAGGGTGCTGCCAGAGGAGATTGACATTTGAGTTCATGTACTGTGAGAGGAAGACCTAACCTCAATGTGGGTGGGCATCATCCAATTGGCTACCAACGCAACTGGAACAAAGAAAGCAGGAGAAGATGAGATAAGTTTGCTTGCTGAGTCTTCTGGCTCTTTCTTCTTCACATGCATGATGTTTGCTTTCTTCCACTCCTCCTGCCCTTGGACATCAGATTCCAGGATCTTCAGACTTTGACCCTGAAACTTGCACCAGCATCTTCCCTCGAGCTCTTGGGCCTTCTGCTGCAGACTTAAGGCTTCACTGTCGGCTTCCCTGGTTTTGAGGCTTTCGGACATGTATTGAGCCACTACTGGCTTCTCCCTTTCCCCAGCTGTGGTCAGCCAATTATGGGACTTCGCTTTGTAATCACATGAGCTAATTCTCCATTATAAACTCCCTTTTATATATTCATATGTTCTATTGATTCTGACCAACAGGACAGTAAGACAGGGTCCTCTATCTGGAGAACCCTGACTAATATGGGGGGCAGAGGGTGGGAGCTAGTCCCATCCCTACTATGTCTCATTTTCCTCTGAGGGAGATTACCCTCCTTATTCTTTTCTTTTCTTTTTCTTTTTCTTTTCTTTTTTCTTTTTGATGGAGTCTCACTCTGTCACCCAGGGGGCTGGAGTGCAGTGGCACGATCTCGACTCACTGCAAGCTCTGCCTACCAGGTTCACGCCATTCTCCTGCCTCAGCCTCCCGAATAGCTGGGACTACAGGTGCCTGCCGCCATGCCTAAATTTTTTTTTTGTATTTTTAGTAGAGACAGGGTTTCACCGTGTTAGCCAGGATGGTCTCGATCTCCTGAACTTGTGATCTGCCCTTCTCAGCCTCTCAAAGTTTTGGTATTACAGGTGTGAGCCACCGTGCCCAGCTTATTCTCCTTATTCTTAAGGAGAAGGGGTGGGGCGCGATCAGAGGTCTCATCTTCTGAGCTGCTTTCTGCTGAAAAGAGTAATCATCTCCACCTACCTTTGGAGGTTGTAAAAACCCCTTGCTGACTGACCTACTGATTTAGATTATTAAGGACTCAGGTTTTCCTGGGATGGTATGGGTTCGAATTCTTGTGTCACCATTAGCTTGACTTGAAACTGTTGATGCCTGGCAAACACAAACTTTACCAAAAGGTTAAAAGGACTTATATAGCCATATAACCACAACAGAATGTTTACTAAGGATATAAAGAAAGGCAAAAATGAAGTAACATCTGGTAGGCACCCTTTGATGGAGTCCCAGACGATTTGAGCAGTGAGATTATTAAAGTTATGTAACCATGTAACCTGTTGGAGGATGACATCAGCCCTTTGTTCTATCTCCCCAGAAACATTAATGAAGAAACAACAAGAGGTATTTGCAACAGCACATACTTCTACTTTTCAGCCAGTAGGTAATCCAAGAATAATCAGTCATCTAAGACCATCAAAGCCAGATAACCTAATGATTTTTGTATGAGTTTAAAATGCTATCCTGTTGTGGCTGCCACCATGGAGACATGGCTGTGACATATTATATGATGACATTGTTGTAAATTATTCTCCCGGCTAGTCCCACCAGTGAATCAACCAAGGTGACTATTCTGGCAATCAGCAGCTCCATTGCTCATCTGTACCTTCTTGGTGACAGCTGAGTGCTATGGGGGTTATTGGAGAATACTTTGATATTCTTAGGAGGAAGAGGAGTGTGACCTAATCCACAGTTCAATTGCTACTTATATGATTGGTATCAAGACATAAAACTTCTATCCCTTTCCCATTTACCATTCCCAAGAACATCAGTCCATTAGCTAAGCATACGAGTACTGGGTAGGAAGAGATGGTAACTAAGGGACCCAAGGATGGGTGATTAGAAGGCAGCCATAAGAAGTACTTGTCATTGTCTCCCTGGTTTTCAGTGTCAGAAGACAAGGATATCTGTGATCCCGTGTGACAACCCATGATATAATTTGGATATTTGTTCCTGCCAAATCTCAGGTTGAAATATCATCCCTGGCCAGACATGGTGGCTCATGCCTATAATCTCAGCATTTTGGGAGGCTGAGGTAGGAAGAATTGCTTGAGGCCAGGAGTTCGAGACCACCCTGGCCAACACAGTGAGACCCCATAAATTATATAAAAAAGAAAAGAAAAGAAAAGAAACATAATCCCCAATGTTGGAGATGGAGCCTGGTGGAAGATGTTTGGGTAATGGGGGCAAATCTCTCATGGCTTGCCCTCGTAATACTGGGTGAGTTCTCACAAGTTCTGGTTGCTTAAAAGTTTGTGGTACCTCTCGTTCCCTTGCTACTGCTCTAATCATGTGATGTGCCTGCTCCCCCTCACCTTCTGCTATGAGCAAAAACTCCCTGAGGCCTTCCTGGAAGCCAGGCAGATGCTGGTGTCATGCTTCCTATACAGTTTGCAGAACCATGAGCCAATTAAACCTCTTTTCTTTATAAATTACTCAATCTCAGTTATTTCTTTATAGCAATGTAAGAATAACCTAACACAACCCAGGTAGCTGTGCCACCAAGGCTGTACCCTCTGGAACTCATGCCATGTCCCAATTGCAGTTGGAAATCATGCACATAAAAAGGGACAGAGCTCAGGGGTGAGGTTAATCACATCTTTTGGTGAGCAGGTGCAGTTAAGGATACTGAGTATGTAGCTCCCTCTGGTAGTATAGTTACAGATGGGTATCCTGTAAAGAGCACAAGAGTTGTTACATTAGGGTAGCTTGGGATCTACATTGGCATACCAACTCACGACTGATGGATTAAAACATGTTATAATTTTCAGGTTAATGGATGTTGAGTGGATGAGATAGACTAGGTTCACAGGAGATTTATTGGCTCTGTAAATAGGGTGCTTTTGGACCAGGGACCATTCTGCTGGGTGCTCCCACCAGACATTTTTATATGCCTCCCCATTGACTTGTTAATGACATATGCAATAGTCTGATGAATATTGGTGTGGGCTGAGACAATGTTTGAGTAAGGTGGAACAAAGAATTTCCCAAGCTTTGTTTATTCCATATTGCCATAGGGGAAAATGCAAGCACCAGGACAAGAAGTAGCAAGGTCAGTTCCTTATACTCAGCAAGGACAAAAGAGATATTTACCAGGGGAGGGGGCTAAGCAAAGTGATAAAACAGCAGCAGCAAAATAACCAGTATCGTAAAAGAAGCTATCAGTCTCAAGCCCAGCCACCTCATTACTTATCTGTTTGTGAGATGACCCTCTTGAACAGCTACTTAAGGCCCTCCACTGGCTCACAGGAATAAGAAGGGCTTTTCAAGCATGCCTACAAATATTCAGCAGAAAAGAGTTTTAATCTGGAAAGGTGTGCCCACCTAGGCATTCCTTGTAAATTGACTGTAGTTGGAGTGGCCAGGATCACTCAGTAAGGACCTTTTCATTTAAGTAATAGTTAGTCCTCCGGGGAGCCCACCTTCCAAGTCTTTAGGAAGACCTGATCTCCTGGGTTAATCTGGATAGAGGCTGCCCCAGTTCTGGCAGGGGATGGCAGAATGTTGTTTCCTTATTCTAAGAGTGCCTTCTGGACCTGCCCTGAAAACATTAGGTGTTGTAGGTTTTGATCCAATTCTCCATCTAACAGAAGATTAGTAGTGAGAAAGGGCATCCCATAAATTATTTCAGAAGGACTGAGATTCAGGTTTCCATAAGGGATTGTGCAGATTCTGAGAAGTGTGACTGAAGCATTTAATCCACAGTTTATGGGTCTCTTGAAAAAGCTTTGCTAGGATCCTTTTAAGATGATTCATCTTTTTAACTATCTCTGATAACTGGGAATGCCAAGATGCATGAAGTTTGTAGTCTATCCCTAAGGCTGTTGTGAGGCGATGGGTAATCTTAGCAACAAAGGAAGGCCAACCATCACTCTGGAGAGAACTGGGAAGTCTGAACTGGTATACTATCTTCTTTAACAAGGGTTTACAGCCTTCCACTGCTTCCTCTATGTGGGTGAAAAAAGCTTGGCTCAACCACAAACACTAGGAGGTACCTGTATCCTGACTTCGAGGGCAGTTGAGTGAAATCTTCTTGTCAGTCGTCTCCTGAATAGGTTCCTCTATGCTGAACTAACTTAAAGAGGGAGGCATAGGATGAGTTTAGGGGTTAGGTACCCAACTCACAGGCAAAGATCACCCATTTTACAGTCTTTCTATGTCCTTGTCCAGTAATTATTCTATGGACTATGTCTCATAGAACATCCCTCTCATAATGAGTGGCATCATGGAGACGCTTGATGAGCTTCCATTGTTCAAATCCAAGGATACAGATCTTACCATTGTCTGTGAACCATCCAATAATATCTCCCTATATCTCCATCTCTCAGAATTCTTCCCTTCTTGCTGTGAAGATAGCAGGCAACTGGGGAGTTTAGAGGGGATTACTATTACGGCCAGGGCACTCTTAGGTTCTTGAGGCTGAGTTGCCTGCTTTGTAGCCCTATTGGTCCTATTGTTCCCTTGGCTAATGAGGAACCCATCTCTCTGATGGCCCTTACAGTGAATGATTGCCACTTGGTGAATAATCTGCACTGCCTCCAAGAGAAGCAAGATTAGATCTTGATGCTTGATTGGGGAGTTTTTCACTGTTAATACTTCCCTCTCCTTCCATATGGCTGTGTGGGTGTGCAGCATGAAAAACTCACACTTTGAATCAGTACATAAGTTTAACCTTTTGCTTTCTCCCAGTTTAAAGCTCTGATTAAGGCAGTCGGTGCTCCTTTCTATGCTGAGGTATGAGAAGAAAGGGCTTTTGCCTCTATAACCTCATTTAGACTCACTACTGCATATCCTGCCTTCCTAGTCCCTTCTCCCATAAAACTACTACCATAAATATAGTATTCTGCCTCTGGATTATTAAGGGTCTTATCCTGTAAGTTGGGTCTGCTGGAGTATTTTTGTTCTATGGCTTTTATGCATTGATGCTATAAAGCCTCATCATCTACAGATGGGAATAGGGTGCCCCGGGTCAAAGTCTGTTATACCCTCAGAGTGATGTTAGGGGTGTCCCATAAAAGAGCTTGGTATTTGGTCAGCCTCCCTCCAGTGAGTCAATGGTGTCCTTTGACTTCCAATGCAGTTTGAACCTGATGAGGAGTGATGACTTCTATATATTGCCCCAATGTCAACTTGGAGGCTTTGTTAACCAATAGGGCAGAGGCTACTACCGCCCTCAGGGTAGGTCATCTTTTTATGACTGGATCCAATTGTTTTAAGAAATAGGCCACTGACCTCTGGGAAGAACTCAGCTTCTGGGTTAAGACTCTCAGAGCTATTACCAATCTTTCACAAGCTTAGAAGGTAAATGGTTTTTCTAAATTTGGTAGCCTTGGAGCTGGGGCTTGACCTAACTCAGATTTTAATGTTTCAAAAGCTTGTTGGCACTCTTTATCCCAGTGCTTGGGGAATTTTTCTTTCCCTTTTATGGCCTCAGCAGTTCGGCCATTAGGTTATAATTTGGAATCCAGATGTGTCAGAGAACTCCCATTCCCAAGAAGCCCCAGAGTTGCTGTCTGGTTTGTGGAATCAGCAATAAAATGATTGCCCTTTTTTGACCTGTGGCCAGTATGCAAGCTTCTGGGGTCAGAGTAAATCCCATATATTGAACATTTTGTAAGGAAATCCAGGTCTTGGTTGGGGATGCCTTATGTCCTGTTCAACCAGAACATGTAGGGTTTTAATGATGTTAAAATTGAATCATGACATATCTGACTGGCAATTAGCAGATCATTAACATATTGACATAAAATCCCATTTCTCAAATTTAATTTGCTTAACTCCTTTGCCAACACATTTCTTTTTTTTTTTTTTTTTTTTTTTTTGAGACGGAGTCTCACTCTGTCACCCAGCCTGGAGTGCAGTGCAGTGGCCGGATCTCAGCTCACTGCAAGCTCCGCCTCCCGGGTTTACGCCATTCTCCTGCCTCAGCCTCCCGAGTAGCTGGGACTACAGGTGCCCGCCACCTCGCCCGGCTAGTTTTTTGTATTTTTTAGTAGAGACGGGGTTTCACCGTGTTAGTCAGGATGGTCTCGATCTCCTGACCTCGTGATCCGCCCGTCTCGGCCTCCCAAAGTGCTGGGATTACAGGCTTGAGCCACCGCGCCCGGCCATGCCGACACATTTCTGAAGAGATGAGAACTGTCTCAAAAACCTTGAGGAAGTACGGTTCATGTATATTGGGTGTCTTTCTGGGTATTGGGGTTCTTCCATTCAAAGGCAAAAGAATATTGGAATACTAGGTATAGGAGCACACAAAAGGCATCTTTTAAGTCTAGCACAGTGTGATACTGAGCATCCCTGGATATCTAGATGAGCAGAATGTATGAGTTTGGAACCATTGGATGGATTGGAATGACTGTCTCATTAACAACCCGCAAGTTCCATACATGATGGTATTCTCCATTAGGTTTCTTAACAGGGAGAATTGGAATATTGCAAGGGGACAGGCAGGATTTAATTAGTCCATGTTTCAAAAATTTGCATAGCAATGGTGGGATCCCTAGTAGTGCTTCAGATTTGAGGGGGTATTATTTTTTCCATGGACAGTACGCACCAGGTTTCAAGTCTATTTTTATTGGCCAATCCCAAGACAACAGTTTCCCATACTGAGGGTCCACTTGTTTCTTGTGTCTTCAGGAATGTATTTGTTTCAAACTGTGACTGTTCAGGAGTGCCAATAAGTGAATTCCTTGTTCTAGCCCCATTTCTAATTGAATTTTGATCCCTTCCAAGGAAATGGTGGCTCCAATTGTACTTAATAAGTCTCTACCTAACAATAAATTGTGACATTTGGGAACATTCAGGAATGAATGAGTAGTAATAGTAGACCCCGCCTCACAAGCAAGAAGGAAAGTAAGTTGTCTTACTTTAGACCACCTGTCTATCTCTGTTATGCAGCTACAGTTGGAAAGTGGGTGGACAGACAGGGTCAAGAAAGAGTAGGTGATTCCAGTGTCCACAAGGAACTCAGTTCTTCTACCCGCCTTGTAGAAGGTGACTTAAGGCTCTGCTAGAAAGATGATGATGGAGCAAGTTAAAGTCAGATCCAGGCAGGATCTTGAGTCACATTACTCAGTGAAAGTATACCTCTCATCTGAGAGGTTAACAATGAGGGTTGGCCAGGGTTGTGGCTAGCCATCCCGATTTAGGATGATTAGGTCATTTCCTCTTTCAATATCACTCCTTCCTGAAATGTGCACATTGGTTTTGTTCAGTGCTGGGTGGGTGCATTCAGTTGTCTGGTCTTCTGGGTCTCCTAGGGTCACCCTTAGATGGCAAATGAATCAGGGAAGCCAAAAGCTACTCTTTCTTGGTTAATCTTGTTTCTTTATTAGCTTTCTCTCTCCTGTCCCTATTATTGAAAACCTTAAAAGTCTCTGTTACCAGGGTCAACAGTAGGATCTAGGGTCCTGTTTCTATTCAGCTTTCTCCTGATGTCTGGAACAGACTGAATAATGAAATGTGTGGCAAGCAGTGCCCTCCTGTCTGCTTATTCTGGGACATCGTTGGTGTATTTTCTGAAAGCCTTCATGATACAGTTGAGGAAAATTGCTGGAATTTTCTCTTCTTTTTCCTGAGTAATCTCTCTAACCTTCATGAGATTTACTATGCACTTGTCCATTGCCTTAGGAAAGTAATAAAATGACCCATTCTAGCTTTGTCAGTAGCATCTTCATATCAACCTACTCAGATGACAGCCTTGTGGTGGTTCATGGCCACTGGGCAATCTTAATACTCTCTGGCCTTTCTTAGTATGTGGCCCTTTTTATCAAAGGTCAGCAATGTGTCAAAAGCAGTGACATCCTGCCATGTCAATGAGAACATTAGGTTTGATGTAACAAACTCATCTCTAAATTTGTCATAATCTTCTGAAAATCTGATAAACATTTGTTTTCATATCCCCAATCTACCATCAAAAAGGGAACATGAACTCTTGTAATTTGTCTTCTCTCCTTAGTCACTTCTCTAAGGGGAGAATATCCCAGTGACTGGGTAAAAGTAGGTACCAACTTGGAACCTGATTGGAACCCCACTGATGATGTGCTGGGGCCTGCATACCTTCAGAGGTCTGATTACAGTATGGTGTCAGTTCAGGAACCAAATGGGATGGTGGAGTTGGGATTCACTGGGTGGATTGATCAGAGACTGAAAGAACAGATCTGTTAGCAAGTCTGGTTTAGATTTATTTGGAGGTGGCCAAGGCATGGAGGCCACACACACATACCTGACAGGAATCCCACTATTTTGGATCCTGATATAGTTTTATAAAAGCCTGTACATAGGATACATCCCATATGTTTGGAACATTTTGCCAAACAGGTCCACATGCAAAATGATATTAAAATTAAGGAATCCATTCAGTGGCCATTTCTTATGGTCTCTAGGGTGTACTGGGACCAGACCATGCTGCAAAAGAAAATTAACTTCTTCTTGTTCAAGCCATCTAGCATAAATTTGCCCCAATTAGAGATGATACATTTCAGCATAGAACCTTACAGAATGCTGAGAGCAGTGCCCAGTACTATACATTTGTCTCCCTCAGTCAGAGGAACATGGGCTGAATGTAGACCCTGAGAAGCAGCATCAATGAGGAGGTAGGAGGACTGTTGGTCCCACACAGTGTGGTTGTATAAATCACATAAGAGGACCAATCAGTGTAGCAAAAGAAGAGAGAGAACCGATCCCCTTTTGAAATTGAATGCAGGCTTAGATAGTTCCCTCTACCTCCTTGACCTTACCTCAGGTCCAAGTCCTGTTTGGAGCCTGTACTCAGTGGTGACCAAGTGAGAGTGGATGAGATTGGTTATCATACAAATAAAAAGAAAACACGGTTTAGGACATAGTTAATCGAGGATTAGACCCACATACTGTTTTTCCTTTCATAAAGACAACACACAGAACTGAGAGGACTACACATTCAAAAAGACAAACAATGAAAAGCTCACAAGCCTCCCCACCCTACGAGGAGCTGCAAAGGGAAGCCAAGTAGTAAGGAGTTTTATTTAGAATTGAAAAATTCAGATCCAGAGAGCCAGAGTTTCTCCAACCACTTAAGCCGAGGAGGGGTGCCACCCATTTACTGTCTGCTGGGTTAATCAATCCTGGGGAATCAATCATTTCAACCCATTTTCCATGGATGTCTATTAAGGTGACTCAAACCAGTAAAACTAAGGTAAAGTGAGAAAAAGAAAAAGAAAAGGTGCACCAGAAGGAAAAAAAAAAACAAAATAGAAAAGAAAGAAAAATGTTTTCTGCCAAGGTGAAGCCAGGAGCCCTGGGAGGCTGGAGGAAGACACACCACTCATGGTGATGTTGAATGAAAGGTTCAAGCAGCCACTCATCAGCAATAAGAGAGGTTGGGTTCAGCCACCCTGATGGCCCTTAAGTCCCTGAGGGGAAAGGAGATATTGCCCTGGTCCCTTTGTGGTCACCTGGAAATATGTTACTGTACACAGGTTCTTAGGCTTTTCATGCACTAGAAATTAACATGAGGCCATGAATTTTTTTTCACACAAAATGTATTGAGACTTATGCTTGAGCACAAGGGAGACAGCACAGAAGGAAGAGTTCTCCAGCTGACTCTCCAAAAGAGGCTGGCCTGGGCCTTTAATTGGACTGTGTAAGGGGTTTGATGTCAGGGATCTCTGCCTCTGGAGGTGATCTTTCCATTCTTCCTCATTATGATGTCCATACATGCCTGGCCCACGTCAAAGTCTTGGTTATCCTCAATGGGTTCAAAATGATGGTGTTGCTCACTACCACCACCCCGAGAAAGCTGCCTAGCAGTCATTCCAGAGTCTCATGCACATGTGGGTCATAGGATCACCTGCCTTGGGGATGATTTATGGTGAAACGTTGTTTATCTTAGCTTCTTAGCTCAGTGACACAGGATCTTGAGGTTAGCACATATGGGAAATGGGGGGGATTGGGGCTGCGTGCTATCCCTAACCTCTCCCAATTTCTCCTTCTCCTTTCTTCCTTTTTTGTTGCTTCTTTTTGTTTTTTCCTTTCCAGTTCTTGGTGCCCCCAAAGTTTTTTCCTCAGTACCTTCACTCTAAATATACCGTTTTGATTTTCTCAGTCTCCCAAGGGGCTCTGATTTCTGCCAGTAGCTAACGTAAAGAGTATCATGCTATTCTCTTTGAAAACTTTCTGTTTTAATAAGAAGTAGTCTTACTTGAAACAATTAATTCTTAAGTGTGTATTGGTATGCCCAAGACACAGATTAATGGGATAATTATTTTCTAAGATGGGGAAAAGGGTTTCCTGGTATACCTTAGCTTAAACCATAGAAAGACATACCTACGATGTTAATAAAATGGTGTCCATTATAGCCTTTTATTGGCCTCAGAACAGTTATGTTTAAAATCAATTTGGCCTGAGCTGAGACAACTATGAGGCAATTTGGACTAACCAATTTGGATTCATCTAAGACATTGTTGTCTAAAGGTGGAGGATTCCTCAAGATGTAATATAAAATCCATATGTAATTACTTAAAATGTCATTGATATAAAGACTCAAGATGTTTGTATCACTAATGTACAGCTTTTTAAATAGCCCTAGGAATCTTTTCATCTAGATCAAGGAAAAATAAATCACTAGGATGCAAGAAACATGCATAACTTTCATTTTTATTTAGGGAAAATGCAACTCTTTCCTAGTGTGGACATTAATCAAAGTTTTAAGTGCTACTTATAGCAAAATTAATAATATAATAAGGATGACTTTCTAGGAGTTTAGAAATTAGTCTCTCTATTCACAGTAAAGTAGGACCTAGAGGAGGAAAACACGGTGAGTTCTCTTGTGCTTCGTGTCAACCATCTTCATGAGCTGAAGAAGGTTTCTAGTCAAGGGAGCAGAATCCTGAACATGCGTGTATACCCTCAATTAACTTATACCAGCTTCTCATGTTTCTTCATGCCTGGGTGATTCACAAGCTCTCTTGATTCTCTTAACCCATATCTATAAATAGGTCCTCATTAAACTCTATTTTACTTTTGATACAAGAGGTAGAAAGAAATTATTTAGGCAGATAGTGAGGGTAAAAGAGTCCTCGGCAGGGCTTCCTTTCTAACAAAAAGCAGCCCCAAAATAATTTCTTTCCTAACAAAGAGCAGCCTGAAAAATTGAGCTACAAACATAGGTAATGAAGCTGGAAGCTTGCACAGGTGAATGACGGCAGCTGTGCCAATAGAAAAGGGTTACCTGGGGGGGCCAAGCATATCCAATGTGAAGGCTCCATCTTCCCTTTTTTTGTTACCATGTGTACAATAAAGGAAAGGGCAACATGGTGCCAGTCAGGCAGAGAACCCATCTACATAATAAAAGATTAGGGTGGAGGCAGCCAACTTTTCAAGCCCTATGCAAATGGCACACCTAGTCCTAACCATTTTTTTGTGCCCTATGCAAATGGCACACCTGGCCCAACCAATCTTTTGTACCCTATGTAAATCAGACACTGCCTCCTCAAGCTTATCTATAAAACCCTCTACATTTCACCATGGAACTGGCAACCCATTTCTATGGGACCCTTCTCTTCTACAGAGAGCTCCTCTCATTCTTTTGCTTATTAAACTTCGTCTCTTAAGCTCACTGTTTGAGTATCTGCATCCTAGTTTTCCATGGCCATGAAACAATGAATCTTTTGGGTATGACCCCATATGAACGAGGCTGCTTCAGTTTGAGTAAACCACTGTCTTCCTTCAAGGCCCTGGATGAAAACAATAATGATCAAGCACAAATAAATCTTAATTGCTTTAAAGATTTCACTTCAATTCCAAAATACATCTCTAGTGAAGGAAACTTTTGGTCTCATTCTGGTAAACCTGATAAACATAGACCAAGAGCAAGCTGAAAGACTTCCTTTGTGCTCATTCTACCTGAGCTTTCACACAAGAATCAGATTCGAACCTCTTGGGTTAGGGAAAGCCAGTCCAGAACATGTCAGCCAGCAAGAAGAGGTAGAGAAGAAATAAAAATATGCTGATCCCAATACCCAAAGAAGGATTGGTTCAGACGAGAAAATGTTTTATTCTTTTTAGCATGCACCAATGTCACTTGAAATGGGAGTGGGTGAGGGTGGATCCTACATTTTAATGTCTTATTTAATTTGACATTAGGCATATGAAATATTGCGTAGTATAAACACTTCTGAAAGATCTCCAAAAACTAGAAATGATTTTAAAATGACATAAAATCAAAGTAAGTGGAAGCTCTAGATTTTGCTTTCAACCCTTCAGTGGGTTTTCTTGCGCCCTCACTTCAGAGCATCGTGGTTGTGACAAATATTTTCAGGAGAATCAGCCTAGAGCATAAGAGCATCTACTGATCCTCACTTTGGCAGGAATCGCAAGAGGAACAAGAAGTGTCAGGAGAAGAGAAGCCGCATCCATCTGTCCTTGACTTCTTTGTTCCTTACAATTAAAACACAGTGGTCAATAAAATGTACATGGCATAGAGCAAAATTTCTCTTCCTTGTTGATTACATTAAAATCCTTGACTCTGGGCCATTCCTCTTAGAAAGGATGAAAAAAGATGAAATTTTCCATCCACCTAAACACTGACATTCTACCTACATCACTCACTCTTTCAGATAATATTTCCAAATTCTCCACTTTCCAGTGATATTTAGGTTAGATAAGAGTTGGGAGACTCTCTAATATCAAGGAAAGATAAAACATTGATTTTCATGCCTATTCCAGGGAAAGTAGGGGGGCCAGTAAGATCTAAAAAGATAAAAAGACAAAAAAGTGGTGGAAGGAAAAATCACTTCTCTCTGCCTGACTACTTGAGCTAAAACGTTAACCTTTTCCTGATCTCAACTGGGACTTACACCTTTGTCCCTCTGATTCTCAGAACCACACCACCAGCTTTCCTGAGTCTTCAGCTTGCAGACAGAGAGCAAATCATGGGACTTCTCAGCTATTGAGGCTGAGCTTCCATACATAAGGTGACATACAATATGTAAGTTACATAAGCCAAATTCTTACAATAAATCATGTGTATATCTTACTGGTTGTACTTCTCTGGAGGACTCTGACTAACAAAACTGTTTAATAGCTCTATATAACTTGAGAAATAGCTATTTTTCCATTTTGCAAATGAAGAAAGCGGTATTCAGAAGTTAGGTGGAGTCTAAATTTACTCAACCAGTAAGGGGCACATTAAGGACTTGAATCTGGGTGTCCGAGGTTTTCTTGTTTCTCTCTGGTTCTGTATTGTCTGTCCTACAGGGCGTTCCAGAGTATAGCCTTACCTCACATATTTTCAGTTTATCTCCCACTCACTTGCTATGTAAGGCTTCCTTGTGTTTCTTTCTTTCCAAATGCCTTCCCATCTCCATTCCTATCTCTGCCTGTCAAGGTACTATCCATTTGTCAAGGTTTAATCTCAAATATCAACTATATCAAAAAGCAGCAGATCTCAGCCTTGTTTGTACCTTTAAAATACCTTTAAAGTCCTGTCATTCTGCCTATAACCTGTGCCAATTACGTCAGTATCTCTGAGACTGGAGATCAGATGTTAGTAGTTCATAAAGCTTCTGGGTAATTCCAATTTGTAGATAAAGTTGAGAACAACCACATTAAAATAATTCCTCATCTCATTACTACTTGATTTTTGTCAAAAAATTTTCCCATTACTTTTATATAATGAAACTACATTTTACTCATTTTTGTTTTCTTCCTGCCCTATCTCTAGCAAACAAAATGCCTTCCGTATTTAAATCTCAATAATAATGTATTTAATTTAAATAAACTGGATTTACCTGAAGAAGCTAGAGAAACAAAGAGTGTTCTAAACACATTCTATAGGAAATGATTTGTGGTTTTTGTCCGGAAAAGCAACTTGAACTTTTGGCCCAAAGACATCCATTATGCAAAAACATAATTATGTCTGTCTTTTAAGACTCATCTTTATGGTGTTATGGGACTTATAGTTTTTAGTTGAGAGACTTTAAACTTAATGAACATATGTTGTAATTTGCCACTTAAAGTAATTAATAATTTGTACTGAAATATCTCTCTCATCTTAAAGACAATATTATAATGGACTGAAGCTATAGCTGTCATGCATTGGGCATTTATATTTCCAAGGAAGCCAGATGAGGACAATTTATTCTGATTTGCTTCATATCTTTCAAAAAATGACCCTTGTTTGTTGGTATCTCAGAACTGTTCTCCTACCGATATAGCTGTTCTTAATACCATCCTCGGTAGTAGTAGCATCCTCTTCATTGTCATTATCACTTCCTCGTTATTGATCTCTTGATATCATTGTTGCTCACTTTTACTTTTGCAAGTAGCTTCCTACCTAATCACCTGCAGTCTCCATGTTCTAAACTTTCTTCCACATTGTTTCCATAAGAAGTTTCCTCTGTTATAGATTTGCTTAGGTTAGACACCAACTGGAAAACCTTAAATGTCTCCATATACCTTTAGAATCATGTCAACTCCTAGTATCCAACTTCTAATAAGATATGGTGTTTACATAAAATTTCAGTAATTGCTCCTATAAAATACCCTTTGTTCATTACGTTCTGTGGAAGTTCAGTCACCTTTCCCTGAAAATGTTGTAAATACGTTCCACTATTTCTATTATCTTCCCGAGAAAATCCTAACATTTCATTCAGATCACGTTAAATATATTAGAGTACAAAATCTTTGCAATCTCTACAATAGAATTAGTATCTGTCTGTCATAATCCTTTAGCACTTCTCTGGTTCTTCTAACGCCGGATTATGATTGGGACTTAATGTTTCATTTGAAATGTCCAGTTATAATTAAAAATTTGTGTGTGCATTCAATTTTCCAGGTGTCTGTCTTTCAGGATCTCAAAAAATCCACCACCACAAAATAAGCAAGAAACAATGATCTCCAATAGTATTTATTTGTATATGTCCCAAATTACTTGACTACATCTTTATTCAGACTACAGTCTCCTAGACAACAAGTTCTGACTCTTACTTATCTTTGTATTCCTCTCAGACTTTGGCTTAAAATATGTAAGAATGATTTGTAAACAAATGGAAATTGAGTTAGTTTCATAAAATATTGTGGGCATTTATTTGCATTGTGTGGTTTAAACACTACATAACTTCTCTCTAGCTGATTGGACTAAATACATACAGGAATGAGGTAGCCAGGGCAAGTGAGCAATATCATAAGAGAATCTTCAGTGAAATTAGTTTAATAAACTTGGGTACTTATTTCCAGAATCCAGTAGCAGACATATAAAAATAACAGTGGAATTCACTGTCAAAAGGATATAAATTCCTGAGAAAATAAAAGACTCCACTGATTGGGAAGAAATGTACTTTTTTTCTATGAATTTCATGAATTTTATTTTTCTGTATTCATCTCCATAGCACCTAACCCAGTTCCTTGAGGTAATTGGTATTTAATGTAAATTTATGGATTGCATGTTTAACTAAGTAAGTGAGAAGCGCACATATGGTAGAAGCAGATACATGCAATGGAGGTAAATTGCTGAAATTGGCAAGTTTCAACAGAGTGGTGAGTTTAGCTCTTCTTCCCTAGAAAGGGAAACTATGCCTGAGTACAGAAACATTTGAAAACGATTTCCCTTACCCCTGCCATATAAAGATCAGTGAGTTCTTTTTTCAGACCACACACCTTTGCAGTGAAAATACTAGGAGAACAATAGGCAATATTCTGGATGTATTAATAGCTGAAATTCAATTCTGTTTGGCACCAATTTATTAGAGATGTATTATTACAGGTGAATAATGGTATAGCATAGACGGTTACTATAGGGATAAAATTCAGACATAAATGTAAGAGCATGCTTTGAAACAATACTTACACTCCAAACTTCAGTACTTTCTTGACCTTTTCCTAATTATTTCAACATTTCTCTATTGGTAACACAAATGAATAAAAACTTTGTTAGCTTAAATTCACCATGATCCTTTTGGGAGGACGCTAAGATTGAAATAGGTGAAAGTGAATTATGACAATGTTTGGTGTCCAGGCTAACTCCCTATCAGTACTAACATCTCCTAAATGGAAACAACAATTTTGAGAGCTGTAGTTGACTTTCCACCACCAATGGACACCCATGATGAAGGAATTGGAGTTTAAGATTTTCCAGTTAAAAGCTGTTTTTTATACCTTTCTTGTTCTTCAGATGAACAGCACTTCCAGTGTTGAATTTTCCCATTGACTGCCACTGATGTGAGAGCAGTGAAAACAGGATCGCATTAGGAGGAGGAGCTTCCTAATGACATTTTCTAAAGACAATAAAACCCACTGTGGATTCTTAGATTGATGTGATGCATGACATAGTTTCAGGACAGCCAGAGATGTGTCTATTGCACTAGCGTGTTTAGTACAGAGGTGGATTTAGAAAGCTTCATCCAGTTACCTCCAGGAAAAATCCTTCATCTCAGTGGCAGCAGCTGTCCAATTATAGAAACAGTAGAAAGATGGCTCACTATTGGGCTTATCACGTTAGCCAAGACAGGCCAGAAAACCCTAATGTTCAAGGGGCCTGCATATGGCCTGTACATGTGGACTCTGCTCTGATCCAGGGCCTGTTAGTAACTGTCATCATGCCACTATTTCAGATGCTTGAGAAGAAAAATTTTTCAAATTTGGGGCAGAAAAAATAATTTTTTTAGTCTCGTGATGGTTTTGGAATATGGTATATGCAAATTATCATGGTTATTATTAAAGTTTTTTTTTTTTTTTTTTTTTTTTTTTCTTGAGACAGAATCTCTTTCTGTTGCCCCAGGCTGGAGTGCAATGGCATGATCTCAGCTCACCGCAACCTCCACCTCCCGGGTTCACACCATTCTCCGGCCTCAGCCTCCAGACAAGCTGGGACTACAGGTGCCCACCACCATGCCCAGCTAATTTTTTGTATTTTTAGTAGAGACAGGGTTTCACCATCTTAGCCAGGATGGTCTCAATCTCCTGACCTCGTGATCCGCCCACCTTGGCCGCTTAAAGTGCTGGGTTGTTAAAATACTTTATGTTTGGCTCTTTCCACCCAAATGTGTCATGAAAAATACCATTTACCTTAAGTGAAACCTTATTATGGAAATCTTTAGTGCTACAGAAGTAAAAAATATCTTGATTTTTTTGTAGCAGAGTTTCTCAAATTTGAGCATGCACTGGTGTCACTTAGAGCACTTGTTAAAACACATATTACTAGATGCCACCACAAGAGTGTCTGATTTAGTGGATTTGAGGGAGGAACTGAGAACTTGTGTTTTTAACCATTTCCCAGCTGCAGCTGATGATGTTGGTCCAGGGACCACACAATGAGAACCACTGATATATGGAGATATGAATCATACTTAGGGAAGATGGTAAGCTATCATTTTTTAAAATATATGGAGGTTATTGTACTATACGTGGAATATCTTGGGCTTTGGAGTCTGTTTGGTCATCCTTTTTTTTTTTTTTTTTTTTTTTTTCTACTGCTTTGATTTGGATGTTTGTCCCCTTCCAAACCTCAGGTTGAAACCTAATTCCCAATGTCGAAAGTGTATCCTAATGGAAGGCATTTGAGTCATGGGAATAGATCCCTCAAGAACAGATCAATGCTCTCCCTTTGCGGGTGAGTGAGTTCTCACTCTGTTAGTTCCCACAAGAGCTGGTTTTTAAGAAGAGCCTGGCATCTCCCTTCTCTCCCTTCTGTCTCTCTTGCTTTCTCTTTCCATGTGATCTCTGCACGAGCCCACTCCCATGGGCTTTCTGCCATGAGTGGAAGTAACCTGGGGCTCTCACCAAATGCAGATGCCCTATTTTGAACTTTCTCACCATCAGCATTGTGAAACAAGTGAACATTTTTTTCTTTATAAATTACTGAGCCTCATTTTTTTTTAAAGCAACACAAAACTTACTTGCTATCTAAGAGCAGAATAGATTTTCTCCACTGTAGCCACTCTCTCTTCCTGTGTTCTTACCTCCAGTGGCAGTGGTTGAAAATCAAGTAAAAGGCTACTGACTGCTTTGTATGATTCAAGTCAGCTCTGGGAATGAAATAAGAACTATGCTTTACACTATTTTAAATTCAGAATGATATAACATGTTGTTTTAGCCTCTGAATTTTTTTTTTTATTTTATTTATTTTTTTTTTTTGAGACGGAGTCTCTCTCTGTCACCCAGGCTGGAGCGCAGTGGTGTGATCTCCACTCACCGCAAGCTCCGCCTCCGGGGTTCACGCCATTCTCCTGCCTCAGCCTCCCGAGTAGCTGGAACTACAGGCGCCCGCCACCGCGCCTCGCTAATTTTTTTTGTATTTTTAGTAGAGACGGGGTTTCACCGTGTTAGCCAGAATGGCCTCGATCTCCTGACCTCGTGATCTGCCCGTCTCCGCCTCCCAAAGTGCTCGGATTACAGGCGTGAGCCACCGCGCCAGGCCTAGCCTCAGAATTTTTAAAATGAATAGTGATTTTTCTTCTGTTTTCTTTCTCTCTTTCTCCCTTCCTTCCTTCTTTCTTTTCTTTTGTTCTTCTTTACATTGAGGTTTTGAAGTTTCACTAAAGAAGTTCTTCATTTGCTTTTCTAAGCATTTGTCCATAGTTAGCACTTGGTGAAAAGTATTCACAGATCATGGCCTTAGGATAAATAATGGAAGAACTTAAACTTTAGGTATAGGAACACACACATTCACACACATGCTTAACCACACAGTTCCTGAAAACCAGCCTCAAATAAAAGAACTGAGATCTAATCCATTTGTTAAGAATTGCTTATTTAATGGGTTATTTCTCCAGAAGAATGATAACATTTTCAAAGTTATTTTGAATTATTCACTTATAAAAGGGGCACCAATGTTAAAATATTAGCTGAAGGTATGACCTTTCCAGAGAAGTTATATGTTTGTTTTTAGGAACTGATTTGTTCCTCATTAATACTGGGAGCCCACTCTCTCTCTGGGAAAACTGGTTCTGTTCTTCAGCCATGTGAGACCCCTTTTATGAGTCAAAATCAGGATTTTGGAGATATATTCAATTAAAGATTAAAATGTTCCTTTGTTAGTTGTAGAAAAATTGTTAAGGTCAGAAAGTTTCCTGGCTCCTTGGTTAGAACTAACCATGAAGATGAGTAAGTAGAAGGAGGAAGAATTGAGAGGAAAAAGTAAAAGGCACAATATCAGATAACATTTGCTTGTACCATTCAGTTTGGTTTTTCAGGTAGTTTCCAACTAAAACAATTTAATTATTCAATGACTGAAACTTACATTTAGTACTGCACCATCATGTGTTGTTAGATCAACAAATAAGCTAGAGGTATTTTCTTCAAGGACCTCTGAATACAATAAAGAGGCAAGGAAGCCAATGCATTTATGTAACTAATATTTACTTACCATGATATTACCATAAGGAGAGGTATATGTCACTTTGCTCAGGTGAAAACACGGAACACTTGTGGTCCTAGTGGAAAGATGGTAATCAAAACCTGAACAAGTTAACACAGAGGTCCCATGCATTTTATTTCTGTAATGATGGTTGCCGGCAATTAACTGCATGTCAGAACACAAGTATTTATTGAGCATTGATTCATGTCATTCACAGTCATAGTCCATGGAGTTATGCAGTAAACAAGTAAACCACCTGCAAGTCAACAAGTAAATTTTATGAATTGCAATAGTAATAAAAGGAGACAAACGAAGCTATAATCACTGATATGTAAGTGGTTGCTCTTGTATACAGATGTGGTCTTAGATTAACACACAATTTTTTATACTTTTTTGTGTACCTTTTGTTTTAGAAATATCAAGTTGATCTAATGGTTAAAATTGTCTAGACATTTCTTATTGCTATCATTTATACCCAAAGCACATAGCGTGACATGTAACAATTGCTCTTGTTTTATGAGAGCTCTATCTTATCCCCCGCTACATTATTGTTCCATACCCTTCCCCCATGTCACAGCAAACACTTCCATTTCCCAACTGCACTGTATTCTTTCATGACATTGTGGCTTTATAGGTCTTTATCTTTATGTGGAAAGATAGCCTTCATGATCCTGGTGGCCTCGACCTTGGGCCACCAAACTAATATATATTTGTCCTATAATTCTCATTTAGATTCTCTAAGAGTCTAAAATAACTCTTCCTTTTTGCCTCACTCCTTTGTATTGAATTTGCTTTCCAGAGTGCCCCATGCATATCTCACCTTCAACACATTTTACATTGTGTTTAATTTCTGCTCATCTATTGTGCTTCTCCCACAAAATATGACTCCCTGAAGACAGGTATTGTGTGTATCTCCGTATCACCAGTATAACCTACGGTAATTGGCTCAAAGAGGCTCTCCAATGAATGTTAGAAAAATGAAGGTACAAATGAATTGACTATATGATGATTGTTTAATTCCTGGCCACATCATGCTGTGGTAAAAATAGTTAACACTTCTGAGAGGTGAACTAGACATGCTTTTTAATATTCTTACTGCTAAGTACAAAGAAGAACTCTGGGCATTAAATACAAAACAAACACCTAAAAATTTCCATCTAGAGACCTTGGAATTCAAGGATTATAATGGTTGGTGAATTCCTTGGATTTTCATTTTTCTTTTCTATTCTATTCTATTCTATTCTATTCTATTCTATTCTATTCTATTCTATTTTTGCCATGTATATACCAGACTTGGAGCTGAAGGAGCTGGCAACCTGAAAACAATAATAAGCATGGAAAAGTAAAGCACCTGAATGCTGCTCTCTCTAGAGAAAGGATCAGGAATGGGGCAACTTAGCAAGACAGAAAACATTTAGACAATGACCACTCTACTTTGGGCAAAAATACTTTTTTTTTTTTTTTTTTTTTAGAAGGAGTTTAGCTCTTGTCACCCAGGCTGGAGTGCAATGGCGTGATCTCCGCTCACTGCAACCTCCGCCTCCTGGGTTCAAGCCATTCTCCTTCTTCAGCCTCCGAGGTAGCTGGGATTACAGGAATGCACTAATTTTTGTATTTTAGTAGACGGGGTTTCATCATGTTGGCCAGGCTCATCTCGAACTCCTGACCTCAGGTGATCCATCCACCTTGGCCTCCCAAAACTCTGGGATTACAGGCGTGAACTACCATGCCCGGCCTTTTTAAATTTTTTTAATACAAAAACAAACTGTGGTCCCAACACCAAGAAAGGCTGACTGGGGAGCTGAGGCCTCCACTCTTGCCAGGCTTTAACAAAGTGCCCTATATTTTTTGAGGGGTGCTGCTAGAGAATGCCAAGTAGGGGTCTTTAACTTTCATCTTCACCAGGAAGTAATGAGGTCCCCTCTGCCACAACGTCAGGTGGCCTCTGGACTTCCACTTCTACCCATAAGTGACAAAGTGCACTCGCCCGCCTCACCCAAATGGTATCATCCCTATCCAGTAGTAATGAGGTACTTCTCACCCATTCTGCTGAGGAGGTGTCAAAGGACACTGGGTGGAGAGTCAGGACTTTTACCCAGTGGTAAAAGGCCACCTTTTCGAGAGTGTCAAGAGAGGTCATGCAGACAGCCATAAGGAAGCTCTTCCACAGGTATCAGTGAAAGCCCAGTGAGGATCCACAACTCTCACCCTCAACAATCAGTAACAGGAGCCCCTTCTCCACTCAGGTGTCAAAAGAGGCTCAGTGGAGAACCTGGACTTCTATCTCACATGGTAATAATGAGATCGGTGGTTAATTTTAGGTGTCAATTCAAAAAATTAAAAAATACCTAGAGTGCTGGTAAAGTATTGTTTCTAGGTGTGTCTGTGGGAGTGTTTCCAGAGATTAGTATGTGAGGAAGATCCTCCCTTCATGTGGGCAGGCACCCTCTAATTGGCTGGAGGTCCAGATAAAACAAAGAGACGGAGAGGAAAGGTGAACTCTATGTCTCTCTGTCTCTGTCTCTTTCTCTCTGTCTCTCTCCTTCCCCCTTTTCCCTCTCTCCATCCTAAAGATAAAATGCCATTCTTCTCCTTTCCTTGGATGTCTGAATGCTAGAAACTCCAGCCTTTGGACTCTGACTTGTGCCAGTGGACCCCAGGTTCTCAGGCCTTTAGCCTCAGATTGAGAGTTACACTATTGGCTTCTCTGGTTTGGAGGCTTCCAGACTTGGAGTAAGCCATGCAATTGGTATCTGTGGACCTTCCGTTTTCAGATGACCTATTGTGGGTCATCTCAGCCTCCAAAACTGTGTGAGCCCATTCCTCTAATAAATCTCCTCTCATCTATCTATGTATTATCTATGTATGTATGTATGTATGTATGTATTGTCAGAAAGAGCAAACTAAAACAGAAAGTTTAACAAGATCCAGTATCTTCTGTATAATATACCAAATAGCCAGTTTTCAAATGAAAATCACTATCATACCAAGAAACAGGAAGATCTCAAACAGAAGAATAAAGGACAATAAATATATGCCAACACTGAGATAATAGAGATGTCAAATTTACCTGACCAAATTTTTAAAGCAGCCATCATAAAAATGTTTCAGCTAGCAATTACAAAACTGGTTGAAAAAAATTAAGAAACAGAGTCTGCAAAGTAATAGAATTATGAGGCAGAATAAAATGAATTTTTTATAACTGAAATCTATCATAACTGAAATAAAAAGCTCAGTGGATGGTCCCAACACCAGTGTGGAGAGAACAGAAGAAGGAATCAGTGAACTGAAATGTAGAATGATAGAAATTACCCAATCTGGATGACAGAGAAAAATGACTTAGGAGTAGGGGACAGCAGAAACTCAGGAGATTACAAAAAAAATAAGGAAGTGTCACTAGCATCTCAGAAAGAGAGGAGAAAAAAGATAGGACTGAAAAAAAATGTTTGGAAAAAATGATGTTTGAAAACTTCCAGAATTTGACAGAAGACATAAATTTGTAAAGGCTGAGCAAATCCCTAAAGATTTGTCTGAGGAGATCGACATCAAAACACAACATAGCCAAACTTCTGAAAACTAAAATCAGAGAAAAAAATATTGAAAACAATTACAAAGAGCAAACATCTTACCTGAAAGAAAAAAAATTATGATGATATGGATTTGTTATCATAAACTATGAAGGCCAGAAGAAATGGAATAACATCATTCAAGTGCTGAAAGAAAAGATTAATCTAGAATGATATGTCTAGTGATAATAATTTTTTCAGAAATAAAGGTAAAAATCAGGATTCTCTCAGGTGAAGAACAACTAAGAGAATTTGATACCAATGAGCCTATTGCAAAAGAGTGGCAAAAAGACGCTGTGTAAATATAAAGAAAATTATAAAGAAAAGAAAACTGTGATATTGGAAAGAAGGAGAAACACACAAATACTAGTAAATATATCAGACTCCCTTCTTTTGAGTTATCTCAATTAGTTTTATGATTAAAGCAAAAGCATAGTATTGTCTAACATAGTTCTAAATTAATATAGAGAAAAATTTTAAGACAATTATATTTTAAAAGGGAAAAATAAAGGAACATAAAGAGGTATGGCTTCAATACCACTAAAGCTGGCAAAATGACAACACAGGTTGACTATGATAAATAATCTGTATATAACATAACATATAGAATAAACACTAGAAAACATGTACAGAAAAGTACACTAAAAATACTTTTTTAAAAAATGAAATTCTAAAATAGGGCTTAAGTAAGTCACAGGAAGGTAGAAAAAAACAGAGAAAGAAAAAACAGAGAATACACAGAAAATTTAAAAACATATAATGACAAATATAAACCCTAACAAATAATTACATTAAATGTAAATAATATAAAGGTATTAATTAAAAGAGACTGACAGAGTATATTAAAAACACAACCCAATAATATACTTTCTATAAGAAACATATGTCAAATGTAATGCTATAGACAGATTGAAAGTAAAGAGCTGAAAACAGGTATCTCATGCAAACTTTAATAAAAAGAAAGCAGAGATTTTATATGTTTTATGTTGCAATCAAATAAAGTAGACTTCAGAACAAATAAAATTACTAGAGATATAGATGTACATTATGTAATAGTAAAATAGTCAATATATTGAGAAGACTACACTATCTTGAATGTGTTTGTATCAATAAAATTGATAAACTTCCAGTAAGACCAACAAAGAAAAACAAAGGAGCTGCAGATTACCAATAATAGTAATAAAACAAGACATACTATTACAGACTTTGCAGATATCAAAAGAATAAAAAGTGAGTGCTAAAAACAACTATGTACACACACATTTTACAACCTAGCTGAAATGGATCAATTATGTAAAATAAATAAATAAATTCTACCACAGCTCACCCAATATAAAATAGATAATTTAAATAGCCCTATGACTATTAAGAAAATTAAATTCATAATTTAAAAATCTTTCAAAGAAGAGAAGTTTCTAAGCCCAGGTAGTTTCATTGGAAAATTCAACCAAACATTTAAAGAAGTATTAAGACCAAGTATATACAAACTGAGGGAATGCTTTCAACTTTTCCCCATTCAGCATTATGTCAGCTGTGGGTTTGTCATAGATGGCTTTTATTATATTAAGGTATGTCCCTTGTATGCTGATTTTTCTGAGAGTTTTAATCATAAAAGGATGCTGGATTTTGTTGAATGCTTTTTCTGCATCTATTGAGATGATTGACAGAGCAGGAGCACCATCATCTCAGACAAACACTGCCACTTTAAGTTTCAGCTCCCTTTCTAGGCTTATGCATTTCAAGGACATCACTTCTCTTCTAACTACAAGCAGCCAGAAAGGAGCAGACAGTAAAATACAGGTAAGACAGTTCATGCACAGAGGGACGGGAGAGAAAATCTCTTGGGTAACTACCACACTTCATCCTCATACAATGGGCCCCAGTAAAACGGTGGGCCTTAAGCACATTTCTTTCCCTTCAGGTGAATTAAGAGAGAGAAGTGAAGAGCAGACTCAGGGGGTATGCCTTCAGCTGCAGGAAGATGTATGGGAACTGACACACAACTCTCCTTCCCAGATAAGCACAGCAAAGAGACACAGAAGCAGTCCAAGCCTCTGATAAACTCTCCCACCCCAAATCCTTAAAAATTCTTAGTCTGTAAGAGAGTGGGCTCTGATCTAACTTGTCCAGAAGCCCCTCTCAGGTTTGTTTTCTCTAAAATAAACCCATACTTGACTGTCAAACCACCTTTTCTGTTTCTTTCCTCTTTCTTTAATTCTTACAATGATCACATAATGTTTGTTTCTAATTCTGTTTATGTGGTGTACCACATTTACTGACTTGCAAATGTTAAACCATCCCTGAATCCCTAGTATGAAACCCACTTTATCATGGTGGATTATATTTTTGATATGTCATTGGATTTGGTTAGCTAGTATTTTGTTAAGGATTTTTAGTATCCATGTTCATCAAGGATATCGATCTGTAGTTTTTCTTTTTTGGTTATGTCTTTTCCTGGTTTTGGTATTAAGGTGATGCTGGCTTCATAGAATGAATTAAGGAGGCTTCCTTCTTTCTCTGTCTTGTGAAATAGTGTCAAAAAGATTGGTACCAATTCTTCTTTGAATGTCTGGTAGAATTCTGCTGTGAATCCACGTGGTCATGGACATTTTTTTTTTTTTTTTTTTAGACAAGGATGCCCACTCTCACCACTCCTCTTCAATATAGTACTGGAAGTCCTAGCCAGGGAAATTAGAGAAGAGAAAGAAATAAAGGACATCCAAATCAGTAAAGAGTAAATGAAACTGTCACTGTTTGCTGACGATAAGATCTTTTACCTTGAAAACCCAAAGGACTCCTCCAGAAAGCTCCTAGAACTGATAAAAGAATTCAGCAAAGTAACTGATAAAAGAATTCAGCAAAGTAACTGATAAAAGAATTCAGCAAAGTTTCCAGATACAAGATCAATGTACAAAAATCAGTAGCTCTTCTATACACCAAAAATGACTAAGTGGAGAATCAAATCAAGAACTCAACTCCTTTTATAATAACTGCCAAAAGAAAATAATAAACTTAAGAATATACCTAACCAAGGAGTCAAAAGACCTCTACAAAACACTGCTGAAAGAAATCAGAGAGAACACAAACAAATGGAAACACATCGCATGCTCATGGATGGGTAGAATCAATATTGTGAAAATGACCATACTGCCATAAGCAATCTACAAATTCATTGCAATCTTCATCACAATACCACCATCATTCTTTACAGAATTAGAAAAAACAATTCTAAAATTTATATGGAACCAAAAAAGAGCCGACATAGCCAAAGCAAGACTAAGCAAAAAGAACAAATCTGGAGATATCACACTACATGATATCAAATCGTACTGTAAGGCTATAGTCACCAAAACAGTGTGATACTGGTATACAAACAGGCACAATGGAACAGCATAGAGAATTAGGAAAGAAATCCAAATACAGCCAACTGATCTTCAACAAAGCAAACAGAAATTTAAAATGAGGAAAGGCATCCTTTTCAACAAATGGTGCTAGGATAATTGGCTAGCCACATGTAGGAGATGAAACTGGAACCTCATCTCTCACCTTATATAAAAATCAGCTCAAGATGGATTAAGCATTTGAACCTAAGACCTGAAACTATAAAAATTCTAGAAGATAACATTGGAAAAACCCTTCTAGACATTAGCTCAGGCAAGGATTTCATGAACAAGAATCCAAAAGCAAATGCAATAAAAACAAAGATAAAACCTGGGACCAAATTAAACTGAAGAGCTTTTGCACGGCAAAAGGAACAGTCAGCAGAGTAAACAGGCAACCCACAGAGTGGGAGAAAATCTTCACAATCTATACATCTGACAAAGGACTAACATCCAGAATATACAATGAACTCAAACAAATCAGTAAGAAAAAAACAAACAGTCCCATCAAAAAGCAGGCTAAAGACATGAATAGAAGATTCGCAAAAGAAAATATACAAATGGCCAGCAAAACATGTGAAAAATGCTCAACACCACTAATGATCAGGGAAATGCAAATCAAAACCACAGTGTGATACCACCTTACTCCTGCAAGAATGGCCACAATTTTTTTAAAAAAATCAAAAAACAGTGTATGTTGGCATGGATGCAGTGAACAGGGAACACTTCTACTCTGCTGGTGGGAATGTGAACCAGTACAGCTGCTACGGAAAACAGTGTGGAGATTCCTTAATGAACTAAAAGTAGAACTACCACTTGATCCAGCAATCCCACTACTAGATATCTACTAAGAAGAAAAGAAGTCATATTAGAGAAAGATACTTGCACACCCACGCATGTTTATAGCGGCACAATTCACAATAGCAAAATTGTGGAACGCACCCAAATGGCCATCAATCAACCAGTAGATAAAGAAACTGTGACATATATATATAATATATATATATATATATCATATATATATCTCATATATGTCTTATATATATATAAAATATATATGCTATGCAGTCATAAAGAAGAATGAATTAACAGCATTTGCAGTGACCTGGATGAGATTGGAGACAATTACTCTGAGTGAAGTAACTCAGGAATGGAAAACCAAACATCATATGTTCTCACTGATATGTGGGAGCTAAGCTATGAGGACGCAGAGGCATAAGAATGATACAATGAACTTTGGGGACTTGGGGGTAAGAGTGGGAAGAGGGTAAGGGATAGAAGACTACAAATATGATGCAGTGTATACTGCTTGGGTGATGGGTGCACCAAAATCTCACAAACCACTAAAGAACTTACTCATCTAACCAAATACCCCCTGTACCCCAATAACTTATGTAAAAATAAAACAACAACAGCAACAACAAATATATTCAATCTCTTTCAGAATCTCTAACTGGATGGGACACTCCCCCATTTATTTTATAAAGTTAGCATTATTTTGATACCAAACCCAGTAAAGGATGGTACAAAAAAGAAAACTAAAGAACAATATTTATTGTAAATATAGATACAAAATCTTTACACAAATACTAGAAAATATAATTCAGCAATATATAAAAATAATTCTATAACATGACAAATGGGGTTTCCAGGAATGCAAGACTGGCTCTATATTTAAAATTTAATCAAAATATTCTGCCATATTAATAAGCTAAAAAAGAATATTATATGATCATATCAATTAACACTTTAAAAATTGACACAATTTACACATGTCAAATTTATGTGGTATTAGAATATACGTGTTCAAATCTATGTGGTATTAATAGGAACATATATAGACATATAGAACAATGAAACAGAATCAGAACCCAATAGCAAACTCACCCAAATATACTCAACTGCTTTTTGATAAACACGCAAGAACAGTTCAATGGGAGAAAGATAGTTCTTTCAACAGGCAGTGATGGAGAAATTAAACATCCATAAGTGAGAAAAAGAAAAGGAAGATGAAAACATTGATTTAAGTCATACACTTTATATAAAACATTAACTTAAACCAGACCACAGACATTTTTAAATGTAAAGCCATGAAACTTAGAAAAAACTGGAAACTATCTTTTGGATAAAAGGGGCAAAGAGTTCTTAGACTTGACACCAAAAGTACAATTCATAAAGAATAAACTGATAAATTTGATTTCAGGAAAATAAAAAGTTTGCTCTGCCAATGATCCTACTAAGAATATGAAAAGACAAGATACAGAATGACAGAAACTATTTGCAAACAAAACATTCACACTGGTTAACAAAAGACTAATATGTAGACTCTATAAAGTACTCTCTAAAGTCTCTAAACAAAACAATCTAATTAGAAGATGGCCCCAAAATATCAAGAGAAAATTCACTAAATAGGCTAAATAATTGAAAGTAAGCACATGGAACTGTTTGTTCTCAATATTATTAGCCATCAGAGAAATGAGAATTACCATGACAGTAAAATATCACTATATACCTATTGGAATGACTAAAATAATTATAACAACACTAAATGTTGGTGAGGATTTGGTGAAATTGAATCACTCATTTAGTTGGGAATGTAAGATAGTACAGCCACTCTAAAAAAGAGTTTGGCAGTTTATAGCTGGGAGCAGTGGCTCACACCTGTAATCCCAGCACTTTGGGAAGCCAAGGCGGGTGGATCACCTGAGGTCAGGAGTCCAAGACCAGCCTGACCAACATGGTGAAACCTCTTCTCTACTAAAAATACGAAAAGTTATCTGGGCATGGTGTTGGGCACCTGTAATCTCAGCTACTCTGGAGGCCGAGGCAGGAGAATCACTTGAACCTGGTGGGGAGGGGGGGGGCGTGTTGCAGTGAGCCAAGATTGTGCTACTGCAGTCCAGCCTGGGTGACAACAGCAAAACTCCGTCTCAAAGAAAAAAAACAGGGAGAGAGAGAGAGAGTTTGGTAGTTTATAAAATAAGCTGAACAGGAAACTGTCATACTCAGTGCCTAGTATCCCTAATAATCACCATGAGGGCACCAGCATGAAATGACTTTCTTGGCTTCTTACTGGTCCCAGTGGAGGATGGTCCACCTTCATGCTCTTTACAAGCAGAGCTAATAATCTTGCCAAACAGAGAAAAGTCTCTTCCACCATTTTATTTTGTAGTTTTCCATTGTGCTAAGAAGTGGTATTGTCTTGTCCTGTGAACTTATAGTAATTTCAGGGTTTCTTTTGACCATTATTATGGTTTTTAATCTGTCAAATATCTACTACAACCCTAACACATTCTAATAAGATTTCAAGGGCTTTCTGCTGCATAATCACCTGAGTTATATACTATGCTGCTCTCAGAATGCTGCTTTCCTTTTTCTTTGACCATTTCTGGTGGCTTTCATCATCTTCTGATGGCTTTCATCACCCTTAGGTTGCCCTTCATCATCTATTTCTAAATGAGCATGTATGAATAGCCCTCCCCACATGCCCAGGCAGGTAAGCTCTCAGGATGAACATGCTTTGCTTCCAGCCGAGACTGCCTTCTACAAAGAGACCAAATCACAGATGATTACCACTAAAAACCGAAAAACTAAGCTTGTGCCTTTGTAATACACTGTTAAATTTTATTCTAGTAAGACATGAGGAGTTTCCATTTTCTTCTGGAAAATATAAAAACAAGAGTGGACGGCAGCAACATTCATTACTTAGTAAGCATATCCAAGACTACCTACTAGAAATGAGAATTGCCATCCTAGAGTTGTTCAAAGGATATTAATAAATTGTGTTAATTACAAGAATATCAAGAAGCAGCAAGTAAGAAATTGTCTACCAGATTAGAATTTCCATTATTTCAGTTATATGAAGCTAATGCACATACAAATTCAATGAACCTTGTAACACATATGAATTATGTTCTGGCTGTGGAGAATACCATCACAGTCTTTTGTTGTTAGAGTAAATAGCATCCCATTCATTAATAAAGACTCCCAATGTAAAATGCTAAAGGCTTTTGAAGTAAATTCACAGACAGCACTTATCAACTGTATACTGGTCTGCTAGGTCAGACCTCTTTTGCCCTCTACCTCTTTGTTATGTGTCAATGTCAAATGTTATCTTTGTAAAGAAAAGGAACTTCCTTCTGCTTTCCTTCCTAATTTCAATTAATAATTAGACAATGATTAGTTGAACTGGGAAAACTTAGTTACTTTTTATTTCTCTAATATCAGCCGTCTTGCTTTCTTATAATAAAATACATGGATGGGTAATTTCAGCCCAGTTATCATGAAGACCAACTTTCTGAGAATTTACGTGAGAATTTAATGCATCTTTTCAATGATTCAGTGTATTTCTACATGTGTGATTCGTGCTTTTATTTTCCCTAAATTGATTGCATCATTTAAGGTCATTTTCTTTGTTTTATAATAATATGTCATATGAAAATATATTACAACTTCTCATCGTTTCATGCATTTTTTTGATAATTAATAGGGTATATTAATACCCTTTTGATAGGTTCAAGATGACAAGGATAATACATGATAATGGTGAACAACTGCTGCAGTAACAAACATGTTTTTTTTTTTTGTTTGTGTTTTCTTTTTTTTGAGACAGAGTCTCACTCTGTCACCCAGCTGGAGTGCAATGGCACAATCTCAACTCACTGCAAACTCTGCCTCTAGGTTCAGGCACTTCTCCTGCCTCAGACTCCAGAGTAGTTGGGACTACAGGTGTGCACTACCATGCCTGGCTAATTTTTTTATTAGCAGTAGAGACGGGGGTTTCACCATGTTGGCCAGGCTGGTCTCGAACTCCTGACCTCAGGTGATCCACACACCTTGGCCTCCCAAAGTGCTGGGATTACAGGCATGAGCCACCATGCCCATCCCAAACATGTATTAAAAAGAAAAGTACTGTGTAATCTTACTCACTTTTCAGAGAATACCACTTTAGCTGTTTTGTTACAATCAAGCCAATATTTTATTTCTTTTACCTCAATACCTTTGTTTATGATGTTCCATCTACCTAATGACCTCTTGCTAAAATAGAGCTAGTTTTAGTCTACAGTTTACGCTTACTTTCTCACAAAAATGTTAATAAACTGACTATGCCCTAATATTGTGAGTGTGGTGATGGTAGAGTTTCTACTCAGGGTCCATAGTCCTGCGCCATCAGCATTGTTGTAGCCCATCCATGACCTACTGGTTTTGATTCTCTTGGAGGGCCCAGAGGTTCTTACATTAACAGGCTCTCCAGGTGATTCTTGTGCACACTAACATTTGAAAAGTCATGCTTTTATTGCACTTTATATCATTGACTGGTTTGGGAAGTATTTATTGAGTGTTCTCCAAATCAGGAAGCTCTTCTGAATCATCAGATTTGAATCTCTCCTGAGAAAGCGCACCATCTAGTAGAGATGACAACTAATACAAATAACACTACTAAATGCTTTAAGTGGATATTTTCATAAGAAATTTAGACAAAGCAGAATGGACAATTATATGATACACAAATTATTTCTAACTAAAATGCTAATTAAAACGTTATAGAGGAGTGGGATCGATTAGGACTTTGATAGATGAATGGGCTGTGGAACTACAGATGCAGGAAAAGGAAATGGCCAGTGATGTGGAAGACAGAAAACACAAAAATATAAGGCGGGACCATTTGGCAAAGGTAGGGAATGGCAAGTGGTTGAATCTGGGTGAAGCATGTCTACAAATACTTATGGTTGAAAATAAAATTTAAAGGGAACTTTGGGCTATGCCAGAGAAAGCTTTGAAAGAAAGTCTAACACCTGTATATTCTAAGTTAGTTTTCTGTGTTTTCAACTTAATCTCAGAAAAAAAAAATGCTCCCCTGGGGAGTTATACATGATATAAATGATGAATTGATGGGTGCTGACGAGTTGATGGGTGCAGCACACCAACATGGCATAAGTATACATATGTAACAAACCTGCACGTTATGCACATGTACCCTAGAACTTAAAGTATAATAAAAAAAAAAAAAAAAAAGAAAAAGAAAAAGAAAAAAAAAAATGCTCTCAATGGACACATCTTGAAAGTTCCTCAAAGGCTTGCCGTCTTTCTCTCTGCAGTGCCTGCACAGTTCCTAGCACTCTAGAAAGGCTCAGTATACATTGTTGACTGAATAAGCAAATGTTTTATGTTTAGCTTCCAAATAAACTAACAATAAACAGAGACTTTTAACTTTGCATTTGACTTCATACATTTGTTTGAAAAAGTAAAACTCCCAAGAGAAGTCGATATGGTCCATTGAATCTAATTAGTAGGCATGGGATAGCAAAATAATGGGGTTTTGTGTAAATACTGAATTATTCTTTTGATTTATGAAAGTGTAGCTGTAATGACATACTTTTTGATAAACAAAAATGTAACCATATGCTTTACATTTTTAATAAGGCGAATACTGTATTCTACCTCGCCTATTGTGGGGAATAGGATATTAAAATCTTGGTCGAATTCTGAAACTTTGGAACAAAAGAAAAGGTTGTTAGCTTTTCTAGGCCCAAGGCCACATACATTTGTCTCTCTGTCTCTCATAGTATCTTGCACATAATAGGCAATCAATAAATATTGTTTAATTGAACAAACCCCCAGGGAAGAGCTTAAGACAGCCTAGATTTTAGGAGTTCTTAAAGATATTATAAAATGATAATAGTTATGATAAAAATTAAAATCTCTGAATTGGAAAGAATACATTTGCAGTAGTAGATGGGGTGAGGATTTTTATTACTATGCAGGAAAAAATGCAGTCAGTAGTGCTGGGAAGTCAGAAGGTCAGCAGAAAGACCCATGCACATCTACAATAATCATTTTATTGTTGCTCTGGGATTTGAACATCAAATGGAGACAGTAATAAAGCCTCATTTTGTGAACACAGTATCTCCATCTTCAATGCGCGAGGGTAAGTGCAGTAATGCTCCCTTCCTTCTCAGGAAGGGGTCAGGTTACATCTAAGGCTTCAAAACAGAAAGCTAACAAGGACAGGCCTGTTTTCTTCTTCTTCTTTCTCTCTTTTTCTGCAACTGTGGCTCAGCAGTAGAGAAAAGTTTGTGGTTTTATTAACCCTGTATGAGTCTCCAGGGAGAATTTCTTTTCTTAGAGCTTCTAGAAGAAATGAAAATAAAAGTAACGACAGTCTCACCCACTTTTTTGTTTTGAAAAATAAATAACGAGTAGCCATCTCAGCCTGTCAAGTTGCTAACAGGCAAATCTGTTCTCTACAATAGGGCTGGAATTTCATAGTCTTAAAAAGGAAATTATGGTTTGGGGGTAAAATGAACAAGTTCTTCCATGCACTTCCTTTTTTATTTTTCATCTTTTCTCTTCCAAAAATGATTGACAGCTCTATTAAATAGCCCCTTGACTAACCAGAAAGACAAATGTTTTATCAACAGAGATTGCTTATACAAGAAGACATTAAACCTTTGTCTTCTAGGTTATGCTGTCAGTTTGAATGAGGAAGGTGGCTTGTTAGAATCTAAGTCCCTTCCTCCTTTCTGCAGACAGTTATTGAGTCTCATTTCGTATGGTGGGGCTAGCTAACTTTAAACCCTCAGATCTTTTCTTGGGGACTTTGAAGCAAGCGTGAAGGGTAAAAACTGTCAGTTTGAATTGTTTGTAGGCATAATTTGAAGCAGTGTGTCCTTTTAATGATTCGAAAACCATTTACAATGTAGTGGCATATGAGAACACTTTGAACTTACTAGAATTGAAACTTGCCTTTTTCCCAATAATGTTCCATATTACAATTTCCATGTATAAAAGCCTATTTAATTCCCTATTATATATCAAGGAGAATTCTAATTAATCACATAGTTTATTTTCTACTCTCCCACTTTCTTTATCTCTCTGTCTCATTTCCTGGATATCTTTTAAATACCTTTAAATATCATCTTTAATTAACTATCACCTCTTTACCACTCCTTTCCCCCAAACAACTACCAACACTCAGAATATAAGTTCCAAGAGAGCAGAGATCTTGTCTGATTTGTTGACAGACAACTGCCTCCTCAGTGCATAGTACTGGACTCAGTCCTTATTTCTCATAATAAGTGAAAGTGTATTGCACAAATTGTTCCTGTGTTATTAAAGTGAAAGGAAAATACCTTGGGCCTCCAAAATTACTAAGCTAAAGGGAAAATTCAAGCTGGAGACTGGTCAAAGCAAATTGCCTCCCATTCTATTCAAAGTCATCCCTCTACTCTCTGAGATAGATGCATATTCTAATTGCCTCCTTTGGAAAGGTTTATCAAAAACTCAAAAGAATGCAACAATTTGTTTCTCATCTCCCTGTGACCTGGAAGCCCCTTCTCTGCTTCAAGTTGTCCCCGCCTTTCTGGACAGAACCAATTTATGTGTTACATATATTGATTGATGTCTCATGTCTCCGTAAAATGTATAAAACCAAGCTGTTTCCCAACCACCTTTGGCACATGTCATCAGGACTTGCTGAGGCTGTGTCATGGGCACGCATCCTCTACCTTGGCAAAATAAACTTTCTAAATTAACTGAGATCTGTCTCAAATTTTCAGAGTTCACATTAATAAGAAGCATGTAGGCTGTACCTTCATGAAGTCACACAACCACAGGGGCTGAACTGCATTCTGTGCCTGATGTGGGTTGTATCAACCTGGAAGAGAAAAGTATTCCTTTGTGTGATAGTCACACAGATACCCTACTTCCTAGCAGCCCCTATGCTGGAGACTCTCTGAGCTGAAGTGATTAGCTCAGTTTTCTAGCACTAACAAACATTGGGCCAATGGAGCAAAACAAGTTCTGTCTGCCTCCAGTGATGCTCCTTCCCTTATATAAAAAGCTAAGTGTTTGCTTTTGTATCAATGACTTGTAGTCAATTCCGAGGTATATAGTTGTGAAGATTATGACAGTTCTCTTTGAGAAACAAATCAAAGCTATTAACTCTCCAGACATACACACACACAAACACACACACACATACACAATTGTGTATACAATTTTTAAGCATTCACAAGAGAACCTGAAGCAAAGATTAAGAATTTTTGCCTTTGTATAGTCATTGCCGTTGCCACTTTGGGGCCAGTATGGACGTTATATTAGAGTAACTCCTTTTTATGATACATATTTATGCTTAATATGTAATGTAGAGTCTGCAAACAAGTGTATTTTTCTCACCAGCTCCAGAAGTATTGCAAGTCAGTGTTCTAGAGTTCTAGCACTCCCTTGTCCACTGGTCAGGTTCCAGTACTCCTTCCCTCCCAAGATGAGCACCAAGTGCACTGGTCAATTATATTCATCAGCACATTGCCAGCTTTTAGGAATCCCTCCTTTTGACTAAGAAGGCATGGATAGCCATGATGTCAGCATTCTGACCGTTGGTCCCAAATATAGATAAACAGTGTAGTTCATTAATTATAATGTGGAGATTGTGCACTGAGTTCTTAGCTTTAAATTTCAGTAGAATTTTTTAGTATATTTAAATAAAATCTATTCATGAGTTGTATCATCTCTTAGAATTGAACTTTATATTTTTATACCTAGGAATCTAAATTAATACAATTGTAACAAACTTTTAAAAATTAGAAAACATTTATAAGCAGGGCTTGAGATCCTAAGAGCTGATGTACTAATCTAATAATTGGTCAGAAGTACCTCTAACCAAGGAGCTTATTTTTGACCTAGAAGAAAAATAAGGATGTTTTCTATAGAACCTCATAGTTCTACTAGCATTGAGAAAATATGCTTTAATTGGTAAGGATGTCACTAATAATATCCTTACTGCCAAAGGACAAAATTACAAGTTTACTTATTGATGCAATTGGCTTTTATTCACAGTTCATGAATGGGGGCAGTATCTGTTCCACAAAAGTAAATGAGAGCACCCACTTGACAATGGCAGAACTGTGGATTTTGTTAAGGTGGAAACAAGAAAACAGAGCAATGAAAAAAAAAAACTGATTAACTAATCAGTTAACATCAGGTTTGTTCTGGTTACTTTCTTTGTAAGGGTTAGAGCAGAGTAGACTTCCTAGTACACTGATTCAGGTAGACTAGAAGCTTCTATTTTTAGGAAAAGAAAAAGTTGTGTTTTGGGATCTATCGCCTTCCTTCAATTTTCAGTTTGATTTTGTGGCATATGACCTGAGTGACTTCATTTTGATTTGATCTGGTCTGTTAAGGTCTATTGCAGGAGCTCAATCCAAAACAATGGCCTTCCACAATTTTTATTTAACATTACCTAACAATTCAGTGGAGATCTACCAGTGGAACTTTATGTAATGTCTTTGTGAAACTGTTTTTTTTTTTTTTTTTTTTTTTTTAATGTAAAAAGAGAAGTAGAGCAAGATTTTTTCTTGCTAAACAAATTTGTGTTAGATTCAAGATAAAGTATTACTTTCACAATGGCATTTCCTGGGTAGCCTCCTTGTACCCAGATATAAAGACCATGTTCTGGACAATAGTTACTTAATTTGCCTACATCTTGAATGGCTCATGGAGTTTTCACCTCGGATTTAAATTTCCAAAAAGCAAAGTTGTAATATGGTACATAAATGAAATGAGAATATGGTATTTAGCAAAGTGTATTCTTGTTACAACTGTAATGATAATGTGTCTTTGCTCATTTGTTATATAAATCTTGGTTGCATTTCCACTCTGAATCTTGACACAGTGACTTGTATTTCAATGCATAAGCATTAAAAAAAGGCAATTTAAAAACAAAAATCTGTTTTTGGTTCTTGAATAAAAAGCACCATAATTGTAATTAGAGACAACAGCTGATGTGGTTTTCTTATTAAAGTGATAGATAAATACTGTAACTAAATTGTTGGCTCTTAAATGAAGTATAATAATCACTGTCAGCAGAAGAGGTTCTCTTATAGATATGAATACATTCTGCCCCATAAAACCAAAAATTAATTTTGCTGCTATCACTTTCTTAGTCATTTATTATACAGAGTATATTAACGCCATACTCTATGAGATAAGAGTTTAACATTGCTTGCATTCTTTGGCCCCAAAGAATTCTCCTTTCTACCAATGCATAATAACTCAGATATCAGAAAGTCAGTTAATTAGAGTATTAAGGAGAAGCCTAGGAGTTAACTGATTCAGAATGGCTGTTGGTCCCCACTTGGGTGGTGAGCAGTATCTAGCATCTGGAATTATTCTTTGTGTGTGTGTGTTTTTTTGTTTCGGTTTTGTTTGTTTGTTTGTTTTTGACAGGGTGTCATTCTGTTGTCCAGACTGGAGTGCAGTGGCGCAATCTTGGCTCACCACAACCTCTGCCTCCCGGGTTCAAGTGATTCTCCTGCCTCAGCCTCCCAAGTAGCTGGGATTACAGGCACACGCCACCACATCCAGCTAATTTTTGTATTTTTAGCAGAGATAGGTTTTCACCATGTTGGCCAGGCTGGCTTATTCTTTGTTAATGTGCTGATTTTGTTTATTTTTTAATATGTAAATTGGTAACTTGTCTATACAAAGATGTAATAACCATAAGAACAATCTCCTCTGGTTTTAGTGTAATTTCTCACTAATTTAAAAGTGATATCCAAAAACATAGTGCAATCACTGGTATGTAGACACTGTACCACAAAGTGCTTTGCATGCCTTGATTCTGACTGAGACCCCTTTTCCTGTAACAGGCCTTTGGGAATATCATGGGGTCATTGATTTTCAGTTTGCTTTTACAGCAAGATTCCTCATGCTCACAAAGAGGGAATTGAGTTCTGTGCCCTTTGGTAATTTGATTTTTTGTGTTTGGATTTGAGGGCAGGGGAATACATTGGAATGTACTTAGTTTCAATCAATATTTACTGCTTATTCAATATGGTAAGGTAAGGGTTGGGTCGCAATTAAGCTGCACAATGCTAGAATCTTCCCAAATTCTGATATATGAGCAACTGGAGGAAAAATGAGTAAAGGTATAATTAATCCCACATCTTAGAGTTTCTTGGTGGAGATCACATGGGAACTCAGAAAACATCTGTGGTATCATTGACTTTGCTTTCTCCAATGCCTACATTCTCTATACCTACATACATGCAGTCACAGCTTTCTTGGCAATATGTAGCATACACATCATTCCAGATAGCAGACAACCTCAGCAAAGAAATATAGCTGCAGAGAATAAATTTTGAACACTCCTGCAGCTGAAAAGATATTTATCACAGCAATACACTGTTAGAGCACTAGAGATTCAAGTCAGATACACTTTGCTTATTTGCATGCCAGAAGGCAGAGCCCACTCAGAGCCTCCCAGCCCACAGCTGTTTCAGAGGACTACTTTTCTGCTTCTGAGTGCAGAGGTGGGGCCATCTGCACTGCTTGAGGTTTTCTTATGGGCACATTCAGTACTCTGCTACAGACTTCTTAATTAACTGAAAGCTAGCTAAAGGAATGTTCAGTTATTGAAACTAGACAGTAGAAAAAAACAAAATCAAAGAAAATGCACATTTTAAAATTATTACTGGATGACTCATGTTGTGCCATGATATCCTAGATACAGACCCAATATTTTGAATCAGCCACTATAAGAACAAGATTAATTGCGTAAGGACAAAAACATTCGTTCTGTATTAAGAATGGGAGAAAATCATTATGTTTATACAAAGTAGACCAAGCATTGTACTATAGGGTCCTATTCATAAAACATGTGTTTGATAATTTAAGGTAAAATGCTTTCACTATAATACGGTGCCCCGGAAAGTGGAATGCACCACATAGTTTACTTTTGATTTTGCTATACATATTTTTCTAAGTAGCTCAATTAAAATAACTTTATCCACTTATGATTTAACTTCATGTAAGTACAAATCCATGAATAGAATGGCATAATACAAACCTACATCCATATCCAAGCATGTTAGAAGGTATTTCATAATTCTGTTTCTTAATGATTTGCAAGCTCTCCACTCTGCTCTGTGATCCACCTTCAGAATATTCTCTCCCTGTTTTCTCTCCCTGCACTTCTTAGTCTTCCTGATTGTCTGGGATTTTGGCTGTGGTCTTATAGATGAAAAGTCTATCGTTTAAGTTTTCTTTCAACAGTAATATTCAAAGGAGAGTTTGGACAAATATCTAATAAATAAGTTGAAGTATAATACTTATTTCTTATTAGTCACAATGTTTTAATAACATACATACTATTAATCACAACCCCTATTTTTTTCAGACTTCCGTCATGAGTAAAATCGAAAAAATATCTATGCCTAGTCTTATATTACCTCTGAGGTGGCCAAGTTGCATTTTCCTTCCATTCTAAAATAAAACAGAGAGAAAGAAAGAAAAGAAAGAAGGAAGGAAGTAAAGGCAGAAGGGAGGGAGGGAGGGAGGAAAGAAGGAAAGAAGGAAGGAAGGAAAGGGAAGGGAAGGGAAGGGAAGGGAAGGAGGGAGGAACATCTGGAGGGAGAGACATCGGGAGAGAGGGAAAAATGGAGAATTGCTGTCAGATTTACTTTGTGTAAATAATCTATAATGTTGATAAGGAAAGATTTCATAAAAACATAAGATTTGGAGTCCAACAATTTGAACCAGTAGCTTTGGCTCATATATGTGCCTAGAATTGAGCAGTGTATACTGAACTTAGTAATGAACTAAATCACTATTTTTTCATAGATTTTTTTTCTTGAACTGCAACTTCAAACCTGTATTACAACCTTACCTTTCAAAAGATTTAGTAGGTACTTTTGTTTGCATTTAATATTGTTCTCTAACACTTACCATCACCTTTACCACTAAAACCACTTCCCCTATGACTACCATAGGTCCCATTTTTGTCACTAATGAGGTGAGTCTACCAGCAATGAGCATTGAAAATGTTGGAGATGTTCCCATCTCCCAGTGCCACCTACGTGACATTGCTGCAATCCTTGCTTTATAGTACTACTTGAGTATATACGTTCTTGCCTATTTCCACTGCCCTCAGCCCAAGGCATGAACCTCATCCCTCATGAAAATAGAAATTATAATAGTTTTCCAAAATGTGTTTATATCTCCAGTTTCTTCTGGGCATATAATAGATGATCTGTTTTCATTTTAAAGATTTTTTTTTACACTTGTGGCCTTCCCGTACCCTAGTATGCACAGACTAATGGATGATTTTCTTTCTCCTACCTCTGCAGATATATGTCACAGCTGGAAAAGAGAACAATGAAAGTAATTGTTTTGTTTTATTTTTCCAAAACAGATGGTAGAAATCAATGACAGAAACAATAGAATTTTAAAAACTTTTGATTTATCAATTTCAGAAGAAAGCCTACCTTCTCCCTCAAAATAATTAATATTCTATGACCTGGGAGAAGGGCATGTTGAAGAAAGGAGGATGAATGATACAGGTGAGTGTGGGGCCTGGATGAAAAGCCAGGAGTGTGTGCTGTCAGGTAGGCATCACATTTTAATTTCTTTATTTGCCAAGTGGATACCAATTACTTAAGCATGATTTATTAATGAATCCATGCTTTTCTCAATAATCTTTAATACTAGTTTAACAACTTTATAAATGAATTTTCCATATAGGTATGGGTCTTTCAAAGGCTCTTATTCTATAGCTTTGGCCTAAGTGTTAATCTCATGCTCTATTAATACTTTATGCACTTTGATAAGACAAGTCTTTCTACCTGGTTAATTTTCTTAGCAATTCTTTGCTCCTTTCTCTCTGCTATAAATTATAGAGTTAATTTGTTGATTTTATGAAAACAAGCACACATGAGGATCAATTTAGATTGACTGATGTAACATTAAATTTATAGATTCTTCTGGGAGCACATTATATCTATTTATTTAAATTTTCTTTCATTTTTAATAATAAAATATTATACTTTTGTCTGTTTCAGTCTTGCATCTTAGGTTTATTTCTGGAACTTTGTATGTTTTATTCAAACTCACATTATTAAATTAAGAGTCTTAAAATTATATTTTCTAACTATTCTAGTGAATGTGCAATTGCTTTTTGTGCGTATATATATATTTCATATCCTATAACATTGTTGAACTTTTACTAGTGATCATATTTGATCTGCAGATTCCAATGTTGGCCATTATGATTATTCACAAATATTCCAGTTACTGGGACCATCTGGAGGGCTGCATTTTCTCACCCGTTTGAAGTTAGGCACATTCCTGACTTGCTTAGGTCAGTGAAATAAATAAAATGTGAGTGGAAATTATACTTGTCACTTCGGGGTGGAAAAACTTAATTACTGGTGATGGATTTTAAATTTCATTCTCACTTTCAAGATTATGATGAAATCATGTGTCTCAGTTGGGCCACCATCATCTGCGGTCCTTGAGAGAATTCAATGAGGAATTCCCTATTCACTTTTGTTAGAATGCAGTGTGAACAGAAGATAGGTTATTGCTATTTTACATTTCTGGAATTTAATGTGTCTTTATTATCACAGCATATTGTAACCCATTTAAACTAATACCATTCAGCTGAAACTTTACATCCACAATAGTGACTAAAGGGAAATATCAATTTAATGTCTTCCCTTTCTATAGTCATATTTCTATTGTTTTTTTCTTGCCATAAAGCAACAGCCAAGACCTCTAATATGTTAGTAACCAAGTGAGGATATAAGAAGCGTGTTTGTCATACTTCTAATTATAAAGAAAACACTTTACCTTTTAGTGTGAGATTTGCCTTGGGCAATTTTGTAGATACCTCTTATCAGATGAAAACTTTTCCTCTTTCACTTCAAATTCGCTACAAAGGAGTTCAGGATTTTTAAAACATCATCAGCGGTTGTTGAATTCTATCAAAAGCCTTTTCTATGTCCATTGACTTGAAAACATAATTTTTCTCTATTAATCCTTTAATGTAAATTATACTATTTTACTTTTTAATATTAAATCAGATTTACATTTATCAGCTTAACTCAACTTTATCATCGTTTAAAATATATTGCCAGTTTCCTTTCATTAACATTTTCTTTAAAATTTTGACATTTATATTTTTGATCAAGATTGGACCATATTTTTTTTCTCTCTTTTTCTTGAAAGGTTTAGATATCAAAATTTGAAAATGAGTTGGAAAGTATTCCCTCTTTGTCTAGATTCTGCATAAGTATATTGATTGAGTTGTGTGTTCCATGTTTATGTAATTTATAAATGAATAAATATTTACATATTGGGGAGTATACTTAATTTTTAATGATGAATAGATGTTGAAACAGTTTGGGGATTATATAGATATATGATCTATATATATGGTGCGTGTGTATATATGATCTATATGGTGTGTGTGCATATAATCTATAATATGGTGTGTATGTATGAGATCTATAAATATGGTGTATATGTATATGATCTATAAATGGTGTATGTATATATAGAGAGCCATAAATATGGTGTGTATGTATGTATATAATCTATAAATGTGATGTGTATGTATATGATCTATAAATATGATGTGTATGTATATGATTTATATGTGTGTGTATATACAATATCTGTATATAATGTCTCTCATATATCATCTATATATGGTGTGTATATAGATCATAATATATGTGGTGTGTATACAGAAGATCTATATATATTATACACATGAGCTCTATGTGTTATATAAGATCTATATACGTTATATGTGATCTACACATGATAAAATTATGATCTCTATATATGGTATACATGGTATAGATTCTCTAGTTTCTAATTGAGGCTCTGTAGAGTTTAAACTTAGGCCCTTGTTGCAAATCTTGAGCCTAAGAAAAAATGCTGTTCTCGATTTTTATTACCTATATTTCTTCTTTTTTCATAAATTTATACAATTTATATTTTAAATTCGTAAGAGAACTTGTATGGTCTGTGTTAAATCTTATCCTTTTCCCTATAAATTATTTTAGGCTCAGAATGGTTGAGTTAGTTCTCCAAGGTCATAGGTCATATGAATAAAGATTCATCCTTTAAATTCTGTCCTTTTAGAAATTATTTCTGGCTCCTACATCCAGTCTCCCAGGGCAAGAAGGTATCCCACCCCAGCACTGTTACAATACACTACATTAAACTCATCTCCACTCACAATGCATGACCACCTCAGAAGACATACAATGTTTATTACAGTTCATTGTTTATGTGTGTAGAATATACAAGGCATGTTCTACACACAGAATAAATACTTGTGGAATAAATCTGCTATTGAATGAGTATCTTCCATTAGATTGTATACTTCCTGAAGACAAATTTAACATACAAAAAGATGCTCAATAAATGCATATTAAATTAAGAAATGCATGGAATAAGCCAGTTTAGAACCAACCCAGTGATTTTTTTCTGCTCTATTTTGCTACTTCGTAGACAACATAAATTTGCAAAAATAGATGTATTAAACAATTTGTAATGTTTTTCTGAAATGAAACTAATTATGCAGGAGAAATTCGTTTTTAAAATTCCTAAGGATACTTTTCTCTGAAAGTAGCTTATTTTAAAGCACTGCCTTAGGGATTGCAACACTAAATGCTCACAATAAAATGCAGGACAATGTAGCATCTTTGTATTTCTCATATAATCAAAATATTCACCTTATTGTGTGTGTGTGTGAATGGATGGATAGATAAATAATTTAAAGAATTTTCAAAATATAATCAAAAGTTACATGTGGTTCCATAGTTAGGGACCATGAGACATGCTAAACACAAAAGTTTATTTTTGTCTTTAATTTAGCATTAGTAAATTAAGAACACAACCAAACAAGTTATATTTAAAAGTTACGGCCTTAAGTAATTAAAGATTATAATATACTCTTTGAAATTTATCTATCCATGCATTTTCAGAATTCCTATTAGTTTTAAGGATTCAAATGTAACTGAGACAGCACTCCAAAATTTGTTAATTCGCACTTTACAGAAGACATCAATACCAACAAATTTCCTGTATCTGATTGTGATCCTTCCAGTTATCACCAGGTTATTAGTCCAATCATGTAGAGATTTTCCAGGGAAGTGGGAGCATTATGTGTCCAGACTCAGTGTCAGAAGAACCCTTGGGAAGTTGGAGACAAAATATGATACAGAAACATTTGAACTTCTCTGTATTCTAAGCTGAGGAGTTTATATTATTCAAGAAGTGATAGAAGTGGCAAGAATAATATCAATTTATATTGTTAATTATACGATTTTGGTAGAGCATATAGTTAAGAGAGGCAGTATTGGGCAATGGGTAAGAACTTAAACTCTTTTATCAGATTTTATGATACATACTCAATTCAACTACTTACACACTCCATCACCCTGAGCAAGTTTCACATCTCAGTTTCTTCATCTCTAAACGAGGACAACTACCTCTTTGGTTGGTTTTGGAGACTGGATAATTTAACATATGTATAGGATTTACAATGCCAGACATTTTGAAGCAATGTATAATTGTTAGTTTTATCATTACTATTTTACTATTTTTGTTGTTACTACTAAAGGCGTAATATTTAAATTGAATCAACAGTAAGCTGCAGAGTTGTGGAGGAGTAAATGGAGAAGCTAAATTTTACCTTAAGAAAAAATTGCTTGGAATACTAATCAGATATGTTCATTATATTAACTCCTTGTCTTTTCTTTTCCCAGCTCATCAGATTGGTTCCAGACATAACTCTTGTTAAACAAAGATGTTGGAAAAAAGTGTGACTGGAATAGGAAGTCTGGAATTTGGGTTATTAATATTTGGAATAAACAAAAAATATGACATTATAGTAGCAACTTCTCCTGAGAAGTTCTTTTATTTCCTCTTATCAAAGAGATGTGAGAATTATATTATAAGAGGATAATATTATTGAAGGAAGATTATTTGGAAAATTAACGTGGTAAAATATTTATGAAAGGCTCTCTCTCTGTTTCTCAGGCGGCTTTGGTCTTAATTAGTATTCAACTCCCTTGCGATGACAGGCAACACATTGCTTTGAAGAGTTCATAAAGAGTTGTTGTCAAATCTTATGTCATACATGATAGTTGGTGGTGAGAGGATCATGGGCTAAATCGTTCTAAGTATGCAAAACAACCAGATTCCTTTTCTGTCAGATCATTCCACAGCACTGTGGAACATGGACTGGAATTGGTAGACATTGAAACAGAGTAATCCAGATGAGATGTCCAATTATCTAAGGCAGGAGGTGGTAAAGTTATGGATCATATCAGTGGAGAGGAAGAAACACCTGAGGAGAAGCCACGTGTGGGGTTGTTGACTACATGTGAAAGATAAGGGAAGTATACTGCACAGATGTTGACAGTGTTATTTTTTCTTGAGAGTTCAGAGGTCAGGGTGTTGCTTGGGTTGGGAATATTAGATGAATATTTGACATTTTAAGTTTATGTTGTCTGGAGCTAGACCTATTTATATTTAATTGGAAATACATTAGAGTTTCAGAAAATAAATAGTGTATGGAAATTTCACAAACTTGGAGCCAAATGTATAAATGGATAAAACTGTCCAGAGAAAAAACTCACAGAATGACAAAAGAAAGAGGGGAAGAATGACAGCAACCTGGAAAACTTCAAGGTTCAAAGGGAAGATGAAAAAGGTAATGAGAAAAACAGTAATGCGGATCTTCCTCTAATTCCATCTTCCTTCATCCTTCCCTTATATACTGGTGCTCACAGAGTTCCATGTTCAGTTCACTGTTCTTTGACATGTACACCTACCTCTTAAGCTCGGGGCAAATGACCAATAGCTTACTTGACATTTCTACTTCCTTTTTTTTTTTTTTTTTTTTTTTGAGACGGAGTTTCGCTCTGTCGCCCAGGCTGGAGTGGTGCAGTGGCCAGATCTCAGCTCACTGCAAGCTCCGCCTCCCGGGTTTACGCCATTCTCCTGCCTCAGCCTCCCAAGTAGCTGGGACTACAGGCGCCCGCCACCTCGCCCAGCTAGTTTTTTTGTATTTTTTAGTAGAGACGGGGTTTCACCGTGTTAGCCAGGATGGTCTCGATCTCCTGACCTCGTGATCCGCCCGTCTCGGCCTCCCAAAGTGCTGGGATTACAGGCTTGAGCCACCGCGCCCGGCCGACATTTCTACTTTAATACTTCACAGACAATATAAACTATCAGTTTCTTAAAAGGAGCTCATCATTTTGCCCTATTAAATCAGATATGCCTTTTATGTCTTCCCTTTTAGTAAAGGGCACCAGCATTCACCCAGAGGCTCAAGTCGAAACAAAGCTCTGGATCTTTCTAGGAGATTTTCACTTGCTTATTTTCCACCACTAATTAGGTTCGCTGCATCCTGGAAATTTTAAACCTCTTAGAAGATTCAAACCAACTTTCCTCATAATTACCACAATCACTTTCTCTTGAGTCAGGCCTTCATGTTTTCTTAACCTGGTTGCTGAATGACGTCTTAGTTGATTGTTCTCCAACTTCACCTCCCTCTTGTTGCTCCTGTGATGGATCTGTAAATAAAGATTTGTTTATATTATTGCCCTGTATGAAACTCAGTAATAAATTCTCATTGATACAATTCAAATTCTCTGGAATTGATCATAATAATGTTTCAAGATTTGGGCCTTGGCTGCCTATTGAGCTTCATCTAAATATGAAATCCCTCATTTACACCATGCTGGCTTGGATTTCAGAATGATCTGATGTAACTATCCATGTATATGTCTTTGATTAATTGAAATGTCTAAATCAGTGGTCAGTGAACTGCAAACTTTAGCCTGCAGGCCAAATCCAGGCTGCCACTGGCTTCCATAAATGAGGATTTTTTTTTTTTTTATATATAGCCACAGCCTCTTCATTTACGTATTATCTGTGACTGCTTTCACACTATATGGCAAATTGAAAAATGGTGATAGACACCATTCGGCCCCCAAATCCTATGATAATTACTTTCTGGCCCTGTACTGAAATTGCTTCCCTACCTCTTGTCTAAAAATCAATCCTATAAATACTAGAGAAACGTGATCCGTAACAGGATTTTAGAAGGCAGGAAATGTTGTTTTTATAGGGTGCTATTCCTCAACTTTATAAAGTCCATTAAAAATTTTCAAGAAAAAATCCAAGTCCAAGGAAGAAATGCTTTAATTGGTATTTATTAAAGGCATACATTTACTCTGCTGAGATTCACAGTGGAGAATTTTCAGTGAAACGATGTAACAGAGACATTCTGCACCACATTACCTTCTTAAAAGCATCACAGTCTATAGAATCTGACTAAGGTGCACATTATTCTGTTGTGACCCACCCACACTGTTTTAGAAATATCAGGCAAATCAGACACATACGTGTCTATTTTCATTTGGGAGTTTTCTACTCTGATTAATGAAAGAAGTGCAGAACACTAAATTATGCTATCCTCACAAGGTACTTATTTGTTGATTAATTAAGCAAATGTTTACTGGGTGCCTGCTGTGTGTGAGTCAGGCACTGTTCTGGACTAATTCTGAATGAATCAGGCCCTAAATCCAGCAGCCTTTAAGAAGTTAGTATTAAATATCTCCTACTATGCTGTGCCTCTTCGGGAGAGCTCAGATGGCTCAGAAATTAGTTGAGAAATTTAAAAATACCTTTTGCTAAAATCTGCTAGCCCACATATCCTATAAATTAAAAGTCTATTTGTGTCTTACTTTTAAATTACAAATATACCTTTGAAAGAGTTAAGATTAAAATTGAATCACAACTTAGAGTGTTTTGATTCAGTCAAGCAATTATATTTCAGCTAGTCACTTGGAAATGCTAGTGATTTGTTTTTCTAAGACCACCAGAGCGGGCACAAAAGAACCAGCGACTAGGCAAGTGTAGGAGCAAAACTGCAAGTTTAATTTGGTCACCTAGCTTCAGGGGAAGAAGGTGGGTAGGGAGAGGTCTGTTGGCCCCCGACAAATGAGGCCCACAGAGTCACCCGTGCAGCTCTCGGACGGAGTTCCAACAGTCCCGACCGCAGTGGGGAAGCTGGGAAGTTGCTGCGTGGCGTTCGTCCGGAGCGGCTTTTCTAGGAGTGGGAGGGCGATAGGCGGGCACCGGCGTGTCTGGGGCATTCCGCAGGTGCGACCAGGTAAATCTTGGTCTCTTCGGATTGACATCTCCTGGCCCATGCCTAGTTGGTCTGCACCTTCCCGGGTCGCCGGCTGCATTTTCGTGCGCGCGGGAAAAGTTGGGGGGGATGAAGAACCCGGAAGTGCACCATCTTGCCTCCCGTTCATCCAAACAGCTAGTAATTTCACAATGCCAGTGTGAAGATTAGCCACATAAAATAAACTCAAGAAAGCATAAAAGAGCTAAACAGAAATGTATGAAGAGTATGATACCCACAATTCCTTTTAAAAACAAAAAGATGAGGTACATCTGAGGAATGAATTAGCAAGCTATAAGATCAGATTTAAAAAATAAATTTGCCCTCAATAAAAAAGGAAAAAGTAAAGAAATAGCAAAACATAGCTAAGATATATAGAGGCTATAAATAATAATGCTGGCATGCAGCTAGTTCTAGAAAGAGGGAAAAATAAACGGAACAAACACTTGAGTAAATAATGGAGATACGTTTTCTACAGTTTAAAAAAAGATGATATACAACAATTTGAAAGCGCTTAGAAAGTGCCAACGAAGAGAGACACTTAGACATAATAATGAGATATAGTAATACTGTAGACACCAAGAAAATTTCTGAGATTTTGAGACATTATAGATCATATTCAAAGGCAAAGAATATTTTTTAAGATTATGCTATATGTAACATAGCCTTCAAAGTATTGAAGGACCCTAAATAGTTACTTAGAAATACTGTTATATTAAATTAGTCTCAGTCATGCAAGTCCTCAGAAATTTTTGTCTACATCACTGACAAAGGATTAGTATAAAAATGCATAAAAACTCTAACAAATAAAAAACCCAATAACCTTATTTTAAAATAAGTGAAACAAATAAATATTCTATAAGAAACAGCACGTTAACCAGATAACAAACAAGATACGACCACTATCACTTGTAATCAGGGAATTGCAAATCAAGATTTCAATAAGAAAGTATTATAAGGTTATGCAATTAGAAAAAATAGATAAAATTAAAAAGTTTAACCATGTCAACAGGATGCAAAATTACATAGTTTATTATACATAGTTTGTAGGGATATAAATTTGTGCAACCATTTTGGATGATAATTTAATTTATCTCTTATGTTTGGCCATTTGCACATCCATAGACACAGCAACTTCATGTTTAAGTAAATACCAAAGAGAAAAACTTGCACATGTGCAAAAAGAGATGTGTACAGGAATGTTCTCAGAATCACTGTTCACAATACTAAAGGCTTAGAAACTACACAAACATTCCTAAATGGGAGAGTCAAAGAGTAATATGTTAGTTTTCTATTGCTGCTGCTACAAATTACTACAGACTTTGTGAGTTGAAACAATTCAGATTGATTATTTTACTGTTCTGGGGGTTCAGAAGTCTGAGATAGTATCACTGTGTTAAAATTAAGGTGTCAGCCGCGCTGTTTTCAGAGATCCTTTTTACATTTTTGCTTTTTCAGCTTCTAGAAGTTTTCTATATTTTTTGATCCATCGCTCCCTTCCATATTAAAAGCCAGCAATGCCTAGTAAAGTCTTTCTCACATAGAATTACTCTGAAATGCTTCCTCTAGCCTCCCTCTTCCACTTGAAAGAATGCTTATGATTACATAGGGCTCATCCTGATAATCCAGGATAATCTCCACATCTACCCCCACCAATTCCATCTGCAACCTTAATTCTCCTTTGCCATGTAATTTAACCCATTCCCATGTTCTGAGTATTAGGACCAGAATATCTTTGATTTCCATAATCCTACCTCCCACAGTATGCAACCATCAAAACAAATAAACAGCAGTGACGTGGCATCATCTGGATGAACCTTAGCAATTAAGTGGAAATAGTCATCCTCAAAAGATTATACATATCATGATCTCCTTCTTATAAAGTAAGAAAAAAGTTTAAAAGTTTATATACTTTACAAATGAAGAATTCTAGAAATGATAGTTTGGGGCACTATAGATGTGTTGTAGAAAGAGGTGAGTGGGGAGTGGAGACTGGGATGAGAGAGGTGAAATTTTGAAGCACCTACAGTGGTGCCCCAGGTGTATCTTAGCTTGTAAGCAAACAGGTGTCTTGCTCCATCAGATAACTTTTAGCAGTGTGGATTTTAAATCTGCTGCTGATGAGTGATATGAAAAATTTTCTACATCCCTCAAAAAATTTAAATCAACATGTTTTTAAGTTAAAAATACATATTTTTACTTTATATATGAAAGTCAATATGTTCAATAATTAATAGAAAAAAATGAAAAAATGGATTAATGAATTTGAAATGCTTTTTTGGGTTTTCAAAAATGAACCATTAGCATCATCTTCCCGAGTGCTTACATCACACTTTGGTGTATTTTTCACTTACACATCTACTGCAGAGTGTGAGACTAATGTGATTTAGACCTGAGTGAAGTTGTAGACTACATTATAATTGACCTTTGCTTGTAATTTAGTGCTTTCACTTTGGACAATGATACACAGGGGAGTATTTCCACATTGTGGTGTAAGAGGCAGGGCTACATGAAGCTATGTGCTAACCCTCTCATCAGAATATCATGATGCTCCATCTATGCTAATTAGAATTACAAAAGCTGAGCAGGAAATCATTCATATGTAGAAGAAGCAGGATTTGTTTTTCACAGAGTGGATGTATTCATTCAATTGACTGGTCACTTGAGAGACATGGGCACCCCAAATTATTTTACAGTGCCTTGCATTCCTATCATATATCATGCCTTACAGTGTACTCTCAGATCCATTATCTTATTAGGAGTCTCTTCTGATCCTGTACGATGGGCTGAAAAAGTATTATTAGTTCCATTATACAGATGAACGCTGAGATATGACAAAATTAAATACCTCATCTGAGTTTAAACCTCATCATCATCTAATGGTAGAAACCATATCAAAATTTTAGTTTTCTGAATCCCAGCTATATAAGTAAGGTTGTTGCTATAAATGCCAAAATATATAATAGTTCAAAATAATAGAAGTTTATCATTCAAATAAAGTCGAAAGTACGTGCTCATAATTGGTGTTTTATTTCCTCCAAGTGTGATTCAAACACATAGCAGCTTCCAAAGTCACAGTCTTTGCCTGCATCAATCCGTGTAAAAAGAAAGAATGTGGAATGTTTTTTAGGCCAGGCTCAGAAGTGGCATAATTTCTTCTCACATTACATTAGTAAAACTCAGTCTAATGTCAAGAAAGGCTGGGAAATGTCATCTAGTTGTGTCCCCGGGGGAAGAAACAGTTTACAAGTTGAGTGAACAAGGCTGTTCCCACCACACTAGCAAAGCATTATTCCCACAATAGCATGTTGACAAGTAGGTACATCCATATCTATAGATATATTTATAACTAAATCTCCCTCCAAAGTCAGGAAACCCTGATGATTGAGAAGTATTTTCTCTGTAACAGGTCAAATGACCATGTTCAATGAGGGTTACAAATGTGTTTGTTGATGCAGATCAAAGAGGAACTTTTGAATAAGGAAACAAAGAAAATTCATGTCAACCTTACTGCAATGAACTGAATGTATATGCTCCCCAAAATTGTACATGCTAAAATACTAACCCCCAATATAATGTTATTAGGAGATAGGGAACTTGGGAGGCAATTAGGTTAGAGGGGCAAAGCCCTTGTAAATGTGATTAGTGTCCTGATAAAAAAAAAAAAAAAAAAGACTCCAGAGAGATGCCTCACCCTTTCTGCCATGTCAGGTTGTAGTGAGAAGACAACCAGCTATGAAGAAGTGGGACACCCATCAGACACCACATCTGCCTGTGCCTTAAACTTGGACTTCTCAGCCTCCATAACTGTGTGAAAAAATTTTATGTTGTTTGTAAGCTACCCCATCTATGATAATTTGTTATAGCAGCCTGAACAAACTAAGACACTTGCCATGGTTTGCATTGCAATGGTCACCTGAACAAAGATAAAGATAGCACACACACCAATTTTTCAGCTGCCACAAATTAGTAAAAGTTAATTAATGTGAAATGTCTGGAAATGGAAAAGACTTCCTTATGATATTGTATTTAATAACAGAGTTTATTTTTATTAAATATATTTTATGTACCAAGTATTGAGTCCAGTACTGAGCAGATTAAAATGCATTATCTCCTGAGAGAGGTAAGTAGAGTATATTACTGCTATTTATGGTAGTTATGTTCTATAATGTTGTTATGAGTTACCAAACACTGAACCAATGCTCCTAGGGAAAATCCAGGGTTAGGTTCCTGTGAGTCTCTGGTTACAACATTTTTATTAACCAATAAATGCATAACCTTGTCTTATAAACATTTCTGTTTAAAGACATCTTATTTAATATAGAATATGGATTAAGTAACATTGAATTTACAGGAAATAGCAGTATAACGTTGGAATAAAGTTTATCTACCACATGTATTTTCTGCGTAAGGAATATCACAACTGTCTTGTGCTTAGGGATACAACATAGCACTTCAGCAGTATGATTGGGGACCATTTTTAATCGGTGAAGACAGCAACAAATAACACAAAAATACATACATCATGGCACTAAATATATGATGAAAACTACAGTCGTTTGTAGTAGGAGAGCTGAAACAAGAAGGCAGAGAATTGCCTTGTTTGACCCTCAGCTGGGGATGTACACATTGAGCAAGTCAAAGTTTTTGTTGCTCTGTGCATGACCACAAATGAACATGGAAGTACCAAGGGTATCAATTTTGTGGTTGCAGATAAGTTTTAGTGAGTAAGTAAATTCAAAATATAGAACTGGTGAATAAGCAGGATCAACTGTTCTATTTTTATACCCATTTTACAAATGCAGAAATTGAGGCTTAGAGAGGTCAAGTCACTTGCTAAAGTTGTATTATTGGTAGGGGGTCTGCTTAGCTCTTGAGACTGTGAGTTTAATCATAATGCCATTTCCTCATGGTCCCACTGGTAGGTTCAGGAACCAATGGCCTTCTATGTGGGTTCCTACTTGGATATTTAAAAATAGAATCACTAAGCTAATTGACCTTTAAAATTCCTTGAAATCGTAAAATTCAGTTGTTTCTAGAGTGCTTCTCTTATTTGTATAAATTATGGTACATTTGTGGCTAAAATGTTAACAATTTTCCAAACATGATAGCATCTTTTTCTATAAGCTCTCAATATTTTAACTAGATTTCATTGTGACCTATTTCTTTTGTAATATTTATTTACTTTTCACCACAACGTAAAAACATTAAGTTTGAACTGTTTTACTAAGCCTCTTTTACAAAAATCTATACCATGAATTTCTCTGGATTTTGTTGCTATCATTTACTGAGAACCACAGATCCTATGGTTTGCTTTTCATTCATAGTACATGTCTCTAGTGACCTTCTGGGAGCCATGCACAATCACATGGTTAGGAATTACAAATACTAAGTTGACCTCTTTTTTTGGAACTCAGTTTGACCTCAGCCCTCAAATACAGGTTTTCAAATTCTTCATTATATGACTTTTTGAAACATATTTTCAAACTTTAAGTACTCATATGAACCACCACATTTCTAATCAGATAAACTCTCTTACTTTTCGCCAACCTGTCTACAAACTTTCTTACTGAGGAGATTATAACTTCGAAGGGAAATTCTAGAGTCAGGGAAGGAAGGGACAGGAATTGAATAGAAAAATGACATATCTCAAATAAATATTTACTATACATTTTATATACAAACTTTCCAAACTCCTGCTCCTCCATGGTTATGGCAGTGAGAATTTGGGGAACAATTCTTAATAGAGTGGGCTCTGTCATGCAATGTAGGGGAAACCAAGAAGGATTTGCTTGTACAAAGTATAAATATGTCCTCTTTGGCATATTTTTTGAAACAATATAACTAGATTTTTTTTTCCAGTGAATAACCTGGCTCACTTTGTTATTTTTATATGATAAAATCATTATCTTTTCTGGTTCTCTGCCAGAATATTTTTTGGAAGAAATATATGGGTGACCTTTAGAACAAGTTTGCCCCACTGAAATTATTTCATTGTTCTTGACTTTTCTTAAGCCATGCTTGAATGAATGAATATTTCATGAACAGCTGTAGCCACAATTATCTATAGTTCAGGGGCAATGTATAAAGAAAATAATACAGTAATCTGTGATGCTTTTAACCTCTTCACAAATTTGATTAAATCAGTGGATTGGATGAAGAACCCATGTATCTTCTCTTGTAAAATCAAAGGTCTGATCAAATCTCCTGCCACTGGCAGAGGTCATGCACAGGAATCTGTTCTCCAACCTCAGTTTCTGAGAGTACAGCAGACACCAGTGCATATACTCAACCCACATAACATTCTACACTGCAGAGTGTTATACAGATCTCAGCTGCCCTTGCCTGTCTTTTTACCCAGCACTTTCCCAGACAGCCACCTCTTTAAGCGCTATCTGTTTTTTAACCTGCCATAACAGCACAGAAGCCTAAGTGCCATCAAACATCCTTGGGGGCAAAACATGATGCTCACCGGAACAGAATACAGTCTGGCTTCTGAGATGCTGCATTCTTATCACCCTTATTGTCTAGTCAAGTAAACTTTTAGAAGCTTTTTGATTGAATACTTTCTTCAAATGGAATTTTTCATGGAAATCTACTATGTAAAACAGATAGGAGATTCTTGCTATGCAAAATAAAGTAGATAGAAACCAGTGTGGAACACCCAGATTTTCCTTGTTCAGCTACAACCTTGCACGTGGTGCTTGGAACATTTCCATAGGCTCGCAGGACTTTAAGGCATGTGACTTAGATGCATTGGCCTACTCCAAAGACTTGGGCTTGAGCATTTTTTCCTCCTTTTATCTTTAAATTCTCAGGCACTCTTTCTGATATCCCAGACTTCTCTTCAGGCCAAGATCTAATATGGATCCCTAAGAACTTGGATGGGGCTCCTGGGCTTCTTGCATGGTCCACTCCCAATATGGCAGTATGCCACCAGGGCCTTACAGCTAACTTCTCCTTCATGTTCTTCTTATCGTTTAACCCACTTCATGTTCTCTATGACATATATTGGGCTGAGCTGAGTTATACATGTAGCAAGACCTGATTCCCTTCAGTCCTTCTTCAGTCCTTTGGGTTGCGGACCAGGGCCTCACACTGTGAATTTAAAATCACACAGAGCTATAATGCAACCTTAAATTCCCTGCCACCAGCCCCCTCTCTACCTCATTCGACCTTGTAGGTCACTCATGTTGTTTTGATTTTATTTTGATCCCTCCAGCTTGAACTCCACCAAAAGACACATTAGCTTTAAATGGATAGAAGTCACCAATACATGCGAAGACAAAGATATCCAAATCGGACATAGTCTAAGCCTTGGCAACACTGCCTGAGACTACCCTTAAATCATCATTCTCCACCCTAGTTTCACTTTAATTATGATACGATACTCTTTGTACCTGACCCAGAAGTTGTTTTAGGAATTCCTTAGGCCCGTTGCTCATGAAGGACAATTAAGCATTTTGTCACTGGCTACTGAAGTATGTGTCTAGGTGGCAGAACCCCCTTTTGGGCTGCATTCTGCTTCATGAGATGGCATACTGGGCACTAATTTTACACAGTATTTCTGTTCACGTGGGGATGCTGTGACAAACCATAAAACCTGGACAAGGCTACTTGATGCTGCAGGTGACCTCCTAAGAGACTGAGCTGCCTCTGCCCCATAACCAGAGGACTGAGCAGAATTGGATTTTGCTACACATATAATTCAGCTTCCCAGTGTGTGACATTAGAGTATATGACCATGGATAAACAGTGAGAAGCATAAGGAATAAAAAGGTGTCAGCTCTGGGGCCCTGATGACATAGTCCCACATTGGGCTTAAGCAGTTGTGTTGAGGATACAGTAGGTATACGAAGGCACTTTATGCCCTGGTGAGATAACAATGGTGGGTCACTTGAGAGTATTCCTGATAGTTACCTCCACCCTCATTTCAGAAACTCTTTTAAACTGTATAATATAGAAGAAGGCTGTCTACCTTAATTATACACACACACATACACATACGTGCAGGTGCACCTGTTTGTCTCTGAATAATATACTTACCTAATTAGTTAACATTTGGCATTTGCTATAGGTTTTATGTTGAACACTGCTTTTTGTTCTGAACATCTGACCTTGAGGTTCTATCACTTTAGCACCACTCTTATTATTATTCATGAGATGCATTCAGGATGAGTTTTCACTGAAAAATTGTTTTGGGGTCTGATTATGATGCTAAAACCCAGTTGACTGATGGTGATGGCTTTGTCTTAGCTCTGAGAACAGTAGCTGTTGATATTATGGCGATTAAAGCAACAGAAATTCCAGTAGTTGGGGTGTGAAAAGAAACCCAATTTTTTCATTGAGGGGAACCTAGTCAATGATGCATGACTTTAGAACCAAGAGTGAAAGGAGGACAGCCATAGAAGCATTTCTACCACCAGATGGTGTTTGTCTGCTTCTGTGTACTAATTGCTATCAATAATTAAACACAGGTCTCTGATTCATATGCAGAGAGGCAGTGATTATTAAATTAAACATTTTAGAATCATTATAGTACATTTTATAGGTTCAGCTAAACACAGCACTCTGGCTGATTATGATTAAACATACTGATACTAAATTACATATTGATCCCGTAAATATCAAGACATGCAGAGAAGCAATGAGAAGAATGCTTATAACTAGAAGCGTTTTAATTTTAGATGATAATAGGGGCAGTTGTTAATGAAACATCAGGCAGAGGTTTGGGTTCTCCCAGTTGACTTTCTTCACATAGGAAATGTTTTATTTTTCCATTCATAATAATAAACATTAATTATAAATTGTATCTAATTTTCCAAAGTACATAATTATCAATGGTAGACTCAAATATCTTGAAAAATGAAAAAAATAAATCATTTGGGTTTCTCAGTATTTTCTTAGAACTTTAAACATGGTAATAACTTAAAATGGTTTTAACTTTCTTGAATGCTCATCAATAAAAGAGGCAGATAAGCTGCATTGCATTCATCAACTACAGAAACTGAAAGTTATTTTGAAAAGACATAATGTTGATTTTTTTTAATTGTTGTTCACACTGGCCACTACCATGTTATGTGACCTTGTATCATAATTCTTAACTAAACTGAGTATTTGTGCCCTCACCTAGATTTTACAAAGGAAGGTTTAAAGATCTCTGAGATCTCTAACAGCTATAAAATTATTATATTATTATATTATTCTATTCTATTCTATTATAATTCTATTATATTATTCTATTATATTATTAAAGTCCACAGCTATTTGAGAGGAAACTACATTAGTACAAAGGGAAACATATTGCTCATAGAATCCACAGGTTATACTTGATGATTCACTCATTTCCAGTCATTTCATCTGCAGATGCATTGACTGATACAGACACTTTCACATTCTGCATCATCATCCTCAGTCACAGAAATCAGATGATGCAACGTGTATGAAGGACTATCTCTCAATTATGAGTCATGAATTTAAAGGTGCTAGAGGTGACAATAAATAATGAAAACGTTTATATTAAAGAGAAAGAGTACTGTTCTTTTAAAAATACATAAACGGATTGTTATTCTTATTGCTAATTTGTTAACTGCTTTGAAACATATTGTGCCCTGATGTTATCATTTTGATTAAAAAATTTTGGGACATTACGGTGTGTGAGATGCATCAAGAACAGATAATCCCTTCACAGCGCTTTTATCTTCAAGGAGTTCCAAACGTTTTGCAGTAGATTTTTTAATTAAAGAATGAATGTTTAATTCATTTCTCTTCTTTTATTTCTCACTTTGGTTTGCTACTAGAATGCCTGTACCAGGTTAGAGACAAGTTCAACAGCAGAGTAACACAGCACATGATTTCAACAAGGTCAGAGGATTAACACAAATGAATGCAGTTGTAATATCAACTCAATTTACTCAATTTTATCAGGTTTCTACAGTATGGCCTCAGGGGACTTATCAATTCCTTCAACCACTATAGGATTCATTTTCTAGGGGTAACTTATTTTCTAGGGGTAAGCAAGCAACAAAAGAGAAAACCTCTACTACTTTTCATGTTAGGCTTTAATATATTTATCTATAAAATAAAATTTTTAACATTTTCATACAAATATTGTATATGATGAAGAGTAAATTTTGCCAGTTAATGGAATTAGGTTAATTTCATTCCATGTGACTTTCAGCATTGCATTTTATCCTTGTCTCTTTCATTTAGAGATAAAATATTGTGCCCACTGTCCTTAGTAGATGTTTCAAACTCCTTTTACCGTCTAGTTGTAATAACAATGCTTAGGTTTTATGTTTTGGAAAGTTTTGCTTATGTACATGAAATGTTTGTTCATTTTAGTTTGATGGAATCATCACAAATAAATATATTAGGCTTCAACTTCAATGAAAGATTATTTTAGATTACTCGTTTAGGGTCTTGAAGTAATCAAGACAACAGTATAATATTTTTAATATGTTGGTCTGTAATGTATTTTATTGGTTAAAAAAGACACTGCATATAAAATAAAAATTAAATGAAAATAAAAAGAGTAAGTTAAAAGCACAATAGGTTCTACATATACAAAAGTGATCATGGATGGAATGTAAGCGCCATCTATACCAAATTTAGTGATTCAGTAAAATAAAAAGAACATATTTAAAGTAGAAAGAATATTTTTATTTTTCTAACACTTTGCTTTAGTGTGAAATTCCCATGAATACTGACAAGAGGTCAATGAAAGCAAACATCATCACATCACAGGGGGCCATAAGAATGATGCAAAGATTGGATGATTGTACTTAAACATACAGAGACCTGAGAGGAGAAAATGCATGCACATTCATGGAACATGGACAGATACAGACAAAGAACCACATTACACATGTAAGCTGCTGCCCAGGCAGGCAAGGAAATATTATTCATAAGCTCACAAAGGCCATTTGAAACATAGAAATAGCCAAAATGCAAGACTACATAGAGCAAGTGCACTGCGATGCACATACTCCTGTACAGATGTGCTTTGGAAAGAGATAGCATTCTCAACAGCCTTTTGCATTTCAGAATGCATTTTTGACTGGATGAGAATGTTATTAGCTTGTGGGTCTCTACATAAGGGCACCTTTATCTGTATGGGGAATTAGTGCCAAGAATGACAGATAAGGAGTCCATGGCAAGGAAACACTTTGGATATTGATCCTGAAACACGTTTAGGAAGAGTTACAAGAAACTGTGCAGTTCAAAGGATTTGGGCATACACCCTGTAATCATTTAGTAATCAGTTCTGAAGAAAACTCAATAACTTAGCATCCCTAGAGAAAAGGGAGTCACTTCAGCAGGTACTTCATTTATTGTATGTAGTGCTTCCAACCCAATGACTTTTATTTAGTTAGGTCAATGTACTTACTTTCCATTGCATGTAGAAATTCACAGAACTATTATGCACATTTCAAGCAGCCCACAAGAATTTTTAAAATTCTTATCCTGATTGCAAATTCCTAATTTGTGTCTGAGAGTTTATTTCCTCTTTCCAGGTATCTGTCTTCAGATTTTAGTTTTGATTCCAGAGTTACTGAAGGTAGTGCAAAAGCAACAAAAGAAAATTACCTTTATCCTTGCCTTCTTAGATGGAACTGGTTTTCAAGATTCATCTGAATTTTTTCTAGTTGCTCCATGAATTCAAAATGTTCTGACATAAAGAAAAACAGACAAACAAACGTATGCCTGATCATAAAGAAAAGTGAGTTAAATGATAGATTCAAGGAAACTTCAAGGCAGCAAAGTGTTTTACAAAAAAAAAAAAAATTGTCAAGGTGATGTTTTACATAGTGCCCCCACCATGGCACTGAGTTGTTTTCCCACCTTTTCTTACAAGGTTCATGCTCTTACTTCTTAGATGGTTTTGCAGATACAGTGACTATTAAGTTATAAATAGGGCCAGGCTGCGTCCGGCGACTCAGGCCTATAATTCTAACAGTGTGGGAAGCTGAGGCAGGTGGATCACTTGACCTCAGGAGTTAGAGCCCAGACTGAGAAACATGGTGGAACCTTGACTCTACAAAAATAAAAATACAAAAATATAAAAATTAACCCGGCGTGGTGGTGCATGCCTATAGTCCCATCTACTTAGGGGATTGAGGCAGGAGGCTCTCTTGAGCCCAGGAAGTGAAGGCTGCAGTGAGCTGACATCACACCACAGTACTCCAGCCTGGGTGACAAAGTGAGGTCCTGTCTCAGACAAAAAAAACAAAAAAAAGTTGTAAATAGTACCTGACGGGAGTAACTGCAGAAAGCCATTATGCAGAAAGCCATTATGATCTAACACTAAACTGAATCTAATCAATCAGATAAATCTGGGCAAGGAGAAGGAAAAGCCCAGGAAAGTGAAAATAGAGATGAAAAAAGTGAGGGGGAAATGAAGTTTGGGTGTGGGTAAATTCCTCACTCTGCGTGAGGCACCGTGTGGTAAATTCTAGGAGTCCTGAATGGCCGAAAGATGAGAAAGAAAAAGAAAAAGGAGAAAATGTAGACAATGAACAAAGAAATACTGAAGACAAAATTTTTCCTTCTTCATTTTTTTATACCAACAACCACCCTGGGTAATGCTCTTATGCTGGCCATATGGAAGGGGAATGTTGCTGCAAAAACAGGGAACAGAGTTCGAATCCGCCCTTCACATCTTCTAGCTCCTTTAATTCTTCATCATTCACTTTGGAAGACATAAGTAAAAGAGAAACTTTAGAAAGAGTTTGGAAGAAATTAATATAAAGTTTAAAAGATGAAAATGCAATATCAGGAGGAGAAGCTTGCAGAATTGGATTTCTCCCTTCTCTAAGTTTCTTCAGTAATTTTAATCTAGAATGTGGTAATAAAATCTGCTTATCCAATACAATGAGTTTCTGAAAACAAAACAAAACAAAAGAACCGTCAATCTCACTTCATAGGGGAGATGAGATCACTTAGTCCCATTTTCTAAAACATACCTATGTTGCTATATATGCTCCATAGATGGATATTGATTGTCTTTGTTAATTCCATTAACAAGAGAAGACAGGAGACTAATGAAGGTTTACGATGTCAGAAATGAGCTTGGTTTCTAGATTCAAATGGCATGAAAAGTTCAATGAGGACCTGACTCAAACTTGACATAGTCCCAAATGCTGCTAATAATAACATCAAGCCTGGCTGGTGTGGATCAATAATCTCTGGACAGATAAAGCGTAATTCATAAATGATTGGATTTAGAAGGACATTGAGAATAGACTGAAATAAAACTTATTTACTCTCAAGATGGGATTATATTAATTTAAAGCTACATTAAACATGTCACTCTTTATCCTGGTAAAGCATAAAATGCTTTCAAATCATCAATAGGCTAGAATGAGTCAATGTCCATATACATTTATAGCACTGATGACATGTTATTGTACTTTTTGGTTGTTAATAAGCTTATCTTTCTCATTGGAATATGTTCTCCTTAAATATAGACTCAGATATTTTAATTCATCCTTTCATTTTCAATACTTGAATGTCCATGGGTTGACAGATACTTAATAGATGCTTACTGGATGAAGAACTCAAACAAGTACAAGCCCATTATGCTGGTGTTCAGGCTGTACCACAAACTCTTGCTAAGCTATTTCCAATATTTTAGACACTACTGTCCTGTACAAACACTACTAAAATTTACCTTCTGTACTCACTGCATCTGTTTAAATCTTTCCTTTTCAGAGAAACTCTTATTGCAGCTATATGATGCAGATACATGTTTACACTTTCTTTTGCTTGATCCTGCATAAATCAGCCCACTAATGACAATTTATTTTGGAAACTCATATTCCAAAATGGAATTTTGTTCTTCTCTACAACAATGCAGATGACATATTTTTGATGCAGAAAATCCCAGTGAATAATAAAAAATAAATCTTCCAGCACTAATAATTGAACTTAGTAAGATCATAGGATATAAAGGCAAGCAGAAAACGCAATTGTTTGTTTCTTCTCACAAATAATGAACATTTAAAACCCAAAATGCAAAACACAATATCAATATAATATATTTACAAATAATAAAATACTTAGGCATCAATCTAACAAAATATGTACAGTGTTTGTATTTGATACATTGCAAAATGTGGATTAAAAAAAAGAAAACAAAGAAAACTTAAATAGTAGAGAGACTTACCAGGTTCATGGTTTGGAAGATTCAGCACAGTAAAGATGTCAATTCTTCTCAAAGTGATCTATGGATTTAATGTAATATCAATCCAAACCCCAGATGGAGTTTTGTAGGTATAGAAAAGTTCATTCTAAAATTTATATGAATGGGCAAAGGAACTAGAACAGCTAAACGTTTTGGGGAAAAAATTTTGGAGGAATCACATTAATAGGAGTCAAAACTTAATATAAAGCTACAGATATAAATACAGTGTGGTATTGACAAAGTTATACATACATAGATAAACAGAACGGAGAGTCCAGAAATACCCCCATGCAAATATGGTCATTTCATCTTGACAAAGGTGTAAAAGCAATTAAACGGAAAAAGAAAAGTCTTTTCAACAAATGATATTGGAGCAGTTGGTAATCCATATGTAGACAAAGCTGAACCCGAACCTAAACATCAGACCTTATTCTAAAATTAATTCCAAATGAGTTACAGATCTAAGTGTAAATGTAAATAAATATAAACTTTTAAAATAAAGTCTTTCTGACTGAGGTTAGGCTAAGAGTTTTTAGAAATGATACCAACATCACTATCCGTAAAGAAGAAAGATGGTAAATTATACTTTTGACAATGCAAAGACAAGGTACAGATTGTTAGGAAATATCTGTAAATCACACATGCAACAGAAAATATCTACATATCTATAGTCCACTAGAATATATTAAGGAATCTTAAAACTTAGCAGTAATAAAATGAAACATTCTATTTTAAAAAGTGGATGTAGACTTCAAAGAGATACCTCACCAAAGAGTATAGATGACATGTAAGCACATGAAAAGATGTTCAATATCATTAGCCATAAAATAAACGCAAATGAAAACCATAATAAGACATCACTACATATCTTGCATACCTAGTCGAATGACCAAAATTAAAAATACAGACAATACCAAATGCTAATGAGTACACAGAGCAAATGGAACACTCATGCATTATTGATGGGAAGGCAAAGTGACAGTCACTTTGGAAAATGGTTTGGCAATTTCTTTCCTTCTTTCTTTCTCTTTCTTTCTTTCTTTTTTTTTTTTTTTTTTTTTTTTTGAGATGGAGTCTTGTTCTCTCACCCAGGCTGGAGTGCAATGGCTTGATCTCAGCTCACTGCAACCTCTGCTTTCCTGGTTCAAGTGATTTTCCTTCCTCAGCCTCCCGAGTAGCTGGGACTATAGGCATATGTCACAATGCCCGGCTAATTTTTTTTTTATTTTTAGTAGAGACAGGGTTTCACCATATTTGCCAGGCTGGTCTCGAACTCCTGACCTCAAGTGATCTGCCCACCTCGGCCTCCCAAAGTACTATTAAAGATGTGATTAAAGATGTGAGCCACAGTGCCCGGCCTGGCAATTTCTTATCAAACAATACACAAACCTAAGACTTGATGGTTTATTTTTCATTCAATGAAGGACATTTGGTTTGTTGCCAGTTATGCTCTCTCTTTTTTTCTCTTCTTCCCTCCTCCTTTCCTTTCTTGCTTGCTTTCTCACTCATCTTTCTGACTAGCTTCTTCCTTTTCTCCAGAGTCTTGCTATCTTCTCTCCCATCTCCCTACTCCTTTACCATTTTATCAGTTTTTGCTTTTTCTTCCTTTCTGTCTTTATATGTTGGCCTATGCTATATCCTGGATATTGGCAAAAATTTAACCTTAGATGTTTAGATGACATTTAATAATTTTCTACAATTTCAGTAGAAATAATCAGCAATTTTGAAAGCCATCAAATTCACTAAATGTGGCTGTATGCCAGAAGTGAATCAGTAGGTTATAGTTCAATTAAAAATAATTACTTTCAGTAAAAGATGGAAGGGGTTAGAAAAATGTGCAAACAAGACTAAATTAATTTCAGTAATTCCTAACCGGGATTGTCCACTGTTACCTAAAAAGTAGCATTTTAATAGTTGTGGTTTGACTCACTAAGCTATCATTGACTTTTCCTTTCTTTATTGGTGGATATCTTTTCAGATATTGAATGATTTCCTAAGTTAACCTTTCAAATTTTTTTTTCTTCCTTGACACTATTAAATCATATTGTTAAACTTTGATCTTAATTTCTCCTCCATTGCTTACGAGTGTGTGTCCTGCTTTCTAAGGCAATATACTCTAAAAAGAGACAAAACAGCATGACTATTACATGATTTCAGATGCTCAGGGAAGGACACAGGTGATTTTGCCCCTTTCATAACTTCCTGGAGTATAGAGCGGTATTTGGTTCCATTCACAGATGTAAGTCTTTAAAATACATATATCCTCAAGAGAAGTCACAAAAATATTTTATTTCAAGCTGTGCTATAAGAAACTGTTACTAGTTTTTCACTTGAGAGTAGATATAAGTTTGTGAAAGGAAGAGGAGAAAAACAGTAAGCAGATAAATGTTAAATTCGTGTGACGAAATGGCTACAGTGAAGTAAGGGAAGTTTATATAAAGCAAGGATGAGGAAGCAAAGATATATTTCATCTTTTTGTGGGGAGACCGGGCATGTTGATTGCTACATGTGGATTTTTGGCATTGGAAGTGACACCCGATACAGGGTTCAGTGATGTGGAAGTCAGAGGTATTTTATCTGGGGTAGAGAACAGGGTTATAGCATCTAATAATTGAAAGGAATCTTGCAGGTCATGGAGTTCTATACTTTCCAATCCTTAATCCACTATTCTGACACTACATAATTATTCCAGCTCCTTGAACTGTATCCCTAGCTGAGTTATATATGTATATAATCGGACTCCTCATATGCTGTGCAGCTTCTAGGATTCTCGGGTGAAATCTGGGACTTTTATCTTCTACGTTTCATTTGCTAAGGCTGAGACCACGGTGAAGAACATTTGGAAATGCATATTCATTTTATGTAAAAGTTCAAGAAGTTCACATTTCATATACATTGTCTTCATACAATCTTTAGGCAGAGTTTTTTTTTTTCTTTCTTCCTACTAACCATCTATTTTTTCAATATGTGTACTGCGATAAAAGAAACAGCTCAGAATTAATATGTTACTGTAAATACAAAGGGTAAGTGCAAATCTTTGAGATAGAATTTAAAGTGAGTAGACAGTTAAAAAGTTAGATTACTCAGAATAATACTCAGGTTTTATTTTTAAAAAACCCATAGATGCATCTTAAATCTATGCATAGTTTATCTCTAATGTTACTTATTTTTTTTCTTTAAGTCCAATTGCCAGTTACATTCTTCTCCCTTATAGGCATCTATAAGCATGTGTAGGCATTTATAAATATGTGCTTGAAAATATATTTACCTTTGTAAAACATGTAGCAATGTTAAGTTTATGTACACACATAACTTTTGGTAAACTTTTTTGACATATGTATATGTGTGTATATATATATATATATAACAGAGTACACAAATTATAACATGTCAACTTAATGAATTAAAAACAAATAAAAAACCTTATATCCTCCCCCCGATCAATATAGAGAATATCAACAACCCTGAAACTGACTATGTGCTCCATACCAGTTACTGACCCCTACAAATATAATCACTATATGAATTTTACCACTATTGACTAGTTTTTCTTGATTCATAAAATTTAAATAAGTGGAATCACATATTATGCACTCTTTTTTCTGTTTGGTTTCTTTCATTTAACATTATATTTAGTAAATGCATTTTGTTATATGTAACAGCATTTTCTTTTTCATTTCTGTATAATATTCTACTGAATACACTTATTTATCCAATTTAATATTGATAGGAAAAGCCAGCTGTTTATAATTTTTGGCAACTGCAAATAATGCCACTATGAACACTCCAGTCATTTAAATTTAGAATTTAGCAATAGGTGGAATTGGAGGGCCTTAATGTGTGCCTATGTTCTGCTTACTAAATACCGTAAAATATTTTCTATAAATGTTTGTACTAATATAAACACCCTAAGACAGCGACTCTTGTTGTCTTATATTTTCGCAAAACTTAGAATCTACTCCGCCAATCCTTTTAGTAGGTGTGTAGTAGTATCCATTATGTGTGATTTTAATTTGCACGATTTTAGTGACCGCCGATGCCAAGCTACTTTCCTATGATCATCTACCTGGGATATAATATCTTTCTTAGTAAAGTGTCTCTACAAGACTTTTGTCCATTTTTTATTGAAATATTTGTCTTTTAAACATTGATTTTTCTTTAAATATTTTGGATACAATTCCTACATCAGGATTATACATTGCAAGTATGCCCTCTAACTTTTACTCTGTGGCTTGCCTTTTTTGTTCTCAAGTCATCTGTAACCTGTATTCTTCCCTCTTTTTTTCCTGTCAGTGTTATCAGGAATTGTATACCTGGAGAGTATAAACCATATACTCTCTAAGCACATTTAGAGCTATTTTCTGTAGATCTTGATATAACATGTTATCATTATCATTCAGTTCACAATATTTTCCTCTAATTTCTATTGAGATTCTTCTGTGATCCATGTTCAACATTCTCTTGTAAAGATTATTGGGTATAGTAGTTGATAATTAGGTCAAATTTATTAATTTGTTTAAATAGTATATATCTGTACTGATTTTGCTTGCTTTTTGTATCAATTATGACAAAGTTTGGGTGAGTTTTCTTTATGATGTGGATTTTTTTATTTCTCATATAGTTCTTCCATGTTTGGCTTTATATCTCCTAAAGCTATATTAATGGGCACAAATTTAAAAGTTTTATATCTTCCTTACATAGTGAGAAATTTATCACTCTAACCTATATCGCTCTGATAAAATGTTTTTTTTTTTTTTTTTTTTTTTTTTTTTTCTTCTAATTCCAGTTTGTCTGAAGTAAAAATCTACTTTTCTCGGCCGGGCGCGGTGGCTCAAGCCTGTAATACCAGCACTTTGGGAGGCCGAGACGGGCGGATCACGAGGTCAGGAGATCGAGACCATCCTGGCTAACACCGTGAAACCCCGTCTCTACTAAAAAATACAAAAAACTAGCCGGGCGAGGTGGCGGGTGCCTGTAGTCCCAGCTACTCGGGAGGCTGAGGCAGGAGAATGGCATAAACCCGGGAGGCGGAGCTTGCAGTGAGCTGAGATCTGGCCACTGCACTCCAGCCTGGGCGACAGAGCGAGACTCCGTCTCAAAAAAAAAAAAAAAAAAAAATCTACTTTTCTCACACACATATCTATCAGAATATATAGTTGCATAGATTGGTGCAAAAGTAATTACGGCTTGTGTGGTTAAAAGTAATGTCAAAAACCTAAATTACTTTTGTACCAACCTAACAGAATATATATTATATATATGGTATATATATTCATTCTCATATATATATGTGTGTGTGTGTGTGTGTGTATATATATATATATATCCACCCTTTGATGGGTGTACAAGAGGTAGGATATTTTTCTTTTCACTTTTTTTTTTTCATTTTTAAATTTTGTGTCTCATAAGCAGTATAGAATTAGTGAGTTGGGTTTTTATCTTTTTCCTAGTCTGACAAACTTTTCTTTTATTTTTAAAAGGAATATTTAGTAATTAGTTAATGTAATGATACTTTTAGGTTGATATAATCCAAATTGTTACTTATATTCTATTAAACCACTTATTTATCTCTCTTTTCTATTCTTTTTTTCTTTTAGTTTTTATTAGCTTTTTGGCACTTCTTAAATATATTTTTTCCTGCTGTTGTTTATAACTATCTTGGAGATTACAACTCAACTATAAGTTATTACTTTTAACATTTCTCAGATTTTAAAACATTGGAACCGAACTTATTCCATTTTACCCTTTAAATTATTGTTGGCCATATATTTGAAATCCCTCTATATGTTAGCTCACACCATGCATATTTATTATTAATATTAGTTTATACTTAGATGTATTTTACCCTTTTCCATGTTTTTTGTTTTGCTCTGCATTTGGGTTTTGTCTGTGATTACTTCCCTTTTATTAGTCAACATTTGCCATCAATGGATTTTCTAAGTTTCCACTTTTCTAGAAAGTTCTTTCTTTCACCTTGACTTTTGCTGTCATTAAATTTTAGATTGACAGTAGCATTTTAAAGTTGCTATTCTACTGTCTTCAGACATCTGTCATCTCTATTGAGATGTTGGATGAGTCTTTATTGCTGCATTTTAAATGTTATTATCTTATCTTCTAACTGTTTTCAGTATGTTTTTCTTTGCCTTTTGGTCTTAGTCATTTAACTATGAGACTTTATGTGGTTTTCTTTTAATCCTGCTTGGAGTTTTTAGTGTCTTTAGAATATACTAGTTGATCTTTTTCATTGTGTTGAGAAATTTCATTGCCATTTTTTTTTCTTCAAATATTGCTTCTATTTCATTTTGTCTTTCCCTCACTTCCGGGTTGCCAATATGTACTACTGTTTACCATATTTCATTATATCTCTTAACCTCTTTTCTGAATTTTCCACACTTTCAGTGCTCTATTTTAGTCTGGATATTATCTATAGACTTTTCTTCTGGTTCACAAATCCTCTCTATTACTTTATTCAATCATGATGTTCATTTACTCCTTATTTTGGGCAAAACTGTATTTTCTAGGTCTAGAATATTAGTCTCAGTTTTCTAAATTCTAATTATCTGGTAAATAACTTCATCTTATTATCTCTTATCAATATTAATGACAGTTGTCTATGTCATTACTCTATTTACCTATTTTTATTGCATACTTCCTACTTGATATTTTTAACTGTATGCTGGACATTGTGTATAAAAAATTGTAGCAGCTCTCGGTGTATCCACTCAGGAACTAAGATACGCGGAGCCAGGGTTATGTTTCTATAGGGTTCATTCTACAGACGATTTATCTGCTGTCCTTGGTGTAGTTCTTCAGTAGTCCCAACCAGAGCCTGTGGAGATTACTAAGAATTCTTTTTTTTTTTTTTTTTTTTTTTTTTTTTTTGATGGAGTCTCACTCTGTCACCAGGGTGGAGTGCAGTGGCGTGATCTCGGCTCACTGCAACTTCCACCTCCCGGGTTCAAGTGATTCTGCTGCCTCAGCCTCCCGAGTAACTGGGACTACAGGCACGCACCACCATGTCCAGCTAATTTTGTATTTTTAGTGGAGACGGGGTTTCACCATGTTGGCCAGGATGGTCTCCATCTCTCGACCTTGTGATCCGCCCGCCTCGACCTCCCAAAGTGATGGGATTACAGGCGTGAGTCACTGCTCCAGGCCAAGAATTACTTTCATTGATGGATAATACGGCATACATTTTGTATCCTCAGCACCACGAGTCAGGTGAAGCCATCATTTTGTTTTTCAGTGGTTTTCTGCTTAGCGTCTAAACCTCTCGCATGAAAGTTGAAATACTGAGCAAATGTCTTGGGTCTAAAAATCACTCAGGGCAGTGACAATTTCTGTATCTTCTTCCTTTTGAGGATTCCAGCCCCTTCTTTCCTACCTGCCTAGGCATTCCCTAACTCTAACTATTGCTTCTTCAGTCCTGTGAGATTGGTAAAATACCTGCTTGCATTTCTATTTTTTAGTTCTGTTTCTTTTCCTGATTTCTCAGTGTTTTAAAATTTTCTTTTAAGAATCAGAAAATTTCCTGAGAGGAAAAGTAACTTGCAAAATGTCAGTTCACCTCTCTATAGTTTCTGTTGTATCTTGGCCCTAGAATCTTTAGTTGCCTCATCAATTCATAAATGCTGCAATACAAACTTTTTCAAACACATTTCCTATGGCTTTCTAATTGTTTTTGGCACGTCTGCCACAAAGAAAATCCACTATAACCTAAATGGTGTTTTCCTATCATTCTAATTATCTAACATAACATTTTATAAGGTATAAGTATATTGGAATACATATGTATTTTAGATATAGATAGATATAGATATAGGTACAGATATAGATATAGATATAATTGGTTGCTTTTAACTTCAGAATTACAGAATCCTAACTCAATTTATTCATTCATATTACAATGGACATTTATAGGTTGCCTTCAACTTCCTGATATTACATGCTGCCAAGTATATTATCAAACATGGAACCTCCTGGCCCTGTGTAAAAGTTTCTCTGTTATTTATATGTGTTAGTGAGGAGGTTGTTGGTTTATTGGCTTGTTGGATGTGCCCACACACAAACACATACACACAAACACATATATATACTTTCAATGGTGTTCTACTACATAATCATCGAAGATTATAGTTTCTTAATTTTAAGTCCATATCTTTTAAAAAATAGCACATGTTTTAATATCTTCTCACTTTTCTTTGAATTCCTAGTAATCCTATAATAAATATCTGGGGAAATATCTCTGTTCTCTAAGAGTTTTCATGTCTTGAAAGTAGTTTGAATTTTACAGTTTGAATTTTTAAAGAATGATGCTAAAATTTTGTCATCCCAGATAAATGGCCCAAACCTGGAATTAAAATGATCTGTAAGTGGTTGGAAGAAGTGATAATGTCTGTAATTCGCAGCTATGTTGCTGTATATTTCTCATCAATATTTTTCACAATTTTGCTTTTGATGGTAAGCTATTTGGAGCATAAGCCTCAAAAACGGTTGCCCTTTTATTGTCAGTATATACTTTCACATTATAAAATTGTGTATTTTATTTCTTTTGATGTTTTATTCTTGACTTTTTTCCTCCCCAAGACAGGGTCTCACTCTGTCACCAAGGCTGAAGTGCAGGTAAGTGATCATGGCTCGTTGCAACCTTGGCCTCTTGGGCGAAGATGATCCTCCCACCTTCACTTCCCAAATAGCTGGGACCACAGGCGCATGCCACCATACCCAAATATTTTTTGTAATTTTTGCCGAGACGGGACTTTTCCACGTTGCCCAGGCTGGTCTAGAACTCCTGGGCTCAAGCAATCTGGCTGTCTAGGCCTCTTGAAATGCTGGGATCACAAGCATGCCAGCGTGCCCAACCCTCCAAAATTTCTGGGATCACAGGCATGCCACCAAACCTGGCCAGTTTTATTTTTGACTTTTTAACTTAAACTTAATCTTTTTCGTTTACCTATGTTTAATAACTCATTGTGCATTCTGTTATTTCAGTGTTTTAGCCACTTTTATTTCAGTGTTTTTACTGTGAGCAGCATATGGTTAAACTTTATTTTTTAACTCAGTGTAAGATCTTTCACCGTGGAATCTGTCGCTTTTCCATGCTTACTTAGATGATTAGATTTTACTCACGTTATCTGCTTGTTTTTCTTTTTTATCATTTTTATGATTCATTTTAACCTTACTCTTGCTTCGTGTTTTTTTATATCTGTCTATTTTATGTAAGACTATATATAATCCAGTAATTTTTGAGCTTTAATTCATGCCAGTTTTACCAGTGTTTATATTTTCAAAATAAATATTGTCTAATAATAAAACATTTGTTACATCTCCATTACCTGAAATGAATAATTTACTATACTTCTGCTCTGCCCAATCCCAGTTTTTTAGTGATAATGGAAGGCTAAGAGAGGCCTTACTTAGGAATAGATTGAAAAAAGGAGGGAGAGGAGCTAGCAAGAAATACATTCAAGATAAACTGAAAGACAAAAATCTTCTAGGAAGGCTCTAGATCAAATTATTGTTGAGATATCAAGACTTAGGAATTTGTGAAGTTTATTCAAAGGCCGCAGTGTGAAGGCAGGCCTAAAAAGTAAAAATAAAATGGATACAGGAGTCATAAAAACAATTAGTTCATAGAAGATAAAAAAAAGTAAGAATCTTGTGGAATATTGGGTGTTTGCATTAATGAAGGCCTTTGGTTTGTCTTTTTGGGAATTGTTGGTATATAGATCAAGGATATGTCAACTTGGCTTAAAAGACTTCACTAGAGATAGTGCTGTAAGAATTTAAATCAGAAGAAATCCATGAGTGCTGATAAGTCAGAAACTTCATAGTACAAATGAAACTTCAACTGATTCTTAAAGGATAAAGAATTTATAGAGAGATACAGGGAAACAAAGAATGCAATCTGTGTAAGAATCGTAATGAATCCATAGTGAGGGGGAAAAGGTCAATAAGAATAGACTGAATAAGATAGATGTGATGGCTGTAGAATAGTGCTGACCAGAGTTTGTAGAAAGAGCAAGGCAAAATAAATATGTATGTAATTATGATCTGATAAGAATTTTTGTCTAGTTCTAGAGAAAAAGCTGTCAATTTCTTCTGCAGTGTATAAGCTCCATGAAGAAAAAGATCATTTTTTTCATTTTGACAAATACAAATCCCTCACTTTGCAAAAATGTAGTGATACATGTCTAATACGTGTTGAAAGAAAATAAAGAAAAGAAGGTAAGCTTTATTTATGTATTTATTTATTTATTTATTTATTTGGTGGTTTGGGTTCACTGTCATGTGAACTATTAAATGTACATAGTATTATTGAGGACTCTGTTCTGTTCCACACATCTACAGCCATCTGATCTTTGACAAACCTGAGAGAAACAAGAAATGGGGAAAGGATTCCCTATTTGATAAATGGTGCTGGGAAAATTGGCTAGCCATAAGTAGAAAGCTGAAACTGGATCCTTTCCTTACTCCTTATACGAAGATCAATTCAAGATGGATTAGAGACTTAAATGTTAGACCTAATACCATAAAAACCCTAGAAGAAAATCTAGGTAGTACCATTCAGGACATAGGCATGGGCAAGGACTTCATGTCTAAAACACCAGAAGCAACGGCAGCAAAAGCCAAAATTGACAAATGGGATCTAATTAAACTAAAGAGCTTCCGCACAGCAAAAGAAACTACCATCAGAGTGAACAGGCAACCTACAGAATGGGAGAAAATTTTTGCAATCTACTCATCTGACAAAGGGCTAATATCCAGAATCTACAAAGAACTCAAACAAATCTACAAGAAAAAAACAAACAACCCCATCAAAAAGTGGGCAAAGGATATGAACAGACATTTCTCAAAAGAAGACATTCATACAGCCAACAGACACATGAAAAAATGCTCATCATCACTCGCCATCAGAGAAATGCAAATCAAAACCACAAAGAGATACCATCTCACACCAGTTAGAATGGCAATCATTAAAAAATCAGGAAACAACAGTTGTTGGAGAGGATGTGGAGAAATAGGAACACTTTTACACTGTGGGTGGGATTGTAAACTCATTCAACCATTATGGAAAACAGTATGGCAATTCCTCAAGGATCTAGAACTAGATGTACCATATGACCCAGCCATCCCACTACTGGGTATATACCCAAAGGATTATAAATTATTCTACTACAAAGACACATGCACACGTATGTTTATTGCAGCATTATTCACAATAGCAAAGACTTGGAATCAACCCAAATGTCCATCTGTGACAGACTGGATTAAGAAAATGTGGCACATATACACCATGGAATACTATGCAGCCATAAAAAAGGATGAGTTTGCGTCCTTTGTAGGGACATGGATGCAGCTGGAAACCATCGTTCTTAGCAAACTATCACAAGAAGAGAAAACCAAACACCGCATGTTCTCACTCATAGGTGGGAACTGAACAATAAGATCACTTGGACTCGGGAAGGGGAACATCACACACTGGGGCCTATCATGGGGAGGGGGGAGGGGGGAGGGATTGCATTGGGGAGTTATACATGATATAAATGATGAATTGATGGGTGCTGACGAGTTGATGGGTGCAGCACACCAACATGGCACAAATATACATATGTAACAAACCTGCACGTTATGCACATGTACCCTAGAACTTAAAGTATAATAAAAAAAATAAAATAAATAAATGTACATAGTAAATGTTGAATGTGTTAAAGAAAAACAAATGTAGTAAAGGGATTTCTGTGATACCAAATGAGGAGACATCTGTCTTGCAGTATTTTTACTTGGGTGTGTTTGTAATATAAATCTATTCCATTAGCATTAGAGTCAGCATTCATAATATAATAATATGGAACATTGAAACAATTATCCATTTCCCATTATCAGATACTTTAGTCTACTCCACCCACATACCAGTGGGTAAAATGATATTTTAGTAAAATGATATTTTATTACTAATGTAGGTATTACTAAAGATTACTGAAGAACATTGCAATGTTTTCAAACCTTTTGAAATTATATTTTTCTTGGCATGAGGTTCTAAATACATTCACCAATAATATTTTTCAAAGAAGGGAACAGAGAAAATATAGACTGAACTATACAATTAATAATAACATAAACAATAATTTAAAAATCAAAATATATACTACATTAAATTGTTATAAAATAGAACAAAAACAATCATATAATTAGTCATCAATAGCTTTCAGATTAAACTGAATTGCTTAAAACTAAATTCAAGTGTTCTGTTAATTGTTTCTCAAATTATATATAGACATTTGCAACTGGAAAAGAAAGTAATGTAAAAGTTGAACCACTTTAACAGTGAAAGAATCATTCTGAAGTAAATACTGCCGCCTGCACAGAATGGTCTGTGTTTGCCAAAGCAAGAACTTGTTTGAGGCTGTGTGTTTTGGGTGGTGAAAAAGTGGTTACCTAGCAACAACTCCTCCTCCCAAGTCACCCCTTCTAGAGCGGTATTTTGCACGTCAGTAAATTGGTTACTTGTTTGATGGATCTAAAAAGAATAATTCAATAATGTGGTAGGGTGTGAATCTCAATCATAAAATCTTACAGGTTTTTCTCTGTGTGGGGTCTGTCTACTGCCCACTCCTCATCTGGTGTTGCTAGAAACTTGTCTAAAGAGACTGAGTAATACCTAAAATGTTATTCATCAAATGAAAGTGAGGGAAACTTCAGACATTTAATTAATAACAGTTCTTTTCAGTTTGCTTATAAAGCAAGCAATGAAATAGTTACTTAGTCCACAATAGTGTTAGCTCTGGGCAAGAGGTAATCTTATCACGATGCTTCCTCAGATGTCAGACAGCAAAGGATGGGTGGGTTTCATAGAAATAGAGTTTAAACAATCTGTACAGTTTACAGATAACAACATTTTACTATCTGAAGGTAAAATTAATGAGATACTAATTTATATAGAACATGCACATAAGGTATTTATGTTTATAAAAAATGAACTTAAACATATGTTAGCAATAACTTAGCTAGAAAATATACACTTTAGTAAATATCATACCATGTATTTGGTCCACCTGTGATATGCATCACAAATAAATGCCACTTATTCTTTAACCTAATAGGTATTTATTTCTAGGGACAACCCCACCGGGTGGGTTTTCCTCAATTATGCAGATAATTGAGGTAATCTGAATAAAGCGAAATGATAAAGACACAACCACAGACTCTGCCAGTGGAAAAATTAAATACAGCAAATTAGTTTGTGTGTTTTCATAGCATGAAGATAGAAAGTTTAAAAAAATGTGTCAGAGGAACATTCAAATGCCAAGTATGTGGGAGCAAATAGAATGGCAAAGAAAAAAGACTGGTTTATAAAATTTTCCATGATGCAAAGAACTGAAGCCAATTTCTCCCCAGACAGAGCCTTGATGCTCTGGGCTGCTGCTAGCCAATGTGCAGGGACCTGCCACTTGCACAGTAGCTTTCTGAGACTCACCCTGTATCCCTTCTCCCACATCCCAGCACACACTGAATGTCATTTGCTTATTAACTCCAGAGCAAAGAAATTCTTTGCAGAGCAATAATTGACAGTTGGAGTTACAGCCTGACTTCTTTCCTTTGAAAAATTGCTAAGCATTTGTTTTAGAAAGGCACACTCTTCAGATTCAAATGAATCAGAATCTGACAACATATTTTTCCGTTTTTCACCTCGAGAATATCATCAGTTTAGAAAACGGAATGTTTTCCTTTGAAATAACCAGTGCTACCAATGTTACCTCAGATGTTGGCCTGATTATTGGAACTATTTTGTACAAGCATACTAGAAGTCAGGCCTTTTAACCATAAATGTCATTTCAGAAGCAGTGTCATTATATGCAAAAGTCATAACTGAGAGTGAGTCTGAATATCCAAGGAATTATTCCCATCTGTTCCTAAGTGCTTTAACTGGTCAAATGTCAGGTATTAAAGGGAAGAGAGCTGACAGACCAGGAAGGATCAACTGCACCAGCAAAATATTTAGACTAACAATGTATTAGAACATAAAGGATTATAGTGGAGAAACTATCTTATATCAAATGGATCAATTTGTAGTGAATCTTTTCTAAATGTAATAAGTGTCACAGGTATAACATGTCAAAGAAAAAACTAAAAAGCAAGAAAATACGTTTTTGCATCTTAAAATGAGTCATTTGAACCAGAAATTTCTCCTCTGTAAGTTACGTTATTCTGATAACTCAGAAACATAATTTTATTCATCTAGGTGATCAGGAGATTTTATATTAGGAACTGACAGGGATCTGTTTCGGGGCTCATCTCGGTAAGCCTCTGAGCCCCCACAAAACAGCAAAGCTAATCTCTAGTGGTTCAACAGTTAAAACAATTGATGAGCGTGTGTTGAATCCTCAAGAGAGGAGGGAGGAAGCAAGAAGGAAAGCTTGAAGGGAGGAGGGGAGGGGGGCAGGTGCTGATTTCAGCCCTGTAGCGTCAGGATTGCGTCAATTCGGGTTCCAGCCACGTCTGGAGTCTCGGAGACGAGCTTCTCAGAAGAGCCAAAACAGGAACCGAGGTGGCAAATCACTGTGCGAGGGCGAGTGGACCTCCCTCTTTGCCTCCTCCCTGTTCCAGGAGCTGGTCCCCTGGGCTCTGCGCTGTTGTTTTCAGCGCTCGGAAAGTCGGCGCTTCAGATCCAGGCAAGTGAATCCAGCCAGGCAGTTTTCCCTTCAGCACCTCGGACAGAACACGCAGTAAAAAATGGCTCCGATCACCACCAGCCGGGAAGAATTTGGTAAGCAAGTTACTGAACTTATGACTGCGGTTGTTCCTTGAATACTCTGGGGTGGGCTGTTTATTCATTTATTTTTTCCCTGGTTGGTGAATACAGATTTCCTAGGTAGTTAATTTAAAAGGAAAATGAGAATGGCAGTCAGGCAATTGTGGCTTACTTCTGCGGCTTCTCTCCCTTCCTTAGTATCTCTCTCCTTAAAACTGTCTTCTGTTAGAGAGAATTTACCTTCAAGAAGTTCTTAAATTTTCAGGTACTTCTGTAAATTGCAGTACGCACTGAGTAAAGAAAAAGGGTTTTGTTTTTCCCATGTTGGTTTCATCTATTTTGTAGGTAAATCTATATTTTATTAGGAGAAGCTAAATATATCTCTGGTTACAGTGGGGCTTGATCTTGGTTAAAGAAAGCAACTTGTCTATTGGGGTTTGGCAATGTATATTTATTACAGGGTGTTCCATATGGGTGTTTTTGTCTGCTATGTTTTTCTAGTATCTTTGAAATATGTTGCTAGTGAAAGACAGAATCATATGGTAGTAGGGTTAAAGGGAGTTTCAAAATGCACTGGCTCAGCCTGTTTCATCTCACTGCTGAGCTAACCCAGATAGATGAGGGAAGTATTGTGGGTTGCACAATTAGCTGAAAGCTGCTGGAAACTTGAATTAGGGCTCCAATTTTCCCGTTCAGTTTTCCTTTTCTTACACCAAATTTTTGGTTTCAGTACATAAAATTAGATGTAATTCTTAGGATAAAAAAGCACTATTTTTAGAACCCAATGTATTCCAAATGAAAAAGGTCAGAATTTTACTTACATGTATTTTGTAAATCATGAAATTTCATAGAAGTTTGTGAAGAGGAGTGATATCTACAGATGTATGATAATCGTTATTAAGCTGAGTAAAATAACTATGATCTTGGCTTTCAAGATTATAAGACCTGATCAGTAGAGAATACATAGGGAGTAGATAAGTGTTTCCATGTTATATAAAATGTTTGCCATTTGACATAAATATCAAATAGGGACAATTTATAATATTCATAAATGAATTTCTTTCCCAGCCTTCCATTTGGGTTATTGGGTTTATTTTGGTATGATGTTTATTCCCAATTCTTCATTTGAAACCTGAATGATTTTCTAAAACGGAGGAATTTTTAGAGACTGTACTAGTGAAAATATGTTCTAGCATGGTCTATCAGTCTACTTACAAAAATGATTTTCTGCTGTTTTTATTGTTTTTACATTGGCTAAAGAACTGTCTCAGTTCATGACTCTGCTTTTGCTCCCTAGCCTTGGGTTATTATAGCCCAGGAATGTGGGTGCATTTTTTTTCACAAAGACTTGAATAGAAGGAAAAACTGAAAAGCTGGTGCTAAGTTTAGCAGATTATCTTTAGCTCTTGCTTTATATTATAGTAGTCACTGTTTCTTTTTTCTACCTAGAGAAGTCACAGGTTTATTTCATCTTTACATGATTCATTTTCTATACATTAAAATACAGGATTTTTATTGAGGTTTTATTGGATTTTTTTATCTTCTACTTTATTTGTCTTTTCTTAACCTTACATTCTCTGAGTTCAGGTTTATAATTATGAAGTAGATTGGCAGAAGATTTGGGGGGATGGGGAAGGGAAGTAACAAAAGACTGGATTTCTTGTGGTTATTTAGAAAAGTTTTAACCCTTTCTGGGCTGGAACTTATAACTTTATTATTCACTATTTAGGATAAAAAGCATATTGCAATGGAACAAAATGTATATAATATTACATTAGTTGTATTCACTTTGATGATATTAAGCCTTGACTCTATTGATTCACTATGTATGGATGTAGTAATACTGCTTTTGCTTCCATGGTGTTACTAACCATTTGTTTAAGAAAGATACTTACACATAAAATAGGATAAGCCTTATGCATAATCGATATTACCTAATGTCAGTAATTTAATGTGCCATTATTCAAGAAAATAATGATAATTTCAGTTTGATTATCATTTGCCATGCCATGTGCTAGCGGAAGAAACAGTTATAGATAAAATTGAACTCTAAATTTCACTGTTCTCATTACATGTCAAGGAATGCTGATTCACTTATAACCATTGTTCTGTTTTTATCTTATTTAAGTTTAATTCATTTATACTTTGAAAATGTCAGTGTTTGAGAAATTTGGGGTTGTCATACAGAGGGATGGTAGTGTTGTAAGTTACAAAATATTGGTACCCTGTTACTCTTTGGTTTTTGTTTTATTTTTCTCTAATATATGTGTATTTCTTTTACCACTGTTCCATAATTGGGTTGAAAATTATTAATGAGTTTGTGGCAATGCCAAATACTGTTTCAGAATTTCCTATAATTAAGTGAACCACTGGGTCCCTAAATGTTTGCTGCTTGAATTCTGGGTAAAGAACTACTTAGAATTCCAGTAAAAATTGATGCTCTGGAAAGCCTCAAAAATGACAACAAAAATTAATGAAATTAGTACTGATCCATCATCTCGTAGTTGTCTCATGTTACCTGAGAAAACAAAAATAGGTCAGAGTCATTAAGCATTCCCCCGTATCTGATTCAGGACCAATTTTGTCTTTTCATTTCACTAATGAAAAACTACTGAAATGAAGGAGTTTCTACTATACTTTATGTTTTTCCTGTGGGGATGTGTTTGTATCTGAAGTTAGTGATATATATATATATATATATATATATATATATATATCAGTTGGACAGTAATTCAATCTATTCAACCTATAGCAATTGCTAGCTCTGTTAGGCTTTTCAAAAGGCTCATATCTCCAGCTCTGCTTCTTTAATGTATATTATTGGTCATTTGATTTTTCAGATGAAATCCCCACAGTGGTGGGGATCTTCAGTGCGTTTGGCCTGGTCTTCACAGTCTCTCTCTTTGCATGGATCTGCTGTCAGAGAAAATCATCCAAGTCTAACAAGACTCCTCCATACAAGTTTGTGCATGTGCTTAAGGGAGTTGATATTTACCCTGAAAACCTAAATAGCAAAAAGAAGTTTGGAGCAGATGACAAAAATGAAGTAAAGAATAAGCCAGCTGTGCCAAAGAATTCATTGCATCTGGATCTTGAAAAGAGAGATCTCAATGGCAATTTTCCCAAAACCAACCTCAAACCTGGCAGCCCTTCTGATCTGGAGAATGCAACCCCAAAGCTCTTTTTAGAAGGGGAAAAAGAGGCAGTTTCCCCTGATAGTTTAAAGTCCAGCACTTCCCTTTCTTCAGAAGAGAAACAAGAGAAGCTGGGAACTCTCTTCTTCTCCTTAGAATACAACTTTGAGAAAAAAGCATTTGTGGTCAATATCAAGGAAGCCCGTGGCTTGCCAGCCATGGATGAGCAGTCGATGACCTCTGACCCATATATCAAAATGACGATCCTCCCAGAGAAGAAACATAAAGTGAAAACTAGAGTGCTGAGAAAAACCTTGGATCCAGCTTTTGATGAGACTTTTACATTCTATGGGATCCCCTACACCCAAATCCAAGAATTGGCCTTGCACTTCACAATTTTGAGTTTTGACAGGTTTTCAAGAGATGATATCATTGGGGAAGTTCTAATTCCTCTCTCGGGAATTGAATTATCTGGAGGAAAAATGTTAATGAACAGAGAGATCATCAAGAGAAATGTTAGGGTAATTTATTTTCAGTGCTTAAAGTATTTATAAACATTCTTTTATGTAGCTTTTTGGTGTCTGAGGAATTTTCATTAATATGATAAGCTAGTACATATCATCCTTACTATGTTTAATTATTATTAATTATAATCTAATGGAGATCAAGGGAATAGAACAGATGAAATAAAATTTAATCCATAACTGAAATACTCAAAGTGTTTTAATGATATGAAATAAATATACATTCTTTATGGATATTTAGATATCACTTATGTAAATACTTTTGTTAATCTCTATCATAAATATTTTGACAAACACTGCTACTTTAAAATATAGGTGAATATTTCTTATTCATAGGCAAGTTAACAAAGAGGTTTCAAGGTCAATGTAATTGAATTTAAAATTTAAATTTTAAATTAAATCAATTATTCCTGAAGATTTGGAAATTGTATTGACTTTCCATGGAACTGCTTTTCAAGGAGGAGGCATCACGTCATATTCAATTATCAATGCCCATCTCTAAATTGTATAGTAGGAAATGAGTTCCTCTATTTTTGTAGTTATACTACTCTGGTAGTTCTGAGTTTATTAGAAAAAAATAAGGCATCAATTAAACAAATTTAATCCCATCTTCACTTTAAATTTGAAACTCAATTGATTTCAAAAGTAGTATTTCAGAATAACTTCTCTTTATATTAGAATTACTTATAAAAATAAATAAACATACTAATTTACGTTTTTGAAACAACATAGTGTTTCAGAACTGAAAATCTGACAGCTCATTTTGACTGTCTCCTCTCCTACTGAAATTAATGAAGGTCAAGGTTCAGAGACATTCCACAGCTTGTTTGAGACACCCGGCTGATTTAGTGGCACAGTGGGAATAAGGATCTTTCTTCTACTCTTATTCTCCTTAGAATGCCTACTTATACAGCTGTCCCATGTTAGTTTTTGTATAAATATATTGCAGTTTTAGTTTTGTGTCAACCATCACTCTTAGTTGCAAACAAACACCAAGTTAATATCTTGTTACTTTCAGTCAACAATTTTACTTTGAATTTTTGGATATGTTATCTATTGTCTTTAAAGTACAAATGAAATCTAAGTAGCATTCAAAGAAGGACGCTATGACACCGTCCCAAAACAATTCTCTCCAGTACTTAAAATCAATTCAATCCTTGGCTTGAATGGAAATATGCTGTTGTTAGAGGCAGAGGCAGAGAATTTTAACTCCATTATCCCTCTGTGCCAGGAAGGTAGTTGGGGTCGGAATAAATCTCACTGGGACTGACTTCAAATTTCAATATGTCGGTGGTAAAGAATTTGAAATCAAATTAAACTTATCTAATTTTTTGCATGAGTGTGTGTAGAGTCATTTGACCCAACACATACTCATGCAAATAATTAGATAAGCTTTATTACTAGTAATAACTTTGAAAAGTAGAGATGTTGTTAAAAACCAAAAGCCAAAAATTATCCTATGTAGGATATAATTTAAATATACTTTAAACATTTCTAAGTAATGGGTGTGGCCAATTTATTGCGAATTTTAACATTCTGTAGTACCAAATAAGACCACAAGATGGCAGGCAGTGGTTTTTCAAGCAGCGATGGTCCTGCACAAAAGCTTTTACTCTTCGATTCCTTAGAATATTAAAATAAAAATAAGTAAGAAGATTACATTTAAATGACAATGCTATTTAAACTTTAATGAAAGTACAAACTTCAAAGCTAAAAAGACAGAAATACTTATATCACATTTCTCTTTCTTTAGAAGTCTTCAGGACGTGGTGAGTTACTGATTTCTCTCTGCTATCAGTCCACCACAAATACTCTAACTGTGGTTGTCTTAAAAGCTCGACATCTGCCTAAATCTGATGTGTCCGGACTTTCAGGTAAGAATGCTTCTGAAATACTCAGGTTTACTGTATGAGTGGAATGTATTTTACTGCAAATGAGCCCACCTACTCTAACTCTTTTATGTTTTATCTTTTCTCTAATACCTTATTTATCTGCTGTAAAAGTTAGCTTTTAGTTTTGTGACTAACTTTACAAAAAAATGAAACAAAACACTAATTTTTTGTTGTATAGAAATGAGAAACAAAATAAGCTACAGTTTAACATTACCTGAGTTCAAATCCTAACCCTTTCATTCCTTAGCAAAATACTATTGGGTATGTTTCTCAACCTCTGTACAAATTGGCCATAATACTACTCATCCTGAGGGGCATTGTGAGAACTAGAAACACATACTTCTTCAAATATCATCTAATGTTATTCCTATTATTATTTAATGATGGAAGTTGAAAACATGGTCTTAAAAGATTAGATTATGAAACTAAAATTGACTCATATATTGCCACCAGAAAAAGGCAAAAGTATTGTGATAAGGTGGCATGAACTTAATATCTACATACTAACAATGACACAGAGAAGCTCAACACTAGGAAATAGAAAGCAAATCCAGCCTGTGACTAAAGAAATTCATAAAAGTTAAAACTAAAAAAAAAACATTGATATTATGGACTCTAAATCCTTATTCTATGGAAAACACAGCCAAAAGTCAGGGAAATAGACTTACCCAAAGTCACACAAGTCAGTAAAGCTAGATGTTGTCTAATATATATTTTTTTCCTTCTATTCTATTCTTGGACTAAGTTAATAATAATCAGAATGGGTCCATAGAACATTCTATTTTCTTTCCTTTTGTGTTACCTCTTTTCCTATCATTAATTTTTCCCCTTATTCTCGAATTTAGAACTTTTTTTTCTTATTTTCCATATTCTTCCTTATTTTCAGTTCTGTTGACAAGAGAAAGGCCAAGCTTTATCCATATTTTTCCTTTGATTTTACTTATTTTTCTGGTAACCACATGTCATTGGCATGCCATGTTCTCTAAGGGCACTGTTATATTGATATCAGCTCTCTAGCCCAGTTATGCCATTGTAATGCCTGTTATGTTCCATTGCAGATCCCTATGTCAAAGTGAACCTGTACCATGCCAAAAAGAGAATCTCCAAGAAGAAGACTCATGTGAAGAAATGCACCCCCAATGCAGTGTTCAATGAGCTGTTTGTCTTTGATATTCCTTGTGAGGGCCTTGAAGATATAAGTGTTGAATTTTTGGTTTTGGATTCTGAAAGGGGGTCCCGAAATGAGGTAATCGGGCAGTTAGTCTTGGGTGCAGCAGCAGAAGGAACTGGTGGAGAGCACTGGAAAGAGATTTGTGACTACCCCAGGAGACAAATTGCCAAGTGGCACGTGCTCTGTGATGGTTAGCATCCCAGCCATGAGTTGGAACTTAAAGGTTTTTACTAGGCAAGGAGAAATTTTCTTTCTTTCGATATTGGATTGCAAGCTTGGGAAATCAAGCTACCTTTTTTGTTATTGTTGCTAGAAATGGATTGAATTAGTAGACCAGAAAGTAACTTCAAATGTGTTTCATGATAATTTCCCTATTTATTAGAAGAGTTGGATAAATTTTCATAAGATATTCAATTTTTCCTTCAGACTACCAGTGATATAACTAGGAATAATCAGGCATTTTATGAATACTGTGCCAGAATCCCAAATTAAAAATGTGACAATCTCATTGGAACATGTCACAAAAAGTTAATGTGATTATTAAGATTTAAAAATGAAGAGTATGCCTTGCCTTCTGAAAATTTATCCATTTATCTTCAGGTTGGGGAAATCAATTTTTCTTTAATTCCAAAGATACTTAAAAAAATGTCCTCCAGTTTGTATTTATTAATTATGTCATGTGCAAATGGTTGTCCTGCATATAAAAGTATCTGGTCATTTCAGTTTGGTTTGTAATTATTTGATGCAATTTTATCATAAGGGTAACTTAGATGCATTTCAAAAGGACAGTGAACAAGCTGAGAAATGATTTTGTCAAAGGGCTGAGTTGAGAACACTGTGGCTGAAATATAATTTTTCTCCCCCCTAAGGTTACATGTGACTCAAAATTTTGTAAAATATAGCCTCACTTAAGAACCATGGCCTTGGATTATTCACTGCCTGTCACAAGCCTCAGTGTGGCCTGAGAAAACCCTATGTACCTTCGTGAAATCGTTGAATTAGTTAGTGAATAAAGAAATAAACTTCAACTAGAAATCCAGTTAGAAGCGCAATTTTCTTATAGGAAATAGGTATAGTGTGCAAGTGTACTTCTAAGGCCATGGTTTGTACCGAGTCAGCATGGCCACCGAAGTCTTCATTTAACTTATTGTCCCCCAGAATAGATTAAGATACTACTTGAAAAGACTGTGAAGATTTTTTACATTGCCAGATAAAAAGTGTTACTTAACCAACAAACAAATGTAAGACTACAAAATCGTTCAAGAGCAATTCTAACGTAATTTACATATGTTCACGCAAAATATACTTAGGCTGTCAAATTAGCACAACAAAGAATGTGTTTCACTATCTTTTCTAGGCTAATTTGTCCTGAGCTGTTGTCTATAGAGCAGTTTACAGACTTGTGTCTTGTATCATTTTCCAGTGCCAGTGTTCTGAAATTCATTCAGAACCTGTTAGAAATAAGCTGCACCCTGTGATTATTTGAAAAGAATTAACTTGAGAGTAATGTCACTATATCTGAGTTTTTAGAGAAGTATGAGTGGAACTTGAGTACAGTTGAATTATTAAATATGCAAGTTAGAAATTAAGTCTACTGAAAAATTTACATTTTGAGTCAGGTTTTGTGTCAGTACTTTAGCAGTTTTTGAGAATGTGTTTGATATCACAGTGTTTGTAAATTCTATGAAAAATGCATTTTCCAAACAACTTATACATGCTTTTTATGACTATGCCTAATGTAAAGAAAATGTATTACATTCTGTATGTACAAAGATTAAAAATCAACCTCTTTTTTGTGCTTTTAAAATGACTTTGGGATTAAAAAAGCATATTTCCCAATCATTGTCTTCATTTCACTACAAAGTCACCTCACGGCATCTTGCTCCACTCGGCATTTCTGTGAAAGCAACATGAAATGATCTGTAGTAGGTGTGTAGCTTGGGGAAGTCAAATGGCCATTTTATACATGTACATTTGGTATCATGGGCCATGGAACAGAGTATATTTTGGACCTCTGAAAATTTGTAAGGGGCCAATTCTAAGTATTCTTCACAGCAGCCAGAGAAGTTAATGGTGGTAGCAGCTGAGGTATGGTTGTTGGACGAGGGTGATTTTCTTTTTTAAAATGGAACAATGAAACCAACAACAAACACTTTTAAAATTAAAATGGGTAATTTGTAAATAGTTTTTAGCTTTTAAAATTTGAAGTGTTTTTGAGTGTGAAAAGTTGAGTAAAACTATTTGCAACTGGTTTTAAGAAAAGAAAGAAGAAAAACAACAAAGGAATTGAAACAGGCAGGGAGATCTTAGTACCTAATTTCATCATTTCTGAAAAAATGTACTGTTTTAGAATGTATTACAATATCAATGTGAATATCTTGAATCCTGTTACAAATCCTGCACTGTATTAAACATGTAAATTAATTGTTTGTCTGATTAGCCAATCTCACCACCCAAATGGGGAGGTATCCATGTTTGAAGAACTGTGTAACTCAGTAATTGACTTGTTCTGATGTTGTAACTCAATAGAAGTGTTTTGGAAGGAAGCATGGTGTACGAGACAGTGTCTGTTCTTTTGTGCCAGCTCTGTATGATGTTTGTAAGACCATGTTTGTAAGACATGAATAAATTGCTGCTTTTGCCCAACCCATTTCAATGCAGACTTTCTGCCAATGGATTCTGTACTAAGGCTTCTCTTATTGCTGTCTGAATTTTCAAGTTTCCCTAGTGGATCTCCTTGCATAGGTTAGGGAACACTAATTAATGAGCACTGAAATCTTTCATATACATTTTAAAAACATCTTCATCACAATCACCTGGAGCAGATATCATTATCCTTAGCAAACAGAAACAAAACGTGAGGATCAAGGAGCATAGGCAATGGAATCAAGTAGGAAGGAGTAGTACTCAAGAGGATTTCATGGCCTGCCCTGCCCTGCCCTCCATACCATTCCACTCTCCTCAAGGAGACCTCATCAACTGACTTTGCTAGATTTTCAGGCTCTTTCTCACATTCTTTGTTATTTTTCTAAATTTTATTCACTTTTCTATATTTCATTTACTTTTCTCCCCAGTATTTTCAGCCACCATTCTTTATTTACTCTCCTATTTTTTTCCTTTATCTCATTTCTTATGTTAACATCTTTCATTACCTATTTTATATCACTGCTTTTATATTCCTTTTTCATTTGTTTCACATCCTGAGAAATATTTGATTAATAAAATTATGTGGACCTGGATGTCTTACTTTTTCTTAAACAAGGAGGGAAAACAGACCAGAACATCTGTAATATATTATATTACCATTATATACACCAGCTAAGGCAAATGGGAACAACAGGACCCACCATCTAGAGAATCAGACATTTTTCACAGCTCTAGTCTTTACAGAAACATTCATTCTATGGTAATCACATGTTGAAAAAAATGATCTTGCAAATGGAATAAAACTGGAATTTACTGCTAATTTATTTTGTTTCAAATTGTATTAATCGTAGCAAAAGTGTACACAGGCATGTTAAAAGAGTCATTACATTTTAAAATTCAAGTATATTTTAAGGAAACGTACCTGCCAAAAGCAACTAGAGATATGGAGGACATTTTCCAAGGAAACTAGTCATTAGGGAAATGCTAACTAAAACCACAATAAGATACCCTGCACACCAATTATAATAACACAAATTAAAGTTTTGAAAATGCCAAGAGCTGACAATGTTATAGAGGAAATGGACCCCTTGTACACTGGTAAAAGGAATACAACATGTCCAACTGCTTTGGGAAGTTAAGTTATAATTTTCATAAGAAGTTAAAAATATACCTATTACGCGACTCAGTTCATTTTGCTCCTAAGTATTTACTTAAGACAAATGAATGCATACGTTTACACAAAGGCTTGCGCATGAATTTTCGTAGCAGCTTTATTTGTAATAGTAAAAACCTGGAATGAAGTCAAATGTTCATCAACAAGTGAATGAACAAGTAAAATGTGGTATATTTACAAAATGGAATACTTCTCAGCAATAAAAGTGAATGACCCCTTGATACATACAACAAGTACCAAAACATCCACACAGCAAGTACTAAAGTATACCAAACTGTATGCTTTAAACTGTGTGCAGTTAGTTATATATACATTAAACCTCAATAAAGCTTTTTAATGGGAAATAGAAGTCAACTATAACCAAACCAAAAAAAGAAAACAATACTAATATCACTGTCAAAAATATCATTCTCCAAAATTAATAATATTATATAACATACTTTAAGAGCAGTTCTTTTTCTTTCTTAAGGTACATTGTCTTAAGAATGTTTAAATAGAGGATTGCTGGCAAGATGGTCAAATAGGAACAGCTCTGGTCTCCAGCTCCCAGCGAGATCAACGCAGAAGGCGGGTGATTTCTGCATTTCCAACTGAGGTACCCGGTTCATTGCATTGGGACTGGTTGGACAGTGGGTGCAGCCCATGCAGGGTGAGCCAAAGCAGGGTGAGGCATCGCCTCACCCAGGAAGTGCAAGGGGTCAGGAAATTCCCTCCCCTACCCAAGGGAAGCCGTGAAGAACGGTGTACTGGGCCCAGATACTGTACTGTCCCCACAGTCTTTGAAACCCACAGACTAGGAGATTCCCTCCAGTGCCTATACCACCAGGGCTCTAGGTTTCAAGCACAAAACCAGGGGCTTCAGGAGTTTTTATTTCATACCCCAGTGGTGCCTGGAATGCCAGCAAGACAGAATCATTTACTCCCCTGGAAAGGGGGCTGAACGCAGGGAGACAAGTAGTCTGGCTCGGCGGGTCCCATCCCCTTAGAGCCCAGAAAGCTAAGATCCACTGGCTTGAAATTCTCACTGCCAGCACAGCAGTCTGAGGTCTACCTGGGACGCTTAAGTTTAGGTGGCAGGGGAGGGGCATCCCCCATTCCTGAGACTTGAGTAGGCAGTTTTACCTTCACATGTAAACAAAGTCTCAGGGAAGTTCAAACCGGGTGGAGCCCACCACAGCTCAGCAAGGCCACTGTGGCCCAGCTGCCTCTCTAGGTTCCTCCTCTCTGGGCAGGGCATCTCTGAGGGGAAAAAAAAAAAAGGCAGCATCCCCAGTCAGGAGCTTATAGATAAAATCCCCATCTCCCTGAGACCAAGCACCTGGGGGAAGGGGCGACTGTGGGTGCAGCTTCAGCAGACTTAAAGGTCCTTGCCTGACAGCTCTGAAAAGGATAGTGGATCTCCCAGCACAGCGTTCAAGCTCTGCTAAGGGTCAGACTGCCTCCTCAAGTGGGTCCCTGACACCCATTTATCCTGACTGGGAGACAACTCTGAGTAGGGGCTGAGAGGCACCTCATACAGGAGAGCTCTGGCTGGCATCTGGCGGGTGCCCCTCTGGGATGAAGCTTCCAGAGGAAGGAACAGGCAGCAATCTTTTCTATTCTGCAGCCTCCACTGGTGATACCCAGGCAAAAAGGGTCTGGGATGGACCTCCAGCAAACTCCAGCAGACCTGCAGCAGAGAAACCTGACTGTTAGAAGGAAAACTAACAAACAGAAAGGAATAACATCAACATGAACAAAAACGTCATCCACTCAGAGACTCCATCTGAAGATCATCAGCATCAAAGACCAAAGGTAGATAAATCCATGAAGATGGGAGAAACCAGTGCAAAAAGGCTGAAAATTCCAAAAACTAGAACACCCCCCTCCTCCAAAGGATCACAACTCCTTGCCAGCAAGGGAACAAAACTGGATGGAGAATGAGTTTGATAAATTGACAGAAATAGGCTTTATAAGGTGGGTAATAACAAACTCCTCCGAGCTAAAGGAGCATGTTCTAATCCAATGCAAGGAAGCTAAGAACCTTGAAAAAAGGTTATACGAATTGCTAACTAAAATAACCAGTTTAGAGAAGAACATAAATGACGTGATGGAGCTGAAAAACACAGTACAAGAACTTTGTGAAGCATACACAAGTATTAATAGCCGAATCTATCAAGAGGAAGAAAGGATATCAGAGATTGAAGATAATGAAATAAAGCAGAAAGAAAAGATTAGAGAAAAAAAATGAAAAGGAGTGAACAAAGCCTCCGTGAAATATGGGACTATGTGAAAAGACCAAATTTACGTTTGATTGGTATACATGAAAGTGATGGAGAGAATGGAACCAAGTTGGAAAACACTCTTCAGGATATTATCCAGGAGAACTTCACCAACCTAGAAAGACAGGTCAACTTTCAAATTCAGGAAATACGGAGAACACCACAAAGATACTCCTTGAGAAGAGCAACCCCAAGACACATAATCGTGAGATTCACCAAGGTTGAATTTATGGAAAAAATGTTAAGGGCAGCCAGAGAGAAATGTCAGGTTACCCACAAAGGGAAGCCCATAACACTAACAGCAGATCTCTCTGCAGAAACCCTACAAGCCAGAAGAGTGTGGGGGCTTGAGAGGCACCTCATACAGGAGGTGCCAATATTCAACATTCTTAAATAAAAGAATTTTCAACCCAGATTTTCATATCCAGTCAAACTAAGCTTCGTAAGCAAAGAAGAAATAAAATCCTTTACAGACAAGCAAACACTGAGAGATTTTGTCACCATCAGGCCTGCCTTACAAGAACTCCTGAAGAAAGCACTAAACGTGGAAAGGAACAACTGGTACCAGCCACTGCAAAAAGCATACCAAATTGTAAAGGCCACTGACACTATGGAGAAACTGCATCAACTAATGGGTAAAATAACCAGCTAGCATCATAATGATAGGCTCACATTCACAGATAACAATATTAACCTTAAATGTAAATGGACTAAATGCCCAATGGAAGACATAGACTGGCAAATTGGACAAAGTCAAGCCCCATCAGTGTGCTGTATTCAGGAGACCCATCTCACCTGCAAAGACACATGTAGACTCAAAATAAAGGGATGGAGGAAGATATACCAAGAAAATGGAAAGCAAAAAGAAGCAGGAGTTGCCATCCTAGTCTCTGATAAAACAGACTATAAACCAACCAGGATCAAAAAAGACAAAGAAGGGCATTACATAATGGTAAAGGGATCAATGCAACAAGAAGAGTTAACTATCCTAAATATGTATACAACCAATACAGGAGCACCCAGATTTATAAAGCAAGTTTTTAGAGACCTAAAAAGAGACTTAGACTCCCACACAATAAAAGTGAGAGACTTTAACAACCCCTGTCAATATTAGACAGATCAATGAGACTGAAAATTAACAAGGATATTCAGGAGTTGAACTCAGCTCTGAACCAATTGGACCTAATAGACATCTACAGAACTCTTCAACCTAAATCAACAAAATATGCATTCTTCTCAGCACCTTATCACACTTATTCTAAAATTGGCCACATAATTGGAAGTAAAACACTACTCAGCAAATGCAAAAGAAAGGAAATCATACAAACAGTCTCTCAGACCACAGTGCAATCAAATTAGAACTTAGGATTAAGAAACTCACTCAAAACCACACAATTACATGGAAACTGAACAACCTGCTCCTGAATGACTACTGGGTAAATAACAAAATTAAGGCAGAAATAAAGATGCTCTTTGAAACCAATGAGAACAAAGACACAATGTAGCAGAATCTGTGGGACACAGCAAAAGCAGTGTTTAGAGGGAAATTTATTACACTAAATGCCCACAAAAGAAAACAGGAAAGATCTAAAATCGACACCCTAACATCTCAATTAAAAGAAATAGAGAGGCAAGAACAAACAAATTCAAAAGTTAGCAGAAGACGAGAAATAACTAAGATCAGAGCAGAACTGGAGGAGATAGAGACATGAAAAACCCTTCAAAAAATAAATGAATCCAGGAAGTGGTTTTTTGAAAATATCAACAAAATAGATAGACAACTAGCCAGGCTAAAAAAGAAGAAAAGAGAGAGGAATCAAATAGACACAATAAAAATGATAAAGGGTATATCTGATCCCACAGAAATGTAAACTACCATCAGAGAATACTATAAAAACCTCTATGCAAATAAACTAGAAAAATCCAGAAGAAATGGTTGAATTCCTTTGAGGCGGTAATTAGCAGCCTACCAGGCAGAAAATGTCCAGGACCAGATGGATTCACAGCCAAATTCTACCAGAGGTACAAAGAGGAGCTGAAACCATTCCTTCTGAAACTATTCCAAACAATAGAAAAAAAGAAAATCATTTTATGAGGCCAGCATCATCCTGATACCAAAACCTGGCAGAGACACAATAAAAAAGGAAAATTTCAGGACAGTATCCCTCATGAGCATTGATGCGAAAATCCTCAATAAAATACTACGAAAACAAATCCAGCAGCACACCAAAAAGCTTATCCACCACTGTCAAGTTGGTTTCATCCCTGGGATGCAAGGTTGGTTCAACATATGCAAATCAATAAACATAATCCATCACATAAAGAGAACCAATGACAAAAATCACACAATTGTCTCAATAGATGCAGAAAAGGCCTCTGACAAAATTCATTACCCCTTCATGCTAAAAACTCTCAATAAACTAAGTATTGATGGAATGTATCTCAAAATAATAAGAGCTATTTATGACAAACCCATAGCCAATGTCATACAAAATGGGCAAAAGTTGGAAGCATTCCCTTTGAAAACTGACACAAGACAAGGATGCCCTCTCTCACCACTCCGATTTGACGTACTATGGGAAGTTCTGGCCAGGGCAATCAGGCAAGAGAAAGAAATAAAGGCATTCAAATAGGAAAAGAGGAAGTCAAATTGTCTCTGTTTGTAGATTACATAATTTTATATTTGGAAAACCCCATCGTCTCAGCCCAAAATCTCCTTAAGCTGATAAGCAATTTCAGCAAAGTCTCAGGATACAAAATCAATATGCAAAAATCACAAGCATTCCTATACACCAATAATAGAGAGACAAATCATGAGTAAACTCCCATTCACAATTGCTACAAAGAGAATAAAATACCTAGGAATACTACTTACAAGGGATGTAAAGAACCTCTTGAAGGAGAACTACAAACCACTGCTCAAGGAAATAAGAGAGTAAACAAATAAATGGAAAAACATTTCATGATCATGGATAGGAAGAATCAATATTGTGAAAATGGCCACACTGCCCAAAGTAATTTATACAATCAGTGCTATCCCCATCAAGCTACCATTGACTTTCATCACGTAATTAGAAAAAAACTACTTTAAATTATATATGGAAACAAAAATAGCCTGCATAGCCAAAACAATCCTAATAAAAAAGAACAAAGCTGGAGGCATCATGTTACCTGACTCCAAACTATACTACAAGGCTACAGTAACCAAAACAGCATGGTACTTGTGCCAAAACAGATATATAGACCAATGGACCAGAACAGAGGCCTCGGAAATAATGCCAAACATCTGCAACCATCTGATCTTTGACAAACCTGAAAAAACAAGCAATAAGGATTCCCTATTTAATAAATGGTGTTGGGGAAAACTGGCTAGCCATATGCAGAAAACTGAAACTGGACCCCTTTCTTACACCTGATACAAAAATTAACTCAACATGATTAAAGACTTAAACATAAGACCTAAAACCATAAAAAGTCTAGGGGAAAACTGAGGCAATACCATTCAGGACATAGCAAAGGCATGGGCAAAGACTTCATGACTAAAACACCAAAATCAATGGCAACAAAAGCCAAAAATTGACAAAAGGGATCTAATTAAACTAAAGAGCTTCTTTACAGCAAAAGAAACTATCATCAGAGTGAACAGGCAATCTACAAAATGGGAGAAAATTTTTGCAATCTATCCATCTGACAAAGGGCTAATATCCAGCATCTACAAAGATCTTTAAAACATTTACAAGAATAAAGCAACCCCATCAAAAAGTGGGCAAAGGAGATGAACAGGCACTTCGCAAAAGAAGACATTTATGCAGCCAACAAACATATGAAAAAAAAAAAACTTATCATCACTGGTCATTAGAGAAATGCAAATCAAAACCGCAATGAGATACCATCTCACACCAGTTAGAATGGCGATCACTAAAAAGTCAGGAAGCACCAGATACTGGGTGAGAGGATGTGGAGAAATAGGAATGCTTTTCCACTGTTGGTGGGAGTGTGAATTAGTTCAACCACTGTGGAAGACAGTGTGGCAATTCCTCAAGGATCTAGAACCAGAAATACCATTTGACCCAGCAATCCCATTATTATGTATATACCCAAAGGATTATAAATCATTCTACTATAAAGACACCTGCACACGTATGTTTATTATGGCACTATTCACAATAGTAAAGACTTGGAACCAACCCAAATGTCCATCAATGATGTACTGGATAAAGCTAATTGGCATAAATACACCATGTAATACTATGCAGCCATAAAAAAGGAGGAGTTCATGTCCTTTGCAGGGACATGGATGAAGCTAGAAACCATCATTCTCAGCAAACTAACTCAAGAACAGAAAATCAAACACCGCATATTGTCACTCACGAATGGGAGTGAAACAATGAGAACACATGGACACAGAGAGGGGAACATCACACACTGGGGTCTGTCGGTGGGTAGAGGGCTGGGGAGGGACAGCATTAGGAGAAATATCTAATGTAGATGAAAGGTTGAGGGGTGTAGCAAACCACCATGGCATGTGTATACCTATGTAACAAACCTGCAAGCTCTGCACATGTACCCCAGAACTTAAAGTATATATATTTTTAAAAGAATGTTTAAATATATGTAAAATATTATATTTTATATAATGTTAAATGTATTACATTTTAAAGTAATTTGAGATAGTTTCTGTGTATTTATGCCATCAACTCATTTATTTAAGTATATCTCTTGTTTGCTTTTTATTTCTACTTAAAAATTTTTCATTCTAAATACAGTTCTATTTCATAGTGATGAAATTTTTCCATTTTCTTATTTCAAATTTGCAACAAAAATATATAAACTAAAGCTTATCTTTATGCACTCAAGCTGTTCCCTCCTCTCCCATACTTTTAAAAGTTTTGGGTTGATTCTTCTAATTTTTAACATAAATAAATATGAGTATTTGTATATTTACATATATCTCTTTATTAGATGAATGGAAGCATGAAATACATGTTTTTTCTACTTTATGTTTTTACATAACAATATATTCCAGAAATAATTCCCTGATTGCATATAGGGATAGTCTTCCTTTATAAAGCTTTATACTACTCTCTTAACGCATCAATTTCAAATGCATGATGGTTTAATTTTAAAGGCCATCATTTAAAAAAATGTGTTTTATTGATCTTTACATTTCATAGTAGCTAGGTCAGGGTTTTGCATATAGTAAGCTCAGTGAATATTTATTTAGTTAATGAAAGTTTGGGACACTATAAATGTCAGATTTGAATCAAATTTAGAAATAGTATTAGAAAACATATTTACTCCACATGACTCAGAGAGAAAAAGGAGGAGCTTACTGAAAGTATTGCCTTAGCTTCCGTTATATTCGTATGTCATTTATCCAGTGGAGAATCCATAATGATACATAATCCTTGGATGAGAGATATGCCTAGTTCTCATCCTCAAATCGTTTCCCGATCCAGGTCGCAGATAGAACTGTGACGCTAGTGTCGCTGCTGCCTTATTACCTCTAGTACTAATACCATCACCTTATAGTTGGAATGACTTGTTTAAAATGTATACTGTCACTTAATGAGGAATCTTTCTGTGACATTCTTTTCCGTGTTCCTAGCCAGTATCTGTTCATAGTAGCAGGTACCTGAAACATATACTAGATTACATTTAAATCTAACCTATATAATGCATTTTCTAATTTATATTACCTCACTGAATTCACGGAACTACGTAAGATGTCGGCAATATTCTTCTAGTTCTGCTGGTGATAAATATAAATATCAGAATGTTATCTAATTTAAAACCCCACAGTGACAAAAAGAGATTCAACCTGGGGCAGTTTGAACCTAAAGTCTCTGCTTTGTGCACATCATACTGAGCTGCTTCTAAGCTAACACAGTACTGTGTGTTTTGCTTCTACGACCCCCAGTTTCTATGATAATGCCAGATATTAATATATAGCATATACTGAAAATAATGAGAAGTACTAATTGAATTAATTCCCCAGTGTTTTGTGTTGCTGTGGTGGTTGTTTTTTAACACAGATCTATTACACACAGTTAGTAGGAAATAAAACAATGTGGCTGGGCGCAGTGGCTCATGCCTGTAATCCCAGCACTTCTGGAGGCTGAAGCAGCCAGAGGTCGGGAGTTCGAGACGAGCCTGACCAACATACAGAAACCCTGTCTCTACTAAAAATACAAAAATTAGCTGGGTGTGGTGACACACCCCTGTAATCCCAGCTACTCGGGAGGTTGAGGCTGGAGAATCACTTGAAATCGGGAGGCGGAGGTTACAGTGAGCTGTGATGGCACCACTGTACTCCAGCCCAGGTGGCAGAACAAGACTCCATCTAGACAAAAAAAAAAAAAAAAAAAAAAAAAAAAAAGAACATGCTTGAAACAATGTGTGTTGTGTTTCCACTGAACATTTTTAAGAACTACTATCTACTTCTCTGAACATGCATGCTTGAGTGTTTGGTACAGAGGTGACAATTTGATGTCATCTTGAATACTGATGACAATCTAATGATCATAACTATATGGAGCATCATGTTGAGATGGAGATGGATTATGAGGCCAAATCACAGCTTAATAGAAAATGGATAGGCTTGATTATTTATGAACTGGGAAAGGTTTACCTATTTTAAAGGAAACATTTCTAATCATTTTCTGGTAAGTAAAATTCCATAGTTTTTGACTTTTTGTTGATGAAATGTGAATTGATTAAATTGCTTTATTAGGTCAACTTCTCTTTTTCTTATCTAAAAGATTTTTTATTCTCCCTGTATCTTAATGGATAAAAACATGAGGTCCATATTTAGATTCTCTCGGTGTGAATCCTGGCTTCATCTCTTACTAGCTGAGTGAGGACTGCCTTGTTATTAAATATTTAAGTGTCTCAGTTTCTTCCTCTCTATAAAAGGGCTGATAATAATTCCACTGCAGCAAAATGTGGAGATTGCATGAGAGGATGGTAGAACAGTGATTAGTTCTGAGTGGAAACGGGTTTTCAGAAAATGTGTATTGAATTTCTTTGAATCTACAGAGGCGAAAAAGAAAATCTAGTAAATTAAACTGCAGGACTTTTAAAATAGGTATTGATATCTGTTAGTAGTCAATTGCTTCTAGAAGTTCACAACTGTATTTTACATCACAGTAAAAAGAATCCTTACCAAAAAAAAAAAAAAATCTACTCATGAAGAAAGTAGGAAAGATACTGGTTTTTATCATTTGGAAATTTGACAGTTTATCAGAGGTTAACATTTGCATTTTATCAGTGAAGGCACTTGGGGATAAAAAAAGGGCACGGTTGGAGGGAGTAAGAATTACAGAGAAAGCTTAGGTTTAAGGTCAGACAGAACCAAAATTCATGAAAAAGAGAAAATCCATGTTGAAACCTAGTTGAGAACAGCAAGAAATTCTTGAAGACCTGGCATGAATAATGGGGAGATCTGATGAGGTAGAGGGGCCAAATAGATAATTCCACCTGATAAAAAATGCTTTATTTTGAAGTAGTAATCAAGTTTTTTGGTTGGTTAACGAACTGTGTTGCTATGTTGATGCAGATCTTCCTTTATTCGTGCATATTAATGCATGCCTGCCAAATTCTGGATGCTTTTTATATAACTAAATATCAAACATGTTATTAGCTGCAAAAGCAAAATTTTCAACTTGAGTTTTCAAAAGCTATAAAAGGAATCGCACTAAGGCAAACGTTGCTGGAACATTTGCAAAGATGCACATGACTACAAACCAGTATTATAGCATGATAATTCTATTCAAGTAATTATAAGGAAAGCACACAGAAAACAATATGAAGAATTACAGAGTTACAATATAAAAAACAAATATAAGTTTGCATGCTGAGGAATGTTAAAAAAATAAAAACATAGGTGTTGGTGTAGTTTGCTAAGGTTGCCATGACTAATACCACAGATTGGGTGACTTAAACAACAGAAATGTATTTCTCACAATTCTGGAAGCTAGACGTCTAAGATTGAAGTGTTATCAGGGCCACTTTCTTCTATGACTTTGCTCCTTGGTTTGTAGATGGCTGTCTCTTTCCACTATCTTCATATGATCTTCTTTATGTGTGACTGTGTCCTAATTTCCTCTCTTTCTAAGGACACCAGTCATTGGATTAGGTCCACTCATATGACCTCATTTTACCTTAATTATCTTTTTAAAAAATCTTATCTCTAAATACAGTCACATTCTGAAGTACTAGAGGTTTGGACTTCAATAGATGCATTTTGTGGGGGAAAAAATTAACCTATGACACATGGAGAGAAGGAGAATGACAAAGAGATTTAATTCTCCAGATGCAGACAGACATGTTGTTTTATATTCAATATATAACTTTTGGACACCAGGATATCAAGGTTTTTCTTATTCTATTTGTTCCTCTCTTTGATGTATGTGGACCACAGAATCTGTATCCTTACTCCCAAAAGCTAGCCACAGAAAGAGTCATTCATTTCCAAAGAGAGATAGTATAAACATTGTAACTATATTCTGAAAGGATATTTCATGGGAAAAAAAGTAGGAGGAAGCCCTTCACTACATTTTTAAATTTTATGTTTTTTATATGTATATATATATATAGCTATATATAGTTGTACTAAAATAGAAAAGGAGACACACATACCATGTTAGTTGGCTTTTTTTCACTACCCTTCCCACCTGAACATGATCAGCAAGACCTCCATGCTGTCCTCCAGGAGCCTCGCTGATCACTTCTGCTGTTTGCTTTCTCCTTTACTTTGTTTTAGCCACTATAGGTTTTGCAGCTTATCAGAAACATGAAGCATACCGCTCTCTTGCATACTCCCCCTCTGTCTTAGATACTCCCCGTCTGTCTTAAATGCTCTCCCCACTAGAATTCCAGCAGGCTTTGCTGTTTCATTTCCTCTGTCTTTTCAGTATCTTTTTCTATAAGGAACTTTGTTGAACCCTAGCTTCTGCCTCATCTCCACCTTCAATCTATTTATCCCCATAGCTCTTATTTCTTTCTGAGAAACCATAGATTTGTTTGTTTATTTTCTGTTCCCAACCACTGATATGTAGACCTCATAATAGCAATGACCCAGGGTATCTATTGCCCAGTCCTAGAACAATGTTCTGAGTACCTAGTCAATATGTGTTAAATTGATGTATGAATGAAAGATATCAGGAAAACAAATGTCAGAAGCTAACTTTCTGAAACTGTGCTAGGTGTTGATGACTTATGCCCCTTCAGTCAAAATTCCTTTACTTTTGCACCTTAGAATAAAAGAAAATAGACCTAGAATATAAGATTCCCTACAACTCTTTAAGAAATTATTTGGATTTTCTACCATCCAATAGTAAATGGGAAGAGCCAGTCAACATACTATTTCCATATGTCATCCTGCTTTCAATCTGGAATGCCTTTTATAAATGTACTTAAAAATTTAATGGTTGGGCATTTTCAAGGTCTGTGTCCCTAATTAGTCATAAACACATCAAAAAATGTGAATAAACAGCTGAAAAACCAAATTTGGACTCTAATTTTAGCTTTTATTAAATTTCTTAATTTAGGAAGCCCCAACCGGAGAAAAATAGCTTAAAGAAAACTACATTCAGGATCTTCTGTCTTAAATCTTAAGCATACAATACTCTCAGAAATTGTGCCTGACCTTTGGAACATGACTGCCATCTCTTTTAAATTGACAGCTCTCCCCTTACAATGAAAATAAAAAGGCTAAATTTGTCATCAGTGCACTAGAAGCAAAGTGGGATGCAATGAAATTTCACTCAAGGAACACAGGACTGCTCCTTTTGTTGTGTTGTGATTTGAAATAACCTCTGAGAGATGAAAATGTTACCAATAACATGGTGTGTTCCATACAGGCTTACAAGTCAACAGACAGGGGTTATGGTCTGTGAGCTTAAAGATGGCTAAATACAGAAAGCTCCTCTCTACTGTAAAGAATGGCCACTTCCCACTGTGGCATCCTGCAGTCAGGAAATTCCCCAAAATGGTAGCAAACATGCAGGGCTTTCTTAAAAAATCTCTAACTTTAATCAGATTATGATGATAGAACTTTAACACTTAGAAGATAATAGAGGTCTAATTAACCATACGACCGCCCTGTATAGATAACAGGACTTTGGTGAGGTGTTTGGTACCTAACAGCATCACAATAGAACTAGCTGGCATATAGATCAGAACATGATATACTACTTTACACAGGAGGGCTGGCATACAGACAAAGTTGAAGTAGTCTTTTGGTACTTCACATTTCAGACTATCTGAATAACTTATCCTTTGCCCTCTGCATTATTACAAATAAAGATCCTGATTTAGTGTATGGTTTGTTTTGACATAGAGTTGGAGATTCAGAAATAGGTGCATTACTGAGAATCAGAAGTCAGGTTCTTGGCCAGCTGAAGGACAGCATAGTGGCTGATGCCTTGTGAAAGTAAGGGTATACAATAAGAGCTCTAGAAAATAATGCAGAAAGACTAAATAAGGAAGCAACAGTTCACATTTACTGGTTGTATAAAATTCATTTCTCTTCACTTGTGTTTCCGCATCTCTAAAAAGTTATTACTTATCTGGCCATCCGGTTAGAGATGACAACTACCATACTTACAGTCACAATCAGTAGTTGGAATTCTTCCTCAAATGCTTCTGGCTCCAGAATTGTCAGTTGATCCCCTATCATCGATTCCCAACCCCATACAATTTTCTATTTCCAACACCTTTAAGGGAGCATCACCTATATGCACACAAGTACCGTTTTCAGTGTACTAGTCATTTTCTTCCCCTCAGTGGTCAGCATCCCTCCCTGTAGTGACGCTCTGGAAGCTTCAAGGCCTCAAGTAATGCTTCCGTAAAGTGACAGTGAGATTCCTTCTGCTATGTGTCAACACTGCAGAAAATACCCACATTGCAGTTAATGAATGACTCCCTGTTTGCAGGTGTTTCATAGGTCCAAACCACCAGCATTATCAGTGATGAGAAAGTGTGGTGTTTTCTAAAGCCCAGATGTCACACTACAACTCTCTTTTTCATGGAACTGGGAAGAAATTCCTCTCTGCTAACTTTGTGTCGAATTACATGAGTCCTAGAGAGTCTCCTTCCACTGCTTCCAAAGAAAGATAGTTCTTTTCAGAGTCCTTCCAGTTTGCATGGTGCCAGTTAGCTATAGCCATGCGTTATATGTGCCAGTGCTCAGGAATAAGCCCATAGATGCTGCGGTGGAAAGTAATGTGAGTGAGTTATCCTTTGTGGTAATAACAGTTTTTCTGCACCCCACGTCTCTCCTCCATCCCTGATACATTACTATTTGAGAATCTAAACTAATGCTCTGACGTTTTGAAATTGCTCAGTTACCTAGATCTAAACACACAGTTTGGTCTTAAAAAGATCCAGGGATGTTTTGAAGGTAGCAATGATAATTTGTGTAATGGCTAGGTACTTTGAAGGCAAGCGGTGTACTAGAAGAGCAATGGGAATTCATTTCAAATCAGGGAAAGTATCAGACACACAAATGCTTGTAGAATTTGTAACTGATGGGATTAAGAGATCAATAAAACACAATACCTGCCCGCAAGGTCTTCTCACACACAGAAATAGACATATGTATGTACAAGACTTAAAGCACGGGGTAAAATGTATTACATGCCATAATAGTGATATGAAGTAAAATGCGATTATAGAGAATGGAAAGAGTAATTACAACAACAAATTTGCTGATTCATTGCAAATGTGACTTTAAGACAAACTTAAACATTTGAATGTTTATAGGCATTTATACAAGAAAAAATACTGATAAAGCTCGTAGATTGTCAATGTCAACCAATTCATTGTTATTGAAGAAAACGTGTTGGAGAAAAGAGAGTTACAAATACATATTTTAGCTAGATTTTGGAAGGTTATGAATGAGTGATCTAAGACATCTGAATATTTCTGTACATACTAACTAAATTAAAAGTAGTTTGTTGTTATTTTTCTATTCCTTTGGGTTCTTATCTTTAACCAAAGAATCGTGGTGGCAGATGTGGAGTTTCAAATACCAAGTGGTTTTATTTTATATATGCAGATATGCATGTATGTATATATGTATGTATGTTTTCCCCCAACAAGACATAAACTCAGAAGACTACTGAAAAATGATTTTTCCATTGAAATTTGCATCTCTAATTCTAAGCATGTAGAGAGAAAAATTAAAACTGAAATTTAAATTTCATCTCATATACTTTTTCAGGCTTAGTTACGAATTTGGAATGGTGCAGTGACAGTATGTCTTGATGAATGGTTGCTATTGAATCATAGAATTTCCCTCCTTCCATTCTCTCTTTGCTAAAGTACCTGTTTTAGTTCTTTATTTTCTGTCTATATGAAGTGTATTGCTTCTTGGGGCTATAACATATGTTAATCATATCAGCACGTAACGTAAAATTTCTAAGAATTTTCAAGAAAGTAACTTGTTCAGTTTTACACAGTTTTTTTTTTTACAAGACCTAATGGGATAATACATATAAATGCATAACATTTCCACAAATAGGATTATAATTATTATAGTGATTACTAATACTACTAATAATATTGAGTATTTTTCTAAAGAAGAAAATCCTACTATTTTCAGCAACATGGGTGAACCTGGAGGACATTAAGCTATTTGAAATAAGGTAGTCACTAAATGACAAATGCTGCATGATTCCACTTACATGAAGAATCTGTAGTAGTCAAACTCATGGATACAAAGGGTACAATGGTGGTTGCCAGGGGCTTGTGGGAGGAGGAAGTGCAGAGTTGTCGTTCAAAGACTAGAATTTCAGTTATGCTGGATGAAGAAGTTCTAAAGATCTGCTGTACAACATAGTGCCTCTAGTGAACAGTATGGTAATATGCACTTCAAAATTTGTTAAGAAGGTAGATCTCATGTTAAGTGTTCTTATCACTAAACGAGATAAAAGAGTAAAATAAAAACAAATGAACAAAAGGAAACTTTGGAAGACGTTGGACATGTCTATAACCTTGATTGTGGTGATGATATCAAAACTCCTTGCATGTGTTCAAACTCATGAAATTGTATCCTTAAATGTGTGGAGTTCTTTGTATATCAGTTGTGCCTTAAAATATTGTTAATAAAGAAGAAAAAAGATAATTCATTTGAGAAGCAATTCCACCTTATCCTTCTTTCCTCAAACTCAGTGCTTTAGGGTTACCCTTTCACTGCCTTCTGCCACTTGGAAAGGCATTGCATCCCTGGACATTGACTGCTCATGCTGGAAATCTTTCCCTCTCTCTTATGAAAAAAAATACTTTTTCTATGTCTTTTTAAGACTGAGCTTTGTTTCATGGAGTGACACAAATGGACATTCATGAGTTAATTCTGTAATCCGAATTATTCAATTTCATTGGCTGGTCTGTGCTATCTTCCTGGCATCAGGAGGGATTGATTAAGTTAAAATCAATATGTTTTGGAGGCTTCCAAGAGATAACATTACTTCTGGCATTGACAGTAGCTGTTGCAGGAACTCTTTTTGAACAAGAAGGTATTCATGCACAACATCGCCTCTTCACTCTTATGTGTACATTCCCAGCAGTATGTTTCACAGGCAAGTTACAAGATAAATTTTATATTAGCAGGACTATCCAAAATCCCAAGCTCTTTCTACTCTAGCAACATAAAAGATCACACTTCACCCCAACTAAAGGAAGGTGGATGAGGCAGATGATTTGTTTGAGTATAGAAAAGTAATGTTGTCATTTTATGTGGAAGTTTTGAGAGCCAAGAATGCTTTTCCAGATTCTTTTTTTCCTGTATTATGTTGGTGTTTGGAAATGTTTCAGATAGAATTGTTGCTCTGTCACCCTCACTCCCGTGATATGAAGATGAGCTCCCAGCTAATCCACTGTTGTTGAAGCCACTGAAATTTGTGATTTGCTTGTTGCTAATATTATTCCCTAAGTCCTAAAACAGCTCATTTAAGAGGTAGGATGACTTTCTCAACATCACATAATTGGTTGGAAGCCTAGTACGTTAGAGTTGATGACCAATTCTGTGATTTTTTTCGCTCTGCTCTTCTCCCAGCATTAAATTCTAACATTGCTTTTAGCAACTCTGTTCATGTAGGGTCTCCTTTTTGGAACCATTATACTCATACCTTTAGTCTTTTCAAGTTTTCTACCTGTGTTCCCTTTTGCAGAATTGCCTTCCTTTAACTCTACTAAATGTGTTCCCTTCAAGCTAATTTTAGGATGCTATGAATTTTTGTAAAGGGTGTCTCATTCTTACAAGAGTGAAGAAACCAAATACCATTTTTTAAACCACAAATTCAAGACAATTCATTTGTACAGGATAGTGTTGAAAGGAAAACCTGGAAATGTTAGAATCATGAGTTGAAAGTCCAACTGGCAACAAAGCTCAGGAAGTATTTGGCAAGCATATTCATTTCCAGATCAGATACCATGCAATTCAAATTTTACATGTTTCACTGTAATGTATTCCAGAGCATAAAAATGTATGCACAATCGTCTGAGAATACTAAAGAATAGAGAAAAGAATGAACTAGTAAAACATTTAATTGTGATAGGGGAAGACATTGATGTTTCAGTTCTTCAAATGTTGGAGCATGTTTTTCTGGTTATATTGTTGAGAGGATGCTATATCTAGAAATTTCAGAGTAAATTTTTTATATTATTAATAACTGCAGTCACACTTTTAGTCATTAGCAGTATCATCGCTCTCTCAAACCTTTTTCTTATTCATTGTTATTATATTTTGATGAGTTAATCTTGCTGTGTAGACAGCTCCCTTATTTTATGTAAGCATCATTTCTGTCATAATATTTTATTCTTTTTCTTTACTCCAAGTTCTCATCAGCTTCAGAAAATGACCTCTATTCATTTAATTAGGAATCTTACCAACCAAGAAGCAGCTTAGCATGGCTGGAAAATGTACAAACTTTGCCAACAGACACATCATGATTTGATCTTCATCATTCTCCATTATTGGTTGTGTGACATTGAGCAAGTTATTCTGCAACTTGGTTTCCTCATTTTGTGCAACGAATAACTACCTTGAAGGCTTTCATGGAACAGTATATGTAAAGTGCTTGATAAAACGCAGATGTTCAGGATCTGAATCTGCCCTCTACTATATTGCACTCACAGGCCTGGCTCTGCAAGGCTGGCTTTCTTTGGAAAATACTACATAGTCATCTACTCTCCTTTCATTTTTTTCTCATACTGCAAAGGTGTTTAAATCAAGGTTAAGAACAGATAAAACCTGGTTGGGGTCATCTTTTCCTGCCATGGCTATGCTTTTTTATGGGCCTATTCATAAAAAGCAACGTAAGTTCAGTAGTATTTAAACAAGCCTTCCTATCTGATCTTCTTTTCCTATGTTTAGTATTTTTTCTCATCATATTTTGGAAACAAAAGTATTTTAAAATTCATAGACTATGAATTTTGTTTTGTGTCTTCATTATATTTGGTTTCTTTTGACTCAACCTCAGCACTTCTATCTAGTCACACTCTGTGTCATAGTGTTTTGACCCTTCTTGAGTACCAACATGGGATCTGCCATGTTCCTTTATTCTATTATGAACAGAAACTTTTAAGCTTTCACCTAATTTTTATCTCATGAAGTTATGTTAGCTGCACAAACATTCTTGCTTTATTAACTCTCCTTGGAAATCCTTGAGTACACTGTCTCACAGCCATAAATCCACATCTAGTCCATCCTGTATGTACTTGCTTACTGCTACCAGTAGCTTAGTAGTGATGCTGGTAAATAAAAACTTCAGACTAAAAGTCATGGATACTCAACTTTGAGTAAAAACACATCAAAAATGTAAACATAAGAAATGGACCAAGTAAATTAAATTATGAAACCATTTCTCTTCACCTTATATATTTAGAGGCTCATGCTACAACTGCTCCCACTCCCCAAATGTTTAGATGATTCAACATAATTTAGGTCCTGTTTCCATCTAGGAATTGATCCAAATGGAATGTAGGGTACTGCACGCTGAGCATTTCTGCCAACTTTTCCATCTGAGAACAGCCTGAGAAGCCCTGGGAATATTCACAGAGAGGGTGAGCTATGGTTCACTCAGCAACTTCAAGATTGTACATCATTTGAATAAGCAATTCTCCATGGTTGAGCCCCTGATCTGTGAGGGTTTATCAAAATCCACAATGTCAAAAGAGACACTATAATTTTGGTATGCCTAACATACAGACTTTAGGTCTGGTTTCTACTTGGACCTCAACGAAAGCTCTCTGGCTTTGTGTTAAAATTTCATTCATTGATTACTTCTTTTTCAGTCAAATCCTGCCATTGAATTTGTGTAATTTAAACCCATTAGGTACATTTTCATGAAAAAAGAGATTGTATTTAATGTGACCTCAAATATTTGTGGATAAATTTAAAACCAACAACAAAAATCTAATTCCTGGATGTTTTGAGAAGCAACTGGATAAGTAGTGCATTTGCCATTACCCTCCCCATACCCCAGAATCATAGAGAACTCCATGTGGAGTGTGCTTAGGCCTTCTTGAGCATACCAGTGTCAATCTAACTTGCTTGCAGGTGTGTGTGTTGGGGAGAAGTACAATAAATATTTGTTAAATACATGGCCTAATTTACTGGATCATGGGAGATGTGGAGAGATAAAAAAAAAAAATTACGGTCATTCATATGTACATGAATTCCCTAGTTAACCATGACTTGATAAGAATGTTTCACAGCTGTCTATTAGAATGAATCCAAGTCTTAAAATGAGTAGACATTGTTTTGGAAGCTTAGATTGGGAATTTCCTAATTGCGACAGTTTCAACAAAGCATGTAACCACTCTGAGTTTCAGTTTTCTCAACGGTAAAATAAGACAATAATGTCCTTTCATGCTATTCTGTTGGAAACATACTGGATAGTATGCTAAAGTAAATTTTCAAACCATTGTTGAGCTTAAGAACAATGCTTCTATTAAATGACCAATTGTCCTTGCAATTTCCCTTTGCACGTGTATGGATCCTACAGGCCAAGATATTTGTTCATGCATGGTATATTCAACTTGTTTTAGTTCAGTTCACATCCATTTGTTGAGCACAAACTAAATCTTTACTCCTGGACTACTGGTAATATATAGTTTCTACCTGAACTAAAGAGTAAGTTAAGATACCAAAATTAACTAGAGTTTAAAATACATGTTTAAAGACTAGTGGAATGCAATAAATCAACATAGGCATATTGAAAAGTGAGCCATCATTTCCTTTAGGAACATCCAAGGAGCAGAACTGATAAAAACCAAAGTGTACCTTGAATCTCTGGAGGAATTTTGGTGACTGGAAGACAGGAGAGGTACTCTAAGCAAAGTCAACAGACTGGGCTGAAGGTTACGAAACAGTTAGGGAGAAGTACGAATTATTCCGGGAGAGCCAAATTAGAGATAGATCCCATTGAGGATTTTGAATACCAGAATAAGATTGTGGACATCATACCATAGGCAATGAAAGTATTTAAGAGTTTGAGAAGGGGTGCTGACAGAATCTAAGCAATGCTTAGATAAACTAATTAGCAGTAGTTCATAGGATAAAACAGATTGGGTAAAAAATAAAAATGAGTAACTAGGATGGAGATGGGCAGACAGTGGGGGAAGTTTGTTTTTTTGTTTGTTTTTTTTGCCTCATCACATTGTTATGGCGAGAAGTAAGAACAATACAAGACTCTACAATGTAAGAAAGAAATTGCGTGTAGACAGCTTGGTTTTATATCTATAATCACATACAGTTCTCACATTGTTATTACTTGATGACACTTATATCTTACTTTTTACACAAGATGTTTATTTTGTTTCTTTTTGTAACCTGCCCAGTACTCTCTACAGTTGGCCTTGTCTCTTTTTATATTAAACACGGCCCTTTAATGTCAGATCAAGAGGCAGCATTTCTGTGAAGCCACCCACCGCTAGCTCTTAAAGCTCTTGAAGCTCTTGTTATTCTTCCACTTCTTTGAATCCATTCTTTATTTATAACATAAAGCACATAAATAAATATGTAGTTGTGTTTATATATTGGATAGTTAACCTATTTATTACAGGTGTATCTTGAATGTCTGGTTATATTTCAAGCCTCTTTATGTGTTGATCTGTCATTTTGTTTTGAGCATGTGGCAGATACTCAAGGAAATTGTGCAGAGGAGCTACTTGATTAATTTATGATAATCCCTTTCTTGTACTATAATAACATCTATTCTCATTCTTTAGTATTAGGAAATCAGTCAATCTACCAAGGTAGAATTTTCAGGTTGAACAGACACAAAGAGATGTCGAGCTACAAGTCTCCAATGTTATAGAAAAAAAAAAAACAAAAAAGAACCAGAAAACAGGGACATAACGGGGAAACCACTTTAGTATAGTTTCCCTGTTTGTTGCTGGCAGTGTTAGTAGTACTCATAAATCTTCACATGCTGGAAAAGCCTTGGTCTGCGGATATTTGTTTAATCATTCTGTTTCCTAAATTTTTGGGTGTAGTAACATAGAACATTTTCCCCTCAGAGGTAAAGAAAAGTTACTCCTTTACAAATTTTGGAGAAAGATCTTATGAAAGGTGTAATTAATTAGTTGCTATACTTACACCCATAATATGAAAGGCCTAAACAGAAATTTATCTATGAGTTTATGATTGCTCCTCCCAGCTCCATAGCTTGGATAATTAAACTCATTTTAACGGATGTTTTAAATTTTATACAAGAAAAAAATAAAGGTAACTTCATACTGAAGCCAATTAAGTTTAAATTATCTTGATAACTAATATATAAAAACAGACTACAGAACGTCATCAGTGAATAACATTGAGACAGAGAGATTAAGTCACTAATTCACAGTCATTATTTAAAATATTATAAAAATAAAATTAAAAAGGCAAGATGTGTTTAAATTCACAAGGCGATAGCTTCTTTCCACTTCATTTTCTGTTCATTTGATATGGCATCATTACTTCAAGGTTTTACACATTTTGAAGCATTCTGAGCCTGTAGATGAATCCAAGAGGCAATGCATTTTCTGTATAAAAGCAATGAAAAACATCACAAAATTTGAGATGATGACTAAGAATTCAGTCAGCTCTTGCATTGATAGTGATGGGTGGATATACTAGTCAACCATTGCACTAATAGAATTGCAAAAGTAAAGGTGGCAGTATATTTTCTAAGTTCTTCCAAATTTCAACTCTAAATTAATTTAGAAATTTTTATTTTTCGAGAAATTTCTGAGGATGTACAGCAAATCAGATGTCTGAATTTAGTGATAATATTCAAGCTCCAGAAGTACCCAAGTCATAAAATTTGACCACGGTTTTTTGGATCAGTTATTTACTCCAAAGAAGTAGACAGATTTTCCAGAAAAAATGACAATAAATGTCAGATAGAGAAGAGTAGAAGAGTTGAGTTGGAATTTAATAAAACATTTGATACAGTACCATATAGAAAAGTAAAAATAAATCTCACATGTACACAACCTTGATGAAATAGTGAATGGGGTAAAAATTGGCTGGGGGCCAGGTGCCATGGCTCACACCTTTAATCCCAGCACTTTGGGAGGCTAAGGTGGGCAGACCACCTGAAGTCAGGAGTTCAAGAGCAGCCTGGCCAACATGGTGAAACGCTGTCCCTACTAAAAACACAGAAAAAATTTGCTAGGTATGGTGGCAGGCACCTGTAATCCCAGCTACTTGGGAGGCTGAGGCAGGAGAATCACCTTAACCCAGGAGTCGGAGGATGCAGTGAACTGAGACTGCACCATTGCACTCCAGCATGGGCGACAAGAGTAAGACTACATCTCAATAAAATAACATAAAATAAAATAAAATAAAAAATTGGCTGTGATATAGAGGCCAGACTGTGGTAGTAAATAGCCAATCTAAAAGTGTCATCACTAAGGTCATTTACAGTAGAGTAGGTCAAAGTACTCGAAAATATTTTCTGGTAAGAACCCTGGAAGAGATAAAGTAGATATTCTGGTAGGTTTTCCTTTTCCATACTCTAGGCTCCAAGTAGCTAAGAAACAAGTAAGAAGCTGACAAGATGAATATTAAAAACAGTAATTTCTGAGTACAAGCCTGTTTACATAAGACAGTATGAGAGTAACAGAAAAAATCTTATTTAGTCCTGCCCTACAGGTCAGATAATGACAGCGTACTAGTCACTTTAAACTTAGGAATACCAAGGCAATTCAGTAAATTCAGAAACAACAACAACAGAAGAAAAATAAAAGAAAATGAGAAAGAAAAAAAGAAAAGGAACCTCTTTTTTCACGTTTGTCTTAATTAAATATATACAACCTCATGGAGCTCTCAACAATTTCTACTCTATAAATTTTTTTTTTTTTTTTTTTTTTTTTTTTTTTTTTTTTTTTTTTTTGAGATGGAGTCTCGCTCTGTCGCCCAGGCTGGAGAGCAGTGTCCGGATCTCAGCTCACTGCAAGCTCCGCCTCCCAGGTTTACGCCATTCTCCTGCCTCAGCCTCCAGAGTAGCTGGGACTACAGGCGCCCGCCACTTCGCCCGGCTAGTTTTTTTTTGTATTTTTTAGTAAAGACGGAGTTTCACCGTGTTAGCCAGGATGGTCTCGATCTCCTGACCTCGTGATCCTCCCGTCTCGGCCTCCCAAAGTGCTGGGATTACAGGCTTGAGCCACCGCGCCTGGCCTCTATCAAAATTTTTATTCGTCTTTGCATGTTCACATTCTAGCACAGTGTCAGACAATAAAAACTATCATTGAAATAATGAACTGATTATAATTAGTTAGTGTACAGCACTCTAGGAGCTAGGAGCATGTAAACAAAATAGAAGATGTGAAAAGCCCAGGAAAATGCACCTACATAGGACAATAATGCTATTTAAGTTACAACGAGAATTAAAAGCAAAAATTGGAATGGAATTCAAAAAGGAGAAACGAACATCTGGCTAAGGAATTTGAAAAGACTTTATGAAAGGCTTTGTTTGAAATGGACAGAATTTTAATAATCTGGAAGAGAAAATGTCTATGAAAAGCAGACAGATAAGAACAGCAAAGATGTGGATAGAATGTGTATTAACAATAGTGATTACATTTCATTGATGTATAGGTGTGTTTAGAGACATAAGAGGAGATAAGCTGACAGAAGAAACTACAGGGTACAGTAAGTGAGAAAAACATGTAACAGTGAAGTTATCTGCTATAAAGTAATGTGAGATGAGGAAACCACATTTATACAGTATTACAAAATTTCAAAATCCTACAGATATTTATAACTGTCTTACTTTCTAATATAGTATGAAAACTTTCAAATATAAAAAAGTCAAAAAATAATACAATGAATGCCCATATGCCCACTACCAAGAGCTACTAACAATCAACATTTGACTAAATGTATCCTATTTCTATTTGTTTATTTACTGATGCATGGATGTATCTGGAAGGTGGATGCAGGTATCGTGATACATCACCTCTAAATACTTCAGCACGCATCTCATAAAAATAAGACCAAGTATAAATATAGCACCACCATCATATCAGAAAACTTTAATAATTTGCTAATATCCAATAATCAGTCCGTATTTACTTTTGCATATATTTTATTTTTGGTTCTGTTTTTGTGAACGAGAATGCAATCAAGTTTTACTCATGTATTTTGTTGTTAGACTTTTTTAATCTCTTTAATTGGAAGCAGATTCTTTACAGTTTTTATGTTTTACAAAACTGACTTTCTAAGGAGAACAATTGTATTTCAGGGGGTCCTACTATTGTCAATTTATCTATTTCCTTTAGATATCCTTCAACTTGTTTTTTTTTCCCCCTCTGGATTTAGTATAAAAAAATGGGCCTAAAGTTTTGATTAGATTAGATCAATATTTTTAGCAAGAATGAATCATACTGATGCAAAATACTTTCTGTTGCATCACATCATGAGACAGGTAACATCAGTTTGTCCTGCTGTGGGTATTAGGTATTCTAATATTGCTTACTTGATTAAAGTGATGATTGTCAGAACTTTCCATAAAGGTACATATTTTTTCTTTTGAATTAGCTACTAATTTACAAGATAATGCTTTGACACCAAATAGAATAATATAAAATACTCCCAATATTTAATGCAACAATTGATGATCTTTACTTGAATAAATGATGTTATTGGAAACTGTAAAAAGTAATTTAAAAAATTTACCCCATTTGTATGTTTATTTGCTGGCATATTTCTATATTAGAATGGCTTTTTCTCAGCAAGTAAGAATATAAAAAGCAATATGGTGTGTGTGTGTGTGTGTGTGTGAGTGTGTGTGTGTATGCTTCCTTTTTAAAAATCAATTGTTACAGTAAGGACTTGATAAAATGAACTACTCCAAAGATAGTAAATGAGTTTTCCCTTGATCTTCTCTTTTTTTTTTTTTTTTTTGAGTAATGCTATAGTCTCATGAATTTTTATGTATTCATATTGGTACAGTTGATTAATATTATAATTCTTCATTATGCTCCAGTTTTTAGAAATTTGGCAATCTAGAACCCCTTCAACATGGCTCCAGTGGTCCTTTTAAAACACCTCCATTAGTCTTTGAATGCTTCCTTACTTTTTACCACAGTATTACCAGGCTTATTTTATATTTTTCCTACCTTGGACCTAGAATAAACCATTTTTGCAAGGAGTTGCTACATTTTTAAAGAAACTAGCATCTGGATGCTGGATATACTCACTGCTACTGTGATACTGCAGCTTCTAGACACTTTTTATTGAAACACACATTATATAGAGAGATATTGTTTATCAAATTATAACAAAATGTACTTTCTCTTTCGTTTCATAATAACATGAATATATTTATGTGGTTCGTTCTGCAATATACACAAAATAGTTTCACAGTTGCAATTTCATTAATATTATTAACTGCAATGCTCAGGAAAGTTTAAAATTACTTTATGATGTTTGAAGAAAATTACTTTGAATTTCTGAAACCATTCTTCTAAGGACTGCTGAAAAGTCACTTGAAGTGATTTTATCATTAATATTATATATATATACACACACATAGACATACACACATACATATACATACAAGTCTATATAGGTTAATTTATTTCTCTTATTTAATATTAAGCCTTGTTTCATTCCTTTTCTATTTTTGAATATGTGAAATACTCATATAATTAAAATTCAAAACTAAATTTAAAAGGCATAAACAGAGGCTGGGCGCCATGGCTCACACCTATAATCCCAGCACTTTGGGAGGTCGAGGCAGGCGGATCACAAGGTCAGGAGATCGAGACCATCCTGGCTAACACGGTGAAACCCCATCTCTACTAAAAATACAAAAAAAAAAAAAAAAAAAAATTAACCAGGCATGGTGGCGGGCACCTGTAGTCCCAGCTACTTGGGAGGCTGAAGCAGGAGAATGGCGTGAACCCAGGAGGCGGAGCTTGCAGTGAGCTGAGATTGTGCCACTGCACTCCAGCCTGAGCCACAGAGTGAGACTCAGTCAAAAAAAAAAAAAAAGAAAGAAAGAAAAAGAAAAAGAAAAAGAAAAAAAGGCATAGGCAGAGAAATCTTTCTTCCATTCCTATTCCCTCCCCTCCAACTATACTTTACTAGAGAATATAATCCAACATCATTTACTGTATGAAAAAGCATAAAAACATGACCCATTTTCAAGAAAAAAGACTATCAAGGCCTGAGTTAAGATGAGCAACATGTTAGAATTAGCACATAAGGGTTTTAAGTCAGCTATTAAAACTATGCTCAAGGATGAAAGAAAAATATGTTAACAACGAAGAAAAAGAATAAATTTTAGCGGCAGGATAGGAATCATTTTAGAACTGAAAAGTACAATAACTGAAAAAAACAATTCTTGGGATCTGAAGTTTAGCATGAGTGCTAACGCATATACTAATTAATTTGACTGCGGTAATCCTTGCACAGTATGTACAAATATAATATTGTCACACTGTACACTTTGAATATAGTCAATCATTGACAAATTAATGCATTAGATGAGTGTTACATAAGAATGGAGATGACAGGCCGGGCGCGGTGGCTCAAGCCTGTAATCCCAGCACTTTGGGAGGCCGAGACGGGCGGATCACAAGGTCAGGAGATCGAGACCATCCTGGCTAACACGGTGAAACCCCGTCTCTACTAAAAATACAAAAAACTAGCCGGGCGAGGTGGCGGGCGCCTGTAGTCCCAGCTACTCTGGAGGCTGAGGCAGGAGAATGGTGTAAACCCGGGAGGCGGAGCTTGCAGTGAGCTGAGATCCGGCCACTGCACTCCAGCCTGGGAGACAGAGCCAGACTCCGTCTCAAAAAAAAAAAAAAAAGATGACAAAGGTATGTACGTTTCATCAAATTTTGAAGATAGATCAATAAAACCTGAAAAACAGAGAGAAAAATAATTAATCAACAGAGCAAGCTGTCCTAAATCACAAAAAAAGAAAATCTCCCATACTGAAGAGAACTGATACCACATTGGTCTGATGAGAGCTAATTCAACAAAAACAACCACAATGAACAGTCTAAGCAGCCACCAGATAGAAAGAGAGCACCCCTCTCAGCAAATGGACAAATAGGAAAACATGGATCACCAACATTTTAAGATAGCAAGAGAGCGTGTGTGTGTGTGTGTGTTTGTGTGTGTGTGTATCTGTATGTATGTGTGTATACATGTCAATAGGAAAGTTTAGCTTAAATAGATGAGATACATTTAGATTGGATACCATTTTATTTTTTTTAATAATCCTTTAATAACCATGAGTTATTTAAAAAGCCTCCGTCTCATTTTTTATTTATTACCTTAAAACCAGTGGAATGAATTTAATGAGACTTTCTCAAGGTTTTTTCCCCTTAGAGCTTTGACAGTATTCTGTAGCCTTTTTGTTGCTGTTGTTTTGAGGCTGTCCCTGCTATGGAAAGTTGCTAATCACAATTGAATATATTTGAGATAAATCTAGGTTCCTTCTACCCAAAATGTCAACCAAATTTACATGTCAGTCATTAGCACTAGAAATAAAGTTTACCTCAATATCTTGTAAATGAGAAGAGTAGAACACTGAAAGCCTTAACAAGATATTTATGAAATACCAAGGTTTCTAAAGCAATATCATAAATTAAAATTAAAATGAGAAGGGTGGAGCAAAATGGCAGAAGAGAAGCCTACACCGTTTGTTCCCCCCCACAGGAATATCAAATTTTAACAACTATCTGCACACAAAAAACTACCATCTCAAGAGCCAAAAATGAGGTGAACAATCCCAGTGTCTGGTTTTACCTTCATATTGCTAAAAGAGGAAATGAATACGGTCAGAGAGACAGACTTGAATTGCCAATGTCATGCCTCCCTTATTCCCTGGCAGTGGCCTTGTGGTGTGGAAATTCTGTGCACTTTGGGGAGGGACAACACAGTGACTGGAGGACTTTATATTGTATTTGGCACTGCCTTGTCATAGCAGAGATCAAAATCGTGTAGGACTCAGCCAAAACCCATGTATGAAAGGAGTACTTGTATAAGCCCTAGCCTGAGGGGACTCACCCCTCCCAGTAGTTGGAAATTGAGTTTCTCAACAAGCCTTGCTACCACAGACCAAAGTGCTCTGGGGTCCTAGGTAAACTTGAAAGGCAGTCTAAAACACAAGGATAGCAATTTTTAGGCAACTCCTGATGCAGAACTGGATTCAGAGACAGAGGACTAGGGTGGCACATGACCTAAGGAGACACGAGCCAGAGCAGCTAAGGAAGGGCTTGTGCCACCCACACTCAAATCCCAGGCTGCACAGTGTGCAGCAATGAAAGTAACTCCTTCCTTCTGCTTAAGGAGAGGAGATCAAAGAGTAAAGAGAACTATACCAGCTCACCACAGTAGGATACGGCACTGGGTAGAGTTGTGAGGCCATCACTGCAAGCCCCAGCTCATGGATGACATTTCTAGATACCCTGGGCCTAAAGAGAGCCTACTGCTTTGAAAGGAAATTTAGAAGGACTCATCTCCCACTGACTAAAGAGCCCTTGGACCCAGAATAACCAGCAACAACACGCAGGTAGTATGCCATGGGCCCTGGGCTCTGAGACTTGCTGACTTCAGGTGTGACTCCATGCTGCCGCTGTGGTGGTTACAGTGAAAGACGCCTTCTGTTTTAGAAAAGCAGAGGGAAAAGTAAAGGGAATTTTGTCTTTCACCTTAGCTACCAGCTTGACCACAGTGGAACAGAACAACAAGCAAGCTCTAGGGGACCCTGAGTTCAGGACTTGGATCTTTAACAGCATTTCTAGAACTGCTGTGGGCCAGAGGTGATGTCATTTCCCTGGAGGTTGAGTCCCAGGCCTGGCAGTATTCATCACAAGCTGATTAAAGAGTCCTTGGGCTTTAAGTGAACATCAGGGGTGGTCTGGCAGAATGCCCGTGGGCCAGTGGTGATGATGCCCATAGGGAGAGGCTCCTCTGCCTGTGGGAAAGAAGAGAAGAATGGGAAGACTTTGTATTGTGGTTTGAGTGCCAGGTTACCCCCAGTAGAATAGAACACAAGGCAAATTTCTGAGGTTTTTGACTAGTCCCTGGATCCCAGGGAGTATCTCTGATCTATCCATGGCCTGGGGGGAACTTGCTGCCCTGAAGAGAAGGACACAAACCTGGCTGGCTTCATCACCTGCTGATTGCAGTGCTCTATGGCCTTGAGTGAACATAGGTGATAGCCAAGTATTGGTTACAGCGAGTCTTAAGTGAGACCCTGGCTGTGCTGGCTCCAGGTCTCATCCAGCACAGTCCCAGTTGTTGTGGACACAGTGATGTTTGCATCACCATACCCCTAGTTCTGAGTTGCTCAGCACAGAGAGTGAGATTCTATTTGCTTGGGAGAAACAGGAAAGAACAAGAGTCTCTGTCTGGTAATCCAGGGAATTCTTCTGGGTCTTATCTAAGATCACCAAGGGAGTGCCTCTACGAGTCTGCAAAAACAACAGTGCTGTTGGGTGTGGGGCCCAAGTCCCACTGAATGCCTAGAAAGCCTCCTCAAGAAGGACAGACGCATACAAGCTCAGCCTGCAAAGACTACAATAAATACTCTCCAATTTCCAGAAATAGATAAATCAAGAAATAGATAAATAGACAATCAAGAAAAACATGACCATGACAAATGACCTGAATAAAGAAGTATAGACCAATCCTGGAGAAACAGAGATATATGAACTTTCAGTAAGTGAATTCAAAATAGCTATGTTGAGGAAACTCCAAGAAATTCAAGGTAACAGAGGAGAAATGTAAAATCCTATAAGATAAACTTCAAAAAGAAATTGAAATAATCAAAAAGAATTAAGTAGATATTCTAGAGTTTATAAATGCAATGGACATACTGAAAAATGCACCAGAGTCTCTTAATAGCAGAACTAATCAAGCAGAAGAAACAATGAGCTTGAAGACAAGCTATTTAAAAATACACAGTAAGAGGAGACGAAATAATTTTTAAGAATAAAAACAATGAAACACATCTACAAGATTTAGAAAATAGCCTCAACAGGGCAACTCTAAGAGATGTTGGCCATAAAGAAGAGGTAGAGAAAGAGATGGGGTAGAAAGTTTATTCAAAGGGATAATAACAGCAAGCTACCCAAATGTAAAGAAAGATATTAACAGTCTAGAACAAGAGGTTACAGAATACAAAGTAGATTTAACCCAAAGAAGCATACTTCAGAGAATCTAATAAGCAAAATCTCAAAGGTCAGTAAGAAAGCATCCTAAAAGAAGCAAGAGAAAATAAACAAATAACACACAATGGAACTCCAATATATATGTTAGCAAACTTTTCAGTGGAAACTTTACAGGCCAGGGGAGAGTGGCATGAGGTATTTAAATGTTAAAGAAAAAAACTTTTACCATACAATAGTATATCCTGTGAAAACATCCTTCAGGCATGAAGAAGAAATGAAGACCTTCCCAGACAAACAGAAGCTGAAAGAGTTCATTGACATTAGACCTGTCCTACAAGAAGTGTTAAAGGAAGTTCTTCAAACTGAAAGAAAAAGATTTTAATGAGCAAGAAGACATCATGCGAAGGTACAAATATTACTGGTAAGTATACAAAACAACGTAGAATATTATAACACAGTAATTGTGGTGTGTAAACTACTCTTACTAATATTTTCAGTAGAAAGACTAAACGATGAACCAATCAAAAATAATATTTATAATTTTCAAGATGTAGACAGTACAATAAAACAAAGTAGAAACAGCAAAAAATAAAAAGTGAGAGGAAGAAGTGAAAGTGTAGAGTTTATATTAGTTTTTGTGTGTTTGTTTATGCAATTAGTGTTAAGTTGTCATCAATTTAAAATAATGGATTATAGATAGTATTTGCAAACCTTGTGTTAACCTCAAATTGATAAATGCTTGAAAAATACAAAAAATTAAAAAGCAAAGAATTTAATCATACCACCAGAGACAATCACCTTCACTAAAAGGAAGACAGGAAGGAAAGAAGAAAGGAAGAGAAAACCAGAAAACAGATAATACAATGGCAGGAATAAGTCCCTCCTTACCAATAATAACATTGAATGTTACTAGAAAAGCAGGAGCAAAGCAAATCCAAAATTAGTAGAAGAAAAGAAATAATAAATATGATATCAAAAATAAATGAATTTGAAAAAAATTCAAAAGATCATAAAAAACAGATACATGGACAAATGGAACAAAATACAGAACCTGAAAAAATTCCAAATTCTTATAGTGAACTCAGTTTTGATAAAGGTGCCAAGAATATACACTGGGGGAAAGACTGTCTCTTCAATAAATGGTGCTGGAAAAACTGGACATCTATATGCAGAAGAATGAAACTAGACTGATATTTCCTGCCACATATAAAAATCAAATAAAAATGGACTAAAGACTTAAATCTAAGACCTCAAAACTGTGAAATTACTACCAGAAAACAGTAGAAAACTCTCCAGGACTTTGGGTTGGGCAAAAGTTTCTTGAGTAATACCCCACAAGCACAGGCAACCAAAGCAAAAGTATACAAATTGGATCACATCAAGATAAAAAGCTTTTGCAGACCGGGCATGGTGGCTCACACCTGTACTCCCAGCACTTTAGGAAGCCAAGGCAGGCAGATTGCTTAAGCCCAGGAGTATTCTATTGTATATATACATATCCCAGTTTCTTTATCCACTCGTTGACTGATGGACATGTGGGTTGGTTCCACGATTTTGAAATTGTGAATTGTGCTGCTATAAATGTGTGCACAAATGTCTTTTTTTGAAAAATGACTTCTTTTCCTCTGGGTGGATACCCAGTAGTGGAATTGCTGGATCAAATGTTAGTTTCTCTTTTATTTCTTTATGGAATCTCCACACTGTTTTCCATAGAACACTTCTAGACACCGGTTTAGGCAAGGATTTCATGACCGTGAACCCAAAACCATATGCAATGAAAACAAAGATAAATAGCTGGGATTTAACGAAAATCATTTCAACCTAAGAAAATAGTTTTCTCTTCCAAAAGAGATTCATACACATATTACATCCATGACCCTGTTAAATTTGATTTGTCTCAGGCGATCTATGGTAGAATGACTTATTGTACTGACTTCTCAGAGGATTGAATAGCAACCAGTAAAGAAAATTTCTCCCTGGCCAATGGTTAGGTAGAAGGTTCTTTTCAGCAAGAAATGGCTTTCATTAAGGAAGTTGCTTCTAAAAACAAGCAAAGAAATGTAACATAGACCATCTATTTTCTGTTTTCTTTTGGTATGAATTAAAATATACCCATGAAGGATTACATTCTCACATAATTTGATTTAACTATTATTTCTGTATTACCAAAAATGCCCATTATTTTCTTGAAGTCTCCATTTTTAAAAAACTCCTTAAGAATAATATTATTGTCAATATGTAAAGATCAAGACAATGATCTCCAATATAGTAACTTAAATATGCAAAATATTAACTTCAGAATGACATTCAAATTTCTTACTCTGCCTATCTGTATCAGGTCTGATAAGCTAACTTTAGATTCTGACTGACCTCCTGATTTTTTTTGAGCATTAACCTTTTTTCCCTACCTACATTTAATCTCTGATTTCCCTGGTTAATCCCTTAACCCCATCTATTTCTCAGTAAGCCCCTGTCAACTACAAGAATTCTCATCCTATGAGTGAGGAGATTTCAGATCCGTATATGAAATCTAATTACTTTGTTAAACAAAAATATTCTATTTCAATGGTATTAGACATTAGTATGTGTAAGTATCACCTGGATGGAAAAACAATGTTCAAATGCAGATTTCAAGAATCTATACTCTTAAAAGTTGACTCAGTAGATACAAAGTGGGCATAGAAATTTGCATTTTAACAAGTATTTCAGGTGATCTACACTAGTTGCTTTATTTTTATTATTATTATCATACTTTAAGTTCTAGGGTACATGTGCATAATGTGCAGGTTTGTTACATATGTATACCTGTGCCATGTTGGTGTGCTGCACCCATCAACTCGTCAGCACCCATCAACTCGTCATTTACATCAGGTATAACTCCCAGTGCGATACCTCCCCATGATAGGCCCCGGTGTGTGATGTTCCCCTTCCAGTGTCCAAGTGATCTCATTGTTCAGTTCCCACCAGTTGCTTTATTATTAACAAGTATTCTGATGCAGGTGATCCATAACAGTTGCCTTTTTTAAAATTTTATAATATAATAATGACATCAATTTTGCCTATGTCAAAGGCTTTTTAGGTGAAGCTCAAAATAAGATACATTTGTATTAAGGAAAAATATGTTTACTATTATGATTAGAAATGTTTTTGTGTAGTTTGTTTTATGCATTTGTGTTAGTCCATTTTCACACTGCTGATAAAGACATATCCAAGACTCAATAACTTACTTTTTAAAAGAGATTTAATGAACTCACCATTCCACGTGGCTGGGGAGGCCTCAAAATCATGGGGAAAGGTGAAAGTCACATCTTACATGGCAGCAGGCCAGAAAGAATGAGTACCAAGCAAAAAGGAAAACCCCTTATAAAACCACCAGATCTCATGAGACTTATTCACTACCATGAGAACAGTATGGGGGAAACCACACCTATGATTCACTTATCTCCCACTGGGTCCCTCTCACAACACGTGAGAATTATGGGAGCTACAATTCAAGTTGAGATTTTGATGGGGACAGAACCAAACCATATCAACATTTTTTATCCTTCATTATCTAAGCTTCCCCCCATATCTCGATGATGTCAAGAATTGTAGAATGTTAGAGGTACAAGTGACTGCGAATATTTTGTACCCTGAACCTATTTATTATTTAATTCACCAATTCATTGATTCATTTAGTCAGATAGATACTGTTCTGAGACAGGTATAAAATTTAGGAAAAAGTCACAGAATAAAGTGATCAGCTTCCCGTTGAAGTTAAAGGAGGATTTGCAAAAACAGACCTTTGATATGAATTTGAATTTAAAGTGGAATTTTGGAAGTTAAATGTAGTATAACCATAAGAAATGGTGTTAACCAAGAACATTTTTATAGGGAAGTTTTATTCTGTCATGCTGTTGTAGGTGGACTTGAAATTAGTCCAGAAGGCATCGGGGAATCATTGGAAAGCTCTTTCATTATTGACATACACACCCGTACTTCTATGATGATTATCTATGTGTGATAATAACCATGTGAAGAATCAAGCAGAATGTGGAAGTGAGAAGACAAGGTAAGGGTTAATTACAGTAGGTTGGTGCAAAAGTAATTGCAGTTTTTGCCATGGAAAGTAATGGCAAAACCTCCAATTACTTTTGCAAAAGTCTAAATAATAGTCTACAATATTATGTGAGTGAAAAGGGGGAATGTAATTCAGAAAACAGTAAAATAAAATTAACATAACTTGTCAGTAGTCAGCAATATCCCCTAACAAGGGCAGAATCCAGAGCTTCTTGTGTATACTATACTTCATGGTGACAACTGAACCAAATGCTGAGGCAATTGGATTAGCTGGAGGAGCTAGAAACTAGTGAAAACAAGGAGAATTGAATGGTAGATCTTGAGAGAAGGTACTGCTCACCAAAAGAAGGTAGTTCTGAATCTAATGCTGAGCTTTAGATTCAATTTAGGATTAGATTCTCAAAAATAAGCCCAGAAAAATCAATTTATTAAAGCAAACATGAAAGCAAGGAAACATGGCCATAATAAGAATCTTTTGTCACTAAATTATATGCAGTATTTTTTTGCTTCTTGTACCTATTTTTCTAAGCAAATTGTCATAAACCATTATATTTAAAATAACATTCTTCCACATATCCTTGTAGCATGGTTTAAAAGTGGTTGTCAATGTGGAAAGAAATCTAAACAAAACAAAATAAAAAAGAACTCTGTTATGAAAGATATGACATTATTTCTTTAACTTTTCCTTTGTAATTTCACTTTTCTGTGTCTGTGTCAGTCTGAATCAAATTACTTGCATTTTGGACTTAGCCTCATGGTAAACATGTTCTTGTTTGTCCAGGGAAGAAAGACCATTGACTTTAAAGGTAAGAGAAAAATCTAAAAGTCTGTACAGGTGTAAATACCAGAGGAAAAAAACTGAATTGTTTGTGATTAAAAATGGTAAAATTAAGTAACTGCATAGTGTGAAGAAACTGAAAAAAGATACATTGAAGAGTGAAAACTAGTAAGGTTCTTATACAGAAACTTCTCAGGGTATAGTGGAAACTCTGGCATTTTAACTGCTTTTTTCTTACTGGTGAGAGGTTGAAATATCTGTCAGAGAAAGATGCTCCCTTACTAGAGAAAGTACAAAAAAAGTCAAAGCCCAAACATACTGTGATTCTTGGAATCACCAAATTTTTATTTATTCCTTTTTAAAAAGAGGTAAGTGTTTAAGTTTACATATGTCATTACTATAGAGATTCCAACAAATGACCAGAAAATTGAACTGAATAAAGCAGAGTGTGCATTGTCAAAGATGGCAAAGGTATTTTGTAGCTTGCACTTCTTCTCTATATTTCATTTTTTTTTGGAATATTTCCTGTAAGCTCGACCCTCATGGTCTTGCTCTCTGTCTACACACACATATACACACACACGCACACCTCTCATCTCCTCTATACACATTTATCTTTCTGAGATAGCACTGTGAGTCATTATAAGTATAATGAGAAAAAGTAAATGGGAAAGCTGTTTCCAAACAACGCGTGGTACTATAGAAAAGCTTGCTAATAATTGAGGGCAATCAAATATTTCACAATAAAACACCATGGCCATAGGTTGATAGTTGCACTTTTTTTACTCTTATCTAAATCCAATTAGGTGAATTTGCCAGCAGTTGCCATTGCAATCTTGGTATCTATGGTAACCTCTGAGAAGAAGAAGAAGAAAAAAGGGCAGCCTCTGTGTTGTTCTGTCCTCATATTTAAGGAGTTCCTGGAATGTGTATATTTTAACTTACAAAAACTATAATAAGTCACAGAGTGTTTTTGCTTAGCAGTGAATCATGTACCTTGGGGATGAAGGGTCATGTTGAAAGCAAGTGCTACTGAAATTAGTGGTGCCAAGGAGAGAGGTAACGTAAGGATTCTTGCCCTTGAACATGTCCAGCCACAATTGCAGAGGTGCCATAATAGCCTGCATTCTGATATGCAAAATAGATGAGACAATGGGACACAGGGTGAGGTGAGACATCTCTTTCCAGTCAATTCTGCCTCGTGGAATTTGAAGGAGCATCATTTCCACAATGCTTTGTCTTATAAACAGTAGTGGGGTGGGGGCTGTACGTATTCAGCCATTTTTCCATTCTATTTTTCAAAATAAAAGAACAATGCTTCTGATGTCTATCGTATCTGTTCACTTAAATTAAAGTTTCTATTTGCACATAGTAGCAGAGTCTGTTAAATGTGAGAGTAAAATGGAACATTAGAGATCTGATTAGGATTATAATTGTATCACTGAAGGTTGGGTGTGGTGCCTCACACCTGTAATCCCAGTACTTTGGGAGGCTGAGGTGGGTGAATCACCGGAGGTCAGGAGTATGAGACCAGCCTGGCCAACATGGTGAAACTCCATCTGTACTGAAAAGACATAAATTAGTCGAGCATGGTGGTGGGCACCTGTAATACCAGCTACTCGGGAAGTTGAGACAACAGAATCACTTGAACCTGGGAGGAGATTACAGTCAGCCTAGATCATGCCATTGCAGTTCAGTCTGTGTGACAAGATCAAACCTCCATCTCAAAAAAAAAAAAAAAAAAAAAATTGTATCACTGAGTAAAGGATGGGTGGTCATGTGTAAGGATTAGGCCCCAATGAGGAAAAGGCACTCTCGAGATTTACAGAACTTATCAGTGGAAAAGCTTTTTCTGCTTTTCATTCTATTGCCACATTCCAAAATTATTGTAATAAGACAAGCTATAAATACATGTCATGAAGGCTGTTATAGGACAAAAATGATATCCAAAGTATACATTGATTGTTTTCATCACAGTTCAGTATGAACATGCTTTGATTCAAACCTGATTAGGATTTCTGGTTCGATTGCATTTTAATTCTCTAACAATAATTTGGAATTCAATTCTATCCTGAACTGCATCATTTAATTTTCCACCTGCAAATTACTTTGAACTCCCCAGAGATGATAGTAACTAAGCTCAGAACACCATTACAGTGTTCCTATTACTTGATAGCTACAGGCACTAATGAAGAACTTCAAGCATGATACTATTTATTTTCTACATGATGCTTAATTCTAGCAGTCCTCCAATGGTCTGACTAGTGTTAGAAATTCAATCAGTGATGTAGGAGAGAGAGGAGCATATGCTCTTATTTTCTCTCTAGATTTAAATATCCTTGTGATAAATGATCATATCATCAGCAAACAGTGACAGTTTGACTTCCTTTTTACCAATTTGGATGTCCTTTATTTCTTTCTCTTGTCTGATTGCTCTGGCTAGGACTTCCAGTACTGAGTTGAAGAGGAGTGGTGAGAGTGGGCATCCTTGTCTTATTCTAGTTCTCAGAGGAAATGGTTTCAACTTTTCCCCATTCAGTATTGTGTTGGCCGTGGGTTTGTCATAGATGGCTTTCATTACATTAAGTTATATCCCTTGTATGCTGATTTTGCTGAGAGTTTTAATCATAAAGCAATGCTAGATTTTTTCAAATGTTTTTTCTGCCCCTGTTGAGATGATCACGTGATTTTTTTAAAATTCTGTTTATGTGGTGTATCACATTTATTGACTTGCATATGTTAAAAAATCCCTGCATCCCTGGTATGAAACCCACTTGATCATGGTGAATTATCTTTCTGAAATGTTGCTGGATTCTGTTAGATAGTATTTTGTTAAGGATTTTGGCATCAATGTTTATCAGGGATATCAGTCTGTAGTTTTCTTTTCTGGTTATATCCTTTCCTGGTTTTGGTATTAGGGTCATGCTGTCTTCATAGAATGAATTAGCGAGGGTTCCTTCCTTCCCTATCTTGTAGAAGAGTGTCAGAAGGATTGGTACCAATTTTTCTTGAAATATCTGGTAGAATTCTGCTGTGAATCCATCTGGTCCTGGACTTTTTCTTTTGTAGATAATGATGCACACTCTCACCATTCCTCTTGAAGTTCCAGCCAGAGCAACCAGACAAGGGAAAGAAATAAAGGGCATCCAAATCAGTAAGAAGAAAGTCAAACTGTTACTGTTTGCTAACAATGTGATCGTTTACCTTGAAAACCATAAGTACTCATCCAGAAAGCTCCTAGAACTGAGAAAATAATTCAGGCTGAGTGTGATGGCTCACAACTGTAATCCAGCAATTTGGGAGGCCAAGGCAGGCAGATCACCTGAGATTGGGAGTTCGAGACCAGTCTGACCAACAAGGAGAAACCCTGTCTCTACTAAAAATACAAAATTAGCTGGGTGTGGTGGCACATGCCTGTAATCCCAGCTACTCGGGAGGCTGAGGCAGGAGAATCGCAGGAGAATTCAGTAAAGTTTCCAGGTACAAAATCAAAGTACACTAATCAGTAGCTCTTCTATACACCAAAAACAACCAAGCAGAGAATCAACCCCTTTTACAATAGCTGCAAAAAATAAAATAAAATATTTGGGACTATATCTAACAAAGGAGTTGAAAGACCTCTACAAGGAAAACTACAAAACACTACAGAAATAAATCATAGATGACACAAACAAATGGAAACACATCCCATGCTCACGAATGAGTAGAATCAATATTGTTAAAAATGACCATACAGCCTAAAGCAATCTACAAATTCGATGCAATACCCATCAAAATACCACCATCATTCTTCACAGAATTAGAAAACACAATACTAAAACTCATACGGAACCCAAAAAGAGCCCGCATAGTCAAAGCAAGACTAAGCAAAAAGAACAAATCTGGAGGCATCACACTACCTGATTTCAAACTGTACTATAAAGCCATAGTCACCAAAACAGCATGATAATGGTATAAAAATAGGCACATAGACCAATGGAACAGAATAGAAAACCCAGAAATAAACCCAAATACTTACAGCCAACTGATCTTTGACAAAACAAACAAAAACATAAAGTGGGGAAAGGATACCCTTTTCAACAAATGGTGCTGGGATATTTGGCTAGCCACATGTAGGAGAATGAAACTGGATCCTCATCTCTTACTTTATACAAAAATCAAGACAAGATGGATTAAGGACTTAAACCTAAGACCTGAAACTATAAAAATTCTAGAAGATAATATTTGAAAACCCCTTCTAGACATTAGCTTAGGCAGGAATTTCGTGACCAAGAACCCAAAAGCAAGTGCAATAAAAACAAAGACAAATAGCTGGGATCTAATTAAACTAAAAAGCTTTTGCTTGGCAAAAGGAACAGTCAGCAGAGTTAACAGACAACCCACAGAGTGGGAGAAAATCTTCACAATCTATACATCTGAAAAAAGACTAATGTCCAGAATCTACAATGAACTCAAACAAATCAGTAAGAAAAAAAAAAAAATTATACCAAAAAGTGGGCTAAGGATATGAACAGACAGTTCTCAAAAGAAGATATGCAACTGGCAAACAAACATATTTAAAAATGCTCCACATTACTAATAATCAGGGAAATGCAAATCAAACCCACAACGAGACATCACCTTACTCCTGCAAGAATGACCATAATAAAAAAAAATTTAAAAATTAACAAAAAACAGTAGATGTTTGCATAGATGTGGTGAACAGGGAACACTTCTACACTGCAGGTGGGAATGTAAACTATCACATCCACTATGGAAAACAGTGTGGTGATTTCTTAAAGGACTAAAAGAAGAACTACCATTTGATCCAGCAACAGCTCTACTGGATATCCGCCCAGTGAAAAGAAGTCATTATTCGAAAAAGATACTTTCTCATACATGTTCATAGCAGCACAATTCACAATTGCAAAATCATGGAACCAACCCAAATGCCCATCAATCAATCAGTGGATGAAGAAACTGTGGCACATATATATGATGGAATACTATAGCACCATAAAAAGGAATGAATTAACAGCATTTGCAGTGACCCGGATGAGATTGGAGACTATTATTCTAAGTGAAGTAACTCAGGAACGGAAAACCAAACATTGCATGTTCTCACTGATAAGTGGGAGCTAAGCTATGAGAACGCAAAGGCATATGTATAATACAATGGATTTTGGGAACTCAGGGGGAGGAGTGAGAGGAGGGTGAGGGATTAAAGGGCTGCAACAAATGTGGTGCAGTGTATACTGCTCAGGTGATATGTGCACCAAAATCTCATAAATGACCACTAAGGAACTTATTCATGTAACCAAATATGACCTGTGCCTCAATAACTTACGGAAATTTTTTTTTAAAGTCACAAAAAAATAAATAAATATCCTTACAGCAATGAACCATTCCTTACACGCCTAAAATTCTTTAATGCCTAGTATTAATAGCTGTCATTCATTGAATATTTTTGTTACAGACTTAAAAAAATCTCTAAGCCCCATACCATTCCTACAAAGAAGATATAATTCACCTTCTATATCCCTATTCCTGCTTTTTTTAAAACAAAATTTATAGACAGTGCAATTAAGTAATCTATTCAAAATCTCACAGCTAATATATGGTAGAACAGATTGAAAAGTAAGTCTATAAGAGTTTAAATCCTACACCTTTTCCATTATGTCACATTCATAGAATCTCATTTTATGTAACACAATTTTATGATTTCTGTGGTACACAGTGTATATTCATGTTAAAACTTACAGGTGACGAAAGGACTCTAAAAGGAAAGAGAAGACATAGTCAATTACACAAAATTTGCAATAATAATTTGATATTTTCCAAAACATTCTTTGAATATACAGTAATTATTTGTAGTAATTTCTTTTGTGGTACTTTATGTTAATAAAAGTTATTATCTAATTATTATTCAAAAGGGTGATGAGTCACAGAAAATGAATAAATAACATAAAATCCATTACTTCAGTCCTAAAAAAAAGATGTTCAGGGTTATTAAATACAAATATATTATTTAACAATTAGTAACGATGAGGAACACCTGTTAATTGTTTATGTTGTGCTCACTACTGTGTTAACCATGGTAAAAGTTTTATCACATTTAATTCTCACCTCATCTCTCATCATTAGGGAAACATGGGTTTAGGGGGTTTAAGCATCTTACCTGATGCTATGGTTTGAATGTGTCTCCAAAACTCCTATTAAAACTTAATCCCCATGTGGCAGTATTGAGAGATGGGGCTTTCAATAGGTGATTGGATTGTAAGGGAGAGAATTCATGAATGGATTACTCCATTTATGTATTAATGAATTAATGGCTCATGAATTAAGACGAGAAAGGGAGACTTGAGACAGCAGATTAGCATGCCTAGCTCTCTCTGCATGTGATATCCGATGACACATCAGGAGTCTTTAGCAGAGAAAGCCCCCATTAACAAGAAGGCTGTCACTGGGAGCAGCGGCTCACACCTGTAATTCTAATAGTTGGGGAGGCTGAGGCGAGAAGATTATTTGAGGCCATGAGTTCAAGACAAGTTTGGTCAACATAGTGAGACTACCTCTCTCTAAAAAAAAAAAAAAGCAAAGTTGGGTCTGCTGGTTGTGTGGTTGTGTATTATAGCTCCAACTACTCAGGAGGCTGAGGTGGAAGGATCAGTTGAACCTACATGGTCAGAGCTGCACTGACCTATAATCACAAGAATGATTATGCCACTGCACTTCAACCTGGGGAACAGAGTAAGATCCTGATTCTTTAAAAGAAAAATAAAAAGAGGCCAGGTGAGGTAGCTCATGCCTGTAATCCCAGCACTTTGGGAGGCCAAGGCTGGCAGATCATGAGGTCAGGAGATTGAGACCATCCTGGCTGATACAGTGAAACTCTGTCTCTAGTAAAAATACAAAAAATTAGCCAGGTGTGGTAGTGGCCACCTGTAATCCCAGCTACTCAGGAGGCTGAGGCAGAGAAATGGCTTGAACCCGGTAGGCAGAAGTTGCAGTGAGCCCAGATCGCACCACTGCGCCACTGTACTCCAGCCTGGGTGATAGGGTGAGATTCCGTCTGTAAATAAATAAATAGAGACCAGGTGCATTGGCTCACATCTGTAATTCCAGCACTTTGGGGTGCCAAGGTGGGAGGATCTCTTGAACCAAAGAATTTGAGACCAACCTGGGGAATATAGTGAGACCTTGTCTCTACAAAAAAAAAAAAAAAAACAAAAAACAAAAAAAAAACTAGCCAGGCGTGGTGGCTCATGCCTATAGTTCCAGCTACGTGGGCAGCTGAGGCACGCGAATCACTTGAGTCCAGGAGGTCAAGTCTGCAGAGAGCTGTGTTCGTACTGCTGCCCTTCAGCCTGGGCAACAGAGCCAGGCTTTGTCTTTAAGAAAAAGAAACAACAACAACAACAACGACAAAATAATGCTCTCATCAGATGCAGTTCTTAAACCCTGAACTTCTCAGCCTCTATTACTGTAAGAAATAAGTTCATTTTATTTGTAAATTGCCATCTTAGGTATCCTGTTATAAGCGACAAAAAATAGACTAAGACAGAAAATTGGTACTGAGAAGTGAGGTGTTGCTGTTGACAAATATGTAAAAATGTGGAATTGGTTTGGGAATGAGGGATTGGACAGCTGCTGAAAATTTTGGAGGAGCAGGCTTGAAAAAGCTTAGATTCTGGTTAGAAGTTAGAATACAAGAAGACTAGGGAAATTTCAGAATCCTTACAAATTGGTTAAAATTTCAGAACCAGAATGCTGATGGAAATACAGGCAGTAAAGTCCATTCTGATCAAGTTTCAGATAGAGCTGAGGAACAAGGTATTGGGAACTGGAATAAAGTCCATCTTTGTTACAAATTGGCAAATAGCTTGGCTGAACTGTGTCCATGCTTGAGGGCTTTGTAGAAGGCTTAATTTGAGAGTGATGATCCAGGGTATCTGGCAGAAGAAATTTCTAAGCAAATTATGGAAAGAGGTGCATGATTACTTTCGGCTATTTAAACTAAGATTTGGGGAGTAAAGAAATAATGTAAATACAGAATTTATAATTAAAAAGGAAGCAGAGTGGAAACAGTTGGAAAATTATCAGCCTGGCCACACAGAGAGTCAAAAAATATGTTCAGGAGTGTAAACCAAAGGTGTGGGTTTGCTAAAGATATTAGCACTAATGGAAGGGAGCCAGGTGTTCACTTTCAAGACAATGGGGAAAAAAGAGTCCTGAAAGCGTTTCAGAGATCTTTGAGGCTTCTCCTTGCATTACAGGCACAGAAGCCTAGGAGTGCAGAATGATTTCAGGGGACAGGCCCAGAGTGCTCTTTATCAGTTTGCTACCAAGGGCTTCTTCAAGACTCTCCTCCCTACATCTGGGCACAGCACTTTGGGGCCTCCCTAGCCAAGACCCTAATGGCCCCAAGTGTGGTTCATGCAGCAGCTGCAGACAGTACAAGTCAGAAATCTTAATTTGTCCATGTGGTGCTGATTCTTTAAGCTTACAGAAAGTAAGAGCTATAAAAGCTTGGAAGCCTCCAATGAGATTTCAAATGATGTTGTCAAAAACCTGGAGGCTGAGATACACACTCGTCACAGGGCAGAGCCACTGCAGAGAGCCTGTATTAGGGCATTGCCCAGTGGAAATGTGGGGTTGCAGCTGCTAAAGAGAGTCCCCAACAGGGTAATGTTTAGTGAAACCATGAAAGCAAGACCACCACCCAGTCAACATTGGGTAATACCTGGGGGAGTTGTGGAAGCGGGACTGCCACTGAGGCCCCAGAACTTCAGAACTATCAGAATGCAATGATAGCCTGTGAGACCTGGGTGAACCAAGCCCAACAAAGCCATAGTTTCAGGGTTGCCTGAGGCCTCAGGGCCCAACCCCTACACCAGGGTACAAAAGAATTATTGGATGTGGAGTCAAGGGAGAATATTCTGGAGCCTTACAACTCAATGTCTGATCAGTTGGGCTTCAGATTTGCTTGGAATTTGTTACTCCTTTCTTCTTGACTACTATTTCTCCCTTTTCAAATGGGAGTGTGTACCCTATGGTTTTCTAGCCACTGTACCTTGGAAGCAGATAATTTGTTTTGATTCAACATTTTCACAGGTGACCCTCTTGACTTTGAACTTTTGAGTTAGTTCTGGAAAAAAAGTTAAGATTCTGAAGCTATGTGATGGGATTTGTAAGTAAGAGAAACATGAGTTTTTTTTTGTGGGGGGGGGGCCAGAGGCAGAATACTATGGGTTAAATATTTGTGTCCCCCAAAACTCATTTTGAAATTTAGTCCCTGATGAGGCATAATTGAAGGGTAGGACTTTTAAGAGGTGATTGGCAGAGCTCTCATGACTGAATTAAGGCATTAATTGATTAATTGGTTACCAGGGAAGTGGGTCTGGTGGCTTTATAAGAAGAGGAAGAGAGACCTGAGCTAGCATATTAGCACTTGGCCCTCTCATCATGTGATACCCTGCACTGCCTGGAGACTCTACAGAGAGCCCTCACCAGAAAGAAAGCTCTCGCCAGATGCAGCCCTCTAACCTTGGACTTCTAAGCTTCCATAATTGTAAGAAATAAATGTATTTCTTTATAAATTACTCAGTTTTAGGTATTCTGTTATAAGCAACAGAAAACTGACTAAGATACCTAAGATTCCTAACTAGTTAGAGACAGTGTAAGTGTGAGTATTTCCCCTATCTTTTGGATTTAAGGCTCTTAGTTCTTGTTTATGTTCTTTCCTGGATGCTGTTTCCACACAAGTTGTAGACACTTTATTTGTAACAATGAAACTTTTGTACAGGTAAATTCTCATAATTTAAAATGAATAAAGAAATGTAACTCATCTGTCATCCCAGTGTGCATTTCTACAGCCTTTAGGGCTCAAGGAAAATTTTCTCCTGTGGACTAAGTAGCCAAAGAATGATCTTGAATTTTACTTGAAAATATTTTTGGTATTAGGAATGAAATGTTTAGGGAATCATGGGGCTTTGCTACCTTCTACATGGTTGGCAGTGATGGAAATCTGATTTACAGTGGTCCACACCATAGAAGGTATTCTTCCTCGGAGATCTGTTTCCCAGACTGAAACCAATGAAGTGAACTTGAAAACATGATTGCAAAAATTGCATTTTTCAGCTTAATACTCATCTCTATCTCTCCATTTCAATACAAAGAGATCTGATCTCCTTTTCATAAAGTAACCATCTACGACAGTTTCTATGATTATTTTTTCTCTCTCTTATTGGAAATCTACGCCTTCCTTCATGTCAGCTCATGTGATTGGAGTAGGGATGGCTTATCCCCATCACCACTTGAGTCAGTGCATATCAGCTTTGTGGTCAAATTAAATGTTTTATCAATATACATGTGAACAAAGATTAAATAATGAACACCTTTATTGGAGAGAAAGGAAAGACGATTACTTTCTCATCTGAGAATGAAATTGGCTTGAGAATGCAAAGAAGATGTAAAATGAGTTTTTAATGGCCATCTTTCCCATTATATATGGATGGCATGGTTAAGAAGAAAGAAAGGAAAGCTAGCCTGAGAAACAAAGGCAGAGAGAAACAAAGTCTTCACAACTTTCTTGCATTCCTATATCTTGCTGCTCTTTCAAGCCATTTCCACTCTGGAATGCTCAGTGAATTAATATTACCTTTTAGCACTTTGCCTGGTTTGAGATACATTTCTAACGCTTACACCGAGAAGAGTTTAATTTAACCCACGTGAATCAGTCTTTGCTGGATCATTATGTTGCCTATGTTTCAACCTTTTGTGAGGTCGAAACACTTCTACTTGCTTACTCTGCTCTTATCACACTAACTTTTTATTTTCTTTTTTGTGCTCTTTTTTCTTTTCATGACTATTTATTTATTTATTTGAGACAAGGTCTTGCTCTGTTACCCAGGCTGGAGTGCAGTGGGGCAATCTTGGCTCACTGCAACCTTCACCTCCCAGGGTCAAGCTATCCTCCCAACTCAGTCTTTCGAGTAGTTGGGACCACAGGCCCATGCCACCACGCCTGGTTAATTTTTGTTATTTTTTAATAGAGATGGGTTTTGCCATGTTGCCCAGGATGGTCTCAAACTCCTGAGCGCAAGTGATCTACCCGCCTTTGTTTCCCAAAGAATTTTTCATTTTCTACAACATGGTTGGCCCCTGTCAATATTTATAAATTATTTCCCAGCTTTACACATGTGGTCCATCTGCCTGAATTTCCCCCTCTATGATGCTTTACATGGTTGGACCCTGTCAATATGCAGATGTCCCCTCAAATATTGTCTACCCAGGCAGACATTTCCTGACCACTCTCTGCAAATACAGGGCTTCAACATGTAGTCAATTATAGTTTTCTGCTAGTTGCTTCAGAGTACTTTCCTAATTTTAATTTCACTATATTATTTGTGTATCTAATTTTGTTTTGCTTTCCCATATATGAAAACCTGTATCCTCTAGTTAGAACCATACGTACATTTTGCACCACTTTGTCAAAATGCTACACGGGTTCTGTTGCATAGTAATCATTTATTTTTGAAGAAATAAATACAATCATTATCCTCTAAAACATAGACTGAAACCATCTAAAGGAAATTACATTTCAAAAGAGAAAGACAGAAATACGGACTAAGACAGAAAATGTGGAAAGTTTTCCTGTGAGAAAATCAGGTAGCAATCACATGATTTTAATTTAAAATAAATCTTCTGCTGGGTACTGTGGCTCACGCCTATAATCCCAGCACTTTGGGAGGCCTAGGTGGGTGGATCACCAGGTCAGGAGATTGAAAGCATCCTGGCTCACATGGTGAAAGCCCGTCTCTAATAAAAATACAAAAAATTAGCCGGGCGTGGTAGCAGGCGCCTGTAGTCCCAGCTACTCGGGAGTCTGAGGCAGGAGAATGACGTGAACCTGGGAGGTGGAGGTTGCAGCGAGTCGAGATCGCACCACTGCACTGTAGAGCCTGGGTGACATTGTGAGACTCCATCTCAAAAAAAAAAATAAATAAAATAAATTAAAAAAAAAAACTTTGCACCTTACCTTTTTTTGGGAACAAAAAGAGGTAATTTAGTTTGAAAACACACTATTCCACATAGGATAGTCAGTCAGATAACTTAACACTAGTTTTTTTTTTTTTTTAACAGTTAAGACATATATCAAAGATTATTCTTTTTAATTTCTTAATTTTATAGTTAAGAAAATTCAAGTTATAAAATATTAGTAAAGTTTTCCAAGATCACAGAACTAGTTAGTAATAGAACCATGATAAAAACCTCAGTGTTTTCTTCTGATAGACTAATGATCACTTCACCCCATAATACTTACTTTTATTTCAGTCATAATTAATGTCTTCAGTTTTTATGTTAAGACAGAATGTAAAAACCGTCACATAAGGAAAAATAATTCTTCCACTTTGAAGAGATGTACATCTTATTCTGTGAGATGTAGATTTAGATACCATGTATGGAGTCCAGCTAATTGATTACTTAATGAAAACCCTCTGCACCAATTAAAGGGCCTCTATGGCATCTTAATATCACTTCCTATTCTACTGTAAGTATCTCTGAATTATGCAGAAAGCCCTAACTGTCTCTACTGCTCACTCACAATTAAAGCCAACTAACTCTCAACTTCAATGTCTGTGCTTATTCCACATCTCTCCCTAACCTTCTTGCCCCTTCTCTCACACAGCTCCTGAGAACCACCTCTCATTAGATTACTCACTTGTCTACTGCAATTTATACAGCTGCCTTCCTCAGCACTGCTTCACAAGGGTATTTTTCTAATTATTTTAGGAATGAAGTTGGCCTTACTCCTAATTTGATTCCTATTCACAAAGATCTTTTCAAAGTGGATTAATGATTGTTCCTTCTGTGACAGTTTTTACAATGTTGAGCATATCAATTCTTAGCAATTATTTTTGTTGTTGTTGTTGTTCATGGATTGATTGGCTGGCCTCTCAATAAAACTACCCATACTAACGAAGTTTAAGTAGTTTATAGTGAAATCCAGGGATGATCCCAAAACCTATATTATTCAGTCTAATCCTTAAAAAAATTGATAAAAAGAAACACATTCATTAAATTTCACCTGTGTTAGAATGACATAATTAGAGACTAGAAACAACATACAGACAATTCTTCCCTGGAGCTTCTAACCCGTTAGGAGACCAGAGAAGGAGATTATGGATAAAGCTCTGGGCAACTCTGACTGTTCACAGTGCCAAAGTTTCATATTCTGAACCATCACCACATTTCAAATTCAGCGGCCTGTTTTCTGATAAGAAAGATAATTGCCAATGTACATGTTTGAGAGACACAGACCAAAAAGCACAATACAGCAAAACAAAACCCACCATGGTTGGAGAGTAAGTGGTAGTTGTTTGCAGTCACTATATTAAAATAATTATCCTTCAATCAGGAAGGAAGATTTTACTTAGAGGATATATTATTCAATAGTGACTATTTGAAATAAAAGTCTTGTTGAGAAAGAAGAAAAAATTAAGCAATAAGTAGACTGTCAGGAACACTGTAGCCTGTCTGATTAGTGCCTCACAGTGAGAAAGTTATGACATAGATAAAGAATAATCTTTGGGAAATCTCCACCCAAGGTTTATAGAAACAATTAATTCTAATCAAATTATTTTATTTTTATAAACATAATATTGAATGATGAATTATTTACTGAATATAAGAGGCAAAATTCTGATGCTAGTTTCTGTTTTTGTTTAAAAACAAAAAACAATAACAAAAAACTTTACCAAGCTATTAATGTTGCAACAGGGAACTTAGGTTTTCCTGAGGAAAAAAAATTGTCCTTTGACTTCTGTGTAAATTGGGGATTTTATTTATTTCTAGAGTTTTACATCAGAAAAGAAAGGTCATTAATCACTGCTGCTTTTCTACATAACTGTTTTTGACCTAACTCATTGATGGTCAGAGTAGTTGACTTAGTCGAATAAAGTGTGCATCAAAGAGGGTCTAATTTTATTGAACAAGAATGACGATTTAAACCATGCTTGCTGATAATTTTATTCAAACAAACTTACTTTACTCGGAGATCACATGAAGATACACTACCTGTTCTTCTCTCAATCTGTTTCAATACATTCCTGCCCCTTCCTGCTATCAGGAATATCTTCTCCATACTATTCTGAGGCTATTTTCATTTTCTTTAATTAAAATAAAATATAATTTTGTAAATAAATCTTGCTATTACTGCTATTGTGTTTTCTTCTCAGGAATTCATAGAACAATGGAATTTTCTATTTGAAAAATAAAACTTATGTATGCAGTCAGCTTATAATGACTTCATTATCTCTCCTTAGAAAATAAGAAAAAATAAGTACAGTAGAAAAAAAAATTTTAAAGGAATCATAGATTCCAAAACAGACTTTGAAAATTGATAGAAGAATCATTGCACATATCCAAAAGAAATATTTTAATGCAGGGAAAAGACAAGGAGATGTCTTAAAGTCTTAAGAAGAAAAGCTTACGAAACAAACACTTGGTGAGATAACTCTAAACCAAGCATTTCATATACATCCTCAATTCACAACAACCTTACATAGTAGATGTATTTATTCCTTAGAAGGTAGATGTATTTAAAGATGGGAAAGCTGTGGTTCCCAAAGACTAAATGATTCTTCAAAAATCAGAGATCTGCTGATCGGAATTTAAGTCTTTTCAATCCTACTCCAAAGCCCATCCCATTACTGCAACCCACCCTGTCTGTTGTTACCTCTCACTGGCAATTGCTGGGACCAAAGATTATCTTTTCAGTAATTATATAAGAGGAAGAGATTAGCTGAGACAGCAAATCTGCTTGATTTTATCTGGATGTATGTGTATATAGAACATCTTTAAGCTCCTGTGAGACAGTGAAAAATGATAAAAGTTGTCTAATTTTTGCAATGATGTTATCAGAAAAATGTTTGTCACTGCTTGCTCTGTTTATTTAATGATGGGCCTCTCATGTGGAAACCTGGCATTATCTCTGAAGGTGCTATGCTCTTTTTTTTTTAATGCTGCTCCTGAAACAGAACTCCAGATACAAATCTCAAAGGCTGCGACAACAATGGGAATCTTCTATGCAATACATAGTATATCTACAGGTCTAGAAATTGCAAACCAATCCTCATAAATAAAAGCCTTTTCTCCTGTGTTGGCCCTCTACTAGAGCATGATGCCCTGGAAAAAAAAAAAAAAAAGAGTTAAGAGGCGGAGCATCAGCATATCATAAAACCAAGAGGTAGTGGTATAAACGTTAAGAAACAAGCATCACTAAGTAGCTAAATAATATTGCAGACTATATAAACAATCTGAGTGCCAGGATCACATCTGTTGGTAAAAATATATTTTTTTAATTCACACCAGACTTGGTCAATTTGGAATTACATTAGTAGCAATAAGTAGTACTTCTCTGGTTTGCCCCTATAGTCCAAGTGGAACTTCCACTTGCCACTCATCCACCAATCTCACCACTATTTGGGAGGAGGTCTTCTGTAGGTATACTACATAAGTATCCACACATATTTCTGTTGTTTTCCTCTCCCTACATCCTATTGATCACTTTGCTTATGAAGTCATGTAAAAATGGTAGCTACTGGTTCTTGTGACTGTAGGTGTCCACATCCATGAAAAGGGTCGTTAGCCATCTCCATGATTTTTTTTTTTTTTTTTGTGAGACAAGAGTCTTGTGCTTTGTCACCCAGGCTTCAGTACAATGGCGTGATTTCTGCTCACTGCAGCTTCTGCCTGCCAGGCTCAAGTGATTCTCCTGCCTCAGCCTCCAGAGTAACTGGGATTGCAGGCACCCACCACCAAGCCCAGCTAATTTTTGTATTTTTAGTAGAGACAGGGTTTCACCATATTGGCCAGACTGGTCTCAAACTCCTGACCTCAGTTGATCTGCCTGCCTCAGCCTCCCAAAGTGCTGGGATTACAGGCGTGAGCCACTGCGCCCAGCCCTCATCTCCATGTTTAAGACCAATAATTTTTTCCCCCATTGATTGAACTGTGCTAATGCCTGATTGTACTAAATTCACTGAGTGGTTTTATGAAAGAACATCTGTTGAAGCAAAGTAAAATTAAGTGGTGTCTACCCTACTTAACTATAATTTATTTTTGAAAACAGAGAATGTGTAATATAATTTACAAAGAAGATTCTTGCAGAATTACACAAGATAGGTGCTAGTGATTATTTAGATTATTTAGATTATTTAGATTCAAATCTCTAGTAAAGGTAAGTTCAGGCTTGGTTGGTGAATAGATTTGCTCATGGAATCCCAAGGACTCAAGGAGCAACAAGAGAAAAAAAAATACAGACTAAGATTAAGGAACTGTAGGAGCAAACAGTTGAATACTGAATAAAATATTCATTTACGTTACAATTTGCCCTAGAGCAGCCCCAGAAAATTGAAAGGTCCTCATAGATAGAAAATTGGAATTGAAGGAATTAGAAAGATTAACACAATAAGAATAATGCATGAAAATTTAAGGTGACAAGGTAGAAATCCCAATATACCTATGTGTCATGCGACCTTAAAACTTTTGGACCACCAGCTCACAAAGGTCAAGTCGGGATCTGACAATAGGCTGGGGAAAAGCAAGGCAATGTGTAGGCTGGAAGGGAGGAGAAAAAAGAAAAGACCTGAAAAATGTGTGTCATACAACAAATGGATGAGTTCCTGTGGGCCAAATGAACTGCGAATAATCCCCAAAATTCAAATGAATGCAAAGCAACCCTGCTAGGATGCATCTACATCTGCTCTGAGAGAAAATGGCCATAATGGAATGCTAAACTATTGCACTTCATACCTACCTGATGGGAAAATAGAAGTTTCAGAAAGAACCAGTCAAACATCAGTCAATTGAAGAAATAACTGTTGCCTAAGTCTCCTGAAGAAATCTCAGTGAACGCCACATAACAAAAGGTCTTGTAGAGCAATCTCCTAGAGAGCATTGAAAATCAAAACAAAGAAAACTAACAAAATCCAGAAGATCTGTACAGTAAGAAAGGTCCTAAACTGTTGAAAAACATTAGTACATGTCACCATTTCGGGGACTTGTATCATCTGTGTTGGGGTCCGCGTGTTTCCTAAACAGAGGAATGAACACACAAGACAAGACAAGACAAACATGGCGGCCGCGCCAAACGACACGCTCCACTTAATTTTATACAGTCCTTTGTGGAATGTTACCAAGTCACAAGATACATTGTTGTTTTTCTGACCTTTCCCCGACTTTCTGGATTTTCAAGATGTTTACACATAAACAAGCCCCCAGGGTCTGCCGTTTGCAGCTGGCTCCTTTGTCCTCCCTGCAAACAGGGAAGGAACACCCTGCTTCGTTTGCAAGAGCAGGACTTATCAGGAACGCCCTGCTTTGTGTGCAAGAGCAGGACTTATCCGGAACTTCTCGTTTGCGAGCACGTAGTCCTCTACAATCTGTGTATTTATAAATGGCTGAAGACATCTTTGAAATGCCAATGTAATAATTAGAGTACAGTTGTGAGGGTAATTGAGATAATATAAACGAAACACTTAAAAGATTTTATAAGTTATTTTGAGTACAAACATTATTATAAAAGATGACTGGGATATGAAAGTAAGAACCAATTACTGTATGAAGCCAAATTATTATAATAAAAATAAATAAATAGTTTAGTAAGAAAATGGTGCTTCTCAAAGGTTGGTTTTCACTGCTTCCTTCATGCACCTGGAAGCAAAGAACTGTGAAAGCCAGAGTCAAAATTTCTGAAACACCACATGGAAGACAGTGGTCCTGGAGAACCTTAGCAGCAGCATCCATGTTAAACATTATATGTTAATGATATAAAACTTTGTTATGGCAGACCGCTTCTATTGGGGGTTTGTTATTACAGCATAGCTTATCAAATTTGGACTAATATATTGCTAATTACATATATCTTCCAAGAATATTTTAGAAATGTCTTTTATCTCTGGATACACTTGTGAATGTTTTTGTCAGACTAATATTGAAAAATGAAATTACATTGGTGATACAAAATCTAAAGTGTCAGCTCTGCCCAGGAGTGTTATAATGAACTTTTTGTCTTCTCTCACTCTCATGTGAAAATGTAGGAACATGTTCAAAGTGACATATGTCTAATACGATTTGACTAGCACGTATTATATTGTAACTATTATCTACTTTAATACTCGACAAACATTTTTCAAATGATTAAATCTAAGAATAAATGGAACATTTTTAGTACCTGCTATTACTTTTTATCTATTCAGTTCATGTTAGGTTCATAGTTGTCTATCATATTATTAATATTAATTGTGGTTAAAATAAATTTTTCACAATTATCTCACAATATGTATTTTTACCCATTTCTTTTTAAGAATTAATACAGGTTTTTAAAAATAGGTTTTACTTCTTTGGATGGTTTCCATTTCACAGCAAGTCTGAGTACAAAGTATAAGAGTTTTTATGTATTTCCTCTCCCCTTAACACCTATATCCTCCCCTTCTGTCAACATTCCACACCAGAATGGTACATTGTTACAAAATTAACGTATCACCCTCACTCAAATCCAAGATTTACATTAGGGTCACTTTATGGATTATTACAAATATATGTAAAAAAGAGCTTCACTACCCTGAAAACCTTTTGAGTTCTACCTATTCATCCCTCCCTCCGCACCAGCCCCTGGCAACCACTGGTCTTTTTATTATCTCCATAGTTTCACCTTTTCCAAAATATTATATAGTTGAAATCACACAAAATATAGCCTTTTCAGATTGACTCATTCTGCTCAGAAATATACATCTAAATTTCCTCTATGTTTCTTCATACTAGATTGTTCATTTCTTTTAGTGTTAAATAATATTCTGTTGTCTGAATATATCATAGTTTTTTTAACCATTCAACAACTGAAGGTCATCTTGGTTACTTCTTAGTTTCATCAATTATGAATAAAACTGCTATAGACATCTGTGTGTAGGTTTTTGAGTGGACATAAGTTTTTAACTGATTTAGGTAAAAAAAAGTGTGATTATTGAATTATATGATAAGAATATCTTTAGTTTTGTAAGAAACTGTCAAGCTGTCTCTAAAGTTGCTGTATGATTTTGCATTCACACCAGCAATGAATGGGAGTTCCTATTGCTCTACGTCCTCATGAGCATTTGGTGGTGTCAACATTTTCAATTTTGATCATTCTATGGTGGTATATCATTGTTGCTTCAGTTAATAAGTCTATAATTATATATGACGTTGAGCATCTGTTTATGTGCTCCTTTGCCTTTGTGTATCTTCTTTGATGAGATGCCTATTCAGATCCCTTGCTCATTTTTTTAAAGTTTATTTTATTATTGTTGGGTTTAAATTGTTTTATGTACATATAAAGCAACAACTTTTTAATCAGATATGTCTTTTGCATATACTTTTTCCCAGTCCATTACTTGTCTTATTCTCTTGATAGTTTCCTTCACAGAGCAGATATTTTTCTTTCAATGAAGTCCAACTTGTCAACTTAGTTCTTTCATGGATCATGCCTTTGGTATTGTATCCAAAAAGTTACCAACAAACCCAAAGTCATCTAGATTTTTTCCTATTTTATCTTCAAGGAATTTTATGACTTTGTGTTTACATTCAGGTTTACGATTCTTCTTGAAATAATATTTATGAAAACTGCAAGACCTATGTCCAAATTCATTTTTTATTGCAAGTGGATGTCCAGTTGTTCTAGCACCATTTCTTGAAAAGACTACCTTGTCGTCATTGTATATTGTCTTTGTTTTTTTGTCAAAGAACAATTGACTATATCTATATGGGCCTGCTTATGGGCTCTATTTTGTCACATTAATTTATTAGTCTATACCTTTGCTTAGTCCACATTTTGAATACGTATCCTCCATAACGTTGGGTTTTGCATCACTGAATTCATCTATGTTTAAAAATTTTTTAAATTAACAATACAACAATAAAAATAATACAAATAAAAAGCAATAAAGTATAACAACTATTTACATAACATTTACATGGTATTAGGCATTACAAGTAATCTAAAGATGATTTAGTGTATATGAAAGAATGTGCTTAGGCTATGTGCAAACACAATGCCCTTTTATATAAGAGCCTTGAACATCCATGGATTTTGGTATCCACAGGGAGGAGGCTGAGGGGGTCCTGGAAACAATTCCCCATGGACACCGAGGGACAAGTTTATTACAACTAATTTATATTACAGAGGAAAAAGGACTTTATCCTTTTGCAAAGGGAGATGAGGATGATTTCCAAATCTTCCAGAGACTTCTTATCTTTTGAAAACCTTACCGCTTTTCCAGCCCTGGAATCTTCATTCTAATGGAATGTACACACTAGCATTTAGAACGAAAGGTAATGCAATCTATTTTACTCAGTCTTCTACAGAGTAATTAGTCAACGTTCTTGGAAAAAAAATAAGCCCACAAATACAGAACTGACTCAGAGAGGAGGCTGATCTTGTTATCTACATGCTCTGATTAACTGAATATTAAATAGAAAAAGGAGCTTGGTTAAAATGGAATTTGCCAATTTTCTTGAAAGTTAGCATATTTGTTATCATCCAAAATGAAATACAACCATTTTAACCTTTCTTTATCTATTTATAATGTATTCACTCTATGTGCTCAGAAATTGCTAAGAATTTCTCCCATATTCAAAAAGGTAATCAGCAGTATTTAAGTGCTTTTATTTCATAAAAATATTCACTTTGGCCTGGCGCGGTGGCTCATGCCTGTAATCCCAGCACTTTGGGAGGCCAAGGCGGGCGGATCACGAGGTCAGGAGATCGAGACCATTCTGGTGAACATGGTGAAACCCCGTCTCTACTAAAAATACAAAAAAATTAGCCAGGCTTGGTGGTGGGCGCCTGTAGCCCCAGCTACTGGGGAGGCTGAGGCAGAAGAATGGCGTGAACCCAGGAGGTGGAGCTTGCAGTGAGCCGAGATCGCGCCACTGCACTCCAGCCTGGGCGACAGAGCGAGACTCCGTCTCAAAAAAAAAAAAAAAAAAAAAAAAAAAAAATTCACTTCATCATATGGTAGTAAAACAGTTTTATACATACATAAAATAATTACACTTTTAAAATTGAAATACTGTTAAAAATAATTTCACTTTGAGTTTCTTCTCCTTCTCCTTCTCCTCCTCCTCCTCCTCCTCCTCCTCCTCCTCCTCCCTCTTCTTCTTCTTCTTCTTCTTCTTCTTCTTCTTCTTCTTCTTCTTCTTCTTCTTCTTCTTCTTCTTCTTCTTCTTCTTCTTCTTCTTCTTCTTCTTCTTCTTCTTCTTCTTTTGCCTAGAAACAGCAGTAAAAACAAGAAGTCTTTCTAGATAGTGCATCTTGATGTATTGCTTAAGTCATTATATTTGAGTAATTTAGGTGGTATTTTCTTCATTGTGAGTCCAATACCAGGTATGAATCCAGGTGTGAAACATCTCTGATGATAATACTCTTGGATAAATGAGGTTGAATTATTAGGATTATGAGATTTTCTGCTATTCCATTCTAAGGGCACTCAAGTAACTGGGGAAGAAGCTTCTTCAACCTCTTAGATGTGATGCCTTCTGAATAATTGCCTGAAATATTGAATACTGATATTGTCAGCAGAAATAATTTGTAATTTTTTAAAGTAACTTCCTCTTCAATTATTCGTTTTAAACACAGCTTTCAATGAGTTGTGGTCTATTATTTTACCTTATATTTTATGTAAGTTGATTATATATGTTTGTGAATAGCTTGTCATGATAAATATATTTTATTCTTTTATTGCAAACCCTTTAGGGAATGAAAAGTCTGGAAAACAAATGTTACATATGCAAACAAGGTAATGCATATATTCTGGACTCATGAAAGATTAGAATTGGTAAAGAACTTAAATTTTAATTAGTGTTAAAGCTTTCATTTTCTAGATTAGAAACCTAGGTACCAGAGAATAAAAGCCAAAGTCACAGAAAACAGGCACAATAAGATGACAAATCCCGAGAGAAGTAACACTGAGGGGCTAGACCCCCAAATTATTTCAGTTATTTTCTTGAAGAAAAGCTAATTGACTACAGCACAGTGAACTGGAATCCAGGACTAGCACAGCTGTCACACTGGGGTGAGGAAGCAAAAGTATGTTACGAGGGGAGGCTAAAGCTGTTGGGATCCACAGTGCAATGGGCAGGAGGGGATTAAGCAAGGTGCTCTCTGGAAACCTGTTTGGGTCCTGTGCGAGTCTTCAGCTGAGAGCTGGGCAGCACATGTGCAGCCTTGAGGGTTACCAAAGAATAGCTTATAAAGTTGTGAGCAGAACAGAGATAACAATGGTCTAGTGATGCTGTCAAACACGGTGGAGACAACTAATAGTACTCTATTAGCATTTTAGGCATCCAGCTGAGGCTCTTGAAAATTCTCTCAGGAGCAAATCATACTCCCATCAGGACCTACTTTAGATTCGTTGAAACCAAATCTAAACCAACCCCTTATAAGATATACAGTAGGCCAGGCACAGTGGCTCACGCATGTAATCCCAGCACTTTGGGAGGCTGAAGCAGGTGGATCACTTGAGGTCGGGAGTTCAAGACCAGCCTGACCAACATGGAGAAATCCAGTCTCTATTAAAAATACAAAACTAACTGAACGTGGTGGAGCATGCCTGTAATCCCAGTTACTCTGGAGGCTGAGGTAGGAGAATCTCTTGAACCTGGGAGACGGAGGTTGCGGTGAGCCGAGATCGCACCATTGCAATCCAGCCTGGGCAGCAAGAGCGAAACTCCGTCTCAAAAAAAAAAAAAAAAAAAATACACTAAAGACAGAGTTTGGAGTTTGAATATCATCTAGTTAGAAAGATTTCAGAAGTATTTTAGGTTTTCCACCCTAACAATTCATTGTATTAAGTCCACAACAGTTCAAGATAAACACTTAGTATTTACACTTAATTTTACACTTGTAGGAAGTGTAAATACTAAGTGATTATCTTGAACTGTTGTGGACTTAATACAATGAATTGTATAAAGAACCTAATATAGACGTATTAGATTCTATAATATGTCACAGAACCTAAAATCTCTGACATATTATTTTCATTGTCTAGTATGCAATAAAGATTAGATATGCCACAGAAATTAAAAAATTTGACCCATAGTTCAGAAAAAAAGATAGTCAATAAAAACTAACCTTGAAATACCCCAGACACTGCATTTGGCAAGCCCTTTAAAATAGATATTATAAAATGTGCTTAAATCATTAAAGGAAAATATGATTTAAATGAGAAAACGGGAAACTCACAAAAGAAATAAAATTATAAGAAAGAACAAAATGGATGCTTTAGAAATAGAAATTGCTCTAACAAAAACAATACAAAATATGTATGGAGAAAAAAAGAACTTTCAAGGCTTCCTATAAAGTTTCAGAAATCTTTAAAAAAGTTTATATTTACTTAGACATAGACATATAAGATAATGAAACAAAATAATAGTCCAGAAATTGATTCACATCTATATTATCAACTATTTTTCAACCATAACACTGTAGTAATTCAATGAGAAAAATGATACAGTTTTTTTAAAGCTGTTATTTCTTAATGGTGCTGACATACTGTATACACTAAAAAATATGAATTTTGAATTTTACCCACATAGCACAAACAAAATATGAACTACAAATAGATAATAGATCTAGATATACAAATGGAGACATAAAACTACTGAAAAAAACAAGCAAAAAAAAGTGATAAGTTAAAATTCATCAAAATAAAAATCTCTTTAAAACATACTATTGTAAATATCAAAGCAATTCATGGAGTGGAAGAAACAATTCAAATACATATATCTCACAAAAGATTTTCATACAGAATATGTCAAGAACATTTAGACTTCAATAAAAGAAAATGACCAAGTACTTTCGTAAATAGACTGAAATATTGCAGAGGCACTTTATGAAAAGAGACATATGAATGACATGACAAGGTGCAAAAATATCATTATTCACCTGGCAATTGAAAACTAAAATGCAATGAGATATCACTATACACTGTTAGAGTGGCTAATATTTAAAAAAATTGGTAGTAGCAAATGTTGGTGGGAATTTGAAGCAACTACAGGTTTTATATATCGCTGTAGTAACATTATAAAATTAAACAACTAATGTGGAACACAGTTTGACAGTTCCTCAAAGAGCTAAACATATATTTACCATATGAGTCAGCAATTTTTCTCCTAAGCATTTACCCCCAAATGAAAATATCTGTCCGCCAAAAAGATGTGTTTGTGAATTTTAATAGTAAATTTACTTATAATATCCAAACCTGGAAACAAACTAAATGTTCATGGTAGATAAATGGATAAACAAATCATAGCATAGCCATACAATAAAATATTATTCCACACATTGTAGATAAATACAGCAACATGGATAAGACTCAAAGCATGAGTAAAAATAAGTCACAAAAGAGTATAATTCTAATTATATTACATTATAGGACATACTAAAATAATAGATACTCATAGAAATTCATCTGTGATCTTCCAGAACCAGTATTGAGTTTGAGTGAATGAGGGGATAGAGGTGAGATTGAAAGCTGTATGTGGAACATTTTTGATTAATGAAATGTGGAAAAGTTCTATATCATGAATGGGAGGTGGTTACAAGGTGGTATACATTTGTCAAAACTCATCTAAGTGTGTGTGTTTAGTTTTATGCAAATTATATCTAAACAAACTTGTTTAAAAATAAACACCCTAAATTTGAGTGAATAAATCAATAAAACAAAAAAGCAATGGACCTAGTTTTTACTATGAATTTTCTTGTTAAAGAAGCTCTGTGAAAACCTCTAATCTAAGAAGACAATAAAAATAAATATAAAAACAAAAAAGAAAACATCACAGGAAATATAAATCTGTTAAATTTAAAATTGATGTAGAAAGGATAAAACTTTGAACAGAAGTTTGTAAATGATAGGTAAAATATCCAAAATCATTTTTTATTTTCTGTTTGGAGCAAGGTGGATAAGAAAGAAAGATCACAAAATGTAGAATAGAGTGATGTGAGTTTATATAAGAGCTCCAGTACAAGAATACAGACTGTAAAATCAGCTTTACCTCTTAGCTTATTATTATAATTATTAATTATTATAGCTTATTAATATAATTATTATAAGTTATAATTGGACATATTATTATACCTAGTTAATTAAATATCTGACCAACAGAACAATAAGCAGACTTTATAAATCAATCCAAGAGCCAGTGCTTGAAAAGACAGACACAAATGCAAAGAGGGACAGTTTAGAACACCACGATAATGCCAGTGCAGCAAAGGCCGGTAAGTTTTAAAGGATCATCATATTCAAATCTATGTAATATAGATCGATATAGCTATAAATTTGAAAATACTTATAGAGTTATGAATTTTATAAAAATATACAAATGACCAATATTGATTTAAGGAGTTTCCAAAAAGCAAAATGACAAGAACAAGTAGTTGAGAACATAGTTTTAAAAAAATGAACTAGACAGTATAAAGGTAAGTTTTCTTTCTCCACTTTTTTAAAGATCTAATAATTTATGTTGCTTTAGAAGCTGAAAAATGAAAAAATATATATACTGCACAAATTATTCTACTAAGCTGAATACACCTGATTCCAACATTGCATATACTTATGCAAATTGCATAAAGAAAATATTAGTAAATTAAATCTATCAGAATAATATAACATGATCAATTAAGGTTTATTACTAAAATAAAATAAAGACTGAATATTAGAAAACATATGGTTATAATTCATTATATCAAAACTTCAGAGAAGAACAAACAAGTGATCATGATAATAGATGCTAGAAAAATATTTGATAATTTCAGCATTCATACCACTTTCAAATCTAATCATAAGAGGATGTCTTCCTATTATGAATAGAGTGCCTAACCCAAACCAATAGTTACACTCATCTGAGCAGGCAAATAACAAAAATCAGAGAAAAAATAAAAGTATGTTTAATATTACTTGTCATTCTAGTGGGCAGGTCAATGTGACCAGACATGAAAAAGCACAAACGGAAAAAGAAAATGATTAAATAACCATTATTCTCAGGTGATATAATTGTTCACCTGGGAAACTTGAAAAATCTCACTGAAGAGCTATTGAAATAATAATATGTTTAGTAATGTAATCAAATAACAAATATAGGACACAAAAATCATTCGCTTTCCAGGATATTAATAATAATCTATGGGAAAATTAATGCAAAACCAGATCCTTTATTATCCAGTATGATAAATATTTACTGTCATGTGCCTCACAGTGACATTTCAGTCACTGATAGACCACATATATGATGGTCCTATGAGATTAGAATGGAGCTGTAAACTTCCTGTCACCTAGTTATGTCATAGCCATTGCGATGCAGCACATTACTGGTGTGTTTGCAGTGATGCTAGTGTAAGTAAACCTTCTGAGCTTCCAGTCATGTAAAAGTTTAATATATATGATTATGTACAATACATACTACTTGATAATGATAATATGTTCCTGAGTTATGTATTTACCACACTAGACATAGTAAATAAAGAAAAGTTGCCTGTGAAACAGTCTCAGGCAGATCCTTCAGGAGGCATTCCGGAAGAAAGCGTTGTTAGCAGAGGAGATGACAATTCCATGCGCATAATTACCCCTGAAGACCTTCCAGTGGGACAATGATACTCATGATCCTAAGGCTATAGGCCTCAGATAATGTGTGTGTTTGTTTTAGTTTTCAACAACAACAAAAAAGTTTTAAAAATAAACAAAAAAATAAAAAATGTAAAATAAAAAGCTTACAGAAATACATAAAGAACAATTTTTATGCAGATGTATGTGTTTGCTATTTAAGTTGCGTGTTATTACAGAAAGTCAAAAAGTTAAAAAATTACAAAGTTGATAAAGTAAAAAGTTACAGTAAGCTAAGATTAATTTATTATTAAGTAAAATATTTTAATAAATGTAGTGCAGTGTAAGTGTACAGCGTTCATAAAGTCTATAGTAATATACAGTAATATCCTAGGGCTTCACATTTGCTCACCACTCACTCACTGACTCACTCAGAGCAACTTCCAGTTCTGCAAGATTCATTCATGGTAAGTGTCCTATACTGATACACCTTTTAAAAAACATTTCATACTGTATTTTTACTGTACCTATTCTATCTTTAGATATATTTAGATACACAAACACTTTCCATAGTGCTGCAATTGCTTATAGCATTTAGTACAGTAACATTATGTACAGGTTTATAACCTCAGAGCAATAGGCAATACTATATGACCCATGCGTGTAGAAGGCTATGCCAGCTGGTTTGTGTAAGTATGCTCTATGATGTTTACACAACAAAGTCATGTGAACAATTTATTTCTCTGAATGTATCCTTCTCACTAAATGATGTATAATCATGTTTGAATAGCATACAATTACATACTATGTAAGTAATATATACCATTCTTGGTATATTTTTATAAAAATTATTCTACCTCTATGATGGCAATTACACTGTATTGAAGAATATAAATAATATTTGAAAAAATAGTTGTTTCTAAGGTAGTAAAACTATTAAGAAAACCCTTGTTAAATTAAATTACTAAATTAATGCAATGTCATTAAATGTCAACAAAAACATTTTTAAATTAATAAAGTGAAACCAAATTTCATGAGGAATAATACATATGTAAAAGTGTCCAGAATTTTTTAAGAAGAATATTAGCCCATATATTAAAATATATTTTAATGCCTTAATACTTAACATCATTTTGCAGGATAATTCATTAGTATCTATCAGAGTTACCTAAACATGCACTTTGGCTAACTAGTAATACCAATTCTATAAATTTTCTGTGGTATATTCTGCTAGCAGCACATATCTAGCTCTCTTTTTCCTCTGGAAGAATGCGAGAATTATAATTCTGCATTCTTTAGTAGTTAGGCAGACTAATGATGAGGCCAATGTATTTGAAGCAGAAGTGACAAGAATCACACACTGAGACATTTAATTGTTGATATTATTCTTGAGTTTCTCTTGATTTGCTGTAGTGATTATGGACTTGACCTATGTTTCATATAACAGAACTGAAAGTGCAAAGCAGCAGAGCCACTATGTCACTACTTGGAACAAGTTGCTCATGAGATTCTTTGGAAATGCAACAAGCTTTGTGGAGGAGAAATAAACTGCTTGTTAAACTACTGAGATTGAGAAATTTTCTGTTACCATAGCACAATATTCCTCACAAAACACTCTTCTTATCGTTCACTTTATAACAAATAAGTAATTATCAATTAAACATAAATACATTTATTCCACCCAAATAGCCATCTTCTTATGTGTTGTGCTCCTGTCTAAAGTTTTGTTTGTACAAATTGTTTTCCTAATGAAACTGATCACTATAGATCATTTTCCAACTCTAAGATTCGATGATTCTATGATCATTTTCTAATAATTACAAACCAGAGTTGGTAATGTTCATCAATTTACTTAACACCTGACACATTAAGTATACTTATTCACAGAGCTGAAATCAGAAAATTATTACCTTTTTTGAGCACAAAAGATGAAGATACATGATGCACAAATTGCTCAGTGCTAGAATAACTCACTCGGTGAAGAGATGGAAAGAAAGAACACTTGACAGGTTTTTAAAAAGCAGTCTTGAGGGGCAATACCCTGTTTATACTCATTTGTGAGGCTCCTAGTGATAATAGCATCACTTAAACTAGGACTGATTGTTTAACAAGGGAATTCTCACTGAATTGCAGACAGCTTAAAGTTAAAATAACTCTTTGTAACTATTCTTGAAATGTTATGTTCATTTTACACAGTTTTTATTGGAGCCTAATTTCAAAGAAACTTAAACATCATATTAAAGTCCCAATTTGCAGACTCAAAGCATTCATCTCTTGGCTTTTAAAGTACGTTTTATGAACTACAAAACCATGTTATCTTAGGATGTGATTTTCTGTGTTAAATTGCTGACCCAGTAATGTTTCTGATGTCTTACAAATTATATTTTGGCCTATCACTCCAGCCATATTTTATTTCGAAAATCTCATATGTACCAAAACAATGCTTGGCATAAAACATGAGTAGATTACGTCTTTGCCATTGAAGAACTCCCTTGGCTGTTATTCTGGTTTCTGTTTCCTCCTGTCACTCTATGTCTGTCTGTTTCTTACACAGACGTACACAAACACCTGTACAAACACATGCATGTACACACACACACGCATGCGTGTGCTATTGCATACAACACTGTACCCCTTTATTAGTCTTTGCTGAGGTTCTTTTTAATAGTTGTTCTTTATAATAGTTGTACTCAAGTAGAGACGCCATTTCGTTTGGACGCTGCTGACTAAAGAACAGAACATAGTAGAACAGAACATAGTAGTTTATCAGTCTGTTCCTTAATCCAACTGATAGGTTGTTTGCAGGAAGATAAATGATTTATATAGTTCTCAATGGAGTAATAACAAGACCATCTGTGGAAAGCATCCATGAGTCATTGACAAGGTTTGGTAGCTGAGAAGCCTTCAACTAATCTGGCCTCCTCGTAATCATCTAGGTGTCTCCGAAATGAGTACAGATTATTATAATAGATTTTCATGAAGTTTAGATAGTTTATCTCTTTCTCTCTGCCTGTCTCACTTTCTCTCCCCACCCCATCCACTTCTCTGCATATTATGTAGCCCACATTTACTTTCTCACCCCTCTGTGTCTATTTATACTGATTATCCCAATTATGGAATCTAATGGAAGGTGTGGAAATTTTGTTGAATATTATTACCTGGTATGAGGATTATAATAACTTAGTTTTCATTCAAATGTGCATTTTTCTTAATTTTTTATTGTCTGTTTTGTTGTTAGCAGTGATTTGGAAGTAGAATATACAAAAATACAGCTCAGAGCAAAAAGGAACATTTGGAAATTATGCAAAAATTGCATCCAAAATTTTACCAAGCATTTGAGTTAAACAGAGTAAAATTGTATCCTGAGATGCTGGCTGAATTTTAATGATATCATTTGGTTCCTAACTTATGTCTCAGGCAGAAAAGTCCAGAAAAATGTAAAATATCTTGGGAACTGAAGATGACATAGCTTGACTACACCTGTCTTCTCATGTAATTTTGAAGCATTTGCCAGTTTTACCTGCATGTAGCATAACTTTTTGTTATCACTTCATAGTAGTTAAGGTTTCCAGTTTCATACAGTCTTGCCTAAATTAGATTTTTCTATGGAAGAGCATCCTCAGTGAATTAGAGTACTCCAAAATGCAAAAATAAACTCCACTGAAGTTCAGGTCTCTAGTGTAATAAAAATTAAAATTAGACTAAATGTCAAAACAAAATCATAATTTTATATACATTATTACTAAATATCAATGCTATTTTTAAATAGGTATGCCAAAGCTAAATTAAAACAAAAGTAAGCCTTCAAAGTACCTCCTATGAGAGGATATACTTATTCAATTGGTGCTGCTTTCCAAAGCCCATTTTGGTGGCATTTTTGAAGAATATCTTTAAAATAAGACTCTGAGTTGTATAAAAAAGTCAATCTAATTTACTTAGACTTCTATTTTGTGTCAGGTCCAATACAAATATATCCAGCTTTGATTGTTCAATAATTAATTAACAAAAATCATTATGCATATACCATCACTGGTCTTATCTATGGAGGATATTAAAGCAAGCCAAGTAGTACACTAATAAACATTTTGAATGCTTTTTTATGATCATAAATAAAGCTACAATAAAACTGACATTCTATTGGCAGAAAGCTATATTAATTAACTAATAAAAACAAGCCCTATACTTCCTTCATGATAAACCCTATAAAGAAGAGCACAAAGTGGTAAGAAAGCATATAATAGATAGACTTAATTCAGAATGAGGAAAGTGCCATTATATTTAAAATATAGAAGATAACTTTGCAATGTAGGAGAAGGCTTGAGATAAAACAAATACAAAATCTGCCAGGAAATAAATCATAAACAAATTTTCTACCTTTGGAAAGCATTGTGTATTCAAGGAACTGAAATATGTCCCTCATCAAGAACCATGAGAAGACAAAAGCTTGGTGAGTTGTTAGGCTCCAGAGTCACTCAGTAGAGCTTTTAATCCCATGCTTCCTTATTCTCTCCCCAAACAAGAAAAGATTTCACCTGCTTCTGCAAGTATTGGCTCAAAATCCAGGTAGGCTGAATCCTGGGAGGAAACTTCAGTTTCAATATCTGAGTGAGGATGAAGTAGGGAAGAGTTTCCCCTCAAAAGGGAATCAAATGTATACTTTTACTGTTAATTATGATTTGGGAAGGAAATGATACACATTATAATCTATCCTGGCCCCATATAGATAAACCCTGGAGCTGCTAGGCACATTAGTCAGGGAGCTACATGTGTAGCAAGTGTAAGTCTATTTCTGCAATAGAGCAAGTGTGTCATGTTGACTCTAGGCACCTTCCATCTGCTAAACTCCTGTCCTAAGTCCCAACTCTGGCCCTTGTAACCACACCATCTGTAGGGTAGCCTGATGCTGCAGAGTAACAGGACATATGACAATTTCATGACAGAGGATTCAGGCAATGCATTAGTACACTTGGGCTGCTACAACAAAATAAAAAATTTGGGATGCTTAAATAATATAAATTAATTGCTCACAGTATTGAAGGCTGTGACATCAAAGATCCAGGTGCTGGCTGATTGCATTCGTTGTGAGGGCACATGACATTTCTTCCATGTGAAATCAGAGAGGTAGGGGTTGGGGGAGAGCTCTCAGGTGTCTCCTCTTATAAGGACACTAATCTGCCAGGTGCAGTGGCTCATGCCTAAAATCCCAACATTTTTGGAGGCCAAAGCAGGAGGATCACTTGAGCCCTGGAGTTTGAGACCATCCTGGGCAACATAGTGAGACCCCATTTCTATCAAAAGGAGGTTGAGACTGCAGTGAGTGAGTATAACACTACTGCACTCCAGCCTGGACAAAAGAATGGCACCCTGTCTTAAAAAAAAAAAAAAAAAAAAAAGACATGAATTCTATTGGAACAGAACCCTATCCATCCTTTTTACTTCATTCAACCTTTATTACTTCCTTAGTGGTCCCATCTCCAATACAGCCCACTGCACACTGGGGTTAGGTCTTGAACACCTGAACTTGGAATGAACATAGTCTATCACAGTCTGAGTAGTATTTTAACCAATATATACATGATACCTTGAATATTTACTCACAATACCTCTTTCCCATTCCTTCATGCCGTATGTTTTAAATCAATTTAATATGTATGTGTAATTTCAGTAACTTAATTTGGTCTATTAGTTTTTCTGTTCTGTTATCAATGGATAGCTTGAAAAATACTTGTTGGCAAACATTTCATTAACATAATTTACCAGATACAAATGTGGGAAATTGGGCAGATTCTTTGACCAAAAAGTTCTAACATTTTACTTCTAGAAATTTATCCAAAAAAAAAAAACAGTAATAAATAGACTAAAAATCTTATTGCTTTGTGTTTAATGAAAAAGGTAAAAGCAATAGAAGATCTAATACACTAAAAGGATTTATTAAATGACTTATGACACATCAAAAGAATTAGACACCATGCAATCACTAAATTTGACATCGAAGAAGAATACAATTCAAAGGAAAATGACACAATTTTATGGGTAAAAGCAGGATGCAATCTGATGGAAGTATAAATTGCTGTACTCTTCTTCTTAAAAAGCAATTTAGTATTATATGTTTAGGTTTGACATATATACCTGACAATCTACCTCTTGCAAATCCAGCTTATAGAACTGAAAGTGCCAGTATATAAGTCTTTATGTGTGCAGTATGCCTTTAACTTTCTCCATCAAATCCATACTGCCCCTTCTTCATTCTGTTCCTTTCCCCCTCCCCACCAGACTAATCTGTAGAGATTATGTGAATGGTCTCTTGTGCCGTTTAACTTCTGATTGGGAAACCTCAGGAGGAGGCCGGGGAAAAGTTGGGTAGAAAAGTCAGATCATAATATTTAATTTCTTGACTCCTTTGAGAGGTAATTAGAGGCTGGCTACACTTATCAAGCACTGGTCATTTGTCATCTTAAAGCAGTCTTTTTTATGTGAATCTCTTCTTCAATTTGTGGTAACATTTACCTTTCTATGTCCCTTCTGTTCTAGGGATGATGATAACTTTATACTAGTAGTTCCAAGTCATGGGTATGTCCTTTTTGGCTCCCTTACAGTTTCACTTTGGAAATTATCTTCGATTGATTCAGTATAAAAGGATGTTTATTGCAGCATAGTTTGAAACTAAAAGTAACAAGAATTACATAAGAAGGATATTGGCCCCCCACACAATGGAATTCACCTTTTATAGGGAACAAGTTAGATCTATGTTAGTAAAAGTAAATAGCTACCCATAACAGACTGTTGTTAGAATTGCAAGTTACAATGTGATTGATGAAGTACAATTTCATTCTTCTCTAAACAATCAACAATAGGTCCTATATTTTTGTGCTTATTCATATGCATATGTAATTCTGTATATCTTCAAATATGTATTTTACACAGTTTGAACTTTGGGGGGCATTGTTTTATTGGTTGCAATGAGCACATGTCAATTTTGTAATTTTTAGAGTAACATTTCAAAAAATTAAAACCATTGGTTCTAAAAGTAACTTAAGAAATAAAACATTTAAAAATGCATATATAGTGTGTTACTGTATATACACTGTTAAAATACCCAAAGGGATACATCAAAATTCTAACAGCCTTTGTTTCTGTGTGCTGGCATTACAGGTGCCTAATTTTCTTCTCTCAGTTATTGTTTCTGCTTTTTCTTCTTGTTTTTGCTTTTCCTTTTTCTCCTCCTCCAACACCACTAAACATAAATCATACGTTATTAATAAAATATGATAAAATAAACTAACATTAAAATTTTATGTTAATAAAATAATGTGACATACTTTCAAAAGTACGTGTCGTAATATTTTTGACAGGAAGGAAGGTCAGACATGCTTCATTGTTGATTGTTTAGAGAAAAATGAGATCATACTTTGCTCGTTACATTGTAACTTGCTTAGAATAGCAAGTTAGAATAGGACAACATGTTATGGCTATCTATTTAACATAGATCTAGCTTGTTCTCTGTAAAAGCAAATTGCATTGTATGAGCCATTACTTTTAAAAGTATGTGTCATAATAGAGCGTAAATTAAAAATAAAATTCTAAACTCTCACTGACTGAACAAACTCCCTCTTGGTCAAGGAGATCCCAGAGAAACCTTTAAAACTGAGTCCCCAGCCATGACAGGAAGGAAGGCCAGACATTCTTCATCATAGCCCCTGCTGCTTTAGAGTTCAGGCACAACTGGGCAGCATTAATATTAAAATAGAGATCATAAGACGGACAATGCAGACTCTTTGTGGCAACAAAATAACGAATTATAAACAAGAGCTAAGGCCATTCCAAGCAAGGGTTAAGTCATGCCTGCTGGCCATCAGTCTTGCTAAACAGGTCATATTGCTGACTCATCCTTATCTTAATTTAAACATTCGTTTCTGTTAACTCCAAGTTTTCAGACAAAGTCTTGTTTCTTTAATAAATTGCAGGTTAAAGAAATCTCCGAATCCTCCTATGACTTGCAAGCCCTTGCTTGAAGATATGCTAACTTTTCAGTCTGAACCAACCTTCCATGCACTGACTTACGTCGTTGTCTATGACTCTTGCCTCCCTAAAATGTATAAAACCAAACTGTCATCTGGCCACCTCAGATGCACTTCATTAGGACTCCTTCAGACTTTGATTCCCTAGGCTGAGGTCACTCATACTGGCTCATAATAAGCCTCTTTAAAATATTTTATCGAGATTGATTTTTCTATCCACAAAAGATACAGACAAAATAAGTTACAACTTAGTTCTGACTGGGTGCAACAGAAATGGCTTTCTGTAAAAGGTGTAATTTGAACCAACAAAAAGTGTGAAAAATCTAGACTTGAAGAGATTACAGGAACACATAGCTGGTGAAAGAAAAGGTACAGATGAAAGCATTGTTCTTGTAAATTATAGGATATGCATCTGTCTTGGTAAGCCATTCATTTTTACTAAACTATAGAGTGTAAGACTGAGAAGTAAAGTTTGAAAATTGCATAGAAATAAGTTCACGGGAGGCCATGTCACGGAGAGATGTATAGAGTGAATGGAATGGAATGAAGGCTTATTTGGAGGAGGTATTTTTTAAGCATAGTAGTGGAATATTGGAAGCGGTAATTTTAGAAGATAACTCTGGCATGACTGTATGAGACAGATTGAGACTTGTAGGGAAGTGGGGAGAGAACCAAAGACACAAGGCCAGGGAGGAGGTTGCTGTGATGGTCCAGGAGAAAGAGGAGAGGTTTGTACGTGAACAATGGCATCGGTAATGAAAATGAGGGCTAGGCATGAGAGGTGTATAAGGAAAACATTTGCTTCCAAGTGATTGTGTGTTTTTTTTTTTTTTTTTCAAAGTTACATTTTTAATGTGAAAAGGGTGAGGGAAGAGTAAAGATGTGATGGTAAATATTGAGTGTCTACTTGGTTGAATTGAAGGATGCAAAGTAATGTTCCTGGGTGTGTCTGTGAGGTTGTTGCCAAAGGAAATTAACATTTGAGTCAGTGGACTGGGAAAGGCAGACCCATCCTCAGTCTAGGTGGGCACAATCTAATCAGCTGCCAGCTCAGCTAGAATTAAAAGCAGGCAGAAGAACGTGAAAGAACTAGACTGACTAAGTCTGCCGACCTACATCTTTCTCCCATGCTGAATGTTTCTTTCCTGCCCTCAAACACTGGACTCCAAGTTCTTAAGCTTTTGGACTCTTGGATCTTTGACCACAGACTGAAGGCTACGCTGTTGGCTTTTCCACTTTTGAGGTTTGGAGACTCGGACTGGCTTCCTTGCTCCTCAGCATGCAGATGGCCTTTAGGACTTCACCTTGTGATTATGCGAGTTAATACTCCTTAATAAACTCCCATATGTGTGTATATATATACACACACATGCGCGCGTGCGCACACACACACACACACACAGATCTATCCTATTGGTTATGTCCTCTAGAGATCCCTGACTAATACAAAGATATTCAAAAGTTTGAGTGTGGGAGACTAAGAAAGGACTGAGAGCATTACCAAAGCAGAGAACTTCATGAAAAGAGCAGATTTAGCTGGTTTTGGTTCATTATTTTGAGCATTCAGTGAGCCTCCTTCATTAGCCTCTATTTTCTTCTTTTAAAGTAGCTGTTACCAAGGTTGTCCAAAATTAGAAACTCTGATTAAACATTTCTTCCTCAGGTGCTTTTAGAACATCTGCATTGGAATGCGTAGGAGTCAAACATTAGAAATGGGAGAATTTAGTCCAGAGAAAAGTGACTAAAACTACTAAAATAGGTGTGGGAGATTTCCCACACAAAGTTGATGTCTGATACCTGATAATTGTCTAAGATTGTCATTGGAATGAATGCAGTGGGAGAAGATTAAGGCAGAAGAAGATTATAAAAGGTCAGAATGAGAAGAGGAACCAAGTATCATTTGAAAGAATGTCCCAGGCATGAAACACTATGGACAAGCTGAAACAAGGTTTTTCTTTAATGTACTGTTTTCTGTAAGTAAGCACGAAGTGGTGTAATGTACTACTTTGAGCAAAGTTGTAGTTATTCATGTTCCTTTGAACTAGATCTAGTAGTTCTTTTTTTTTTTTTTTTTTTTTTTTTTTTTGAGGCGGAGTCTCGCTCTGTCGCCCGGGCTGGAGTGCAGTGGCCTGATCTCAGCTCACTGCAAGCTCCGCCTCCCGGGTTTACGCCATTCTCCTGCCTCAGCCTCCCGAGTAGCTGGGACTACAGGCGCCCGCCACCTCGCCCGGCTAGTTTTTGTATTTTTAGTAGAGACGGGGTTTCACCGTGTTAGCCAGGATGGTCTCGATCTCCTGACCTCGTGATCCGCCCGTCTCGGCCTCCCAAAGTGCTGGGATTACAGGCTTGAGCCACCGCGCCCGGCCGATCTAGTAGTTCTTATGCTTCATTCTTACGCTTGATATTTGCCTTTTTGAACAGGAGCTGTATGAGATTTAAATGTGCAATCAGGTATCACGATTTTGGGTTTTGTTCTCTTAACTGAGGGTGCTATTTTCCAGATTGTCAAAATGTTTTTTGAAAAAAAAAATAATAACAGCAATGACAAAGATAAAAATAATAATAGTTGTAATAATGTCCAAAGGCCTGCACAGGCACCTTCTCATGTAATGGTCCTCTCTTCATTACCCTTTGATTATTTTGTCCCTCTTCAACTCTCAGAGCTTTAGTTCTTAGATTCAAAAATGATCTTTTCCGTGAGGTAAATATTCATATACCATATGAACTGGTCATTTTAGAGAATTTAATATAGTAAATTTTAATGAACAGCTAATTTGGAATGTTATCTTACTTGTTTTATTTATGTAGAAGCTTAACTTTGACACTTATGGATTCATGAGAGAGCTATGCCTATTTGGGGGGAAGACATTTATTCATACAGATATTTTATTCTTTCAAACTGTGTAATACACCGGTGAAGAGACCTGCTTCAATTCTTTGGGCATGAGACAAAACTTCAATGTGAGGAAACCTATTTTCAATAAAAACAGGTGCTCTAAGAATGTTGATTTAGTGATTGTGTCTCCAGGGGTCTGCCACAATCTAAATTCTAATTTTATTCATTTATATTAATGATACTTCTATGTGTTTGTATACCTGAATTATATATATTTTAATTTCATGTATATAAATAAAGGACACTAAACAAATTAATACAAAAAGGAAAAAACAGCCTAAGGTAGCTTGAAGTCATTTGAAAGACCCTAAGCTTAGCCACTTCAGGAAACCAGATAAATCCCCAAATTTTATTAGATGAATCAATAGCCATTCTATTCCAATAATTAGCTTATATATCTACATATATATCTACATTTGTATCTCAGTATGCATTTTGAAAAGTAGCTCCTTTTCAGTAAAATTGTTTTTCAGTTTAAATTGTCTCTAATTTAAATTGGCCCTCTCTCCTAGTGATCGCCAGTGGTTGAATGTAACTTGAGTCCCTCCTGACGGTTGGGGCAGTTGGTTCAAGTGAGGAATGTCATTTTAAGCAGTTCCAGGTTATAATGTAAAATTAAAATTCTCTAAGCAGCAATATCTGCTAATATTTTCTCATTTTACTACAATAATCCAATTTGCTTGTTTGGAAACCAGTATGACTAATTAACTGAATAAGTGATCAGAACGAACTAGCAAATAGAAAGTTTCATATTAAATATAGTTTCCAGCTTTGTAGATAGGCATTTTCACAGGGCTCGTCTTTGGCGCAATCGTTACTGAGTTTAGGTGGCAAATTTAATCCTGACCCCACCTACAGTGGAAAAGACACTCATAAATTACCACTGGGATTATTTGTTGGCTCTGTTAGTAAAATCTACAGACTAAAAACTCTGTAATAACAGCTATAATAAAATGTACGGGTACAGTCAACTTCCTCATACACACCACCTTATCACAGCGAATTAGGGACATATTGTGATGTTATCAGTCAAATTAGTTTCCCAGTTCAATTGATTTTTACTAATGATACATAAATATATTTCTATGAAATTTCTATAAAAATTGAAATGAACCAAAATTCCAGTTCAGACCAAAGAACCATTTTCCCTGAGAAAAGTCAAAAAATATGGATTAAAATATTTGCCTAAAATGAACCTAACTTTAATTCATAAAGATTAATCAACTTTAAAAGTGTGAGGGGTTGGGCACAGTGGCTCACGCCTGTAATCCCAGCACTTTGGGAAGCAAAGATGGGTGCATCATGAGGTCAGTGTTTGGACAAACGGAGGCAAGATGGTGCACTTCCGGGTTCTTCTTCACCAACTTTTCCCTTCCCGCCGCGCAAAAATGCAGCCAGCGCCCAGGGAGGGTGCAGACCAACCGGGCATGCGCCAGGTGACATCAATCCGAAGAGACCAAGATTTACCTGGTCGCACCTGTGGAACGCCCCCCTACAGGCCCATGCCCCGCCTATTGCCCTCCCACTCCTAGAAAAGCCGCTCTGGACGGTCGCCACGCACGGCCTTCCTCAGTCCTCCACTCCTGTTGGGATGTCGGGACTGCAGGAACTCCGTCCAAGAGCCCCACCGGGCTCTTTGCCGGAGGCCGACAGACCTCTTCCCCACACCTTAGGTGACCAAAATAAACTTGCAGTTTTGCTCCTACACTTGCCTACTTGCTGGTTCTTTTGTGCCCACTCTGGTGGTCTTAGAAAAACAAATCAGTCAGGAGATTGAGACCATCCTGGCTAATACGGTGAAACCCCATCTCTACTGAAAATGCAGGAAAATTAGCCAGGTGTGGTGGCGGACACCTGTAATCCCAGCTACTCAGGAGGCTGAGGCAGGAGAATGGTGTGAACCTGGGAGGCAGAACTTGCAGTGAGCCGAGATCACGCCACTGCACTCCAGCCTGGGCGACGGAGTGAGACTCCGTCTCAAAAAAAAAAAAAAAAAAAAAAAAAAAAAAAAAAAAACTGTGAAAAATTTAGACATGGAGAAATCATAAGAGCATGTAGCAGGTGGAAGAAACAGTACAAGTGAAAGATTTGTTTTTGTAAAGTATAGGATTTACCCTTCATCCATTCTTCATTTTGATTTATTTATTATCTAAGATGAGAAAAGGACTATATTTTAACTTTAGCAATATATTTTTATTTAAAAATAGGCAGTGAAAAGCAGATTATAAGTAGACATTATCAATATGATAGTGACTTTGTACATTTTTAGAAATATAATTTCTTATTCAGATATGGTTATAACTATTCAAAACACAAATAAAGCTCAGGCTTTATTCCTTAGGCTATTTGTCTATCCCATACATTTTCATTGAATGTCTACTGTGTACTTGGCTCTACTCTATCCCAGGGAGAAGTCAAAGGTTACTGTAGAAAATCCTTATGCTGTGAAGGAAGAGACCTGTGTGTGTGACCCAGAACTTTGCCTACCAGCTCTTTATCATTTAAATTACTTAGTTAAACCTTTCATACCTCAGGAGAAGTTAAGAATGCTCATCTCAGTATATTTGTAAAATGTTTAACACAATGTATGACAAAGAGTAGATGCTGTTAATACTGGTTTATTTTCATTTTTTACTTATCTGAGATTTAACTATGAACAATACATGATCTTTACCCATAAGGGACCAAAACAATGGGTAAGATATAAATGCAAAAAAGCACAAATGAATATTATGAAGTGTTACCTTTGTTAAAATGGTTCTAAAGGTCAAATACAGCGCTATAGGGCCATATATTCACACACACACACACACACACACACACACACACATAAAATGTTTCCAAATTTCAGAATGGATACATAATACACATCATAAAGAATATATGACATGGAACTCCATAATTCAAACATACAGGAAATAATGATGATGGTGATAATAATGATGGTACAAGCATTGTGCCAAACATTGTGTAAAATGCTTTACATTATTTTGGATATCCTCAAAACAACAGAATAAAGCTTATATTACAGTTATCGTTATCCAACGAGGACACTGAAGATTGGAAATATAAAGTAATTTTTCCTATATCACACAATTAGGGAGTGTAGGAAAAGGAATTAACTCAGTTCATGTTCATCAAAAACAAATATTTTATTAACATTCTAGCTCAGATCTACAACTCCAATGCAACTTTATTCATTCTGCATTATTTGTTTATTTATTATTTAAAATGAGAAGAGTGCTATATTTTAACATTTAGTGATGTATTTTTATTGAAAAATAGGTAGTGAAAACCCAGATTATAACTAGACATTGTCAGTACAATAGGCACTTTGTCCATTTTGAAAAACACAATTACTTCTTCAGATATAGATATAACTATTCAAATTGTAAAGCCATTTATTGCACACTAATATTGCCTTAAGTGGGAGACAACTTAAAAACAACTTAAAATACACACACATCTATTTAAGAATAACCTAGAAATTACAGAATCCAGCTGACTAGAAGCCTTCCAGCTATTTTCACATATGAACTAATCTGACTTTCATTTCTTTCCCACTGACTTTCTTCTATAAGGTGATTTTTTTCATAATATAATATTGTTTTTTTCTCTCCTGAGGCACTAACAATAATATGTTCTTTATTCTTGGTGAAGAGCATGTATTTCAGTGATATTTTCTTGCCATTAACTTTCATTTATCAACTTAACAAATTTAGAGACTACTAGTAATCTAAAATGTTGAAAATAATATTGTTTTCACATTAACTATCATAATCCACATCATATAGAGTAGAAAGCATGGTTTCATAAAATCATCTATATAAACAAACCCCAATTACTCATTGTTCTGAGGGACCAAGAGTGACAAAGAATAATTGAAATACACAGATAATCCCAGAAGGCAAATGTGCACTTTTTTAGGAAGTTATTACAATACACGTAAGAAATAATGTGGGCTTAAATTAGCCCAGTGGCAGTGGAATCAAAAGAAAGCACAAATTAAGAGATACTAAAAATTCAGAATTTAACAAATTTTTAGAAATTTTTGGATATCTGTGTACGGAAGAGAAAGGAGATGAAGTTAATTTTGTATTCTGAACTGAGTGATTCGGGGGCATTATAGAATTACTGTAGTACAGAAATAGGAAGAATGTTAGAGTTCACCTGGCTTCAGGATTCAGATCCAGATATTTGGCCATTGAATGACTGACTCAAGGAATCCAAATGACCAAAGGAAGATTTGGGATATTGAAATCAGAACCCCTAACTGCCAAATACTCAGTTGAGTTTTCTTTCAGATATCCTTAATTTAGAAACAAAAGTGAGAGAATCCGCACATAGGAGGGTGTGTGCATGTGTGTGTGTGTGTGTGTGTGTGTGTGTGTGTGTGTGTTTCGGGGGCTGCTGGTGATGAGTTTGAGACAATAGACTGTAAGCAGAAAATTTATGAATGTTCTAGTCTACTCTCAGAAGCAACAAAATGTGTGATATACTTTGGAAAGCTTTTCAATCTGATTTACTTTAATGTTGGTATATTGGCATGTAAGTGTGTAAGCTTTTATTATCTGAATGTTTAATTATTGAAGCGAAGCCTTTTCTATAATACCTGATACATACAGTAGTGATGATGTTTTTCACTTAATATATAGATATTTAAGTATTCAGCTATTTGAACTATAATACTACAACCACCGGCAGGAACCATTGGTACAGCCATTTCTTTCACCAGAATGTTTCTTCAGCTATACTATATATGCTCAAAATAATAGGTTTGTGGTACTATTGATTTCACTATTGTTTGTAAGAACAAAAATTTAGCATCATTCAATGTCTTAATGTAGCTTTTTGAAACAGAAAAGAACAGAAAATCTCTTTACATCTTAATATGGAATGCACTCCAAAGTACACAGAAAACTATTTCCCCATATTTCTAAGACAGAAGAAGAAGACACACACACACACACACACACACACACACTTACATGTGTATAAAAATTCTGGAAGCATAAACAGAAAACTAGAAGTAATGGTTTACATGCTGGAGAATGGGAACTAGGTGGACAGGAAAAAAAATGAGTGGGGAAATTTTCACTGAAAACGTTATATTTTCAAGTCTTTGAAAGATGTGAATATATTATATAGCCAATAAATAGGCAAACAAACTTTAGTTCTGCTTAATAGACAAAGTTCATATATATATATACACACACATATAGTTTAAATATGTACATATATTTATGTATACACACACATATATACATATATATTTGTATACATAAAACCATTTCTCTGGTCAAGTTTCTATTTTCTTTTCTCTCTTGAAATTTGTAAGAACATTTTAAAAAGCCTGCTGTGGTAGGTCCACTTAGGAATATATAAATACACCAGACTTGCCTTCTAAGTGTTTGTTTACTTATATTATGATGTATTGTGTGAAGTTCTAGAACCAAAAAATGTAATTTTGTTTATTTATTTACTAGTTTTTCAAACTATGCTATATCAAAAGCTCTCCCCTCCCCTGTTGCACCTGATTTTTATGATGGTCTAAAGCAACAGAGTACTTAAAACAAAACTAAAAAGAAAAACATCATGCAATAATAACATTTTTAATTAATGTTATTAATTATTGTCAATAATGCTTTCGAATTTGCAATTACTGTATCTTATTTGATTCTCTCAAGTAAACTTTATTACATTTATTATCTAGATAGAAAAACTAAAGCTTTTCCTAACTTAGCCATTTGAGATCACACAGTTAGAATACTAAAGAGCAAAAGTAAGAGTGTAGGTCAAATTTCAAGTCACTATTTTACTGGCTTCTTGAGATATTAGTTATATAATTATTAATAAGCTCCAGTACACAAGAAGAACATTCACAAGAACTTAAAAGGAGAAGAAGATGTAAGAAGGTACCCAACCATTTCAAAGCTTCAGCAAAACTTCGTTTAGGCTTAGGTTCAGCTGGAGAACAGAGATACAGTGTTCCCCTAACAAGACTCTCCTTGATTCATTTCCACCCTACTGACCTCATACATCCATGGGTGTTCTCCACAGCTTTACCTCTGTCAGTTTACTCACCATTTCACTAACTAGAATCTCTTTCCTCTTCCTTATCCACTTATTTTTGACTTCTCAGGTCAAGTGCTTCCTTTTTGATGTAGCACTTACCTGGAAGATGGTTCTGAGTAGGAGGGTGACAGGAGAAGAGTGTTGAATACCAACTAGTATATTAAATTATCTGACATTAGCATTTTTCATGGCATGGCATTTACACAGAAAAATACTTCTATATGACAAAAGCTTAATGCATTGACTAAAGGTATGTGCATTTCACAAGCAGATATTGAATTTTTTTAACTTAAGCAAATACATGTATATGATCTGACAGTGGACTAAAATAAGTTTGAAGGAAAAATCTTGGGAAACAAAATAGGAAAACATGTTTCCAATGCTGGACTCTGGAGTTTCTTGCTGTGCTACATAAAGGCAGCATCTGGGAAGACACAGTAAATTCTTGGGGTTATGTTCATCTGGCAACACAGCAAGGTGGTTTGAGATAAATTTTGGAGGCAAACTGCCTAAATTTCAATCCTAGCCTTATGAATGGGGACGAGTCACTTCTGCAATTTACTCATCAATGGCCCTTTTTGTGAAATAAGAGGTAATATAAATGCCTACATCACAGGGTAATAGAACAGATTAAGAGGATTTAGAATGGTGCCGGGCACAGAGAAAGTGTAATAGATGTTAGCATTCAGACTTTTTTTCTTTTTTTTTTTTTTTTTTACTGTTTCCTCTGTCTTCTGTTTCCTTGCTATTATGTTACATTTGCTTAAAAGTGGCTGGATTCTAGCATGCCCTGTGCAGTTGAGAGGACAAGATGCTGCATCTTTGCTGCTGCAACTTACGTTTGGCTGTGTGCTGCATTGCATGCTTCATATCTCTCATAAAATAAATTGGATAATATGTTGGGGAGTAAGCAACTGAACTGTACATCATGTATCAATTATAGAACAGTTATCCACAAAGCTTAGAAGGTAGGATTTCATACTGGCAGTTCTCCATCTTAATAAGTGACACAGACTCAAACATATGGAAGATACTTTACAAATCATCTAACACAATCACAAATTACACGTGAAACACTGAGGCTGCCTGGTGACTGGCCAGTGTTAGAAAATTATGGTGGTGTGTAGCATCAGAAACTTTTAGTTAGAACAAATAAAACAGGCAGAGCTGTACTTGAATTTTGCCTCTTACTCTATATGGTAAATATCCCTGGGAATATTCATCAACTGTTTCTTTACATCTAAAATACATTTTGGGCATAGGTTGGGATGGGGTGGAAGGTCAAGATCATATATGAAGAAGTGTATATATTAATCCAGAAAGTGTATATATTAATAGTAAGCGTATTAGTTAGAACAAGTAAGTTGTAACAAATAAGCCACAAAATGTAAAATTCTGTGGTTGATTGTATTATTGTTCTCAATTACTCACTCTAGGAAATGCTTCCTGGAAGGATATGACAGCACCACTCCCAAACCTCCACACACATGCCTACACATGGGGCTTGTTCATTGACTATTTAGCCTGTGGAACTAATGGAAGTGATGAATGCTACACAACTATAAATGTGATTAACTATATCGTCTAGGATTCTTGAATTTTTCACTTTGCCAAGAGAACAGCATATCTCAGGTAAAGTATTCTGCAACCTCGGCCCCATGTTGTAAAGACACACTGAATGAATCCAGAGTCAACCACTGCCTGGGGCAGAACTGCCACTAAACCTCAGTCCTCAAGTAATGTAAGTGAAAAATAGATATTTGCTCTTGTAAGACACTGAGATGTTGGGGTTTCCCCTCAGAAAAATCTGACTAGTAGAAAGCCTTAAGTGATAATTTATTTTCTTCACATAGTCCATAACAAATGTTTATGATTAGTAGGCAGCTGTCCTTCAGGGATCATTTTGTGACTCCAACTTTTTCAATATATGTTTTCCAATGCCATTTTACTTAGGATTTAAAAGCATGTAGAATTGGGAAGAGCATGAATACCTGAGAATGGGAAGGTTTTATGGGCAGGGTCTAGAAGAGCAACACAATATTAACTTACCTCATTGGCTGAAACTTAATCATATGGTCACATCTCACTGACTGAAGAGAAAATTGATTTTCTGAAATACTTGATAGCTTCTGCCACAATAGGTTTGCAAATAAATAACAGCTCCCTTTCTTGCCATGAAAATATACCTCCTTTATACTTCCCTTAAGAGGCAATTCTTTTATATACAGCGAATAGAGTAGCTTTCCCAATGATTCACACTTCTCTGGCAATTGATTCAAACACTGTCCAAATCTATAATAAATAAATGTAAAACCTCTCAAATTTCATAACTTGTTATTTAAACTCTTCTGCTATCTAATGCCAACTTAATAACATATATGTTTCATCTTCATGCACCCTATGCTCAGTTTGAATAGAACAATAAAACTACTGTAAAAACATCATTCATGATATCCTCTTTTTTTTTCCATGCACCTACAGAAATTGACTCATTCCTCAGTTTTAATTTATGTGAATTTTGTCTTTAGCTATCCCTCGTGGACCTCTGAGCCCTGCTAGGTACTCTTGGCCCAGACAAAAATACTGCTGTTGCCTCTAGTTGTGCAACTTCATACTTAGTCTAAATCGTTAGAAGAAGGCATGCCAAAAGGAAATCAGGAAAGAACAAAAGATGCCCTAATGAACTTACTTATGGAATTTAAGCAATAGTAGGTAGCATATGGGTTTCATGTTAAAGGGCCAGGCAAATTAGAGTACCAATACAAGAAAGATATTTTAAAGTGCGGAAGAATAGAAGGCTCAGGCAAATGCTCTGATCCCAAGCATCAGTTGCTTTTGTTGACATTTTTCACACTGCTCAGAGTCCAAATGTCAGCATTCAAGACTACTTAAGGCAGCTGAAATGGAACATATTCCCCCCACTTTTTAATCCACAGGAACTGTGTCACCACTTCCATAGAACTTTCCTTGATTCCTTCTATTATAAGGTAATAACTTATTTTTCTGAACTGACTTTTAGCAACTAATTTCTATCATAACTTGATACTTAAGATATTTTTGCAATATTTTTATTTGTATACATATCATACCAGAATTGTATACAGTAAATAATACATTTAAAACATCAAAAACAGTACTGAGTACATGGGAGTAGCTCAACAAAACAGTGATACTATGTGCAGGAGGACGTTCAAACTCTTTTCCACCTTTATTTCTTAAAATAAAAGTTTTAAAAATAATAGTTTCATGAACAAATCAACAAATTGAGGTAGTATAAAAGATTAGGAAGCCAGTGAATGGCAGTCACTTATAAACTATAACCTTGGCCAGGCACAGTGGCTCATCCGTGTAATCCCAGTGCTTTTCAGAGGCCAACATAGGCGGATTCTTCAGGCCAAGAATTCAAGACCAGCCTGGTCAACATAGTGAAACTCTGTTTCAACAAAAAATAAAAATTAAAAAAATAAATTAGGCAGGTATGGTGGTACACTGCTTGAGGATCACTTAAGCGCAGGGGTCCAAGGCTGCTGTGAGCTATGATGGGGCCACAGCACTCCAGCCTGGGTGACAGAGTGAGACCCTGTCTCTAAATAAATAAATGAACTATAATCTTGGACAAATCTTTTACTTTCCTTGGATTTCATTTTTGTCTTAGTCCATTTGTGTTGCCATAAAGGAATACCTGTTGTTTAGTATTTTATAAAGAAAACAAGGTTTATTCATCTCCTCATTTTACTGGCTGCCCAGAGAGGGCATTAATCTACTCACAGGTGTCCCCTGCCATGACACAAGTACCTTCTACTAGGCCCCACCTCCAACACTGAGTATCAGATTTCAACATGACATTTGGAGTGGTTAAACAAACTATAATCAAACTATAGCAATGTTCCTTATGAATAAACGAGTGTTGAACAAGAAGCTCTCTAAGTTCCCGCATACTTCTAATAGATATTGTTCTTCTATTGTTGTTTACAAAATTATCACAAAATAAAAACCACACCCATTTGTTATCTCGTAGTTTCATGGGTCAAACAGAAGTCTGGGCACAGCATAACACAACTGGGTTCTCTGCTCAGGGTCTCACAAGACTGAAATCAAGGTGTTGACAAGGCTGGAATCTTATCTAGAGACTATGGGGAATAATCTACTTCAGATTGTTGGTAGAATTTAATTGTTTATGACTGCGAACTGAAGTCCCTATTTTATTGTCATGGCCCATTGAACCTTTTTCATGCTTTAAATCTCTGACTTCATCTTTTGTCTTTAATTATATCTGCAAAGTTCCTTTTCTCATGTAACATAACATAAGCACAGGAGTAAAACTAAGGAGCGAAGACTATGGGACCAAAATTTTACCTATGACAAATAGAGAGATATTCAAAGGACCTCTAGAACTGTACAAAGACAGAATCAGCAACTTTCAGTAGTAATGATTATCTAGTAATTTAGGTTTTCAAGCAAAGACGTTTTAGACAACAATGTTTGAAGCCCATATTTTTCCCAGTCCTAAAAATAAACAAACACCTGCTAGGTAATTGTGATTTAAACTATTAACTGATTGAATTTTTTATTTGTTGAAATGCACTCATGGTTATTTACTGTCATGAACAGCCTAAGGAAGGTGCAAGAGGTACTCCAGGGCATGTCAGCGTCAACAAGGAAAGAGCTGTGTGAGTGTCTTTGTCTCATTCCAAAGCTAAGGGAGCCACAATAACATGTCTTCCATAAAATATCACATAAATGTGCACTTAATTTATGCCTCTTAGTTAATTCATATATCTAAGCCTGACATAAGCTTAAATATTAATGTGCATATTGCAATACAGCTAGCAAACTTGGAAAAGTATGTGAAATGTATTTAGAAATAATGCAAATTAGAGAAACTCTTCAAATATATCTGGAATGTCTCTGAATGCAGAATGAGCATCCTCTGGGAGTGTTCCAATTTTACCTGCTGTCATTGCTCTCCAAATTACTTTAGAAATGCCGTGCATGGTTGAGTGCTGTATTCACAGGTGGCTCTGTATCAATGGTGTCTAATGATGGCATGCATAGGGAACAGAGAGGAGGAGTAAAATATCACCTTAGAATATGTGATTTTGGTAGACCTACATTAGCAAATGTGAAGCACATTCTAATAAAACCCCCATCATCTGGAAAGCTATTGAAGGAGGAAAAGTGTCTCAGCCACCTGAATTTCCTTGTCTGTCATTGATTACCTTGAATTCTCTGCCTGCTTTCAAACTTGTTGAAATAGCTTCTAAAGTGCACGTATTCCTTTCTTGGACTAAGAAGTTTTGTGTCATAAACATTATTGAATTACTGTTTGAGGAAATCTATCTGATTTTTATCAAAGATTAAAGTAGAAATATACAAACTATTGGTGATTAGATTACATTGCTCTGAGTCCAACAGTTACCTCAGAAATTATATGTTCAAGTGACATGCGTGAGCAATCAAATATATTTGTAATACTAACTTATGTTTTTACCATTTAGCTCCAATGTTAATGTGTAACACTTTCAATTTGTTAAGGATACTAGTGAATGGAAGTTTATTTTACAAAATGGAAATCAATGCTGGTGCTTGTACTACATTCTTTCAACCATTCCCAGCTTTATAACCAGCTGGAAGTTGGTGAGGGACATGCATTGTGATTATTTCAAAATGCTGGATTAAATCAATCATTTTCAAACTTGAGTTATCTATGTTGAATGACCATATATCCCAGTTTTCCCAGGAGAGATCTGATTTATGCCTGGCCTGACCTAAAAAGTATTATTTTTGTTCCCCTTCACATTCAGAAGTGTCTCAGTGAAATAATAAATTGCAATAATACGTAATAAATATATAATACACACATTTATGCCCTATTTATGGATGTTGTTGAGAAAAAAATGATAAAAGGTAAGGTATGCAAAATAAAGGTAAGTAAAATCAATCAACGCTTATAATTCTTATACAATATTATGAACAAAATAAATGTACAAATAAGATGAAGACTAGCTGGCAAAATTGATTCTAATAACAAATATATCTTTGTCAGAGATCATGGTATTTTGGGTCTAATGGGGGGAAAATATAACTTTGAAGCAGGTTCTATATTGAATCTGAGTTTTGTAGGGTTTTTTTGATATTTTCATTGATATGTCATAGCTGTACATATTTTGGGGTTGTGGGTGATATTTTAATACTTGTATATAGTGTGCAAAGATCAAGTTAGGGTAATTGGAATATCTGTACCTCAAATATTTATCTTTTCGTTGTGTTAGGAACATTACAACTTTTCCTTTTCTAACTAATTTGGAATATTCAATAAATTATTATTAGCTATAATCCCTACTGTACTATTGAATACTACAACTTATTCCTTCTGTCTAACTGTATTTTTTACCGATTAGACAACTTCTCTTCAGCTACCTCCTCTCTCACTCCATTCCCAGCCTCTGACAATTACCATTCTATTATCTACCTCTATGAGATCCCCTTTTTCAGCTTCCACACATGAGAACATGTGGGAGTGAGAACATGTGATATTTGTTGTTCTCTATCTTATTTCACCTAACATAATGACCTCCAGTTCCATCCATATTGCTGCAAATGATGAGACTTCACTTTTTTAGTGACTGGATAATATTCCATTGTGTATACAGGCCACATTGTCTTTATCCATTCACCCATTGATAGTCACTCATGTTGCTTCCATATCTTGGCTATTATTAATAGTGCTGCAAAAAATATGAGAGTGCAGATATCTCTTCAATATACTGCTTTTCTTTCTTTTGGATATATCCCTAACAGTGGATTGCTGGATCATATTGCAGTTCTATTTTTAGTTTTTTGAAGAACCTCCATAATCTCCATAGTGGCTACATTACTTTATGATCCTACCAACAGTGTACAAGGGTTTCCTTTTCTTCCCATCTTCATCAGAACCTGCTATTCCTTCTCTTTTAATAATATCCATTCTAACTGGGTTGAGATGATATTTCACTGGGGTATTGATTTTGATTTCCCTGATGATTAGTAATGTTAAGCATTTCTGCATGTTGTCTGCTCCCTTTGTTACTTGTTTCCTTCTCTGTGCAGAAGATACTGTAGCTTGATATAATCCCATTTGTCTATTTTTGCGTTTGTTGACTGTGCTTCTGAGGGCTTACCTCAAAAAATCTTCGCCCAGATCAATGTTCTGTAGCATTTTTTCAATGTTTTCTTCTAGTAGTTTCATAGTTTCAGGTCTTACATTTAAGTCTTTAATTCATTTTTAGTTGATTTTTGTATAGAGTAAAAGATGGGGATTGAGTTTTATTCTTCTGCAATAAATATATAGTTTTCCAAGTACCATTGATTAAAGAGGATATCCTTTCACCAGTGTATGCTCTTGATGCCTTTGTTGAATGTGTTGGAAGTGTATAGATCTATTTCTGAGTTCTCTATTCTCTTCCATCAGTCTATGTGTCTGTTTTTTTCTTCTTTTTTTAAATGCCAGTAGCATACTTTTTCAGTTACTATAGCTTTGTAGTATAATTTGAAATGTAAATATATCAAGAATAACTAGTCTGAGAATGGGAAAGGTTTTTTTTGTTTGTTTGTTTGTTTTTTGTATAGATATTACCAATAACTCTAAAGCTTTGTTTAATCGTTGCAAAGAAAATCAGATGTCAGATTTTACCAAACTCTACCAGTAAGCAATTCCTGAATGCCATTTTAAATGAAGGTGACTTGATAACTCTGTGATTTTTTTGTTTTTGTTGTTAATATTGCAAGTTTATTAAAATCTGTAATGAATGGTAATATAATAAAATTACTAACATTAGAAGCATAAGCATTTTATTAAATATTCAGAAATTATTGCTAAGAAAGTCCAAAAGCTTACCTATCTAAAACATGGAGGTTTTTCCTTATCTTCACATGCCTTTACCAGGGTAAGCCATACCACCATACGCACTGCAATTCTCCTCGTAAGTTTATTGTAAGCATCAGATATTCTACTACTGAGATGATTGAGGTCTCACTGGGTGAAAATGTTGTCCCAGGTCCAGATGCAAATAAATGCACTAAAACTGAGTGACTGTATTGTGTTACAAATATGACTAGACAATACAGATTATGCTCATAATATATGCCATAATTACAAATAAAGCACTGATTAAAACTTTAGAGACATTAACACCCTTTCTAAATATGCTTGGGCATCCATTTGATTGCCAAGATGAGAAGCAATCCATTTGGAAATTCTAGTTATAATTTGGTGAAATAATTTAGCCTGTGGAAACTGAATTACAACATATTTCTCTCACATACTAAAATTACTTACTTTAAAACGTTTTGAAAATGTTTAAAGTTACATTTTAAAAAGTGATTTGAAGGTTTTCTTAGGTCACATACGAAGATAATGTAAATTTTATAAACTTCTTAATTTTTTTTCAAGCTGAAACTGCCTTTGCAAAAATAACAGTGTGAAAATTATGATAGTGAAAGAGATCTTACCTAATTGACTCCATCTTGCGTTTAACTTCCAAACTGCCCTTGTTCATTCCTGGATATAGGCCCAGCTAACCACAGGAGTAATTTTGTTTACAGTTTAACTTTGAAACAAAGATGGTAACAGCCCTTTCCCAAAACAAACCCCCTCCTTGCCTGAGAGCCATGCAGCCAGAGGCCACAAGATTCCTAACTTCGGCAGTTGCTCCTGTGGATAACATTACTATTTTAATTCCTGAGATTGGTAGTTGAGGTATTTTTCAGACCCTGCATTCTGATGGATCAGCTGGTGACATCCAGACCAGTAAACTGGCTCATTTGGTCTTGTGGCACCCACCCAGGAACTGACTCAGTGCAAGAAGTCAGCTTCTACTCACCATGAATTTGTACCCAACCAACCCAACCAATAGACATTCCCATTTCCTAGTCCTGCTGCCCACCAAATCTTTAAAAAACTCCAGCCTCTAAATTTTTAGAGAGGTTGTTTTGAGTAATAATAGAACTCAAGACACTTATCTAGCCAGTTCTGCGTGTATTAAACTCTTTATCTATGCAATTCCTGTCTTGATAAATTGGCTGTATTTCGGCAGAGGGCAAGATGAGCCACTGGATGATTACAAACCAAGAGAGACTACAGTCTCTCTTGTAAAATCAGAAGAAAGAATTAGAATTAAAAAATCAAGAAACAACTTTAGAGGTAAGTTAATAAATTATTGTTGATAATATTTTTAAAAATTGAAGATGTTAAACAATGTAGGACACACACACACACACACACACACACAAATCCTGCAGTTGAGAGGCCTACTCAGCCTTGTCTTTGTTTTCCACTTGTGACACTACTTTTGATATGTCATATTGTGTGGTGTCAAATGCACCATGAAATGCAAGAACAGATGATATAATAAAAAAAAAACAGTATGAAAGGTCTTCAAGTAATTTGACAATTAAAATTTTTCCAATGAATCTTAGTCCCTTTTACATTTTCCTTCCCATATATTTTTCTTATTTACCTTTTCAGAGGTAAATCATGGCTTTGAATTATAAATATAATTTCCATTTTATTTTAATAAACATTCACCCAATTCCTAATTCTTGCAAAGTTGGTATTCTGTTGGAACATGGACTATCATATAATCAATTTTCCTATTTGTAAAATAATTATGAAAAAAATTATTTGTAAAATAGTTTTCTTGTTTGTAAAATAATCTCCACAAATCACAATTGAAGAGTCTATTATAAAAAACATTTATAGATATTCTGGAATCGCTGAACTTAACTTGATATTTAAATTATTTTGAATATATTTTGAGACAAGGAGAAAAATATGAATTAAATAAGAGAAATCTCTCCTCAGCATTTTGAGAAGTAAAATAATGAAATGTAATATTCTTAAGACACAGTACAGACTGAAAAATATAGTCTCAGAAGATAAACCACTGTAGGGGTAAATAAATAGCTTGGACCCATTATTAACTTATAAAAATATTTACAGCACTAAATTGTAAACATCATGGGGTCAAATAATCTGTCTGCCTTGTTCACTTGTGTCCCAACAGTGCTTGTATATTTCCTTGACATAGAAAGTACTCATCAGGTGTTTTTGAATGACTCAGGGCTGATGACATAATACTCTGTGCTGGAAATCCAAAGTGAGTCCTAACATAACCCAGCTGGAAAGGCAAAAATGTAGTTATAGGCCTGGATATAAAGTATCATGCCCACTTTAATAATAATACTGTTAATTTTAACATCCTTAATAGCTGTCTGAATATTAATTTCCTACTGATTTTCATCCAGTGTTGTACTGTACCTGAAATTCAATCAAAGGGAATGTTAAAATTCTTTTTTTTTTTTCTGATGGAGAAAAAGTATTTATTCCTTCAACATATATATATATGTGTATATATATATATAAATACTTTAAGTTCTAGGGTACATGTGCACAACGTGCAGGTTTGTTACATATGTATACACGTGCCATGTTGGTGTACTGCACCCATTAACTCGTCTTTTACATTAGGTATATCTCCTAATGTTATCCCTCCCTGCCCCCCACAATAGGACCCTGTGTGTGATGTTCCCTTTCCTGTGTCCAAGTGATCTCATTTTTCAATTCCCATCTATTCTGCACAGCAAAAGAAACTACCATCAGAGTGAACAGGCAACCTACAGAATGGGAGAAAATGTTTGCAATCTACTCATCTGACAAAGGGCTAATATCCAGAACCTACAAAGAACTCAATCAAATTACAAGAAAAAAACAAACAACCCCATCAAAAAGTGGGCAAAGGATATGAACAGACACTTCTCAAAAGAAGACATTCATACAGTCAACAGACACATGAAAAAATGCTCATCATCACTCGCCATCAGAGAAATGCAAATCAAAACCACAAAGAGATACCATCTCACACCAGTTAGAATGGCAATCGTTAAAAAATCAGGAAACAACAGGTGCTGGAGAGGATGTGGAGAAATAGGAACACTTTTCCACTGTTGGTGGGACTATAAACTAGTTCAACCATTGTGGAAAACAGTGTGGCGATTCCTCAAGGATCTAGAACTAGAAATACCATCTGACCCAGCCATCCCATTACTGGAGACATACCCAAAGGATTATAAGTCATGCTGCTATAAAGACACATGCACACGTATGTTTATTGCGGCACTATTCACAATAGCAAAGACTTGGAATCAACCCAAATGTCCATCAGTGACAGATTGGATTAAGAAAATGTGGCACATATACACCATGGAATACTATGCAGCTACAAAAAAAGGATGAGTTTGTGTCCTTTGTAGGGACACGGATGCAGCTGGAAACCATCATTCTCAGCAAACTATCGCAAGAACAGAAAACCAAACACTGCACGTTCTCACTCATAGGTGGGAATGCTAAAATTCTTACAGACAAAAATAGATTGCGAATGATATCCAGGGAGTTTAAGCCATTCGGTAGGAGTCAACATAATTATTACAGTGAAGAACACCTTCTGACTCCCTATATATCATGCCAGCTGTGCCCAGGGGAAGTCCATTTTGTTCTTTCTTTCAGATCATCCAGATTGTGACTTGTTTGAGTTGCAAATTGATTAAGGAATTGTCCATGACTAGGTATCTGGATTTAGGAACGAGGAGTTGAGGCAAGGTGTTTATATAGATTGTCAGACATGCTGTTCAACCAGAGAAAAAGCTACAGTACCAAAAAAAAAAAAGTCAAAATGTCATTTTACAGCACTTCTTTTTAGTAAGTTATTTTGTTTGTTAATTTGATCAATATCTTTTGAGTATATAAACCTTAAAAGACATAACTGAAAACAAATTTGTTCAGTAGGTGTTTCCTGCTTTCAAAGAGTTTCCAGTTTATTGCTAAGCTACAAAATATTGGTACAAATCTAGTGTCACATGAATGATCCGATAAATAATTACAGGGTAGAAGAGAGAGTCACATGGGTATGTGGATGGATTTAGGGACAATGTGATAAAGAGAACACAGATGTTAGTTTAGACATAGGTTAGATTAGATGGCCCCAAAGAGCGAATATGGCATGCTCAATGTGAAAAAGGCAAGGCACAATTTAGGTCAATGAGGTATCCAGAGAGATGGCGTTTGTGTTTCATGTAATAAGCTACTGGGAAGAAGAATGGAAGTGTTATCATAACGTGGAAAGGCTCTGACTTTCCAGATACTGGCTTGCTTATGAATTCTAAGAGGTTGACTGTAGATTATTTTGGATATTCTTGGTGCACTCAAATGTTTTCTGCTAATAGTGGTAGTTTTATTTCTATTTTTGCAATTCTTAAAAATTTATTTTTATTTTTATTTTTTGGTTAGTATACTGACTAGGATCACCAGTATAAGGTTGAAAAGAAGTGCAGATTGCAGACATACATTCTCTTATGAAAGCAGGCATTCTTGTCTTATTTCCAATGCCAGAAACAACATTATTAATATTTCACTATTATGAATATTTGTTGTTTTTGATATTTCTGATTAGAGAAATTATCCCGCATTTCTTGTTTTCAAAGCACTTTTATTATAAATTAGTGTTGAATTTCAAGAGAAGTTTGTTCTGAATCTAGGGAGATGAGCCTATGATTATTCTTTTTCATGTTATTTATATTCTTTTTCATGTTATTTATATTAACTTTTCATCCTTGAAATTCAGGAATATATTTTTCTTAATTTCAAGATTGTCTGCATTTTTCAATCTTTTGTTCGTGTGTACTTACTTATGTCCTGTTAAAAAATATTTTGCAAAGTTCATGTTATTTTCATGTATTGCTCTTTAGAAGTTGTATTATTTTACTTTAAGATTATGTATACAGTCTACATGAGATTAATTGTGTTTTATAATGTGAAGGTGGCTCAAGATTTATTTTTTACTATATGGACATTCAATTGACCTAATGCCGTTTGCTGAAAAGATCGTCTTTCCTCCACTACTCTGCAGTATCACCTTTGTTGTAAATCTTATTTTCATATATGTGTGGGCCTATTTTGTTCCCTTCATATGTTGGTTAATTAACATGTTTTTATTATTATTTCATTTAATCATTCTTGATAGTACACTAAATTCTTTTAACATTTTTCTTCACTAACACCGATTATGTTTTCTTGGTCGTTTTTGTTTTCTTACAGATTTTAGAATTAGTGTTACTGGCAGCAAACTCATAGGTGTCTGCAGCAACTTCAGTTTTTGCCCCCTCAGAAGAAAGAATTTGACCAAGGAGAAGGAGAGACCTAGGCAAGTTTTAGAATGGGAGTGAAAGCTTATTGAGGAGTTTTAGGGCAAGAATGAAAGGATGTAAAGTACACTTGGAAGAGGGCCAAGCGGGAGACTTGAGAAATCAAGTGCACAGTTTGACCTGTTGACTTGAAGTTTTATATGTTGGCAGGCATGCTTCCAGGGTCTTGTGTCCCTTCTCCCGATTCTTCCATTGGGGTAGGCTGTCCACATGCTCAGTGGCCTGCTAGTGCTTGGGAGGGAAGTATGCAAAGTGTGTTTACTGGAGCTGTCCGTATGTTCCCCTGATGCATTTTTCCCTTACCAGTTGAATGTTTCTAGAAGATCATATACCAGTTAAACTCGACCATTTTGTCTCTTAATGCACATGCTTCAGCCCACTCACCCAACTCCTGAGACCGTAACAGGAAGCTGCTGATCACCAGTTTCAGATGTTTTCTATATATTAGGACACTGCCTTTCCCTGGCTGTGACCAATCACTATTTTAGTGAGACAGTTAACAATTTCCTGAGGATTACCTGATGGTCACCCGACATTACTGGTGTCCGTGGGGGGAACCCTCTCCTGCCTGGCTTACGTCTGACTATCTACCTACTGTAACATTAGCTTGTAAATATCTGCAACAAATTTCTGCAGGAATGTTGATCAAGACTGAAATTAATTGAGATCAATTTAACGAGACTGGCATTTTGTAACATGAAGTATTTAATATATAATTTAAATTTATTTTAAAATTTTGTAATTTGGGGGTAGTTTTGCATATCTTTCATTGAATTTATCCATATAAATATTTTTTATTTTAAATTTATTTTTGACATTTTGAATGTAATCTACATAATAGTTTTATTTTTACATTCTATTTATGTAAGAAAAATATGCAATTTTTCATATTGACCTTGAATCAGGTGATGAAATTTCCCCTAAACATTACCTAAGCTACATCTCAAAAATTTGGAGTCATATTTCCATTACAGTCATTTATTATTATTAATGCAAATTATTTCTCATTTCCTTTCTGGTTTCTTCTTGGTGATGGATTAATAATCTTTTGCTTAATTTCCAAGTGTTTTTGGTTTTTCTCTTTCTAGTTTATTTTCGTTTTCAGATAATATTTTCTGAATTACTTTGACCTTTTGAAATTTGATGAGATTTACTTTTTGCCTAAGGCTATATTAAATTTTGGTAAGTTTTTTATGTAAGCTTTAGATAAATATGTATCTTGCAAATGTTAGATCAATTAGTTTAAGTTTAATTACCTGTTATTCAACTACTCAGTTTCTCTACTGAATTTTTGTTGACTTATTGTACCATTTATTTAAGAAAATACGCTAAAATCTCCCAATTAGATAATAAATCTATGTTTTCTATTAATTATCTCATTTTTTTCTACAACAAACTCTAATATCAGGTTTATTAGGTCACAGAATGAAGAATTGTTATAGCTTCTTATTAAATTTATTCATCTATCATTTTGATATATTTATCTTATTTCTTATTCTTTTATTTCTTAGAAAGAAACATTTATTAGGGACTTATGAATAGAAGCCATGCTTGTGTCTCAGATGGACACAAGACAAGATGGCGGATCCCTGTATCATTACCCACTAGACCCAGGGCTCATATACCAAAGGAAAGGAGTGGTTCAGAAGGGATTTGTAGGACAATTGAATTATGATAACATAGAGATTCCTTGACCTAATGACTGGATTTATGGTAGGAATTTGTTCTTACACAAGGAAGAATAAATAAACTGGAAATATTAGAGACTTTCTGGAACAGGAGTTAACCAGAAGCTAACACAGCATAGTAGCTTCCAAGATGAAGTTGCTTTGATCACTACACTCCACCCTCCTAATCCAGCTCTTACAATGTCACATGCTCTTCTCTTCTGTGATGGTCTCTGAGCTTTTAGGGAGGGTGCTTAATATTGTATAGCTTTATTGGCAGTGCATATATTGTAGGAAAATCCAGGTTCTTATTACATGACAAGGAAAGATTAGGCACACAGACACTTTGAAGGGTGAAAGGGATGGAATTTGTTGGGTTGAAAGGAAAAAGGGAAATACAACACAGCAGAGTGAGATGGGTTCCTGCTAACAGGCTTTCCACTTCACTGGTCAAATCCCAGGTTACCACCCAAGAACAAGAGAGGCCAGGCTCCTCTCCCAGCAAATGGTGTGAACTTCCCAAGACTTCACCCCATTCTCCCAGTGTTCAGGCTGGCTAAAGATTCTCCAGGGAACCCTTTATACTTGGCAGTCTCATTAATCCCTCTAAAGAAGTACATCTAACTGCCAATTGGAATAAGGATAAGGATAAAAATAAAGAACAATCTTAACCACTTCCTACTGACAGGGGGCGCTGTTTTTGGGACACTAGAAGTCAGAGTTCCCTCATAGACCTATCTAAGGGTCCCTAGCAGAAAGGGCAATCATTTGAGGCTCTAGTTGCATGACCATTTGGAGTTTGATGGCCTGAAGACGAGAAGAGACAAAACAGGTCATTAGAAAACATGAATCAAAATGAAACAAGAAGAGAGGTAAGGACAGTTCAAAAATCCTGAGACCTTTTATCGCTTTGCATGGAGAGAGGGAGCCCAAAACCTCGACTGGTAAAAAAGTTTTATCCTTTTGCCAGCATGTCAGGCTTCTGCGTTCCCTTCCCCTAAGCCAAATCCTAAGCCAACCAGTTTAAGGTGTGGGAAATTAACTTTTCCCAGTTTGGAGGATCCATCTAAGGGGAATATCCTGCAGTACCCAGACACAATCCTATCAGTGAAGAAAGGGAAGAGGAGGAAAAAGGAGTTTTTATTCAAAGGAGTTTTATTCAAAGGAGTTCTAAGGGTTCAGGATGCATTCGAAAGGGGTACAGACTGAAGATGGATGGTTACACTATTTCCTAGAAAATACCCAGGGTGTGTGAGAAAGGAAAAATAAGACGTTCCTCTTTCTTTCCTCTATCCTTGTATTGCCAACTCCCAGCAACTGTGACAGGGTGCTACCCATAGGTCCCAAAGTGGCTTGCACCCATGAAGCAGAGAGGGCCTAGATAATAGGAATTACCCACTCTTACCTATGCCTCTATTCTCTCCACTATAAGTAGCCTTAGAGTTCCCTAGACCTAATTTATGTCATGGATACTAGCATGACTTTTATCCATGAAATGGGAGGCTTGGCTTAATCGGCAGGAATTAGCCATGGTCACGTGTGCTGTGCATTTTAACCTCTATTACCATCTGACTCTGGATTACTTAAATCCAGCTTTCTTTCCTAGGGCTTTCACCTGAAGCTTGGAATTGAGTTCTTCTCCAATAAAGGAGAGAAAAGGATGTCTTCTGACATGCCCAGATCACTGGTGGCTATAGTAATATTTGCTAAGATTTTGTTACATGATGCTTGGCTTTGGTTAACTCCCGTGGTTTTACTTTCCCAAAAAGGAAATCTCTGGGTAATGGGCACCCTACTTGTTCCCATCATCTGGCAGAATTTGCACGATAATTACTCAGAACTAGAATATTGATCCAGATTACTACATTACCCATCCCTCTTGCTCTTTCTGAGCTGCAGCTGGAGATTGCAGGTTGGTTCACAGGAACAATCAGGGTTAGTCTAAAATATAGGAAAAAAACTTAAAAACATCTAATGAGTTTAGAATGTAATGAAAAATGTATGATAAGTTTTGAAACATAATTTTTCTCTCTAGTCTCATTTTTGTTAAAAAAAATCATTATAGGACTGTGCTGTTTGCAAAACAGACTTTAGTTTATATATCCATTGATTATGTGCATAAAGTACAACAAAAATAACTATTTCTACATATGCCTTTTGCATTGTCTTTAATGGAAATCTGTTCCACAATGAATCTCAGATAAGGCCTTTTAAAGCCACTCCCAGGATTGGGTTTGTGTCCTCTAATACCTGTGAGTTGAGTGATCCTCTCCTCTTAAGGCTCCAAGATAAACTTGGAGCTCCTGGGCCTGTTAGAAAGTGAAATTCTTTACTGATCACAGGTCAGGAACCCTGCATGAGGACTGTGTAGAAAAGGGTATAAGGCCAGTTGCTTCAAGGGGCTTTTATCAGTTCTTCAAGTTGAGCTTGACTCCTTAAAGGGAAGTGTACCCTTCCAGTCAAAGCCTTGGTAAAACAACCAGTTTCTCTAATTGCATCCTGTTGAAAAATTAAATAAAATGTATTCTTTTTGCACTGATGCAAACAATTGTATTTCCATAAGTTAAGAATACTCACAGATAGTTTCAAAATTCTAGAAGAACCAGGCAGGGAGAAGCAAACATGCTCCAGATTTTGTTAACAGGAGTATACTTTACTCAATTATTAAAGGCCATAAATGGCTCAAGTTTCCTTGACTTTAAAAAATAAAACAAGTATCTCTAATATTCCAAGTAAGAGTCAAAAAGATTGCTTCAACTTTCTGAGTTAAATTCATTTAGTTAACTCTTGTTTTGCTTGATATTAACAAACATTTTAGCTCTTCATGAGTCCTGTATATTTTTCTTTATTCCAATGTCAAAATTTCCAAAGTTATCAGAAACCTGTATTTGAGAGCACCTGTTAGAGTCCTATAGCTTATTATAAACCATATTTTGAAAAGGATTAAAACAAGACAACAATTGTCTGTGAATAACAAAATGTCCAGGGTAGTTACAGTTAAAAACACAATTGACAAAGAAGTCTGATTATCTTTGTGGTTTACAATAACATAACAACCTTAATTATGATTGATAACAAAACTTAGACATTAGAATTTTAGAAATTTTGGAACATATATTACTATAATTCACTAAAATATAACCTAAAGAAGCTTGAACACCATTTTGACAATCTCATGTAACTAAAAGTGTCAAATAATCCTGTTTACTTCTCTTTTCTCAATACTCCAGGGGATCTTCTCAAGTATCTGAAAAGCCAGGTGTCAGGAAGGACAAATTTGGAACTGAAGTTGGATTTTAGGAAGCCTGTTAAATATGTTGGAGGTCTGAAACTCTTGATGTTAAGAAACAGAATTCTAGATAACTGTAAATTATTTTGACAAAATGATGACTCAGAAACTTTAAAAAAGCAGAAATCTTCCACAACCCTTTACAAATTTTTGCAGAACAGCAGATTGGTGGCTTAAGAAAACTTTATGGTGCTTTTATTTCAATGCTTAATTCACAGAAAAACCATATAATATCCTTTTGAATTTAGTCAATATGTTCACACATGGAATTTTTGCAAGATTAATTTTTGCGATTAATTTCTACCACTTGTTTGAACTTTGCCTTTATCTTATCTAATTTAAAAGAGTACTCTAACCCAAGCAAGAACTTACATTTTTATCTTTTCTTATAACCTTTTATTAAAAAAACAGCTGAGGTGGGTGGATTACTTGGGGTCAGGAGTCCGAGAGTAGCCTAGCCAACATGGGAAAACCCCATATCTACCAAAAATGCAAAAACTAGCTGGGCATGGTAGTGCATGTCTGTAGTCCCGGCTACTCAGGAGGCTGAGGCAAGAAAATTGCTTGAACCTGGGAGGCAGAGGTTGCAGTGAGCCAAGATCGCAACACTGCACTCCAGCCTGAGTGACAGAGTGAGATTCTGTCTCAAAAAAAAAAAAAAAAAAAAAAAACACAAATTTGAGTGTTATTACATACCTCTCATGTAAATCTATTTCCAGTAGTCTCAATTACATGTCATAATGGTAACTTTTAGCAACTTTTAACTTTAATTAGTAAGTTGTTTTGATTATGTGGTAGGTGCAGCCAAGTTTTGACTCCTTCCATCATAACTAAGGGGGTGGTTAATCCTGTATGTCCCCAGGTCTTACCAAATTGAACAATTATCAAAAACCAAAAAGCACTTTAAAACCTTAAAACACTTAGTAAACCTTGCATCTGACCTGCATATTTAGTATACCTACTTATATTTTGATGACATCTGCATTTTACCAATGATCTTTAAGGCTCTTTTTATTTCGCAAAGATTAAAGTCACATGAACCAAAAAGTACCACAGATTTTATCTTCCCTTTAAAAAATGTTTGATCCAAGCACTTATCTTCCTTTAGGACAAATTAATTAGAGTTCATTTGACAAACATCACATAAACAACACATATATAACTACACAGACTGGCAGACGAAAACCCGTAAGATCTTCTGTCATGGGGTGACAAACCTATCTGCATTGAATTCCTGGGGTTCCATTAGGAAACCAGAGGTCTCTCCCCTCTCATGTGTGCATTAAAAGTGGCAAGGCAAAATTGAGAAAAATAATTCAGTTGACTGAAAAAAAAAAAAAAAAAAAAAAACTTTTTCCAGCAAAGCAAGGTAAAAGGAAAGGAAAATATAAAGGCCTTATAAATATAACTATAACTTGGATATCCACATTTTAATTAAGTTGAGTACTTCTTAAAAAAGTTATTTTAACCCCCTCATTATCTGACTTTAGCCATGCCAAGTGGCCAATATTTCTGGCTTTCAAATTTTACTAAAGGCTTAGAGAAAGGAAAATCCAAGGTGGTTCATGGAGGGGAGGGGAATAAACAAATAGCAAAAAGTCATGCAGATGTCAAACCAGAAAGGACTCATTCCCTAAGCCAAGATGAATCTGGGCCTCACAGAAGCTAAACAAAGCCTAGCCATGGGGTTACAGACTATTATCCCAAGGACATAAAACAAGATGGAGTCCTGCAGCAAAGTTTGCTATGGACCATAAAGAAATACATACAAAGCACATCAGATTGGCTACAGCTTAAGACCAACCTCACAATTCCTTTCTAACAATTAAAACTCTACAGAAAATATAAACTAATCTCCATCATTCCTGGCCCAACAAAACTTCTTCCAAAAGGAGAAAAAAAGCAACCTTGTTTAAAACTTACCTGCTGACAGGGAAGAGAAATGGATGCCTGGGGCAATAACCTCTTATTCTTATGCAAGTGGTTCCTCCACCAGGGAGAAAAGCTTAATTGCTGTGCAATGGGGCTGGATTCCCTGATCAGGTGTTGGGGAGACTCCGGGGTGTCTGGTGGGGAATGCTATCCAGCCAAGTGGGGGCCTTGGACCATGCATCCCAATCCTTGCAGGGAGTGAAAGGTGATGGGGAGCTGCTGCTGTCCATCCTGATAAAAGGAAAAAAAAGGCCATGGAGAGGCTGAGTTGGATCAAGGCTGATATTCCTGACCCCCAGGAGCAACGGGAGTGAGGGCACAATTTCCTCTACCCTCAGAAGAAGTCCAAGGGAAAACAGACTTAGAAGTAAAAGAGAAAAATATTTTTTTGGTTTGCATCTCATTCACCCTTTTACAAGTCCCATGTTGGGCTCCAAAACATAAAAAAATCAGGTTCTTGTCACAAGACCAGGGAAGATGAGGCTCACAGATGCTTTGAAGGGTGAGGGGGACAAAATTTATTGGGGAAAAAAGGAAAAAGGTAAAACAACACAACAAAGCGAGATGGGAGTCCTGCTAACAGTCTCTCCACCTCAAATCCTACTACCATGGAACAGGAGGGGCCAGGATTCTCCCCCCAGTAAACAGCATGAACATCTTGGTGCTCCACCCTGTCCTCTCTGTGTGCAGGCCAACTGGAGATACCCTGGGGAACCCTTTTTACTTGACGATCTCACACAGTGAGATTCCAAAATAAGGGAAATTCACAGGCTGTTGAATCACTTCTAGTCTTCAGAATATCATGACTTCATTTTCACAGAAGTAAAACAAAAAAAGATGCATAACATTGATAATTTGAACAGTAGATACATAATGCAAAGATTATGTATCACAAAGATTACAATCAAAAGATAGTTTGTATGCCATCCATTAAGAAGCATGATAAAATTAAAACCTAGCTCTTTTTCAGACCTCTTATATCCAGGAAATAGCCCAAATAGTAGGCAAAAAATAAAAACTCAAAAAAGATAAAAATGATCAGAGCTAGAATATAAATCTTCCTTTCTTCAGTTTCTCTATTTTTACCATGGATAAATCATAACAGCATCAACTTATTTGCAAAATAAATTTTAGTTTCATTATTACTTGGTCTGATTATTTACATAAAGTGTAGCAAGTATAGTGATTAGCCATATAGGCTCCTTTTTACATTGGCTTTGCTGGAACTTATATAGGAAATTTTGGACTTGACTTCTTAAAAGCCTCAAAGCCAGAAGACAAGACAAGTCAAGGATTCACCATTAGACTATGCTTGTAATAATTGTACTAATTTATCTCTTTTCAAAGTCCTAAAATATCTTGAGGTGTCTGGGCCTGTTAGAAAGTAACATTCTTTACTCACCATGGGTCAGAAACCTTGTAAGGGAACCATTCAGACAAGATACTAGGCCATTCTTTCCAATGGGATTTTTGATGGCTTTATAGAGTCAACCTTAATTCCTTATCTGGTCATATCTGCAAATATGCCTTTTCAGTCAAAGACTTGGTAAAATAACCAGTGTCTCCAATGGTGTCCTATTAAAAAACAAACGAACAAACAAACAAAAAAACAAAAACAGATTCTTACTGAAGTTATACAAATAGCTATATTGCCACAAAATAAAAATACTCATGAATAGTTTTCAAATTTTGGAGAACTCATGTAGAGAGAAAGATCGATTTGCTCACAAAAATACACTTTACCCAACTCTAAGCTATAAACAGCTCCAAACAAAGAAGGTTTTCTGGACTCTTCTTCAATCAGAGTAGCATCCCTCCAAAGAGGATGTTTTCCATTCATACTGGAACTGCCGTCCACAAGTCAAGCCTCTCTTTATCAGTCAGGTGAAAGCTGTTCATTAGGTATTGTAGAATTCAGCAGTTTCTTACACAGTTCCAAAGTCAGTCCTAAGGGAAAAAGAGGCTCTAGCCTCATGAGTATTTTCTCATGAGGAAATACACTCTCTAAGTAGAATAATCCTATATATACCATTTCTATTTCATCATGAAACTCTTTGGGGCACTGCTATTTCCATTGCCTTAGGAGTAGTATCAGTTAACATCCCATAGCAAGGCAGTAAATTCCCCCCAGATGGAAATGTTCTAGTCCAAAGTTCCAGTAGTCATCACTGGAAGATACTCACAGGCTTTTGCCAGATGCCCCAGTAAACATTCTGCAAAGGGCTGTCAAGTAGAGGATTTGTCCCAACCAACACTCCAGCATCTATTCTACAGTCTGTGGGCTCAGGAAAATCTTACTAGTTCCCATTTAGCGTGTCCAATTCATTTTGCTCCAAGGGCAGAATTATATGCCTTCTCTTTTACAGTACTATGTAGGGGAAACACCCCAGTTAGATACAATATTAATTTTCTTAAAACATTTAAATAAAGGAGTTACAACTACTTTATGTAAAGCCTGTTTAAACATTTCAACTTTCATAACCCTATCAATTTTTACATTTTTAATGTTTAGGTACCAGGAACTTTATTCCACACCCAAACCATTTTACCCTCTCTTGTGAAAAAGAATTTGGGTTTCCAGCAGGGTGTTAAGCCAAAGGATTAACCTTTTTTTTTCACTCTTATCTTGATTTACCAGCCTCAACATTGCCCCCAGGCAATTGTTGGTCAGCTATTCTCATGGGGATCTTTGCCTTTCAACTTTTCATAAATTTTTCCAAACTGGGGTAAATATAGAAAACTGATTTGGGGCCCTTTAATATTGGGGGACCAGTAGGAGCTCCCTTTGGTTCACCCAACTCTCAATAATGTTGTATTAAGACTTCTATTTTAACCCTTTTAATTTCTATTTATTCATTTTATTTCTCAATAACAGTTGTGAAAGGAAAATAAATCTTGGGGCCCCCACATCACTAAGCTAAGGGGAAAAGCCAAGCTGGGAACTGCTTAGGGCAAACCTGCCTCCCATTCTATTCAAAGTCATCCCTCTGCTCACTGAGATTAGTACATATCTGATTGCCTCCTTTGGAAAAGCTAATCAGAAACTCAAAAGAATGCAACCATTTGTCTTTTATCCACCTATGACCTGGAAACCCCTTCCCTGCTTTGAGTTGTCCCGCTTTTGCTTTAAGTTTTCCTACCTTTCCGTAGCAAACCAGTGTTCATCTTACACATGTTGATTGATGTCTCATGTCTCCCTAAAATGTATAAAACCAAGATATGCTCTGATCACCTTGGGCACATGTAGTCAGGACCTCCTGAAGTTGTGTCACGGGTGCAACTCCATAACTTTGGCAAATAAACATTGTAAATTGACAAAAAACTGTCTCAGATTTTGGAGTTCAAACAATCTAGATTACCACCCTGCTGAGAAAGGAAAAGGACTTTCCCCTTTTATTTTTCCTCTTAGCTTCACCCCTATCAATTTTTTTACCCTATTTGTTAAAAACGATTCAAACATTTTTACCTTCACCCCATCAATTTTTTTACCCTATTTGTTAAAAACGATTCAAACATTTTTACCTTTCTAGAATGAATCCTTTGACTTTGTCTACATGTATTAGCTACTATTCCAACTCTTAGTAACCCTAATATCTAGTAAAAACCCTATAATTTCTTCATTTAAAATGACATGACCTTAAGATTTTAAATTTACTCAATTTTTCCTTAAGCCAATTGATTAGAGCTCTATTATATGATTTGGTAATGAAATATCACATACACATGACACATATAGACATACAGACAGACACAAAAACAGAAGCAGATGTTATAAATGTATAGTATTTTGCATTTCCCAGTTTTCCAAGTTTCTCCTAGACTTTAGACAATTAATCTCCTTCATATTGCAAAGATATCTGTAATTCGTATAGAATTCAAGGTTGATAGTTATGTACTTTTAGCATTTTATTTTCATTTTTATTTATTTTGTGGATGGGGTCTTGTTTTGTTGCTCAGGCTGGTATCAAACTTATCCTTCCTCAGCCTCTCAAACTTCTGGGATTACAGGTGTGAGTCCTCACACCTGGCCCACTTTTAGCATTTTAAAATATTATACTGTTGCTTCTTGCTCCCACTGTTTTTGTTGAGAACTCAACTGTAATTCTCCTTGTTTTTTTTTGTTGTTGTTGTTGATTTGTTTTTGTTTTTTGTTTTGAGATGGAGTCTCCCTCTGTCGTCCAGGCTGGAGTGCAGTGGCGCGATCTCAGCTCACTGCAAGCTCCGCCTCCCAGGTTCACGCCATTCTCCTGCCTCAGCCTCCCGAGTAGCTGGGACTACAGGCGCCTGCCACCGCGCCCAGGCTAATTTTTTTTATTTTATTTTTTTTATTTTTTATTTTTGTATTTTAGTAGAGACGGGATTTCACCGAGTTAGCCAGGATGGTCTCTATCTTCTGACCTCGTTATCCACCCGTCTCGGCCTCTCAAAGTGCTGAGATTACAGGCGTGAGCCACCGCGCCCAGCCAACTCTCCTTGTTTTTACACTGAAGGTAATGTTCCCTCACTCCACCACTGTCATTTTTAAATGTTCTCTTTTTCTCTGTCATATGACAGCTTTGTTACTATATGCTTAGATGTGATTTTCCTACTTGAGGTCCACAGTAATTTTTTTTAATCTATGGCTTGATGTTTTCCATCAATTTTGGAAAACATGAATAAATGTAAATAAAGTGTTTCCCTGAGTCTTCTGAACTGTTCTAGTAAATTAATCAAGCCCAAGGTGGAGGTAGTGAGAACCCAAATTATAACCTGTCAGTCGAAAGCACAAGCCAGAAACTGGAGCTTATAATTGACATCTGAAGTGGTAGTGTTTCAGGAATTTTCCTTATTTCAGCTTAAAGATAGTGTCCTTGTCTTATGGCCATAAAAATTTAGGCTCACAGACAATTTGAAGTATGAGCAGGGCAGTGTTTATTGGGTGAAAAGGAAGAAAAGGGGGAAACGGGGACTCTCCATAAAGCCAGAGTCCCAACTGTTGGACTTCCTGCATTGCAGTTGAGATCCCAGGTTCCACACAGGAAGAGGAGGGGCCTGGTTCATCCCCACTGCGAATGATGTGAAATTCTGTGACTCTACCCCAGTGATCAGGTCAGTTGGAGTTTTGCCAGTGATCCTTTCCTGGCTGTCTCATTTCCCAATTTAAAGAAGTACAGACTGGGCACAGAGGCTCAGTCCTGTAATCCCAGCACTTTGGGAGGCCGAGGTGGATAGATCATTTGAGGTCAGGAGTCCCAGACCAGCCTGGCCAACATGGCGAAACTCATCTCTACTAAAAATCCAAAAATTAGCTGGGCATGGTGATGCACGCCTATAATCCCAGGTGCTGTGGAGGCTGAAGAAAGAGAATGGCTTGAACTCGTGAGGCAGAGGTTGCAGTTAGCCAAGACTGCACCACTGCACTCCAGCCTGGGCAAAGGAGCAAGACTCCATCTCAAAAAAAAAAAAAGGTACATCTAACTGCAGTTAGAGTAAGGATAAGGATGAAGATGAATCTTAACTGCTTCCTGCTGACAAGGGGCATTGTTTTGGAAAATGGCAATCAGAGCTCCCTCGGAGGCCTGTTTAAGTGATCTGAGCCGAAGTGCAGAAGGTGCCATCGTCAGCAGCTCTAGTTGCCTGACCGTTTAGAGTTTGATGGACTGAAGGAAAGAACACACAAATCTGGTTATTAGAAAATATGTATCAAAATGAGACAAGGGGAGGGGTTAGGACAGCTCAAAAATCCCAAGGACATTTGCCAGTTTGTGCAGGGAAAGGGGGACAAAAGCTGAACTGGCAAAAAACTTTACCCTTTTGCCAGCATGTTGGACTTCTGAGTTCCTTTTCCCTGAGCCCAATCCTAAGCCAACCAGTTTAAGGTTTGGGAAATTAACCTTTCCCAGTTTAGAAGATGCATCTGAGGGGAGTGTTCTGTAGTACAGAGACACAATTTATTATCTGTGAAGACAGATCCAAGGAGGAGAAAGGAAAAAAGTAGGTTTTTTTTTTAAAGGAGTCCGAGGAGTTCACGATGCATTCAAAAAGGGAACAGACTGAAGATGAATGACTACTTATCTAGAAAAAGAAGAGCAGGAATCCCTGGTTCCCTTTACTTCCTAGCAGATACCTGGGGTACATGAAGGAGAGAGGGAAGAGTGTCCTCTTTCCTTCCATCTTTGCATTCCTGAGCCCTGGTGACACTGGCAGGTGCTGCCATGAGTACCAAAGTGGTTTGCACCCATGAAGCAGAGGACTTAGGGTATAGAAATTATCCAATCCCATCATGTCTCTTTCCCACCTACTGTCAGTAGCCTTGGAGTTCCCTAGGCCTTACCTATGACATGGATACTAATGTGGCCTTTATCCATGAAACAGGAAGCTTGAGCTTGGCTTAATCTGCATGAATCAGTCACATTCACTTGCACTGTGCTTTTTAACTTCTGTTATCATCTTCCTCTGGATCCCTCAGATCCAGTTTTCTTCCTAGGGCTTCGAGGCAAAGCTTGGAATTAAGGTTGGGACAAAAAAAAAAAAAAATGTGTGTCAGGGGTTGCATGGACTCCTTATGGCTGAATGCTAAGGTGAAGCTGTGGGACTGAGTCCTCTTCTAATAAGGGAGAAAAAAAGATAAGTTGTGACATACCCAGATAACTGGTGGCTCTAGTTATCCTTGCTAGAATTTTGGTGTATTGTGCTTAGCTGTGGTTATTTCCCTTGGTCTTATTTTCCAAAAAAGGAACCTCTGGCTGATGGGCACCCTATTTATTCCAATTACCTGGCAGGATTTGCAAGATAATTGCTCAGAACTAGAATATTGATCCAGATTTTTTTACATTAGCCATCCCTCTTGTTCTATCTGAGCTGCAGCTGGAGATTGCTGGTTGATTCACAGGAACGAACAGGGTTAGTCTAACAACGTAGGCAAAAACTTAAGAACAACTAATGAATTTAGAATTTAATGAAAAATCTGTATTAAGTTTTGGAACATAATTTCTCTCTCTCTAGTTCTAACTTTCATTTAAAAAAAACAAATCATGATAAGATTGTGTTGTTTGCAAAATAGACTTTAGTCTTACACTTGGCCTGATTATATACATAAAGTGCAACAAGAATAATTGTTTCTACATAGGTCTTTTGGATTGGCTTTGATGGAACTCTGTTCCACAAGGAATCTCAGATAAGACCTTTAAAAACTGAGTCTGGCCATGGGTTTGTATCCTCAGATACCTGTGAGTTGGGTGATCCTCTCTTCTTATGGTCTCAAAATGAACTTGGAGATCCTGAACCTCCTAGAAAGTGACATTCTTTACTGACCACAGATCAGGAACCCTGTACAAGGACTGCTTAGGCAAAAATATGAGGCCAGTCTCCCATGGGGCTTTTAACATCTCTGCAAGTCAAGATTGACTCCTTAAAGGGAAATAAACCCTTCCAGTTAAAACCTTGGTAAAATAAACAATTTCTCCAATTGTGTGTGTCCTGTTGCAAAAGACAAATGAATTCTTACTGCACTGATGTAAACAACCATATTGCTATAAGTTAAGAATACTCATAGATAGTTTCCAAATTCTAGAGAAACTAGGCAGAGAGAAACAAATATACTCCAAATCTTGTTCACAGGAGTATACCTTACTCAATTATTAAAGGCCATAAACAGTTCAAAATAAGTATCCTTGATTCTGAAAAACAAAACAAGAATCAGAAATAATCCAAGCAAAGATTAAAAAGAATTGCTTCAGTTTCCTGAGTTCAGTTTATTTAGTTAACCATTGTTTTGCTTGCCATTCCTAAACATTTTAGCTATTCATGAGTCCTATACATTTTTCTTTATTCCAATATCACAATTTTCAAAGTTATCAGAACCTGAATTTGAGAGTGCCTGTCAGAGTCCTGTAGCTTATTATACACCATCTTTTGAAAAGGATTAAAACAAGACAGTTGTCCGTGAATAACAAAATGTCCAGGGTAGTTACAGTTAGAAACACAATTGACAGACAACAAGTCTTGTTACCTTTGTAGTTAACAATAACTTAACATAACAACCTTGGTTATGATTGATAACTTATACTTAGACATTAGAATTTTAGAAATCCCATGAAATTTTGGAACATGTATTAGCATTATTCCCAAAAATATAACCTGAAAAGATTGTACATCATTTTGGCAATCTCACGTACTTACATATGTCAAATAATCCTGTTTACCTCTCTTTTCTGGAAGTCTTAGAGGCCCTCTGAACTATCCAAAAATCCAGGCATTAGGAAAGACAATTTGGAAACTGAAGTTTGATTTTAGGAAACCTGTTTAATATGCTTAAAGCACTTGATACTATGAAATAAAACTCCAGATTATCATAACTTATTTATTTTGCCAAAATGATAACTCAGAAATTTTAAAGAAGCAAAAACCTTTATAACACTTAATAAATTTTGCCAGAGCACATTCATGCCTTAAGCAAACCTCATTGTGCTTTTATTTCAATGCTCAATTACAGAAAAACCAAAAAATTCTGATATGGTTTGGCTGTGTCCCCAACCAAATAACATCTTTAATTCCCAGGTATTGTGGAAGAGATCTGGTGGGAGGTAATTGAGTCATGTGGGCAGGTCTTTCCCATGCTGTTCTCATGATAGTGAAAAAGTCTTATGAGATCTGATAGCTTTAGAAGGTAGTGTTTCCCTGCACAAGCTCTCTCTTTGCTTGTTGCCATCCACATAAGATGTGGTGTGCTCCTCCTTGTCTTTTGCCATGATTTTCAGGCATCCTCAGCCATGTGGAATGGTAAGTCCATTAAACCTCTTTCTTTTGTAAATTTCCCAGTCTTGGGTATGTCTTTATCAGTAGTGTGAAAATGGACTAATACAGTACCTTTCCAGGATTTAGTCAATATATTCACATAGAGAACCTCTTTTGCAAGATTAATTTCCACAATTTTTCCACCACTTATTTGAACCTCCAGTATTTTACATGTAACTCAAAATAATCCTTTAACCCTAGGCAAAAATTTACATTTCCATGCCTTCCCATAACCTTTTACAAAAAAAAACACATTTTATTGTTCTTAGATACCATGCATGTAAATCTATTTCCAGTAGTCTCAATTACATGTTATAAGGGTAACTCCTAGAAATTTTTAACTTTAATGTAAAATCTAGAAGTTTGTATTAATTGTGTCATAAGTGTAGCCAAGGTTTAACTTTTCCAGTATAATTAAGGGTGTGGTTAGTTTCATATGTCCACAGGTCTTACCAACTGTAAACCTGGCAAGTCAAATAGTTCCCAAAACCAAAAAAAAAAAAAAAAAAAAAAAAAAAAACCACAGTTTGTAACCTTGAAACAATTAGCAAACCTTGCATCTGACCTGCAGAATTTAGTTCAACTATTTATATTTTAATGACACCTGCATTTTACCAATAGATTTTAAGGTTGTTTTTATTTCTCAAAGGTTAAAATCATGGGAACTGAAAGGTATTACAGCTTTTATCTTCCCTTTAAAAAAATTTGATCTAAGTGCTTGTCTTTCTTTAGACCAAATTAACTAAAGCTTTTTTTATAGACATCATACAAAACACACAGGCCAGAGAAAGCCCAGTCCTCAGAACCCCTTTTTCACAACCAAAACTTTACAGAGAATATAAACAGGGATCCTTATATTTCCTGGCCTAGTGAACCATCTTCTAAAAGGAAAAAAAAAAAAAAAAAAAGCTTTAAAGGTTAACTGCTGATGCAGTGTATAAGAGAAAAGTAAAGAACAGTTTTAAAATGCCTGGGAAAGAACCTCTTATTCTTATGCAAGTGGTTCCTGCACCAGGGAGATTACTTACTGTCCAACGGAGTTGAACCTCTTTGCTGTAGAAGAGGAAGTCTTGAGCAGTGCATGGTAGGGACTACCTGCCAGCCAACCAGGATTCCCTGGGCCATGTGGCCCAGTCCCAGCAGGGAGGGGAGGGTGATAGTGAGCTGCTGCTTGCAGGTTACTCTTGAAAAAGGAAGGAAAGCCATGGAGACAGAGGTTGACCTTCCTGACTTCCGGGAGCAATGGGGATGGGGGTACTATTTCCCCTACCCTCAGAAGTCCGAGAATGAAAAGGCTTAGAAGTGACAGTGAGAGGTTCTGAGTCCCCATTACACTCACCACTTTTCAAGTCCCACTTTGGGCACCAAAAATGTTTCAGGACTTTTCTTTCGTTCAGCTAAAGACTGGGTCCTTATCACACGGCCATGAAGATTTAGGCTTGAAGATAATTTGAAGAGTGACCAGGGCAGGGTTTATTGGGTAAAATGAAAGAAAAAGGGAAACAGACACCTTCCACAAAGCCAGAGCTCCTGCTGGTGCACTTCCTGCCTTGCAGTTTAAATTCCAGGTTCCACACAGGAAGAGGAGGGGCCAGGTTCCTCCCTGTTGCAAATGGCATGAACTTCTGTGGCTCCACCCGAGTGCACAGGCCAGTTAGAATTTTGCCACGGAGTTCTTCCCACCTAGCTGTCTCAGCAGGGGCAGTTTTGGGGGATTAAGTCCTCAATCTAGGATCTGATGTTATCTCTACATAGATTGTGCCAGAATCGAACTGAATTAGAGGACACTTGGGTAGTGTCTCCTGGAGAATCTGTGGAAGAATTACTTGGTATGTAGGGAAAAACCCCACATTATCTGGTAACAGAAGTATTCTGAGTTGTATTGAGGGTGACAGCAAGAAAACACTGCTTTTTGTCTTATCTCAGACCTTGATTTTCCACATGTGCTTGTTCTATTGTGCACATTTTGATGTTTTGTTTCCTCTTATCCCCCCTGCTTCAGACTGGATATTTTATTTTATTTGTTATTTAGATTGCCACTCTCCTCCTCAGCTGTTTCATTTTGTGGAATAAGTAAATACTTCTGGAATCTTAACCCTGTTTCATTGGCCTATAAATCCATCTATGCCAGAACCATATTTTCTTGATTATTGTTGTTTTGTAGGAATTTGTTTCTTAAATAAACTTCAACTAGGGATAGTTTGTTATAGTTTCTTTCAAGGATTGGACTAATTAAAAATTGAATATACTCTTGAGGAATGCTTTTTTATAATTAATACATGAATGAAGGGCTTTAGAGACTCCTCAATGAAATCTTTGGATGCTTACGTTGGCTCCCCTGCCTAGGCAGGATCTGAACTCCAACTGCTGTCTCCCACATCCTGTTAGACTGCCTAGAGTTCTACTCAGCAATTGAGTCATTAAGGTAGAATTTGAATATGCTTCCAGGAAAAATACAGTAAGTGGCAGGTTCCCCTATCGGTACTTTGCTGCTGTCAGAAAGCTTAGCCCTTCACATCTTGGAGAAATGGAAGGTTTCTAATACCTTCAAACAAGATTTTTCAGAATACTTTATCAATTTGTTGTAGTTCTCTGTGGGAACATGAGTCAGGTATGAGCTTCTACCAAAGCCAAAAGCAAAAAATCAGTACTACCTGGAATAACTTTATAAAATAACACTCTAGTTTAAGAACAATTAACATATTTCAACCTTTGAAATAAATTAAATTTAATTTTAAGGCCCATCATAGTTGTAGTCTCACAAATGAAACAAAATAAAGATTGAATTACACAAGGAAGTCTTCCTAAAGGATGCAAGACCTTTGTTGATCTTGAGAGAAAAGTAGAATTCTCAATAATCAGAGTCACTTGGAGCCAATTACTCAATAATAACTATTTCATAAATAGCATGATTAAATAAAATGACAAAGAAACAAAAGGAATCTTGGGAAGAAAAGAATACCTAGTGAAAAAAATTTTGATTCGTATTGTAAATCCCGCAATTATTCTGCCATTGCAATTTAATTAAATACTTTATATCAATTATATCTTTTGAATTCTATTATTGAATTATCAGGATTCTGATGGAACTTACAAAAATATAATGCATCAATTGGGGAAGAAATAGAATTCGAGAACACAGAATAAGAAAAATAATAGCACCTGTCTTTCTATGTGTTACTAATGCTGAGTCAAATAATGCAAATAAAGTTTCCTAAGATGCTTTGATGAAAACATCTTTTAAGTATCAACCTATTATTTATTATGAAAAGAGAGCTTATTTAATTCATTATGCTCTCATCTGGAGGTGGTTTATATTATAATATAAACAGAAGGGATTTGGGATTTATAATATACTTTTTTTTTTCCAAGTAAGAATAGTTGAAGTGTTCTTTAGATGAATTTTTGACAAACCACAGAGCGCTGTTCTTTGCTTTCTATGCCCTTGTCAGAACATCTGAGTCACTCTACATTCCATTCAGTTTGACAAGTCCTTCAGTTAAACCCATATTATAAAGTAAAGCCTTGTTTTCCTCATGCATTGCGGGAAGAAATTTCTCTGTTTCTTAAGGGTTGAAAAGTAGGATCAAAGGAGCAGAAAGGTGAAGAAAAAGCCACATTCAAATACTTATGGATCTGTTAGGGTCACAGCAGCAGCAAGAATGTTTTTTTGTAATTGATAATGTACCCTCAAACTTAATGGTGAGGTTATATGTTTTAGGTCTCAATTCAGAAAATAAATTCTACTCTCAGAATTAATTCCTGGTTCTTTGCCAGGTAAAAGTGACATTGGCATCATTAGCACATTTGGGGGAAAATCTAGATTTTATTAGAATTTCAGAGTGATCAAGGGTTGTTAAGTTTACAAACACCAGAAGATAATCCAACCCTAAATGAGGACAAGCAGCATCTCCACGAACCATCACTATTTTTATTCCTCTGAAAGCAGTCCCAGATTCTCTCTCTTTTTATTAGATATGCCAACATTCTCACTATCTCTCCTGAATTCTAATCAATCACAAGAAGACTGGCTGCCAAGAAAGATTTTCTCAAACCTGGAACAAAATTATACTCTCTCAGGCTAAAAAAAAAAAAAAAAAAAAAAAAAAAAAAAAAAATAGCATATATATTTTCTAAGTTACTTGTAGATTTTCTTGCATGTGTACAAATACATATCAGTAAGAGAAAGTATGTGCTAATCAAAATGAAAATTCAGACAAGCTGATTTCACCAAATCCAAGAGTCAGCAAATCATACTGATTTCTCAAAGTATCCATTGTCAAATAATGAAATCATTTTTGGTATGCTTTTGCCTCAGTTTTAAAATTAGTACACAAATATCAAAAGCACATTCTTTAAATAAAATATGAGACTCTTCAGTATGATGGGTTACAGGGATGTGTTGAAATCTGAATCTAAACCCTTTACCATGTGTACTTTGCATGGCCCCCTCTTCATGAGAAGAGAAGCTCATCATACCTCTTGACATGAGGATCAACTATGTGACCTGCTTTGGCTAGTGGAAAGTGGCAGTCATGACCCAAGCCAAGGTTGAAATGGGCTTGTGTATTGGAGCTTTCCCTTTTGTACCTCTGCCATCACCATGACAGCAGTCTTCTGGAGAGAGAGGTATGTTATAGCAGTGTGCTTGAATTGATTTGTATAGGCTTGCACGACTTCATTGTTAAATATTCACAAATTTCATGAGATAGCTGTTAAACCACTGGTAGCTTGAAACCAGAGAAATGAGCAAATGCTACAAATCAGGGCTTCCACTCTCACCACCCTTTTTTTTTTTTTTTTTTTTTTCATTGAAAAACACTTTACCAGCATATCACTACAGTTGGAGCAGAGCCAAGTCACAGCATTTGCCTCACAAACCAGCCAGCCAATAGCCAAACATGTGAGCAGACCCAGCCAAGATCAGCCAATCTGCCTATCCAATTCTTCCCTAACCCCAGACATTTGAGCAGTACATTTGATATATGTCCCTGAGGTCTTGTGGTGGTTTTTTATACATTATAACAGCAATATGTAAATGATATAACAAAAAAAAGCAATTTAAAAATAAATGTAGTGTAATCACTATGATACAAGACATGATTTTTCTAAGGCTAGAATAAAACATAAGCAAATATGAGTACATAATGTGCAAATGATTACTTTATTGCATATTAAATATATACGGTGATTGATATGTATTAGGTTCTTACAATGTTCCAAGAATTTTATATTTTACACTCAGAGCAAATACACCAATATTACTTACCATGCCAAACTGAGGCAGATTGTATTTTCCAAGATGTCTGCAACAAGTTTTCTTATCTTGTACACTCATCTAATAATGTGGCTTCAACTCTTCTATTAAGTAGTGCTTTCCTCAAAGCCATGTGCTGGAGATATTTAAAAACAAAAAAAAAGATAGCAAGAAAAATGAAGAGCTTTCCTTCCTTTTGAATCTAGGAAGTCCTATGACTATGGCGGAAATGATGTTATGGACCTTCCAAGGCTAGATTATTAAAGGCAATACAGCTTCCAATTGTTTCTCTCAGAGCTTTATTCATGGAAACCAGCTGTTTCCTTGGAGCCCAGGCCACATGCATGAACCACATGTAGATGTTCCAGTCAGATTTTCGACTGAGGTACCAAATGACAGCCAGCATTAATGCCAGTCGTGTGAGTGAGGAAGCCTTTGAAATGACACCAGTCTGGGCTGCCATAAAAACCAATATCCAAAATAAGGAAATTGTGTATCTTTTTTTTATTATACTTTAAGTTCTAGGGTACATGTGCACAATGTGCAGGTTTGTTACATATGTATACATGTGCCATGTTGGTGTGCTGCACCCATTAATTCATCATTTACATTAGGTATATCTTCTAATGCTATCCCTCCCCCAGCCTCCACGCTACAACAGGCCCCAGGTGTGTGATGTTTCCCAACCTGTGTCCAAGTGCTCTCATTGTTTAATTCCCACCTATGAGTGAGAACATGTGGTGTTTGGTTTTCTGTCCTTGTGATCGTTTGCTCATAATGATGATTTCCAGCTTCATCCGTGTCCCTACAAAGGACATGAACTCATCCTTTGTTATGGCTGCATAGTATTCCATGGTATGTATGTGCCACATGGAAATTGTGTATAACTTTCTTGTATTTTCAAATGTCAAATATTTTTACCCTAAAGAGATTAAGTTATGACAAGGAGATACATTTGAAGAGGAAATTTCACATTAGGCAACTTGAAGCCTGTGTAGGGGAATAGTCAGTCTTAGTTCCTCTGGTCTCCTTGTCATAGAAATGGAAAGGGGAAGAGGAGATAGTCTGATCTTCCTGCATCCCAGAGCCTCCTAAAAGATATGCTGGGCAACAATCCTGTAAGGACAGCACAATTATTGAAAGTCTGCTCTTCTCCGCAGTCCAATTCTCATTTCACCACTTCTTTAAATGTTCCCTAACATCCTCTCCTTCCCTGTTTAGAGTTTGTAAGTTTTCCCATGAAGTTAGAACTTTGTTATCCTATTTAATGCTCATCAGAATGTAATGAAACAGGTATTGTTTTCTCTAATTTACAGATAGGTTAACAGAGACTTGGAGAAGGCTAGTGACTTCCCTAAAGCCACTCAACTGATGAGTGGTGGAGTCCTTGAACCTTCTGACTTTCTCAAAAGCAGAGATTCAGTCAACTCTAACATTCTTCTCTTTGGCTCTCATTATTTCATAAAATACCCTTCAAATACAAATACCTTTCAAAATGATCTAGTGAACATCAGCTTTGACACACTCAGCCTTTCAGAATATCAACATTAGATTAAATTTGTGTGAATGTTTTTGAGCATATCAAAAATCCATCATTAGTTTCTCTTAACAAGCCACAAGAGAAAATACAAATTTCTTAACCTGATTTTAAGAGACTCCATTCTTTAGTCCTGTGCTTTCCCTTCAGTTTTACCTTTCAGTAATTGCTTATCCTGTCTGACCAATCAAAGTTAACTTTCCCTTGCATCCTTAACATAATTTGTGCATTCCTGTCTCCATGTTTTTGTGCATTAATTCATTGTACATTTTCTATATCTACTATATGCTGCTGTATATGTAATATACATGTGATGAGAGATAAAAAGAGAAGGAGTCACAAGTCTGTAACCTTTAACACCAAACAGCCATGCATTTTGTTTGTTGTAGCTCATACCTCATACAATTAAAAACAAAACAGTATCATTTATACTTCCTTGTGCCGAGACTGCCTTTCCAAAATTATAGTGATAGAAGGTGAAATACATCGATAATGATTTCAGTGTATTCCTTGGCTATTTTCTCTTAAAACATAATAAAAATATAGCTAACATGTGAAGTCCTCCATCCCTTTAGAATATACCACTTTCTCCAAACCATGTATAATAGAATCAGATTTCACTAAAATGAGGACTCAATTGAGTGAACCCCAAGAAACTGAGGCTTTTTTTTGCAAAGGAAAGGAGGACTGTGGAACCCTTTACCAATCTATAATACTGCCTCCTGAGCAGCCTAACTTTTCCATGCCTCCCTTTCTAATTCTCGAAGAAGATAACTCTATAAAACAGTTCTTAAGTCTTTTGAAGTCTTGGAATAGAGTCAGTAGAAAAGTGAAAATCATATCTGGTGGTAACTACATTGGAAATAATGTGGTATTTAAATAAGATATAATAGTAAATTGTTCTAATAATCATCTCCTGACATGTGGAATCTAAGTGCCAGATACATTGATATTATTTTCTTATCTCACTTTATGTTACATTATTTTCTTTGTGAAATGGTTTTATTATTCTTCATACATTAAGTTCAAACCAGCAACCATATTTCAAGCCTTATCGTTCTGAAGCAGCTATCATTAGTGCATTTCAGATGGTATTAAGACACCAGACTGAAGTTATACTGACTTCAGTTATGCTGAATTTCCTGAGATAGCCTATCTTATTGCTGTTCAAAAATAAAATATGGATATAAAATATGAATTCTGATTATTTTTCCCTCTAGTCACTGCGTATATGGTTGATGGTATGACATTATTGACAGCTGTTCAGAGTACCTCATCACTCTCTATTACAAACCCACAGACACCAACACTACTGCTTGAATATGCCAAATAAATTAAGAATAAAAATGTAGGTTTGTTTAATTTATAGGGAATGCTAACACTTAAAATATAATGCTATTAGATTTCTCCCTTTGTAGAAGAATGATATGCCACTGAGTAAAGGAAATTCCTCCTTCTGTGATCTATGTCTGATAATGGTGTCAAATAAAACAAATCCAGACTTAGGTTAAGGAGAAACTTTATTCAAAAAGACTATCACAATGCTCCAAGCTTAGGATTTGCAAGCATTTCAAAATCAAACACAAAAAGGCTTTTCTTTATAAGGAGGGTCAAGCAGGGCTAGTAGGAGCCTTTGAGGAGAAACTGGCAAGTGAGTGGAGGCGAGCAGACAGCATGGTCAGGGTGGTCTCACAGAAAGTATTTTTAGCTATGGTTAGCTGATTCTTAAAATGAGCTATTAATAGGGGATCTTTTGTGTTTTAGTCCTTGCTCAGACTTAGGGCCAGCCAAAGTTTAGGGACCTGCAGAGAGCAGAGAAGCCTGACTAAAGTTTGGTCAAGTTAAGTCAGTGAGCAACTAATGGACAATTGTAACTACTTGGTCAATGGTTTGCTAGCAATCCTATTTGTATATATAACTGAAACCAACTCAACAAATATATTTGAATATCTACCATGGTCAGGACATTACGTACTGTGGAAAATAACAAATTTGGAGATGATCTTATCTGCTATGACCCTCTTTCTCCTTGGAATTGACCATGATGAACTTGGTGTACTATTTTACCTTGACTATACTTATTTACTGCCACTTAGAAAGCTTTAGAGACTGAGCAATGACAAGGCAATAGAAACAAAGTAAACTTAAGATTTGTGAGCTCACAAAAATGCCTTGGGTATTGGTAACTATATTGTACCAGAGAGTCTATGTTTGGAGGGCCAATTTATAAATAAGTTAATTTATGGCAGTAAGTTATTATGGTATGGGGTGTGTGTGCATGTTTCATGTAATCCAGTAGTGCTGAAAGAGGCAAAAAGGAAAGAAGTAAAGTTTCTGGGCAAGGGCAGGTGATATATGCCTGGGTTGAGTGCCTTTCGTTCAGAACGTAAGTTGAAGTCTCTATAAGTGGAGCTAATCACACAACTCATATATGTATTAACAAAGAAATAACAGGAAAGAACATTAGTCAAGAAGCTAAACACCCATTTTCTTTCTGGAACTGTTAAAATGTACATGTTATGCAAGTCATTAAACTCTTTGAACCTCATCTGTTTAATGAAGGTATTTGAGAATCTTTAAGGTTGTTTTCCCACCAAATGCAACAAAGTAAACTGTACTTACCTTTGTAAAGAGAAAAGTTAAAGAATACTTTACTTGATTAGAGACAATATAACAGATGCCAAATAGTATATGAAATGCATTATCAAATAAATGCTACAGATATTTTTGTGGCAAACAATTCAAAGAGAAGTGAAAATATTTCCAAAACACTAAGAAAAAATGTAAAAATCTATTTCAATTTTTAATTTTATTGGTTTCTTTTAAAAAAACCCTTTGAAACACATTAGATAACCTTATTTGCTCAGGTTTTGAAAGCTCATATATAGAGCTCATATAGCAAAGAAAAACCATAAGACATGATTTCTCTGTTTTGAGGATGTTTAAATAAATCACTAGTCAAAGTATTTTCTCAAGCCAATACATGTGTTTACTTATGAGAATTGAGTCTAAAATATATGATCTTACATATATAATTTTAATTAACGTTTCTTCTATTTATATTTACTGGCAGTATGATATAATTTTTGTATGATATATGACTTTTGGATAATAATAACTTTCACAACCTAAGAAAATGAAAAATTAAATTTGATAGTTTTTTGATGTTATTAATCAATCCGGAGAAAAATGGTTGCTAATAATTTTTGTTTTGCCTCATATTGGGCTAAACTTCCTAGCATTTTTAATATAATCTGTTAAATATATCAGAGAGTAAATACATTTGCCAAAAGCATAAATAAATTGTAAATGCAATTCACACAGATGTTCTAAGTTCTAATACACAGCAGTCCTCTTAAAGTGGCCTTAAATAGGACATATTCAAAAATAGGGTGTGGTTATTACAGCTGAAAGAAGAATGAGACTACGAGTAGCTATAGAAGGTGGACAAATATTAATCTGTGTTTTAAAGAGAAAGTCTGACAAGTATGGAGCAGCGTTTTGGTGTAGGAGAAGATAGGCATTACATGACTTGCTATGAACCAGCAAGCAGGATTAATCTCTACCCATCTATCAGAAAGACTGATGACACCTTTTTGCTGGTTAATTCAGGGTTCCTTTTCAAATATCAGATGTCTTTGTGACGTGCATTTTATTGCTCAACAACTTCCCAAGGTTACCGTATTTATGGTGAAGAGTAATTTGCCAATTCAACCACTATGCTTGGGATAACATTCATCCTGATTTCCAGCTATAAGTTCATATTTATTGTTATATGTGATGAATTGTCTGTCACTACTGAGTAATGCCCAGAAAATTGACTGTGTTGACCGAAAAGCCATCAAAGTCGAACATGAATTGTTCCTGGAAGGTAAGCTATAACTAAGTTTATGTTCATATCCGTAAGCCATCTAATTCTCACACTTACCAGTTTATGTCACAGAATTTCCAAGATCTTTGTTCTGTTTCTTGTTACAATTGGTGAAAACAGGGCCAATAATTTATATTAAAATTCAGTATGTTCAGCTATGCTTTATAAAACACACTTTGTCTAGAGGAGGAGCAGGAGCTAAATACAGAGCTTAACATTTATTGAGAGCTTCCTGTGTACTGAGTGCTTTGTTAAATAGATTATTTAATTTAAATAATAAAACTGTGATATTGCTGTGAATATTTCATGAGTAGCTCTAGGACACAAGGGTGAGTTGCTTTTTGGAGGAAATGTAATAAATACACCCATGTCTCAAACACAGGGCATTTCCACGCCTAAACTGCTTAGCTGTTCTGGTTTAAGTATAGACAGTACTACTGGCCAATCCAGAAACCTGAAAGAACATATAAAGATGGTTCTGAATTCAACAATTATTTTAAAAAAATACTGCTGAGTGTCCAGCACCATCAAAGTGGGAGTGGGTATTAAATAATGACCTAAGAATATATGAAGGTGAGAATTCATGACACCATGGATGAGAGTAGCTCAAAAACATAAGTGAATGAACAGAAGTAGGAAGAGAAAAGAGGGAATCATGTTTGTGAGGTAAAGGAAAGGAGAAGTTTGGAAAGGCTTTGGGTAAATACATGTTTTCTTTATAGAGTCTCCTAACTTTGTAACGTTTTTTCCATCAATCTTTCATTTTCCATAAAATGTTTCTGGAAAGCCATCACATAATTATAGCTCTATCTGGAGCTATGTAAAAAAATAATCATGAGTCTTCCTTTAATAAAATTGTGGTGGTTGATGAATTTTTGTGGTCAATTTTATTCACTACAATGATAAATATTTAAGCTTTTACTATTTAATCCCAGAGAAATCCTAATTTGTAGCAGAGTATTTCTGTTACAATCTAGAAGTACAAGACTTTATGTTTGACAAAAGAATGAACAAAAAAGCATAAATTACACAATAAAAAAGCCAACTATTAAATTGTTTGGAGGTGATTTAAAACACAACAGGCTTCATAGAGAAAGTGCAAGTTAAATTGGACGACTGTCACATCAAAGATATAAAACACTGATACATTCTTAGGGATTATTTTAGTTCAAATATAAAACTTGAGAAAGGAACAGCTTTCGAGGGTTTTCTATAGAAGGAAGGACTTACAAATATATAGCTGTGGGTTTCAGTAGGTCTGAGTTGTCTACTCAAGGTACCATGAGGCTGTTTCCAAAGCTGTACTAGAAGCAGGGCTGGTTTGAAAGCTGTGTTTACTTTCTCCAATTATCTGAGAAGATGGCAGCAATTATCTAGACAGGGTCTCAAAGATTAAAAACCCTCCCTGGATTTCAAAATTCTTTTTGGTAGGAATTTTTAGATATTTTAACCTACGTTTTATTTCCATAACCCCAGCAAATAATTTAGAACTTTGCACACAGTAGAAGTATTTTTTTAATCAATAAATAACATGTTTCTTTTGAAGTGAATTTTTAAGGAAGTTTTCAGGGGAAAAAGTAGTGAAAATATTTCTCAATAAAACAACAAAAAGTCTTATGCCAAAATGAACTTGACTCCATCAAGCTCTAAATTTGCTCACTCTATTTCAGGGGAAGTCTGATGGCCCATATGTTTCTCAAAACCCAACTGCAAATGATTTAGATTTCTTGGCTAACTTAGACAAAAGGAATCTAACGTTTTGGACATCTTAGAGTATTTTATGCTTTTCCCCTCTGGTGGTCATAACTCTTACAGATCACTTATTTCTAATGTTATGAGCCAGAGGCAAAATTGAAATAGTAAAAAGTAATTTGTGAAAGTCAGGCCTGTTTCACAAGGGCCCTGGGTTAATGTGACCCATTAAGAATAAGCATGTTAATATATTCACTTGCATTTTTTCTCTGTATTTTATGGTTGCTTTTTTTCACTCTGACTTTTTAATTTATCTTAAAATTCTTCAGTCCATGTGATAAGGTGAGGTGATAACTTGATAAGTATCCCATAATAATGTTAGGTATTAGGTAATGTGCTATTTCTCTTAATATACATATATTTCATAATTTTCTATATACATATGAATTTTTATATGTACATACACACAGTCACACATACGCACACACACAGAGGATTGTTTGTTTTGTACCATTAAACTTTCTATCAATTCTTACCTAAGTACCATCTTGGGTTTTTTTGGTTTTGGGGTTTTGTTATTCTTGAGACAAGGTCTCATTCTGTCACCCAGACTGGAGTGCAGTGCAGTGGACTGATTATGGCTCACTTCAGCCTCAACCTCTGGGGTCAAGTGATCCTCCCACCTCAGCCTCCCAAGTAGGTGGGACTATAGATGTACACCACCATGTCCAGCTATTTTTTTTTCTTTTTTTTTACTTTTAGTAAAGATGAGGCCTCACTATGTTGCCCACGCTGGTCTCAAACTCCTGGGCTCAAGCAATCCTTCTGCCTCAGCCACTAAAAGTTCTGGGATTGCAGGCGTGAGCCACTGCACCCAGCCTGCACATTGTTATTTTGACCATCATGGAAATATAAAATATTTGAATCTTTATTTTAAAAATGTCACCTTTTATTGATTTTTATTTTTTAAAATGTTTTAACTGCTCCTTCTTTCACACAAAAGCATTTTCATTATTTTATTGAAACAGAAATATTAACTGAGGATTTACAAAGTGCTAGCCCCAGTAAATAAGACATACGTGGTTTGTTCTCATCCAACCTATAGTATAGTACTGTGTATATTCCTGGCTAAGGCATCTGCCCAAAGTCTCATTGGTGTTTCTTTTGCGGTGCGCTAGGCCAGACCTTGAGGAAGTCTTCCAAGAATTATTTTAGTCTCCTACTTTCAAGCCTTAATCAGAGCTAGAACTTATCAGGCCTACTCCATCCTTTTTACCTTGTCCATTCATCTGCAACTTTCAGCTCTATAGAGTTGAGGCCCCTGCAAAGTAAAGTGTATCTATTCAGTCCCATATCCATGAGGGCAATAATTAGATTGTTCTTGTTTATACAGTATTCCTAACTCATGAGACTGTTCCTATAACACAGTAGATCCTCAGTAACTATTTGTTTAATACAGCAGACTTGTTATTGTTATCTTGATACCACTTATAAATATATTGACAGTCTTTTTAGGCCTCTTCAGTTGAAAATCTGTTTATTCATTCAAATATTTATTGGTTGCTTACAATTTGCAAGTGTTTTCACACTTCCATAAAAAATTCTAGCCCTGATCCTGAGGGAGGTAAGAGGCAAGTATGACTCTCTAATGGCTTCACACTGTGTGAGCCCCTGTTGCATGTCAATGCTAAGTCTAGATCCCTTTCTTCCTGGGGTTTGAATAGGGGTAAAAGGAAGTGGGTGAGTGCCACTACTGAGGTCTATCCGAAGCCTGATCTCTGACACCACAGATAAACGCATTTTAGACATCTGTTTATCCAAGATAGAACTATTTGCCAGGTCCTTGCATCAATGTTATTAAATAGAAATGGGTAAGTATAGACGTAAGCTGCTGACTTTCCCAAATGAACCTACCTCTTGTATTGCAGAGAATTTCTTTCCCTCTTTGCTATATCATTTCTTTATCCTGCCTCCTAAATATGTGTATGTGTAAGTTTTTCCCCCTCTATCATCCCCAATTTTCACTAAATCACTAAATCCTATTCCCATTCAGTGCATCACCTTACCCAGTACCTCTCTCTTTTTTCTGCCCCTACACTATTCTTGATCAAATGGATCATTAATACAAGCCTTTCACCCTCTCTACCTGCCTACAACCCAGTGGTCTTCTTTCTATTATCTTGTCTACTTTAATTAGTCTAAAACATTGCTACCAGATTGTTCTTCTAAATCATTGCTCTGATTATGCTCCAGATTAAGGATCCTATGACAAAATGGTGGTTCTCATGACAAACCGATTCACTTATTATAAAACCAGAACAATAACTCATCATATTTTTACTTTCCCAGCATGCCCTGAACTAAAATCCATGCCCAGTTTCAAGAAGTGCCCTCAGCTGAGATTTTCTGTTTAAATCACCACACCCACTTTCATTTTGGCACTTTCTATTTTTGTACGTGTGCAAGAATGTGCTGTTGTTAAACCTAAGATCCTTTGTGAAATCTGGTAGATTAACAAGAACAAGATAATAATAAATTATTTATTTATTGAGATGGGTCTCTCTGTGTTCCTAGGCTGATCTGAAACTCCTGGGCTCCTGCGATCCTTCTATCTCAGCCACCTGACTATCTGAGATTACAGGCACCCACTACTGTGCCCAGGAGAATTTACTTTTAAGTAAACTATTGCTTTTTATTCTCAGAAAGTCTTTTAGCAGAACCATGCCTCTGTGGACCTTAATTCTGTTTGGCAACCAAAAGTTACATCTGCATAGATCTACACTTCTGTGTTTTATAAAGTATCTACTGATCATACTGAGTTATGTGTTTTAGTGGACATTCTCTGTTGGTTGTTTCAGGCCCACTTGCCTGACTTCTTTCAGTACTGACCCCTATAGACTTCATAACTGTGCCCCCTTGCCTTTGGATTCTGGTTGGGTTCAGCAAAGGGGACATACCAGCAGGAGCTCAGATGGACAAGGATAAAAGAATTTGAGATTTTTATTGCCTCATAAAAATGAGGCATTCTTTTGTAGATGGGTGGTGGTGCAGCAATGGTTGGATTTTTATCCTTTGAGAAGTAGGCATCTCTTATACCTACTAGGCCTCATTGGGCTCATAATAGCATTCTCCACTTGCAATGAGTATCTGGCTATCACTAATGTCACTTTTTCCTATTGGCCTCACTTAATCTGGCTAAGTAGTCTCATTATTAAACTCTCTTTAATTACCTCTTCTGCATTTTCTATTTCTTTGTTGCCTGTGTCTGACATACACATGTGAGTTCTTGTTTGCTTAAGAAGGAAAATGAGTTGACATCTCTGTCTATCCACTTCCAATCCCTCCAAGTGGTAAAAAGTCGTGGGCCTCATGTCATATAGGAGAAGACTCAGAAAAAGTAGCTGGATTGAGCCTATGATGTTCTATGTTATAAAACTGACATTTATAATGTATTAAATATAATGTATTATTATATTGTAATGTAATGTAATTGTCCTAATGAAAGTTTTAGGCCAATTTAATAATCCAATGGTAGTTTCCACTGTTCATTATCAGCAGGAGGAATCAATTTTATGAAGGGAAATGAAAACTTGGGAGATGGGACTTAGATAAGGGTGAAGGAGATACAGTGTGTTTTCTTTATGCGTGTTAACTGGGCCTGGATTATAAGGCATAATAGATCCTGGACATTTCTTGTAAACATTTCAGGTGAATGTACTTAGAGGGCAGTATTACAGTGGAGGGCATCCTTGGAAAATCCGAATACTCTCATTTCAATTAGCAGTAGTTCTCTATTTTAGCCCACTTTGTTTAGCAAGATTTTACCAAAAAAGTTATTGGACTAATGGAATCGTCTGGTCATACTAGGTCACTGAGGTGAATGAAGGTGTTTGTAGTCCAGTGGAGTGGTGATAACTGAAGGATGGCTGTAACCAGGAGAAAGTAATTTTAAAACTGTCATCGTTGGCCAGGCGTTGTGGCTCACACCTATTATCCCAGCACTTTGGGAGGCCGAGGAGGGTGGATCACTTGAGGTCAGGAGTTTGAAACCAGCCTGGCTAACATGGTGAAATGCCATCTCTACTAAAAATACGCGTGTTGGTAGTTCTAGCTACTTGGGAGCCTGAGGCAGGAAAATCACTTGAACCCGGGAAGCACAGGTTGCAGTGAGTCGAGATGGTGCTACTGCACTTCAGACTGAGTGACAGAGCGAGACTGTGTTTCAAAAAACAAACTTAAGACAGTCATCATCAAAAGAGGTGACAACAAAAACATATAGACATCAGGAGATGGGTCTTGAGTCTACATGTGGTAGTGTCTGTGGGTACTCTCAGAAACTTGAGGAACATTAAAGGTGGACTAATGCCTGGCAATCATGCTGGCACAAGCTCATGCACACTGGCAACGGTTCCTGGAAGAATCATTGGTTCTGTTATATAGTTTGTCATTGATAAAGCCAGGCCATTTGTGGTATAATTGTTTAATGCCTGACTACACTCTAAGGTCTTCCACTGTTAGCTTCTTTTTTATTTTTCTCTAATTTTTTTGACTATCAGGATATAAATAAAAATAAATGATTAAGTATACACTCAATAAATATGTGTCAAAGAAAGGAGAAAGTGTTAGGTAGATGAGAGAGGTAATATTGTATAGTGAATTATGACTTTGAATAGCTGAATAGAAACAAGCAAATTACCTAACCTCTCTCTGCCTCCATTTCTTCATTTGTGAATTGGGTCTTATAAAAATGCTTAGCACATAGAATTGCTGGAAGAATTAAATCTTTTAATGTATGTAAAATACTTGCATCAGTGCCAGTCATATAGAAAGCTCCAAACGTGTCGGTTATTAGTATTATAATTGTTACTATTTTCATTATTACCAATATTTAATAAAATAATTGTAGAAAATAATTGGCTAGAAATTGGTTAGTAGTGAAAGTTGAAACTCTTATTTTCTAAGACATTTTTATTAATTTTCACTATTTTTTTTTATTTTTATGTGTTTTATATTTTAGAGGCGACGTCTCACTATGTTGACCTGGCTAGTCTCAAACTCCTGGCCTCAGGCGATCTTTCTGCCTTGGTCTACCAAACACTGGGGTTATAGGCATGAGCCACTACCCCAGCCACACTACTTTTTCTTTGGTTCAAAATAATATCACCTATGTTGGAACTATTCTGATTGTATTATACATATACAACATTGTGTATGGAATGGTATGTTACCTTCCCTTACCTTTTCATCTCTCTTATGTATTTTAATGCCTAGAGATGTCCTCAAATTTGCTATTTCCTTAAATGCTGGGCTTTTTCTCATGCTTCCTTTGCATTCCTTTTCGTTTCTCTTACGTTGTTGAATGAAGGGCTTGCACAAATTATACTTGTAAACTCACAGGAAGTGATTAAAGAGAAAATTATTATAAAATTTGTGTAATGATTATTTATATCCATGTCACTAATTCAGGATTAGCAATCAGAAATTATACCACTGCATTAATAATACTTACTGATCAAATAGAGAATTTGATGATTTTTCTCTTTTTGTCTGAAAGTTTCTCTCTCACTATACTATATTAGATAAAACCAAACTGCAGGGGCTAGCAAGCCAGAATGCACTTCTTGGTTTTGGGAGAAAGAATGATGAACATTATATAGATGACACTTATTTTCTATCCATGTATGGATGTCCTGATGCAGAAGATTCCAGTTTGCGCTTGGAAAATGACATTGTCATTATCCCAGCATACTCCCTGAAGAGACTGACTGTATATAGGCAGAGTTGGCAGTTCTTCATATTATTATAAAACTTGTGATATTTGAGAAAGTTCAGATTTGATCAAAACATCTCCCCAATCATTATAGCACCTCAGATTTCACCATTGATTTTTGTCCTAGGACATGATGAATTCTGCACCCCTAACCCTTTAAAATGTAAAGAATAAAGAGAGAGAAAGTGAGTTAATACATATGTTGAATAGTTATCCAGTTGTTCCCTAATGTGACCAATACTTGGGAGTGAAATGCAATGGAGGTAGGTGATAAAGAAGAAAGAATCTGGGCCCATGGGTGAGGCAACTTGGTTTCTAATTTTGAGACTCCCACTTCCTTAGTAGACAACTTTTCCCAAATGCATTCACTGCTTTTAATGTTATTTGCTCACACATAGAGCACCTCTGGGTGCAAAATGGTGCCTGGGCTAGCATGGCTTTCAGTCTTGAGAAAATTAAGGCCCATTCAAAAAATGAACATGAGTCCATGTCAAAAGTCAAATGCTAGGGCGATGCAATAGATGATTCTCAAATGACTGGTAAAAGCATATAGTAATTAAGAGGATAAAGGATCAATATGAACAGAAGGATTATAGAGATAGGATCTGAGAAGTCTGTGAATTATTCTCTGAGGTCTGGGAAAGAGTATATTGTGAGCTAGTAAAATACATTTATGAGGTAAGACATTTGGTATCAACTTGGGATACAAACTTTTTATTACTCATTTGAAATAATTATAATGAGGGAATTTAGTGTTATGATCTCATTAAATTCCTGATAGCTTGTATAGAATCTACACTTCTATCTTCATTCAGTTAGTTAGCCAAAAGTTAGCATTTGCTGTTTAACTCAGGATTTATACAGGAAGGAAATTCTTGGGAGAGCTAGTTGCTTCTCTGTGGTTTAATAATATTTTTTAAAAAGATTCTTTTTAAACGATGCCAAATGGGGCCATCGATTTTTGTTTCAAACTAAGCAACTAAAGTCCATTCTCTGATAAAAATGAAGAATTCCCTTTTCAGCTGATAAGGCACAGAGTGTTTATCTTTGGATGGTCATAGAAAGAAGTTGGCTTGGGCTATCCATCTGCTTTTATGAGGTTTTGTTAACACAAAGGAACAATGAGGCTGAAAGTGGCTTTTAACTTAACTGATTCCCCCTTATCATATCTGACATCCTTTCATGAAGGAAAATAAAAGTCAGGTGGATGTTAAATTAGATGCACATTTGTAAAATAAAAACAAATGTGGGAAATGGTAGGTTTCTCCTTTTATTCTCAGGAGCTATATGAGAATGAATGTTGCTTGTGATTTCAACAAATAAAGTTCACTTTATCTCCCTGGCTTTGATGGCATGTGCTTAGCACAGCACATGCGCAAGGAAAGAAACACAGGCATTATTTCCAAATCAATTCATTTAAAAACCCTTCTTGACAATCATCTCAATGGTCCATGTTGTCTTCTGTAGCCAAAGAGTGTGATATAGTTATTGTGTGGTGAGGGCAAACACCATAGAAGAGGATCTTATTTCCAGTCTAACAGTTTGTTCTGGGTTGTACATAGACCTCAAACATTTTTACATGTTAAAAAATTATAATGTTTCAAAACCTTTGACTATTTTAATGATAAATTTGGTTTTATTTTGGAAGTAAAATCCATTCTCTGATTATGTGATCATTGCATGTGTATTTCAGGATGGGAGAAACAACCTCAATGGTTACCTTGTCTGTAGTATTAGAATCCCTTCTAAGAATCCTTAACAGGTGTTTCTTCAATACTTGTTTGAACAACTTGACTAAGAGGGAGTCCCTAACCCCAGAGTCATTTGATCCCAATGTGTACAGCTCAGTTTGATAGGCAACCACTCTTCGGCTGAACATTCTCTTAATATACATGGATTAGCAGTAGCTTTTACAACACAAACAGTGCTCTGTCCACATATTAGTGCTTCAAATATTTGAAGACGTCCTCTTTATTTTATTTTTCTTAGCTTTCTCTTTTATTGACATTGTCACCTGAAGTAACTTTTAATCAAGAGACTTGATTTCTAGCCTTCTTATCATCCTGGCTATTCCCCTGTGGATTTGACTTAATATATCAATATTCTTATAAATACTTTATCCAGAACTGAACACTGTAGTACAGATGTGAGCAGATGAATATAGAAAATAGGAAAGCCTGACTTAGGTAGTATTTTATTAATGTAAATTAATGCTGGTTTTCATAACAGTCATATTGTGTGACTTGTAGTTAGCAAAACTCTTGAGATTTGTTTCCAATCTGATCTGCTGATATGTACTTTCAGATATGTTAAAGAATCTAAGTATAAGAGTTAACATTATTTCTACTTAAATTTTAACTTGTCTTTTGGGCCCTACATTTCCTATTTACATGTGCTGTATACTTATGACCCTTGCCTTCTAGGACTTTAACTATAGCATCGATTGCAAATGTCACAGGCAATTGTCATAGGCAGAATTTTCAAATAAAATAAATCACTATATATTTCCTTGTCAATAGTCATAGCAATGTACTCCCATCTTGTGGACTTCCTCTGCTTCCTTAATCTTCCCTAAGACTTTAGGCTTTTCCAGTCATGTTTCAGCTCAAGTCATGGACAGACTGAAGGGAGCTTCAAGAACTAAGACTTGCCCCTTTCTCCTCAACTCAGAGACTTTGGTAAGTATTCTAAGTATTCAAATAGAAAGTAAAATAAGGAAAGGGAGAGTGTTAATAACAATGCAGTACTTTTCCCCAAATGGGTATTTTGTATGCTACAAGATAAGCAGCTTCATGTAAGGAATCCTCATTAAAATAATCAGTTAACAAGTAACTACTAAATCTACTTGTGGTATAGGGCATATAGAGGAGAGAGAGACGTGGTTTGTGCTCTAATGGATCTCACACACTAATGCAGGGCTTCAAAGAATCAAGATGAATTCAGTGAAAAAGTTAAGAAATATGAAGTGTTTTCAATAGATATTTTAGCTCACAACATACAAGAAATTACAGATACGTGGTTGAGTAACTGAAATGAGTATCACAGGTAATGAATGAGGTGGTGGTGTGGCAGCATGGTCTAAGGAAGTTCTGACAGATGGGACTGCTTCAGTGGGTCATTCAAGGGGAAGATTAGGATGATGTTCTCAACGGAAGAACAGTATGAATTGTCTTCATTTGCACCTGAGAAATACCTGAGACTGGGTAATTTATAAAGAAAAAGAGGTTCAATGTACTCACATTTCTACATGGCTGGGGAGGCCTCGCAATCATGGCAGAACGCAAAGGAGGACCAAAGGCACATCTTACATGGTGGCAGGCAAGAGATAGTGTACAGAGTAATTGCCCTTTATAAAATCAGATCTCATAAGATTTTTTCAGTATCACCTCCCACCATGTTCATCCCATGACATGTAGGGATTATGAGAGCTATAAGAGAGCTATAATTCATGATAAGATTTGGGTGGGGACACAGCCAAACCATTTCATGTATCCCAATTAAAGTCCTCCTCCTCCCCCTCCCCTCCCCCTTCCTCCTTCTCCTCCTCCTCCCCCTCCTCCTCCTCCTTCTTCTTCTTCTTCCTCTTCCTCTTCCTCTTCTTTCTTCTTTCTTCTTTCTTCTTTCTTCTTTCTTCTTCTTTTTCAAACGAGGCATTTAGAAAACTACTTATCACTTCTGGAGTGCTGGGAGAAAAATGGGAAGACCAATGGCCTGGGGCAGGACCTGCATGGTGAAGGAGACAGGCTATGTGCAAATTGCCAGACTGGGGAGGGCCAAGAGTCTCAGTAACAGAAATTCAGCAGGGTTCAGAGTGCTGTAGAGAGCTCTGAAACACAACGTTCAGGAACAAGGTTAAATTCAGCCATGTTCCAACTTTGTCGGGAACTAAGCATTGTGAATGAGATCTTAAATAAATTCCATAATTTTTTGAGATCTCCTTTCTCTGAATTGTTTTTATGAAACTACTCACTTTAGATGCTCTTAATTAGTACCAACAGGACTATTATATTGTATGTTTAGTCCAAAGATAATTTTTCACTTTGATGAAAAAAATCAGATAATCTCTATGGAAATCTCCTCAAAATATTAGATATATTGTTTGAAAACTGGTCATTAAGCACATTGTTTGAAATAGGGTAGGGTGATAAACAATATGGGACACAGTAAATTCATAAAACTCATGCTTTCTGCCCTTTGTGGACTGAATCTGAAGATAAATCCAAAAGAAAGTGTGCTGAAATATTTGTGCACCTTATGAGTAGCTATAATAACTATAATAGTGTTCTATGGAGACCACTTTAAAGAATAATGTTCACTAGAGTAAATGAGTTTTAATCTGCTTATAAGAATGTAAATCCAATCAATGTAGAATCATACCAGATATGATTATGAGGCTATAAGATTGACAAGCAGGCAAATATATTGAAAAAAGTGTGTCTTTTCTTTTCAATTTAGAAATCATTTTCTTCCATCTTAAAAGGCTAAAGCTGTATTTATGGACTTCTTATATCTAAGGCAATTGCAAATCTTAAAAGTTTAAATGATACCAAATTTGGCTTCAATATTCAAATTTCAAAGTTCTGTAGATCAGAAATGGCCTCTGAGAAACTCCTGCAAAGTACTATACTAAATAATATTGCCGGAAGTGGACTAGGGATAAGGAGGTGTGGACAGAAGATTCAAAAATCATGATGTTCAAATGGATTCGATATCACTCATCTAAGGATATCGTTAGGTATCCTTTCTAAATTCCATAATAATTACTTCTACCTCTTTCAACAAAGTAATGAGGAATGGAATTGGGAAGAACAGAAGGCCATTCTGAGCACCATATGCTTGGTGACTGCATGAGTGTCCTTTCTTCAGATGGCTGTTCAGCCTCAACACTTGAAACACTCACTCAAACTTGAAAGCAATTACCATGGTATTTCTGAACTTTAAATTCCTGGCAGGCTTTAGATTATATCCAGCACATCTATTTCTTAGTACAACGACATGATGTACTTCTGAATTTACATGCATTTAATTAGGTGCAAAGTGAGAGATCACATTAATGTGTAGGCTCCCTGTGGCAGAAGAGTAAGTGTGTGAAAGAGTTCAAAAACAAATTTTCTATTAGCTGAGAAAGTGGGAGTCTCTCTCACCTACATGAATCAGTACCAGGCTTATGAGGAAGGATTGTATCCTAGTGAGTAGAGAGATCCTGAGAACAGAGTCGTTCTGGTTTATCTTCCAAGTTCTGGGCAAGATCCCTAAAGGAACATAACTCTGCAATGTTGTGCCTGCTCTATTACTAGTCTGCAGCACATAGTGGAGCACCTCAGAAAATGTGTGTTCTTCCTTTGCCTTTTATAATATGCCTATGTAGAAAGGAATGAGAAGCCCTGAAGCATAATTGAAAGACTACAGACAAGTTTTGAGTTCTATCCTTGCCAATACGGTCTTGTGTCTGTTACTAAACATCTATGGACCTCAGCATCTTCATTGACAAATGATGTTAATCCTTACCTCATGCCTGTGTAAGTGAGTATTAAATGACACAGTAGATGCCGTATCTGTCTGAGAGCCAGGTGTGCATCATATCACCACTTTTTCAAGTTGTCTGGAAAACTTTTCTTTAGTTTTTGTACATGTGCATGCCTCCAGTCAAATTTATCCTCCATGATGACATCTTTGTTTCCACAAAGTCTCACGGGTTTTCTCTCGGGAGAGCAATGAATAGTCTCCTCACAGCATTGTCAAGATTTATTTTATTTGAGTTACTTATTCTTATAGCCATCTTCCTTTCTGGGCTGTTAAACCCTTGTCAGTAGACCTAGGTATGTTACATATACTCGCAGCCAATTTCCTCCTCCTCCTAATCACACCCACTGCCAGTCCCCAGTCACTTCTCCATTCGGTCAAAGTTCTTTCTTGGTGAAATGAGGAGGATGGAAATTTGCATATAATAGAGGCACAAGCTAGCTCCTGACAAATTAATTTACATTTCCTTTGCTTGCTTTCTTCCTCTTTGTATTTTTCAGCTCAGATCTTCAGTCCTTCTTACCTTTTTCGGAATTTGCTCTCTGGATACATCCAGTGCATTTGTCAGCGAAATTATTGTTCTGTCTCCAGTCAACTTCTGACCTATCAAAAATCAGCTGGTGCATGTTCCCATTTACATTAATCAAACATATGATATTTTATATTACTAACCAGAAGAGGAACAATTATAATGCACTTAATAAAATTAGTGGGGGAGGATCTATTCATTATCAAAAAATGAGAGACACACATCTACCACCTGTGTCATCTTCCTCTGAACTGCCCTTCAGCTTGCAGGAAAGTCATTTCCACTAGATTTGGCATATGAATGGAACCAGATCGTGCACCCCTTGCTCTTCTCGTTTTTTGTTTTTTGTTTTTTTTTTTTTTGAGACAGTCTCTCTCTGTCACTCACCCAGGCTGGAGTGCAGTGGCACGATCTCAGCTCACTGCAACCTTTGCCGCTCAGGTTCAAGCAATTCTCCTGCCTCAGCCTACTGAGTAGCTGAGATTACAGGCACCTGCCACCATGCCCGGCTAAATTTTGTATTTTTAGTAGAGACGGGGTTTCATCATAATGGTCAGGCTGGTCTTGAACTCCTCAGCTCATGACCCACCTGCCTCAGCCTCCCAAAGTGCTGGGATTACAGGTGTGAGCCACCACACCTGGTCTCATGTTCTTTATAGTATTATTTTTCCTAGGGAATAGGAATTGGGCATGAGAGGACTGTGATCAAAAAGAAATGGCATCCTCAGAAAATCCACAGTTTTGATAGAACTACAGTAGTTTCAATATTTAGTTTGATATTTTCTCATTAGCTGTTGTTTCAGTACAACCATGGGTTTAGATGGCACAATAAACTTTGTCTCAGTGATTTTCCACACCCCGTGTTTTCTTAGTGTCTTTCCATCCCACACCCTCATTCTCTAATTGGACCACCTTCCAGTTTTCAATTTCCAGCTCCTGGTAGACCTCATTAGCAAGCCCACAATTAGGAAAGTAGCAAAAGAAAACAAAACCTGAACTGATGTCTGAACCTAACTGTAGTCATTCATTTTCACTCTACTGATAAAGACATACCCAAAACTGGGAACAAAAAGAGGTTTAATTGAACTTAGAGTTCCACATAGCTGGGGAGGCCTCAGAATCACGGCAGGAGGCGACAGGCACTTCTTACATGGCAGCAGCAAGAGAAAAATGAGGAAGAAGCAAAAGTGGGAACCCCTGATAAACCCATCAGATCTCCTGAGACTTATTAATTATCACAAGACTAGCATGGGAAAGACCGGCCCCCATGATTCAATTACCTCCCCTGGGTCCCTCCTCCAACACATGGGAATTCTGGGAGATGCAATTCAAGTTGAGAGCTGGGTGGGGACACAGCCAAACCATATCATTAATTTGTTCTAGGAAACATTGAATTTTAAAAGTAGAATTTAGGGAGGAAGGGCAAAGCTGGGTCCAGTAATCATTTGACTGGGGTCAAGACACCTGCGTTCAGGATCGCAACACAGTTTCTAGGAAGATAGATGAGGAATCTGTCAAAGTCACCCAATCTGTCTAGATTTTTCTTCTGTAATGTTTAAAATGAGGAGATACACATAAACCATTTCTAAAAAAAATCTCTCTCAGCTCAAAGATGTTGTAAGTTTATAAATCACTAAACATCATAACACAATGATGTCATGTGAAGTAGACATTTCAAGGTAAGAGTCTCTTTTTAGCATTCTCAAATCCTTTATCAAGGTGACCATATACTCTGTTTATGTGAGAGAAATTTACACAAGATTCCTACAAAATCTCAACTAATAGTCCTAAGCAAGTATGCAAAGTCATACATGATTTTATGAGTGGACATGTAACATGATACAGGTTGATATTTTCAGTGATACCACTGAAAGAATGTGTTCTGCACATTCAAAGTGCCTGAGAAATGTCTTAAGAGATTTTTTTTTCTATTTTATTCTATTTTATAATTTTTTTTTTTTTCTTAGACAGAGTCTTACTCTGTCACCCAGGCTGGAATGTAGTGGCACAATCTCGGCTCACTGTAAGCTCCACCTCTCGGGTTCACACCATTCGGGTTCACACCATTCTCCTGCCTCAGTCTCCTGAGTAGCTGGGACTACAGGTGCCCACCACCACGCCCGGCTAATTTTTTGTATTTTTAGTAGAGATGGGGTTTCACTGTGTTAGCCAGGATGGTCTCGATCTCCTGACCTTTTGATCCGCCCACCTTGGCCTCTAATTTTATGTTCTTATATAATCAAGATCTTGGTGAATGGTATAAGGAAGCAAAGTAAAAATATTAACAGACTTAAAAATCCAAATCCCTGTAGTTTATTCCATATTTGTTCAGTGCCACCAGTTTTGTTTGATTGTTGGTTTGTTTGCTTGTTTTTTAGAAGTGGGAAGAGCAGTCTTTATTTATTTATTTTTTTAAATTATACTTTAAGTTCTGGGATAAATGTGCAGAGCTTGCAGGTTTGTTACATAGGTATACATGTGCCATGGTGGTTTGCGGCATCCATCAACCTGTCATCTATATTGGGTATTTCTCCTCATGCTATCCGTCCCCTAGCCCCCTATCCCCTGACAGGCCCCAGAGTGTGATGTTCCCCTCCCTGTGTCCATGTGTTCTCATTGTTCAACTCCCACTTATGAGCGAGAATATGCAGTGTTTGGTTTTCTGTTGCTGTGTTTGCTAAAAATGATAGTTTCCAGCTTAATCCATGTCCCTGCAAAGAACATGAACTCATCCTTTTTCATGGTTGCATAGTATTCCATGGTGTATATGTGCCACATTTTCTTTATCCAGTCTGCCACTGATGGACATTTGAGTTGGTTCCAAGTTTCTGCTATTGTGAATAGTGTTGCAATAAACACATGTGTGGATGTGTCTTTATAGTATCATGATTTATAATCCTTTGGGCATATACCTAGTAATGGGGTTGCTGGGTCAAATGGTATTTGTGGTTCTAGATACTTAAGGAATCGCTACACTGTCTTCCACAATAGTTGAACTAATTTACACCCCCACCAACAGTGTGAAAGTGTTCCTATTTCTCCACATCCTCTCCAGCATCTGTTGTTTCCTGACTTTTTAATGATCACCATTCTAACTGGCGTGAGACGGTATCTCACTGTGGTTTTGATTTGCATTTCTCTTATGATCAGCGATGATGAGCTTTTTTTCATGTTTGTTGGTTGCATAAATGTCTTCCTTGAGAAGTATCTGAGATTTTTTTAAATTAGAGAATGTCCTTGAACTATTTTCTATCTGCAAATTTGTAATCAAAATTTGGTATACTTTGTAAATCACGGTAAAATATTGTTGTTTTTCATTCTAATTAAAATGTACACTTTATCAACTCATTATTTGGAAATGGTAATGAAGTACTTAAATTAAAATCAAATCATTCACCTGTGGCATATGCTACCATGAAGTGTGAAGTAGACTTTTTCTAGCCTGATTGTCACTTTGCATCATACACAGCTTAGGGAAAACACAGCCCTATCTAGTGTTACGAATTTTCAAGGTCCTCTTCAAAATGTAAGTTTTTATTTTGCTTTAAGATTTTGTTTATGTTCTAAACTTTCTGTGCTTATTCAAATCTGCAAACTGTGCAGAAGTATAATTTTGATTAATTTTTAAAGAGCTAGTAGTTTTATTTGAAGAAAAAAAGGACAGGAAAGGAGAATTCCAATTAGACCTGTTTGCACATAGGGTTAATTTATATTTTCTTTGCTCATTTATTTAACTATTTTATATGGTTTTTTGAAGTACGTGATTGGAGAGAACAGCATGCAGATTGTGGTCACTTTATGAAAATCAACCGTATTCAACTGAAAATCTACACACTTCTGAATGTGGAGTCTTCCCACAAAGTCTTGTGTTGGCAGCTGGAAGTGACAGTCTATTTTCTGTTATAGTGACAGCTTAAGTGGAGATGGCTTTACTTTAAGAAGCCTCTTTTCCTGATTTAAAGAAAACTTTCCTATTGCCAAAATCATCTCCAGTGGAGCTCCCTGGGTGGGGGGGGGGGGGGGGGGGGGGGCGCTTATTAATCTCAAAGTCACAATCCAGAGAATCCAACCTGAACTTTTGCCTCAGAAAGCCACGTGTTTTCTCGGCTGCAACTGCAGTCTGATGCTCCACTGAGGCAGAAACCCTAAGCGCTTTCCTTGCCATTGCTGATGGAAGGGGGCAGCTGGGGTTATTTCTTGAATGTTTTATAGCTGACCTACTCTCATCTTACTCTAAAGATACCCCCTGCAAATTTATAGGGCATGACATAAGAGAGAGAGAAAACAAAACAAACAAACAGAAAAAAAACACAGAAAGAAAATCCTCAACTGTTTAAAAATGATCCACTGATTAGATGAAAATTTCATTAATTCTTCTACCAGAATCTAAAATCTAAAAACTAAAATCACTTCGAAAGTTAAAAAAAAGAAAAAAAATTCAAGATTTGAAATACATGGACTTAAGAGTGCTGAGAAGAAGATGAAAGAAAGAAGGAAAGAGTGAATATGAGAAGGAAGGCTTTGAGTCATATAATATATAAACAGAGGATTGGGGAAAATGGTTGTCATTTATGGAAAGGATGGGTCAGGATAGAGAACAGGCTTGTCCCTGAGATCCACTCAGGGCCCTGAAATGTTCTCAGGGGCAGCACTGCATGGTGGTGGGTTGGGTAGGGCATGAGCACCTCCACCTGGTGCAACCAGTGCCTCCTACACAATCCTCTCCAAACAGTGCTCCCAGCAGACACCACCTTTGCAATGCAAACCCTTGCTTGTCTCTGACTGAGATCTTCATTGTCAGATGCTCAATACTTTCCTGATTGACCTTCAATTAGTAGTGGCTCCAAACCCTTTAGCTTTCAGTTTCACTTTCCCTTTTACCCCATTCCCCGTGCTCTCTCCAGCAAATGGTCAGTGATCCGGAAACAATTAAAGATACTAGGAGACTGGATGTTATTAAGGGGCACTTTGCCAAGTGGACTTTTAAAAGAGAATAGTTACTTTCTAACACATGGCACTCACAAATTCTGATCAAGGGGTGTTCATTTTCTACAACAGAGGATAGCCTGTCCTAAGTTTTTATCTGCTGCAATCCTCTGCTATTGTGCGGCTTATACGGACACTATCAATATTCACAATGCAGTCTGTTATTGAACATAGGTTAATTGTATTGGAGGTTGAGATCTTTGCCATTGCCTCTTCACATTTTTTTTCATGTGATTCTAATTTTCCTACCTTATGTGAAAAGAATACCCAAATAACGGTTCTAGGAGGTTTCTGGAACAGTAGTTAGCCTGCTGTCTGTTGCAGTTTTAAATACCATTTAATTTGACTCAATTTAATACATATTCTGTTTGAACATCTAACACTTAGCCTAGCAGACGCCAAGTGCCATTAGCATCAAAAGAAGTAACCTCTGCCCCTAGAGATTGACCATCCATTTAGTGAAATAAGGCGTAGTCACAAAATAAACAGTAAAAGGAGGATTTGAGTGAACATTCAAATACATGGAAAAATGCTGTATTTTAACAAATGTGTGGTTGAATATGCTAAAGATGTCTCTATAAAAGCATGATACTCTGGCTCCAAGAAGAGTCATCTCACTGTATCCATGAGTGCTCAGTGATATCAGAAGTGTTAAGCTTCCTTCCAGCTCCCCACTTTAAGAGTGTCACTGACAAATTGGATATGAAACACACAAAGGAAGATAAGCAATATGACAAGGGGTGTGTCTCCAAAGAGGAAACCTGGCAGAAACCGAGGGCCCTTGGCCTCCAAGTGACAAAACCAAGCTGAAGGAGGATAACTGCTGCCAATCATTTAAATATTTATTTTTGAGAAAGATTGTTCTCTATTACTGCACACAGTAAAACTAAAACAAATGGGAAGGAATTACAAATCAACCAAATTTATTTCAATATATTATAGTCTTTTCAAAAAACTAATAGCAAAACCATATACCATAAAGTTGTTTCGTATTTTAGATTAAAAACAACCAGCTATATTTTTATGGTCTATGTTGAGTATTATTTGATTTTATAGATTTTTAAAATATATAACAGAATTTCTACAACATAGTGATTCATCCCTGTAGTAAATGGCAGGACTAAGAATTAAACGATGTCTTCTGGTGCTAAATCCTTAATTGACCCATCACTGGTACTTTGGATTCAAGCTAAAGGGGAGGTTTGCTCTCCGTCGCTGAAGGAATTCAAGAAGACACAGCAGGCCCAGCTGTGGGGGTTCTTAATTAGGTAGGAAATTTTGCTGGAAAAATATCTCAACACTCCTGCAGCTTTAAGACTTTTTTAAAAAAATATTAACTGTAGAATGTTCAAAGTAATTCATAAGACAATTTCTGTTAAAGTTGTTCATGGCCAATAACTTAGATAAGTTACATTCGGTGAATCCTTTCCTCGTTTGAAAGTCCGAGTTTTCCAGTGCTTCTGTCTGTAAGAAGTCCAGCTGGGCTTCAAGGTGGTAGACTTATTCCTTACTTTAAGTTTCTAATAGACACTTAATGATATTTCTGCCTTAGTCATTAGACAACATCATTCCTTTCAGAGCCTGAAGAGAACTGAAGGCTGTAATTTCTGGGATAGTAATTCTTTCTCTCTTGTATCCTGATCGTTTTTCTGCAAACCCAATAATACATCAGCAGCGCTTTTGACTCTTTAGAGGCTTAACATGTGTACTTAGACTCACAATGAATCAATAACTACCAATCTCAATAAGGACTTTGTCTTACTTTTTAATTTGTCTAACATTTAGCCTACATTATTTTCTTAGAGTTGCCAGTGCCTTCTCCTGTTGGAGATTGAGATTAACCACCCAAATCCACTACACTTTACATTCCTGGTCTATTTTGGGGTGCTTATGAGATGCTCTGAGTGCATCAGAAAGCAAGGAGCAATGAACAGCTACTAAATGTTTCATGACTTTGCAGTCCAGGAAGTTGGTGGAAGCATTTCTGCATCCAAGCACAAATTCACATTTGAGGGAAGAAAAAAATAAAGAAAGAAAGTGTCGACTGTACCCATACATGTGTAAAACAGCAATCAAACCCAATAAGTACTTCAGTTGGGATTTAGGGCTGCATCTAACAGTGCAGGATATTTGTTGGATACCTTGATTGCAGGAGACTTTGATGAGTTTCTCATCTTACTGCTAGGTGGCTTATGATTAGATTAGTTATCTGAGTGGAAAGAGAGATAGACGAGTTTTCTAAGATATAACAGGAATGATTTAGAAGGCTTTTATATGAGGGTAACGCACACTGAAAACTCTTAATCAATGACACAAAACCGTTACAGAAACTAGCATCGTGCCTGGAAAAAAGAGCAAAAGGATGCAAAGGGCTTTTTCATCAGTGTTTAGACTGTTTGCATTCCAAAGGCAGAACCAGGATAAGTAGAAAATAAAAAGAGAAATATTCTATTTCAATATAAATCATTAATTATAACAGTAAAACACTGAATTAGCTCCCCCTGAGCTTGCAATCCCTGATGTACGGAGCCTAACCTGGAGGAATGTAAATCTGGAACATAGAGGGGGATGCTGAAAGATGGGGAAGTAGGTCAAGGCGACTGCCAAAGCCTTTTGTGCCTGAGTTGAGGATTCATATTATCTTCCTGCAAGGCCAAATTTAGTGCAGAATGCTGCTTGATGGGCACATAATTAACACCACCCAAGTGCTTAAGGAAATAGCAGCCCACATGTCCTCGAGCTCTTCTCTCAGACAGGGGAGATTTTTCAAGTAAATGAAAGGAGCTCCTGAGCTGATACATAAAGTTCACAGGCTGATCTCTGGCAACCCTTTCTCCTCTGACTTTCACTTTTATTTTAGGTTCCTTCCCAGTCTGCCATCTTTATTTAGCCCAACAGATCCTTTCTTAAGTATCTTGATGAGCTATGCTCAGTAACACAATAAGACCTCATGTGTGGGCTCAAACCTTAACTGACATGTAAGTTAACATTTTGGACTGAGATAAATAATATATTTTCTGGAAATCACGTCCTCTCCAGCCAGGGTTAGCTCCTGGAAGGGCTACCTTCAGTATAACACTTGAAGACAACTAATTAAACATGACATTCACCAATTCAGAAAATTTTTCCTGGGCTGAGCCCCCTAATGTCTGATTTTGGTTTCCTTATTTTTGCTAGTATTCATTTGTTTTCACTTAATTGGTGTCTTTGTAGTCCCTTTTAGCTCTGTTTTGATTTCTTTCCAAGATGATTTTCCTTATATTTATTCCCTAAGGAACAAACATAGCAGTTAGGTGGAGAAAAAAAAATCTGCATCCTGCTTGCCTTATACTTGCTCTTGCAGCAACATGCCTCTGACTTGGTGATTTCAGCTGGTGCTTCGTGTCAAATCTGGCACTATGTCTGTTGTGCTCATTCTCCTCTTCTCTAAGAGGAATGGCGGGAACAATCATCATTTATGATTTGGGTGAAAGTGCAATGTCCTTCAGCTCTATCATTTTTCTCGCCACTGTTACCAACTTGCCTTTTTCCTCTGCATCCTGGGAAATGTTTTTAAGTTTTTGCTCCACACCACTGGTTTAATTTTCAATGTTGTCAAATATATCTTCCAATTTTCAATTAGAGTTTAAACTCCATTAGTGCAACAGAGATTTCTTTGCATTTTCCAATAGTACACACTATTTTTAATCTTTTATTAAATATAAAAGCTGATATTTATTGAGAATCATATATGCCAATCCAGACACTAAAATAACAAGTATTACTTATCAGTATTACACTGTATCTTTCTTTTCCCACTATTGTACTTTCATCTGCGAGCCTTTTCTTTATATCACGTTCTACTTTTCTATAAAAATTCTGTTTTAAAACAGTTTTTACTTTTCTGTAGAGGCCATACTCTCATATACTATTAAGAACTTGTAAATATTTTATGTAAATATTTTTGGGGCAAAAATCATAGAATTGTAAGATTTTTCAGAGGTCTGTTGTTCCTCTTTGTCACTATGATAGCATTCTTTTTCTTGTGCCACAACATTTTTCAGAAGCTTCTTTTCTGGTTGCTTATTTGCACATGTGTGAATCTGTCTATCAGTTTCCCCATGCTGCCTGGTCCCCACTCTTAGTTCCCTGAAGAGGAGTGCTTAGATAATTTACAATATATAGAACGCTGTTTTCCTTAGGTTATTCATTTCTCTTGTTCTGTTGAGACTAACCTCCAGAGTGCAATATATAACTATCCACACTCCTCTTATGTATGTGACACAGTGTTGCAATTATGGATAGGCTTAAAAAAATATGATGGGAAAGTAGGCTCCTGAAAAATCTCAAAAATCAGCACTTGGACAGTGGAATAATCCATGCCCAGTTACATATTTAGTGCAGATGCTCATCTCTAAATCAGGGGAGAATGCAGACAGTGCATGAGTTTCACGTGTCTCTCTTTCAGTATTTGGGACAGCAGACTTGGTAGATTTCACCAAGTCAAGAACAGAAATGTCAGTGATTATTTTTTTCTCCAGTTAGCCTTACTCCTTTCTTGGCTTTCTCCTCAGTGAATCTGCTTTTCTCTTTTCTCCATCTTCATAAGTGTTTTGGTTAGAATGTTGGGGAAGTATATCTGAACTCTTTGCTAGGTAGCATTTTAAACCATTAGCTTTCCACCCGAATTTCTCTAGGCAATACTGACAAGCTGTAGAGGTGAGTTGAGAAAAAGGACAAATCAAAAGGTCAACAAAATATATCCCAAGATTAGAGAATAAGACATATGAGTTGAGGTATAAGGGATGAAATTTATACAGTCTACAAAAGAGAGGTCTCCAAGGTAAGGTCTCTATGACATGGTCTATAAATATCATCAAGGTAACAAAATAAACAAAGCTAATTATTTACAGTCACAAAAGATAATAAGACAAGAATGATTGCCTGAATCTAAGTGAAGGAAAGTTTACAATAGGTTATAAAAAGAGTTTTAGCTGAAAGCAAAACACCAAACAATAAAACTAACACAAAAGTTAAGCTCTATCACAGACTGGTGGGTAAAATATAGTTTAAAAAAACTCACAGGAATAGGCAAGAAATGTATATACATTTAAAAGACATGTGATTGTCAAATATTCATTGTAAAAATTAAGGTGAAATCTTGGCATTTTCTGCTCCCTAGTTGTAGAGTCTTTGACAAGCTATTTTAAATATGTGTAATTAGAATAACATCAATTGTTTTTATAAATATTGTTCCAATCATATCTTTAAAATGATTTTCCACTGATTCCGTAACCATTTCAAGTCATAACCTTGACAAGGATATGATCTTATCACACGCTTTTCTGTCACCATCAACTTTTCAAATTAAAAGCATATATGTCAGTACTAAACTCCTGGACTCCAGTCATTTCATTATTTCTTGCTATCTGATTTTCTCTCTTACTTTCCTGCTAGCATTTCTGTTTTCACTAATGAGCTCTTACTTTTCAAATGGAATGACATACTGTCACTGCTATTTTTACACGACCAATCTGAAGCACTTGATGGTATTGACCAACACTTGTTTCTTCAAGGCTCTTTTTGTTTGCATTCTATTCTCCTCACGGCTTTCCTAAATCTCTGTATGTTTCTTCTTTATCCTTTCAATAATATGGATGTAAGCCTTAAAGAATCATTGCATAGATACAAAAGAAAAAAAAAAAACATGCAAGGTTGGGTGCAGTCGCTCATGCATAATCTCAGCACTTTGAGATGCCAATGCAGGAGGATCATTTGAGCCAGGAGTTCTAGACCAGCCTGGGCAACATAGAAAAACCCCAGGTCTACAACAATTTTTTTTTTTTTTAAATTAGCTGGGTGTGCTGGAGCATGCCTGTAGATCCAGCTACTCAGGAAGCTGAGGCATGGGAGTCACTTGAGTTCAGGAGTTTGAGACTGCAGTGAGCCATGATCATGCACTGTATTTCAGCCTAGGTAACACAATGAGACCCTGTCTCAAAAAAAAAAAAAAAAAAAAAAAAAAAAAAAAAAGCACAAAAGATTTCTTAACAAAGCACCTTGAAGAGAGAACACAGAAAATATTACCTTGGTCAGTTTTAGTTAATCTCTCCATTCATAAAGGCATGTTTAGATCTCTCCTCTTTCTAGAGCAAGCACTCCATAGAGAATCTTATCTCTTTTTGTGTTTTCATTTGCCATGAATAAACTGAAGATCTCTTATCCATAAGTCTCAACCTGTCTTCTGAACTGCAAATCCATGGTTTGAAACTGCTTTCTTTACACATTTAACGAGATATTCCAAAAGCATATCAATTTTATTTATTTTTATTTATTTATTTATCTTTCTTTTTTTTTATTTTTTATTTTTTTGAGATGGTCTTGCTGGGTCACTTAGCCTGAAGTGCAGTGGCATGATTTCAGCTCACTGCAATCTCTGCCTCCTGGGTTCAAGTGATTCTCATACCTTAGCCTCCAGAGTAGCTGGAATTACAGGCGTGCATCACACACCTGACTACTGGCTACTTTGTGTACTTTTAGTAAAGACAGGATTTTGTCATGTTGGCCAGGCTGGTCTGGAACTCCTCACCTCAAATGATCTGCCTGCCTCCGCCTCCCAAAGTGCTGGGATGCAGGCATGAGCCACCATGCCCAGCCAAGCACATCAATCTTAATGCAAACAAAATTGGACTCTTGGACATCTCCCTGTTTACTTCAGCCAATTCTGTACCTCGAGATACCATGGAAGTGATACTATTACCTGTCTATGGTAACCAGTAATCCAAATAGAAAACCTCAGCTGTCTTTGATTCCTGTTCCTTTCTTAGTCCGTGTGTCCCAGGCATTACCACCACCTGCCAGTTTTTCTCCAGTCATGTGACATGGGTTACATTTACCTTCACAGTTCCTCAGCCGTGGACCTAATTAACCTAGTTCAGATTATGATCTTTTTTCTGCACACAACCAAAAGAACCACCCAGACATTCTATTGCTGCCTAGCTTCTCCTCATTGTAATCCCCTCTTCACATTACCTCTAGAGAGAGCTTTGTAAGTTTTGTAAAACACCAACCTATTCATATTACATTTCTGCTTAAAAGCCATCTTTGGCTTCACATCACCCGGTGTGTAATTCCAAAATTCTCAGAATTGAAAACAAAAAACAAAAAACAAAAAACTATCATAGTTTACTTCTAAGCTGTCTTTTGAGATTTCTCTTCTGCCACCCTTCTGTACTTAGCACCTACTAGACATAATAATGTTGAGCATTACCTGTCCTTTCCTCCACGCTTCTGGAAAAGACTGCGCGTTTCCCACACTGACTTGTCGCAGACTCAACACAATTTCCAAATTTCATGGGACTGGAATAACCAAGACCCCCAGCTCCATTTCTCTCTTACTTGAAAGGTACTTGACAAATGAGTGAACTTTCTCTCTCTTTCCTCTTTCCCTTTCTTTCTTTCTTTCTTTCTTTCTTTCTTTCTTTCTTTCTTTCTTTCTTTCTTTCTTTCTTTCTTTCTTTCTTTCTTTCTCTCTCTCTCTCTCTCTCTCTCTCTTTCTTTCTTTCTTTCTTTCCTCTCTCCTTCCTTCCTTCCTTCTTTCCTTCCTTCCTTCCTTTTTCTTTTTTTTTTTTTTAATGGAGTTTTGTTCTTTTTGCCCAGGCTGAAGTTCAAGATGGGATAACTGAAAACCCCTCCTCCCAGGTTCAAGGACTTCTCATGCCTCAGCCTCCTGAGTTACTGGAATTAGACCACACCCAGCTAATTTTGTATTTTTAGCAGAGAGAGCATTTCATGTGAGCTTTCTAATATCTAATTGTTTGCTATGGATGGTGTTCCCAGACACTGAGTTTACATCATCTCATTTGAATTTCACAAAAACTACCTATGTTAGGTTTCTGCTTTGAAGATAAAGACACTAAAGCTCTGAGAGATGAAAATATTTGTTCGTTATAATACTGTTAGTAAATTGGTAAGAGAGGTCAGTCCATAATGAGGCTTCCTTTAATCTAAAATCTGAGGTTTTTCACTATCATAGGAGATCACATTGGGCAATTTTGTAATGTAGTGAATTTCTCATACTCAGTTTTCAAAGCATAGATCAATAATTATTGATTATGGGGTATTTTCTCAGATGAAAGGCTATACTAAATGTATCTAAGACATCTTCTAATTTTAATTTCTTATCTCTCAGTAGAAATTAAAGCAGTCTCACAAATAACATTGGTAAAAATGTAATATTGTCTTAACTTTTAAGCTAGAAAACAATTATTTTAATGTTAATAGCAGGGCTTTGTGGTAGTATTTGCAGTGGAATATAAAATTATTCAAACACAATATTAAAAAGCTTGGTTACATATTTAGCCATTTTGTGCACTGAGGTAGCTATAGTAACTCCTTATCCAGACTTTGAACACAATAATATATTCTAATATTTAACAACTCAAATTGATAACTGATGGCATTTACTACAAGATGAAACTATAACAAATAGATTATATCAAAATTACACTGAATAAAATTAAACCTTTCTTGGACATTACATTGCAGAATCTTACATGGCCTCAGTCATCAATGCAGACATTAATTATAATTGTCATAAACAGAGGAAAGTAAAGAATGATTGAAATCTCTGAGCAATAAAATGCAGATGGAAATTTGCAGGATATTTCTCTGAAATTTACCACTATAAAGTAATTTTGTTTTTATAGGGTTTAAATATTCACATCTTTAGCTTGTCTATGTTTTGCTATAGCCTTAGCCTAATATTATTTCATTTATGTTGTAAAAGTCAACTTTGACTGACTGAAGATGAAAAAATTATAATCAGTAGTATCCATATCAGATATTACTATGAAGTATATTGATTAAAAAAAGTCTGAACAATTTTTTATTTATCATTTACGTATCAGGGCCTGGACCTAAGACCATAAAAAATATACAGTAAAATGGAACAGGGGCTCCTTTCAAATAGGTTGTAATTTAGAAAATGACGGAATGCTAAGTATCAAACTAGTGACTAAACAATAATGAATATTATAGAAATTTATCTGAGTTCCAACTCACTGCTGTTTGAGAAAGTCGAAAAAGTTTAATGGATAAAAAGTAAACTCGAGCCAGACCTTGATTTTTCTCTAATCAGAAACCTGTGTCATTCGCTGTTCTACTTCACAGTTGGTATTGTGCTTTGCTTAAAGAAAAGAGGTAAAAAACAAACAAACAGACAACAAAATCCAAGCTCTATATGCTATAATTTAACTCTCTGTGATTCGTCTATAATACAGTTTTGGAATATGTTCCTATATTCTTTTGCATCAGTTATGTTTTCAACTTATAATTTACCAAATACATTTTATTTTCTAAACTTTGAACACCCTTGCTTTTGTAATCTCCTACTTCGGATATTTATTTTAAGTCCTAGCCCAAGGCAGTCCTCTTTGTTGACACCTCACTTTGTCTTCCTTCTTGGAGTCAATCTCCCCTTCTCCCACAAATCTGCCATACTCTGCCCATTTATCTCTTCAGTGACTTGCCATATACTGGCTTATTCCAAGGCCTTGTGGACAGCTGCCTTTTTTCCCACACCAGGCTATAATAATTTTGAACTCATGAACTATGTTGTGTTTTCCTTTGTTTTTCTGGAAGGCTGAACACAGTTGTGGAATGAATGAATTTGACAGTGAGCAAATTAATCTATGTTTAATAAATGAATACATGTTGAATAAATATATGCAAGTCACTTAGATGACATGTAAGATCCTTTTTTCTAAAGTAAGCCTTCAGGGTGAAAGTTCCACAAACAGAAGTATTCACACTGACTTTGAGTTTTACTGAATGTGAGTGGGTCAGTGTGTGGCAAAGAAGTCTGTGCTCTGCTCTTTATTTACAAAACCAGCTCTTTCTTCTTCATGCTTTGGCTTTGATATTTCCAGTTTGTACAATAGTCTTACGCTTCATGGTGAGAATATGCATGCCAAACATTCATTTATTCAGAGATTATCAACTAAGTTGATTTGTCTTTTTATTAGGGTATTAATAGTAAATTACACACTTTGAAAGGTTAATTTAATTAACAGCAGCAATATATGGTCACTCAGTTGGTACAATAAATTCCTTCATTTAACAAAAATATGTTAGTCATCTAGCACATGCTAGGCACTGTGCTATTGAATAAAATTTATGACAGCCCATTGATCTGGACTGAGGCCCTACACTTGGCCCCAGCAGTCCAACGCAAAATGGAGTCACTTATGCTAAACTTTCATGTTACTATACAAAACCTAAGCTAAACAGCTTTGTAAGATCTGACCTTTCAAGAAACCAGGAGAAAGTTGATAATCAAATCTTCAAGCTGCCAATTTAAAAACAAAACAAACAAAAAAAAACAAAGCAGGAGATTCACGTCAACCAATCAAAAGGGGTTCAGTTAACCTGATCCAGCATGATAAAAAAATCCCCTCTGCTTTATCTGGTAATAGTAGCCTGAAGAACTTGATACTATTTAATGTGCTTTTGCTCTACTCTGTTTTCTTGTTTTTGGTCAACCTGCTTTACAGAAAGTGACTAGACTGCCATGCCCACTGGAGCTTTTGTCTATTTTGTGGACTGGATGACGCCTGGTTCATGAATTACAAATAAAAGCTAATTAGGTCTTTAAAACTCATTTTGTTGAACTTGTGTTTGTTGACACTGAAACATCCTAGAGAGTTAACGTTGAATGCAGACGAGGTCTTAACATCTTAGTAAGGTGGACTGCAATGTAAATAAGTCATTGTAAAACATACAATAAATTAGAATGAAAGGAAAGGTGGCTTTGCATACAATGGCATGAAAAATTACCTACCAATAACCAGAAAGGTGAGGAAATAACTCTCAAAACTCCAAACTTCTCCCCTATATTCCTATCAGAGTGACTGGATGCCTTGACAGTTTTTAAGGGAGTTTAGAACTGTATCAATATAAATAAAGTAAATACATTGCTTTTGAGGGAATTGCTTGTTAAATTAGCTTCCCCTTTTGTCCTCTGAGAAAGAATGGAATGGTGAACAGCAGTAGCACACAGAGGCAAGGTGGAACGGGCTTGGGCCTGCTTAGGGAGTTGAGTGGCTCTGAATGAACACCGAACATCTACATCTTAATTTAATGGAGACCAGCACTCAAGGGAAATGATATGCCATCCAAAAAGAATGGCAACTGCCAGGGAAGGGTAGAGGAACTGAATGTAAACTCTGATCATTTAATAATGTTTCCAAGTGCAAAACCATCTGTTAGGAAATGATTTTGGTTACTTAAGGACTCTATTCAATCATCATTTATACAACTAGGAGATATACCACCACACACAAACACACACACAAACACACAAAAACGCACAACACAGACTTTTGGGTATACTGGTCAAGGCAAGGGAGGAGAAATGCAAACTCACAAAAGTCACTGAATAAAACTGAAAAACATTAGCACCAGAATGCTTCAAAATTCTGCATTATCAATCAGATAATGCAGGCCCTTAGTACTTCAGGAGAAGGATCTAGGGCGGAGTACCTTTGAATTTCAAAGAAGAGATAAATAAAGGGGGCTTTATATCTAGGAAAGTTTCCCTGTACTTCATGTTTTTTTTCCCATGTCAATATGAGAAAAAGAAAAAACCTACTACTTTTTATAGGAGGAATACGGGCAGATACATTAACAATTGCGAACTAAGCCAATTCACTACCTATACGTCCTTGTCACGTCTCACAGTGTCTATTATTTGGAAAGGCACTCACCTACTTATCATGAAGGGACATTTCCATGCATTCTTTTCCCTTAATCAACATTAAAATAATATGGTAAGTAAAGAACAGAACCAAGGACACAACTGGCATGACAATTTCTGTGCTTTCTCACCAAATCAGAATGGCTGATGTGGAAAACAGAGTAACAGATGGTGGAATAGCTAGAGAGGCACATTATTTGCTCAAGGTCACAAGAATTTCAGTAACACAACTAGAAACAAACGAACAAAAAATCCCAGACCTTGAAGCTAAATGCTATTGTTTACATATACCACTTCATTGAGGAATAAAGTTTCAATTAAATAATTACAGAATAATTATAGTCCCAGTTTTTTATGAAACTAAATCACGGAAATCATAGTTTTGTTGGAAGAAAGGCGGGTAGCGTCCTTTGACTGACTCTATTGTAGGGAGGGTGAGGGCTGCATTGGAACAGGAGACTGGAATAAAGGCTTTGTGTCTCCGTGTGCCATCCTGAGTTACTGGGTTGCATTTTTTAGGCCTTTGATATATGAATATGTTTACAACAGGGTTTGTCAAGTTGACACTTTACGTGGATTTCTCTGATGTCAGTGTATAGGATGAACTGAGGGCTGTGAAAAGGAACAAAGGGCAGAGAACTTGGATTCAGGGAGAAAAAGTTAAAGAGCTGCTTCAGTTAAGGAGGTCAAATACTAGAAGAGGTAAATCTAAAGCGAGGACCTGGAGGGTGGTAATGCTCCCTACAAAGGTAGAGAACACTGTTGACTTTGTTTAGTGAGGATGAGGATGCTGTACCTCTGGACATACTGAGGTTAAGATATAATCAGGGTTTTGATGGAGACAGCCCAGAAACAGTTAGAATAAATTCTGCAGCTTAAAGAAAAAATTGGGTCCAGAATTACAAATTTGGCAGTTACCTATAGAAAGATGATAAATAGACCTATGACATTGAGTGAATTCACAATCAAAGAGTGAAAAATATAGAAAAAGTGGGAATAAAATAATTGGACAAAGTTTCATTTAAAACCTGATGGATGATTGGTAAAAGAAAGAGTTTACAAATTTGACCCATTAAAAGTTGAAAATTGCTGATCTTTGAAAGATACTGTTAAGAAAAACCACATGCTAGAGGAAAATATTTGCAGAATATTTATATGATAAAGGACTTACATCCGGAATATATAAAGAATTCTCAAAATGTAATAAGGAAATAAACACCTTGGTATGAAAATAAGCAAAAGACTTGAACAGATACTTTGGCAAAGAAGATATACAGATGGCCAATAAACACATGAAAAGACAATCTTCTCTTCTTGGGCGAGTGTTTATAAACAGTAGACTGACGGCAGCACAGATTCAAAATAATAACATCATCTTCATATCATATACCTGTGTGGTACTTATCACCTGTCAGACACAGTTTTAAGCACTATATAAATATTAACTGACATAATGAGTTAATAAAGTAGGGTTTTAATTAACTATTCAGTGATAAAGAAATTGAGACACAGAGAGGTGAAGGAATTTGCCCAAGGTCATATAGCTGGTAAGTGGCTAAGCCCAGATTTGAACACAGGCAATCTGGACTCAAGAGCCTGTGCTCTTGGCTATAACAATTTGAAGCCTCTCCACAAACCAGTAAGTATATATTGAGTGCCTACTCAGTGCACACACTATAGAATCACAAGAAATAGATTAAATACAGTTCCTTTCCTAGGGGAGCGTAAAATCTAGATAGAAAGACAAGCCTATGCACACCAAACACTTGTCTGCATCTACTAAGGATTCAAGCTTTAGAAAATAGACAGTAAACATGTTGGACATCATCATGTTGATTGAAAGACAGGATCTTATTATGATAATTAGGAATTATTGAAAACATTCTAAACCCTCTGTAGTTTAGAAGTTCTTTAGAGAAAAACAAAGACCGCAAAAGCTTTATAAGAATTCAAACGGGGAATAATAATTTGGACATTTAAAAATGTTCTTCTATAATCTTTTATGCTGGTACAGTTGTCAGTAAAAATATTTATCAGTTATCTCTTTCATGCTTGACAAAGTCCTTGTGATTTAGGTTGTTTCTCATAACTTAATGTAATGTAAACAAGCATGAGCCTTGTCCAAACGTGACAATGATCTAATTCAATTACCCGCCTATGTTAAACCTGCAACTGTCTAGTGAGCTGAACAATTCCTGTTAGCCGGCTTTATTTCAGTAACACTGAAGATCCATCCTGATGAGCCCTGAGTTACTGTTCTGTTTTGTTTTTGTTTTGCTTTCCCATTTTCCCAGAATGAAAACTGCAATAGAAGAGTGATAAAATGCAAGACTATAAGTAGAAGAAATCCTTAAAAGAAAATAGTATCTTTGAATTTGTACCTACAGAAGTCATCCTGTGAGACATAGCAACTCCTGTGTGGTCTCAGATTCACTCCATTCTAGCAGTCCAGCCTGAAAAGGGGTCGAATGTGTGTGTGCCACTAACAGCTGTGACTGTGCAGGAGGTAGGCAGGAAAGAGAAAGGGGAGAGACAGACAGCGAGGAAGGGAAATACAGAAAGAATCAGATGAGGGAGGAAATAAAAATTAGAGAGAGACAGAGAGAGAGAGATTGTAGGAGACGTGAAAGAGTGAAGGATCGGAAGGAAGGGTGGGGGATGCAAAAGCCAGATTTTTATTGGAAGCAATTGAAGTGGTTGCTATGAGACCCGCTCGAGCGGAGGACCAGCAGCCAGCCCGACGCTGATGGTTCTTACCTCGTACTAAAACCTTTGCTTTGACACAGTTTTAGAGTTGCTTAATATTCGAGCAAGCACCTGACACGGGTGACTTTCTCCTTCTTTTTTTCCTCCAGTCCCTCGGGTAAGATGGAGGTAGAAAATGAAGCCAGCTGCTCCCCGGGCAGCGCATCAGGCGGGTCCAGAGAGTACAAGGTGGTAATGCTGGGAGCAGGGGGAGTTGGTAAAAGCGGTAAGTTTTCACACCAAATGCTGGGGAAGGAGGGACCTCTATAGAGACAGCTCTATAGAGTGAAACAAGAATGATATTGCTGATGCTGTTAGAGGTGAACTGTGGCAGTTGAGCATCTGGCAGGATGCTCCAAAGTGTCAGGACTGTTAAAGCTATGCTGATGAGTCAGGAGAATGCAGATAGCCAGTGATGATCCACAGAACTTTAAGAGGATAATTGTTTTCTTTGATTTCATGCTGGGTGATTTTTGCTTTTAGTGTATAGGTCTTTTTTTAATAATAAAAATGTGTATGAAATTGTCATGGCATGAGAAAAATGTGCTCCTATTCTCAAAAATCTTCAAATAAAGAAAGAAGTGCTATGAAAATTCAATTAACACAGTTACAAACACAGACATATAGTCAGGATGATCAGTGTTGATTGTTGTGTTCTTTTCTTTCATTAGGAGGTTCTTTTTCCTCATCTATAGTCTGACATAGTGTGTGTGGGCTTTGAATATCAGAAAGAAAGTTGGTTTTTGGAAGTGGCAGTGATTTATGGAGTGATATTCATTTTGAGTCCTGTGCAGGGTGAGCAAACTAAACTTCGTGGTCAATTAAAGGAGAAAGATGAGGTGATAATAGAGATGAAGAATAATAAATTTGTTTTGGTACATAAAGAAGTGTCAGTTGTTGGGATTCTCGAGGAGCCTAAAAGGCCAAATATAAAGAAATTTAAAAAATAGATACATAGTAGTTTTTCAGGTTGATCAAATGTTAGATAGCTCGGAGCTATGGCTGTGACTAGAAAATAAATAAATACGGCTTTTTATATAAATATGAAATATCTCCACTGGGAATCTATCTTTGGGAATGGTAAAAGGCAGAAGCAATATTATAGTTAGCATGGACAATTCAATAGTTTTAGTGTTGACAAAAAAATTAAAAGTTGAAGACAACATTTTTGGCAGAAGAAACCAAAAAGCTGACAACTTTGGTGGATGGGTCCACAAGGGCTAAGAAAACTGAACAGTGAAGGAAGAGGAAGGAGATTGTAACTTTAGTGGACAGCAAAGTTAAAGATAGCAAGAAACATAAAATTCAGCACCCCTACCTCTTCTCCCCTACAAAAGAGAATTCTCATAAAAAATAAAAGAACTAGGTACATCTGAATGTGGTCAGTAGCAAAATGCAAATCAAAGTGAAAAAAAATATTCATCTCTCCTGGGGAGGCAAAACTGTGAAAGAAAAGCTTTGCAATTGTGTATAAATGAGGAATTTTTACACAGCTTTCTCCTCTAAATGTAATGATTTGAGAAGGAAGGAATCAAAATAGGGGAGATTTTAAGGAAAGAGGAAGGGATGGAGGAAGGATAGAGACAACATGATCTATATAATATGAAGTTATACTTTTTAAGAATTCAGTCAGATACAGTGAGGAAGAAAGAAATAAACAATGTGAGAATAAAATACTGAAGAAGAGAGAAAAACAGATCTAAAAAAAAAAAAAAAAACAGGCAAAAGGTCAATCCACATTAAATGCCACCAGCAGTTTGTGAGGTCAGGGAGATGCTGAAATAGTCGCAATAACGTACCTCCGTGTTGCTTCTGTCTGCTGGTGAGGTATTTGCTTTTTCACCAGGAGCTTGGGGGATGTGGGGATAGAGTGACTGGTTTTCAGCCTACTTCATTTTATTCCATGGTAATGAAACTTGGAGAAAGAGTTTTTGGACAGGAACATCCTTCAGCAACATACTTTTCTTGTGATATTGCTGATATTATAGTGGTGATGCCTTGTCTTCTATTTTGATCTCTCCCAAGTATTATTTGTGCTGACTGATCATTGTTACTGTTGCAATGACTATGGATTTTCAATGTGGCACATGGCCTACAGAGTGGCCTGGCTTGCTTTCATCTTTGCTTTGTACAATAGAATTCAATTCATAATTAAGTACTTGAACAAAACTTTTCCAGTGAAATGAAAAGACAGGAACGACAGGCTCATTTTCAGAGAAAGTTAAGGATATTTAAGGGTATAAACAGCTCAGTTGTATTGATTATATATAAATGGCAACCTTGGCTACTACACCAGACAATATTTCTCATACTACAGTTTCACACCTGAAAAATGCTGTCCTTATGACTAAATGTTTGAAATCACAGTGATAAAATCATCTGGTCCTTGGACTTTTCCTATGTGACTTATCTGATGTTATTATATCAGTATATAAACACTCAAGCACTGATTCTCCATATTAACCTTCTATTGAAGGTTAAAATATTTGCTTTCAAATGAGCTAAAAATATATATGGTTTATTTTATTTCATTTAAGCCTAGGCTGGGGTGCAGTGGCATGATCATGGCTCTAAAATATGTTTTAAAGGCTACTTTTCATATTGAAGACTTAGATCAACAGAGGTATATGAAGGGATTGTATAACCCCATTACCATGGGTTGTGTGAAGAGATTTGCAGAAGAGATCTGCTCTTCTGAAGAAACTAAAGAAGATACATCAAGCTGCCATCTCTTTCCAATTCTGAGAGTCAAGTCCAAGTCAGCCTTAAACATGGATTAAAAACTCAATTTATGGTGACTATAATTTTTAAAATCTTGGAGATTTTCTATGTGTATTAATATCTATTCTTTTTTCTTTTTGTAGAGATGGGTTCTCACTAAGTTGCCCAGGCTGGTCTCAAACTTCTGGCCTCAAGCAATGCTGCTACTTCAGCCCCCCAGAGTGCTGGGGTTATAGGCACGAGCCATTGTGCCTGGCCTGAGAAATGTTTTTATCCAGGTTTTACCAAAATATTTTTTGAATATAAACTTTTAAAGAATTTGCAACTTTACTGAAATAGGAATTCCCACAAGATTTAAAATATGTCAAGTAATGAATGTACTTTATGTGAGGAATTTTAAACCACAAGTAATCAATAAAGTTTACTGAGCACGTATTATGCACAGTCCTATACTAGTTACTATAGAGAGGAAAAATGAAAGACATAGACATTTATGAAGCCCCCATTGCATGGCAGGCATGGGTTACATGTATTTCATGCTTGTACTCAGTCCTAACCACAGTCAGAGTCGGTATTTCTATTTCACAGATGAGAAAAACAGAAGTCAGAAAAATGACTTGTGCCTGGTCATGGGGATAATAATTTAGAGTTGGGTGATGTTTTATCTAACTCTACTATATTGTGTTTAATACTCTGAGAAGAAAATAGAGTTGTATCACTCACTACTAAGAAGAAAACAGATCCATTGGTAATGCATTTCCTAGGTCTCGAATGTTACATTTAGAAGAGATCTTAACCGTCTAGACTATCACTTTGATTTATACATCTATGCCTCTTTAATCTTTAACCTAATTGGACACTATGCATAATAATTCTGTATAAATATATAATTTATATTTATATTTTTATAACTAAAAATTATTTGTAATATTGTCCAAGAGTGTTACTAACTGCAGAGAAAACAGGGATACACAAGAATTATATGGACCATGGCCAAACTGAGGCGTTGAGAGTCGAAGAGACCTGCAAAGGTCATTTATACAGCAGTGGCAGAGTCAGATCCAGAATCCAGTCCTTCTGACACCACTGAAGCTGCTTTTCCATCACTCCCCAATTTTCAGAGTAAGCTGAATCAAAACTGCACTATACAAAGTAACAGATACATATACAAAGTAGGAGACGTTTAGGAGGAACAAGTATAGAGATCTAATGTATAGGATGAGGATTATAGGTAATAATATTTTATTTGGAATTTATGCTAATTAGTAGATTTTATTTTTTTATTTTTGTTTGTACATAGTAGGTGTATATATTATATATATATATTTATGGAGTACATGAGATATTTGGATACAGGCATACAGTGTGTAATAATCACATCAGGGTATGGGGTATCCATCACCTCAAGCATTCATCATTTTTATGTGTTATAAATCTTTCATTATGCTTTTTTGTTACTTTAAAATGTACAATAATTTATTGGTGACAATAATAACCCTGTTGTGCTATCAAATGTTATATCTTATTCATTCCATCTAACCACAATTTTGTACCCATTAACCATCTCCACTCCCTCTTCCTACTACCCTTTCCAGCCTCTGGTAGCCATCATTCTATTACCTCCATGAACTAAATTGTTTTAATTTTTAACTTCCACAAATGAATGAGAACATGCAAAGTTTGTCTTTCTGTGTCTGGCTTATTTCACTTAACATAATGATCTCCATTTCCATGCATGCCGTTGCAAATGACTGGATCTCATTATTTTTTATAGCTGAATAGTATTCCATTGTGTATATGTACCATATTTCTTTTATTCATTCTTCTGTTGATGGACACTTAGGTTGCTTCCAAATCTTGACTATTGTTAACAGTACTGCATAAATTAGTAGATTTTAGCTGCTCTTACTACCACCCCCTATGAAATGTAGCTGTGTGAAATGATGGATATGCTAATTTGTTTTCCTATAGTAAATACTTTACCGTCTATACTTATCCCACAACATCATATTGTATACTTTAAATATACACAATAAAGTTTATTTAAAAAATAATGAAGTTAAGATTCATGATAAGAAAACTACTTAAGAAACAATACACATATAAATATACACACATTCAGTGAAATAACAATAAATGACAGTAGAATAGAAACTTACATGTATGGTGATTACAACTAAAAACAAAAGAAAATAACAAGAAAAGACCAATTATCCAATAAAGTTCAATATGTTCTTTTAGACTTCTCGTTTTGTTCCACTGCCCACCCACTCACCTACCTTCAAAAAAGTAAAATAAAATTAAAATTATCTCATGGTTACAGTTTTAAAGTTTTATGGAGTCTAAACAATCCTTACAACAGTTTTAAATATTGACCTTTGTCACTGTGGTTTGAAACAGCAAGACTGTTCCTCAGTGTCAGAGCATGATGAAATACTGCCTTCCTTGACTTCATATCTGGTTCTCCAAGTTCAGAATCAAATTATTCAATAGATTTTATTCAATAATAATAGTATCTTATTTTCCAGGTATTTTGGAAAATACCTGCATTTGGGATTTATGCTAATTTAGTAGATTTTAATTTTATTGATTTTTTTATTTTTATGATTTCATAGTAGGTATATGTATATGTATTTATGGAGTACAGGAGATATGTGTATACAGGCATACACTTACGATAATAATCATGTTTTCAGATTTAAAGAATTTAAGATTCATAATGATCATATTTTGCAAAATAAGATATTATTGCATAAAATTAGGGTAAAAATAACATTTTACCTATTCTGTATTATGATCTTATTTGATCATAAAATAAGAAAGCAAGTAGGAGAGGTATCTGAGCACAGAAATATCAAAAGATTTTGTCTAAGAGTAACGGAAGTAGGAAAGTCAGAAAGTAAGGACTGGACATGAACTCAGGCTTTCTAAATCTAAGCTGTTTTTCTATCAAGTTGTGTGAGAAAATTAGAGAAAGGTTCCCAATGTCAGATGAGAACTGAATGTCCTTCTCTGGTCCCTAGGACACATCTTGAAATTATTTGGTGAAATGTTGTCTTAACTTACATCTTCAAGTGTGAAATATGTACGAAAACACTATGTAAGTCATTGAGAAGGGAGGGGGTGTTATTCATAACTGTGATTTCAGGTGATTCCTGACCTCTGGGGGTGCACCATCTCATGGTGGAAACTTTGCTGTAACGTGTAATACAAAACAATAAGTTTATATTAGGCTTCTAATGTAAGAGCTTTGGAAACTCAGGATAAGGGATGGCTATAAGAGATGTGAAAGTTGAGAAGATATCACAGCATAGATGGTGTTTAAATTGTGTCTTAAAGGATGAGGAGAATTTTTTTGATGCAGAAGAGGAAAAGTATAGGGAGATACGAGGAAGAGAATTGAACATAAACAGTGTATACAGGGGTACAAAGGGATGTGAAGGCTTATAATTTTTATTGGCAGGGTCTTGATAACTTAGTGTCTTTAAGGGGTAGTTGAAAAAATATCTTTTGAGATTTGCTCAATAGATGCCTTAGTTAACTGTGAAAAAGTTGACCAAAACAAATAAACTGAAAACACCAAAAGGATTACGGAACTCAGAATTTATTAGAATGTTTCCGTTGTGAATTCTTTGTACAGAAAAAACTCTTTTGTAAAATAAACAAACGTATTCTCTCCCACGGCCATTTGCAATTTGTTGCCTCTGTAAATTCAGTTTCATGTACCAGGATTTTACAAAGAGAAAGCAGTAACAATATTTCTGAGGTAAGCAGAAAGCAGCACACAACAAATTCCTTCTACCTCAGTGAATTAGGAAAGCAGGTAGGAAATTGAGCCTTTATCTGATGAATTAAATCAACTCAAACAACCAAGTGCGTAATTCATGTCCCAGAGCCTCTGTGTTGTACTTCATTAACAGAACTTTGAGTCTGACAAAGCTGAACAATTGTCACATCATGGCGATGCGTTATCCTAACCGTGTGCACTGCAGGGCAAAAGAAAAAAAATAAACAAGGGCAAAGTAAAAAGATTTTAAGATTTCAGTGCCTTCTGTTCTCACCCTTAATTGTTACCACCTCAGTTATACTGCAGACCATCACTCACTGTAATACTGTCAGGAAGCATTGGCCAAGAGGTCTAAATAAGGCTCAGCAAAAGAGTAAATTGGTATCTACTCACTCAAGTGATGATTGAAAACAGAATTCAAGCGATAAAAGGCTGTGATTGACAACATCTCCAAGATTATATGTGCTCTGTAGATTTTAAATTGAAGAAAGAGAGTTACTACAGCTCTACATGAGAACTATATGATATGTCTGCCCCGTCTATGACTGGAGATGAACGAGCATGTAATGATCCCTCAATGAGCCCACATGTTGCTAGGCTCCTTACGTTCACGCGTTTACTTTGGTGTTCTGATGGCTGATAGTCTGTTACATTCCCCTGCCTTCCTATACCCCTTGCCCTGCCTTGATCTTGTGAGGAAAGTATTACTGTCTGCATTTTATAAATGAGAAAACTGAGGTACACACACACACACACACACACACACACACAAGTAATATGGCCCGAGGCACATAGATATTAAATGATGAACCTAATGTGCCTACACATGGATGTCTAAGTTCGATGTTTACATTATTTTTATTTTCTCACCTGAAAGTTTTTATTTTTTGAAGACGTGATGCAGTGAACCTGAGTTCTAACTTCAGCTGCATTTTCATCCAATGTATTTTAAACACCACACAAAATCATCTATATGAAAATATTTTAATATTTTTAATTTTCTACACAAACAATGGAGAGTGCTACCCTTATTAGATGGGGTAGTGGGTGGCATGAGGAGCTCTGACTAAACATTTTAGCGTACAGGTGCCAAACACTGGTTTGTTCTTGTCTATTCAGAGACCCCGGGGGCCTCAACCACATAGAGAGAAAGTGACAATTCCTTTCAACTTGAGAAAACCAGTAATTATAGGAATTTATTGATCCTATAATTCCTGGGATCATGCTAACAAAGAAAGTAAACAGGGTGCTGAATAAACCACACAGATTTTTGAAATTAGGTGCTGATTTACTTAGGGAAGCATATTTTCTTTAAACATATACATTTGGGAATAATTAATAGAAATTGATAAAAAAAGTGTTTGTGTGTGTGTGTGTGCACTCGCACAAGCATGCATGCACGCACGTGCACCTAGACCTGTGAAAAGCCCACAGATATGACCAAGAGTTAGCCACAGCCTCTGCCCTGTCCACAAGATGTATAAACTGACTTGTGAGGCAATGATAGAGATGTATGGGAAGTATTTTGGAAGCAATGAGAACTATGGCTTAGGAAGTTAAAATGACCTACCATACAATGTTCAGCTGTTCATCTGTAGCACTGGGACTAGAGTCTCCTGACTTTCTGGAGTATGATTTTTTCCAATAGGCCATGTCGCCTCCCATAAACCAGCATGCAGTCTCACTGGAGATCAAGCTGCTGTCTATGACTGATTATTTCTGTGTGTATGTGTGTTTGCAGTGTGGTGGGATTGCAACTGTACACACCGACAGACGGTGGTCCTCTGTACTGCTCACACACTTGCAAGGTGCACTCTTATCAATGACTCTGACTGTTTGCAAAGCCCATCAATGATATCAACTCGGTCACTTGGGCTTTGCTCATAAATACCAGTTTTCTGGTGACCCTGACCAAACAGTGCCATCTGTCCTTTTCGTTGCTCAGCAGGGACCAGTTAAGTGCCATTGCTAGTCACTCTGCCAGACCATCATTTCTATCCTTTCTGCCTAGTATAATTCTACTTCAGCTAGCACCACAACGTCAGCATGAGAATATTGATAGTTCTAGTCCCCATACACTCCAAGCACTTCAGCATCCTGCCACTGCCAAGTGTATTGGGCAGATAGAAACCTGATTCTCGCCAAAGTATGCGTGAAGGATGTAAAGCTGAAGGGGCAGTGGGGGATGGGGCCTGCCTGGAGATGTTGCATTGAAAAGGAAATCAGAGAGAAAACTAGATTTGCAGTTCCAGGAAAAAATCTTTAATTGAACTGAAATGAGATAATGTAGATAATTTGTGGTCTTAACAATGGAACACCGAATAAAGATTTTTAACTATTATAGTTAGAGAAGTTGTGGTAGTGGTGGATGAGGGAAGTCCCTTATCAGAAGATTTCTTGGATATGTGAAAGTCAATGTTTGGGTAGTTATTTATTGAATGAATCAGAAGTCCTTAGACACTTTACCAGTTCACAGTCCCTCTTAATATGCTTTAAAATGAGCAATAAAGTGTGTTTGTGTTCACACATCTGTGTGCATTCACAAAAGAGGAATGTTTCTTGTTTCATCCAAACTATTATTCTTTCAATTTCTTCCTGCAATGAATGGCAAAATAAAAGTGAACACTTCTTAGTTTTGCATATACCTGATCCTTTTCAAAATGCACTAAATATTTTAATTTATTAAATCTCACTAAACCCAGTAGTGTGGGTGTGGTTAGTATCCCTAATTAATAGATGAGAATAGTAAAGCTTGAAGATGGTGAGTAATTCACTCAGGAACCCAGAGTCTGAGGTGACTATGCAGAACTCAGTCACTGCCAGAGCTGAGGCCCTTAAGCATTGTCCACTGTGCTCCTCACCATGCATTCTTTTGATCAACCTTTGATCTGTAGAATGAAGGCCTACCACAGAAGTGATGACATAATAATGTGAACTGGGGGTTTGGGTAACCTAGGAAATCCATATTTGTCTTTTCTCATCTGTAAAATGGGGATGACAATAATAACTATGATAACAGTTCATACTCAGAATATTAATGACATAGCCTGGCACAAACTGTGGGACAATGTTTGTAACATAAACGGGTAGCTTTGTTTTTAATTATTTACTCTTAATAGCACTTGACATTGCACAGGTCACTTAAGCTCGTTGAGTCTCCGTTTTCCTCATTAAAGGCTTTAATTAAGATATCCTCAGAGAATTGCTGGGTAGGTGACATTGGAAAATATTAAATAAAAACTATAGTTCATAGTGCCCAATATTACACCTTCATTAAAACCACTCGCTCCCTCCCTCCCTTCCTTCCTCCCTTCCTGTCTTCCTCCCTTCCTGTCTTCCTCCCTTCCTCCCTCCCTTTTTTTTTTTCCTTTCGTCCTCCTTTCTTCTATGCCTCCACCTAAGGCAGTTTACCTCTGTAATATAGGGAAGAGTAGTGACACATTTTTCAGACAGGTCCTAGGAAAATACAATTTGTGTTGAATATTTTAAAACTGCCATCGTATATGCACCTGCTCTATTCCTGTTCTTGCTCTCTAGATCCTTATATTGATTAGTTTCTGCTTTGGTCTCTTGAGTGGTAATTTCAGTGACAGTAATAACAGTGGTTTACTTGTTACATTAGTAAACAATCCCTTTATTCATCCTAATTGACCCATACCACACATAAACACGCACACACACACACACACAGACAAACAGAGTGCACTGCCTGTTAGAGAAAGGATTGGAGGACAATTGCCTGCTACAGTAGCCCACAAAGAGCCTGATGAGAGGGGCTATGGCTTTTAACAGAGCATACCTCTGCTTGAATCGAGACTGAAATTAATTTTTCCAATATGTGTATTGTTTTAATAAAATTTGAGTAATATGACACGTCTTCCATTCTCCATATTAGCAACACTGAACATTTAAAGGGAAAGAGTCATATTTAATGGTTGCAGGAAAAGCTAATAATAAGCTACATGGATACAGATTTTTGTTTAATTGAAGAAATCAGGCTCTTTATTTAGTAGCAAAAAGGATACATCTTTTATCTGAAATTGTAAAAACTTTAGCTAATTGATTCCTGCCTATTTATTTATTTACTGTTTAGAAATATATCTTACTTTATTCCAACATCATTATCTTAGGACTGAAATCAGTGGAAAAACATTAGGGATTTTATATGGGCAAATTCTGAGTAACAGAATTCTGGAACACCTCAGCGTCTTTTATTTTCCTCTTTCATTTTTAATTGACAAGCAATAATCATATGTATTTATGTGTTATTTTGATAGGTGTATACAATGTGTAATGATCAAATAATGGTAATTAGGATATCTATCACCTCAAACATTTATTACTTCTTTGTGCTGTGAACATTAAAATCCTCTCTAACTTTTGGAAAATACACAATAAATTATAGCCAACCACATTCATTATACAGCGCTGTGGAACACCAGAACTCATTCCTCCCATCTAGCTGTGATTTTGCATCTGTTAACCAAACTCTCCCCATCCTACCCTCCCTCTCTCTTCCCAGTCTCTAATGACCACAGTTCTACTTCTATGATATCAACTTCTTTAGATTTCACTTACAAGTGAGAACTTTTGGTATTTATCTTTCTATGCCTGATTTAGTTTACTTAACGTAACGTCCTCCAAGTTCATCCATGTTGCGGCAAATGACAGGATTTCATTCTTTTTTCATGTCTGAATAGCATTCCATGTGTATGTATATGACATTTCCTTTATCCATTTACCTGTTGATGGGCATTCAGGTGTATTCCGTATCTCAGTTATCGTGCATAGTGGTGCAATAAACTTGGGGGTGTAAGTATCCTTTTGACATACTGACTCCCTTTTCTTTAGATAAATATCCAGTAGTGGAATTTCTTCTATCATCTTTTAAATCCCCGTATCTCACTCTTACCTGCTCTTCATACCACCGTCAGTTTGTCCTAAAATACCCTTTTGATTCTTCTCCTCCTCTAACAACTAAGATATCTTACTTTATTCCAACACCATCGTTTTAGAATTGAAATAGACCCAGATATGTCCTTCCATCACTGTCATCTGTCTTCTAGACAAACTATTTTGCTTTCTGTTCCCCAAATTCTTAGGACTTTTTTCTTGTATTCTTTACAAAGTTATTTTAAAATAAGCTCTCACCTCCTTTGCCTCAATTTGTTCAATTTGATCTGTCCTTTCAGATTCCGCACAAGTACTTCTTGCTCTTTAATATCTTCCCTGTCTACTCCAGTCTAATATCTTCTCTCTTCTTTATAACACTTAAAATTCTTTCTGATTATTATCCCTTCTGATAACTATTTACAATTATTCAGGTTCCTTGAGCATCTGGCTTGTGGTCTTACATGTTATTTAAATTTTGAATTTGTATTTCATTTGTTATCTCTTCATATTTAATTTTCCTGTTTTAATAGCAAATTCATGAAGAGTAGGAAATAGATTTTATATTGTCTTTCTTTTCCCATGATACTTATGGGAGTAAAGCTTCAAAAATATTTATAAACATAATACCCTTCTTTCATCTTTGAGGAAATTCAGAGAGTAAGACACCAGGCATATGTATTAAAATAAAACTAAGCAATATCCTAAAAGTTCACAATAGAGCCACGAGAAATAGAGAAAGAAACTGGCACCATGAGAGAAGAGGCAGGTATGTGAGTATAGGGTAAGGGTGTGGCTTGGAAACAACCTAGACTCAGGCCAGCGTTAACAGTCTTTGGTGACAATGGATTTGAAGGCGAATAAGCCCAGCCAGTGTTGAAGATGTTCAGAAACACAAATAGACCACAGGAAGTTCATCCATCAAAACATGGCAGATAGTCACAAACAAGTAAAATATAAATGCTGAGTTAAGGGCAGGGCACGGTGGCTCACGCCTGTAATCCCAGCACTTTGGGAGGCCGAGGTTGGTGGATCACTTGAGGTCAGGAGTCTGAGACCAGCCCGGCCAACATGGTGAAACTCCGTCTCTACTGAAAATACAAAAATTAGCCGGGTTTGGTGGTGCACTCCTGTAGTCCCAGGCTGGACAACAGAGCGAGACTTTGTCTCCAAAAAGAAAAATAATAAATAAATAAATAAATGCTGAACTAAAAAGAACTGAGCATGCACCAGCAGATGGAATCAGAAGCAGTGTACACATTCCTTGAAAGCCAAAGATTATGATAGCTGACAGCCAAATACATATGAAACAATGAAAGTAACTCATGTTTTATTTCCCAAACCTTTTCCCACTGCACATCAGAACTGTGGACTACTCTCGGCAGGGGGGCGGGGGGGGGGGGGCGGGGGCGGGGGAGGTTTCCTGAGGGTTGGAGTGGGCAGACGAATATTTTATAAAATGTTCTGGGAAGATCTCAGCAAATAAGACTGCAGAACATTGTTTACCCCCATGGTTCTAAGTTAAAAATGTTTACTAACGTAACAAAGAACAATTGTTTCTTGGTTCTTGGTCAACACTAAGAAAAACTGAGGTAGATTGTAGTTGAAACAATGAATTCAGAATTAGCCACAAGTTTCTACCTATGTTTCCCGGGAGGGTAAAAATCATTCTGCATAAGATTTAATTTTAATTTTGATAAGAGGAAATCCCAAGAAGAGAAGACCATAGAATCTCCAATAAGACTAGATTCTAATCAAAGCATCACTTCTCCCTGATGTCAGGAAGCTCTAAAATCAAGAAGGCAAAACCTATTTCATAGGCCAAGTTGTTGCCATTTTTAGAAAACAAACAAAACAACAACAAAATAAAAAGCAAATAAACATACAGAAAACAACTTTACTCTCTAGGATTAAAAAGTTTTCTTTCCTATTTTGTCTACTTTTTGTTTAGCTAGCTACTTACTCTTTTCTACTTGCTTTGTCATAATGAATGAACTTAAACGATCTAATATCATCTTTCACACTTTCTTTAGAGCCACCCCACAAAAGCCTTTTATATTTTTTCTGCCCTTAAAAAAATTTGCCTTCCACTTCATCACAGAAAAGCAAACTGAAAACATTTTTACCTAAAATACTTTGCTATGACAAGAATACAAGTGGTCTGCCACTCTTAGCTTATTTATATATTTTTTGAGTGTAATTCTGAGACAGCTTGGCATGTTTGAAACAGCAGGGACTTTTAAGAGGGACAGGTATGCATTGAAATTCAGTTCTCCCACTAATAAATCAAGTGACTTTGCTGATTCTTCCTCTTCTTCTAGATCTCTTAATGTTGCAGGACACAGGGCTTCTTCTCATTTTAATTTCCTACGGTATTTTATACAGTCACATGGCTTCAATGTAATTTTTATACCTTTATGTCTTTGTATTAAATTAAATTTATATCTAGACTACATTTATATCTAAATTTATATCTGGATAATTAGACATAATTAAAATGACAAAAATTTAAAAAGACTATAATGCTAACGGAGAGGCAGGATATAATGAGAGTATGAATTCATACAGTCACCATACAAAATAATTTGACACTCTGTACCAAGATGAAGAAATATGTAACTTGATCAGATGATTTAATGGGTCTACTCCTAGCTATATATACTCAAAAGAAATTCACATAGGTATCAAAGAGGCATGGTCAGAATATTTACAGTGGCATTATTCCCAATATCTTCAATTAAAAGTCTACGTGTTCATTACTATGAGTGAATCAATTGTGTTAGAATTTATATATATACACACACATTATACTATATATACACACACATTAATTACACATAGAAAATATATATATGTGCATATATTCATGTGTAAATGCACATACACACATATATGTCTGTGCATGTGTGTGTATATACATACATACACACAAAAAAGGTAAAGATCACCTAGGAAGGCTCCTTTCAAGGGAGGGAGGAGGCAGTGATTGAGAGAGACACTGGAGGATTTTGAAGTCCAGAAATGCAGACTAAAATTGCCCAAAACTAAACCACTGATCTTCTTTTCAAACTTGTTTACCCCCAGCCTCCCTCAGATCAACTGATAGCAACTCCATCTTTCCAATTGCGCAGGCACAAAACATTGGCCTGATGCTTTACTCCTCTCTTTCCTTCATACGTCCACATCCAATTCATAAGTAATTTCCTTGGTTTTGTCTTCTATGTATATCCAGAGGTATCCTTTTTTCAACACTCAATTGTGAATTGAATTCTAACTTACCATCCTCTTTTGCCTGTATCTATAGTTTTGCACTAACCCTTCTGCATGTTTCAATTGTCTCCTACAATTTATTAACACAGCAGCTAGAGTGGTCCTTTTAAGCTGCAAGTCAGATCTTGTCATTACTGTGCTTTAAACTCTACCATGGCTCTTGCTTCACTCACAGCACTTTTAACAGCCGATGTCACTTCTGTGATCTCATGTCCTACCAACCTCCCTCTTGCTCTCCCTACTTCAGAAATACCAGCTTCTGTGCTGTTCCTAAAATATGCCAGACAGGCACACTTCCCTTTTAGGGTTTTTGTGTTAGCTTTTCCCTCTGCCTGGGAGAGTTTTCTCCAGATATCTGCTTGGCTTACTCTATCTTTTTCAAGCATCTCTCTCCTATTGTCGCATCAATGGACCTGTCTGCACCAGCCTATTCTATTGGAAAACCTCACCTTCCTACCACATCCAAATCTCCCTTTCTTTGGTCCACTTTTTTCTTTCTATAGCACCTATTGCTTTCCAATGTAATAACCGATTATGTTACTAGTTACTGTTGGCCTTCCCCAACACTGAAATGTCTGTTTTATTCTCCCAACTGCCTAGTGAATAAATTAAATGAAGTTACCTACACTTGTGAAGCTTCAATGTATTACTCTAAAGTATGGAAAATAATACCAGCCTTGCCAATGGGTTATGAGATTTAGGGCAGTAACAGTAGAGGTGAGAAGTGATAAGACTCTAGTTATATTTTGAAAGAAATGCCAAAAGCATTTAGTGATTGATAGGAGAGTGTTGTGGGCCTAAGCCAAAAATGATTTTGTCATCAATAGAAATGGATTATTGTATGCAAATTTGTCAGGAAGAAAAACCCTGCAAGATTGTTCTTTTAATGTTATGCAGCAAAAGAGAGCATACGTGGCTCTTGATATTATAGACAGACAAAATACAAAAATACACATGCTTATGATCTTCTGATGCTTATACTCCCATTGAGTTTAAGACTTTTTGAACCAGAACCTATACTGTAGGGGAAATATGAAGATTAAATTTAATAATCCAAATAAACAAGTGTCATCTGTATATAGGTATGTGATAAATGTCTGAAGTTTTTTTTATTATTATATTAATGACAAGACTGATAGTTTATATTAATAAAAAGAATGATAGTTAAAGTGAGGAAGAAATACATTAATATATATAAGATTAAAAATGCAAACTTACATTTAAGTATTTTAAATGAAAAGGGAGTAAATAAAAACTTGTTTATAGATCTTTATAACCTTGGAAATCACACTCTATTAAGGAGGTTTAAACTGAATCATTCATTTATTTAATATGCAGTATAGATGGATTGAGTTCTATAGCTTTCCAGCCATCATTCTGGATGCTAGAGTCATAGAACTAGCCCAAGCCCACACCTTCAGAAAGGCAAAGAGAGACAAATGATAAGGAAATTACAATTAGCAAAGCATCAGAGCTGATCTTGTTAGTGCTCTTTTTCTGATTACCTTTTCCACATAAATTTGCTATATATGATTTACCTAGAGCCAGAATAGAAAATCAGAAGACTTCATCTCCCCTTTCCTTAAAATTATATGCCAACAGCATAGAGGTTTTCTTAGGAACATAGGCCAGATGTTGCCATCCTGTTTCTCCATTTCATCCCAAATATTGACATGATTGTTCATTCTTCTGAGGTTGGGTTTGTTTTGTATAGTATGTGCTTAAGAGCAAAGATTTAAGATCTTGCTACCAGCATTTAAATCCTGGTCAATTCTTTCAGTGATGTTGTGATCATGGGCATATCACTCAGCATCTCCGAATCTTGGTTTTCTTCTCTGTCAAATGGGGTTGGTAGTACAATGGCCTTCGAATCAATTAGTGAATAGGCTTCCAATGAATTCATGTAAATAAAATCCTGAAACAGTCCCTGCACTTCCTCATAAGCACTAGTTATTGTCCTTGTGGTTGTTATTGTTGCTATTGTTATTGTAACCATTATGTCTTTGCAAAATCCCTATTCTGCCCTATCCAGGCTGATAATTATGTTTTCTACATTTTTCTCTAAGACTGAGATGACTTTATTCTCCCTTACTTCAATAAAAGCATTTATTATTTACGTCGCTATGTGTTACAACTATTCTCTCTTTATCTAGGGTGAAAAGATTCATGCAATCCTAAGCAAATGGGCTTATAAGGAGGGGAACCAAAGGCTGCTTTTGCTAAAGATTTTCTAGGAAGGAAAGTGCCTTCTGATTTCTAAACTCCTGGTTCTTCCCAGAAAGGAAGAGACATGTTTCTGCCATTTTTGAAAACTCTGACGATAAAAGGTTATTACCTAGAATCATTCTGATCCCTCAGAAAAGGACTTTCTAATACAACTTCCAACACTGCAAGTTTCTCATGCAGAAAACCTTTAGACACAAGTGAATTCAAAAGAGAATTTAAGGAACCAGGTTATAGCTTCAGTATTTTGTTCAATTTGAGCTTATCCTGGAAGGTCACACATTTTACATCTCTTTGAGCTGCTCTCCCCATCACTCCCAGCATGTGCTATCATTTTTAATTTTCAAGTTTTATAGCTAACACTTGAGCTACACCAGCTAATATCTAGCTAACTAATAAGGTCCTCTGCTTCCACCTTTATTGATTAATCATCTGTTGGAGTTTTTAATATCCATTTGTGTTTAATATGCTGATATTAAAAATGCCTCTTTCCTGAAAGTGATGGATGGTCTTCCAAAGGACAGGACTTTGGTTATGATTTATGTAATAGCGAGTTCACTGGAGTCTGGCTGGAAAACTACCCTTGGAGATCATTGTAATAAAGAGCTCTGTAGCAACACTTTTCAGGTCTTTAAAAGCTGTCTGGTGGATAAAGTTACTATGTATTCAGATTTCTATATAGACCTTCTAGCATCAGCCTCCAATAAAACTCACCCAATGGGAATTATTGTTTCCTTATACAAACCCTTTGCTCCAGACAAAAGGACCTTTCCATTGTCTCCCAAGTATACCTTACATCTCTATACATAACTTTTGCATAAGATATTCTACTCTTTTCCAAAAGCTTTCTGGAATTTCCTCTGCCTATTTTAATTTCATTTGTTCTTCAAGAACTAAAAGATAAATATCCAAACCCACAGTAATTTATTCTCCCTCTCAGTATTTCTATTTTTTGCTGTCTGTGCTATTTATTTAACATTTAACATATTCGGATTTGTATATTTAACCTTCTCTGTGTATGTCCTGTCTTTTCTCTATAATATAAACTCCTGTAAGTTAAGTTTTATATGCTCTATACCCTATGCCAGTACTTCTCAAATTGTCGCTCCCTGGTCCTCAGCAGCTGTAGCATCTAGGAACTTGTTAGAAATACAAATGTTCACACCCCACGTCAGACCTACATAATAAGAAACTCTAAGGGGTGTTTTCAAACTTCCCCATATAATTATATTGTATAGCAGTTTGAGAATCCCTAGTCTACATTATGCTACTTTCTCTCTTTCTCATGATAGCAAGGACTCAAGATATACTGGACACTTGCATATTTGTTAGTCAAAATTAGTTTCTTCTAATTCTAAACTACAGCTAACACCCTTTGGATAGGATCAAAGACACACCTCTTTCTTTCCTTTTTTTTTTTTTGAAACGGAGTCTCTCTCTGTCGCCCGGGCTGGAGTGCAGTGGCTGGATCCTGCAAGCTCCGCCTCCCGGGTTTACGCCATTCTCCTGCCTCAGCCTCGCGAGCAGCTGGGACTACAGGCGCCCGCCACCTCGCCTGGCTAGTTTTTTGTATTTTTTAGTAGAGACAGGGTTTCACCGTGTTAGTCAGGATGGTCTCGATCTCCTGACCTCGTGATCCGCCGGTCTCGGCCTCCCAAAGTGCTGGGATTACAGGCTTGAGCCACGGCGCCCGGCCAGACACACCTCTTTCTAAGCATCAAGCTCGTTTCTCCACTTTATACCTTCATTACATTTTTCTCTCAGTCTATTAGATTTTGTTTTTAGCATCGTATTTCCTCAAAGAACTCAAAATTTAGCATAAAATATACTTATTCAAGAAACTGTGGCATAAATGATTGTATCAATTACGTTAAGTAATTTCCCTAGAATTTTAGTGTTTTTGTTGTTGTTGTTGTTGTTGTTGTTGTTGAGACGGAGTCTCGCTCTGTCGCCCAGGCTGGAGTGCAGTGGCCAGATCTCAGCTCACTGCAAGCTCCGCCTCCCGGGTTTACGCCATTCTCCTGCCTCAGCCTCCCGAGTAGCTGGGACTACAGGCGCCCGCCACCTCGCCTGGCTAGTTTTTTTTTTTTTTTTTTTTTTTTTTTTTTTTTGTATTTTTAGTAGAGACGGGGTTTCACCGTGTTAGCCAGGATGGTTTCGATCTCCTGACCTCGTGATCCGCCCGTCTCGGCCTCCCAAAGTGCTGGGATTACAGGCTTGAGCCACCACGCCCGGCCGAATTTTAGTTTTATATAACTTTTTGAGTATGAATTTCTTGATACATATAAAAAAAAAATCTAACCTAGAAAAATTGAGAATAAAGCAAACACTTGTGAACCCCCACCACTCAACTTAGTAATTTTAGCTGTTTTATTAAGTATATTTAATCACCAAACAAATATACTAACATGATTTTAAAACCATTTTAGTTATTATTATACGCTGATAAAAGAGAAATGTGAAAGCAAGAGTATCTCTCTAGTAGTCACCAAAATATAATATGTAAATAATCTGTTCCCATGTATCTGCTAGTATGTGTCTTTGAATGTTATAGGCAATATAAATACATATTTTCTCCTGAAAGGAAACTTTCCATGTTAAAAATAATCTTCTGTGATATTATACACATGATTTACTCTTCTTGAAATGTAGATTCATTTTTAGATTTAGGAAATCTCAAAGGATACTGTTTAATAACCTGACAAGGAAGAAGATAGTTTCCAGCTAAATTCTATGAATTACTAACATATAGACCAGAGAAATTCAGATAGGCCAAATTTTAAAGTTCCATTCAATTTATCTGTGTCTGGTTTGCTGGTGCTAATCTAGACCATCTTCATTAGAACATGTGCTTTCTTGGATTTCTTAACAGACTCTGAAGAAATGCTTGTTTACAAGTTGGGATTTATATTCACTCCTCTGTTTCCTTCCTTCCTTTTTCTACTCCAATGTGAAATATTCTTACTTTTCTAGATTGTTCTGCTTCTTGAACATGTGCTATATAAGTGTTTTTTCTTCTAATTATTAACACCTTTGCAAAGTTTTAATTACTGTAAATGTAGACATTACTGTGTATAAATATCTACTGTCTCCTAGTAAACCAAAATCTTTCAGTAGTGAGCTGAGTGAGCAACCTCTCTTGATTTTATATTCCTCACCTTTAATATTAGTGTAAAGGAAAAAGGTAGAGTTTTTAACATCCATATTCTTCACGTATTTCCAGATATAATAGTGTTAAATATCTTGTCTAATCAAATTATCATGTCATTTGAGTTAATATTTAGAATCTGCATTTGTTGCTCAAGTGATCAAATCAGCGAGTACAGTTATAATGCAGATAAGTAAGTGGATAGGTATTAAAGATATAATCCTACACCATTTGTGTTTAAATATAATGATTACGTTGAATTTAAAATTAAGTTTACTTTTTTACATAAGATCAAGTAATTTAAATAAATTTTCTCCCAAGTAGTGAGCTTTAAATTTATTTGTGTACTTGTCTATGTTTTTTTGTTTTTCTTTATTATACTTTAAGTTCTAGGGTACATGTCCACAGCTTACGGGTTTGATACATAGGTTTACATGTGCCATGTTGGTTTGCTGCACCCATCAACTCGTCAATTTTTAACCCTATCAAATGTGGGCAAAAGATATGAACACACACTTCTCAAAAGAAGACATTTATGCAGCCAAAAGACACATGAAAAAATGCTCATCATCACCGGTCATCAGAGAAATTCAAATCAAAACCACAATGAGATACCATCTCATGCCGGTTAGAATGGTGATCATTAAAAAGTCAGGAAACAACAGATGCTGGAGAGGATGTGGAGAAATAGGAACACCTTTACACTATTGTAAAATTAGTTGTAAGTTACACTGAGTATAAATTAGTTCAACCATTGTGGAGGACAGTGTGGCGATCCTTCAACGATCTAGAACTAGAAATACCATTTAACCCAGCAATTCCATTACTGGGTATATACCCAAAGGATTGTAAATCATGCTACTATAAAGACACATGCACACGTATGTTTATTGCAGCACTATTCACAATAGCAAAAACTTGGAACCAACTCAAATGTCCATCAACGATAGAATGGATTAAGAAAATGTGGCATATATACAAAATGGAATACTATGCACCCATAAAAAAGGATGAGTTCATGTCCTTTGCAGGGACATAGATGAAGCTGGAAACCATCATTCTCAGCAAACTATCACAAGGACAGAACACCAGACACCGCATTTTCTCACCCATCAGTGGGAACTGAGCAATAAGAACACTTGTCTATGTTTTAAAACAGAATGTACCACCTCAGGTTTGTAATGGATGGAAACGACAGTTTATTGATTTATGTGTAATATTTTGACTTATTTTCATTCTTAATTCCTTGATGTTATCTTTTCATATGTTATTCCATAATATCTACATTAATTCTATTAATTAATTTTGAAGTCTTTCTGAAAGCAAAGTGAGCCTGTTCTCAATACAATTTCCCTGAATACATTTTGCCATGAAACTCAATGCTATTTTCTGTATCATAAAGATCCTGTTTTCTTGAAAGTCTTTTTTAACCTTTCTAATGCCAATTCACTGAATTCAAAGTAATTAACAATCCATGATGCTATCAAGAACCAGAAAAAAGAAAATATATTGCACAATGTATGACCACTGATCCACAGTATGAGATGATTAAAAGCAAGAGAGAGGTGGATTTGAAGCTAATCTATAAGCTGGAATTTCACTTCCATCTCCAACTCAGATTTTGTAAGTACCCATCTTCTATAATACTACGTCTGTTATACTCAATTCCATGAATAAAATAATTATTTAATTTCTCTCTGGCTTCCCTTGATCTTCCATTTCTTTCATCAGAGCCATGCCGAAACATACTGGAGCCTGAGGAAAAGTGAGAAAAAAAAACAAAACAAAAAACAAAAATACACGAATACCAATTTTGAAATATTCTTCAAGGATTTTTGCATTAATTTTGAATTTTTAAATATTCACTAAAAGTAATTTTTCTAGATTATTGAATTTTTGGTGCTTGCTCCCCTGCTCCTCTCTCCAAATTCTGTGCCTGCCTCACCTCAGTTCCAGCCCTGGCTTTCATTTTCAACTTTTCTTCGCACATATGTTTCTTATGCAATCCAAACCTTGGTAGCTCATCTTGCATAAACTATTTTAATATAATGTGGAAATGTGAAGATAGTGTGGTGATGGTAAATTTTAGCATTTCTGCAAGTCAGTGTCAGTACTGACCTGAGAGGCACAACAGTTTTCATGACATTCACCAGCTCCCCAGTTGTCTCTAGATCCTACACCTCCCAGCAACCAAAATGCTGGAGTTAGCTCATGTCTTCTCTTTTTAACTGACCTCACAGAGAACTGACTCTTTGGAAATTTCAACTCAGAAGGAAGCATTACCTTCTACATGCTGATAGGTTTCATCACTTCCAGGTTATTCATTCTCTAGCTCCCTCGTCATATATTTAAATGTGGCTATTTTGGGGAAGCAAATCTCCCAATAACCTTCAGTTACAAAAAACAAAAGGGGAATAAATAAAAGAGCCAGGTCTATAACAATAAATTGCTGATAGTAATAAACATTTTAAAAAACACATTTTCCTGAAATATAGCCAAAGAAAGTGTGATTTTTGCTACAGAAAATCAGGAAAGCACATTTCCATCTCCTCAATGAAAACTAGTTGTTATGCTTTGCCATTGATAGTAGGGAAGGAGGTACAGCCCACTCCAATAGACTCGGGGAAACGAGCATTTTTCCTTGACTGACAGTGACACAATTTAACAAGAAATACTACAGTAGTCTTCAGTACTTTGGGGCTCTATTTTCTCATTTAAAAGGTGAAAGCACTGAATCAGTTTAACTCAAGATGTTTTCCAGCTCTTAAATAAATTCTCCCACCTACTCACATATTCTTTTTCAAGAAGTTTCTCTGTTTGACTCAATGCTAATAAAATTAGTGTTAGTGGTTTTACACTGTAATTTTATTCTTTAAAAAAATTATAATAGCTATTGTGCAGAAATTATAATCTTGCTTACATATAAGAATATACTATGCATTTGCCAAAGCTTGTATTAGCTAATATTTAGTGATAAAAATAACATTATTTAATGTGTAACTTTTACTAACAAAAAGACAGAAACTTCCTCTGACTATTCCAGATTGGCCCAAGAGAGGCAAAATAAGAGACTGTTTATAGAACCTAAGTTTTAGCCATGATTTCTTGCTTTAATAATATTATGTTGCTTGCAGTTACATAATACTTTCTTGCCTCACTGTCATTCCTTCAACATTTACTTGATATTGAGAAACTGTTTTGACATAAAATGCTGCCTTCAAGCTGAGCTTCTGTCTTGGTAACAGTCAATATAGGGCTCCTATTGGCAACCACGGTCCTCTCAGTTTGTAATCACATTGGTTTTTGATCTGAAGGACTTAGCACATCTTTAAAATGTTCCTAGAATATTCTCAGTTAATCTTGAGACTGTATTTAAGTTTCACAACCCCCAAAACACACCCCATATTCAGTGAGAATCTATTCTGCCATTTTCATATGAAGAGATGACAAACTTGATTTTAGTTAAATAGATTTTAGGGAATAAAAGCAGTTTTTACACAAAGCAGTCTTAAGATATTCAAACCTCATAATTTTGTGACCTGGTCAGGCAGGTATGATTACTCCATTTTAAAGAGGAAAAAGCAAATCTTTGATTTTGGCTATTGCAAATGTGCTAGGGTGTGTTTTCTAACTTCGTAAGCTTCAATTTGGGGGATTACAGAGTCAGAGCTCTACAGAGCCCTTGCTAAAAGCATGTTTCTTGGGGAGAGGTAACTACATGTGCATCTACAAGCTAAAGAGTCACTCTCTAGACCCTCTGATCATTTTTCAAAGGTAGTAAAGGTCCCAGTACCTTGGAGAGTAGAACTATTTTTCATAATGTGTTAGTATGTGATGTCATCAAAAGAAAACTTCTATTATCGTTTTGACCACAGTTACCATTTAAATTATCCATGAAATAATATATATGGAATGATAAATGATTTAGCATATAATTATTTTGAATTCTTTCAAAGCTTGAAATCATTTTACTTAGATATGTGTAGGTAGTGCTTAAAAACCTAGACATAGCTGAGGCCAAGGACACATCAGATGTTTTTTAAATATTGCTAAAGAAGGAAAGGTTAAATAAAACAGATGAAATCTTCCCTCAATTATTGCAGGCAGAGAAGAGACCAGGAGCATTCAGAATCCTAAATAACGCATAATCCAAAGGTCATCTTTGTCTTTGGAGCATATAATGCAATTTCTGTTGTAGCACATCTTCTTTCTGCTAGGTAACTGAACATCCAATTTTGTTTTAATTTCCGGAGAACAATCCAGTTTAAAGTGAAGGAATATGAGGCACATGTGGCTCATAGGAAAATAGCCTTGCAGGCCCAGCCACAGCAGAGGGTCCAAATGAAGATAATCATGACCTGCTGCTTATGGCCATATTTGTCAGAAGCAAGGTGTTTCCAAATGGGGCCATGGTAAAGACCGCATTATTCAGCATTTTATTATCACCCAGTGCAAATCTATAATATAAATGTTAGAACCGATGATCAAGCTTCTACCCAAAGATGTTAGTGAATCTTATGGTATTGGTTGGAAAAGGAACAACAAAAACAAAAAATAAAACATGTCTCTGTCTTAAGATTGCCATTTGTTGTCTAATCTCTATAAATGAGTGTATAAACACTGTGACGGCAATAATTTTATTTTCTTTGTCTTAAATAATGGCACAAAGGCCAATATCTTTATCAAAGTAAGTATTTGATGTATATATATTAAATAGTAAATGAAATATATAATATATATTAAAATAAATAGTAAATGAAAACACATTCTATTTACTTTTAAATTCAGGAGGACGAATTTGAAAACTCTAATTTATTTAAAGAATTTTCTTATTTTTTTCTTCTTATTATTAACTTTTATTTTAAGTTCAGGGATGTGCAGGTCTGTCATATAGGGAAATTTGTCATATAGGTAAACTTGTGTCATGGTGGTTTGCTGTCCAGATTATTTCATCCCCCAGATATTAAGCCTAGTACCCATTAATTACTTTTTCTGATCCTCTCCCTCCTCCCACCATCCACCTTCCAACAGACCCCATTGGTGTTATTCCCTTAGATGTGTACATGTGTTCTCATCATTTAGCTCCAACTTATAAGTGAAAACACACAGTATTTGATTTTTTGTTCCTGCATTAGTTTGCTAAGGATAATGACCTTAGCAAACTTGCTCCATTCAAGTTCCTGCAAATGACATGATTTTGTTCGTTTTATGGCTGCATAGTATTCCATGGTGTATATGTACCACAATTTCTTTATCCAGTCTACTTTTATTGGACATTTAGATTGATATGATGTTTTTGATATTGTGAATAGTGCTGTAATGAACATACATGTGCATGTGTCTCTATAACAGAATGATTTATATTCCTTTGGGTATATACCCAGTAATGGGATTGCTGGGTCATGTGGTGTTTTTATGTTTAGGTCTTTGAAGAATTGACACACTGTCTTCCACATGGCTGAACTATTTACACTTCTACCAACAGTGTATAAGTGTTTCTTTTTCTCCACAACCTCAACAGCCTCTGTTATATTTTGACTTTCTAGTAATAGCCATTCTGACTGGTGTGAGATGGTATCTCATTGTGGTTTTGATTTGCATTTCTATAATGATCAGTGATGTTAAGCTTTTGTTCATATGATTGTTGGCCACATGGACATCTTCTTTTGAAAAGTGTCTGTTCATATCCTTTGCCCACTTTTTAGGTTTTTTTGTTTCTTGTAAATTTGTTTAAGTTCTTTATAGCTTCTGTGTCAGATGCATAGTTTGCAAAATGTTTCTCCTATTTTGTAGGTTGTCCGTTTACTCTGTTAACAGTTTCATTTTCTGTGCAGAAGCTCTTTAATTAGTTAGATTCCACTTGTCAATTTTTGCTTTTGTTGCAATTGCTTTTGGCATCTTCCTCATGAAATCTTTGCCCATTCCTAGGTCCAGGATAACATTGCCTAGGTTGTCTTCCAAGCTTTTTATAGTTTTGGATGTATATTTAAATCTTTATTCTATCTTGATTTACTTTTCATATATGAAAGGAAGGGGTCCAATTTTTAGCCTTCTCCATGTGGCTGAAGGGAATACAAAATCCTTTTATTTATTGGATAGGGAATCCTTCCCTTATTGCTTGTTTTTCTCAGTTTTACCAAAGATCAGATAGTTGTAAGTATGAAGCCTTATTTCTGAGTTCTCCATGCTGCTTCATTGGTCGATGTGTCTGCTTTTGTACCAGTGCCAATCTGTTTTGGTTACTGTATCCCTGTAATATAATTTGAAGCTGGGTAGCATGACACTTCCAGCTTTTTTCTTTTTGCTTAGGATTGTCTTGGCTATTTGGGCTCTTTATTGGTTCCATATGAATTTTAAAATAGTTTTTTACAAATTGTCTTGGGCAGTGTGGTTATTTTAATTATATTGATTCTTTCTATTCGTGACCTTGGAATGTTTTTCTCTTGTTTATATCATCTGTGATTTCTTTGAGCAGTGTTTTGTAGTTCTCATTGTAGAGATCTTTCACCTTTCCGGTTAGCTTTATTCCTGGATATTTTATTCTTTTTTTATGGCAATTGTGAATGGGATTGTGTTCTGATTTCCTCTCGGCTTCATTGTTGTTGGTGTATAGAAATGTTAGTGATTTTTGAACATTGATTTTGTATCCTGAGACTTTGCTGACATTGTTTATCAGGTTCAGAAGCTTTTGGGATGAGACTATAGGGTTTTCTAGGTATGGGATCTACAAACAGGAATAGTTTGACTTTCTCCCTATTTGGATGTCCTTTATTTCTTTCTCTTGCCTGATTGCCCTGGCCAGGATTTCCAGCATTATGTTCAATAGGAGTGGTGAGAAAGGGCATCCTTATCTTCTGCCAGGAAAACTCTATTTAAAACATACATGTGTACACACACAACTATCTCAAAAACCTTAGATTTTTTTTTATTAAATGTATTTTCAGTGAACTCTTAGTTTATATTTTTCCAAAATAATCAATGATAAAAACTTTGCCTCATGTTTTTTTCCATAATTAACACTTTTACATACCTCTCCTTAGATTGTCTCTGTCAGGAACAAATATTGGATGAAGGAGAACATTGAACATAGATATGTTCCAGTAAGGTCCCCCTTGGTTGATGGCTATGGATTCAGTTAATTCACTGTTGCTGCTTTATAAAAATCCAAGAAAAGTGGAATGGAGACTGAAAATGATGATAAATAAGTCTGACCAAATGCACTATGTTCATCAAAGTTAAGTTCAAGTTGAAGAAAATATTTGTGGACAAATTTCATGAATAATTTATTTTGAATTTTTCTGTTAATAAAAATCATGAAATTATTTATGATAGAATATTGTGCTACAACTTTGTATATTTTCCTCTGTATCCTGTTTCAATTCTTGCCCTGAATTTCACCAGTTTTTTACTGTGAGGAAAATTTTATGCAATAGAGGTATCCATAAAAGCCTACCTGTTATGTTCCTCAAGATAGAGACTAAACAAATTTTCAGTTGGCTTCAATTTTTTACTAAACTACTCCTGATGGACTGCTTATTCATAAAATGCAATGTATTAGAAATATTAGAACATGAAAGAACGTGTAATTGAGCTTCATTTTTTCATACATTCTCTTTTTGTCAATGTTGGGCAACTGCAAAAGTTCCCAGCAAGCCTGCTTCAGATAATGTCATTAATAATCCACTAATAACATTTTGAAAGTATTCAAAGTTTTTATTCCACTTTTACATAGTTTCTCCAACAGCAATTAAAAAATGGTGTAAGGAGTAATATGCCCTTCAAAGAGGAGGCAACTGAGACATTTTAACAGTTTTGCTCAAGACTATACAGCTATTATGTGACAGGAATGGGATTAGATGTCAGCTCTTCTGATTTTGGGCTACTAGGCTTTGTAATTTTGTTCATAGACTAGGCTAATATTAAAGCAGTAAAATTATTAAGAAACAACAGACTAATAATAATAGCAAAGATTGAAATTATGTGTAAGTAGAGGCAAGCTTTGGCTTCTAGATGTATCGCTTACATCATTGTCACTTGTATTTCCAGGCTAGTGTAGTTTGTGCTGGTGAGTTGGCCTCTGGACAACCACACCAAGGACCACCAAGCAACTTCAGCAACTTCATTACAGGAATGGTTAAAAAAGAAATATTGCTCAATAAACTTATGAGTATTCTTGCACTATTGGAGGACTTATACAAATTCCCTCAGACTCTTACCTGAAATTAAGAAGACAAAGATGATACAAGACAGGTATTTGATGAAGGACACTTCTGAAATAAAATGACCTGTGGTTTTTATTTACAACATTGTTGAATACAGATACTGTAGGAACAGAGAGAAGGAAATCACACAGCGACTTTTTGGTAAGACCAAATAAGGTAAATTCATGAGTAGTTAAAAGTAATCAAAGCCCCAAAATTTGTTTGAGTCTCAAAGGGAGACACAGGTGCTGATGTGCCTCATGGGATTGTCTTGAAGATTAGTTATATTAATGTCTATAAAATGCTCAAAATAGTGCCTATTAACAAGACCATATTCAAACACATCCAAGTGTTACTATGGTTATTTTTAAGATCATATCTTTTATTTCTATGTACTCAATGTGTCATTAATACATACTCTTTACTTTTTTATTTTTTTGAGACAGAGTCTTGCTGTGTTGCCCAGGCTAGACTGCAGTGGTATGATCTCAGCTCACGGCAACCTCCACCTCCCAGGCTCAAGTGATTCTCATACTTCAGACTGTAGCTGGGACTCACACTTGTAGCTGGAACTGCAGGCATGCACCACCACACCACGCTAATTTTTGTATTTTTAGTAGAGACAGGATTTTGCTATGTTGGCCAGGCTGGTCTCGAACCCCTGGCCTCAAGTGACTCACCTGCCTGAGCCTCCCAAAGGCTGTGATTACAGGTGTGAACCACCATGCCCAGCCATGAATACCTATTCTGGACCAGCAGTTGCACCACCTGCTGGGAATCAAAGATGAGTGTGACATAGTCCCTGTCCTGCAGGAAGATTTGAACTCTTATTGTACTCTATTTAGCCCTGCTCTTTCTCAAAATTGTCTTTGAGAAGCCATTTAGTGTGGTATTTGCCCTCTTCTCCACAGTAGTGTGCCAGATAGAGCATGATCTTTTCGTCCAGAAGGTTAGCATCCCCAGGCTTCCTACTGTGTGCCCACAGCCCTTTCTGTGGCTCCCTTTGCATGCTTTACTTCACTGGTCAGGAGAGCCCCTGGACCTTGTTCTGGCCAGCCGTGCAGTGCCTTTTGTGGAGTGAGAAGTGTTCTTAATCCCCAGCCCTCATGTTAAAATGTGAATCCCACAGTGGGGCATACACCACCTTCAAGTTCTGTCTCCATTTTTCTCTACAGTTGCATTTACATTTTACCCTGCTATTCACATGTCAATTATCCAACAGCTCCCTCTAAAAGCACTATTTCTTTTAAGACTGTGTGGTATTCCATCATGTGTATTTCTTCCTGATTCGGTCTGGGTAGGTTGCATGTTTCTAGGAATTCATCTATTTCCCTTAAGTTATACATTTGTTGCTGTATAGTTGTTCATAGTAGTCTTTTATGATTCTTTGTATTGCTGTTGTATCAGTTGTAATGTCTACATAACTTGAATATCTCTAATCCCAAAATCCAAAATGCTCCAAACTCTAAAACTTTTTGAGTGTTAACATGACACTCAAAGCATATGCTCATTAAAGCATGACATATTTTGGGTTTGGGGGTTAGGAATTCAACATAATATTCAAGAATAATGTAAATATTCATAAATCTGAACAAATCTGAAATCCAAAACATTTCTGGTCCCAAGTATTCTGAACATATTACTCCATCTTCACACTGCTGATAACGACATATTGGGTAATTTATAAAGGAAAAGAGATTTAATGGACTCACAACCCCACGTGGCCGGGGAGACCTCTCAATCATGGCAGAAGGCAAAAGGCATGTCTTGCATGGCAGCAGGCAAGAGGGCTTGTGCAGAGGAACTCCTATTTATAAAATCATCATATCCCGTGAGACTTGTCCACTACCATGAGAACAGTATGGGAGAAACTGCCGTCATAATTCAGTTATCTTCCACTAGTTTCCTCGCACCACATGTGGGAATTATGGGAGCTACAATTCAAGATGAGATTTGAGTGGGGACACGGCAAAACCATATCTCTGGATAAGGCATACTAACACTAAACTCTACAACCTTAAGAAAAGAAGGAAATTATGTCACTTATAACAGCATCGATGGAACTGGAGGACATTATGCAAAATTGAATAAGCTAAGCACAGAAAGACAAATGCTACAACTTCATGTATGTAGACTCTAAACAAATCCTCATAGAAACAAAATGTAGAAAGGTGATTACCAGAGGCTGGGAGGAAAGAGGAAGAATGGAAAGAGAAGAAACTGAGCAAAGCGTACAAAATTAAACTAGAGGAATAGTTTTTAGTACTTTATTGCACTGTGTAGTGACCAAAATAATAATAACATGTTGTATATTTCAAACTTGCTAAAAATATATATTTTTTCCACATTCTTATTACAAAAAACACCAATAAGGTGGTGAGATAATAGATATGTGAATCAGTTTAATTTTTTTACAACATATACATAGATCAAAATATCACATTGTACCCCACAAAAATATACAATTATTATTTATTAAATAAAAATTAATACATTAATAAATATTTTTCTTCTTTTTGTTTCTGTATAATAGAAGTAAATAAATAATTTTAGAAAGATATTTTCTCCTCTCATTCTGAAAAAGCCACTACAGCATTTCTTCAAAAAAGCCTCCTCCTTCCTTCTCATTCTTCTCTTTGCTTCTCTTTCCTACCTCCTCCTCATCCCACCTTCATCCACAGAACTATAAGATACTCCCACTGCTCCTCACACATGGCCATGGTGCAGGCTACAGAAACCCTCAATTGATAGGTCTGTATCTTTCAATAGATTATGACTTACTTCATTTTTATTATTATACTTTAAGGGATATATGTGCAGAATGTGCAGGTTTGTTACATAGGTTTACCTGTGCCATAATGGTTTGTTGCACCCATCAACCTGTCATCTAAGTTTTAAGCTCCACATGCATTAGGTATTTGTCATAATGTTACTCCTCCCCTAGCCCCCCACCCCCTGACAGGCCCTGGTGTGTAATGTCCCCCTCCCTCTGTCCATGTGTTCTTATTGTTCAGCTCCCACTTATGAGTGAGAACATGCAGTGTTTGGTTTTCTGTTCCTGTGTTAGTTTGCTGAGAATGATGGTTTCCAGCTTCATCCATCTCCTTGCAAAGGACATGAACTCATTCTTTTTTATGGCTGCATAGTATTCCGTGGTGTATATGTGCCATCTTTTCTTTATTCAGTCTGTCATCGATGGGCATTTGGTTTGGTTCCAAGTCATTGCTACTGTAAATGGTGTGCAATAAACATACATGTGCATGTGTTTTTATAGGAGAATAATTTACAATACTTTGCATATGTACCCAGTAATGGGATTGCTGGGTCAAATGGTATTTCTGGTTTTAGATCATTGAGGAATCACCACACTGTCTCCCACAATGGTTGAACTAATTTACACTCCCACCAACAGTGTAAAAGTGTTCCTATTGCACCACAGCCTTGCCAACATCTGTTGTTTCCTGACTTTTTAATGATCGCCATTCTAACTGGTATGAGATGGTATCTCATTGCGGTTTTGATTTCCATTTCTCTAATGACCAGTGATGATGAGTTTTTTTTTCATACGTTTGTTGTTTGCATAAATGTCTTCTTTTGAGAAGTGTTTGTTCATATTCTTTGCCCACTTTTTGATTTTTTTTTTCTTTTTGGTAAATTTGTTTAAGTTTCTCATAGATTCTGGATATTAGGTATTTGTCAGATAGATAGATTACAAAAATTTTGTCCCATTCTGTAGGTTTCCTGTTCACTCTGACAACAGTTTCTTTTGCTGTGCAGAACCTCTTCAGTTTAATTAGATCCCATTTGTCAATTTTGGCTTTTGTTGCAATTGCTTTTAGTGTTTTAGTCATGAAGTCTTCGCCCATGCCTATGTCCTGAATGGTATTGCCTAGGTTTTCTTCTAGAGTTTTTATGGTTTTAGGTTTTACATTTAAGTCTTTAGTCCATCTTGAGTTAATTTTTGTATAAGGTGTAAGGAAGGGGTCCAGCTTCAGTATTCTGCATATGGGTAGCCAGTTTTCCCAACACCACTTATTAAATAGGAAATCCTTTCCCCATTGCTTGTTTCTGTCAGGTTTGTCAAAGATAAGATGGTTGTAGATGTGTGGTGTTATTTCTGAGGCCTCTGTTCTGTTCCATTGGTCTATATATCTGTTTTGGTACCAGTACCATGCTGTTTGGGTTACTGTAGACTTGTAGTATAGCTTGAAGTCAGGTAACTTCAGCTTTGTTCTTTTTGCTTTCGATTGTCTTGGCTATATGGGTTCCTTTTTGGTTCCTTATGAAATTTAAAGTAGTTTTTCTAATTCTGTGAAGAAAGTCAACAGTAGCTTGATGGAAATAGCATTGAATCTATAAATTACTTTGGCTAGTATGCCCATTTGCACGATATTGATTCTTCCTATCCATGAGCATGGGATGTTTTTCCATTTGTTTGTGTCCTCTCTTATTTCCTTGAACAGTGGTTTGTAGTTCTCCCTGAAGAGGTCCTTCACGTCCCTTGTAAGTTGTATTCCTAGGCATTTTATTCTCTTTGTAACAATGGTGAATGGGAGTTCACTCACGAGTTGACTCTCTGTTTGTCTGTTATTGGTGTATAGGAATGCTTGTGATTTTTGCACACTGAATTTGTATGCTGAGACTTTGCTGAAGTTGCTGATCAGCTTAAGGACATTTTGGGCTGAGACAATGGGGTTTTCTAAATATACAATAATGTCATCTGCAAACAGAGACAATTTGACTTCCTCTCTTCCTATTTGAATAGGGTTTTTTTTTTTTTTTTTTTTTTTTGAGGTAGAGTCTCGCTCTGTCAACCCGTCTGGAGTGTAGTGGCACAAACTCGGCTCACTGCAAGCTCTGCCTCCTGGGTTCATGCAATTCTCCTGCCTCAGCCTCCTGAGGAGCTGAGACTGTAGGTGCCCGCCACCACACCCGGCTAATTTTTTGTATTTTTGTTTTTGAAACGGAGTCTAGCTCTGTCGCCCAGGCTGGAGTGCAGTGGCCGGATCTCAGCTCACTGCAAGTTCCGCCTCCCGGGTTTATGCCATTCTCCTGCCTCGGCCTCCCAAGTAGCTGGGACTACAGGCGCCCGCCACCTCGCCCGGCTAGTTTTTTTGTATTTTTTTTGTAGAGACGGGGTTTCACCGTGTTAGCCAGGATGGTCTCGATCTCCTAACCTCGTGATCCACCTGCCTCAGCCTCCCAAAGTGCTGGGATTACAGGCGTGAGCCACCGGGCTCGGCCTTGAATACCTTTTATTTCTTTCTCTTACCTGATTGCCTTGGTGAGAACTTTCAACACTATGTTGAACAGGAGTGGTGAGAGAGGGCATCTTTGTCCTGTGCTTGTTTTCAAAAGGAATGCTTCTAGCTTTTGCCCATTCAATATGATATTGGCTATGGGTTTGTCATAAATATCTCTTGCTATTTTAAGATATGTTCCATCAATACCTAGTTTATTGAGTGTTTTTTTGCATGAAGGGGTGTTTAATTTTATCTAAGGCCTTTTGTGCACCTATTGAGATAATCATGTGGTTTTTGTCTTTGGTTTTGTTTATATGATAGATTATATTTATTGATTTGCATATGTTGAACCAGCCTTGCATCCCAGGGATGACACCAGCTTGACTGTGGTGGATAAGCCTCTTGATATGCTGCTGGATTCGGTTTACCAGTATTTTATTGAGGATTTTCACATCAATGTTCATCAGGAATACTGGCCTAAAATTTGTTGTTGTTGTTGTATCTCTGCTAGGTTTTGGTATCAGGATGATGCTGGTCTTGTAAAATGAGTTAGGGAGTAGTCCCTCTTTTTCTGTTGTTTGGAATAGTTTCAGAAAGAATGTTACCAGCTCTTCTTTGTACTTCTGGTAGAATTTGGCTGTGAGTCCAATAGACACAGTAAAAAATGATAAATGGGATATCACCACTGACCCCACAGAAATAAAAACTACCATCACAATACTATAAACACCTCTATGCAAATAAACTAGAAAATCTCGAAGAAATGGATAAAGTCCCGGACACATACACCATTCCAAGTCTAAACCAGGAAGAAGTCAAATCCCTGAATAGACCAATAACAAGTTCTGAAATTGAGGCAGTAATTAATAACTTACCAACCAAAAAAGTCCAGGACCAGATTATGACTATCCAAAACGGGTTATGTTGTTTTACAGTAACCTGTGCTTAGCCTATTGCTAAGAATTAAACAGTTACTCAGAGGATGTTTGATGTTGGTAGTCATGAAGGAAGAAGAATGGAAAAAAAAAAGAATGTAAAAAGAAAGGAAGGAAAGAAGAAAAGTTAAATAGCATGAGAAGGAATGCTATTGATAGAGTCTTTGAAACTTATATTGAAGTTTCTGAACATAATTAAGCAAACTATTGTGTTGATTAAAAATAAATCTGTTATTCATGAAGCACTGTGTAATAAAAGAGGGCAGAACAAACAGGTAATAAAAATACCTGAGTTTTAAATATAGCTCTCCCTCTAGTAATCAGGAGACTTCTCGGAGGAACTCAGCCTCTTGATATCCTGTTTGCTTCTCTGTGAAAGAAACAGGAAGGATGAGGCACATTTATCTCAAGGTGGAGAACTCCTGATGAACAGTGGTAAGAGCACATATGAAGTCAGACTGAGCAGCAGCATGGCAATGAAGTTACCAAACCTCTCTTTCCCTAAATTTCTTTCTCTCCAATACAGAGAAACAATAATACTTACTCTATAGTTTACTGAGAAGATGGATTGATTGAGAGAATGTATAGTTGCTAATAAATATTAACCATCATTATGATAATTATCATTATGGTTATTATGAAGTTTAAAGAATAATAAATGATGTTAGCTGCTTACAAGAGCAGCATATAAATTATAAAGTGCTATAACACAAGCAACATAATGACTATTTTTCTAAGCATTATTATGTAAACATAAATAAGTTTAAACATCCAATGGGTAAAATATTTTTGGGCCTTTTTACTATTGTTCATGTATATCCATTAATAGACCTATATATGTAATTAGTATATCAATCACTGAGAAAAACTGGATTAATTTCTTACATAACAGAGACTATCGTTTGTCACCAAAAGGCCTGGCAATTTGCTAATAAGGATCATTGTTTTAAAGAAAACTTTCAGACTCATTTAGACTGGGGTGATCATCTGATAAGGTTCGCCCCAGGATCCTGGTATGTCTCTGTTATCCTTGCTTTATTCTAAACAGAATCCTTTTCTATCCTCAAAAGTGTCCTGGTTTGGATAGTAAATTACATGGTCATCCTTCTTAAGAAGAACGAAATCTATGCAAAGCATACAGGACCCAACAGGAATAGAAGTTGTTCTTAGAGCAAGTGAGTGGCAGCAAGGGACGTTAAGCCGGTCACTGAATGGCTGCCTCGGGATTTGGTGTCTTCTGCAGTACATTGGGACACTTAAGAATTTCCCTTCTTACTTTGCTTTGAAAGAATCAAACAAAATAAGCATATAGTGGGTTTTGGAAAATAAAAAAATATTTAAGGTCAATGCCAATTTTTCAAGCCTAAATGTAAATAAAAACAACAGCAAAACAAAACAAAAAAAGTAGCAGGTAAGCAATAAGGGGGCAAAAGGGAGAAGCAGACGTGTGAGGTAAGGAGGTAGGTTTTTTTGTCATTTAGCTTCAGGTTGCCATGGGCTGAATGTCTAAGTCAATGTGATCAAACATCCAAATGTTGCACAAAAGCCCTACCTAATGGTTAAATTTAGAAACATTAAATAGGAGGCAGCAAGGTGTGAGAAATCAGAAAGTCTCAGATACAATTCCTTTATCTATCACTAATCAGGTGTGTTTTACCTTGGAGAGCAGAACGTGTGTAACCTGTATTGACCTTGTTTTTCTCATAATTAGAATGGGAAGAAAAATGCCTGCCTTTGCAGGGTTGATAAGTTGATGTGAGGAATTAGGTGATGTGCATACAATCTCTAACAGAGGAAAGTGGCCTGGCACAGGGTAGGAACTGAATATAGATTGGTGGCCTGAAAGTCTATTATACCCGGAGGTCTTAGCTACCAATAAATAAAAAGAAACCTAAGAACTGAGTGTGGTGAATACTTAGTGAAATTTAAAGCCTCAGTTCCCTCTCTTTAATTACTTTTTTATTTATTTTTTATGTTCCAAGGTTATCTCTTAGGTTATTTTTTTTTCTTTTTATTTATTTACTTATTATTATTATACTTTAAGTTCTAGGGTACTTGGGAACAACATGCAGGTTTGTTACATATGTATACTTGTGCCATGTTGGTGTGCTGCACACGTTAACTCATAATTTACATTAGGTATATCTCCTAATGTTATCCCTCCCTGCTACCACTACCCCAGCACAGGCCCCAGTGTGTAATGTTCCCCACCCTGTGTCCCAATGTTCTCATTGTTCAATTTCCACCTATGAGTGAGAACATGCAGTGTTTGGTTTTCTGTCCTTGCGATAGTTTGCTGAGAACCATGGTTTCCAGCTGCATCCATGTCCCTACAAAGGACAAGAACTCATCTTTTTTATGGTTGCATAGTATTTCATGGTGTATATGTGCCACATTTTCTTAATCCAGTCTATCATTGATGGCCATTTGAGTTGGTTCCAAGTCTTTGCTATTGTGAGTAGTGCCACAATAAACATACATGTGCATGTGTCTTTATAGCAGCATGATTTATAATCCTTTGGGTATATGCCCAGTAATGGGATGGCTGGGTCAAATGTTATTTCTAGCTCTAGATCCTTGAGGAATCGCCACACTGTCTTCCACAATGGTTGAACTAGTTTACAGTCCCACCAACAGTGTAAAAGTGTTCTTGTTTCTCCACATCCTCTCCAGCACCTGTTGTTTCCTGACTTTTTAATGATTGCCATTCTAACTGGTGTGAGATGGTATCTCATTGTGGTTTTGATTTGCATTTCTCTGGTGGCCAGTGATGATGAGCATTTTTTCATGTGTCTGTTGGCTGCATAAATGTCTTCTTTTGAGAAGTGCCTGTTCATATCCTTTGCCCACTTTTTGAGGAGTTGTTTGATTTTTTCTTGTAAATTTGTTTAAGTTCTTTGTAGATTCTGGATACTAACCCTGTGTAAGATGGGTAGATTGCAAAAATTTTCTCCCATTCTGTAGGTTTTCTGTTCACTCTGATTGTAGTTTCTTTTGCCATGCAGAAGTTCTTTAGTTTAATTAGATCCCATTTGTCAATTTTGGCTTTTGTTGCCATTGCTTTTGGTGTTTTAGACATGAAGTCCTTGCCCATGCCTATGTCCTGAATGGTATTGCTTAGGTTTTCTTCTAGGGTTTTTATGGTTTTAGGTCAAACATTTAAGTCTTTAATCCATCTTGAATTAATTTTTGTATAAGGTGTAAGGAAGGGATCCAGTTTCAGCTTTCCACATACAGCTAGCCCATTTTCCCAGCACCATTTATTAAATAGGGAATCCTTTCCTCATTTCTTGTTTTTGTCAGGTTTGGCAAAGATCAGATGATTGTAGATGTATGGTATTATTTCTGAGGGCTCTGTTCTGTTCCATTGGTCTATATCTCTGTTTTGGTACCAGTACCATGCTGTTTTGGTTATTGTAGCCTTGTAGTATAGTTTGAAGCCAGGTAGCATGATGCCTCCTGCTTTGTTCAATCACATGCATTCCTATACACCAATAACAGACAAACAGAGAGCCAAATCATGAGTGAATTCCCATTCACAATTGCTTCAAAGAGAATAAAATACCTAGGAATCCAACTTACAAGGGATGTGAAGGATCTCTTCAAGGAGATCTACAAACCACTGCTCAATGAAATAAAAGAGGACAGAAACAAATGGAAGAACATTCCATGCCCATGAATAGGAAGAATCAATATCGTGAAAATATCCATACTGCCCAAGGTAATTTATAGTTTCAATGCCATCTCCATCAAGCTACCAATGACTTTTCACAGAATTGGAAAAAACTATTTTAAACTTCATATGGAATCAGAAAAGTGCCCCCATTGGCAAGACAATCCGAAGACTTTAATTACTTTTTGAATATGAAAATTAACCAACATCTTAATAAAACCAGTATTTAATAGCAACTGTCATCACATGTAATGAGTGAGCAAGATTTGCAGATTTGGTGGCAGAACCCAGGTAGGTGACAGAGGCACTTTTACTGCCTGAAGTAGTACAGTGAAGCTCAGGTGCCTGTTTCATATTCAAATTTGAAATTCCAAGGCCAGAGGCTTCCTTTTCTTTACAGGGGAGCAGTCCAATCATGACGAACTTCACTGACCGACAGTGAGTCTGATGAAACCAGGATTATAGGCTCCAGATTTACTTTCAAATGTAGTATGTCTCCAGTTTGCTTAGATGTATTGCTGACGCTTAAAACATAAAATGGAAAAATGACACTGACTTCAATTATGGGAAAAGAAAATTGTCTTTTGTATTCACCCGTCATAAGTCAGGTTTCCCTTGCTTGGGGTTTTTCCAAGGAACCCTCTTGATGGCTTTAGTTGCCATCAGAGCCCTACTTAATGATTATCTTTGGGGATTACACTAGTCCTATAGGAGAAATTGGGAATTCTTCACTCATAAATTAATTGTGTCTTAATATACATGAAAATATCTGAAAAATATGTTTTCTTGATTTCTGTTCACTTGACCACAAAAATGTTTATAGTGGATTAGAAATATTCATTACAGTGCTTCCAGTATTTTTTTCTTATTTGTCTGTTCAGTCTTTGTTTTATTTCCAGTCTTATTAGTAAAACAAAACAAAACAAAACAAAACAAACACAAATCTCAGCTCCAGCCTTCCCTGAAGAGTGATTGTGAATAAGTTTTATAAGTCTTTGTGATTTTAGTTTGTTTTGGTTCTTCACTTGAAAAATTAAAAATTGAATTAGATGATTTGTAAGGGTCTGTATTTCTATAAATTATTTTGCTACTACATGGAACAATATTTATAAAGCAATTGCAATTGTTTTCTTTTAAAATGAAACAAATTATCTTTGATGTTTGCCCAAGAAAAAAAGTGCTAAGTATTCAAACAGAATGTAATTTATCTGACAGGGCTCTACTCTGTCACTGGAATTATATTTAATTACAGTGTGGATCCTGCAGTCCAGCCAGGGCACATCTTTTACAGTGTCCCTGCTCATTTTCCTGCTCCTCTGGGATGTATACTAGCCCTCTGGACTCTGTAGATGCCCTTGTACAGAAGATTGATGCAGCTGAGATAAAAGAACCACAGTCAGAGAGAAACAAATCAGAAGAAGATTAAGAAAGATAATCTGAGACAATGCTTTTAGCTCTCTTCCGTCCAAAGCTCCATATCTGAGGCCAAAAACGTCCCCGGAAGCGGGAGTCTGGGATTCTCCTTAGCCTTCTCCCTATTTTGCCTGCACCCCGTGGCCATACTCTTTTCCCTGCTGGTTCCAGGAGGAATGTAAACTATGCTAGGTAGTACACAGAGCCAGTGATGTTTAGCAAGTGCGCAATGCAAGGATCCATGAGGTTTAAAGGAACTTATAGACTACTTGGAGGTGTTGAATATATCCATACAAAGAGATCTTAGATGTTTTGGAATTCAGAAGCTGTATAGATTTATACATGTGGCAGTGATCAGGAAAGGTTTTCTTGTAAAGGTGGGAATTTAGCTATACCGGGAAGGAAGAGTAGCTGGAAGGAACTGAGTAGACCCTTCCCTCCAGTCTTGGGCAAAAGTACAGTGGTAAGAACACACGTGGCACACAGAGAGGTCAGAGTGGGGACAGGCTCAACCTGTGGAGAGTTTAGGTTTGCAGAGAATGGAGATGTGGTTAGAGGAATTGTCAAGTGGGAGAGCATTGAGAGGTTTGAATTCTCATATCAGCCAGGGAGTTTAAAATTAGAAAATTAAACATTGACAATGTCATTACTCACAGTAATAAAAAGCAGAAAGCTTAGCTGTCCATGGTATGCAATATGCTGGGGTTGACTGTGAAATTGGGCCAGGTCATAGGAAGATTCTTTTTTTAGCATCCCTTTCAAAACAGAATGTCTTTGGAGGAAGCAAGGCATGTCAGTTAGAAAAATATTAATGTTTTGCTAAATTTGAGAATTTGATGGCAATATTAACCTGAATTAGCTGAAGAGAAGTCAGCATCTAGGTAATTTTGCCTCACCTTACACAGAAAATGGAAGCATAATACATTTAAAAAATTCAATGTCCTAAAAAAATGCTACATACTACCTGCTGTAGACACTATTGTTTTAATCTCTAATAACATCTAATAAAGAATACACAGGTAAATGCACATAGACTTTGTTCAGGCTATAGAAATAGACATGGTGACAGGTGGTGGGCACAATAGCTGTCAGATAAGTGATGGGCTGTCAGTTATAAAAGTGCTTGCTGCATTGCTCATGTTACAATTTGATTTCAAAAGATGTTCCATGAATCATCATAGCTGTAAAGCCAGTTAGTACTTAATCCTGGACAAGAAGTGGAGTCTCCTGGTGTTACAGGAGTCTCACTAAAAATGTAATAATGATAAAAACAGATACGATTTCAAGCTACAAAGGGCCAGGCTTAAACTCAACATGAGGATGTTTTTCCTTGAAATAGAAACAACCCAACAACAAAATGCCACAGAGAAAAATGTTCAAGAAAAGAGTACTTCGGCCATGTCATCAGGGAGACAAGCAAGAAATTTCAGCCCCAGTTGGGAGTTTGAATGAGATTCTATTAGCTACCTAATAGATGGATTTTTTTTTTTTGGATAAGATTCTATAATAAACAATCTCACATGCATAAGCAAAACTTGGCCTTCTCAGTACTTATATATGGAAAACACTCAGGCATCTTTTCTATTTCCTGGCACTATATACCTATGATTGCTCTGACACTGTTTATGAAGAAACAGAAATGATAGGTCCTATTGGATTCAACTGAGGCTTGTGTTTGAACCTCTTAAAAAGAAACAACACACTCTTTGCCATTGCTATCTGAATGTCCCTTAGGATTTAACTTATTCCTAGCTCATCTGGTGACATGAGTCTTCTCTGCCTTCTTCAGCATCGTGAGCTAGAGAGAGATGTTGCTAGACATATCTATGGACCTCAATCAAACGTTACCTTTTTATTAGACCATTCTAGCAACTTCCCACCCTCAATACCTACACAGTTTTTAGGTATTACTTTAGCACTTACCAAAATTCAGTATATTTCATATTATACCTTTTTTTTTTTTTTTTTTTTGGTCACCTTTACACTCCTCTTTCCTCACAACACAACATATACCTTATTAGAACATAAACTATATAAGGCAGGATGATTTTTGTTTTTGCTTTTGCTTTTTTTCCTGTTCACTGCAGCTGTATGCCAAGCTTGACATTGAGTAGATGCTCAATAAATACTTACTGAGAGAGAGAGAAAAAAGATCAATTTAATGGAAAGAATGCTATAGTTATGCAGCTCTAAGTAGACGAACATTTCATAAGCACTTAATGAACTGCAGAAATCAGTCCACACATTCTGGGGACGGCCCTCTTTTCATCACCATTCAGTTTATCCAGGTTTCAATAGTACTGTTTTAAGCTTTCTAGAAGAAATAAATAATATATTCTAACAATCCGAATAATGTGAAGCTGTAAGTACCACAGTATACAGCTGAGGAAATTGAATAGAACTTAGATATTATCACAAAAAGGAAACTGCCTAGGAATGCCAACAGCACTCTAAAGTCAGGCCTCTGCTTAATTGTCCTTCATCTCAGCTTGTTTCTATTGAAATGACTCCCCATGTTAAAATGATTTAAAAAAAAATGATACTTAGTATTGCAGGATCTCACAAATATCCTTTTATTCACTAAAGCCAGAAAGGAAATGAGCTTTGGATTCATACAAAATTCAATCATCTTCCAAAAGCCCATTTTTCTTCTCTTTCCTTTTTGTCTAGTGTAGCTTGAAAAAAGCAAGGGCATTTTTTGCTCATCTGATGAGATTGACAAGGTTCTTAGACAAAAAGAGGGAGAGCCAAAATGAAACTTTGTAGCAAGAGGCAAAATGGCAGCAAATTGAAAAGGTGGTTGCAACCACAATTCCAACTATAATTAAATGATGCTAAAAATAATATGCACGTATATTTAGACTCAGAAACAAGCAGTATATTTAAGAAAAATTCACAGGAACTTCATACTTTAAATTTTGTGTTTCAAGACAGAATTCAATTTTTCTATAAAAAGTCATTCTTTATAAAGCAAAAGATGTGTATTCATGCATTGAGTGTGCTTAGGACTGGTTATATCTAAGCCTCTCACAGTTTCTAAACTAATTAAACAGGAAGATTTACAAAGGAGTCAATTTCTTATTAAGGAAGTTAATCATGGACACAGAAAAGAAAATACCTACAAACTTCTTTCAGCATAACCTCTGTTCATGCCACTTTATGAAAGAGAAAACTAGTTTTCTTTTGCTTGTATCATATATAGATCAGTGTGAAAAAAATCATTTTATTTCTAATGGTGCCCATATTAGAAATAAAAAAGGAAGAGTGCTGATTTAAACTTTAAATATAGCAGGGAATATAAGTATTCTTATTTGGTAAGCATGAAACCAAAACAGGATATAGTTGATTTAATAACAACAAAACAAAAAATAATAAATAATTTAAGGCACATCTTAGTACTGTGTTTTTAAAGGAGTCTTTTAAATTGTTTATTTTATTTTAAGTTCCAGGGTACATGTGCAGGATGTACAGGTTTGTTACATAGGTAAATGTGTGCAGTGGTGGTTTGCTGCATCTATCAACCCATCACCTAGGTATTAAGCCAACATGCATTAGCTATTTTTCCTGATGCTCTCCCTCCCGCTATTCTCTCAAAATAGGACCCAGCATGTCTTGTTCCCCTCCCTGCATCCATATGTTCTCATCATTCAGCTCCTGCTTAGAAGCGAGAACATGTGGTATTTGGTTTCCTCTTCCTGCATTAGTTTGCTTCCAGCTCCATGTATGTCCCTGAAAAGGACATGATCTCATTCCTTTTTATGACTGCATAGTATTCCATGGTGTATATGTACCACATTTTCTTTATACAGTCTATCACTGATGGGCATTTGGGTTGATTCCATGTCATTGCTATTGTGAATATGGCTACAATGAACATACATGTACATGTATCTTTTTAAAAGTCCTAATGGATAAAAAAATAAGGGGTAATGCACAGTTTTGGATGAGATCCCAGTTTGGGTAAATTAGATATGCATAAAATTTGGGGACTCATTGGGGAACTTTGAACATAGTCGGAATTTTATATAACACAAACATTTACTGAAGTAGAAAGATGGGAATCACTAGTTTAAAAAAGTAAGTTACAAAACAATATGTACAGTGTAATCTCATGTTTACTTATAAATACATACACATATGTATAAACACACAAATGCATGCCTACAGACATATGTAAAGAAAAATCTGAGGATATATAGACAAATATGTTAAGAGATAGTGTGTTCATTGCTGGGTGGTTTGACTGAAGTATTTTTGCTTAAATATTAAGTGAGTTTGTTTTAGTTGATCTCTACTTTCTAAATACTGCCACTGTTCTTATGCTGCTTCTAAACAGCAAAAGATTATTTAGTAAAGTTACTATATGTAATTGTGTATCTAAAAAATAAAAAGGCCATTTCTGAAGCAGTCTAATTTTGTTTTGTAAAACTACTCATTTTTTCACCTTCCTTCACATACATTATGGTCCACGCACACCAGGTGACTCAATTCACTTGTTCTTCCCTCTATGTCACTGACAGCAACACTTTCTCTCATTTATCTCTGCTTATTAAATACCCTTCCATACTTTCACATTCATTTAAACTGCTACCTCTTTCATTAGACATTCCTAGAACCCACATATTATTTCTAATTGTTTTCTTATGCACAGCAAAATTTCTTTAAATGCCATTATAGGACTCTTATGTTTTATGGTTAGTGGAAACCAGGTATGTCCAGTCAACCAGTCTAGATTGCTGGAGGGGAGGGTTCCTAATTACCATTCCTGGATGACAGGGTCCATATTTATTTTCATCTTTGTATCCACATCCACCTCTAACTCAGTTCACATATGAAGATATCTGCAAAAGTGAATCCATGTTTAAAGAAGTAAGGTTTTCATTTAAAGGCTTAGATAATCAGGCAGGGTTATCTTTGGATGAGGGCCTTAGTTATATGAAGACAGTGCATAGTGGAGATCAGTAATAATTTACATGTAAATATATGTTTGGAGTTAGCATCACAAAGAAAGAATGATATTATACCTTTAAATGCCACACCAGATACATCCAAAGGAAAAAAATATCAGCAACATTAAACTTCTTTCACATTTTCTGCTATTATGTTGTGATAAGAAGAACATAATCAAGAAGTGAAAGTCAAAGCACATGATAGCACCCATTCAGAAAGCTGTATTGTGAGTTCTACAAACTGTCAGAATAAAATAAACAACATAAGCAAACAAGCGGAGGAACCTTCAGAGGGTTAATGAGGACTGATCTCATGCTAACCAATGAGATGACGAACTGTCATCTGACTAAGAAGATGGGGGATGGGAACATTAACTTTTCTGGATGATGCAGCTCTTCCACTTTTCAGAAAGCTGAACTGTGGCCCCCGAGGAGTTCTACACCCTCATTGTTAAGTTATTGTTACATTTCTAGTTAGAAATAGCAATTTACTCTTAAGATCACTTTTTAAATTCGGACACATGGGATCTGTTGAAATATAGCGAAAGGGTATATGGGGAACATGATTCAGAGAGAAGAGGGAGCCAGGATGTGTAAGGCAGCTTGAGGAGGAGAATTATGCTTTATTCTCCTTTCTACAGCATCCCACACCTAGTAAGTGTTAAGTGTTGAATAACAGAGAAATAGAATGTGAGGAAATTTTCTTGTATCTTTGTTTTTCCTTTAGTGTCAATTCCAGTAAGAGACTAATTAGTTACCACCTTGCAAGATATGGGAAGTTGCAAAAAGCCTGAAAAATGAAATTCAGAACAGGCAGATGAAATGCAGAGTAGAGATGGTAAGAAGGTAAAGATTTGTGGAAGAAATCGGCATGGGGGAAAAAATAAAGAAACCCTGAAGTCCTCTGAGCAAGACCTAGACCAGCAATCCATCCTAGCTACTTAGCTAGAGTTGATGACTAGCTTGCTAATTGACTGTTTTGTTTTTCACTGAAACATTACAGGTGTAATTTCCCAATTTATCTCTGAGAGTGATGTCTTGTTTTCTTTTTGCAATTTTAGTAGTCATAAAAAGCTAAAAAGCTAAAAAGAACTCTGAGCCCTAAATGACTGGCTGATTATTAACTCTGCCAACAGTGTCATAAGCAAATTGATTTGGAAAAAGACTTAGAAGAGAGATCTCAATTCTGGAATTTTCTTGGTGAACAGCTCAGGAATAAAAATACCACAAATTAGGACCAGGTGCGGTAGCTCCCTCCTGTAATCCCAGCACTTTGGGAGGCTGAGGTGTGTGAATCACCTGAGGTCAGGAGTTTGGGACCAGCCTGGCCAACGTGATAAAACCCCGTCTCTACTAAAAATACAAAAATTAGCTGGCCGTGGTGCCACCCACATGTAATCTCAACTTCTTGGGAGGCGGAGGCAGGAGAATTGCTTGCACCTGGGAGGTAGATGTTGCAGTGAGCTGAGATCACACCACTGCACTTCAGCCTGGGCAACACAGCGAGACTCCATCTCAAAAACAAAACAACAGCAACAACAAACACAAACTAGGATATCCAGAGGCATGAATGAATTTTCTGAAAACTGATCATTCTTTTGATAATAGTGAGATTCAGAAGGAGAATAAGTGAACAAAAAAAGGTATCGTATGCCTGCAGTTCACCTGTCACATTTTGAATCATAGATACCTTTAGGAGTCTGATGAAATCTATAGAACCTCTCCTCTTAATAATGCTTTTAAACACAAAATAAAGAAGGTAGAATTATAAAGAAAACCAATTGTATTAAAATAATTTGTCAAACTATTAGCAAATGTAATACAGTAATATAAATGCTTCCTTACTCACACATTGGATAAGATCTATCAGAAGAGAAAATAACTACTGTAATTTTAAGATATTGATAATCATTAGCAACACCTTGAGATATCTGCACAACCTGGAGATGATTCAAAAAGCGCACATATGTATTGGTAACAAAGCCACGGATACTGCTAATAGTACTCCAGTAGGGTAGGTATATTAACAATGGAAGAAAATGCCAACTGTCAATCAGAGATTCATTTGGAAAGGGTATCCTCCAGTTGTTAGTTAGAAATGAAGATGTTCTTTTTGTCCCATTCAAAATCACAGCCTTGCCCCCTGCCCACCAACACACACACACACACACACACACACACACACACACATACACACACACACGTACACACATTCCACCGCCAGTTGCCAGTTAAGAACCTGGGATGTAGTTGCATATATTTTGATATATACAGGTTAGAGTTGAAATAAAAGCATCAGATTCTAACAATTCAGAGTGATCATAAAAACAAGCCTGACACCAAGATGGTTTTGAAAAGGGAGACTATTCAGGACTTCTAAAAAATGTTTACTTCTAAATTTCAGAGAAACTGAACCACTAAAGCAAACCTCACAATTAAAAATTTCCCTTGCTTATAGATGCAACAGAATAGTCTGCAAGATTTATATCGCTGAGATGGAGAAACCCAAACATTATTGGTAAAAATACACATTTCACTTTGAACCCGTGAGAATACCAAGAAAAGCCAATGGTCTTTTTTTGTTCCTGTATTAGGTTGTTTCAGTCACATTTTATACAAGTGTAACCAGAAAAGGTTAATTACCAGCTTTTTCACAAGGTCTAAGGGATGACAAAACTGGCTGTATACAGAAAATAAACTGATAAATATGGAGCTGGCTTGTAATTGCAAAAAGCATGTGGACTGTTATAGCAATACCCAAATCTATGGGCAGACATTTAACTGACTGGATTGCTGCTGTGTTTCTCACAGGCATTATCATTCTATAAGATGGTTGCTTTGGTAATTTTCGGCTGAATATATTCATTGTGTTGGAAAAATTCACTACATAATAGCTGATGCACTTAATGAGCACTGTGCTAAACAGGCAGATTATGTTTTCATATAAATAACAAGATCAACAAAAGCTGCTTCCCTTATCCTCTACTGCATTCGCTCTGGTTAAAAATACATCCTGTGTGACCTGTGAACGAATGTGATTCTCAGCTCATCATGTTTCTTTCTTTGAAATGGCACTTCGCTGTTTGTTTCTAGCACAGTCCTTGGCACTCAGGGACTCACTGTAGTTTTACTGAGCTGAATCGAAATCATCGTCCTTATTACTGCTTTCTCCATTATAGCTTTCCATTAATATAAATGAAGAAAATAGAGGATCACCATAGGCTTTTGTCTCCTGAAATACTTCTAAAAGCAGAAGGGAAGAAAGAGAAATTGTGATTATAGCTTTTCTTTACATTCTTCAGCTTTCAGGTCCTGATGAAAGGATTGTAATCTGTTGATTACCAATTCCTCTAACCCATATTGTCTATTTGACTGTATGGTGATATGCTTCCTTAAATAGAGCCATGAAAAATTATTTTCCAGTTGAATAAAACTTCTAAAGTAATAAGTTCCCCAGCTCTTATTTTCCTAGCAATATGCAACATTGCCATAAACCTGCTTTCCTTCCTTTGCTCATTCATTTGGCATACATACTTGCGCATTTCTCAGTGCAAGGCTCTTTTCTAGCTGCAGGGACTTAGAGAACTTACGTTTTAGAAGAAATGTATATTACAATATGATACAATATAATATAATGGTAATGAGAAGTAATGTGACAAAAATAAGGCACAACAAGAGGGGTAGAGAGAGATGAGAAAGTTATTATTTTACTGTTCTTAAGGGTATCTTCTCTGAGGAAGTGGCATCTGTGCTGAGAACTGAAGGAAATGAGAGGAAAAAGGCTTTATGAATATTTGGTGAAAGAATACTCCAGAAAGAGACATCATTAAGGTATAAGGTCACAGATGTAGTAGGGACCAAACCCAGAAGTCTGTAGGTCTTTGGCAAGGAGTTCAGATTTTATATGAAGTGTCATAAGACGCCATCAGAAAATTATGAGCAGGGATATAAAAGGGTTTGATTGGTATTTTCCATGTGTCACTCTGGTTTCTGTATGAAGCATAGACTGTAGGAGGGTAAAGACAAAAACAAGGAGGTTGGTTACGTGGTAGAGACAAGCCAAGTCTAGATGGAATTAAAGTGATGATTATAACATTGTATTTCTAAATTAACAGAGATAACACGAAGACGTATTTAGAGCAATTCAGAGTGTAACAGGAAAGGGGTCCTTATCCAGACCCCAAAAGAGAGTTATTTTATCTCACACAAGAAAGAATTCAGGGCGAGTCCACAGTGCAAAGCCAAAGCAAGTTTATTAAGAAAATAAAGTGGTGAAAAATAGCAACTCCGGCCGGGCGCGGTGGCTCACGCCTGTAATTCCAGCACTTTGGGAGGCCGAGAGGGGCGGATCATGAGGTCAGGAAATCGAGACCATCTTGGCTAACGCGGTGAAACCCCATCTCTACTAAAAATACAAAAAATTAGCCAGGCGAGGTGGCGGGCGCCTGTAGTCCCAGCTACTCGGGAGGCTGAGGCAGGAGAATGGCATAAACCCGGGAGGCGGAGCTTGCAGTGAGCTGAGATTCGGCCACTGCACTCCAGCCTGGGCGACAGAGCAAGACTCCGTCTCAAAAAAAGAAAAAGAAGAATAGCTACTCCATGGACAGAGTAGGGCGTTCCCAATAGTAAGAGAAGGAACACACCCACCCTAGGTAAAATGCTTGTTTATATATAGGATAACAAAACAACAACAAAAATCACAGGGAGATGTGCTCTACTACAAGGGTTTGTGATAAAGGATTACGTTTCTTCATTACTATATTTTGCAAGAATTGATACTATCTTTAAAGCCAAATAAGGAATGCTTCTGTTCTCAAGATTTCGGGATATCAGGACATTCCTGAGTCTGGGTCTGTTTAGTAAATATTATCAACTGTTCCCTTAACCGTAAACATCTAGAGGCTAGGAATACCTAACTTCCTGGGAATGCAGCCCGCAAGTCGCAGCCTCATTTTTCCTAACCCTCACTCAAGATGGAGTCACCCTGGTTCGAATGCCTCTGATATGCTGAGTTTAGGGAAGCAAGGTTCAAAAATCGCACAAACATGTAAACTGTACCAACACAAATTGAAGCCTCTTGTCTTCTTATTTGTGTCTCTCTTTTCTATGTATGAACTTTTAAAAAAGTAGCTGTAGTCACATCAATCAATTACTACCTTACCATTTGCAATATCATTTAAATTCCAAAATCTACTGAAGCTAGACTGTGAAGGCATTGTGCAGAATTTCCTGACTATCTTCTCTCAATTGCCAAAGCAATATTACCTTTCTACTGGCCTCCCAGATGCAGTTATGCAATTGATCACTGCATCCTTCTCTAGGTTCTTGATGCCCATGACACTATGCCTCCTGGTTTGCTATGGATCTTTCTGTTCTCTATGTGCTCATAGGCTCATTTTCCAATAAAATAATAAATGTAAAATATAAAATTGCTGCTGTTCCATAGGTTTCTGCTATTGTCCAAAGCTCCATTATACACTCTCTCAGAGAATCCATGTTTCAGATGGTTAACCTAGTTATTATAAGTAAATCCCCTGATGTCAGCTTTCCCAAGCCTGAGTCTGAGCTCTAACCCTAACTACCTGTGTGATCTTGGACAATTTACCTCTTGACATCAAATCTTCAGTTTACTCATCTGTACCTATTCCACACGTTTATTCTGAGTCTTAAATGAGATAATTCATTTAAGGAACTTCGGAGAGTCCAGCCTCTTGTAATTACTCAATAAATTGTAGCTATCTTATATATCCTCATCATATTAGTCAAGTACTAATACTTGTTGAATCTTACAATTGTATTTCCAGGTCATGCAGCATTGCCCAAATTTCAAGTTTGTATTGTGTCTCCTGTTAGAGCCTTGGATGTCTCACAGGCCTTACACAATCAACACGTCAAAAACTAAACTGATCATTTTATTTTCTTAATTATTTTCTCTTCTCAGAATAGTCTTGCATACCAAAAATAAAATTCTAAGTCCCTCTCCTTTCCAATCATCTGAATGAACTCTCTCCTCTCAGCCCTGATTTGAGCTATTCCACTTTTCTGTACCGAACCCATGTGTATCTTACATGTATTTGATTGATATCTCATGTCTCCCAAAAATGTATAAGACTAGGCTGTGCCCTGACCACCTTGAGAATATGTTCTCAGGTTTCCCCAAGGGGCATATAATGCACACGGTCACTCAATGTTGGGCTGTGCCATGTGCATGGTCACTCATAGTGGACTCAGAATAATCTTTTCAAATATTTTACAGAGTTTGACTCCTTTTGTCAACATTTTTGTTTTCAATTTATATATACCCAATAAGCTGGAAATATAATAGCTGATGCTTAAATTTTTTTCCTTTTAGTCACTCCTTATGTGTGTGTGGTGTCCTACTAACTAGTTTTACCTTTTGAATATGATTTTTGTTCATCAGTTACTCATCTCTATCACTCATGCTGTATCCCAGAAAGTTATCATTACTGTGAATGTTATTGAACTAGTCTTCTGTCTTTCTTCTTTGCTATTCTTCTCCTTATAGTTATCTTACTGAATGCCAAGTCAACTATGTCATGTCTTGCTTCCCGGGGTTCGTAGAACTCACTATTGCTTAAAGACAAAATCAACTCCTTAACATCAATTTACTACAATCACAGGGAGCTAGTTGCTGTCTACATTTTCAGTCTTATTCCTACGAAACCCCTGCTTCCAATTGTTCACTTTAGAAACATCAGAGGAACATTGATCCATACTGTCCTTTCTTCTTTGAAAGCTCCACCTCATTTCTAAACGCATGTCCAAACACATGCTTAAATATAGTTTGTATGCATTGCTTAATCCTTAGCCTAACCAGTCTTCTCTGGCCTCCAAGTTAGGTTAGATGGTGCTGCCTTGTCAATTTCTCTACCATTGAATCTCCATATTTTACTATGCTTATATGTCAAGAGGACTTTCTTCTAACTAAACCATGAGCTTCTTTATGACACAGCCATGTGTTTATCTTTGTCTCTCTAGCACGTATCATCTAGGTGAAACCTAGAGCCTTATCTATATGATAGTTGATAGATTAGTTAAATGAACATTTTATTTCAAATGTTCCCAATTGTCTCTTAAGATGAAATCCTCTAGATCATTTCTTCTGTAAATACCAATTTGATTGTGCTTTTAAACTCGAATGGTGTACAATTGCCTATAAGACAGAGCTTCTTAAATGGTGGTTTACAGACCCTTACTATCAGAGTATGCAATTTTTCTATGGATTTTCTTTGTAAATTTTGTGAATTAACTTAAATAACCAATCATAAATCATTGTAAGCATATTCCAGATCATTCTGGATGAGCACTTTGTAACCCAGACTTACCACTTGGTTTCAGTGCATGTGCTTACATTTTTTATAATGATGATGATGCATCAAGTGTTTAATTAAATAGATAGTACTCAACTTTTAATCTAGAATTAGCTTAAATTCTAGGTTTTAATTCATAGATTCTAATCAGGTAAAATCTATGGTGTGAAACCATTGAAATAATTTTTGGAGAACCTTGAAATCTCAAATTTGAGAGATAAAGCTATAAATTAAAATTCATTGTCATAAAATTAAAGCACAATTAAATATTACTGTGGACATAATTTCATAGCCTCAGCATAAATGCTACTCACTAAACAGACCCTCACCATGTGTTTTTTCTATCCCAACTACTTGCTTTGGATTAAGCCATTATTTATATATTTGAAGTTTTCCACCTACCACTTCCTCCTTTCTAAATTGTATTTATTGTTCATGTCTTCACTCAGATGTTATGTTCTCTATAAAACCTTCCATGATCACATAAGTGGGAGTTACCTAGCTCTACTCTTTTTGTCTTAGTTTTGCTACCACACAATTTTCAACAGCATGCAGGTATACCTGTCTAATCGCTTCCATTTCATAAAATGAAAGAAAGTGAAAATGAGATAGCATTAATTCAAGTGAATAAAGAAGATAGAACACTTTGATTACTGTTAAAGTACCTATGCATGTACAGATGGTTGAAGATCTGCTCCCGGTGACTCAGAAAGTTCTACTGATGAGTGCACACCAAAGGAAAGTATAGAAAAATAAAAACAAAAACAGAAAAAAAAGTTTAGTTAAAATGAAATAAGTTGCTATTTTGTGATTTACTTTGCATGTTTAGAAACAGTGAAAATGACAGCTGATGTTGGTGGTTCAGGCCTGTAGTCCCAGCTAGTAGGGAGGCTGAAGTAGGAGGATTGCTTGAGCCCAGGAGTTTTAGACTACAGTGAGCTACAATTGTGCCACACTGCATTCCAACCTGGGCAACAGATTGAGACCATGTCTCTAAAAAAATTAAAAAAAAAAAAAAAAAAAAACTCAAAAAAGTGAAAGTGAGGCTGAACAGAGCTTATAATGTGGAAATCCAGTAAAACCTGATACATCTCACTAAACTATATCTATTTAAATTGTTATTGTGGGCTAGGAGCAGTGACTCACACCCGTAATCGCCCCACTTTGGGAGGCTGAGGTGGGCGGATCATGAGGCCAGGAGTTCAAGACCAGCCTGGCCAAAATGCTGAAATCCCATCTCTACTAAAAAAATACAAAAAGTAGCCGGGCATGGTGGTGCATGCCTGTAATCCCAGCTACTGGAGAGGCTGAGGCAGGAGAATTGCTTGAACCCAGGAGGTGGAGGTTGCAGTGAGCTGAGATTGCACCACTGCACTTTAGCCTGGGTGACACAGCAAGACTCAGTCTCATAAATAAATAATAAACAAATAATAAAAATAAAGAAATAGTTATTGTGAAGAATACAGAATGTAACATTCTTGGTTAAATTTTTAGGTAAAGTGACTTCTGGCCAGTCATTTTACTGAGAATGAGAATTTGATGCTCTAATTGTGACAGATTTTGAAAAGTGTTCTTATAGGGACCATTGTTCTTTCAGAACTTCATTGTTAAGGGTACCTGTGTTAAAACACATCACATGAACCCAGAAGAAAAATTGCTCAAGAAATCATATTGCTCTAGTGTTCTTTCAGTGTTTTATGGGGACCTGCCTGCCATCTACTGATCCTAAGTACTTTATTCTGTCTGAAATTGCATCTCTTTATTTAATTCTTGTGTTATCCTGAGTGAAATGTCGATTGCTTAGTAATAGGATGTAAAAAGAAATTTGTCACCTCCAAAATATACATTACTTAGAGCTACTGCAGTCAGGGGAATAAGCTATTTTCACCAATAATAAATGCACTTAACTCTCTTCTGAAAAGGCTATGCATTATTCTAACCTGAAACCAATGCTTAACAAATGTTTTTATTGGTGTATTATATATTCTGGTATATAACTTTCTGGTGAGTTGAGATTTCTGTAGTAAGGAAGATGCTAGCATTTTTCCTACCTCAATTCACTTTCCTTCAACAAATCCAAGGTTGAATTCTACTTATTTCTGTTCTGAAATTTGTGATCACCTTATGAGGGCATCCATCTATTACTTTATAAGACTTTATTGAATAAATGTTAAGGAAGCCATGAAATCTTGTTTCTGCTTCCAGTATTGTCACTGCTGAGCTTGTTAGCCCCTAACCAAATCCTTTATTTTCTCTGGACATAAATTTTTCATCTGTAAAACCAATGATTGGAGTTTTAACACGCCTTTTACTTTAAGACACTGGAATTCTCTAATGAGGAGTTGTCATCTGGATGAGGTCTTACTCCTCCCTATGACCTCTCAGCTCTTGTTGGTACCTAATAGACATTTTCATAATCGTTCTCGCAGCCCACTTTTGACTTACTGACATAACATGGCTGGTTATCTGCTTAGTAACAAAATGAAAGAAATATGCAATCCTTGATTTTGAGAAAAATATTTTAGTTCTCATTTTTGTGAATGTTCTAAGCTGTCACATAAGAACTGTATTTTATGTAATTAAGATTTCCAGAAAAAGCTGTATGCTAAATAAAAAAAAAATAACTTAAGACTCAAAACTGAAGTTTAAAGGCATTTCATTGGATTCCTGAATGGAACCTATTACTAAAGAAGCATCCATAAAACTCCAACAAATTTAAAATTAATTTCAAGGGGGGCGGAGCAAGATGGCCGAATAGGAACAACTCCAGTCTCCAACTCCCAGCGCGAGCGACACGGAAGACCGGTGATTTCTGCATTTTCAACTGAGGTACTGGGGTCATCTCACTAGGGAGTGCCGGACAATCGGTGCTGGTCAGCTGCTGCAGCCTGACCAGCGAGAGCTGAAGCAGGGCGAGGCATCGCCTCACCTGGAAGCGCAAGGGGGAAGGGGATCCGTTTTCCTAGCCAGGGGAACTGAGACACACAACACCTGGAAAATCGGGTAACTCCCACCCCAATACTGCGCTGTAAGCATACAGGCATTCCAGGAGAATATATCCCACACCTGGCCGGGAGGGTCCCACGCCCACGAAGCCTCCCTCACTGCTAACACAGCAGTCTGCCGCGATCTATCCGCAAGGCAGCAGCGAGGCTGGGGGAGGGGCGCCCGCCATTGCTGAGGCTTAAGTAGGTAAACAAAGCCGCTGGGAAGCTCGAACTGGGTGGAGCTCACAGCAGCTCAAGGAAGCCTGCCTGTCTCTGTAGTCTCCACCTCTGGGGACAGCGCACAGCTGAAGACCAACAGGGGAAGTAGCGGGAGCCGGTGCAGACGCGAACGACTCTGTCTGACAGCTTTGGGGAGAGCCGCGGATCTCCCAACGCGGAGGTTGAGATCTGAGAACGGACAGACTGCCTGCTCAGGTGTGTCCCTGACCCCTGAGTAGCCTAGCTGGGAGAAATCCCCCACTAGGGGCAGTCTGACACCCCACACCTCACAGGGTGGAGTACACCCCTGAGAGGACACTTCCAAAGGAAGAATCAGACAGGTACACTCGCTGTTCAGCAATATTCTATCTTCGGCAACCTCTGCTGCTGATACCCAGGCAAACAGGGTCTGGAGTGGACCTTAAGCAATCTCCAACAGACCAACAGAGAGTCCTTCTGACTGTCAGAAGGAAAACTATCAAACAGGAAGGACACCTATACCAAAACCCCATCAGTTCGTCACCACCATCAAAGACCAGAGACAGATAAAACCACAAAGATGGGGAAGAAGCAGGGCAGAAAAGCTGGAAATTCAAAAAATAAGAGCGCATCTCCCCCTGCAAAGGAGCGCAGCCCATCACCAGCAACGGATCAAAGCTGGTCAGAGAATGACTTGGACGAGAGGAGAGAAGAAGGCTTCAGTCCATCAAACTTATCAGAGCTAAAGGAGGAATTACGTACCCAGCGCAAAGAAACTAAAAATCTTGAAAAAAGAGTGGAAGAATTGACAGCTAGACTCATTAATGCAGAGAAGATCATAAACGAAATGACAGAGATGAAAACCATGACACGAGAAATACGTGACAAATGCACAAGCTTCAGTAACCGACTCGATCAACTGGAAGAAAGAGTATCAGCGATTGAAGATCAAATGAATGAAATGAAGCGAGAAGAGAAACCAAAAGAAAAAAGAAGAAAAAGAAATGAGCAAAGCCTGCAAGAAGTATGGGATTACGTAAAAAGACCAAATCTACGTCTGATTGGGGTGCCTGAAAGTGAGGGGGAAAATGGAACCAAGTTGGAAAACACTCTTCAGGATATCATCCAGGAGAACTTCCCCAACCTAGTAGGGCAGGCCAACATTCAAATTCAGGAAATACAGAGAACGCCACAAAGATACTCCTCCAGAAGAGCAACTCCAAGACACATAATTGCCAGATTCACCAAAGTTGAAATGAAGGAAAAAATCTTAAGGGCAGCCAGAGAGAAAGGTCGGGTCACCCACAAAGGGAAGCCCATCAGACTAACAGCAGATCTCTCGGCAGAAACTCTACAAGCCAGAAGAGAGTGGGGGCCAATATTCAACGTTCTTAAAGAAAAGAATTTTAAACCCAGAATTTCATATCCAGCCAAACTAAGTTTCATAAGTGAAGGAGAAATAAAATCCTTTACAGATAAGCAAATGCTTAGAGATTTTGTCACCACCAGGCCTGCCTTACAAGAGACCCTGAAGGAAGCCCTAAACATGGAAAGGAACAACCGGTACCAGCCATCGCAAAAACTTGGCAAAATGTAAAGACCATCGAGGCTAGGAAGAAACTGCATCAACTAACGAGCAAAATAACCAGTTAATATCATAATGGCAGGATCAAGTTCACACATAACAATATTAACCTTAAATGTAAATGGACTAAATGCTCCAATTAAAAGACACAGACTGGCAAACTGGATAAAGAGTCAAGACCCATCAGTCTGCTGTATTCAGAAGACCCATCTCACATGCAGAGACATACATAGGCTCAAAATAAAGGGATGGAGGAAGATCTACCAAGCAAATGGAGAACAAAAAAAAGCAGGGGTTGCAATCCTAGTCTCTGATAAAACAGACTTTAAACCATCAAAGATCAAAAGAGACAAAGAAGGCCATTACATAATGGTAAAGGGATCAATTCAACAGGAAGAGCTAACTCTCCTAAATATATATGCACCCAATACAGGAGCACCCAGATTCATAAAGCAAGTCCTTAGAGACTTACAAAGAGACTTAGACTCCCATACAATAATAATGGGAGACTTCAACACTCCGCTGTCAACATCAGACAGATCAACGAGACAGAAAGTTAACAAGGATATCCAGGAATTGAACTCATCTCTGCACCAAGCGGACCTAATAGACATCTATAGAACTCTCCACCCCAAATCAACAGAATATACATTCTTCTCAGCACCACATCGCACTTATTCCAAAATTGACCACATAATTGGAAGTAAAGTACTCCTCAGCAAATGTAAAAGAACAGAAATTATAACAAACTGTCTCTCAGACCACAGTGCAATCAAACTAGAACTCAGGACTAAGAAACTCAATCAAAACCGCTCAACTACATGGAAACTGAACAACCTGCTCCTGAATGACTACTGGGTACATAACGAAATGAAAGCGGAAATAAAGATGTTCTTTGAAACCAATGAGAACAAAGATACAACATACCAGAATCTCTGGGACACATTTAAAGCAGTGTGTAGAGGGAAATTTATAGCACTAAATGCCCACAAGAGAAAGCAGGAAAGATCTACAATTGACACTCTAACATCACAATTAAAAGAACTAGAGAGGCAAGAGCAATCACATTCAAAAGCTAGCAGAAGGCAAGAAATAACTAAGATCAGAGCAGAACTGAAGGAGATAGAGACACAAAAAACCCTCCAAAAAATCAATGAATCCAGGAGTTGGTTTTTTGAAAAGATCAACAAAATTGACAGACCGCTAGCAAGGCTAATAAAGAAAAAAAGAGAGAGGAATCAAATAGATGCAATAAAAAATGATAAAGGGGATATCACCACTGACCCCACAGAAATACAAACTACCATCAGAGAATACTATAAACGCCTCTACGCAAATCAACTAGAAAATCTAGAAGAAATGGATAATTTCCTGGACACTTACACTCTCCCAAGGCTAAACCAGGAAGAAGTTGAATCCCTGAATAGACCAATAGCAGGCTCTGAAATTGAGGCAACAATTAATAGCCTACCCACCAAAAAAAGTCCAGGACCAGATGGATTCACAGCTGAATTCTACCAGAGGTACAAGGAGGAGCTGGTACCATTCCTTCTGAAACTATTCCAATCAATAGAAAAAGAGGGAATCCTCCCTAACTCATTTTATGAGGCCAACATCATCCTGATACCAAAGCCTGGCAGAGACACAACAAAAAAAGAGAATTTTAGACCAATATCCCTGATGAACATTGATGCAAAAATCCTCAATAAAATACTGGCAAACCGGATTCAGCAGCACATCAAAAAGCTTATCCACCATGATCAAGTGGGCTTCATCCCTGGGATGCAAGGCTGGTTCAACATTCGCAAATCAATAAACGTAATCCAGCATATAAACAGAACCAAAGACAAGAACCACATGATTGTCTCAATAGATGCAGAAAAGGCTTTTGACAAAATTCAACAGCCCTTCATGCTAAAAACGCTCAATAAATTCGGTATTGATGGAACGTACCTCAAAATAATAAGAGCTATTTATGACAAACCCACAGCTAATATCATACTGAATGGGCAAAAACTGGAAAAATTCCCTTTGAAAACTGGCACAAGACAGGGATGCCCTCTCTCACCACTCCTATTCAACATAGTGTTGGAAGTTCTGGCTAGGGCAATCAGGCAAGAGAAAGAAATCAAGGGTATCCAGTTAGGAAAAGAAGAAGTCAAATTGTCCCTGTTTGCAGATGACATGATTGTATATTTAGAAAACCCCATTGTCTCAGCCCAAAATCTCCTTAAGCTGATAAGCAACTTCAGCAAAGTCTCAGGATACAAAATTAATGTGCAAAAATCACAAGCATTCTTATACACCAGCAACAGACAAGCAGAGAGCCAAATCAGGAATGAACTTCCATTCACAATTGCCTCAAAGAGAATAAAATACCTAGGAATCCAGCTTACAAGGGATGTAAAGGACCTCTTCAAGGAGAACTACAAACCACTGCTCAGTGAAATCAAAGAGGACACAAACAAATGGAAGAACATACCATGCTCATGGATAGGAAGAATCAATATCGTGAAAATGGCCATACTCCCCAAGGTTATTTATAGATTCAATGCCATCCCCATCAAGCTACCAATGAGTTTCTTCACAGAATTGGAAAAAACTGCTTTAAAGTTCATATGGAACCAAAAAAGAGCCCGCATTGCCAAGACAATCCTAAGTCAAAAGGACAAAGCTGGAGGCGTCACGCTACCTGACTTCAAACTATACTACAAGGCTACAGTAACCAAAACAGCATGGTACTGGTACCAAAACAGAGATATAGACCAATGGAACAGAACAGAGTCCTCAGAAATAATACCGCACATCTACAGCCATCTGATCTTTGACAAACCTGAGAGAAACAAGAAATGGGGAAAGGATTCCCTATTTAATAAATGGTGCTGGGAAAATTGGCTAGCCATAAGTAGAAAGCTGAAACTGGATCCTTTCCTTACCCCTTATACGAAGATTAATTCAAGATGGATTAGAGACTTAAATGTTAGACCTAATACCATCAAAACCCTAGAAGAAAATCTAGGTAGTACCATTCAGGACATAGGCATGGGCAAGGACTTCATGTCTAAAACACCAAAAGCAACGGCAGCAAAAGCCAAAATTGACAAATGGGATCTAATTAAACTAAAGAGCTTCTGCACAGCAAAAGAAACTACCATCAGAGTGAACAGGCAACCTACAGAATGGGAGAAAATTTTTGCAACCTACTCATCTGACAAAGGGCTAATATCCAGAATCTACAAAGAACTCAAACAAATATACGAGAAAAAAACAAACAACCCCATCAAAAAGTGGGGAAAGGATATGAACAGACATTTCTCAAAAGAAGATATTCATACAGCCAACAGACACATGAAAAAATGCTCATCATCACTGGCCATCAGAGAAATGCAAATCAAAACCACAATGAGATACCATCTCACACCAGTTAGAATGGCAATCATTAAGAAGTCAGGAAACAACAGGTGTTGGAGAGGATGTGGAGAAATAGGAACACTTTTACACTGTTGGTGGGATTGTAAACTAGTTCAACCATTATGGAAAACAGTATGGCAATTCCTCAAGGATCTAGAACTAGATGTACCATATGACCCAGCCATCCCACTACTGGGTATATACCCAAAGGATTATAAATTAGTCTACTACAAAGACACATGCACACGTATGTTTATTGCGGCACTATTCACAATAGCAAAGACTTGGAATCAACCCAAATGTCCATCTGTGACAGACTGGATTAAGAAAATGTGGCACATATACACCATGGAATACTATGCAGCCATAAAAAAGGATGAGTTTGCGTCCTTTGTAGGGACATGGATGCAGCTGGAAACCATCATTCTTAGCAAACTATCACAAGAAGAGAAAACCAAACACCGCATGTTCTCACTCATAGGTGGGAACTGAACAATGAGATCACTTGGACTCGGGAAGGGGAACATCACACACTGGGGTCTATCATGGGGAGGGGGGAGGAGGGAGGGATTGCATTGGTGAGTTATACATGATGTAAATGATGAATTGATGGGTGCTGACGAGTTGATGGGTGCAGCACACCAACATGGCATAAGTATACATATGTAACAAACCTGCACGTTATGCACATGTACCCTAGAACTTAAAGTATAATAAAAAAAAAAAAAAAAAAAAAAAAAATTCAAAAGGGGAGTAAAATAAATGACTTGTGTTAAAATTGTTAATGCATAAGGGTTATCAATGTCCTCAAATATGTTCTTACACAAATGGAAAGTTATTGGGTTTATATTCCTGTGTATAAACAAGAAATTGGCTACTTGTTTAGCCCCAAAGTCACCAGTGGAGCCAAGTAAGTTAGCCAATATTGGTCAACACACCAGGCTACGGGCATAGAACTCTGTGCTTTTGATGGCTGGCTGTGAGAAAAACTCCTGACACAAGTATGGTGAATCTTGTTTTAAACCACCCCTTCTCCAAGATAAATTGACGATATAATGATTCCGTATTGAAATGTATAAGATGTATTATCTCTTTTTTTACTCAAATCTACTAATATTTACTGAACAACTTTTTAAAGAAAGGCATGAGTCCAGGCATAATTTAATCTGCATAGTTTGATTTAAATCTGTTCTGTTGTGAACTTCTTTCTATGGTTATAACCCTCAAGGAAAATATATAACTACCACAGCTATCTCTTTGCCATGTCCATCACTTTGGTGTGTCCCTAACTTTTCCTTTTAAAAATATAACCATAACTTTCCAATTCTTATTAATAAAGTCCAGTTGTATTGATAGCCCCACACCCTCTAAGTTTTCAATATCATATTTCTGTTAGAATGCCTTTATCTAATTAAAGCATTATATGTCACTCTGAATCCCCAGTTGCATGTCGGAATTACTTTTTTCTTATTATGTGCCCAGTTGATATTATATCACTTGTCCATACTTAAACAGGTGGTCATTTTATCCTGTCAAATAAGACTCATATTTATCAAAAGTATGTTAACTTTTCCCAACTCTGTTCTAGATACTCCAGACTGATAGAGAGGCTATTTAAACTAGTGATCTGATCTTGCGGAGCTCATCAATTTAGTGGTTCTCCTGAGGACAAAGGGTAGCTTATCAAAGTCTCTGAAGCTATGCATGTAATTTGAGAATTCATATTTAATACTATTATCCAATATTTATCCTCACTAGAACATTAATATTCATAATTCATATGTTCTAAGCTATAGAAAATAAATCTCATCAAAATCTTTTCAGCCACTAAGAATAGTGGATTACAGACTGTACTGTATAGGAATATGTAGAATGTATAGAGGAGGAGGAACTGTGATGTTTTTATTTGTAACTGGGTCACAACTGCCCATCCTAAGGAATTACCTCTTTTTTGTCTTGAAGTAAAGTATAGACATTTACTCTCAATTTTTTTTTAGGAAATCGTGAGGATTGTCATAGTACTTCACACAGCAAAATGTCTTTTTTTTTCCATCTATCCATGTCCTGAATATCTGCATAGTAGCTCATATGAAACCTTAAATGCATGTAAACCTCCCTATGTTGCAGCTTTTTTGCTCCCCTAATTCAGTGAGCTGGGGAAAGTAGTGTCCAGGAGCTTCCCTTCTTCACTCCTGTAGCTCAGCAAGTGGGAGGGAGAGCCATCCTGTGGCTTCTTCTCTCCTGCTCTTTGGTGGGCTAGAGAGAGTGGCCACCAGCAGCTTCTTTTCTCCCATTGGTTGGTGAGTGGGAGGGAGAATGATGGCTCTTTTACTCCCACTGCCGGCACTGGACAGGAGCGTTGGATCTTTTTCACTCCCTCAGTTCAGCGAGTACTATGTTCTTGTTCTGCAACAAAGAGGAATGAGGTACCCAGATGCTGGTGAGTGAGTAAGGCAGAGTACAATTTTACAGAGCAACAGAAAACTAGCTCTCAGCAGGAAGAGGGAATCTGAAAGTGGGCTGCCTTCTGTGAGGCTCAGTGGGAGGGTTTTATGAGCTTAGAATGGGGGACTACTTGCTGATTGGTCCATGGGTGGTCTTGGAAAAAGCACCATTCGATTGGTTAAAAGGCATCATTCAGAAGGAACCAATCGAGAAAGAGTGGGTAAGACAGATGAAAGTTCTCCCTCAGGTCATGGCCTCTATCCAGAACTGGCAGTTCGGTTTTTAGGCTTTAGATTGTTCTTGGCTTGAAGGTCAGGTTTCACAGGGCCCTTGTCACTGTCTGCCTACGAATTTGTCTGTCTCCTCTTGCTATCATCTGTAGCGTACTGAACCCTGAAAAAGAGTCTGATATCCGTTGCTTATTATTTGCCTGCAAGGGATAAGAGGGCCCTGAGCTTTCTGTGAATATGTTAATATGTATGAATCAAAGAAGTTTGAGAAAATACTGAGAAATGGTAGACTATTTTATGGATTACTATTATACATTACTCTAGTGAAAATAATTGTAAAATCAATATTTTGAAAAAATGAAGAGGCCAGGTGCGGTGGCTCACGCCTGTAATCCCAGCACTTTGGGAGGCCAAGGTGGGCGGATCACGAGGTCAGGAGATCGAGACCATCCTAGCTAACACAGTGAAACCCTGTGTCTACTAAAAATACAAAAAAATTAGCCGGGCATAGTGGCGGGCGCCTGTAGTCCCAGCTACTCGGGAGGCTGAGGCAGGAGAATGGCGTGAACCCGGGAGGCGGAGCTTGCAGTGAGCCGAGATCGCACCACTGCACTCCAGCCTGGGCGGCACAGTGAGACTCCGTCTCAAAAAAAAAAAAATGAGGAAACGCGAAATGTCTTAGAGAGCCAATAAATAAACCATCTTAAAACGGCTGAGAGGACTGGTTTTAGAATCTGGCAAACTTGAAATCAAATTCTGTCTTGATCATTTATCAACTATGTTACACTGTTCTACTTACCTTACAGTATATTTGAGCCTCAATTTCGTTATATATAATGTAGCTATTATAATATCTTGGTCACAGGGATTGTTATAATACATTAAATGAGTGCATGGAAACACTCGCTATGGGTATGCCATGCTCAATTATTTAGTTGCTATTAGAAGCATTCAAAAAAAATACTGGGCATCTGCTCTCTACTATACTCATTATAAACTGTAGGGGTAACAATGATGCTTTCCTCATGTTGGAATGATCTAAAATACCTGGTTTTACATGTAACAGAGCCAAATAAGGGCCAATTTTGATTGTCAGTATAAAAGGCACAAGATCTGTTTTCTCCTATATACACCAGAGAAAATCTGTAGTCATTGTGTTTTAGTTCATCTACTTATTATTTTTTTTTTTTTCTAAATGATCTTTGGATGACTGGGGTGCATTTCAATTTGTTTTTATAGGTCCATATTTTGAAAGTTTCAATGTGAATTAATCCTTTTCTCAATAACATCATTGGCATCATTGGCTGGATCCCATCATTGGCATCCGGCTTGGTAATGGACACCAGACCCGACACATTCTGGAATAATATGAAGGCATAGCTAATTCTTTCATGGCATTTCTCAATCCCATTGCTAACCATGCGGGCCCTTAACTATAAGTGCAGTTTTATCTGCTGGATTATTCTGGTGTCATTGTGACTGTATTGTGGAACTTGGAATCAAGTGTTTCATTACAAGATTAGTGGCCTTCAGACTCCCTTCTAATGAGGAAGTTTTATTACTCAGTCATAACATCAAATGTGCTTGGCTGTGAAGATAGCATTATATGGCAGAGTAATACTGGACAGGGTATCAGGAGACCTTGATTCTATTTTGAGTTTTGCTTTGCTACATTGGATAACTCTCTTATTCTCTATGAACTCTGATTTCTGATTCAGGGAGTTGGAATGCTATCCTCTCTAAAGTTTGCTTTAGATCTAAAATTCTACTGCTCTCTATAAAATACCTCTCAGATCTTTTCAAGTTAATTATTTAGCTAACATGCTGTGTTGTCATGGATGAACTTCAGTTCACAAACAGAATAAAGACTGTGCTTCAAGCCTAATTGTCCCTGACATAAACTTTCTGGAACTTCCTGGCCTTCTTACCCTCCCAGGTGGGGTTACTTTCCACTTGTTGCACATGTCTAAATCCTGGACCCACTCTAGGACATCCCTTAAAATCAAGAGTTGTCCAGAATCTGATAGGCAATTGATCCATAAGCATGTTAAACAAAAGCTAAAGCCAGGACATATGCTGTCTTTTCTGTAAAATAAAAGAGAAAAAGGGTAGCAATGATTCTCATCCCCACAAGGAGGTCACAGTTTAACTGGAGAAATTTCGCATTTCATAGAACAATAAAACAAGTCAAGTTAGTAAGTGGTCAAAGTAATTTACATCAAATAAATGTTTGCTGAAGTTCGAAAGGAGATATTTCATAATTGTCCATCAGTTATAAGTGCTGGAAGTTTGGTATGCAAGATGAAAAATTGAATTAATTTAGATAGGCGGAGAGATCAGTGAACTCTTCATTCTGTTTGCTGTCCTGTTTCTAACCTAATTATGCTATACTAGTCCAATTTCTCATGTATATCTTGTCTATGATAACTGCTATTACCTCCTGATATCACTCAAGCTTGAACCAGTGTAAAATTTGAATACTCCATCCAAAGCAAGAATAACATTGTGGTTTTGAATGAAGTCTGCTTCTACCTTATGTTAGCTTTATGCCCATAGCTAATTATTTAAAGTTTCTGAAACTCACTGTTGACATCCACAAAACAGATAAATAATTATACCCATGTCATAGTGACATTGTGGGGATAAATGAGATGATGTATATTAAATCCTTGCAAGAAAGACTCGCACATTGTATGTCCTCAATAAATACTAACAGTGACTTCTACTATCTTAAAAAGATGGTCATGTCATTCCTCTTTTCATTTCCATGCATTCTTCAAGCCTATGGCCTCCGTGCAAGCTTGTTTTTGGTGTGGGACCAGTAGGGAAGAGCAGCTGTGTTGAAGATTGGAGATGAGTGGTTCCTGAGGAGCAGGAGACAGTGAACAATATTAGTAATAGGCTCAAGGCTTCAAAGTATTGAAAAATAAACTATTTTTTGTTGTTGTTGAGACAGTTCTCACTTTGTATCCTCAGGCTAGAGTGCAGTGGTGCAATTACAACTTACTGCAGTCTCGACCTTCCAGGCTCAAGTAATTCTCCCACCTCAGCCTCCCGAGTAGCTGAAACTACAGGTGCACACCACCATGCCTGGGTAATTTTTGCATTTTTTATAGAGACAGGGTTTTGCCATCTTGCCCAGGCTGGTCTCGAATTCCTGGGCTCAAGCAAGCTGCCCACCGTGGTCTCCCAAAGTGCTGGAATTACAGGCATGAGACACTGCACCTGACGAGAAACAGTTATTTTTTATAGACTTGAATTTTCAATGACAGTGTGGTGTTTATGAATGATTCTTGTGTATATGTCCTGCCCACTCACATACACACACAAGGACATATCAAATCTTCTGAGTGTAGTACATAAGTGCATCTCAAACTTCAATGTACCTTTAAATTATCTTGTTCAAATTAGAATCTAATTTAGTAGGTCTGGGACAGAGTCTTTAGTGTCTGCATTTCTTGCAAGCTCCCGGGTGACTCTAAAGCTGGATTATTCCCTGAATAACAGATAATGTAGGATCTTTATGTCTAAGAATAGTAATTCACACCTGGGCTTCTCATGCCAGTCACTTAGTTGATCATCCTTTCATGGATTCAAAGGTAATTTTTGTATCACTGTACGTTCAAGTGATTTGAATCATTTGATATTTGAAATACATAAAAAAAAGGACACATCAACATTACTATCAACAAAGTCACAACCAAACTTGTGCTTCTCAACTGTGTAGCATGACAGCAAATTATTTGGCTGCTAAGCCACTACTCAGTTCATTCTATCTTGGTTTAATTACCACTTTAATTTAGAGATAATACATTTACCAGATGCTATGCCAAAATTAAAATCTGCCTGATACATTTCTAGTTTGCTTTGTTTGTTCACTGTACGTTGCCTCTTCTCATACAGATCCAGAAAGTCCAAAATTCTATTATATGTTGCCCAGGCAAGACACACCAAAACCTTCTCAAGGATGGTTGGCTTCTGAGCTCATTTTAGTTTCTTGGCCCAAGCCCTTTGCTACATCTAGTTCTGCCTTAGATGATATACAAAAAATAAAAATAAAAACAAAAGTGTCAATCACTTGGAAGATTAGCTGCATTGCCAGAGAAAATATTGATCTGCTGCCCCATAATTATTTGATGTTCCTGGGTGGAGTATGGAAAACTATAAGGTGCTATACCCCTAATCTTAAACCCACACTAAATGCCACCTGCTTCTCACGGTAACTAAATATTGAATGCCAGTTTAATGCATGTGCATGCATGATCCATGTTTAATATTCCCAGTTCCTTTGTGTTATTGGGATTGTGTTGAAACATGAGATTCATAGATGCCTAACTTTAATGGAAGCTTGTCCTTTTTCAAAGCGAAGTAATATTAAGAAAGTGCGTAGTGCTATTTGGAACGAAAATCCTGGAGATGAGGTTGACAGGTTTATGGCACTGGCCCTTGTCTTATTTGCAGTAACTCATTTTATATATAGTGCTTCACTTTGAGAAAGCCAAGGGCTAGAGGCTTCTGTGATTTAACTCAAACAATAAGTAAGATTGTGGTATCAAAGAGGGCAGAAAATAGATCTGCTGATTAGAACAATATATTATAGGACAAGAGAAGGCATGGAAAAAGAAAACTTGGATATAACAAATATGAATAAGCATTTCATACTGTTAGCTAGTCCTGCCTAAAGAAATATATAACTCAATGTACTATATCTACAAATAGTCTCGTCTGGCAACCTACATTTATATACTTCCCCCCGACCTCCAGCCCGCTGAATGGTTAGACTTGCTTATGTACCCTTCATCATCAGAACAAGAACAAGGAATTTTATTTTTTCTAGAACTCACACCAGGGAAAAGCAAAATCCCATAATTATAATTAAATCAATGTTTGTTGTGGAAATTTGAAGTATCAGGAGCAAGAGTAAAGAAGCAGGCAGTTTGCTTTGTTTGCTGAGGGCAATTCAAAGATCGTGGCAGTTCTGTTAAGTCCAAAGCTATCGTCCTGCTCATTCCTCCCTGGTGAAGCCCGGGGGATGCTTGACTGCCAGAACCTTACTAACGCCTGGAGCAACTCAAATGTGTACAGTGCCTAGAATACATATCCGTAATCTCCATAGACTTTGGCTCTTGCTCCCAAGCCCAGATTTCAAAAGCCCAAATTCTTTGCGACCTTTATGATTTATTTCTTCAATATGTTCAAGGTGTAATAAAATGGCTGTCAAGTGCTGACTTCCTGTTTCATAAGTGCCACCACTTACACTGTCCCCTATTGGTCATTTCTCAGCCTAAAATATGATGGGTGATAGAATTTCCTTTAAACCATAGTTCCTGTAAATTCATATTTCCCTAGGAGAAAACAGCTCCTGGAAGCTTCCCAATAATCTTTTGCAATAAATGTTTATTAGTTTTGATGACAGTGTCTGCACAATCTTGGATGGAATATTACTTTCATCGTTTTTTTAGATTCAGTGTGCTGTAGTATTGATGAGTTTCACCGTGTTGGCCTAACTTTCCAGAAAGCACTGGTGACTCCAACAGCTTGGACTTTGTTTTTATCAGTGACTTTTTAAAGTGTAAATACTAACTTGTATTATTAAATATTAAATATAGTATTGTGCAAAAATCTCCTGGTAAGGTTAGGCTTCTGCATGTGCAATAATAAGAGACAATTGTTGCTTGTCCAGTATGAGCAGATCTAGGCATATTATTTATATGCCCTCACTTAATTCTTACTTTTGCAAAGAGGACTGGACTCTGTACGTAAACCTTCTCATGTAGATCATCCACACACACTATGGAAGCCAATAAAATTCAGAGAAAAACTGAGGACTTAGGTGTGGAATTCACCTTTACAAAATTATAATTTTTAGGTTGCTATTGCTAACCTATAACCTTAAAGTCCTGCCTGCCAACACCAGGGTACATGTCTTCCCTGGCTCATTTAGCTTACTTCTCTGCAGTCACAGGCTTGCCTACTAGACCCGTGGTATACCTCAGAAGTTTTATGTTCCTTGGAATCCACATCCTTTTCTCCTAGACCAACAACATGTGCAAAAACCTCCAGTACCATCCTTGGTACTAAATAATGTCATTTATTTAATGTTACACCTGTGGATTTTATCTTTGTGTTATATTTTAAATGACAAATTTTTTCCAAACACAGTGAAGAATTCCTTTTGTCTTTGTGTTCAGGAGTTATTAAAGGAGCTACCAAAAATGTAGTATGAATCCTCCCTTTTATGGATGAATCTATTTTATTTAATCATTTTTGACTCTTTTCTGGATAACTTGAAGGATATCATGGGCACCCTCTTTTGATTTAGGGGTAGATCTACTTGAAGTTGAGAGATTGTCTTAGCTAATCTGGCTCTAATTCAGCTTTTGATACAGAGTTGTCAAGCACCCACAGCTATAATTTCCATCTTAGTGTCTTAGTGCCATTTCATCATTGTTTTCATCACCAGACATCCATCAAGCTCTCCTAGAGGCCATGTCTCTGGAGGAGACCCCATGGGGAGCTCTGAGAGAATTATGCTGCTTACACAACTTTTCTTTGTAAGAATATGGCTAGTTCTCAGTTTTTTGAGATTGTTATTTATATACATAACTGAGAAGCAATCCCTGATTTATCAGGTTTCTCTTCTCTCATGAATAGGGCCTTATTCTATGGCCATATTTTCAGAAGGCATAGAAAATATAACACCAGGATCAGCTCAAAAGCTTTTTAAATAACAGTGTATCAGGCCCTAGCTACTTCCACAAGCCTGAAGGGTCACCCATGAACTGATGCATTTAATAGTAACCAGGGTGAATCCAAAGCACAGCTATATTTGAAAACTCCAGTGTAGATGAAAACAGTCAGCAGATTGAAAACCACATATATCGCCATGAGGGCATCTCTACAGGTTCAGGACTTCTTCTTGGTTTTGCAGGTTCACAAACAAACTTTTATGAATGCATCATGGGAGTAAGAAAATCTGTGTGACTAATTCATTCTGATCAAATTTAAACAATTTAAGAAGCAGAATGGCCAATTTACAATGAGAGTTATTTTTTGGCAAATCACCTTATTTTCTGCTATTTCAAGAAATCTTTGTATTATCAAGGTATCAATGAAACAGACTAGGAAAGCAGATGGGTTTTCGGACATGAAACGGCATATAAGGAATTGAAAAGAGCTATGGAAAATTTTACCCAGCGTATCCTAAATCTGTCTTTCTAATTGTTAAAATACTTACTTTCCAGATATAATTTGTCTCCTCCATAGTCATTGCTGAATGAACCCTCTGGCATGTAATTATGCTTCAATTAATATTCTCCAGTCCATATAGACCACCTTTCATTATTATGCCCTTTTTTTTATTTAAACATGTTACTCGACACAGTCCAATTTAGCTATTAGGAGTTAAAGATTAGTCTGCTTTGTGAGATTTAGAACTCTTCCTAATCTTATTAGTACCACATTTATATATTGATCAAAGAGACACCTTTTAACCTCATCTTGAAATTCTTTCTGTCTTCAACTGGGGGCCATCATAATCCTGTTTACCTTCAGGTCCTTCATTTTTGTCAGAAGGGATATTGATACTGACCGAGCTGTACACTCTAGCCTTGACATCCTTACAGTCACAGACATACATTTACTGAGAGGCTGGCTCAAATTTGGAGGTGGGGACAAAGCAAAGCTAACTTTCAACAAAAAACTGATTTCCCCTCTCAGTGGGGAATTGCAAATGGTCAAAGAGTTACAGTGTCCAAATCCTGCCAAGAACTCTGCCTGTGGAGCATTTAGATATTAGTAAAGGAGGTAATGATAGAAATTGACGTGATAGGGCCCAAAATACATTTGTATGACTCTATTATAGGCAAGTATGATTAAAGCAAGTGTTCAGATTCTGCAACAGATTATACTGTTGGTTCCTGCTGTTAAATGGATATAAGATCTAAAGAGGAAATTTCTTCCACAAGGAACTACTTTGTATATGAAAGTGTAAAACAATGCTCCATTATTTATTATGATTTAAATATAATTTTTTACTAATCCATGTATCTGTCAATATTTGATAGTGCCTTTACTTTCTTCACCATCTTTTAAAATGCCTAACATTTTAATGATCAAATCAATGAATACGAGGTAGAACATTTAAATATGCTTAGAATCACTTTTGAGTGGGTTAAAAATATTGAATCTCTTCCTCCCAGCCCTCCAGACAGTATAATAAATGACGAAGATAACAAAAAAAATTTATCTAGTTCCTTTATGTGCCAGTCATTACGCTTAGTTTTTCCTTATCATCCCATTTAATCCTCAAAACAATCCTATACCCATTTTATACATAAGAAATCTCCTGCTGCTTAAAGGGGTTATGATAGCTTTCCATAGAAGCTATCATAATAATAAATATAATAGTTCAGAGTGTGGGCTGACTGCCTAGGATTGCAATCCAGTTGTGTATCTTATTATATGGCTCTGGACAAGTTTCCTAAATTCCCTGTGCTTCAATTTCCCTATTTATGAAGTGAGCATAACTTACGTATCAGGGTCTAGGGTTCTTGCTCACAAACTTACCACTAGTAAGTATGTAAATCACTCTGCAAAGAGTTTAGATAGCATTTCCTAAACCCATCCACACAGCTAAAATGAGGAGCATTGCAATTTAAATCCTAATACCCTGACTTCAAACCCTATACTCCTACAATATGGCCATAGGTAAGAGGATGAAGAACATATGACAGACAATATTGGATTCAAATAGAGTTTCTCATTAAAAGTTGAGAGGGCTTTGGCAAGTTTTCAAACCTCTCTGGACCCCATCCACGTGAAACGGTATCTATCAAAAAGTGCCTCCAAGACTTTAAAACAATATGACTTTTCTGGTGGGCAAGATAGAACTGTTATCTCCTGCTCACTCCTGGCAACTTTCTCTACACTTACTTTGATAGGCTACTTGAAGTCACAGACCTATGTATATTATTAGAGTATGAGAGAAGGCAGAGAATTAGTGCTTAAGATAACTAGATGTCATTAAAGACTTGGAGGATCAGGTAAGTTCTTAGGAAAGGGAAACTGAGCTAAAGGTTATGAGTTTAAATAGAGAAGAAAGAGGAGTAGGTAAGAGGCATGACTGGGGCAATGTCAACAGTGTGGAAAGGAGCAGTTTGATAGGTCACCAGTCCCTGGACTTTTTTGTTCAAATTCAGGCTAACAGATCAGGAAGATTTTCTGAATTTCAAACTAGGAAGTTTGGAACTGATCCTATATGTAATAGGAATTAGAGAGTTTTATATGGGAGGTTATATGATAAAGCACATGAAGTATTCAAAAAGATAGAGTTGGGAAATATTCATCATTTCTTTTCAAATTATATTTTACATCTTAAAAACTGCCTTGGATAAAATAATAGAAACATATAAGCCAATTAATAAATCCACTCCTATAAATAGCTCTTCATTCTTTACATAATCCTAATTAAATTTCTCAGAGCAGCCATTATTTTTATAATGAGTTAAATCAGGTATTTTATACACATATCAATGGCATTATTTAACTTTTTAAGTTATATACATAAGTTAATTCCATAATTAAAGGTTGACATTGTGAGAAGGAAAATAAGTTGTCATTATTTATTTATCAGCCACCGTTGAATAGATGAACAATGGTAGCAAGAGGAGTAAAAGCTTAAAATACGTTCATGAGAATGGAGTGATGTTGTTCAGCAAGCTATTGTCTGGCTGGTCTTGTAAAACTTTGGTGAAGTCCTGGGTATTTTCTCTGACTCTGTGTTATACAGGATATGAACAGGCTTGTGATAATCCAAAATTCAGGTAAGAAGACAAGAGAGATAGGGAGTGGAAAAGGGTCCACGAGAACCTCTAACTTGAACAAGTAGGAATTTTATCTGAGAAGATGTGATTGAGGGGTCTCCATAACAAGTTAAAAGGTTAAAAGTTAAACATTTTGTTTGGCATTTTGATTTTCTATTTTGTAAGTTAGACAACATGGCTTACATCCCTCTTGAGTTAATGAGCTACTTCAAGGCAAGATCAATGCATATTGCAAGTACTTTATATGCACTCATTTAATTATTTAGATTTAGACCAATGGCTAGCAGGCAGTTAACACTAAAAACGTTTCCATAGTTAATTTTTTCAATAAATTTAAGTTATAGTATATGAAAAGATTTGAGGGATCATCTTCCGATCTCTAGACATGTATGTCCAATTTATGAATGTCTTTCATTATAAGCCCACAGGCACCTTAAAGTGAACCTGTCCTGGATGGAAATTTTTTATCTTGTTCAGCCTGTTAGTATTCTGTGTTCCCTTAGCAAAGGTCACCACCCCATCCACTCAGAAAAAAATAACTATCTTTCATACCTCATCTATTTGATCAGCCTCCAATTCCTCCAAGTTCTTTTCTGTAATATCTATTCATTCTATTACAAAACTTCCTATCTGTAATGGAAAAATCTCTCCCCTTTAACTGAATTTTTTCTCTACTTTCATGGCACCACAACAGCAATCATTAACACAGAAGACTTCTGTGGCCAAATAAGTGGGTTTTTGTTGTTGTTGTTGTTGTTTGTTTTCCTACACATCAAGTAGTGAACTGAGTCTCCTCTAAGTCAAGTGTGACACTCTCCACTTGGAGATAGTGTCAGATCCTACAGGTTGGAGTCCTAGCCCCCAATATTCCCACCCGCCACGCCAGACTCTAGTTGTAAGTCCAAGCTTCTAGAAATTCTGACCAACTGGCTTCACCAACGTTGGGGTTCTCACTAGCACCTTTTAGGTTGGATTAATTTGCTGGGGTGGCTCAGAGAACTCAGGGAAACACTTATGTTCACCAGTTTATTAAAAAGGATATTTCAAAAGGATACAGATGATGAGACACGTAGGGTAAAGTATAGGGGAAGGGGCATGGAGCTTCAATGCCCTCCCTGGGAGTGCTGTCCTCCAGGAAATTCCATGTGTTCAGCTGTCCTGAGCTCCTCAAACCCTGTCCTCTTGGGTTTTTTATGGAAGCTTCACAATATTAGCATTGCTTCCCTCAGGTATTGGGCAGGATCCTCTCTGGGGAGGGTCTTAAAACCCATAATCAGAAAGGCAGAAAAGATTAGAGTCCTACATTGGGGCAGGTGGAGGACAGAAGGGGATTCTGTTTCCTGAGGCCTGCCCCTGAGGCCCAATACATCCAACATTGTAACAAAAGACTAAAACAAGCATTACTATGGGAGTTATGAACCAGGAACCCTGGATGCAAATCAATGTATACCAAAACACCATAACACCACACCACCTCTACAGTTGGAGTCTTCTGTGTAGCCTTCACCTTTTCTCATTCAGATTTCACACAGCTGATTCCTAACAGGTATTCCTACCCCCAGAAATGTCTATTTATATATTTTCCTTCATTTTTGCTGGTAGATGTTAGTTTCAATAATCAATTCTGCTGGGCAAGGTTGCTTATACCTATAATCGTAGTGCTTTGGGAGGCCAAGGTAGTAGGATCACTTGAGTCCAGGAGTTTGAGACCAGCTAGGACAACATAGTAAGATACAGTCCTTACACACACAAAAATTAAAAATTAGCTAGTCCTGGTGGTGCACACTTGCAGTCTCAGCTACTAGAGAGGCTGAGGTGGGAGAATCACTTAGGGAATTCAAGGCTACAGTGAGCCATAATTGTGCCACTGTACTCCATCCTGGGAGACAGAGCAAGATCCTGTCTCAAACAAACAAATAAAAAGCAATTCTGAGTATGTCTCCTTCATCTAAAAAAAAAAAAAAAAAAAAAAAAAAAAAAAAAAAAAAATCCCTTCTCAATTACCCATTGCTTTCAGAAGAAAGTTTAAAATGTTTAATGACACAATGGGCCCTTGGAGATATGACTTTAGATTTTCTCTCCAGCCTCCATCTGCAAGCTGTACACCTTACATTCACTCTGAGCTCCATCTATACTGAATTAGCAGAAATGCCTGAATACCGCTTGTTGCCTGGGCCTTTGGAACTTCGGCAGATGCTATTTCCTTTGCCTGTAAGTCTCCTCTACTGCTTACCCATATGTATCATTAACTATTAATACATATTCACTATTCAAGATTCAGGATGCCCTGCCTTCTCAGAGAAATAATACTCCCCAAGGTTAGAGTGCATTCCCTCTTCTTTGCCTAAATTAGAACCTGCGATTAACTATCATAACATTTAGTGCACAATGATGTAATTATCTTTTTAATTTTTATCCTTCATTCTGTTGTGAGTTCCTTGAAGATAGAATTTACCCCTTTACCTCTGTGTCCCTAAAACTTACCGAGGACCTAGCTGTAGTGCAGTTGTTTGTTGATTAAATGTACAGAAAATAAAAAGAACGTATCTAGTACAGTGCTTGCGATTTAGAAGTAAAGAAATTGAGCTAGAGCTGTCATTTTGACTTGTCTGAATTAATTTAATGAGCTAGCATTTGATGTTACGAGAATTTAGCTGCTCAATGATCTTTCTATCAAACCCTGGACAACTTCCCAGAAGTTCTTGTTGTGTCATTGTTTATGAAAGGGAACTACAGGCTGTCTTTGGAATTTCACAAGCCAAGATTCACTATCATCATGTCTGTCCATGCTGGTTTGCCAGTTTTCTCTCCATAATTCACTTAACTTTTGCTCCAGAGAGTTGGAGTGCCATGCTATTGATGCTACAATTTACGTATTAAGAAGACAGAAACAACCCTAACCAAGTAATAAGTGAAATGACTACTCTAGATTCAAACTGTTTTTCAATTCAGTCTAACATGTGATGGAACAATTTTAGAAACCAGATTATTGGTTTCTAAACCAACTGGCATTCCCGTGATAATATAAGGAACATCAAACAAGGTGTATTCATTAAAGCGAAACAACAGTTGATTGAAATGTAATATTTCAAACAGATGGGACAACATCATATGAACATATGTGAGCTGTGGTTTTATAAAAAACATCATATTTTAGCCAGATAGACCCTGAGACCACGATGAAACACTGAAAAAAACAAATCATTTGAATCATTCCAAATAGAACAGTTTAAAAGTAAATCTCAATAAATGTTTAATAAGAGCTTACAATTGTCTGGTCACTAGTTTAAGTTGTTTACATATATTGTTTCATTTACTTTTCATAACAACCCCATAGTGGGTATTATTATTAACCCTACATTTCAGATGAGGCAACGAAGAAACATAACTAATGACTTAATAACTCTCCTGAAGTCACATAATGTATAAGTATCCAGGAAATGTCTTAAACTTCTAGAGCTTGTTTCCTTAGCCATTTTCCCAGACTGACAGTTTCATGTAATCTCACAACCTAAGTATTTAATTATTGGAATTATTGGTTTTTAAAATATTTGATGCATTTATATATATCAGCAGTGAGCCAGTCAGCAATGTTTAATGAATACATGCTACACTTAATGTCATGTTTAACACTAACATTATTGTTACAGATATACAAAAGAAACAGGAGCCTGACACCAGTTAGCTTTGAATTGAGTGAACCCATATAATACAACCATATAATCAAAGGTTGTTAAAGGCACTGGCTTAAAAGTCAGAAAAGGTCTCAATGGAATGGTTCAAGTCCCAGCATAACATACATTGTGACAGCATACCTTCTTTGTATCTTTAGTGATTCCAAATTTGATAGATTGCAGATCCCTATGGGTTATCCCTGAGTCAGCCCACACCCACAGCCATTTAATTGGCCTCACGTGCTTCAACTTTTGCTCTCAGCTTCCAAGGCTGCCCTCCTCTTTGACCAGTCAGCCTCCACTCCATGATGGGTTTAAACAGTAGAACTCCCCTCATATTTTTGTGTCATATAATTTATTAAAGAGGAGAAACAAAGGAGCATAATTTCAACACAAAGCAAGCAAAACTTTAAATTTGACATCTGTTATTAAATTGTCCCAAATTTTCTTTTTTTTTTTTTTTTTTTTTTTTTGAGACGGAGTCTTGCTCTGTCGCCCGGGCTGGAGTGCAGTGGCCGGATCTCAGCTCACTGCAATCTCCGCCTCCCGGGTTTAGGCCATTCTCCTGCCTCAGCCTCCGGAGTAGCAGGGACTACAGGCGCCCGCCACCTCGCCCGGCTAGTTTTTTGTATTTTTAGTAGAGACGGGGTTTCACCGTGTTAGCCAGGATGGTCTCGATCTCCTGACCTCGTGATCCGCCCGCCTCGGCCTCCCAAAGTGCTGGGATTACAGGCTTGAGCCACCGCGCCCGGCCTAAATTGTCCCAAATTTTCTAACCATGCTCCATTGCATGGCTCCCTGGTATGTTCCATCTTTCTGAGCCCCTGGCTTCAGACCTTTTCAAAGCAGCTTCTTCCCTTTTCTTCACGTTTTGCTTACTCTTCTCATTTGTAGACTCCTCATATGTTAGTTTATAAATATAATAATTTTATTTTATTTTAACTTTATTTTCTCTTTATATTTTCCTAAGAATATTAAAAAGCATATCTGTAGAAAAATGAAAGCATTACATTTAAGTATAACTTATAAATTTATTTTTGGTGTTGTTTTGGTTTTTAGTCACCAAAATTTTAACATTAATTGTCTTGGGATGAGAGTAGAGGGAATGATTTGGTGGAAATTTACTAAAACTTTATTGATTAAGCACAGCATTAATTTTTAATTCTACAATTTGATATTATGCACAGGTAAGATAGTGGTGAAGTGCAAAAACAAAAAATGACAGCAAGTTCTAGAAAGGGAGAAAGAGTGTTGAGAGAAATAGTTGGATATGGCAAGAAGGACAAAATGAGCAAAAAACCGAAAGATTATAAGAAAAAAGGGAGACATATAAGCACAATAGCCATGAATATATGACATTGAGAAAGGAGAAATGGTAGAAAAATAAAAGGAAATGAGAAAAAAGAAATGATCTGGAGTCATATAGACAACTTGTCCAAGTATGCTTTCATATTGTGTCATCTTTGATTATAGGCTTTTGAAATATTTATTACTTGATGTATGAATAATTATAGTTTTTTTTTTTTATTTGGAAGGGTGAAGTTTTGCCTTAGATCAGTGGCACTCAAACTTTTTGATCTGAGGATCACACTAAACACTCAAAAATTACTGAGCACCCTGAAGAGCTTTGTTTATGTGAATTATTTTTGCTAATATCTACCATACTATAAATTAAAACTGAAGTTTTGTTTTAAATTCTCCATGGATGAGTAGCTTAAAAAACAATTGCATTTGTCTATCTGTTTCTGTGTTCAATATGCTAAAGTTTGTTGTTTTGGTTGAGTACATAAGGAAAGCTGGTTTTATACAGACAAGTGGGAAAAGAGAGAACCACATTTACCCTATGAAGGGCCTGTCAGACCCTAAGGGTTATTTGACCATATTTTAAGAACCACTGCCCTAGGGAGAATAGGCATGATTCAATTCTGTAAATGTTGACTGCTGAAGACCCTGTGTTGTCTGCCAGACACCACGTTCCCAGTCTCTAGGGAGCCAAGGCCTCTGCCTCTCAGGTGACTAGAAGGCAGCAGAAGCAGCCCAGCTTTAGGCAGAACTCATCTCAGGGTATTGTGTGGAGCCAAAGCATGTTTACTATGAGGCAAGATAAAATCCAGTCCAGGCACTGATCTAGTCAGTGGATGTGTTCGTGCCACCATAACAAATCTAGCCTAGTGGACCAACAAGTGATATGTTGAGAATTAATAATGTGGTCACAATCTGCTCTAAAACTGTGCAAATCCTTCAAATTTTATGTTTTTGCCAGATAATTATGTAGATCTAATCCTAACCTCCACGTCTTTTTTCATTTGAACAGATGTCATACCAGCACTGACTCATTCTTGTAGTTTTGTAATTGTCACATTGATTATTGACTAAAATACAAGATTTTTGCATGATTCTGTTACATTTTATCTTTCTGGGTTTATCCCATCATTCCAGCCTATCAGGACCGCCTGTCTTGCATCTGACACCCAGCCATTGCCTTTAGATTGATGTCATTTCACATATGCTGTGAAAAGAAAAATATGGTTAAAATAGTATGTAAACCAAAGGAACGCTGTGAAAATATAATATTATAAAGATTATCACCATTATTACCACGATTAACTTAAATAGATATGATCTGGATAAGGCCATGAAAAAGTATGCCTTTTATTCAGGATATGGTCCATCCTCCATTTTCAGTTTTTTTCATGAAGTACTGTGGAAGCTGACGGAAGCTAAGGATGTCTTAAGAAAAGAGTCTAGGAATCCAAACACATTCATGGTACAAGGCACAAAATGGGAAGATCCAGGCAGGAGGTAAAAAGATATTAGAGGTGAGGTAAAAATATTATTTGTGCCCTCCAGTGCCCTTCTGATAAGGTAGGCAGTTGACTATTCTATGATCTATTCTCAAGTGTTTTTACAAAATTGTTACAAGTAGGATAGAGATTCACCAAACAAAAGAAAATGCTTAGGATGTATGCAGATATTACAGCAACACTTAAATCATGAATGCCTTAATACATTGATAATCTTCTAAACCAATGAAAGTAAAACCTTCAGCCCCAGGTATATGTTGGTGTCTATCAGTTACTAACATGATTAAATAAAATGTCAAAAAATGTTTTCACTGGAGGATCAGGGTGTCAAGACAGAGTAAATTCTTATTGTGGCAAATGATAACAATATTAATTCTCATACGGATTAGATATTAACATCTATGATAACTCCTATGACAAATTATACACATTTTAAAATGCGAATGCTTTGGAATTGTCTGTAGTTACTACCACCTATTCATGTAGATGAGACTCCAGTAATTGTCTCCATTAGTTATTATGCTATAAGAATGGCACTACACAGAGAGTTGTATTTACATATGTTGGTACAGGTATGCAGGGCACTGCATATCGAAATACTCCTTAGGTATTTTATTTACCTGAGGAGATGAGGTTTATCCTAAATGATAAAATACTTGAGAAAATATTAGTGAAAATGTCTATTTTTCTTCTTCGTTTAAGTTCAAAATAAACTGTCAGCATGTAGCAAGTAGTGACATTTAGTTTTAATATTCTTTGCTTTTTTGTTTCTCATCAATCATCCTTGAAAATCAGTCAGTGAAGATGAATAGAGTTTTAAAGTCCTGGAAAGCACAATTTCTTTCCATTAGCAGTGAGTTTGTGGAGAAATGTCAAGAAAGCAAAGGGGAACATTCCATAAAGGAAAAACACTCAGGGAAATGAAGACTTGCAAAAGGTGCTGCTCCCATCCAACTGCTCAGTTGAACACCATTCCCCCAACCAAATGATGCCGTTTTCTAATCTAGCCCTCAACCCCCAAATCTCAGTCCTTTTCTTCTCGATTGTCCATATCCTATAACCACCCAGGACCCATAGAAACGTAGACATACCAGTCCTTCAGTAAATGTCTTTTGACTAAATACATTAAATCACAATGTCAGATTCCCTTCCCACCATTGAACTGTGATGGATTTGTTCTAAGAAAAGAATTGGTTCAGAAATTCTCACCCTGGGAAGTATAGGTTTGGTTTTAGCCTGCATTAATGAGCTTCATTACCCTAATATAAATATGTGGAATTATGCTTTTGATTTGGAAAGCACCAAACCACCAGTGCTGAATACCCCTTTTTAAATGTTAATTTTATAGAAATCTAGAACCTGTAGTATCCCTAGAGAAAACAGAGGAGAACCTCTTTCATTTTAGAAATGCACTAATTAGAAAAAAATGAAAGCTGTCATTAAAGTGGGATCGGGATACCTCTTACCCAATTTCTGATTCAACATTCTTTCAGTACAGAAGATCAACATTGTCAGTATTAAAAGCTGCAAAGAGAATTAGGAGATCTTTACCAAACCCCACAAAGACCCTATTTTACTATTCGTAGTACCTCCCTTTTACCTTGACTTTAAAAAGATCCTACCACTCCTGGTTGGGGCCATTCCAGGTTGGTGGTTATCTCAGTCTTATTATCCGTGCTCAGCAGCGTGACCGCCTGAGTGTTGGGCTGCTATTCTGCCATGCTTCCTCTGGGCATGTCCTCCTTGCGAAAGATCCTGTGCTATGGACTTTTATACTGCTATTTCTGACCTTCAACTCAATGCAATTTACAAAATGTTTGTAAATATGTGTGCTGAGGGGAAAATAAAAGAAGACTCTCCCTGCTTTCTTTTATTTATCATTTATTTATTTATTTATTTATTTATTTATTTATTTGTTTGTTTGTTTATTTATTTATTTATTTTTGAGATGGAGTTTTGCTCTTGTTGCCCAGGCTGTAGTGCTATGATGCTATCTCAGTTATCTCAGCTCACTGCTACCTCCGCCTCCCTGGTTGAAGTAATTTTCCTGCCTCAGCTTCCCAAGTAGCTGGGATTACAGACATGCGCCACCACGCCCAGCTAATTTTGTATTTTTAATAGAGATGGGGTTTCTCCATGTTGGTCAGGCTGGTCTTGAAGTCCTGATCTCAGGTGATCTGTCCGCCTCGGCCTCCTAAAGTGGTGGTTTACAAGTATGAGCCACCAGGCCCAGTCCTCTCTCCCTGCTTTTACCTTAATTTGACTTTGAGTCAAAAGTTAATTTTAGATGCATTTATTTATTCATTCAAAAATAAACATTTAGTGTACGTGTATGTTGTTAGTTGGCAAATATCGATGGCCCACATGGTGCATAAATTTTCAGGTAAGAGGAAGGAATTAATGAAAACCAATTAGCACAATGGAAAGAGTCTGGCTTTGGGGTCCTATGGCCCAATCAATTTGATTCCTTGATACACCTCTGTAACCTGACCACATTACTGCATGACTCTCAAAACAATTTTGTTAAATTGTTCCTTCAAGGAATTTTGTAAGATTATAAATCAAACTTAAATAATTTTAAATTGATATATAAAATATTATCCTAAATTTAAATTTTTAAAGGACGTAACTTCTGCCTTATTTTAAATAATGATGTCTTCAATAAAAATCCTATAATTTCTTGTAAATGTATCTATTGGGACATAAAATACATAATAATTTAATACTCATTATTATATTTTTATAAACTATATGAACAAGTTATTTCATAGTGGAAAATGGTACATGGTTCTTATTCTTGTTGAAAATGGTATATTTATTTCATTTTGCCATAGAATTTTATCCCAACTACCATACTAAATGTTTATTTTAAAAATAATGCTATCATAATTTTATTTTTTGTTGCTGTTGTCACCATTAAACATATTATTACTGTGTAAGGAAATGTGTGTGTATTTTCACTGGCTGTCCTCCTGCACAACTCCCCATCTTCTTCTCAAATGTAAACCTTTAGAAGACAAAGGTCTTCATCTCTTTTGTCCACTGATATATCCCAACTATCTAAACATTGTCTGACACACAATATTTTTGAATGAATGAATGCCAGCAAGGGAACATAGGGAGTTCCAAGGAGGAGGAATGGGTTTCAATTTAAATTCAGTAATGAGAGAATACCTCCCAGAGAAGGCCCAAGTGAGTAATAATCTGAAAGAAGTATAGAGCAAGCCATGCAGGTATCTGGAGGAGAGTTCTCCAGGCACAGGTAGAAGCACCAACAAACACTCTCCTTGGGAAACGGGGTTACTGAAAGGTATGACAAACTCTGAAGGTCAATGTGACAGAAACAGAATGACTAAAATAGAGGACTGGAGTACAAGAGAAATAACCAGATCCTAAATAGATGAGGAAGGAATGATGACGATAGTAACAATGAAATGAAGAAAGAGGCATTGCAGAATGCTTAATTTGGAGGTGGTTTTAAGTTATCTCTCTTCCCTCCTCTCATTTTTCAGATGAGAAAATTAAGTCAGAGAATTTGAGTAATTTTTTCAAGGTCCCAAAAACCAAGAGAAATGGTGCTAAATCTTAGTGACCTGTCTCCCAATCTCATTTTTCCCATTTCACTGACAGGACATCAGTTCTCAAAGGGAAAGCAGTGATTTGCCAACTTCTGTCTTTGAGTTTTTAGATTGTATTATTCTCTAAATTGCTTTAGTTTAGTACTTCACATAAATATCAAGTATTTTTTGGAGGAGTAGGTGTGGGTTGGAGGAGTAATAATGAGTTGCATGATCTTATGCTATATATATATATATATGTATATATATAATTTTGTGGAAAATAACCCCTTTCTATAATTTTCCTCTTTCATAACTGACAGTCTCTGCCTCTGGCTAAATACCACTGACATTCCAAGGAGGGTGATATATAATATTGTCAGATTTTCAAAGAAGTAAATTTGATGATTTAATACTGAATTATGCAAAGCAAGAAGCAGTTGACTTATATTTAACTTTAAAATGAAATAGTAAATTATGGGAATATCTGAATAATAAAATGGAAATTTAAATAAAAATATGCACATGAAAAAAGAAGTCCACACAAAATGTGTTTGCTTTAAAAAATGATTGTTTTTAATCTCTCACCACTACCATTGTATGAACATTTAGTATGCATTTGGCCGTTATTTATTATATGTACTTAATGCATATTTTATAAAGTCCTTAGAAACACTACATTTACATAACATATGTTAATGATATGGCCACTAATAAAGAAAAAGGGTCTTTGATATGAAATCCATCAGGTACTTCCTAATAGTATCCAGAGCTTACTATTCAGTAATGTCCATTTCTACAGTAGGATAGTATTCTTAATTGATATACAAGGGTAATAAATTAACTGTAATAATATTAGACATCAAAGCAAAGGGCTATTGAGTCTACTAAGCATTCTTTATTTTCATCCCTAATTATTTTTATTAAGATTGCAAGTATTCTAATCCAATGTCTTCTCTACTCATATACACTCTTCACTTTCTTTGTATCCATAAAGCCACTAACCAACTTTCAAAGAAGCATTTATGTGCATACAGTAGAAAAAACCTCCTATTGTTATCTTTTCCCAGATATTTTTATGATAACCACATAGTAAACCTGAAAAAACGCATCACGTATTATTTCAGATGTACTCCTATCTAGATAATTAATTTTTAAAAGCAATAAATACAATTATGCATTTATTTCTAGCATGCAAGTTGTTATACCCTACAAAAAAATTTAGAAGTATGGTTTTTTATAATAATTTCTGGTAATATTCATCAAAAATTAAAAGGTGCTTATTCAGATAATTTAGAAGCATTCCTTATAGAAGCTAGTAAGATACAGAGTAACATTAAGGCCAAAGTTAGTTTTTCAGAAAATGATTTTTCTTTTTGAGGGGAAAGTATAACATTTCATTTTCCTTCATTTGACATTTCCACCTTTCCTTTAAATATCCTTTTCTCCCTTATGCTGAAGGCTGCTATGTGTTCACCAAACATATTTTCTTTTCTTCCTAACATGCACCCCATCCTCATAGTAGTTAGGAGGAGCCAAGTAACTGAGTTTTGATAATAGACTGTGGATATAGTAATGTACAATATTTATGGCACTTTTTTTCCTTAACATTCTGTCATGCAAGTCTCTGTGAATTCTCTTACTTCACTTTTCTGCCAAGTTGTCATAAAGAACTCAGAGGAGGCCTTGAAGTTCTGAGGGGTGGGAGACCACCTGATGAGAGGATCTGGGAAAGACTCCATGGAACAGAACGGTCATCTTCCAGCCTCCCTTATGTTGCATATGACAAGAGTGAAAAATAATTGCAGCAAAGACACCAAAAGCTTTGTTCATCTATTTGCCTTTTGCACTAATAAATGCTTTGTAAGACAAAGCTAGGAAATGTGTTCTTATACATTCTACTTATACCAGGGCACCTATTTCCATCAATCTCTCCGCTACTCACACTCACACATGCATGCAGCTTAATTTTCTGATTCAGGAGGTCGAAAACACATCTAGAATTCACTATATTTGAAGGATTCCACCTATTAATTTGGTATTGTCATTATCTAGCACACAGTAGGTGCTCAATAGGTGTTTCATAGGTGAACTTTAAAATCTTTTGGAATGGACAGCATGATTTTTCTTGTTCTAAGCAGTCTTGACTGAATTGCGATCCAGTGACAGTCTTTCTTACACTTCTCTCTCGGCCTTTTTAGACAAATAAATTCTAGTCATCTAATTGAAGTAATTTGATGCATAGATAAGAACAGAAACTAAATATATTGTGTTTAGGTCATATTTGACATAAATTCTCCATGAAAAAATTAATTGCTCATTTTCAGCATCAAGTTTCGAAGATCTATACTTCCAAGAATTTTGTGGGCTCCATCTTACACATAATGATTTACTGGTCAGTGAGAAATGAGTAAAAGAATATAGTTGGCCTCTTGAATCTGAATTTCTCCCTATATCCTACCACAAAGCCAAAATACCAACAAGAAGTACAATTAAACCACATGTGATCTACGCCATAAATGCCAAATTACCTCTAGGTAGAAAAATAAAACAGAGATTAGGTGCGGTGGCTCATGCCTGTAATCCTAGCACTTTGGGAGGTCGAGGAGGGTGGATCACCTGAGGTCAGGAGTTCGTGACCAGCCTGACCAACACGGAGAAACCCCATCTCTATTAAAAATACAAAATTAGCCCGGCGTGATGGCACATTCCTATAATCCCAGCTACTCAGGAGGCTGAGGAAGGAGAATCTCTTGAACTCGGGAGGTGGAGGCTGCAGTGAGCTCAGATTGCACCATTGCACTCCAGCCTGGCCAACAAGAGCGAAATTTAGTCTCAAAAAAAAAAAAAAAAAAAGACTCAACAGAAATTCTGGTGCCATTACAAGGTTGGGGTTGTAGAGGATGGACAGAGGGAAGACTTAAAAGATTGAGAAAAAGAGGAAAGGAAAGTCAAGTACTCAAATGAAATATAGGTAAAATCATTTTTCGAAAAGAAGCCATACAACTCTAATTGCCAAAATACTGAAAATTAGTCTGGAACTTTATGTTTCACAGAGGTGATAATGTGCTTGACAGTAAACAGAACCAGAACTGACAATCTGCTTCTCAGGGAGACAGAAATAATTAGAAAAGAGGTATTCACCTTCAAGATGTGGCAGTGAAGGAAAACGTAGGAAGGTAGTGAATAAAACTAAAGATTCTGTTGAAAAGAAAGAGAAACAAGATAAGACAATTACTTCTATGATCCCCACCACCTGTCAATGTTACATAATTTGAAAAAACATAAAAATAAAAACCCTACACTCTACTAACCTGACAGAAGACAACACCCTTGACGTAATAACTGAATATGTAATGCATAGGAATAGAGAAAAAAAGGTGAAACAAACATGATACAAAACTACCCTAAGAAGAAAAAAGAAGAGCGAATCAACTGTTTTAAGGTAATAAATACTCTCCTCCAAAATTTAACAGAGCATTGACATGTACTACTATTAATTTCAAGACATAACTTAGTAAAACTAGTGGACTATAAAGAAAAAAGAATCCTTAGTATCTCCAGGAAAACAGATCAAACAGTTAATACGGTTTAGAAAAGTGCAGGACAGGTGTTTTATATCCAGCTAAGTTGTCTTGTAAGTATCAAGGCTATAGAAAAATAGTTTTAAATAGGCAAGAACACTGGAAATACTGTACCCATGAAATATATATATATATATATATATATTCCTCCATCCAATCAATAGAAGATTGGGAAAACTTTGAAAAAAAAAATAGGTAATGATGAAGGTTTATTATATTCAATTTTAAACCTAGACTAAAACAAGAATAAGAACATGAGTACAAGAATGTGAATGGACTTAACTTGCCTATTAAAAGAAAACAAATTTTAAATTGGTACAAAAAATCCAGCACTATAGTATACCAAAAACCCCCTGAAACACAGTGGTTTACAATTGTAAATTCAAAGAAAAATTAGGAATAAACCCCCAAAATTGAAACAAAGTTAAGGCAATGATTATAACTTTGATCAGACCAAAACGATCAAAATAATTAAATGACACAAGGGAAACTTTTTAATAATAAAAGCCACAATTCACAATTCAATTATTCACTTATACAGTAACATTCTGATCAAAATATTGATTTCTGACTTATGCCAGTATTTTCTAGGACAACTGTTCTCACTTGGGACTTGTTGATCGTTACCCGTTTCTCAATATTGTGTTCTTATGTGTATATAAACGAATGTTTTGGGAGTAAAAGACCATTGTTATTAGACTTTTAGAACCAATGTATTAAGATATTATAAAGTCAATACAATTAAAATATCTGAAAAAAGGATAGAATTATGAGTTTGAGTTTCTTATGAAGTTGCTCTTTATCAAGGAATAATAGAATGCCAATTTTTTGAGGAGGTAAAACTGTGTAACATAAAATGAAATAAAATTTAATCTCCAGTCTGACTGATAGCAGATTCTCTCCGGTGTGATAATAGGTTGAGCTTGAGAGGTACTTAGGAGAGATTTTTCAAAAATTGTTTTTTTATAAATTATCTCCCCAAAATGGAAATGCCTGTTAGATATCCCATAGGGGATACACTTTCTTTCTTTTTTTTTTTTTTTTTTAGACGGAGTCTCGCTCTGTCGCCCGGGCTGGAGTGCAGTGGCCGGATCTCAGCTCACTGCAAGCTCCGCCTCCCGGGTTCACGCCATTCTCCTGCCTCAGCCTCCCGAGTAGCTGGGACTACAGGCACCCGCCACCTCGCCCGGCTAGCTTTTTGTATTTTTTAGTAGAGACGGGGTTTCACCGTGTTAGCCAGGATGGTCTCGATCTCCTGACCTCGTGATCCGCCCCTCTCGGCCTCCCAAAGTGCTGGGATTACAGGCGGGGATCCACCTTCTAAAACACAGAAGAAACTTATACAAATCAATCTTTCTAAAATTATCTTTTGAGTGCTGAAACAAAGCTCAGCTGGCTCCTTTTGCTTTGATTCTGTCTCAGCGGAGGGTCAGAAGATTCCACACTTAAAGGGCCTTTTTCAATTATACAACAAGCAGCAGGTTTCCATTACAGCACAAATTCCATCATCTAAATATATGCTGGGTTTTTTTTATTGTTGTTGTTTGTTTGTTTTTTGCAGGGTGGGGGCTTGGGGGCGGGTAGTGGGGAATGGAGTCTGGCTCCAGGATGGAGTCACCCAGGCTGGAGTGTAGTGGCACAGTCTCGGCTCACGGCAACCTCTACCTCCCAGGTTCAAGTGATTCTCCTGCCTCAGTCTCTGGAGTAGTTGGGATTACAAGCATGCGCCACCATGCCCGGCTAATTTTTGTATTTTTAGTAGAGACGGGATTTTGCCATGTTGGCCAGGCTGTTCTTGACTCCTGACCTCAGGTGATCTACCCGCCTTGGCCTTCCAAAGTGCTAGGATTACAGGCGTGAGTCACTGCTCCTGGCCTAGGTGTTCTTATAAATAACTGTAACAGGTAAGTCCTTGACTGATTCATTTATTTCTGATGTTGGCTGTATGTTTCTCAAGTCTATATCTAAATATTTCTATTATTAAAATGCTTTCATATCTTTTTTCTTAAGTTTGTTCAAAACTTCTTCAGGCTCCATAATTCCTTCCCAATTGCGTAGCAATTAACTTGCCCATAACAGTTCGTTCTATTGCTTCCTGACAGCTTCCATGACTATCATGTACTGATACCTGGTAGAGGAACGTTTAAATGTGTGGAGACAATGGTGTGACATTTGAGTAGAGATATCAATCATTATTAACATTATTAAAGAATTTCAGAGCCAGAGAGTAGTTAAATTGGTAAGAACAGATTTTATTCAGGAACTATGGCAAAGGATAAAGAAGAACTGCATGTAGAACTAGCCTTAGTTCCAAATACAGCAAGCACTAAGGCAGATGTATAGCCAAGAAGCAGGATTGGGGTCAGTGGATGGAAACATTACTAAGAAATATCCAGAAGGGGCGATTCTGGTTAAATAAATTGAATGAGATTCTTGCTGAAGGCAGGGAAATAAAATATTTCTTGAGGAGTGGTGGGGATGAAGAATTTGATCAGGTATTGAGAACGATCAGATATCAAGGGTAGGGGATGCTCTCTAAACTGATTTAGCAGTATTTTTGCTAAATCTGGGTTATGAAAAGATGAATATGGAAGTACAAAAGTTTAGGTGTAGGTGAGAAGAGGGTTCTGAGAAGCCTGACTGAAGTTTTGGCAAGGAGTGAGTCTTCATCATTCTGATATCAAAATGAAGATGGCGAAGGTCATTTTCATGTCATAGGATAAAGGCATTCTCATGGATGGAAAGTACCACACTAAGTCTGAGAACAAGGCTAGTAGCTGTTTGGGCAGTGGTATAAGTTCAGACTAAAAGGAAAGATGAATGTGGTTCACGAAAGACCACATATTAGCATATCATGTTGAAGATTATGTTCTTTATTTTAATAGCAGCTGACATGTGAGTGACATAATTTTTTTAATGATGATGTTGGTATCATTGGGAAAGATCTAATGTAAAGAAAATAAAATAATTATGGAGGAAACAGTTTTTAGTCTAATACAATAGAGATTTTCAAAAGAAATATAAGATTCTGAACTAGAGTAATAGCAGAATCAAGACGTTTGAAAAATTTGTTGGAGTGAAAACTTAAAATTTATGTTTGTATGGAGGATATGAGAGGGAAGGGATGCAAAGACATCTTTGAGATTTTAGCGTAAATAATTGACTATCATAAGATGGATGTTGAGGCTGTTAATCACATTAGTAATTAAGTGTATATCCATTTGTTTTGA